>NC_059425.1:65929777-67179777 GCF_021028975.2 Sphaerodactylus townsendi
AAAATTGGTGAAACACCATTGCGAGGGGAGCCTTCGCACAGGCACCGCCACCAAATCAATGCAGCTTCGCTCTCCCCCCAAACGGTGTTTTTAAACCTTGCTCCCTGAGCAAGGTTTTTGGAAAACGCTGCTCCTGGATGACTCCTACCTCCTTCCGTCACTCTGTGGAGGTCAGGGAACATGCCTCCTGGCCTCCGACCCCAGAGGCATCGCTCTGGCCACAGGGGCGTGTCCCTTGGCCTCCACAAAGTGATGGAAGGCAGCAGGAGGTCGGAGGAGTTCAAGAGTGGCACAACCTGTACGAAGGTTGCGCTGCCGGCTGCAGAGCCAGTGGGGGCGTTCATGCGAACAGCTCCTGGGGGTGCACTGGCATGAACTAAGTGAGGCTTTGAGGATCATGATCACTGCCCCATGAAACACACCACCATAATTACTTCTCATGGCCTTCGGGAGGGGGAGAATTGCTGACCAGGGGAAGCAGACAGAACTCTTTACAGAACTCCTTTGACAGAAGGAAGAAATCATTTACTTATGTATCGTTTAAAAAAAATATAATTCCATTTCTCAGTAAAATTCTCAAAGTAGCTCTTAAAGGGGAGTCTTGAAGTTTTTGAGGAAAAGCTAAAGAGCACCAGTCACAGGATAGTCTCAGGAGGGGGTAAGGTATATGATATAGTGAAAAGGATAGAATATTATTTTTAAAGCCAAAATGCAAAATAAAATAAAAGATAGGGAAATTGTTTGAATGGACCATTAATGGAATGAATTCACAGAACAAACAGATCTTTCCCTCTACTCTGTGCTCCACTCAAGCTATTACTGAAGACTGAAGAAACAGAGTTGGATATAATTATGGGAGATTATAGCTTGATTAATTGTGGGAGATTATAGCTCCTACGCAAGCTGTTTTAAGATTTCAATGGATTTTCCCGTCTTGCTCCAGCTCTCCATACTTGACCCTCAGAAGAAGCTTATTTTGTACTATATGTATTCACATGTATATATTGAATCCATCATTTCTAGATGGGGATGCCTAACCAAATTCACCACCCAGCTGCACCCATAACTGCATGCACAATTCTGCGAGGCAAGCCATATGGGCCTTATGTTTCACTGTTAGTATAAGTGGGTAAATACAGACACGTGACAGGAGAAGCATGAGCAGAGTTGCCAACCAGCATTTTGTTTTAACTAGACCAGTCAGGTTTGGACCATATAAACAGGCTGCTTCTCAAAATGCCTTTCCCTCCCCATTATTTATTTGTGCAGGGCTCTGGTGTTTTGCAGTTAGATCCTAGAAAAGCATGGCTAATTTACCCTGAATTCTAAAAAAGTTCCGATATGAACACATGAAGCTGCCTTATACTGAATCAGACCCTGGACCATCGAAGTCACAGCTTTCTGGGGTCTCAGCTGGAAGGTACATCACATCATTAACTGCCAGATCTTTTTAACTGAGGGTGCCGGAGACTGACCCAGGGACTTTCTGCATGACAAATGCTCTATGACTGAGCCATGGACAAGTATGACAAGTGCCCATGAAAGACAATGGAGGGGGAAAGTGGTATGATGCACTCCTAATTTATATCTAATGCATAATTACTTGTTAGTAAATCTTGATCTTTTCAGTAGGGCTTGTTTGCAGGAACATATGGTTGATCCTTTTTCACTGTTGATCTCAGTTATTAAAACTAATTCTCTGCATCAGTGTGTTCATTAGGAAATCACCCCCCAAGGATGCATACTGACAGCCATATGCAACATAAATGCGTATAAACTACATATTCTATATTATTTCTATTTCATATTTCTGATCTCTTCTAAAGAAAATCATGCATTTTATGTTTCTTTATGACTGTCCATGTCACTGCAGTTACCCTGAAGTAACTTTATTTATTTATTTATTTATTTATTTATTTTTGGGTTTTTTATACCGCCCTACCCCCGAAGGGCTCTGGGCGGTGAACAACAGTTTAAAACATACAATCAAGTCAATTTAAAATAGATACAGCTGCTTTTAAACATATATAAAAACATATATAAACAGCAAATGGCCAGCTTAACACAAAAATCCAATTTTAAAAACCTCCGCCAAAGGAGGGGGGAGGGAGTCCCATAAGGATGGTGGAGGTGACCCTAGAACAAGAACTAGGAGGTAGAGAAGGGGGGGGGGGGGGGGGGGCACACATCAGCGGCCGGACACTCCAAAAGCCCGGCGGAACAACTCCGTCTTACAGGCCCTGCGGAACTCACCAAGATCCCGCAGGGCCCGGACAGCTGGAGGGAGAGTGTTCCACCAGGCAGGGGCCAGGGCCGTAAAAGCCCTGGCCCGGGTGGAGGCCAGCCGCATCATAAAGGGGCCGGGGACTAGCAGCAAACTTTACAGGAGGCTTCCATTGAACAGTTAATATTCAAACTATATGACTGAAGATCAGGCTCTTCAATGCTTATTTAGGAGACCATGTCAATTCTGGTAGATGAATTTCCCCAGCATGATTCTATGTATGTATACTTAGATTGAAATCCTGTTCAGTTCAGTAGGGGTGTATAGGATTGCAGCCTTACATTTGCAGATTTAGAAGGGTATAACATAAGGTTGCAATGTTACTGTAGCAAGGAGGATTGCTTTTGCAGTGAAAAAGTTTTTCTAGTTGCATTTAACAGAGAACCACTGAAAATGGAAACATCAGTATTCAACTGCTGACAAACTAATATGAAGTAATTTGTAACTATTGCTAATAAAGATGAAACAATAAAATGTGCAATGCTTACAGCTACTTAGAAAGTACTAAGCAGAAAAACATCCAGAAAACTTTATTGTCTGGCTTCTATCTAATAATATTTCATTAGGCACATTGGTGTTCTGTTTAAAGTTGCTCATATTTCTACGGATGTGGTGATGTCTTTATCTCAATAATTATATGGCAAAATTAATTGCTTTTAGCACTGTTTCAGGTCAGCAAAGCAAACTCCAGAAATTCTAGATAAGCATGCAACCAAAGTAACGCATCTCCTATTATATTCTTGAACAAAATACACTTCCGTGAGAACCTAAGAAATGATTTCCTGTATCACACATAATATATATGATTTTTTAAAATCTCCTTTCAAAAATAACTTATTGTAAACAGAATGGAATCAGTTAAAGACCCAGGGATGAATCCCCACTCCATCATGGAAGCTTGCTGGGTAACCTGGTAATGATTAGGAGCAAACCCCAAACTGCTTTGCTGAATCAGACTAAGAGTTCGTCGGCTTCAGCATCGTTTTTCAGATGGCTTTGGAAACTTACAAGCAGGAGTGATGGAGATGGGAGTTATATATGCTTGTTTTGTTTCTCCAGCATTAAGAAGCAACAACTTCACAAGGGCAATAAGCCACCAAGATTTTAAGCTTTAAACACCCTCTCCTTACAAAAATCCATTGCTGTTAATCAAACCACAGTACAGCTCAAGAGGTATTGCAATTCTCTGCATGTACATAATAACAAAAGTCAGCCAGAAAGATGGATGCTAATGCTGGTTTTGATTCATAGAATCCCAATTACAGTCTTCCTGAATAGAAGTATTTTTGCTTCTAAAAACTGTGCTACAATGTACTGTTTTTGCTGACAGGAAACAGATAGGCAGGCACACAAATATACAGATATCTACCATTATTACATATATAAACAAACCATCCTTTACTTCATTGTTTTTGAAAACATTGAAGACAAAAAGCATATTGGCTGTGCGTCTGTCTGTGAGATATACGTGTATATGACAGAGGCCTTTATTGTGGGACCCTAGTTCACCTGAAGTTGAAGTGATTTGTGTGTGTGTGTGTGGGGGGGGGGGTGGTACTCCTTTTTCACACACCCCTTTTTTAGTCACAGTCCTGACAGATGCCCATTCAGTCTGTTTAAAAACCTCCAAAAAAGGAGACTCCAATACCCTCAAAGGCAGCATATTCCATTGTTGAACAGCCCTCATTGGCAAGAAACCCTTTCTAATGTTTAAGTGAAATTTCTTTTTTCGTAATTTAAATCTATTACTTTGTGTCCCAGTCTCTCGAGCAGCAGAAAACAGGCTTGCTCCCTTTTCTTCCAGATCACTTTCACATGTCAAGGCAGGTATCTCTCACCCTAACCTTTCATTTTTTTTTCCCTGCTGAAGTGAAGAGCCCTACATTTCTACCAGTCTGGGCCCTGATTATGCAGAAAGGCCCATAGTCACACAGTCTCCTGTTCACTCACATGACCATGCTGTAACAAAAGTGTCCCTTAAAGGCTGTCCGGTGTGGGAGCAAATGAGGCACATAAAGACTATGGGTAGCAGGATGCACTTAGCTGCTGTGCTGCACAGCCTTGTAACACAGTGGCTGTTGCAGCCATCCAAGTGCCAACCTGGCAGCTGCACTTTAGCTTTCACAGTTATGCTTCCTTTCCTCCACTGCCTCTGAAGTGCTATTCCACGAATTACAAAGCAACTGAGCTATAAATAAAAACATATAACCTACAAAGAGTGGGGTAGAGGAAGGATAAAAGAGTTGGAACAACAAGTTATTTTCACAAGTTATTTTCAGCCTTCCGGGATGACCAGGCAGAACTGACTCACGGCTCTTTATTGCTTCGTTTGTCTAACTCAAATGATGGACTTAGCAATCACAGATTTCCTCCAATTATGCAAATGTGTTCTCTCTCCAGGCCTTATACCACATAAATATACATGCAGCACACATTCCTAGTCATCATATCTAACGCAGTGTATTATTAAGCATGACAAAACCATACAAATTCCTCCACAAGTGCTCCAATGCCCGTACAGAACTCCACAAAGCAGCAACTGCCACATTAACTCCAAGATACCATAATCTACATTGGTGAAGTACCTTATTTTGGCATTCAAAAGCACATGAAGAATTTGCCTTATGAGTCCCACCACATCAGGTGGATTGGGTTCACCTGTAAAATTAGGTAGAAACATTGCTACAAGACTGATTTACGCTAATTGTGGTCATTATAATGTGGTAGACATTTGATTATTCTTGGGCAATAATATCACAAAGATACTCAGCCTTCCATCCTTCCAAGGTTGGTAAAATGAGTAACACATTTGGGATTATTTTAAAGAAAAAGGAACTTTTTTTATATAAGATGCTCATATCCTTGTATTTTGATCTGCTTCTTTTGCATGGAAAAGTAATCAATTTAACCCTGCTTGACAATCCAGTAGTCTTTCCTGCTTCTAAAGAGATCTGAAGAACTCTTGAATTTCAGATATAAAATACAAAGCAACAAACTTCTTTTTTTCAACCAAACCTCTAGCTAAAAACTTGTCACTCAACTTCAATGTCTACAGTCAACCACTAGAGAGTTCTCTTTTGCTGCTTAGTTGTTTTCACAGTTGGATTTGAAGAAGAGTTTGGATGTCTAGGGAGACTCAAAGGGGCTTACAATTTCCTTTCATTTCCCCCCTCACAACAAACACCCGGTGAGGTAGGTGGGGCTGAGAGAGTTCCAAAGAACTGTGACTAGCCCAAGGTCACCCAGCTGGCATGTGTTGGAGTGCACAAGCTAATCTGGTTCACCAGATAAGCCTCCTCAGCTCAAGTGGCAGAGGGGGGAATCAAACTCGGTTCTCCAGATCAGAGAGAACCTGCTCTTAACCACTACACCACAATTGTGGTCCAGGCAGTCACAAGAAAGCAAATGCAGCAGATGATAGGTTAAGGCAGTGACACTGGCTGAGCTCGCCCCACCAGGTTTCCTGGTGTATCTGCTTTCACAAACCCAGGGCTGGGAAGGTGGTGTAGCAATGCTTGTCCGTGATACCATTCCCTTCCAGGTGACCCCTGTCCCCTCGATCACCAGTTTTGAGTGTGCTGGCTTGGTGTGGGAGGCCCGAGAGAGGTTGGCTGTCTTTCTGGTGGACCAGTCGCCTAGAGCACCAGCAGACGGCCTCCCGCGGATCTTGGAGGCTGTCTCGGACTGGGCCTTGAGGTTTTCCAGAGTCATAGTCTTGGGAGACTTCAACGTCCATGCTGATGTAGCCTCATGTTCAGTAGCAGCGGACCTAGTGTCATCCAGAGCAACGCTGGGCCTCTCTCCTATTAATTCCTGGGCCACACACCAGGCTGGCCACACTCTGGATTTGGTCTTTGGGATGGGAGTGAATATGGCCGTATTCTCTATGTTGCTCAATCTCCATGGCTAGACCATTTCACCCTGAAGAACTGGAAGGAATAGATCTGTGCACCTCTGTCTAGGCAACAAACTGATTTGGACCTGCCCAAGGAGACTCATGGATCCCATCGGATTCTGGAATGCCTTGAAGGATCATAAGCCCACCAAAGTCCTCAATGAGCAGGTAGCTGATTGGAACACCAGGCTATCTGATGCTATTGAGGAAACTGCCCCCCTCCCCAGCATCCTCTTATAGAATGATCTGTCAGCCGGCCTCCTAAATTGCCAGCTGCCCAATCCCTCTTCAGAGGGGGGAGGGAGAGATTGGGGTTTTTTATTCTAATCGCTATCTTGAAGAAGTTTGAATGCTTAATTTTGTTTTAATTTTGTGAGCCGCTAATATTTTAATTCTGCAAGGCATAAATGTTTTAATTTTGTGAGCCGCTCTGAACCTTTAGGGAGAACGGCATATAAATTTAAATATCAATAAAATAAAAGGGCTACAGTGCACTACAAATTTACCTAGAAGTAAGCCCCACTAAACAAACTAGAGCTTCCTTTTGAATAAACAAAGAATAACATGTAGGTCATGTGATATATTCTTGATAGTCATTCATGATACCGAAATTGCATGATATTTTTTTCAGTTCAAAAGGTTTATTGTGAACAACAGGGCTACTGACATTAGCCAGGGGCCAAAGAACAATGCAATAGTGCCATAAGCTCAACAAGGCTTTGGTCTTGTGTTTTTTGTACCACCCCACACAGGGATCCAAAAGAACTGACATCTACTGGTGAAGAATGTATTCATTCCATATATTTCAAGTATATCCTCTTGGGGAGGGGGGTCCCAAGAAAGTTCAAAAGACCATAGCCGTATCAATTGCATAAATTTTATTTATACAGCCAATTACAAATTCCATTTGAAACTGACTATTCTATTGCCTTTAATTTCCAATAATTATGTTATTTCCTTTATTGATACCAAGCTTCTTTTGAAAATGAAGGGAGTTTCAAAAGCAAATGGTGATGACTTGGGTGGTGGCGGGGGTGTCAACTCTTTAAAAAGTCAGTTTTTCAAAGGGGCTAAATGCTCAGGAGAGCCAGCATGGTGTAGTGGTTAAGAGTGGTGGACTCTAATCTGGATATCCAGGTTCAATTCCTCCTTCCTTCACATGAAGCCTACTGGGTGACCTTGAGTCAGTTCTCTCAGAAGTCTCTCAGCCCATGTGGGGGCAGGCAACTGGAATACACTTCTAAATGGTTTTTGCCTTGAAAATCCTACAGGGTCACCCTAAATCAATTGTCCCCCGAAGCCTCTTTCCACTACCAACACTCTTGTGTGAAGCGAAGCAGCTCTTTGGATTAATATCCATTAATTTTCCGGAAAGCTGCATTACTTGAGGGTGGGGAATACTAAACTAGGGAATGTATAATTGCTGAAAGAAAGCATTCATAGATTTTGGAAACTCCCTTTGGTCACTAAGTAAATCACTGTTATCATTGCTTCATGTCTTATACCTAGCATGCCTTGTCTCATGATGATTTGGAAAGACTTCTGATAGGAAAGCACCAAAATGGATAATACTGAAGGTTAAGCTATTGCAATGCAACCCAAAGCAGAGCTACACCCTTCTAAGGTTATTGAAGTTAATGGTCTTAGAACTCTGTGTGGAACTCTGCTTAGAATGACACTAATAACACGCTGCCTACAATCCTTGTAGTTTCATTAAAACTATATCTAAATAGGCTTTGGCCGTTTCTGCACGGCCAGGAGGCGCCCCCATGCCGGCAGGAGTTCTGCCGGCGTGGGGGCAGGAGCCTGCTCGCACGCAAGCGTTCGAGCAGGCAAAGGGGAGGCCAGCAGATTTGGTGGCTCGCGCACGGAGTCAGCTTGTGCCGCTTTACGTATGCCGCCCGAGTTCACTATTTCGCCCTCCCACCCTGCGAGGCGTCGGAGGACAGTGTATGGGCTGGCATTTCGCAGGCTTAATAATAATGCAGGAGGACACCGCGGAGGGCGGAGATTGAGACAGCATTTTCCCCGGGCGGCACGGGTTCGCATCAAGAAGATTTCAACAACAACCCTTTAAAGGGTTAGTTATTTGTATGCTTGACTTTGGGGAGGGAAGAAGAGTCAGGCTCCAGTGAACGGCGCCTGGGGCTTGGCTCTGTGTCATTTCATATAAATGGGCCGTGTTCTTTGTTTTGGTAAGTGAACATTCCCTGAAGAGTTTTTATGTACACATAAGCAAACAAGTTCATCTACGCGTCTCTGAAGGAAATCAGCTTCAGATGGATGAACTACTTGAGTATCAGTTAACATCCTGAACTGACCAACAGAACAGATGCTCTTTTAAAAACCACTTAACATTAAAGATGCAGCAATGCAAATTCAAGATTTCCTATGTGACCAATATATTATTGGTACTCCATATAAGCCGTGACTCACTAGCTATGCGCACAACGTGCTTTCCTTATAATACAAAATGCCATATCAGTATGCAGTTTATATAACTTTGGAAGTGACAGGTGTTTAAATCCATGAGAGTACAGATGAAGAAATGATCTTATACCTGCTAATCTGCTGGCACCAAAACAGTTTCTGCTATATGATGATACACAAGTGGACAAATCTTATTAAGTTCAATCAACCCAGTACTGAGGGAGCCATCTTAATCAGAAAGGGATTTAATGAAAAGTCTCGGCTCCAATAAATGCGCTTTAATTATGACTGACTAATATTTATCCACAAAGAAGAATTTGTTTCAGGATTAGCTTGAGACCTGGAGGAAGCCAAATACATCAATTCAATAATGGAATGTCTAATTAGACTATAATGGACTTCTAATTGTGATATACTGCTTTGCAGCACACATTATTTATTTAGTACAATTGATTTTCACTGGATACATTAAAGCATTTTTAAAGCTACTGTAAAAATGAGAAAAGGGTAGGAATTGGGACAGGGAATCAAATCAAATTTATATTAAACAGGATGTCATCCATGCACAAGGCACATTCATATTCACTTATATTCCAGCTGTCTTCCATCCAGGAGTTAAAGGTGGCACAATAAGGTGTCCAGGTCTGCCATACAGGCACTGAACAGAATCTTACCAGCTTTGCTTCAGAAAGGTTGATGAATCATGTGCCTTCCAACCATACTGCAGGATCTTTTTAGGGGAATAGTTCTAATATTTCCCCATGTGATATAATCTGGCTCCAGAATAGTCAGATGGCAGCTCATAGTCTAAATGCTGACCCCAAACAAGTTCACTGGTTCTTCGGGAGCCTTTCGAAGTCTAATCAAAATATGGTGAAAAATGTTTGTGCACAGTTCTAGCGGTTATGCCCCTACCCCTGGCTGCTTTGGGACCTTAGAAAGAGCTGGTCGGGATCTCTTGCAAATTTAGTTTTAATATAAGCAAACTTAAGAAATAGTTAAGGATTCAGATCTGATAACATGAGATTGATTTAATGCAAAACAATCTGGTAACAATGAAATGTCTGATCTGATGCATTTGGAATCAGTTACAATGAATGCCTTGAAATTTTGCAGATGATGGTTCTCCTGACTTGGCCAATTCCCTCTTTATATTCTGTACAGGTCCTTCTTGTCTGCATTAGAAAACAGAGAATATTTCTGACTATTAAAATAGAGCAAGTGATCTAAAATAGGCCCAAGAGGCAAAACAGAGGAATTGATTTACGTATCCAGAACTTTCAAACTCATGAAATTGCCTGTACAAAAGATTACCGAGAGAATCTATGTTATGGAGAGCTTAGGTAGCAAGGAAGTTGATCCACCGCAATTTAATTTTCATTGAAACCCAGTAACGAGTCTTTAGAATGTGTATCAAATGGATTAGTTGCTGGAGTTGAAAAGCACCATAATAAAATTTCAGCTTAAGAATTGTAATGGCTGCCTAGTTTATGTTTCCCTGCACCATGTCTTAGGTTTTTAAATACAGTTGGATAAAGTTTTATTTTGGTATTTTTAAAAGAAATAAAATATATTTATAACAAGATATCTGTCATATTGTAGTTATTTATTTTTCTCAATATCAGTGCCAGGGTTTTAGAGCCTCCTCATTCTTTCCAGAATTAATTACTCAAGAATGGGAAGACAACTGAATATTATTTTATTTTTAAAAGATCTGTAGCAGTCTCATTCAGTGACACTTCCATTAATCAATCCTGGACATATTTTTTCCCATGACAATGACTGGGAAGCAGTGAATTTATTGGTTTTATTTAAAGCATTTTATGCCACCTTTCCACCTGATTAAGGTCTCCAAGAAATGGGGCACAGAGACTTGTGTCGGTTTAAATGTACATTTTTATCACTGTATCACTGTTTGAGAACTCAAAGCTGGATGATTCTCAGTCAAATGTGTCTGTTTTTATGGACGGTTTGATTCAATACTGAGTGAAATGAAAGTGTTGCCTCTGGTAGCCAATCTATGGTGATTCATCCACGCAAGCAAATTGTCAGAACTCAGATTCTACACTCAGTGGATGTATTTCCTGACACTGTTCCTGACACTGGTACTTTCCTAAGAAATATTTATGTAGCCTTACAGTGCTATCCTTCTAAGCCCACTGACTTCAGTGAGCAGAATGGCACTGATAAGCCAAGGTCCAAATGCTAAAGTTCAAAGCTAGAATTTTTTTTCAAATTCCTTTCACACAAAGAAAATGAAATACATCATCCCCCTACACCTGAACGGATGTTGCCACTGATTTAAAAAAGGAAATCATGACCATAAATTTTCTCTTTTAATCCCCATATAAACTGAACATTGTTTGCCAAGATATCAAGGTCCTATGTTCAAACTTGGTTCTGCTCTGATTATGAAAGCAAATTATTTCCAAGAATCTGTTTTTGAGAGTGACGTGCTGGGTACATTGACAAACATTTTCAAACTCAAAAAAGCTATTACTAACAGATCTTGTTTACAGATGTGATTTTTTCCATTTAATTTGCATCAGTGTTACTTGATCACACAGCCACTGTGAAAGCCTACTGTCACTGGCAACATTTTGCAAATTGTCTGCGTGCACCTCTTGAGTCAGGCAATGTATTTACCATCATCTTTCACTAAATCCATGTTCTATTAGTTATGCAGTCTAGGGGATGTTTTGTCTTCATTAGACACTGAAATAACACCACTTCAATTTAACTGAACAGACAATCAATTGCTTCATTAAAAACAAGAGAATATGGAAAGTACAGAGGAAACCTGAATTTTCCCTTTTCAATCAGTTTACATCTGGTGTGGATATGGGCAATTCACAAAAGTTTCATAGTTCTACTGAAATGTGGTTCTGTCAGTTTGAAGATCTGATGCAAATTCTAAACATTGACCTGGATAATAGTCCATTCCTCCTTCCATCACAATACACGTGATCAGTGCAGTCATATGTGAGCAAGCTATTTATCCATTAAGGACAGAAACAAGAGCTTTGATTTGGGGAGAGAAGGAAAAGGCACTTCATGAGTGTAAAACCTTTGGACTGGGTGTGGTTACCTCCCCCTGTGGATTACAAACACAAATGAGCACCATCATCCCACAAATGGGAAATACCAGTATGGGAAGGTATTCAAAACTGCCCTTGAAAATCATCTTATTCTAGATATTAACCCAATGTGCTAAGAGCCATAACTTTTTGTTCAGTGTAAAAAATACATATTAGATTGGAATATTTTCTCAGTTGTCATTACATTAAATTGGAGCCCACAGATGATGAAATGGAGCCCATATAGAATATGGAGAAGCGATTTTGGGCACCTCTGAAAATCTGCTCTTGAAGGGAAGGAGCCCTCATGTGCTACAGGTGGCTGTTCCAGAAAGGAAAATCAGGGGAAATTGCACCTCCTCTTGTTAGAGTTGTGGAAGCACTTGGCAGAGATGAAGAGCAGTTTCAGCCGATTTTTCCTGTGGTTTCAACCTCCATGCCACATCTCATAGTCCCCTTGTTTTCAGGACTAGCCTTTCGGGAAAGACACAGACAGAAAAGGGGATGGACCTAAATCCTTTCTATGCCTTTTGTCTATGATTCTATAGGGCCCAACCCAATAAAACAAACATACAAAATCATAACTCTATACTACAACATTTTAAAATACAGAAATACATTTTAATTGTCTTTCTTTAAGATCAATATCATAAATATTACTGAAATAGAAAAAAATGCTTTCAGGGGAGAATTTTTTGCAGGCGCATGTGTGAAAAATAATGACATTATTCTTTTATGTTATGAACTGCAGTCAACCCAGGGAAGGATCATGAAAAGTTATGACTGGTTTTAAAACAAATGAGTGTGCCACAACATTTGATTGTTTTGATCTATACTCTGAATATCAAGAAGAAAAAAGTAATGATTACTGGGGAATTATACAACTTTAAAGTTGATGATGAATAAATGGAACTTGCTCAAGGTTTTTTATTCCTTGGCTCCATCATTAATCAAAAGACAGATTGAAACAAAAAAAAATTAGAAGGAAATTGAGACTTGGAAGGATAGCCACGAAGGAGCTAAAAGAGACCCTCAAGGATGTATCACTGTTGACCAAGATTAAGATCATCCATACTATAGTATTTCCCATGACTATGCATGGATGTGAAACTTGAACAGTGAGGAGAGCTGAGAGGAAGAAAGCTGATTTGTTTGAAATGTGGTGTTGGAGAAGAATTTTACAGATCCTGTGAACTGCCAAAAAGTCAAATCAGTGGGTTCTGTATCAAATCAAGCAGGAAAAGAGGGAGACCAATGTGAGATGAATTGATACAGTGAAAGAAACCACCACCCTCAGTGTGTAAGACCCGAGAAAGGTTGTTAACAATAGGCCTTCACTTAACAGGCACACATTTTCTAGACTCCTCACTTGAACAGCACTCTTATCTTGCTATGGGCAGATGTTTAGATTCCCCTCCACTATAGGTAAATTCAGATTACAGGAAAACTATTCATCGCTTGATGTATAGTAAATGGAAAGGAAGGAGAAGCAGGTATTGGTATGTACACAACAGACAAATGACACACAGAACTAGACCTGACTAGTTATCAAGTTTATGGTCTACCCAAATAGAGTTGGGGAATTTTTAAGGTGAAGCATATTTGACAAAAGACTAGTATCACCACAGATGATGAAAAAATGGAGGCTTACATAGAAATACTACAGAAATTTGTTTGTGAATCATAGACGCAAGAACTGAAGTGTCCAGGCACAGTTCCTCGAAGAAGTCAACCTTTGTATGTGTGAATTCAGACACAGAAGATGGATGGACTGAGGAATTAGACCACTTGACCTGTAAAATTCCCAATTGTGCTATTTCAGTGGTATAATACTACACTGGATCTTAGTCACAGCAGTTTCCAAGGCTGAATTTTAACACATAAGGACAGTCTTGTAACTTTAGCAGTATCTACACACAACATGGGGGTGGGGGAGGGGAGGGTGAGTTTTCAAATAAGGCTACTGGTATAAAAATAGTTCATGTGGAATGCTATTTATGCAACATACATTCTATTCTTGTGATTTGTTATTGGGTAAAATGTTAGTTATCCAGTGGTGGGATTCAAAAATTTTAACAACAGGTTCCGGTGGTGGGGCCAACGGGACCAGGAGGAGGACACCCGGTGGGCGTGGCCTGTAGGCTGCCTGGGGCTGCATTCCAGAGCAGGGTGGGCAGTGCTGGGCGCAGGGCGGCAGGGTCCGGCGCCACCAGGTGCAGCGTTCCCCTCACTCCGCCTCTGATTTTTTCTGTACCTCCCCTCCAGTAATTGTTGTTGGTACTTTCACTCAGTTTTGCAAAGCCCAGCGTTCCTCCTCATGAGGCAGAGATCCTAGCCTCTACAAAACTGAAAGTAGAAGGTCATATTTTCTTTTAACAGAGATATATCTAGGGAAAATGGAGCCGAGGGGACAAAATCTGAGTTTTGCGTCCCCACCCCCCATGGGTGGCTGCCCTCTCCCGCACCATGACAAAACAATGATTTTTTTTTGCCCCAGGTCATATCAAAGTCACAATCACATTATAGGGAGAACATGCCCTAACTCACAAATCTGAACACAGCAATGGGGTCGCGCCACACAGAAAAATAAAATTTTGTTGACAACATTTTTTTCAAAATGCTTTCAAAATGTTTTATTACTGCCGAAAACGCTTTTATGGAATTATATCCAACACCCCCCAATTGCTCTCCCCACATTGGAAACACAGCACACAGAGCCAGAAGGGGAGGGAGGAGGGAGGACAGGGACAAATCTCAAAGTCATGTTTTTCTACAGTAGTTGCACACATTGAATTTTACTACTGACAATGCTTATTCCTTTAACTTTCCCAGTCCCAGGCTCTAACTGCTTTTCCTAGTTCTACTCCAATCCTGCCCATCAACTGACACTCTTCGCTGCATACCTCATCACACACATTAGCGTATTAAAAACATGATTCTTTGTGTGGTCCGTTGCAAAGACTATCAAGACAATCTTGCTTTGACATACAATCAAGGAACAAGCAGAAACATGAATCGCGAAGATAGCCAAAACACTAAATTTTTTTCAAAGAGCTTATAGGGTATGTGATATGCAGTGACTTTTTTTAGTGACAGGATCTGGGATACCCAAAGTAGCTACTTTACATTATCCCCTTCTGACAGTGCCTTTTTCCGGCCCAGTTTCCATATCAGAGTGAGGAATTCAGACTTGGGTCTCTCCCAGATCCTAACCACTTCATCATACTGAAAACTTTCTGGTATTGGTAATGCCTCACATGCATCTCCAGTCTACTTTTATTTAATGCATTTATTTTATACAGTTTACATGCCACCCTTCGGGCCCCAGGCTCAGAGAGAAGTTTCCAGCATATAATAGAAACTAAATAAAATCATCACATTAAATACTATTTAAAACACAGATGAACTAAAAACATCCATCTTAAATTCATTAAAAGTCTCTAAACTTAATACATTTTGACTTATCACTGTAATAACAGAATAATATCCTTGCAGGGCTGGCGCTTCACTTGCCCGCGGCCGGCCAGGCCGAGCCGCCCGAAATCCCTACTCCCGCCCCTGCAAGGAGGCAGGGCTGGCGCTTTCACTTTCGCCTCGCCCGGCCAGAGCGAGCAGGGAGCCTTCTACCCCGCCAGTTTCGCTTCTGCAAGGAGCAGGGCGGGCGGCTTGATTTGCCTGGCGGCCGGCCGAGGCCGAGGCCCGCCCTGGTTTATTCACGCCCTGCTCCTTGAGCATGGCGTTTCATCAGCTCTCGGCGGCCCGGCCAGGCCGAGCCGCCCTGGATTTCGCCCGCTCTGCTCCTTTGCGGGGCGGGCGCTTCACTCGCCTGCCGGCCAGGCGAGCGCCCGAGTTTATCTCGCACGCCCTGCTCCTTGCAGGCGGGCGCCATTCGCCTCGGGTATCGCCAGGCCGAGCGCCAGGACCCTCAGCTCCGCCTTGCCTCTTTGCAGGCTGGCCCGGCTTTCACGGCGGCCGCCAGGCCGGCTCATTTTACTTCGCCCTGCTCCTTGCAGAGGCGTCGCCTCGGCTCGGCGTACGGGTTGTAATGGTTCACCGAGCCCCTCGCCCATCACTTTCTTCGCCATTGCAGAGGCCCGGTATGGCGCTTCACTTCGCCAGCCGGCCTCGCCAGGTCGCTGCGGTGAGCCGTCTTCTTCGCCCGCCCTGCTCACTCGCAGGCTGGCCTTCACGTCAGTCGGCCAGGCCAATCGGCCGCCCGTTCATCCCTACTGCCCTGCAGGCGTGGGAGCGGGGAGAGGTGAGCCAAATGGCTCTTGAGGGGAAAAGGTTCCTCACCCCTGCTCCTCTAGAGTGCTGCTTTGGACCTCAGGAGGCCACCACACCCATCCTCCTCCACCTCCTCCTCTGGGGCAGGTCCTCTGGCGCTGCTCTGCTTACCCTTCAGCAGTTTCCAGCCTGCCCCTCTGCCTGCTTTTCCTCTAACCCCCCTGGCGCACCTGGACTCCTCTCCCTGGCAGCCAGCTGCTTCTCCCTCTGCTTTGTGCCTCAGCTTTTAGCTGTGGGAAGTGAGGGCGGGGAGGGGGGGGGGGGGGAGCACGAGGCTGAAGAGAGACAGCCAGGCAGCAGGCTGCAGAAAAGAAGACTTAAGTTAGCAGGGATCGCCTGCAAATTCCTATCTCTGCTCTGAAACTAAAGTAAGTGGGGTGGGGCTGCAGAGGGTGGGGGTGGGGAGTGGGGGGGGTGCCATGGAGGGCACAGGGGGGTGCCATGGAGGGCAGGGGGGCCCTGGGGGTGATTTTGCATCCCCTACTTGATGAGTTGTGTTGCACCCAGGGACAGAGATTGCCCCCTTGTCCCTTATGGAGTTAATCATTAACAACAGGTTCTGCTTAACTGGAGAGGGGTTTTAACAACTGCCTTCTACCGAATCCTCGAGATCGCTGAATCCCACCTCTGTAGTTATCACATTTGTCTCATGTTTTGATCACTTCCAGAAGTACAGGAACAACATAGCATAGACATTTATGACATGATTAATTCATGAACTTGATACGCTCTTAGAGGGTTCTCTGCTTCAGGAAATATTTACATTTGTCTAATGTCCGTGATGTCCTTTTAGAAAACCAAAAAAAAGAATGTAAAAAAATCCCGAAGGCAATAAAATGAAATACGGCATAAAGATTTGTCCAGTGCAGTGGGGGAAAAAAAATCAGTATAGATAGAGTATCCCACAGCAGCACGTTTTGCAAAAGGAATTAAAGCCATGAAATTAACATTTTAATGAAGCAGAAGACCATTGACGTCAGGACTACTCACTGATTGCTGCTTCCAGGTGGCCTAATGAGATGAAAATGAAGTTTATATCCTCAGCTAGTCTAAGCCAGGCTTGTTTTGTGACTGTGATTGAATTTAAATGAGAAGACACTGCTGTGTGCAAACACGTCTAGGCTGGTTAGTAGCCTGTTCAAATCTAGGCACAATAAAAGCTTGATTTAAAATGCTGTAGTTAACAGAAAGCGACACGGAGACGACTGCCCATATTTCTCTCTGCCTCCACCTTTTTCAAAAGCCGATGTATGTAAGGAAACAGTAGCCAGGTTTTATACCAGATTGCCTGCATAGCTTTATATAAAAATACCATTTCTGTGCACTTTTTCTTGCATGGAACCGTTGGTTATAGGAAAAAAGAGCTTAATCTTGGGGAGGGTTTAGTAGTGATTCCTTGGTTGTTTCCAGGATACTCTGTTGAAGTAAGGATTCCCAAAGTGGGCTGTACTGCCCCCCTGGGGACACTGGAATCATCAAGGGTGGTGGTGAAAATTTGGGGGGCAGAAGGGGGCAGCAGAGAATTACGGGATGGGAGGACACCTGCCACCCAGGCTGCAGCGTGCTGTTTTCTATGGAGATGAAAGACACAGAAGTACTCGCCCAGGAGCAGTGAGCGACAGTTTGGCAGCCTTTGGCCCCCACTGCCTTGGCCTCCTGCTCAGCTGCCTCCCCTCATCTCTGATGCCACCAGCTGTATGCCCTCAGCTAAGGCTTCTGTCGCCCTACCTGCCTCACCCCCAGGTTTGGAGTCGCACCTGTTGGGGGCCAGGTGCACATGTGAGGGCAGCAGGAGAGCAATAGCTCAAGGCGGGTGGGTTGGTGGCTGGATGGGAAATGGGGGTTTCCCCTCTCTCATGCTGCCTGGCTCCCTCCTTGGTGCCAGCCACCCACTCACCTGGTCATTCTCCCCTCAGGCTTCAGCTGCCAGCCTTTTCCTCCCTCTAGAGCAGGGGTAGGGAACTTGCGGCTCTCCAGATGTTCAGGAACTACAATTCCCATCAGCCCCTACCAGCATGGCCAATTGGCCATGCTGACAGAGGCTGATGGGAATTGCAGTTCCTGAACATCTGGAGAGCCGCAGGTTCCCTACCCCTGCTCTAGAGCCTTTGGGTGCGGAAGGTGCCCCTTTCCCAACATGGCTCCTCAGAGTGCCCGGCTTAGCAGGTGCCCCTGGAGTCGTGTAAGGGAACAATTGCACCAGACCAACTAGGTCAGAAGGTGGAAGCTGCAGCCACCTTGAGTACCGAGGAAGCCCTACCAGATTGCCAGATTTTGGAACTCCATATGGCTCTCCCCATTTTGGAGAAAGAGTGCTCAGTGGGAGCTCTCTGCTTGTAGTCCTGAAAATGTAGGGCTGCCTTCCTGTCCCTGTCAGTCCCCAAAGAAGAGAAAAATCTTCAAGTTTCCTGCTCCACATTGGCCTCCACCACGCACCTTGAGCCCCCCCCCCCCCGTTCGGTGAAGGGAGAGATTTTGATTGATCCTTCCCTTATCTGGCTCGCCAGCCTTAAGTGCCAACCCCTACTGGCAAGGTAAGGCAAGAAAGAACAATAATTTGGGTGGAAAACTGATAAGGATGAAACCCAACCAGAGAAAGGCTCAGGGTGTGCTTGATGCTATAGAAAAAATTGTCTGTGTCTCTCTCATACTCCTCCATTTCCCCTTTGCCTTGTTTTGCCTCCTCTCTCTCTCTCTCTCTCTCTCTCTCTCTCTCTCTCTCTCTCTCTCTCTCTCTCTCTCTCTCTCTCTCTCTCTCACACACACACACACACACACACACACACACACACACACACACACACACACACACACACACACACACACAGCTGAGCAAGACCAAAAATTTAATTGGGAAGATATTTCTTTTTGATGCCTAGTGCAGTGGGGGAAAAAAAAATCAGTATATAGAGTATCCCACAGCAGCATGTTTTGGTGAGGTTGAAAGAGACAGCAAGAAAAGTGTGTGTGTGTGTGTGTGTGTGTGTGTGTGTGTGTGTGTGTGTGTGTGTGTGTGTGTTTGGGGAAGGATGTATTACCTGTCTTGCATTAAAATGGAATTTCATCCCAAATATGTGCCCCTCCCCCACACCAGAACTACCTCTTTGTGATAGTTGGGAGGGGGGCTGGGTGAGTGGAGAACAGAGTCAACCAGAATCAGCCATTCCTTCCCTCCCTCTCTTCCTTCTGGTTATGTTTCTTTACATCTTTTCCCCCTACCTCCTATTCTTTCCTCCCTATTTCCCGTCCTTCCTTCACTGGACATGGAAGGGGTGGGGGGGAGGTGAAGGGAGGAGAAGGAAGGAGAGAGGGCTGGACAGCCAGCTGGGTGCACTGTGGGGAACACTTTGGCTCCACTGCGGCAGCCTGAAAATGTTTTCCTGTGAAAACTTCCATTGACCACTATGATTATTTTATTATTTATTGCATTAGGCTTATAGGCTTCCCTTCCCCACGGAATGGGCTCAGGGTAGCTTACATCAAGTTAAATACATATTTAAAAACCCAATT
Source organism: Sphaerodactylus townsendi (assembly GCF_021028975.2). Lineage (NCBI taxonomy): Eukaryota > Metazoa > Chordata > Lepidosauria > Squamata > Sphaerodactylidae > Sphaerodactylus > Sphaerodactylus townsendi. Next base: position 65,949,261 of record NC_059425.1, read on the forward strand.
TCTCTAAAAAATTCAGACGTTACTCCCAGATTGTGGCCCATGATTACATGCCATGGCCCAGGTTATGATCTGAAGGCATGTGATATAGTGACACTACTAAAAATAAAGAGTTTTATGAGTGGTTATTGCAAGAAAGCCTCCTTGTGTTCCATTATATAAACATAACAAATATTAGTGAGCAGGCTAGGTCACATATATTCATCACCCATAAAATTGATGATAATTTCAACCATGTGCACTAGCTCTTATAAGTTACAATTAAATAACACAATCTTAACACTTGGCTTTAACTCAAATAGTTTCTTTTAATTGATTCAATTTGTAGAACAGTCTGGAGGAAAGAATACAGGCATCATTTTTCTGATGAATTAGTTGCAAAGAAAATGCTAGAATTAGTATGTTAAACTGAAGTTCTGCATTTCAAAAAGGAGAGGAAACATGATCCCTCAGAAAAAAATCTTAACAAATTTTTATATTATATGTTCAGTTCAGCTAGTAAAAAATTTTTTATTCTGGATTCATAAACCCTCTGTCACTGGCTCAAACTGAGTTTGATTTCCTGCTCAGCCGCTTGAGCTGTGGAGGCGCATCTGGAGAATTCAGATAAGCCTGTACCCTCCAAAACATGCCAGCTGGGTGACCTAGGGCTAGTCACAGTTCTTCTGAGCTCTCCCAACCCCACCTACCTCACAGGGTGTTTGTTGTGATGGGGGGAAGGAAAGGAGTTTGTAAGCCCCTTTGAGTCTCCTTACAGGAGAGGAAGGGGGATATAAATCCAACTCTCCTCCTCATCCTCCTCTTCCTTCAAAGAGATGTACAATAATGATGAGATTGTAGTTTATGACCCTACTTAGTATGCAGACTACTGGCGGCTGAACTGGGGCTGATTTTGTACTTAATAATGTGGTGGGCTGATAAGACTAAGCATTGGTTATTTAGTCATGATGGGAGTGAAGACATTCACATTTCTACAAGGTTGACACTTGTAGCACAAATGAGGAGAACACAGGCAGCCCCATCCAAAGAGCTGGGTGCCTGGAAGTGGCATTGCAGCTGTGTTGCGCTGCCATTTCCAGGAGGGCTTTCAAGTCGCATGGGGAGCCAAACAGGCAAACAACCCGCCCTGCCATTCATAGGGCTCTCATGGACTTAAGCCACCGAAAAGTGGCATAAGTCCAATGAGATTGGTGTGGTGTGTGCCACTGTGTCCAGCCAGGAGCACTGGTGTGGTGTGTGCCACTGAGACCAGCCATTTTGGCAAGCCGCAGCAGCTGTATGCTGGTGGGTCCTTCCTCTGCTGGGGCTAGTAGCCCAGGAAAATCAAATCTACTGGCATAGGCTCACACTGCCTCTAGCAGTGGATTCAGTCCCTCTTTGCAGGGCCATTAGTCAACATCTGCCCAGATGAGTAATTTATGTGTAGTAGTCAGAGGATGCAGTTGATTAATTCCTATGGCAGCAGTGACACAAAGCTTTAAAAATATTCATATTGACTCACGTGTCTCACATTCAGACTCTGACCCAAGCATTGTTTGGCTAGAGACAGTTATTGGAGCAAAAGATTTGCAAACGTGTAGGAATTTAGAAGAGGAAAGACTTAAGGAAGTTCAGGAGACAGGTTGTCACTCTGGCCTGGAAACACCAAAGGCCAAGAGAAAACCTCGTCTCTCAAGTCAACAGAGATGGAACTATTATGTTATCAACTCTGGTCACAGGAAGAAGAAATCATAAGACAATGATACTGTAGCTCCTCCATGCCCTACTCATAGATTTCTTCTCTTCTGTCAAGCATAAAAGTGAATTTGGCATGTATGATACATCAGCATCTAAAGTGGAAAAGGGACAAAAATGTTGGCAAACATGTTGATGAGTTTAGGCTTTGACTCAGATGTACAGTATCTATTTCTAACAACAAAAGTGAGAAAAAAATGGAAAATTCTGCCAGTACCTCAGAGACCACAGCTATATTATGCATGTGCTTGAACTAAAATAATTTGATTCTACAAACTAATAAAATAAATCTTAGACATAAATTGAACATGTCAGCACAGGAAACAAGTTAGATGTCACAACTGGCATTCTGAAGTATAATTTTAAGAATGATGCACCAAAATTTCAAACTCTGTTGATATTCAGAGGCTGAACTACTGGCGCTAAGATTAATATTTAATATGGTTAACATTCCAGCAGTGAAGGATGATGTTATCTCTCTCATGGAAGCTGTTGCTCAGTCTATAAAGAACAAAAATTGTTAAGAAACCAGCAGGGTCACAGGCTGAGAGCAACAAACACTTCAATGAATTTCTGTATATGGAGTCACACACATTCCCTATGTAAAATCCCAAAGATTTTTATGCTTAACTACTTTTAAAGGTTACTATCATGGCTTTAAAATATCAAGATCCATGAAAACTTTTTTTTAAAAAAAATATTAAATAAAGCTTGTTTTAAAAAAAATAGCACCAGCTGCTAAACTGGATAATAAAGCAGAAGGACACAGCAAAGAAAGTAAATATATAAGCAGAAGAACAAATTTAGGAATTTTCTTTTCAGTCAGCCAAAGATTTTACGAGGCATTAGGCTATAGAAAAAGAGGGAAAAATGCTGTTCTCAAGTTACTAAGAGGCAATAACATTTCTTGGAAGACACAATTCTAAAAGTATTTGGCAAGCAGTCGAAAATCCCGGAGTACAAACAAGATCAGGGTCAGCGGGCTGTCCTGTGAAATAACAAACTGAATATTTTTATATTGTAAATTGATAAAATGTACATGGGCTAAATTTACCCCTCTGGTTCTAACAACTAACACCCTTTTTTGGTATCTTCTTTGTTCTAGGACAATATTCTCAATTTGTCAACACAAGCTCAATGAATAATCCCAAAGGAATCAGTTGGAATAAAGCAAGCAAATACTTTAATAGGAAAAAGCCATTTAAGGTATGCAAAATTATACACAAGGTCTTTGGTTCAGTTAAAAGGATGTGATCGGGAAGTGAGCAGGGAAGCATGAGCAAAATATAACCCAGGTTAAATTTCACCTCTGTCCCACAGTCATTCAGATTTGCAAGGCAAGAGGTTTTTACCCTACAATTGACAGTCAATTTGCTGTCCATTATGCTGCTTTCTAAACAAACAAATAGCTAATTGGCCAGGCAACCAACATGCAAATAGTTAAATTGTCAAGCTCACTACCATTTGTTCCTGACCCCTTTCATAATCTTTGAATGAAGCATGAGATTTGGGAGATGAATGAACCAAAAAGCAAAATTTCTATCACTATGAGGATGGTCAGAGAGGATTTGCTTAACCAGATCTGTATAAGGCATAATTGCTAAAGGCTGGCCAGTTTAAGCTTACTGGTTTCCATTTTAAGTTTTTAAAAAGCTCTGCTTAAGGAGATAGCCCAGCTAGTGCATTCAAGTTTCATTTGTTGTTTGTAATGGTTATTATTAGTTGTTTCGGCAGCCAGAGCTCTGCTCCACCTCCATTTTGATTAAACCAAAATGCTAACTGCTGGCCAATCACATGCCTTTCATAATACTCTGAAGAGAACTGGAAACCGTACATTGCAAAGGAGTAAATTATACACCCATTCCTGGACTAAAGATTTCACATTCAGTGTACTGAAAACAAATCAACATTTAACCTAAGTTCAGACTAAGCCACAAGAGGCATGGTATCTGTGTGGGTTTGATGCAGCAGCTTAACACAAACACTGCACTAAACTGTTGAGAATAATTTAGAACAGCATCTGTTTTTGACCTCTGCTACCCCGTATGTCAGAATCAGAGTGTAGCTATAGGCTTATTCTTCTAATCACATTTCAAAGTTCAGGACTGTAAATGAACTTAGGAAAGGCAAGCAAGACTCACATACACACAGACATGGACAGAGGACCCTGTCCATCTAATTACTGCCTTAGAAACTGGAAAGAGAGCCCAGAAATAAGTTTTGGGCCTCTCTCGGAAACCTGCTTCAGGAGTGCTTCATGCATTATAAAATGTATAGTTATACTACCGAAGTGAAAGGAATACATGCTTCTTAACTTCAACAGGGAGCCATCCTTTCAGCATAAACTAACATATGGTGATCTGAAAAGCTGTTCTATGTTCGCGCTTAGTCATGGCACACAGCTTAATTAAAGCTCCCTTTAAGTGTTTTATTTGCATATTAATGCTGGTCTAAATAGTTTAAATCAACTAGATAACAATCCTAGAGAACAGAACATTTGATTCCCTTTTCTCTTTTATTAGCAAACAACAAGGAAATCACTGTTACAGGAAAACACTTTTAGGTCTCATGTCCTAAAGTACTAAGGTAGTCTTATTACTCGGTTTTCTGTGATAGGGATTTACTCAGAGTGTTTTTAAAAAGCTTCTTTAATAGGATTAGAGTCTGCTTGGTAGTAGCAGTCTCACCATACAGTTCTTTACATATGGAGGCCTTTAATTCAACTCCATTTTACCCTTCAAAAAGTCATAATCTCTGTAATGTGCTGTACAGTGGACTGTTCTTGAAGACAACAGGGAAACGACAACCAATTTGAAAATGGAGCAGTTCAATTACTGTTTGGGCTACCTAATGGGAAGCCATCTTGCCTATTTAAAAACAGCTACACTGGTTGTCAGGTACAAAATAAATATTAAAAAATCCTGGGTACAATGCCATCTTCAAAATCTGACCAAGTAAAAAAGTACCTTGGAAATCAATAGCGATAACATTATTTGGGAATATTGATTACTAAAGTTTTCCACCAAATAGTGAAAACAATCTAAAAATTTTAGTGAACTTAAAAACGTATTGTGAGTGACTAGTTCAGAATCTTTTATGACCAAGGCTATTATGATGAAAATAATATTTTTAGGGGAAATCCCCACGGGTAAAATATCCTAGGATACTTACTCTAAAAATCCCAGTTTGGGCAAGGACTCCCCATGGCTTCCATCCCTAAATCAGCTCTGTTCCAGCCCTGAGGCGCGCTATTTATTTATTTATTTATTTTATTAGACTTATATGCCTCTCATCCCACATTTTTCAAAAACCTGCAGAAAGGTGCACCTTTTTGAGAATCTCTGGCTGAGGCCGATTTCATGGGGAGACCAATCAGGTTATTTTCCCCGCCCTTCTTGCCTAATTGGTCATTCAAGCTGCCATTCAACACAACAGCCAATCAGAGCACACTTGACTGGGGCTTGCTGGGAAACCCCCCCCCCCTTTTCTCTGCATTCAGGGCTTCATAGAAATAACAGTACAAAGGGAAAAAGAAAAGAGTGCACGGAGTGCTCCCTTTCCCCATTTCTGTCTTTTCCCTTTCCAGAGGCATACCAGGGAAAAATGGCACTCAGAGACAACTAGGTCTCCGGGCACCCCCTCCACTCAGGGGCGTGGCCATGCCTGTAAGCCCCTCTGCTGCTCTCCCCACAGCCTGGGGAGAGAGAACTAGCTGGCCTCAGGAACATGCTTTTATAAGCATGGAGGCTGAGGACGGGGCTTGGGGCATGACCCCACCCCAAGACACACCCCCAGCCTCTGTGCTTATAAAAACAGGTCCCAGAGGCTGGCAAGTGCTCTATCCCCAGGCTCTGGGGAGAGCGGGCAGGCTCCAGGGAAGATGTTTCAAGTGCTGCCCTAGTGTTTTCGGGATGATGATGATGATGATGATGATTATTATTATTTCGATTGGATAGACCGCTCTATCCCCGAAGGGTTACTGGTTACCTATTTAGTTTCAGCTGCAATTTGAAGGCATTTTTAAAGTCCCAAATAGTGCGAGGTAAGGGTACCTGTATGACATTTTTTTTCCTCATAAATGTGGCCTTCTGCAGTGTGTCCCCTCCATCAGAAATAAACTGAGAATGCCACAGAAAAGGTATTTTCTTTACTGTAGTGACTACAGAATGCCTTCTTCTGTAGCTAACTGCCAGATGACTGATTACGTACCAAGTTAGCATATTCCTATTTATTCAAGGTGTTTTCCTCTTTCCTTTGTTCCACCCCCCCCCCCCCGAAATACATCTTATTTTTTTATATGGTGATGTTAGGTAATTTTAAATGTTTTATATAACTGAAGTTTTATCTTGTTGGCCATGGAGAAGTCCAAGACTGAGGGGGTATAATAAAAAGTTACTGAAAATGAATAATAAAGTGTACAATATGCTGACTAAAGCCGGAAAACAGGATGAATTGTCTAGTCTGAGTATGATGTAGTCTGATCCATACATTAAGCCATAATTGTTTTAGAGTCCATTTTTGTGCCAATGTTCAGAAATATTCAAGCATCAGGAATAACCACAACTATGCTGTGGTAGAGAATATTTGAAATATATTTATTATTATTATTATTATTATTATTATTATTATTATTATTATTATTTTATTTAGTATACCGCCCTATCCCCGAGGGGCTCATGACATGAAACATGTGACAACATATTAGTCTACTTCACAGGTATCATATTTATTAGGGTATTTCTCAAACAAACAAAGCCCAAAAATTCGAGGCAAAGGTAGACTAAGAAATCCTTTTCTTTAAAAACTCAGCATTTGTATAGATCTCTCTCAAAATGGCAGACTCAAAGTCTGCCCCCAAATTGTTAGTTTCTTCCAGGTCATATAGAAGTTGAAACTGACCAACGTATAATCCAAGACGCTAGTGAACAAGACAAGTATCATTTACATATCCATGCAAAAGCTCTGCTTTCTGTTCTTATTTGACCTCGTTCTCTTGACCTGCAGTGTTACTGGTTATAAAAGACTTAAGATCCTTCTCTCTTAATATATTGTACAAGAAAGGCCAAGTGCCACTCAACCTCTCTATGGATCTCAGACTCTCTCATATTCTGTATTATGTTTTCACTCAACCTCTTATTCAGATGAAGAACAATATCCTCTTTTTCTAATGTCATTTTGCCATCAGGTCCCTGTTTTTCTGCTCTGTCCTTTACAAGTCACCCTGTCAGCTTAGTCTTCCTTACCTCTCAAGCCCCTTTCCCAGTGTTTTCCTGCCCTCAGTGCCCACTTCCCAATAACCCAGTTCACATCTTTTCTTATTCATTTGGATGATGGCCGCATATTTTTGTCTTATTCATTTGGGTGATGGTGATCCTTTCTCTTTTTACAAATAAACTGTATTTCTGGGAACATTCTATTGCTGTAAATATGTATTTTGCAAGTTAAATTTTTCAGTCACTCCATGACAGGACTTACCCTAAACTAGTCACGGAATTTTATGGAAATTTTCAGAGGGTAAAAAATTGCCTCAACTGTCCAAATCTCCTTGAGAAACATTTGGCTATTCATTTATAGTGCCTGAGTTGCTCTTACTGTTAATTGATTTCACCTGACCTCAGTGACAATCACTAAGCTGTTGCATCATCTCTCTTACTATATAACCATTGATTGACTACAACAGGGGTCTGCAACCTGCAGCTCTCCAGATGTTCATGGACTACAAATCCCTTGGCCATGCTGGCAGGGGATGATGGGAATTGTAGTCCACAGGGCTCACTATGTTAGACAGAAAGTCAAAACATGAGAATCTTATTCCATAATGCTTATTCCATAATGCTTATTCCATAATGCAAGAGCTGGGCAAGGCAGTTGCAACTTAACGAGAAGAAAGTAGGCTACTGTAAGGGGCTGGTACTCCAGTCAACAAACAAGACTCATGAAGATTTCAAGAGCTTTATTGGAACCGTGTTAGCCCAAGGCTCAGATAGCCAAAACTGAAGTTTGGCTCTCTGACCTTCCTTTGGAGGAAGGCAGATAAGAGTGGGCAGTTAAGCTCTATTGACTAGTTACATGCAAGCAGGGGGAGACCTCCTTAGCCTCGAGTGATGATAATGGCTGGGCCAGCTGTGGCCTTGATGTGGATGTGCTAGTTGCCAGGCTGAGAATGGCGAGGCCTGACAGCTACAGGGCAACGGGTGAGTGACTGCCCCATAAGGATTTTTTAGTTTTCTGTATTGCAATGAACAACATTAATCTGTTTCAAGATGATACAGACAACTCACTGGTTTTTATGTTAACACAAATCCAGAAATCTAAATGGCACTCTATACATGACAGGCACCAAGTCAAATAGATTTTTTTGCACCTTTGAATATTAAGCTGTTCCAGTTTGTTTTTATTGTTTTGCCAAAATAGAGCCTGTACTTGTTTTAAGAGAAAAGGGCAAAAAATCTGGTGTGACCCTTCCGTACAGATCAAGTATTCATGGTAAGCCACCTATGTATATTTAATACATTTCCATCTCACCAGTCATTGCTGAATAATTAGTACCTGGAACTCTTAGTGTGCTGAAACAGTGAAACTGAAGATGATCATACATAGTAGCAAGTTTCCATTCAATAAGATGAGATACTATTTTGTCCACCCCCTCCTGTTTTGATATACTTTTCTGAGGTGACATGCTTGAACGAGGCAAGTAAATACGAAGGGACATTTCATTATTACAGAAACATGATGTCCTTATGATCCACAGCTGCAAAGGACATCAGTGCACAAACAAGTCAGTTCTAGTAAATATATTAAAGCTATGTCCACACAGTTATGTGAAATGTACCTTTAAGAACGTTAAGAACACTGGGGTGCTGTGTGGTTTCCAGGCTGTATGGCCGTGTTCTAGCAGCATTCTCTTCTGACGTTTTGCCTGCATCTGTGGCTGGCATCTTCAGAGGATCCTCTAAAGATGCCAGCCACAGATGCAGGCGAAACGTCAGGAGAGAATGCTGGTAGAACACGGCCATACAGCCTGGAAACCACACAGCACCCCAGTGATTCCGGCCGTGAAAGCCTTCAACAATAAATTAAGAACACTCTTATTAAGAGTGTTTATTAAAAACATCCAATGAACTAGGTGCTCGACTGTGGTGCCATGGCTTGCCAGACTGCTGCTCCCAAGGAGGCTTTCTGGCAGTGTAGGGAGGCTAAAAACACAAACAAACCTCCCCACTGTTGGAAAGCCCCTATTGGGCTTAATGGGCCAAGCTAAACACCCTGGCTGCTGGCACAACAGGGGCAATGGTCAGGAGGAAGCTGACTAGAGTTGGCCGCTCCCCTAACTATGCCCCTGGGCTTCCCCAATGGGGGTGCAGGGTTATGCCACATCTTAACATAAAAAACTGGGGAAGCCATGCGCAAGCAGATTTGCCCTTTCACCAGAGCAAATGCCCCAGAGAGGGCAAATTCACCAGCGTGGCCTTGTGTCACTCCCAACAGCAGATTCACACCCCACCCCTTGGGATGGGTCTGTACATCTCATAGTATCCAATGTACTCAAGATTACAACACTGTCATCTGGTAGTTCAGATTCATAATCCATTAAAAAATTCTTCCCAGCCTGTGAATATAGCCCAATAATCTTGAGAGCTAGTGGATAGGGAGGCAGGGAACTCTTCTATTCTCTGTCAAGGTCAAAATGAAATTCCTCAGCTAACAGCAACTAAAGTGGGGTGGGTTTGATGGGAAAAGGAATTTTTTACTAGGGTAATACTGAAACTCTGCAAATGCTGCTTAGCTAAAAATTCTGTAGGAAGACACAAAAATAATGCAATTCAAAGAATCAAAAATTGCAGATGAGAGTCATCACTCAGTACTGAAACTGATATAGTATTAAATTAGTACAATGTTAAAAGGCACTTAAAATCCTGTGACAAGAGCTACTCAGTGTAACAGGGAGATGTGTGAAAAAACAATATTATGTTGCTAAATGTACTGCAGAAAATAGTAGACATTCACTTTTGGTGAATTTGTTAAAAAGTGCATGGTTAAAGTAATGGGAAAAAAGGTATCTTGACAAGGAATCTTGTGTTATTCAATTGTGTCAATTTATCTGCATCTACAATAACCAGACTTGTTGAAGAACTAGGAAAAGAGCTTCATATGTCACTGATTGTCAAGGTAGAAAGTTCTGATTCTTTTCTTTGGCATTAGATGAGAACAATGACATTATAGACTCTGCCCAACTACTAATATTTATCAGGGGGATAGATTTCAACTTCTGCATTACAGAAGAGTTGTGTGCACTGCAGAATCTGAAAGGCACTACAACTGCAGAAAACGTATTATTAAAAGTGTGTAAATCATAGGAAAATCTTTATCTGGATTTGGATAAATTGAAAAGCATCACAACTGATAGTGCAAGAAATATGGTGGAAAGTAAAATTGGCATAGTTGCAAGAATCAATGAAGGGATACTGAAACTAAATGGTATACTTCCCATGAAATTTCACTGCATCATCCATCAGCAAGCCTAGTGTAGTAATATTCTTCAGTGGGAAAGTATGATGCATGCTGTTGTATCCAGCATTAATTACACCTGGCATCATGGCCTTACTCTGTCAGTTTCAAAATTTTCCCTCAGAGATAGATGAGAATATGGAGACGTATTGTACCATGAAGAATTCAGGTGGCTTAGCAGAGGCAAAGTCCTACAAAGTTTTTTTCAGTCTTCATCATAATGTTGATGTCTTTCTTGAAAAGAAAGGAAAAGGTCAAGAAGTATTTTCCGACTCTTTATGATTTTTTTATTTGCTTTTCTTCCCTGACATCACAGAACATCTGAACACAACAGTCTAAGGTTGCAGAGAAAAGGAAAGCTTGTGTGTGACGTCTATTCTGAATGGAAAGCTTCTGAAGCAAAACTAAACATTTTTGTAAAGCAAGTTAGTGAAGGTAACCATTCAAACTTTTCAAGGTAATTGTAGTGGACTAACTGCAATGGACTAAAATTTGAGAAGGACGGGAATTCACAGTGGAATATTGAAAGATACATCAAAGCACTGAACCTATTGCAGGTAGAATTCCAGAACAGATTCACTGATTGTCATAAACATGGAAACGAAATTAGAAAGTTTCAGAATCCATTTAGAGTGGCTCTGGAAAATGCAAGTAACTATTTTCAGATGAGACAAATTGATTTGCAAGCCAGTGTTAAGCTCAGAGACATTTACAAAGAAAATAGTTGAATTTCTATTCTGGTCAATCTGATATATTTATCAAGCTAAAGAAAGTTGCTGCACACAAGTTCACAATTGCATATATCTGTGAACATATTTTTTCGAAGATGAAAATTGTGAAATTCAAATGCAGGTCAAGGCTTACAGATGAAAATTTACGTGACATTTTAAGGGTGTCTGTCACAAACGTGGACATTAATGCCTTGGCTAAAAGACAACAGCCACAACAATCACACTTACAAGGTAAGCATGGTATTCTCCTGAACTGGCTGCAGAGGTTGGGAGTGAGAGGCACCATGTTACAGCAGTTCTCCTACTACGTCAGTGGTAGGTTTCAGAGGGTAGAAGTGGGGGACAGCTGTTTGGGACCCTGTTTTGGGACCCTGTGGACATCATCATATAATTCCTGCCTTGAGGAAACTGTACTGGCTCCCTATTCATTAACAGGCCCAATTCAAGGTGCTGGTACTGATGTACTAAGCCCTATACAGCCTGGGCCCGACACATGGCATATAAATGACAACTGTGTGGGGACCAACTATCAGATATTTGGAAATCAGGTACAGAAACTAATGCATACATCTGCCACTGCTGCTGTTATATTTTTGTCTTTACATATATCTTTTAATGTCTATTTCTTTCTTTAACTATTTAGTTGTGGAATTTTGAGTTTTTCCCATTTTTTCAGTTATTTGTTAAAAGAAAAAAATTAGAAAAATTGTAAAACTTAAAAAAAACTATAAGTATGAGTGGGAAAAATAATAGATACCATTCTATATGGGAATACCTTTGTCTTCTGACTATTTTTAATCAAAATATTAAGGCACTTGGCTGTGGAGGGGTGAGATACAATTAGAGTAAATTAATTAAGTACAGGGGAAACCATATTAATATATGTTGATTTTCCTCTTTCCCTTTCAAAACTGACACAGCTGAAAAGCACATGTATAATTCATTCTGCCTGCCACTCTACATAGGCTCTAGTTTAAGGTGGAAAGTTCTGTTGAGCTGAACGATAGCATTAAGTAGATTGGCATTCGCACTTAGTTTTCCAGTGGTTTGGCGGTATTAATAATGCAACAGAGGGCAGGATATCCTCTAAGTAAACTAGTTAAACAAAAAGGTTTTCATTAGCATTACAATGAGTTTTGTTCACATCGAAGAATACACTTGAGGGTTAGAAAAATAATTGATTGCTCTTTAGCATTTAATCACATTTTACAGCCTACAATAATTTTTATGGGCTAAAGAATCCATGGCTATTAACAATGCATTTTTCCTCTTTTTTTCCAAAGCTGCGTGGACAAAACAGTTCTCTCAAGTGGCTGCAATTCGCAACAGGCTATTTTTAGTATTCTTATTGCAAAATATGTTCTGAATCAGAAAATTATACTTAACTGGCTGGTTGGCTAAAAATAATATGCTTCCTTTAAAAAGAGCATTAGCTAGAAGGAATTTAAAATTTTAGGAAATGTAAAATGCTGACAAAGGTATAAGTCGACTGAACTCTCCCTACTTTCAATAACTATCTGCTCTTAAATAGGGTGGGATTGTTAAGGTTTAAGTTTATGTGGATAAAACTGGTTGGTGCCAGCAAATGTTATTTGCTTTGTCAGCTACACTGAAAAGAGACCAAAGCAATGTGGGCTGTAAAAGCTGGTGGTTCTTGGCAATGCTAACCATGGAACATGAGGCTCGGAATGCAATATATTCACAATGATAATTAACGGACAGAATTAGACACTTAGATGAGGAGGGTGGAATTATTGTCTCTGGCAGTCAAGCTCTGTGTGGCCAGGCTCTCTCTGTTTATTGATTTCAAATGAGCCAAGTGAAGCTTTAACCAACTCCTTTCAAGCCGTGCAATTTCCCGCTTCGTATAGTGACCACTCCTCCATTAATACTTTAGGATTCCAGGCCTCTCTGTGCAACAGTCTACAATCTACACAAACAAACTGTACACTGAGGCATTCAACAACAGCTCGTTGGAGTCAATTCAGATTGTTAATGTCCGTATCCTGTAAAGGCCATTGCAAAACAGAAATCGCGTTAAGGTGGCCTTTGCAGAAGTCTTCAGAAAGCTTTTCAGGTTTTAGGTTTATCCAAAGGAGGCTCTTCGGATTGTGCTGCTAAATCAAAATACCATTTTCTAATTCCATGAAACAGTGGTATCCACAAAAATGATTTTGTTGCACAGATGCTTTTCTGATGAGAAGCTTGCCCATTTTATACAAGTATGGCAATGTAACACACAAGGTAACTGTTTGGACAAATTTCATATATTTACTAGTTCAAAAAATCATTGAACCTGTTTGGTTTATACCTGTTGCTAAACTGGTTTGCACCGCATTTTCAGAAAACTACATGCAGAAAGATGCTGCTGATTCAGCAGCCACTGGTGTAATGGTGAAGAATTCAAACCTACTGTAGGAATCAGCTTTTAATCCACCCACCACCCCCTATTGTTGAGACTGGGGAAGGCTGAAACATGGCAAAGTTTGAAATCAGAGGGTTCAGTTCGATAATCTGCTGTATTTCAGCCTTCCCCAAACACAAAGACTGAGAGAGGGTGAAATCAGAAGTCCACTCCTAGAGAGCACTAAGCCACTAGATCCATGTTTTTCATTGTGTGCTGTGTGGATATGGATGTGATACGCATCTTCCAATGTGTTTTCGGTAACTTCACGTAAAAACCATGAGGATCTGTGCTCTGTATCCATTTTTTGTGCCATGGAGGTGCCACAAAGTGTTGTGGTGTTTTATATAGTGTTGCCTTTAGACCAAGTTAGGAGATACAATACAATAAAGCAGTTTTGTTTCAGTGTAAAAATGCTATGAATTCATGAGGATCCATTTAAAATAATCTAGAGCCGACTTTTACCCAGTTCCCCCACACACAGTGATGTGGGTATGTGGATTAGAAACACAGACTTATACCCTTTTCAGGATAAAGATGGCAAGAGATTTGTGAATTCGTCAGCTATTTCCTGGACCATATTTGTTCCAGAATGTTCCACTTGGGTCCTAGTGCTTACCTAGTTCTGTCCCCAAGGCACTAGGACCCTAGTGGAGCATTCTAGAACAAAGACGATCCAGGAAATGGCACATGAATTCACAAACCTCCTGTCACCTTTATGCTGAAAAGGGTATAGCTGAGTTGAGAGTGGGTTTCTAAACCCCTACAATTCCTATATTTAGGGAAGGATGAAATACAGCAAAGTCATAGTTTGGTAGCCTCTGTTAGGTAGGTGTTCATGGTGTGGTAACACACATGCACAAATAGCCAATTGCCCTGTATGGTTAAAAAGGAATACAGTAAGCAACCTTCAAACACCAGTGAACAAACAGAAGGCTTACCCAAGTGTCAAAAAATCAGGTCCCTGTTCATGATCAGTGAACAGGACATGAACCATATCAGCAGGTGTTCATACTTCCCTAAATCCAATGCCCACTGGTTACCCAACTTTTCCTGTTTTCCCACTCCACCACAGTTCCACCCACTGTTTTCTCTGTCAGCTGTTGCCTCTCCACATCACAGACATAATCTATCCTCCATGGCTCAGCCCCACCCTTCCCAGTAGCCCAGATCATCCAATTTCTTTCTGCACCCTACAGTATTCTCTCTCTCCTAACCAGACTATCACACTCCCTTCTGTTAGCTATTCACACTCTTTTCTCTCTTGTTTGTTTCTGGGGTCATGCTTGCTTCCTCCTTCCTTACAGAGGCCTTAACTGCACCTTGTTATACATACAAAACAGGCCCCTTAGACTAGAGAAAAAAGTTACTTTTGGGAGGGGGGCAGCGAGAAGCAGAGAAGCAGCAGGTGGACACAAACCTTTCTCCGTCGGTTTTGCTGCTCCAACTGGCAAAAGCTTTTACTCAGCGGCATTTTAAATGTATGCTTTCCTACATTTAAATGCCTACAGATAAAAGCAACATGAAGAAGCAGTCAATTTGGAACGGGGAAATGAAATGAATGGAAAAGGTTAAGTGCTTCCTTCAACTACCACCTCTTCACTAGTCTTCACTCCCTCCTGAAATAGACTTTCGGCAACTCAACTGGCTATTAGCCTGTGGTCATGGCCATAAAACACAGTTAATCTAGCCCACAATTCAGCAACCACAGCCACATAAGGCTTTCACTTCGTGTGGTGAATGTCGGGTCCAGGTGGGCCAAGCCACAAATGTACTGCAATCAATGAGAAGAGCTGCCATCAACTCCACTCCTCCAGTCTCTTGAATTCAAGGGAAGAGCTGCCATGTAGACATGCTGGTGAAGGAATTCTTCTTCCAGCCCTTTTCACATTTTCGAAAGACTAGAACACAACTTGTGTTTTCTCATATAAAAGCAGAGAAAGAATGCAAACCAATGGATATACAAAACCTCTCTATGAACAGGCTGAAGTTGGCTCAAAAGCTTTATGTTGTCTAGGTGTACCTATAGCATCTTTCTGCTATAACAAAATTTGCAGTAAAACATCTGTTGGCTGAAACTGTGTTTTTCCAACGAGGCCTAGCCCTCTTATACTGCCAAACCAAGCCCTGGAAACTTTTCTCTATCTTTTGCATAACATGTGGTGATGACAATTTCCTACACAGGCAATATTCTTGATTTCTCCCTACTTTCTGCTAGCTTGCAACACCGTGTGTACTCCACAAAAAATTCAGAGAGATGTGCGGTCTTGCTACCACTGTGTAGGCTTCATACTATTATCTTTCTTTACAAGACTCTATTGAACTTATTTGATCATACAAAGCTCTCTTTTTCCATGTCAGAACCTTGGTTCATTTAGCCCAGCACCATCCATTCTGACTGGTAGCATCACTCCAAAGGTTCAAGCAGAGGGTTTTTTCCAAGATCTGTTGAGCTCACATCTTTCTGGCTCGCTAATTTCAACACAGCAGCACTGTACAATTTGCTAAAGGTAAAGTTATTCAATGAATGAAGGAACGTTCATTCCTGGCAGGATCACATGATCCAGAATTCACTTTTTAACAGCTGCCTCTGGGAAATTACAAGCAGGATACGAAAATATCAGTTTTACCTTGTTTGGCTCCAGCAAAACTATGACATTTTTTGTGACCTGTTGTGACATACTGTTATCCTCAACAGATTTTTAAAATTCTTTTTAGAATCAAGCAGGATAGTGCACATCACCAAGTTTTTTACTGGTGAATTCCATAGTATTTAATTTTAAACATTTCTATGCCATCCTTAATCTTGATAGTCAAGGAGGTTTACAAATACACAAATACAGTAGCAACCAGCATAATTAAAAACCACTGTAGAATGAACAGCAGCAATTGTAGTGTTAATTGAATAGGCCAAATTATGGGGAATACAAGGAGAGAAGAAATAGTAAGAACATAAGAAAGAGCCTGCTGGATCAGAACAGAGTCCATCTAGTCCAGCCCTCTGCTACTCGCAGTGGCCCACCTTTGGGAGCTCACAGGATGTGAAAGGAATGGCCTTCTGCTGCTGTTGCTCCCAAGCACCTGGTCTGCTAAGGCATTTGCAATCTCAGCTCAAGGAGGATCAAGATTGGTAGCCATACATCGACTTCTCCATAAATCTGTCCAAGCCCCTTTTAAAGCTACCCAGGTTAGTGGCCATCACCACCTCCTGTGGCAGCATATTCCAAACATCAATCACACGTTGCGTGAAAAAATGTTTCCTTTTATTAGTCCTAATTCTTCCCCCCAGCATTTTCAATGTATGCCCCCTGGTTCTAGTATTGTGAGAAAGAGAGAAAAATTTCTCTCTGTCAACATTTTCTACCCCATGCTAATTTTATAGACTTCAATCATATCCCCCTCTCCAAACTAAAGAGTCCCAAACACTGCAGCCTCTCCTCATAAGGAAGGTGCTCCAATCCCTCAATCATCTTCGTTGCCCTTCTCGGCACTTTTTCTATCTCTTCAAAATCCTTTTTGAGATGTTGCGACCAGAACTGAACACATTACTCCAAGTGCACAGTAACACTCACTTCTCTTCCCCTCCACCATCCCAAAAAACCCAAGATTCAAATCTCCAGTCTACAGTTAAGCTGTAGCCAACAATGCTCTGCCAACTTGTGAGGTAGGTAAGGATTACTATAAGGATAACATGGGACAGGAGAGCATAAAAAAGTACTGGATTCATTGTGGGCACTTACATTTAATAACAATAATCTTCAAACCCCAATACTTAACACAGCATTTTTGACTGTCAGCATCTGGGAGGTCAGTTCTTTATACCCCAGACCAGTGTTGGATCTTGCTTGCCAAGATGTGTACATGTGTTTAAGACCAAGAAAACACATGGGCAGCCCAATCCAGAGCCTTGGGGTAGCCACGGATGGTGCCGCTGCGGCAACACCCTGACACCTCCAGAGGGTTTTTTGGCAGCATAGGGAGAAAAAACAAAAAAAGCCTCCTCACTACTGAAAAGCCCTCTATTAAGCTCAATGGCCATACACCACCCAAAAGGATGGTATGAGCCCATGACCCGGGTACCAATGTCCTGGAAGGCAATACTGGGATGGCAGCCAACTAACATTGGCTCCACCTCTGGCCATACACCCAGAATGCTTCTGCTACACCAGCAGGGGTGCAGGGGCGTTGACATGGCGCTCTGAGCCACAGTGGATCATTCTAGGAGGCTGTGATGGCCACCCACAGGCAGATTTTCCCCTCTGCCAGGGTAAGTGTCCTGGAGAGGGCAAATCTGGCAGCATAGGGCCCTACTGCCTCCACAACTGCCTTTGTCCCCACCCCCGCTGGATTGGGCCATAGGTTTCCTAGGAGGGAGACTCTAGAAAGCTCATTTTGAGGTATTTGTTAGGCTCCTTGGCAGCCATCTAGGCTGCAAATCCTAGAGGCTTATATGACCTGCCACAATGTCTGAACTGGAGGTCTGGTTAGCTAAGGTTCTCACACCATCAATATTTCTCATATTATATCAAAAAATTAAATAAAAAACAAAGTTTAAAAATATTTCTCATATTTACTGCAGAATGCACACACAGCACCAGTTTATCAAGGGTTCATCGTGAGCACACCCACCAGTTCTGGGTTTACTTCTTGTGCACCCTTTTGTGTATACCATTCTTATTCTGAAAGCAACCAGCTCAATCTGGGTCTCTTGCCTACATGTATCTTAATGCTTACCATTCACATCAGGGGAAAAATAGGTAAAACTAGTTTGGAAAGAAAATCATGCTTCTGATAACGCAATTGTTTCATAAAAAGCAAAGTGCTGCTTTTTGTGTTTTCCAATAAGTCTATGTTAAGACAGTTCTGACTTCATTATAACATTTTCCCAAGCATCTTTACCACATATATTTTGACTTTTCAACTTTGGTATCCATGGTAACACCCCAGACAAATAAATATGCAAATACCGTCAAGAGTTTTCCAGTAAAACCCAGCAACTGATAATCAGACACAGAAATCCAAGTCTCCTCAAAATAACCTGCCCCAAAACTGTATTCCTGATAGTAGACACACTCTGTGATTGAATTATAATCAGTATAAATAAAAGGAAATGTTTACAACAGAAAAGAAAAATTAACACTGTTTAAATTTCATATATTCTAAGTTAGGCCAATTAGCAATTATATGAATCCCCTCTACAGCAGGCCATACTTTGAGAATCCATACTAGTATAACATACAGAATTAGCATGAATGTCCTCTAGGGGCCAGTGTTGTAGTACAAAGGATGTGCATTCTCAACTAAACCACAATGCAGTTTAAATCTGGGAAAGAGGCAGCTTTTCTCCTAGCACACAGGACTGGACATCAGAAGATGACCAAAGAACCATCATTTGTAGGAAACAAGAGTTCAAGGCATAAAGATTACTCTATCGGTCTCAGTACACAGGCACAAAATGGCTTCTTTGAGCAATTCCTTGTGAACTGTAATATATGTGAATTGCTATTGTAGCAATCCCATGCATGGAACATTTCTGAAAGTAACTTCAGAGGTTCAAGATAGCTTGCATGAGAATGTTGCTTTTCACACGCTGCACTGAGATACTGTTTCTAGTTTTCTCTCAGTATTCTAGATGCAATATAAATCTTGGCTGTAGGTGAGGGGCTCAGGAATCATAGAACCATACAGCTGGAAGAGACCACAATGCCCCTTGAGTCCAATCCCCTGTCATGCAGGAATACACAATCAAAGCATTCCTGACAGATGGTCATACAGCCTCTGTTTCAAAACCTCCAAAGGAGACTCCACTACCCTCCAAGCAGAGTCGAACAGCTCTTGTTGTCAGGAAGTTTTTCCTGATTTTGTGGTGGAATCTCTTTTCCTGCACCTTGCACCAGGAACCAAACCCCGCCTTTCATCTAAGTTACATCCTACTCTAAGAAGAAGGTGATCACAGAGGTAGATCTCTTCCCATTCCCTCTTTCTCCCATCCCCTAACAAGCTCTCAGAAACTCCCATTCTGCAGGTCAAGGTAACATCAAGGACAAAATAGCATGAAGCGGGAGGTGCTGCAGAAACAGAGAAATCAGGTGAAACTGCCTCCTCCTCCGCCAGTAGAAGGGAAGGGGGGAAGGAGGGTGGCATTTTCATCTGGTCATTGCTTCTGTTCTCCACCAATTGTGCAATAAACATAATTCAGTGACTGCAGCTTTGGAGAGGAGGTACCGATTTAGTAATTGTTACAATGCAGGTGATACAACTGAAATGTTTGAAGTGATAAATCAAATTATAAATAAAAATATTAGAAAATTAAGTGGTATATTAATTGTGACAAGTGTTGGTAGAAAAAAATCATAGTCACTGTCTATACGTAGCACTGGGAGCTAGATTCAGGGGGTCGAATCCTATCCACTTTGTTGGACTAGGTGCAGAACCTTTGTTTAGCACAGAGTTTTTTCTTGCAAGAGGAAGAATCCATGAGAATGGCAGGAGTTAAAGCAGCAACTGGATGTCAGCCTCGCTGGAATGTGCTTTTGAATCAACATGATCTGAATTAATTGCTACAGTTGCTATCCTACGCTCCCTTATTTAGCAAGTTCCATTGGAACCACTTCCAAGTAGGCGAACACAAATCTGCATCTAAATTTGCTGATTATCAAGGACAAGCCATTTTGGGTCTAAACCAAGCTTAGAACAGAATGCTTTATTTTTAGTACACAATTGACAAGTGAGATTTTGGAAAAACACCAAGGTCTTTATATTTGGAACTTCTATTTCCATATTAATTGGCATAGTAGGTATGAAGCCACATGCTGTTGAAGCAGCAAATACATGGCTGGTAGAACACAGGAGCAAGTTGCATCCTTCTTTGGCAGATCCTTCCACAGATGACCACAAAGATGTTGCTTCTCTTCTCAGCATACTGTATTTAGGATTACAGCCAGGACCTGATACACCTTTGCTTGGAAGTAATTTCCAGTGAAGGAAGAATGCATAAAAGAGCCCTGTGGTGCAGAATGGTAAACTGCAGTACTGCAGTCAAAGTTCTGCTCGTGACCTGAGTTTAATCCCTTTTTGAGATTGGTAAAACGAGTACCCAGCTTGCTGAAGATAAAGAGTAGATGATTGGGGAAGACAATGGAAAACCACCCCATAAACACAGTCTGCCCAGTAAAAAATGTGATGTGACCTCATCCCATGAGTCAGTAAAGACCCAGTGCTTGCACAAGCAGGACTACCTTTACTTTTAAGAGCACATGATTTACTAGAACTGATTCCAATGGGGAGAAAGGAGTTTTTATTCCTGGGGCTAAACTCAAAAGCGTAAGCAAGCTGATACTATGCTCCATTCTCCTAATTCAAGACCCTAATAGAGTGCTCTCAGCACGTTGTAAGTACCATAATCTGTTACTTTCAGAACACTTCTTGATATATTTGTTGTCTGCCTTACGTAATTACACTTTTGTCTTCACCACAGAGGGGCTTAAACCTCTGACTTCTGTCATCATCTGTTACATGTGAACAGTTCAGGTCTCTAATGTACAGAACCACACCCGATTTACAGTGCGTCTTAGCTCAATTTTGGACTTCTCTCATCCCCTGTTGCAATTTTCTCTGAATAAAAATGAGGAAAACATTTTTCTTCCCTTCACTGCACTTAAGGATGTGATTTCTGACTCACAAAAGCTCATGCTGGAATACTGTTAGCCTTTAAGGGGCTACTGGATTTCTGTAGTGCATGGAAGAGCCCACACAGCACAGATTTAGGAGCCTCTGCCTTCTATTTCAAACAAACTTATGTTTCTCAGTAGCCCCAGCTACAGACCTAGATTGTCTGCAAGTTGAGTGGGTGATTTCAGGTCAGGCAGAAATGGGGGCAGTAGTAAGGGAACAGAATGTCTCCTAGGCTGAATTAATTGCCTGAGCCTGTTGAAAGTAGACAAGGCTTGAGAGATGTGTGGGGTCCTCAGCCCCACACAGACTCAGCTCTGGAGATGCTAATGTCTTTCAGCATATAAATAGGACTCAAAAGTGTACGTTTTCCAAAAGCTGTGCTCTCAATCTCTGTTGACTTTTTTATTATACAGCATCCCACAATTGGTAATAATCCCCAAAAGGTAGTAAAGTTAATCTGTTGCAGCAAAAAAATAACCAGGCATTTTCATTCTACCATATGATTTTGTGAACTGGGTAGAGTCCATTTTTGCCCCCAAAACACCTGTTCTCAAAATGAAGTTCTGATAACAGGATAGTTAGAGGAACTGTCATTTTAAGTCATCATCTTTACTGGGCCATAACCATTGCAAAGAGTCATCAGGGTCCAATTTCTCTCCCGTGCAGCTGTTTGTAAATTCATTAATCTTTTAAAGGTGTCCAATTAAAGTCAGAATCCATTGATATGAAACAAA
This sequence comes from Sphaerodactylus townsendi, assembly GCF_021028975.2. Taxonomy (NCBI): domain Eukaryota; kingdom Metazoa; phylum Chordata; class Lepidosauria; order Squamata; family Sphaerodactylidae; genus Sphaerodactylus; species Sphaerodactylus townsendi. The sequence goes on from NC_059425.1 coordinate 65,971,043, forward strand.
ATCTTCCCCAATAAAAAACGCTTTTATGTTCCAACATCAAAGCTGTACTGAAGCTCTCCCCACAGAACCTCTTTGTTAACCAATGCATACATATAATTAGAGTGGTTTTATTATTTATTATAAAATCCCATGCATCTGTTCCAACTTGCACTCAACATTAGCAATAACAGGATTGGATGGTTCCAGCATGCCAATTTGACCAATTGTGTGGGGTAGCTTTCAGCTTGTCCAGTCTGAGGATGTGGACAGGATTCTTGGAAGTCTGAAACTTACTAATTGCTTGTATTATCCTCGACCCCTCTGGCCGCTTAAATCTCGCCTGGGGGCGGGGGGGGGGGGCTGGCAGTCTGGGCCTGGGAGAGTAAATACCTTCCCTGTGAGAGGGGGTAGTTACATCTGCCTTGAAACAGGAAGTGATGTGTCCACTCGTGAAGCATTCTACGCTGGACCCAGGAAAATTGAACAATTCCTTCCCAGTCTCAAAGGGATTGTGTCTGAGCAAGATGATTGAGCAAGTGTGATATGAACAAATAGTTTGTAATGTTTTAAGCCATTGTATTTAATCATATAAGTTATATAAGTGTAATTCACTGGGCACTAAGCACTTCAGAAACTTACTTTTGTTGAAAGAAACGAAACTCATAAAGCAGCCTGAACAGGGCCCCACCAAGGAGATAAGGAATTAGCAGAAGCTCACAAATACAGATAACAGTAAAATAGAAACTTAGTTGTTATGGAAACCTTTGCGTAAAATGTTTTTAACTTAAGTTGCACCCAATATGGGATGAAAAGGTGTGGTAAAAGGTGGGATGAAATGACAGGGTCTGTACGTCTTCTTGACTCAAACCAATAGTCAGAAGACAAGGAGGGATGTTTGTAAGAAGGTATAAATTATGTTACACAAGCAACAGCCCCTTTGAACCTCCTCCCTGTTGCTGACAGAGGAGAGTTCCCTCTTCTGCGCAGAATTGAACAATAAAACTCTTAACACTGAAGAAGCTTATGGATGGTTATTTGTGAGTAACCGGACAGAGTTTTAGCTCTGAACACAGGGCTCTGCCCTGTGCCTAACAATTGGTGGCCCGTACGGGGAATTAATCTTGATCTAGCTCTGGTTTGGACAGTCTCTCTGAGGGCGCCCCTGCCTCCTTTAGGCGGTCAGGGCCACTGTTCATTCTGCAGCTCAGCATTGGGATTGAAGACTCGACAACTTTTAGAGCCAATTCTTCAGTGCTCAGACTTTTAGCAAAGATTCCTGAAATAGGGAATCCTGAAGGTAACAGTTAGAGCAAGGATTCCTACAGGGACTTCCTGGAGTAGGTCCTGAAAAAAAGGACAAGTTGGTGACAAGTTGGTGAGTAGTGGTTATTGAAATACACTACACAAGAGAGGGAGGAGAAAGGACGCTTTCTCAGAGGTCCAAGACAGGGGCATGGCCCCTCAGACCCCCCTTAAGAAAACCCCTTGGGGCAGGTAGAATAAAGGGAGGAAAGGGTACGCTCTTTCAGAGGTTCTAGATGGGAGGTATAGTGGTAAGGATACCCCCGGAGACCCCCCTGGCAATAAGGTTGAGGTCAGTGGGACCAAGATGACCTATTGTTTTAAAGGTATGTAATTGCCGTGTTTCCCCAAATATAAGACGGTATCTTATGTTGATTTTTGCTTTCAAAGATGTGCTGTGTCTTGTTTTTCAAGGATGTCTTATATTGGGGGAAACAAGGTAAAAGTTTAAATGGCTAGCCAAGAGTGTAAAAAGATTATTGCATTTAAAGTCTTCTTTTGTGAGTTTAGCTAATTTCTAGAGCTCTTTTATTTTAAGAAAATATTTCTGATAAAAAGATTAAAATAGGCTGTTTTAAGTAAAAAGAAAAATGCTTTTAGAGCAGTATTTTTAAAACAGGAGAGGGAGGAAAATTCTGCTCAGTGGTTCGATCATGTTTGTGTGTGAGAGAGAGAGGCTTTTTAGCTGTACGCGGGATTTAGAACTGAAAGAAGGGGGAGCTGCAGCTGCCCCCATACAAGAGAATGTTAAAGTTTCTGTTTAGTTACAGAGACTAGAGGCATAGAGAAGCAAAGAGTTTTTAGTTTAAAGAATGTGGAAAATGCAGAAAGAGGCAGAGGGAGGAAAAAGAGTGTCACCCTTGGAATAAATAACCCTCTGCCTCGAGAAGGAATCAGAGTATAAAATGCAGAAAGGAGGGGGAAGCAGAATGATGTTTAAAGATGAATTTATGATGGCAGTTAAATAAGAAAGTAAATTGAAAATAGGATGGACATTTATAAAACATAAGTTGTAAAAAGGATAAAATGAGGCTAGTCCTCAGTTTTTATGTACAGGGGCAAAAGGAGAAAGGAGAGCTAAAATGTTGCAACATTAATTAGGAGAAAGCAAATGCGTTTTTAAGGTGATCAAAGTATGTTTTGAGTAAGCTAAAGTAACAGAATGGAAAGGGGGCTGAGTTAGTCAGTTTCCTTAATGAAATGACATGTTTTAGTAATGCAACAAAATATGAATGGCATAGTAGTTTTAAAAAAAAAGTATGAACCTAGTGTTTTTAAAGATAATGTAGCCTTGTACCCAGTTTCCAAAGACCCCAAAAATTCCAGGCAGAAGTTTTAGTATTAAGAACCAGTTTTTAACAGCTGCAGGAGAAACCAGGGGAAACTGGGGCACATGTTTGCACTTTTTAAAATTTCAAATTTCAAATTTGAAGTGAAGAGTAGAGCCTCCAGGAACGAACGCAGTATTTTCTAACAGGCTGTCTGCTTCCAAATTGTTCAGGAAAAAAAGCTGTATTAAATTACGTAAGATGAGATGGCAGGCTGCATGCCTGAAGAAAAAGGAGAGATAAAGAATTAACCCTTTTCTAACTGTGAGATGCCAGCTCTACTTAGTAAAGGGTGTGAAAGTCAATGAAGATAATTGAGAAATTAGAGCACTTTCCTTATGAGGAAAGGCTGCAGTATTTGAAATTCTTTAGTTTAGAGAAGAGACATCTGGGGGGGTGGGATATAATTGAAGTTTATAAAATTATGCGTAGAAAAAATGTTGACAGAGAGAAATTTTTCTCTCTTTCTCATGGTATTAAAAGCGGGGGGGCATACATTGAAAATGTTAAGAAAAGAAGGGGGGGATTAAAACTAATAAAAAGAAACATTTCTTTACGCAATGTGTGATTAGTGTTTAAAATATGCTGCCACAGGAGGTGGGGATGGCCACTGGCCTAGATAGCTTTAAGAGGGGTTTGGACAGATTTATGGAGGAGAAGCCGAACTATGGCTACCAATCTTGATCCTCCTTGATTTGGGATGGCAAACTGCCAGGAAATTTATGACATGCTCAGTTGCTCAAATATGAAGCTGTGTTACTAGAACAAACAGATTTAGTGTTAAACACAGACTTATTGTTGTTAAGAAGAAATGAGAATGTAAATATCTATACAGATCTAAAATATTCACATGGGGTTATTCAAACCTTTGGGAAATTATAGAAGGAAAGGGGTCTTTTGAATAGAAGGGGGAAATCTTTGGCACACGAATAGTTAGTGGGAAAAGTTCTAGAAGCTCTAGAACTCGCAAGCCAAGTATCAGTGCTACATGTCAAAAGGCATCAAACAAGTAATTCTAAAATTTTGGCTGACCAAGTGGAAAGGGAAGAAAGATATTTGGGACACTTAATAGCACAAAGGAGGGTGACTGTTTTTAAATGAGTTTTCTAGAGTAATAAAGGGAAAAGGCACAATGAATTTGCAGTAGTGGATGGGGAAACAAGTAAAATTTTGGAGGCAGGGAGACTGTCTAATACCTGGTCAGCCCAAATTTGCGAGCTTTATACATTGAATCAGGCATTGCAATTATTTAAAATACCAAGATGGAATGCTTTTGGGGTGTCATACTAAAAAAAAAAAAGAGGTTTCTAGGATAGAAGGGGAGAAGAAAGTTGCTCTAGAATTAGGGGTGTGGTTTATGGAAGATGATCATAGGTGGGTTGGTAGAGCAGTAGCCTGTTTGGTGCTGCTTGAGATAAGCCACTAGAGGTATTAGTGTGTTAAAAAAAAACAATAAATGTTTTTAATAAAGTTTTATAATGAGAGATAGGGTAAATAATTGTGTAAAAATTGTAAAATTGTAAGGAGAAAAAGGGTTTGTGTTTTTGTAAAATGTATTAAATATATATAGTTCTTTGAAAATAATATAGGGGGAAAGGTCAAGGGGTATGTAATTATGAAATATACGTAAAGAAAAGTTGGGAAAAGTAGACATTGGAACATGGGTAAATATAGTCAAGCAAATTCTGGCCAAGTTAAGGAAAAGTCTGCCTTAAATGAAAAATTCTTCTTTTAGTTTATTCAGAGTTCAAACATAACCATGAGATTATACTTTTTGCTTTTTAAGTGATGTGCAGCATTTTTGTATGGGATGTCATCTTACCACATGAGGGGGTAATTTCTGAAATCAATGATTGTTATTAGGAAATGTGCTGCTGGTCTGGCCTTTGTTTCTGTTTTGTTTTACGGCAGGCGGCTTTATCACACTGGAGTCCAGATCATAAGTTCTTGCCTGGAGACTGAGTCCTGTTAAAGCACTGAAAGGAAGAGTCCTTAGAAAAGTGGGACGGGCCTTATTAAGTGCTGTTGACGACAGAGGTATCAGTAAAGACAGAACGTGGATGGGCGCATTATATACGGGACAAAGCTTCATTGCCTCTTGAGCCTGAACTGCTGTTATGCATCCAGACCAGCTGTTCAAACTGACTTTAAGAAGAAAGCCAGACAACAAAACTGAACTTAAATTTTAATATTTAACTTCAGGACATTGACAGTTGAAAACTATAAGAAGACAATCCTGTTAGATACTAGAGAAGAAATTACAGAACTTTGCTTTTTTTTAATTTAAAACCCCCTTTGACTTCCTTATGGACTTAATTTGAAAAATGAAAGACTTTTGTGTAGAAATGGGATAGACAGGAGTTTTCAGATAGTGGGGAGGGTGCACTGATGTTATTGTTATTATGAAAAGGAGAGAAAAGAAGCTTCTAGCTTCTGAGACTAATAGATTTCTGAGTACGGTGGTAGAGGTATTAGGACTGAGGCCTACAGTACTCTAATTGGTGAAATGGGTGGCAATATTGTAATTAATTCTTTTAATATAAGTAGTGTCATATAGTACATGCATTATATTAGTGGTGTGGGGGTTACATTTTTTTGGTGTAGACAGGATGTTATAATAATGAGTTTTATAAAGTAGTAAAGTTAATGTTATTAGTGGCAAATGTTTTAAAATATTAGGTTCTGCTTGAAAGATGGGTTGGGTGGCTTATTAATTGAATTTCCTATTTGTGGTTGAAAAATGTTTTCATGTTTATTTTAATGGTGATAGTAATGGGTTATTATTATATGTATTTGTATGCAATGTTTATCACCTTTGGGCAGTTGTGCACATGCTACACATGACAAGGTTCAATGGCTCTAGTTATAGAAAAGCACACTTATTTTAGAAAAGCACCAAGTTAACGCAGAGAAACATAATACAATTATGTAAATGCAAGTTTTAGTGGCTTAAAACAGTATGGAAAAAGGAAAAGGATGGATTGATATGAACAAATAGTTTGTAATGTTTTAAGCCATTGTATTTAATCATATAAGTTATATAAGTGTAATTCACTGGGCACTAAGCACTTCAGAAACTTACTTTTGTTGAAAGAAACGAAACTCATAAAGCAGCCTGAACAGGGCCCCACCAAGGAGATAAGGAATTAGCAGAAGCTCACAAATACAGATAACAGTAAAATAGAAACTTAGTTGTTATGGAAACCTTTGCGTAAAATGTTTTTAACTTAAGCTGCACCCAATATGGGATGAAAAGGTGTGGTAAAAGGTGGGATGAAATGACAGGGTCTGTACGTCTTCTTGACTCAAACCAATAGTCAGAAGACAAGGAGGGATGTTTGTAAGAAGGTATAAATTATGTTACACAAGCAACAGCCCCTTTGAACCTCCTCCCTGTTGCTGACAGAGGAGAGTTCCCTCTTCTGCGCAGAATTGAACAATAAAACTCTTAACACTGAAGAAGCTTATGGATGGTTATTTGTGAGTAACCGGACAGAGTTTTAGCTCTGAACACAGGGCTCTGCCCTGTGCCTAACAAGTGGTGGCTGGGCAGCTTTAGGGATTCCTGAATGAAGCAGGTAGTTTTGATCTGTTCCAATCTAGTTTCAGGCCATGTTATGCGACTGAAATGGCCTTGGTTACTGTGCAGAGGGGACTGTGACCTTGTGAATCTCATAAACCTCCTGGTGGCTTTTGCTGCCATCAAACCCAGTATCCTTCTAGACTGCTTTTCAAGGACTGGGAGGCCCTGTTCTGTGGTGGCTCCAATCCTACCCTGAAATTTGTTTTTGCAATGTGATGCTGAGAGACAGCTGCTCTGCCCCTTGGCCTCGATATAGTATTCTGCTAGAATCCATCTTGTCCCCCATGCTTTTCAACACCTATGGAAATGTCATTCAGAAACCTGGGCTGCAGTGGCACTGATGTACAGATGATACACAGCTCTATCTCACACTTCTAGCAGAATCCTTGGAGGCAGTGGAAATTTTGGTCTATTGGCCAAAGCTCATCCCTGCACCTTGCCAGAATCTTTTTAAAACTGGTATGTAAACATGGAATTCCTTTGTCTAGCACTCGTGCAGTAGAAGCCCCAGATTGTGTCTTCCTTTAAGTGTGGCATCTGAGTTGTAAAATATTTCAGGAGACCTTGCTTCCTTCCTGCCCGTAAACTAGTCTCCACAGATAAACACATTCTTTTTCATTTACAGCAAAACCTGATATGAATATTTAACAAGGTTAGCAGTCTTTACGTCTCTCTCTCATTAATAAACAAGACTTTCCAGCCGATCCTGGCTAAATAATCTTTGCTCCTCATAGAAGGTTCTAAAAACCAACCTTGTAGTGATTAGAAGTTGTATGATAGGGCTAATTTAAGAAAGACATCTTGGCTTCCTGCTTCTCACCAGCCTTTGTTCTCACGGAATACACGGCAAACTCTGTTTCTGAAAATGGCTTCACCAGAAAAACTCAAGAAAACCTCAAGTAAGCTTTATGTCTTGTCTGACTTTAAGGTCAGACACCAGCCAGTGCAAGAAATCTGTTATTTTATTATTTTTTAACAACTTCTGCCAGAACTTTATTTTCAATGAATCATTTTTATGTACTGTCGAAGATTTTCATGGCCAGAAACAACTGGTTCTTGTGGATTTTCTGGGCTGTGTGGCCGTGGTCTGGTGGCACTGTGCCATGGAAAGAAACACATCTACTGTGACATGCCTCTAAAGATGCCAGTCACAGATGCGGATGACATGTCAGGAGCAAAAGCTATCAGACCATAGTCACACAGCCTGGAAAACCTGAAACAGACAAATCATTTTAAACTGTTTACTTATAATTGTGTACTTAGGATTCTCATAATACTATGTGATGCTTCGGTTGTATTCCCTGATGTACTCCCCATACAGTACAGAAGAGGAATTTTTTTTTTTTGGCTTCTGGCATTCAAAGAAAAAATTAAAACCAAAATTTAAACACATTCTGATTGCAAGATTGTGTCAATTCTAGGTTTGCCCGACAGTTGAAGCTGTGGATTAGATTTTCTGGTAACCAAACATTCTCCACATGTCCACGAACCCTTCTGTACAATACTTTTCTACCAAAGGAACCACCAAATTGCTTTATGCAGAGGTTGCTCACTATTTGAAGTAGGACAATAATGTTCAGATGGCACGGTCAGAGATAGTGGAGAAGCCAACTCAGTGAATGCAGCAGTTTACAAACCACAAACTACACAGCTATACCTTCAAGCTACTTAAAACCAGTTTAGTTGGCTTTGATAAAGCAGTATTTAATGAATTTTCAGCCTTGAGTCAGGACATCTATTCAGCTGAAGAACAAACAGAATACCTAATTATTCTCTTTTATGCACGTATACAATTTTTAAAAATACACAGAATTACTAGAAACATGAATCTGGAAAACTAAATCCACTCATGTTTCTGATTATTCACACACAATTTCCCCCTCTCTTGAAACAAAGCATTAAAGAGTTGCTTTGTAGTCCCCTACTTCACTCAATTTCATAGACATGCTTCACACTAAAAAGTTTTAACACCAGGATGCTTCTGCTCCTTTGATAATGAGACACAGCAAGTATGCCAGCTGCAATTTGAATATTGAAATAGATGCGTATATATCCTAAAGACTACACTTTTAATCACACAATTGTAACATCCTTCTATTACAGAAACACAGCCTATTTTTTTTAAAACTAGGGAAATATTGCTTGCATCAGCTATTGTGCACTGCATATATCAACAATTTTCAAAGAGACTGAGCATCAAACTCTCCTGTCAATGCCACTATGTCAGATCCATCTACCTTACAAGGTGCCTGATGTTGGAAGAGCCACTTGGAGATTCCTTAAATGAAAAGAGAAACCGTGTATAAAAAAAAACAATTATTCTCTTCTATGCTAAGGACAGTGGTGCCTGTGGAGTTAAACAAACTTTATGGGAGTAGACTGCATGGTGGACAGGAATCACATGAGACTACCTCTTCTTGCTCCAAAAAAAAAGCATGCCATCCCTAAGCCTAGGCTAGGGACAATTCATGTGGGCCTAGTGGGAATCCATAAGTATTAACTAAAACAGACACTGATAGCAAACCACTCAGGTTCAAACTAATTTACCCAGGGCAAAACCTAAGGAGTCCACTAGCTCTGCTAGTTAAAGTAAGGGTTGGAACCCATACACAGGTTGTTTGGAAGCAAACAGAGTAAGCAGCTGTGGTTTCACAAGAGGGGTTTTATCTAGCAGCCACATGTAAATTCCACTAATCGACCGACAGCAGCAGTAGTTTTAGAGATGAGAGGTCAAGCAGCTATAAATAAAGACAAAATACCTATTAATGAGATTGAGGTTGAAGTAAATAAACCACTAGTAAGGTTCAATAATTCACCTCAGTGAACATTAGGTCTTTGCTAATGCTCAAAACAAAAAGAGGCTAATATAAGTTTCTTCTGAAGGTTATTACTTCAGATTCTCCCTTAGTATTTTTACGGTTCATATAACAGTGGCATTTATAATATAACAGGTAATTCATTCATACGACAGCCTGAAATACAGATTAATCAGGGTTCTTGACAAATGAAATTAATTTTTGCAAAGTTAAAAAAGCAATTAAACTTCTCATGACATTTCCCCCCTTTGCCACTGACCTATTTTTGGAGCTATATAATGTACTTATGCCTGAAGGGAATGCATTTCAGCCTGGGGGATGGAAAACTGCCACAAGCCAAAATTTATTCACAGAAAAGCATGAGGCATTTAATGCTGTCATCTATGCAAGGAAAAAAGTTCACAAAGATGTAGGGATGATCATGAAGGCTCTACCAGAACCTGAATGTAATTTTCCCCATACCTCTAATTCTGTTATCCTTCCAAATGGCCTGATCTGTAGTCAGTATTACAAACATAGCAAATTAATTTTGCAATAATTTCAACTGTAGAACAAAAGATGGAAAACTCACAGGGTTGTTGTGATGATAAAAATGGAGGAGAGGGTTTGGGCCCATATTGGAGAGAAAGGCATAAATGAAATTAACAAACAAACCTAAACTAGCGAAGAGCTTTTGCAAGTTTCTGGCAGCCACCAATTCATTCTGTTACTTTGGGGAAGGATGGTGGAGGTTTTTATGCATGTTGAATTTCAATATCAGACATCCACAACAATACATCATCTTTGAAATATATGCTTCAGAAAGCTATCATGTTATAGAGAGTGATTTGGGCTCACTGCAGAACACTCAGAGGACCCCTGTAACATATACATAGGTAATCTCTCTTAACAAAAAAGCTGGCCTAGAAGGGGGGGTGGGGGTGGGAAAGCTATCTGATCAGATCCAAATACTCGACTATGAAGTAACAAAACCAGGCCACATTCTTATGATCTGTATACATTTTACTTACTATATTATTTTAAATATTTTCTCTCATTTCTCCATTAATAATATTCAAAGCAGCTTATAATAGTTAAAGATACCATAAACACAGGATCCACAGTATTATATACAACAATTTTATGTCATATTAAAAGTAGCAGCACTATGCAGTGGTTTGGAGTCAGACTAAATTATACTCACACAAGGCACCACTGTCAGTGGAAAGGAATGCCTTGCCTCCCTTCTGCACCATCCCCTTGGATTCTCCTGAAATGCTGCTCCTGGGCAGCAAGGACCCTCAGAAACAGCATGAGAGGCAAACTGGAGGTTTGCCACAGCAAAAAGGAATTGATCAAAACTACTCTACCCCTCCCATTAATGGAAAACCATTCTGGATTTAACATGTATTACCAGAATGAAGCAACACTCCAGCGAATAAACTGATCCAGCATCTAAATGATGACAGTAAAGGTGCCAAGCAAGCATCTCCAGATGTTCTGGTTACCACTACTGAAAACGCTCTGCCTCAAAAAGCAAGGAAAAATGGACTTCCAACAAAGATGGGCAGTTTAATATACGAGGAGGCATATAAGACTAGACATGGGTTTGAAAAGCTTTCAGCGCTTTCAAATGAGCCCTGAAGACCAACGTAGACATGACAGCACTCACAGGTCAGAGCCATGGATGCTGCTGCCATTTTAAAATGATTTCAAAATGCATTTACAGCCCAATCCTGAGGGCTTTTGTGACATTTTTAAGTTGCTTTAAAATGGTGGCAGTGTCCACAGGCCTGATCCATGGATGCCATCATGTTTAGTGTGGCCTGGAAACAAGCTACAAGTCACTGAACATTCTTCAGTGCAGGCGACCTAGGCAATCACATTTTGAAACTGCTAAAGTTAACAACCTTTCTCCAGAGACATTGTAGTAATTCATCTGCACAAGAACAGAACATGAATTACTATGTTGAGGCTACACCTTTCTAAGAAGCAGCACAGCTGGTGATACTCCAGTATTCCTAGCTAGATCTGAAACATCAGCAAACTGAAAATCTGGCCAATTCCATCCAGTTCTAGCTGAATGCCACCTCTTCGCTCAGTTACCAAGCTGTCCTGGCCCCTTCCCCACAGCGCCTAAAGTAATCAGCAGTCAACTATTCAACTATATTCCTCATTGAAGATTGGCTGCTTTGCAATGAGAACAGTGAAAGAAGAAAATCCAGGAAACATTACCTTCTCTTAAACGTTCCACTATAAATGTGAAGCCTGTCGTCCTTGGGTGCAAGACATACTCATATTTCTGAAGTCCATTCTTTTCAGCAAAGTCATTACTGCGGGCTTTAGTGTTTTCTAAAGATACAAAGGGCATAAAAATTGATTAAAATCAGAGCTTTATAACATTTTAGTATCAGAAAACACATCAGTGGAGACAGGGATCAAGGAGATTATAAAAATGCTTTGTGTTATATTAACAACACTACAAAGTACTTGCTTTACTTCCTTTTATAAACATAGAAGAATTCATCTCCATGATTTGTTCTTATTGTCTGTACTATACTGGCAGAATTTAGCCAGGAACAAACTATGGGATTCAAATCTCAAACTATTGATTAGAACACCCGAATCAAACAATGTTCCAAAACTTCAAAGATTCTACTGAGCAACCATTCCAGATCTCCATAGACAAAAACCAGGTCTAGTAAACACCAGGCAGAATTCTGAGTAGAAAGCATGGAGAGTAGAGAGTTCAACAAAACAAGGATAGCCAAGGGATCTTCACTAGAAGAATGGACATGTTGATGGAAAGCCTGCATGAACTTCATAGAAGACTTCCCGGATGGTTTCAAGCATGCTGTCACTGATCAACAAAGAGATACAGATGTCTTAGCAGAACATGTAGGACCCCTCCCCTGCCCCCCAAAAATAAGCCTAGGAACTGTATTCTGAAAGTACATCAGTTTAGGCAGTGATGTGTCATTCCTGGGAAATCCTGAAATTGATTTTTCCCCCAATGCAAACCATCTTAGATCTTTCACATGTTTACATGATTAAAATTTAGAAAACAAAACTGAAAAAGTAAGCCAAGTTATTTTTACGTGGTGGTTAGCGATCTCAGAAGAGACAAGAATAACTAGACTTAAATATTTGATTAAGAAAAAACTATATAGAGCATAGCTAATGTGATTTACAATGCAGAAGTGTGAGAGGAGAGTGTACACGTGCACACATTTATGATTAATATGTATAATGCTTAGACAGACAGTTAAAAAAAAGAAACTTCCCATTTTTCAACTGCCCTTTTTTACTGGTGTAAAAATCCACTTCTACTGTCAATGCCTTGATGTTTATTGCCTTGGGGAACCTATTTGGGTGGAAAGGCAGCATCTAACTATTTTGAATAATAAATAAAACTAACATCTTTCCATGTAAAAAAATAACGAATAAAAATCTGCCAAACCTCACTAGACGTGGGAAGCATTTTGGAGATCAACAACACCCGTGTATCATGTCTCACGTTCAGCGGCAACAGCATAAGAACATAAAGCAGAAGTCAAAAAGGCATCTCTAACAACAGATCTTCTTTAGGGATGATCAGGTTCTCCCAATCTGTCTCATTGAATACAAACCATCTTCTCAAAAGAGGTAATGTCAGACTTATTCATTGATTAAAATCCTAGAACATACCAAAGCTATTCCTGGGGAGGTACATTAGTGTTCTGGTATTACAGAGGCCCATAGAGAAGAAATATAAGAACATAAGAACTAGCCTGCTGGATCAGACCAGAGTCCATCTAGTCCAGCATTCTGCTACTCGCAGTGGCCCACCAGGTGCCTTTGGGAGCTCACATGCAGGATGTGAAAGCAATGGCCTTCTAGCATGCCGCAGCTGCTCTTGGTTACACCTGGTCTATGCTATCGATACACTGTTTGCAAATCTCAGATCAAGGAGGATCAAGTTATATAGCCATAGATTGACTTCCTCACTATAAATCTGTCCAAGCCCTTTTCTTGAAAGCTATCCAGGTTAGTGGCCATCACCACCTCACTGTGGCAGCATATTCCAAACACCAAAATCACACGCTTAGCATGAAGAAGTAAGTGTCCTTTTATTAGTCCTAATTCTTTTCTCCCCCAGCATTTTCAATGAATGCCCCTGAAAGTTCCTAGTATTGGCAGAGAGAGAGAAAAATTTCTCTCTGTCAAGGCATTTTTCTTTTCACTCCCAATGCATAATTTTATAGACTTCAATCCTATCCCCTCAGATCGCCTCTCCTCTCCTTTAAACTAAAGTTATTCCCCAACGCTGGCAGCCTCTCTCTCTTCCTCATAAGGAAGGTGCTCCAATTCCTTCAATCATCTCCTCGTTGCCCTTCTCTGCACTTTTTTTTCTATCTTCTTCGATATCCTTTTTGAGATGTGGTTTACCTTCAGAACTGGGAACATTAGTACTCCAAGTGCTTTGGTCGCATTCACTGCTTCTCATATATAGGGCATGACCAATCCTTGCAGTTTTATTTTCTTTATCAACTCCTTTCCCTAATTATCCCTTAGCATAGAGTTTGCATAGTGCTTTTCACAGCTACCGTTATGCATTGAGTTGACTTATTCCCATGGGAACTATCAACTAAGACGCCTTAAAATCCCTTTTTTCTGGTGCTCAGGCCACTGATAGCACTGACCCCTGTAGCGTGTATGTGAAGTTTGGATTTTTTGCCCCTATGTGCATCACTTTACATTTAGCTACATTGAACTGCATTTGCCATTTCTTAGCCCATTCACCTAATTTATCAAGGTCCACTTGGAGCTCTTCGCAATCCTTTGTGGTTCTTACCACCCTACATAATTTGGTATCATCTGCAAACTTAGCCACCACACTATATGTCAATCATGCTGATTTTTACACTGCATATAAAAATGTTGAGATAAGCATGACAGTGTGAAATAGAACTGTGGTATCTCTAAAATGGCAATGATATTTCATAGCTGAAAAAACCTGACCAGAATATAATGCTCCCAGTCATCAGTATTTGTACGGTGTCTACTGTCAGTTTTTGAAAACAAATTTCAGCATTTCAATTAACTTCCAAGCACAATTCTAGTTGCTATATTTAAGAGCAAACATTTGAAGTTGGTTAATTATTATTCTATTCATGATTGTGCATGTAGAAGAAAAAGATCAACCGGTTACCTTGCCATCACACAGCATTACTTCACCTTGCAACCTGCTCTAAGAATAACTGGATTTGCTGCTCTTATACACATGACAGAAACAAGTGTATCCAACTATCTAGCAACCTCAAAGTTCTAGCACTATGGCACATCATGACTAACTATGGTGCAACAGGTTGCCTTGCTAGCTGATACACCTATTGCGGTGATGCTAGTATCGAAGGCAAAGAAACAAATACTGCAAGACAAAAATATTAATTACTACCATCAAAACTCAGTATTTTATATTTTCTCCCAAGCCTCCTTGTTCTCAATTCATCTTTATTGACATCATCACCAGTATGCTCCCATTCAAGCAGGCTTCAGTTATGAATACCGTTAAGAGGAGGAAAGAATCAATCTCTTGCTAAGTCAATATTGCTTCTCTCATTAAACATGCATTCCAGCATCCCAGAGGCGTGGCTGGGCCAAACTGTGCCCGGTGCACAGTCTATATTTTCCGCCCCTCCATGCCCCCCCGCTGCACCCCACCCCCTCCCCATGTGGCGCCCCCCTTCCCACACTTACCTTAGTTCCTGTCCTATAGTTCCTGATGGGAACTATACTTCCCAGGAGACCTTGTGAGCCCCAAGGACTCCTGGGAACTGTAGTTCCTCAGGCTGTTTTTAGCCTGTACTGTGAACAGGCCTTTTTTCAGCCTGAAAAAGTTCTAGGAAAGGAAAGGAACTAAAGTAGGTGTGGGAAGGAGGGTGGGGGAATGCCGTGGGGAGGGGGGCACCGCAGGGGAACGGGGGCACCGCATGGGGAAAGGGGAATTTTGCACCCCCCACATGACCCAAAACCATGTGCCCAGTGCGTGGCACACCCCCACGTCCCCTGGTAGCCCCGCTTCTGCAACTTCTAAAATCCTACTATATGCCCTGGTCATCTTTCACCTTAGATTACTGTTACTTTCTTCATTTCACTTAGAACAACAAGTTAGAACATAAGTGGAACTCTGCTGGACCAGACCAGTGGTCCAACTTGTCCCAAAGATCCTATTTTCCTTTGACACAATGTGAGCAAATCCCACTATCCCTGCAGGGGGGCCAGCTTATAGACATATGGCATAGAGGCCAAGGCCTCTATGCTCCTTTGTTGTTGCTTCTTTGCACTGGGCTTCACAGGTTTGTCACATTTGAATATAGACATTCTCTTTACTTATCATGGTAGAAGAGCCATTGATATACTTATCCCTCTCGAATCTGTCTAACCCCCTTTTAAAACTACTAGGATCGTGGCTATCACTACATCATCTGGCAGTAAAGTCCAATGAATTACTCATTGAGTAAAGAAGTATTTGTCCTGTACCATCTTAGTATCGTCCTTCCCCTATTTTTATTTTATTTTATTAAAACATTTATCCAAACCATAGTTCAAAGCAGCTTACAATATTAGTTAAAAGCACTAAACCAGCAGCTAAACCAACAATCAATGTTACCAGTCTCACTGCCACAGAATGGGATCTAGATATGACTGTTCTGAGAAAGAGGCATTCCTGCTGCAGCCCCCTGACCAGAGTTATCAGGAGACCCTGAAAGAGTGAATCTGCAGAAACCATGACATACACACATACCAAGAACAAGAGACTTCCATTTAAACAAACAGCAGCCTGAGCTCAACTCATGTAACAGAAATATTTTCACCGTGTTAGACATACAGAGGGGTGCTTACAAACCATTTAGTACTTTAAAATGTACTTTATGAAGTGTGTTCAAATTACATATTTCAGCTACCAGCCTTACTCCAATCACATCCAGGAAACTTTAATTGTAATGAAAACTGGTGTTCTGAAACATTTAATTCTCTCAGTAAGGAGTTTCAATGCAGTTTACAAATTCCTTTCCTTCCTCTCCCCACAGCAGACACCGGGGGGTGGGGGGTGTGTGTGTGTGTGTGTGTGTGTGTGTGTGTGTGTGTGTGTGTGTGTGTGTGAGAGAGAGAGAGAGAGAGAGAGAGAGAGAGAGAGAGTGTGTGTTCTGAGACAACTGTGATAACCCAAGGTAACCCAGCAAGTTTCACATGTAGGAGAGGGAAATAAACCTGGTTCACCAGATTAGAGTCCACCACTCACATGGAAGAGTGGGGGATCAAACCCGGTTCCCTAGATTAGAGGCCATCACTCTCAACCACTTCACCATGCTGGCTCTAATTACTAAATATCAGTCATGCAGAACATACAAGAAAGCCATTTTTAACATATACAACATAGTGGATATATCTTTTTCATTTGTTTCGCAGATACAGAAAATGCAATTGATCGAAGTAACTATTGATTTTAAATTGTGATGTTTTAATTATGACTTTGCAAATTGCCTTATCCTACATGCAAAAGTGGAATCTTAATAAATGAGCAAAGTGTTACTCATGAAGTCCCAGTTAGTCCCTTGTATAGTTATATTATGGTATCATGAATTGTCTGATAAGATTGTTACTGTCCGTGAAAAGTCAAACTTGTATTTTCCTTGTACAGGTTTATAAATCATATAACAGGATCAACATTTTAACAACTTGATAACAAGGGGACAACTAATTTAGTATACCTGTGAGATCAGTTCCTTCAGGAAAGAGGAGAAGCTGCAGAGGTTCGTGAATGTCACAGAAATAATCCAGCATATTTTCAAAATGATTTTTGTCTTCTTCCCATTTCCTCTGAATGAAAATGAAGGCAGCAACTTGCATCGCCCAACCTAGGATAAGTTTGTGAAAATTTAAACAGTGCAGTATAATTTCCTTGCTTGTTCCCATTCGTAATTCCTTGTTCCCAAACCTATGAATCCATTCTACTAACAGTATAGCCTTTCTTCAGGGCAGAAAGTCCAGTTCTGGTAGAAAGAGAGTGTTCGATTTACAGAGGGGAAAAGAGCCTGTCTGGCTCTAGTCCGTACCTTCACATCTACACCATTAGTGGATCTCTTTCAAAGTGATACCCTTATTACAGAGACTTTATATTATTGTATTTGGGATCCCCTGTGTGTGCATTATTCATTGTTTTGTAGTTATTTATAATATGTATACTTTGTTGTTGTTTAAGAGTTGTGGTTCTGTTATATAAATGTTTTCATTATTTTCATTAAAAATAGGGTGTTCAAGTTCGCACTAGAGCCTGACAGGTTCTTTTCCCTTCTGTAAATTAGATACTGTCTCTGGCTCATTATATATTTTTAGCAGAAAAAGAGTGTTCCCCTGGAGGATGCTACCTTGCATGGGGAAGCAGGCTTTAGCGTGAGCAGATTGGATTCATAGGTTCCAACCTATTGTAAGGACTAAGTTGACAAAACATTTGAAAAAGCCTCTGAAGGTTGTGACAAAAAGAAGACATTGCAATGGTGATTGTAATTTTAAAACCATATGTGTGAACAGTTCCTTGCCAACAGGCTACATTGTACACTTCTAATCTGCTATCATTAGTGAATTCTTCTGGGGATGACATTTTCCCAGTAATGCAAGATAAAAGGCAGAGAATGCATTTCAGTTTGCAAATATACAATATCTAGGTCCCATCTGCCTTACAGCCTCATAAATACATCAGCCAACAAGACAGACATTTAGTTCACTTGGAGGTTTAACAAAAGATCATAGGACAACACATTCTTGATGTCAGAGGACCATCCACTTCACACAAAATCTTCCACATGAAAGTTACTCTATATGCAAAAATGGATTTTCATCACTCCTGTCCCTCACGCATATTGGCTGAATACATCATGCTAATCTGAGCGGCCCCAGATCTAAAAAAGCAGACAAAGAGGCCTGAGGTCTAGCAGAAGAAGCTGTTATGCAAAGAAGGTACAAAAGATGCCTGCGTCCTTGTGGCACTCACAAATGAAGAATACAATTCATTATGAAACTGTCTGGATGAAAATTTTAGTCTTTTTTGGGACCCTGAAAAGCCACTTTGGTGGATTCCGCACAGCATATGTATAACAGGTTGCAGTTGTTACCAAAAAAAACCCCTTTTCCTTTTTCCTGTCTGCATGTGCACCCTTCTCCTGTTCAGGCAGTGACTGGAGTTCATGGAAACAATCTGGGTTGCTTTTGCACCTTTGCACAGAGATGCTTCTCTTTTTTTATTTCCTGCAACTCATGCGTAGTTGTGCAGGCATGCAGAAATGAACCCCTGCAGCAGAATCATTCCTCCCATTGGGCAAAGTGGGCAGCTGCCCAGGGCGCCACCTTGTGGTGGGCAACAAAATTGCAGGTTCGTTTGTGTGGGATTTTGTATTTTCAGTGTTTTTTTCCGTTTTTGGCCTGCAGGGGGCGCAGATTTTAGGCTAGCTAGCAGCACCAAAATTTCAGGGATTTTTTGGGAAACTCTCCTGATGATATGACCCAGGATTGGTGAGGTTTGGTTGCCCTTATGGACTTCCCAGAGGAAGTGCAGGTTCTGTCCCCCATTGTTTTAATGGGAGCATAATGGCGGAGATGGGGGCTACACCTTTGAGTGGTTCATAACTTTGGACCCCCCCGAACCGAACTTGCACCCCAAACCTGGGTGCAAGTAGTATCATCAGTAGAGTCTCACAAAGATACTCTGAAAATTTGGTGCTGCTATCTTAATCACCGCACCCAGTTATCAACGGCGGGCACTTCCCAAATTTCTCCAGAGATTCTACTTTTAAAATCCACTCCCAACTTCCTGCCAATGCTTTCTTTCTTTCTTTTATTATCTCAATGTCTAATAAAGGTTATTATTATTGATTATTAAGAGTCCACCCCTTCAGCATGGCATGGGATTTAAAGGGAGAATTCTGAAAGAGGATCCCTAGTTTTAACATTTGAAAGGGACGCCGAGCCTTCAGGGTGTGGGAGAATCCACACTAATTTGCAACAGCATCAATTTTCAATATTAGGCTAACTTCAGACCCTAGATATCTCCCTTTAAGGTGGAGTTAAAAGGAGAATCCTGGAGACTCTCTAGTTTAAAACCACTCATTGAAAATTTATGCTGTTTGGGGTTGGATCTTAGTATCACCTGAGCTTAAAACACAGGGGCCCAGATTCTCCTTCTTAAATCCACCTTAAAGGGAGAATCTAGGGTCTCCAGTCAGTAGAAAATATTTTCTGACAAAGTGATGCCGTTTCCCCCAATTGGGGGACTGGATACAATAACATAGAAATGTTTTCCATAGCAGTAATAAAACATTTTGAAAGCATTTGGAAAATTTCCAAAATTTATTTCTGCCGTGTGGCAGTACGGTCCATTGCTGTAGTTCAGATTTCGGTGAGTTGGGGGATGCTTCTATAATGCTGATGGTGACTTCTGAAAATGACCTGGGTGGAAAAGAAAGAATCAATGCTTGATCATGGTGGGAGGAGGGTGGCTTCACCCATTGGGGGCATCAAACCCAGAGTTTGCCCAGGGCTCCAGCTCTTGCCTAGGTAATCGTGCCTTCTGCCCTGCAGCCAACATGCCAGAGAAGCTGGGTCCCAACAATTTGACTGAAACTGCACTCATGCGTAGCTTCACATTACATGTCTGGCAGACAACAAAAGAAAACAAAAAGGGACCTCCTTGCAATGGCCAGGCAATAATTAATGTTTTGAGGTAGATCTATATGGTGGTCATACTCACTGTCACAGGGAGAAAATGTTAACTTGGGGACTCTAATTATGATAACTATTCAGAGAATCTGCCGTCAACAACTGGCTAGGAGCAATCTGCACAGAAACAGAGTGAGCAGGCATGCAGATTATCCAAACGACACAATGGTGCAAGTATTTTGACGGCACAGAACATAAAGTGAACATGCGGAAGGGAGGGAAATAAAGCCTCTCCTGCCCGTTGTGTTTGCACAGGAGCACCTCCAACCTGGGAATGTGCAAAAGGATTGCTGGTTTAACAGTTTCTGAAAATCCCGGATTGAGGGGAATAAAAAAGGCAAACTCATTTTGGATATGGGACCTGTGCAAAGTCCCAAACAGTTTATAGAATGTCCTACATCCATTATATTTGACCTGTGCAAAATCCACCGAAGAGCTTCTTGTCTCTTCAAAACTGACATGTTCTGTGTAAATTAAAGGGCACACTTAACATGTAGAGAATACAAGGCCTTCTCTTTCTTAACTTGCAGTCCAGTGGGGAAGGGGATATAAGAGGCACTATGTCTTGATTCAGGTGGAAGGAGGTATTCTTTAGTAGAAAGTGAAGACCGGGTGTGAAGCACAACCTTCTTGGGAATCATGAGGAAAGGCAGGCCTGACTTGAGCGCTTGAATCTTTTTCACTCCCCTGGTGGGTGACATGCATCACAATACAAGTTTTTCATATAAGAAGGAATTCATACCTACAATCAGGAATAAATTAGAACCCAACAGGGTTACTAAGAATTAATGCCTGTCTTATACATGTATGATTATTACTTTAAAAATCAGTTAATGAAAGTTCTTTAATCATAGATGCTGTTCTTTTAACATATGGTATGAATTTTTTTCTCTGCTGAAGAAACTCAGCAGTTTGGACTAGATGGTCATTAGTTTCTCCAGCTTTTTAACCATTTGTTCGTAGCTAGCATTTGATGGAAACAAATGATTAAAAAGCTGGAGAAACTAATGACCATCTAGTCCAGGGGTAGGGAACCTGCGGCTCTCCAGATGTTCAGGAACTACAATTCCCATCAGCCACTACCAGCATGGCCAATTGGCCATGCTGACAGAGGCTGATGGGAATTGTAGTTCCTGAACATCTGGAGAGCCGCAGGTTCCCTACCCCTGATCTAGTCCAAACTGCTGAGAAACTTAAAAATCAAGTTTTTTTTTTAAAAAGCAATTACAACTAAGCAAGCTGCTCATTTACCCAAGACTTATTTTGGTTCTCCACAGCAAAAATGCATAGCAAGGATGAAGCTCATGCTTCAGATATATCTGGTAGAGGTCACTAAGATGTAGACAATCCTGCAGGAGTGATAACACTGCAGAGAACACTTTTTAGAAAGCACTTCCAAATCTACCTCATATTATAAATAATTCTAAAGTAATTAAATCCGACAGCACTTGATGAAATTGCTGAAACACATCATATGTCACTGTTCCAGAAAGAATTCACATATCACTGTTCCTCCCTTACAACAGCCCACAGCCTACAAACCCAAAGCTATTTATACAACAGTATTTGAATGTGGCCAATGTTCTTCACCAGCCATAAGGTCTCATCACTGATTTTTCATAACACAGGAAGACACTTCCCTTTATGGAAGCATGAATTTACACTTGACTGTCCCATGGCCATTTTTCAGTGGTTTTGTGTGTGGGGTGGGGTGGGGGGGGGAGGCTTCTGTGCTTGGCTTAAAATTAATTTGGCATACAAAAATAAATTACTCAGGTCATACTATGAGGACTTTACCACATTAAAAATCTTACATGGAAAACAGCATTCTGTGACAGGACCTTTCTACCAGTTGAAGCGACCCACACAGCCTCCTATGATTTTGGGGAACCAAGACCTTTTCTTCAGTTACAACATGTTTTTAGGTAGCAAGTGTAAAGGCTTTGGTGCCATGAGATAAGTTTTGTAGAATACAGATATCCTTGAGGCAGGGGTTATATGTAAACAAAAGAAAGATTTATATTTATAGGTTGTTTTTAGAGAACAGAACAGCAACATAGGCAGTCAAAGGGCAAACCTGACTGAAGCACATAAATTTAAGATTGTTATAGCTTCAGAGAGTGGTTTGATGGCTAGCAGTTACAAACTAGCTTTCCACCAATTAGCCACCAAGTTGGAGCCTTACACTTACACACAGACACAAAGAGGATTTCACCTAAACCTGACTGCCCTTTCCCAAGAGCATGGCATGAGGTCTGACATTACAGAGGTAGGCCTCACAGCCAGCCGCTCTGTCCTCTCCCAGAGGAATTTAACTACTCTGCCACCCTACCAGGCTGATCTAACCTTTGAACTGCTCTCATGTTGAGGCAGACCCAAACCATCATCGCCACCTCCCCAAGACAGACCTGAACCCAACTCTTCCTGTCTCCCCCTACCCCCGGCAACATTTCATCCAGCCTCTGAAATGTGAGTGGATGCTGGAACAGCACTCTATAGGCTCAGGGATGAAAGAACTGTGTGGATGATTTTTCCCTTCAGAGGCAGGATAGCTTCCTGTCCATCACACCTTCCAGCTTGCATCATTTTCTAAAATATAATAGCTTACACATTTAAATTACTGATCTAGTCATGTAAGTAATGGTGTGTTATCCTCCTAGACATGCAATGCAAAGTAAACAGGGAAAAGCCAGTTAGCTACATATCACATGCTTGAAAAGAAACAAGAAATCCCCTTGCTGCAACTCCTAACAAAAACAAAGGCTTTGTAGGCTTTGGGATAAGAAATAATTGACTCCATTTTCAAAGTATTCCATCATCACAACTACGGCACAGTACTCTTGTGGAATTTAGCCATGCAGTCATGCTGTGCTAAAAGGAAAGACTTAGTGCATAAGGGCAACAGATTTCCCTGGCTCTAGAAGCATGATTCTATATGGGTGATGCCCACACTGAGGTCTCAGTGTTGCCACCAAAAACAAAGAAAACAGCTTTTGACATTCATGCATTTCACAGAAAACTTAATTTTGAGCCTTTAAACTTCGCATACTTAATTCTTCATCCTTCCACCCTACTACTCTTATCTTTTTGAAGCAGAACTTTTGATGAAGAAAAGAGGAACATCTATCTAGAATAATTCCAGTATGGCCACTGAAGGGATTTTCACTTGAATATAACATTGCTATTATACCCATGAATCCTAATGATAGGAGGATTCTGAAAGAAGCATTAGCAACTATATTAACAAAATAAAATCTGAAGTCTTCCTTGCTTATCTTAAAGAATAAGAAACTTAAAGAATGTTTTAAAACATGAAAGCAATGAAAACACTCTCTGTGATTTCTTTGTTTATTGTCATTACATTAGCTGATTGAGCAATTAGTGAACTGTATCATACATTCCACAAGTTAATTGACAAAGCGTAATGAAGAAACATGATTATATTGCTCCTGCTACTATTAAAGTTCTGCTGAGATGGAAAACCTGAAACAACACACACTAAAGCAGTATGGAAATAAATATTCCCATTTGACTTCAGTATGCATATAAATCAATCACAGGCATAGCAAATCTCCTTAAAAACTATCCAAGAATATGGCAAAACATCTCTGATATTATCAACTGCAAACCAAAATAATGATAAAATATGATAGCATGGTGGATCCCACTACTCTGTTCAGCTAAATACAGAGAATTCCTTCACTGGGAGGAATTTCCTTTTGGGACATCGACCTAATGTTTAAAGATTAAACAAGACTATTTCCCCCTTCATATAGCTCCACAGAACCACAGTTTCAACTAACATGGTAGGAGCTGTCAGGATTTTCCCCATGTTCTCTTCTCTCTTTCGTCCCCTGGAGAAATGATACTGAATTTATGGGATTCATGAGGCCAAGAGAGTGTTACAGATACCATGGATCACAAAAAGAAAAGAAAAAAGCCTGAACTGTCCTTAGAAACTAAAATGACTTAACCAAGGCTGCTATACTTGGGTTACATAACGAGAAGACAATAATTACTTCAAAAAACAAACAAACAATAATGCTGGGAAAAGTTGAAGGCAGCAAGGAAAGAGGAAGACCCATCATGAGATTGACTGACACTACAAAGAAAGCCATGGCCTTCTGCTTGCAAGACCTGAGCAAGACTATTAAAAATAGGACATTTTGGAAGACATTGATTCACAGGGTCACCATGAGTTGGAAGTAACTTGACAGCACTTAACACACTTGAGGCAAAAACCCATGTGGATTCTGGGGGGTTACAACAACAAGGGGGTAAATTTGGGGGAATTGTCCATTCTTTCTCTTCTAGTTATAAACCTCCATAAATGGAAGAGGAAGTCGTTTTGCCAAATTCTTCACCTTCATTGCAACTTTACAACCCACATGGCATTTTTTTTTTGTCAATTCAAGTATCATGATAATAGAAACCATTTTTATAGGAACCATCTTCCTAGGGCTCAAAGGGAACTGTTGGTAGATGGGGAACATGGAGGAAATTTGCCTTTAGTGCCAATATTAGGTTGATAAAAGCTACAAACAAAAACAAAGAAACATTTAAAGCTATCACTATTGGGGGGGGGGGAAGGAAAGCAGATCTAGAATCAAACTTGAAGAAATAGCATATCAGGTAACAACAATATAAAAATACAAAAATATTTTATTACGTGGTTTCCTTACCAAATCCTGGAATGCCTTTGAGACTAGATTTGAGGCATATTTTTTCAAGTCTGAGGTAGCTGTATCTGAGCAGGCAATTCCACAAAAACATCCAATCCATTCGGGTTCGGTGGTTCATGATAATAACACTTCTTTCTCCCGGAATGAATCCATCACCTGTTATAACCACCTTTGCTTTAAACACGATCTCCAACAAAGCCTAGGAGAAACAATTCAGTGATTGTAGCATTGTTTAAGAGCAAATTTATTTATTCATTTAGCAATTTTTATGCTACCTCTACAACTTTTCTCTGAAAATTTAAATTGGAAAATTTTCTAGTGCTGTAAATAATATAATCCAATTTTTTTCATATTTTTGACTAATTTTTTACTCTCCAACAACCATTTTTTCCTCAGCAGGCACAAACTGTAACCAGTGTCAACTTTATAATTAGTATAAACACATCAAAAGTCTCCTCAACAGCCACAAAGTATTTTCATACCAGGAAATTAAATTAAGAACACAATATAGTTTAAATGTTAGAGTCAAACACATTCAAAGCTTTAAGTGGAATTTATTTTACTGAAATCCTCATTAAAAATATAAAGATAGGAACATATACTTCCTTATGTTGCATGAAACCAACACTCCGAAAATAACTACTGAAAACACTATTTTTTTGGCTATCCAAGGAGCTGAGCCTCAGCGTGTATTACATTGACAGTTGAACTTTCTTTTGCTGAAGTGATGCCTTCAACTTCACTGACACTCTCCACACTCCTTATGAGTCCCATTTCAGGTCAAGCAAAACTGGATTCAGAATCACTTCAAAGTAAGTACAGTTTAGAGTAACCAAAAGCATTAACAAACCAACAACTCTTAGATAAACTGCCTTCCCCAGCTCAACAGAATGAGAAGTCTCCCGGCCTTAGAAAAATGAAGCAAAAAGTTATCAGTTTTAGTTTCAATTCTGCTTCAGCTTATTATTGAATGTTAGCAAAAGAAGACCAATTTACCATGCAAAAGTCTGGACAAATTGGTCCACACCCAGAAGCCAACTGCATTGTATAAAAGAAGGACCTGTCTACCTTATTTTTTCAGTTCATCCATCAACTTCTGTCAGAGCACTGTCAGAGCTTCATATCCTACACTGAATCCATCTAAGATAACTGATTTTCAGCATAATAGTCCTAACAACAGAAACTATATTTACACATGTGGGGCAGAAATTTTCCCATAGATTTGAATGCTAGTTCTCATTTAATCTATAAATCAAGTTTCATTAAAATCAGCATGGTATCTCCCAATTCAGATATTCTCTCCCATGCACAGTGACTAAACCAAATAAAAAATGGATACATCAATTTATGCTTCCCTCTCTCAAAATAAACACTTCTGTATGAATCTGCCTTTGCAATGAGACTGGCTTGAGGAACTTCTGCTACATGATGTGTATGAAGCAAGTTGATGAAGTATGGTCTTCTGTGTAGTAGTACTAATTCTCTGGAACATCTCCCTAGGGAGATTGTTAGTGTGCAATCTCTTTATGCCTTTCTCTGATGATCAAAACTTACTCGGTAGCTTAGGGCAAATTGCATTCTAGCTCCATAACCAGAAGAAATGAGCAATGCCACCTATGTCATCCTGAATGCTCCAGAGAAAGAACACAAATATGATGAATACAATTAAACACACACACATACATACACACACACACACACAGAGAGAGAGAGAGAGAATGCCAACTCCAATAGACAGTGACAACCAGCCAGAACCAAAGGAAAGTGTGGGCAGGGAGGGGAGAGGGGATGACATGCACACACCACGAATACAGAAAAACCTAGCTAGGGATTTTCATCTCTGAGCCAGCCTTATGGAAAAGTGAAACCTTCCAACCCAAAATAAACAGTGACGTGTAGCAATACAAGTCAGCGTTAGAATAGAGGAAGGTACATTCATAAAAGTCTTTGAGTCTCATTCAATAAACTGAGATATCATTTACCTCTGAGAAAGGAACAATATGAAAAGCATGAAATATTAATGAATGACTCAGGCTAACTGCAATACTGACAAATTTAACAATCAAGGTTAAATGTGAAGTATTACCAAAGCAGAGCCAATGATGTGCCACTATTCAGCTGTATTGTCTAAACATCAGGAACAAGAAGAGTCAAGCACATTAAACTGCTACTTTAAACTAATAATGCACAAAGGTGGGAGGCAGTACTTTTGCAAGCCCAGAAGACCCGATGACAATGTTCAGATGCCCAGGTGCAGTCCAGACATTCATGGTGAGGAAGCAGTTAACAGTACTCTCAGTCACCCTCATGAACATCTGGCTGTTGC
Source organism: Sphaerodactylus townsendi (assembly GCF_021028975.2). NCBI lineage: Eukaryota > Metazoa > Chordata > Lepidosauria > Squamata > Sphaerodactylidae > Sphaerodactylus > Sphaerodactylus townsendi. The sequence continues at coordinate 65,997,793 of NC_059425.1, forward strand.
TTTTCAACCTTTAATCCTTGCCTTAACACACACCTTGGTTTGGTTGCAGGAGCTGCAACCTGCTGCAGCTGACTCCATTAGCCTTCACCATCTCCACCTGCCTGGCCTTTCTCCAGCAGACTTCTCATAGCTGCTTGTGCATGCTTTCATCTCAGGCAACACCTCAGACTTTCCTCATGAGCTTCATCTTCTGACCTCAAGGGAGTGAGTTCCTTCACTGGCCTGACTTGGTCACACAACTTAACATTCAAATCTGAAGGACGTTGACCATTTACACACTTACAGCTTGCCGCAAGATTTGCCTTCAGTTGATCCGGAGAATTCTCCCATGCAGCATGTGCTTTGAATTCTACACTCCCCTTTCCCATGTCCTTTTTCCTGAATCTGTTTGGCTCCTCCCTGTCAGCCATTCTCATCCCCCTTTTTGGGGGGAAAAACCCTTTGCATTAGTGAACTAACCATGGGGCAAAAAAACACAAGGCAGACGGACTGTGGGCTCTTTGTCAATTTCACCTAGTATTTGCAAGTGAAATGCTGAGGCAAAGATGCATTGTGTCTGCAGTTGGGAGAAGGAGCATACAAACCGCTAGCCCTGTCTACACAGTAAGGACTGGCTAGAGACGTTCCCGGGGATGGAGCTGATATTACTCGACTTCCACCCCAGGTTTGTACGCAGGCATGTTGTGACCCCAGGGCTTGCCTCCCTTTGAGTTTTTGGGGAGAATCAGAATTGGGGGGGCGGTATCCATTATTTCCTATTTTTGAATCTGTTATGGGAAATATTTCCAGCTGGCCGGTGCGGGGGGTGGGGTGGGGTTGATTTTGAAGGTACAGGCACCAATATTGCAGCAGAACTATAAACCAAGCAGACCTAAATCAAGCCAGAGAATCTGTTTTTAAATATAGTAGCCCCTTAATTAATATTAATAATACCGTGAAAGACAAATGACAGGGTTTTTTCTTTAGCCACTTTCATTACATTAGTAAGAACTGCACTTGCACAGACTAACACTGAAACTTGACATTTGGATAATATGAGAAATGGGGACTTTTATAATATATACATATGAGGAACTTACCACTGGAAGAGTAAGCCAGGTTGCAACAACTCTATCAGTAACCCAGCGATACCAGGCAGGAGAAACAAACATCAAAGGCAGCAAGGGACCAAGCATGAAAATGCTTCCAAAAAAACTTCCCAAGAATAGTGAAAGTACAAAGTAAATCCCTCTCCATGACACCATGGCTCTGGAAACAAAGAGAAGGAGTTATACAAGCGCCTTCAGTACAAACTTAGCCCCTAGTAAGCTTCACTCTTATCCACAAATGTTATTCTATTTTTGTTCCAAATTGTTTATTTTGCACTGCTAAATAAGTGCAGTGCTCTTCTCCGCTCAGTACATCAAGAATACTGTGGTTCTTTCACTTTCATATAGCAATTTTCTGGTACCATGTCACAGAAAAGCATTTAGATGGCATAATGGAACCTTAATAGTAAGGTTAGCTAAATACATTTTCAGAATTCACTTTGAGTACTTTCAGTTTCATCCCATATTAACTTTGTCATTGACGGCCTTCTAAATATACCAGGCTAATGGGAGGAAAACATAGAGGGAACAAGGACAGGACAGAGGAGGAGGAGGAGGATGTGATCTGGTCTCTCTCCCTCCCCTTAGCCCCTGCCAATATTTACTGACTCCATGGAGCTGACGGCGGGAAACAACTGTTGCATCCCCCCTGCTTTATCTGGGGAAATGCAGCTTGTACAGAAGGCCTGCAGGGGTTCTTTCTTGAGGGTTCTGGGGGAACTGCCACCACGTTATCTCCTACTCTACTTGACCTAGGGAAGTGCTCAAATAACGCAGAAGGATTGCAGCAGGTCTTTCCAAGTTCATGGAGCTAGAAAACTAGGATACCTGCTGTCTCAGCTGTCTCTCTGCTCAATATGGTATGTGCCTGGCCCAAGCAAAGAGGCTGCTGTGAGCACTGACAAGAACAGTTGCTACTACCCCAGCTTGGCTGAAGCAGCTGTTCACAGAGAAGGCTCTACAGAGATGCACCCAGAGAGACTCATAGCAGCTTCACATCCTGAGCCAAGCTTCTGACAGCTGCAGCAGAGGAGTTGCTGTGGTGGTTGTCCAGCTTCCACGATGGCTTCAGAAGCCAACCACGCAAACATACATGAAAGGATTCTTCTCTTTAACTGTTATTTGGTGTGCATTCTTTTTTGGATCATGAAAAAAAAATATTATTTAAATAACAAAACCAAATCATCTACATACCAGTAGAGTCCCACAAATCTCACCTCTAGATGACCTCCCCCTGTTCTGTTGCTTCCATGAGCACACTAATTTTTTGCAATCAATTTCAAGAAATCAAGTTGCTGTCAGACTACCAGGAATTCAAGGGAAGGACCTAGTGTGGACAGGTCACTTCACAAGCTTTAAAGCCTTTATCTTCTAGACAACTTCAGAGCACCCTAAGCAATCTGGGGCCAGGATCATTTGCTCTCATGAGAGACTGCCCAGAAATTAAGAACATAGATCAAGTAAGATGTTGAAACAATTATGTGTTTTAAATCAAAAAAGAAAAAAAGGGAAATGAGGAAAGAGAGGAAGGGAAAAGGAAAGAGAAAGGAAAAGGAAAAAAGCATGAAAAAACAATCTATTAGCTACATCACTGGAATCCACATTTTGTATGAAGTATTTTTTGTCAGTATTTATATTCCATTTTTTAAAAGCATGACCTTTCTAATGTTTCCTACTCAGAATTTAAATACAAGTAAAGGGATTCATTATTATCCAGTAACGACATTGGTCTTACCCGTGAAGGCGATTTCTCCATTGAGTGATTGAAGACATCTGGATATTTGCTAGACCACCAATCAGGGAGGCAGAAACTTCTGTAAAAAAGGTTCCTCTCTGTGCCATGGATCTGCCCTCCTCTCACCAGTTCTAGTTCCTCCGATCAGAAGTGTCTGTTGCCATACTTCTTAATAAACATCCTGAACCATTAAAAAACTCTTAGCTCCCATAATAATTCTTCAAAAAGATTAGAAGCATAACACACAAACAGTTAAGAGAAAAATGGAACACTTAAAAGGAGATGTCGGAGCAACAAGCCCCAATACAGAGAGAAAAACTTGGGGGGAAACGTGAATAAGCGATCTACACTTTCACAATTGCCTTTATCAGGAGAGGAAGAATGACCATTTGGGAGAGCAGATGTCCTCAATCGCTCAATGGAGAAGTCCCCTTCAGAAGTAAGACCAATGTCGTTTCTCCATTGAGCAAGAGGACATCTGGGTGACCTCCCCTAGCAGTGTCACTATTCCTTCAGAGGGTGGGATCGAAATCCTCTCCAATTATGTGCTGCAACAGCCTGCAGCCGTAGCCTGCATCTGCTGTGCTGAAGACATTCAGCCCATAGTGTCATGGGCTGAACATGGAAACAGACGACCATGTTGCTGCTCTACAGATTTCCAGTACTGGGACATTGTTATTGAAATTCGCATTCACGGAAGCATTATAGGCTGAATGTGCCATGATTCCTGCAGGGACTGGTAGCTACTGTACCCTGTAGGCTTGTTCTATACATTCTCTCAGACATTTAGTGGCTCCCTGGTTGGAGATGAAAGTTTTTGACCTCTATTGTGATTGGAAATTGAGATAAACAGAGCTTCTGATTGTGCGAAGCTCTGAGTCCTGATGAGGAAGGCCTTAAGTGCCCTCTTAACATCTAATTTGTGCCAGTACACCTCTTTTGGGTGTTTGGGATTTGGGCAGAATGTAGGAAGGAAAATCTCCTGTCGCCTGTGAAAATTTGAGTTAATTTTTGGCACAAATGTGGGGTCAGTGCATAGCACCACCTTGTCCTTATGGAACACGCATAAGGGAGGTTTGACAGAAAGGGATGCCAACTCTGAAACCCTCCTGGCTGAGGTGATAGCTACAAGAAATACAACTTTCATCCTTAGATACTTCAAGGAAATGTCCATAATAGGTTCGAATGGGGCTGCAGTACGAGCATGTTAGACTGTATGAAACCTCCAGGTGGGGAAATGATGATGTACTGGTTTGTCCTTTAAGGCTGTGCCACTCAGGAATCTGACAATGTGGGGATGAGTAGTAGGGGAGTACCCCTCCATTTGAGGGATGAACAAGGCAATGGCTGCTACCTGTCTGCAGAGCATGTTGGAGTCCCGACTCCAAGCCTTCCTGGAGGAAACCTAGAATGTCTTTTGTCCCTAGACCTGTAGGTGATACTCTCTTCCTCCAGCACCACCTTACAAATGCCTTCCATGTAGTATTATATAATCTTTTTGTTGAGAGCTTCCTAGAGGCTAAGATAGTGTTCGTAACAGCTGGCCTATACCCCTGAGATTCTAGTTGTTGCCACTCAACCTCTAAGAAGTCAAGCTCAGATGTCCTGGATCTGGGGGTAAAATTGGACCCTGTTGGAGCAGATCCCGGTGAATCGGTAGTCTTAAAGGTTTGCATACCAACATCTGTAAGATGTTTGTGAACCATGGACGTCTGGGCCACCAGGGAGCCACTAAGATGACTTCTACTCTCTCCTCTTTGATTTTCCTCAGAAGTCTGGGAAACATGGGAAAAGGCGTACAGTATTCCTAGAGGCCAGTTGGAAGATAAGGCATCCGTTGCCTCCACTTTCAGGTGATGGAACTGAGAGATGAATTTGGGAAGCTGTTTGTTGTGATAGGAGGCAAACAAATCCACCACTGGAGTACCTAAGGACTGGGAGATTAACAAAAAAAACTTCCCTTTTCAGGCCCCACTCTCCCGGGTGGATGGATTGCCTGCTCAACCAGCCTGCCTGGATGTTCTTTGTCCCTTGTATATGCTCCACTCTGATGGACAAGACATGAACCTCTGCCCAACAGAATAGGAGGACCGAGTCTTTCTGCAGAGCTGTTAATCTGGATCCTCCCTGTTTGTTCAAATAGGTCTGGGCAGCGATATTGTCCATCCTTAACAGGGTATGAGCTCTTTGAAGGTGTTTAAACTGCCTGGCTAACCGGATCGCTCTCCACTCCAACATGTTGATGTGGAGCTGGGATTCTGCCTTGAACCACATCCCCTGAATGGAGATGTTCTCCAGTGTCACACCCCATCCATGAAGGCTGGCATCCGAGAACAACTGTTTTGTGGAACTGATCCAGAAGACTCTGCCCTGATTCAGGTCGGTCTTCTTGGACCACCACCGCAAGGTGGCCTTGACTGTTCTGGGAATCAAAACCTGTCTCAAGGACTTGTTGGAGATTAGGTTTGGAATGGGTGAAGGAACCTCTGCAATGGTCTGGATCTGAATCTTCCCTATTGTATGGCCTCCGAGTATGCCACCAGTAGGTCTGCAATAAAATGGAGCAACCGTCTCTGGTTACTACCTGTTGTATTTTGGCTCTCAGGATCTGCTGCTTCTCTGGCGGTACTAGAATCCTGCAGGATCGGGTGTCTATGAGGAAGCCAACATGTTCCAGTTGCTGGACTGGGTTGAGAGAGCTCTTTTTCCAGTTGCCAATGAAGCTGTGATCTTCCAGGGTCTTGATGGTTAGTTAGCTGCCCCACAGGGTTTGTTGCTGGTTGTCTGATCTTATAAGGATGTTGTCCAGGTAAGGATGTAGCCTGATGCCTCTCTCCCTAAGCAACACCACTAGTTTTATGAGGACTTTGGAGAATACCCATGGAACTGTGCACAATCCGAAGGGGAGAGGCCTGAATTGAAAATCATCTTTTCTGCCGCCAAACCTTAGGAATCTGTGGTGCCCCTCAAAGATGGGGATATGTAAGTAGGCTTTGGAAAGGTCTACTGAGTTTAGAAACTCATTGGGCTGGAGAGAGTCTGCAATGGATCTTAGAGACTCAACAACACAAGCCTTTATTGGCATATAAAACGGGACAAAGTTTTAAAACAAAACAAGGTTAAGAAATACAGTTAAAATTGCTAAAATTACTAATTTCCAGTATAAAATTTGCAACAGTTTCACAAAAGAGCACATCAGAGCTGTTCAGGAGATTGGGTATCTTATAACACTCATGCCACTGAGAACATTTCAAGAAAATGGAATTCATGTATTTCATGTGTATCTTATTGTATTTAGGGCATAGAAACAAAGAATGGTCAAGTGTTTCAACCGTAGTCCTATCACATGAACAAACTCTTTTAGAATGTTCCATATTCTTAAATCTTCCCTCCAGCAGAGCTGATGGCAGCACATTACATCTTGCGGTAGCCAAGGCTCTCCTCTGGGTGGGATTTATCAGCAGACGAAGATATGCTGCCATAATTCCACGCTCGCATGGGATTAATAATGTAGTCGGAGAACATCTGTGGTGCCCCTCAAAGTTCCTGCCTCCCTGGTTGCACAAGTTCCTGCCTCCCTGGTTGGTGGTCTAGCAAATACCCAGATGTCCTCTTGCTCGATGGAGAACATACCATCTCAAATCATGGTTTTTATTATTGGAACACCAGCTTATGAAAAGGAAAATATGGATAATTTTGTGGTTTAACAAAATGTATAGCCACCATTACTAAACGAAAGATTTCTACTCAAGTTTTCCATTCAAAAGGCCAGGCCGCATTTTTAGAAAACTAGTTTACTACTGTTCATAAACATCACTGTTGACAGTATTGCTCAAAGTTGTGTACCTTGAAGAATTAACTCATTTCTAAATTATGATTATGCTGGTCTTTCTGGGCAATATTTGAATCATACAATAAATGCACAACTGCTGAATTGTGTGGGGAATCCAACTTAGCATTTTAAGAATTTTGCTACAAGGACAATAATATGTCATTAGGAAAACACATAATTCAAAGTGCTATTCAATATTTATATTACATATAACATGTAAACAATACAAATATAGTATCCCATAAGTAGATACATATAAGTAGATAAGTATAGTGCAGTGAAAGCAAGATAAAAAAAATATACAGCACCAGATAATATATATTAATAGCTCAGTCCAGTTTCATGGCTTCTGCTGAAAAATCTTCTGGAACCATTCTGCTACAATGCAGTCCTATATAAAAATGCTTGATGAACAATTCTGTTTTACATAACATACAGAAAGTCAAAAGAAAAGGGAGTCGTCTTGATCTCCTCAGGCAGGTCATTCCATAGGGTAGGGGCTACTACAGAGAATGAATGTATACAGGCAGTTGATAATCTTACCCAGTTATACCTGTAGAAGGCACAGATATGAGGATCCAAGGCCATGAAGGGCATTATATATGATGGCCAGTACGGTTAACTGAACCCAGTAAATAATGGGCAATGAATTTAATCGCTGCAGAATGGGTGAAATATACATGAACTGCCTTGTTTTCATAACAACAGAGATGTGCATTCTGCGGGTGCATTACAATAGCTGAGTCTCAGTTTTACTATATGTGGATACAAGTAGTCATCTTCCATGCTAAACTAAGGTGGAAGAACACGTTTTTGAAGCTGCATTAGTTGCTTCTCCAGCAGCAAAGTCAGGTAGAGTATAACCCCTAAGTTCTTGACTGAGTCAGCAACATCAACTGAAGACCATCAAAAGCAAGAAGCCTAATGTCCTTCAAAACTGCAGGCTTTCCAGCCATCATTATCTAGTCAGATTCAGTTTCAATGTGTACACTCAACTGTTTAATCACAGCAGTCAGGCAGTGGATCTAAAACCTCTACTGAAACCCTGGGAAATTTGGATAACCAACTATGGAGCTGGGTGTCATCAAGATACTGATGGCATTCAGTTCTAAAACTACAAATGATTTCGCCGAAGAGCTTCTGCAGGGATTGATTTGCATGAAGGATAAGACTACACCTTTTGAACTCTACAAGACAAATCCCGAACTCATGATAACTGGTCTCCAACAGCAACCCTTTGAGTCTTGTTCAATCTAAAGCACATCCCCTGATACCTACTTTTGCCTCCAAACATTTCAACTGGACAGCATGGTTGACTGTATCAAAAGCAGCAGACAAATCTAAGAGGAGCAACCAACAGGCAGAGTCTGTATCAACTAAAGGCACCAGTCTCATTTCAGTCCCCTAGCCTGGTCTAAAGGTAGACTAACAAGGTTCAGAGCACGTGAATTATCCAATAAGGGCTGGAGTCAGCCTGCCACTGCTCTTTTAGTCACCTTACCTGAAAGAGCAGATTAAAGCCAGAATGATAATTGACCACATTACTTTTCTACAGGGATGGAATGGATGACCATTTCTGAGTAGCCACAGAAAAATGCACTGATGACACTGATTGACTTACAATAGACATCAATTACTTATATGATTGCAGTAAGCAGGATGGACATGGTTCCAAAGCACAAGTGTTAGCTTTCACAAATTCCAGGATCCTTTTTATATCCAACATCATAACTGGGTCAAAATGATCCATAAATACACCAGACAATTACTTAGACCAGGGCTGTCAAACATGCAGCCCGGGAGTTGGATCCAGCCCCTTGAGAGGGCTTATCCGACCCATAAGCAAGCTGAGACAACACCCCGCACCCTTCCCCATCTGGTCTGATGAGCCTGCTCAGGGCTCACTGGTTCAGGCAGCCACTCCACTCCACCCCTGCTCCCGATCTGTTCGGTTGAGCCACCCCCAGTGTTGATCTCGACTAGTGAGCCAGCTATAGGCTCCAGCTGAGGCAGCACCCCCACCGCATCACAAGTGCCAACCACCTCCTCCAGTGCTGTTCTGGACTAGCAAGCCTGCAGAAATCTCAATAGCTAAGACATCCACCACTGCTGCCGCCCCATGCTGATCTGGGCTGGCAAGTCTGCTAAGGACTCACCAGCCAAGGCAGTCACTCCACCCCAACCAGGCCTGGTCTGGTCTGACCAAGTCACTTTTATGTCACATCTAGCCCTCGTAAAAAAATGAGTTCAACACCCCTAAGTTTAGACAGTTGATACAATGAAATGCATATTATCTTCACCCCTCTTTTTCTTGAATTAGAAGCCTTGATATCCCAGAATCTTCAATATCCCACAAATCTCATTCTAGTAAGTATGACTAAAAATCCAATTATTTACTCACCAAATAATTAAGCTGCCACCAAGGAATCTGAAGTATTATTTCCACCTCGAACGGCAAGACATAACCTGCATATTAATTAAAATTATTAATTCAACCTATTCCTGCCACCACTATCTTCAGTACAAAAACCTAACGTTAACCTACAAGCAGTCAACTCAATTGTATTAGTTATGTACATAAATTTTTTTAGCAGTTAACAACTCTTTTCCCATGGTAAGCACAAGTTTGCAAAGCTTCTAAATTAATGTATAAAAGCTTTATTCTAAAGTAGTTTTCCACATGTAAGAAAAGGTCATTCAGCAGCATGGGGAAGAACTGGAGGCCGGACATTTTGAGAGATACTGCTCTGCCGCAGCACTTGTAATTTCGCATCTATTTGGTGGCAGAACTCCAAGTGATTGGTTTATTGCACATTCACATTTTCTGGTTGCCACAGCAAGGCCAAAACATTTTCTGTCTCCAGGTAACGGGTGACATATTTTTCAGTTAATTTTAAACATTCTTTGTTAAAAATAGAAAGTTACTTCCCAAAACAGATGCATTTTTCTCCAAATACACTCAAACCACATTTTACACTAAATTATTTCCAAACCAAAATTCATATGGAATCAAAGTTACACTAAACGATATAGAAAACATAATGCACAGATATTCCCAAATAATTCTAGAGCATTTCTTGAATATAAAATGAAAAAGTACATCCAGCAAATCAAATCCATCCAATGTAAAAATCCTCATTTTGTTTCTCGCAAGAAAAAAAAAAAAGCTCCCAGTATATCTCTGAAGGGAGCTTTGACTCTTGAAAGCTTATACCCATAAAACCTTGGTCTTTAAGGTGCTACAGGACTTAAATCTAGCTGTTCTACTGCAGACCAATACGGCTACCCTCTGAAACCAATACTTCCACATTTCTGATATTCCCTTTCCTATCCTGTAAAATATAACTAATGATTAACCTTTCTATTCCCATGACTTAGGATACAGTGTCCCATATTCAACCACCCACACATGGAAGGCACAGGAGTTTTCCTTTGTTCCTGTAACCATTTCTAGCCCCTGTCCTCCAGACAAATCACAAAGTCTGCATACAGGAATAGGTGCGTCCACCAGAGGTCTGTAGTGAGAAGAATCAAAATGTCTCCTTAACTCAGAGGAACAATGTTTGCCGAAAGGGAGTGGTTTCACCCTCCTGTCCCTCTTCATTCTACCCTCCAGATATACATGCTTCTTTATGAGAACAGTCCATTGGATACTTACAGTGAAGGGGCCTTCTCCTGGTAGGCAGGAGGACATCTTGCTGGGTGTTTCTAGCCTTTGCTCAGGGAGGCAGGAAAAAGAATTCATCGCTTCCTGTAGATGCTCTGGACTCCATTTTGCCAGTATACTCCTGACTCAGCAGTGAAAGACAGAAGTATCAAGTACGGTATATTTGAACAGTAACCATAACAGTAACCAGAATGGCCTGAACAACTCTAATGTATAAAATATAACAGGAAGTGGTTTGAAAAGAGAAGGCACATGCTGGAAAAGGTAATGATGCCAAGGGAGGGTCAAGATGTCCTCCTGCCTACCAGGAGGAGGCCCCTTCACTGTAAGTATCCAATGGACCGTTCTTCTGGAGGCAGAGGACATCTTGCTGGGTACTCCCAGAGCAGTGTCCCAAGGGTAGGGTGGGCTATAATTATATTTCCAGGATGTGCTCTAAAACTGAGCAACCGAAGGCAGTCTCAGCGGCCCCCCAGACATGTAATTTGTAGTGCCTGACGAAGGAAGATGGGGATGACCAGATTGCCACTTTGCAGATTTGTTCGGATACATTTTGCCTAAATGCTGCATTTGAGGTGACTAAACAAACAGAATGAGCTATGATTCTGGCTTGTGGGTTACAATAATACATGCCAATAATACATTTGGTGTTCCATGTTAGGGGGCGATGTATTGATGAAGAGGCTTTCAATTTGTCGAATAGTGTCCATTAGGATGATAAAGGCTTTGAGAGCCTGTCTAGCATCCAAGTTATACCAGTTTTTTTTTCTTTTGGATGCTTGGGTTGCGGACAAAAGGTGGGAAGCACTATCTCCTATTGCAGATGAAAGGAGGAGCTGGCTTTTAGCTTGTAGGTGGGGTCCATTCTTAAGATGACCCTGTCTTTATGGAATATGCACAAGTTAGGGTTAACTGACAATGCTCTGAATTCTGATACTCTTCTGGCTGACCTGACAGCCACAAAGAAGAACACCTTCATGCACAGCCACCAAAGGTTAATAGACTGTACAGGTTCAAAAGGGAACTTCATCAGTGCTGTCAGGATGTTGTGAAGTCTCCAAGAAGGAAACCTGTGTGTTTGTGGTGGTTGGTTTTGTTGGACCTCTTTTAGGAATTGAACCACATCCAGGTGTTGTGTGATTGATAGTCCTTGGAAGGGTGGCCAAACTGTAGCGAGGGCTGCCACCTTGCCTCGGGCAAGATTCTTTGGCAGTATCCACCATTTGAGACTCTGCTTGAGCGATGGGGGAACGGCGACAGTGTGGTCCATTTTTTCTATTCCCCTGGTAGGGCCGGAGAAACTGTTGAAGTGGCTGGCATGGAATCTGACCCATTGCAGAAGGTCGATGGATGCCATGAGAACTCCCATGAGTTTGCTCAGAAACAGTAGTGAGGAGGTCCTGGCCCACATGACTGTTGACACCATCCCCAGAATCTTCTGTATTCTGTCCTGTGTGAGGAACAGGGTGTTTCTTATGGTGTCCATGATGTCCCCTAGATGTTGCATTATCTGACATGGGATCAGAGTACTCTTGGCCTTGTTGACCAGAAAGCCATGGTCCTACAATACTTGCACAGCCCTCGCCAGGTCCTGGAAAGCTGTTTCCCTCGAGCTGGACCAGATGAGTATATTGTCCAGTTGGAGATATACAAGTATCCCCTGTTGACCGAGGAGGGCCACCAAGACTAACAGCAGTTTGGAAAAGACTCTGATAGCTGTAGCCAAATGGTAGGGCCCGGAACTGATAATGGTCTTTTCCCATAGAAAATCTGTGACTGGGTAGGATTGGGACATGCAGGCATGTAAGATCCAGAGATACCAGAAAGTCTCCCAGAAGGTAGCATACTTCCATAATGAATTAAGTAAGGCGATTCCAAATTTCTGAACCTCCATGGCAGTTTGATGATGTTTGTTTTACCGCCCGCCCAGATTCAAAGATCGCCCTCCGAGAAGTCTCCTGTTCTTTGAGGACTGTTGAAGGAAATCGTGAGGCCATAGTGGCTGGCAAATCTTTCTTCCAATGGAACCTTTTCTATGGCACTGATGGAGAGCAGGTGGCGGATTGCTGCCACCGTCCGGGAGGCCTTGTGAGGATCTCTGGAGCTGAGTGGAAATGGAAGAAAGCATGGGGGGCAGTTGCATGAACTCGATTGGGTATCCCTGAGTTACCACCTGCTTGGACCATAAGTCGATATGTTCCCCCTCCCAGTTGTCCCAAAAGTGGAGGAGGCATCCGCTGAAGGGAAGGTGGGATGAGTCACGTATGAGGAGGGGTGTTCTGTCTGATATATTTATCGAATCTGCCTTGGGAGTGAAAACCGCCTCTGAAGCCACCTCACTTCCGAAAGGAACCCCTGGGTTGCCAGTGGTTGCCCTTTCCTTCCCTGGATTGTCTGGGGAAATACCTTTGGGGACGAAAGGAGCTCCGGGGCCATTGTCTATTCCCCTCTTCTCTGACCACGCATGGGAGGGCCTTCTTTTTATTTTTGGTTTCAATTAAGAGTTGGTCAAGGTCTTTATCGAATAACTGGGTATCTGCTGGCCAGGTATTTTGACTGGGTATCTGCTGGCCAGGTGTTGCGTCTGGCTATGACTGCCAAAGCCATAGATCATGAGGATAAGGGTAGAGTCTGCTATGAATTATGCACCTATTGTAATGCATTCAAGTCCCTCTTTAATGGCCATCTCCTCAAGGCTGTAGGGAGTGAGATCTAATATACATAGTGAACTCCGACAATCCAGAATCGGCTTCCTTGAAAACACCCGTGGAGTGCAAGGTGCTACAGCTTTCATAGCAAGAGCTAATGAGTACGATAGGAGCCGTTTTGGAACAAGCTTGAGATCATCTTAATGTGAGTCCATCCCTGAGGACCCTTCCATGCACTTGGACATCTAAGTCATTCCTTTTTCATTTTGGGAGGGTCGCTTTGAAAGCGCCCACCAGTGGTGTCTGTAACATCTTGTCCACAAATTCCGGGACTACATATAACTTTTTGGCAGCTGAAAACAGACCTGTGTAATGCTGGATTTTCCCACTCCTTTTTATCTTCCTGATAAAGTATTCAGGAAGGGGGAAGGCTGGAAGGGAGACCTCCTCTTGTGGAAAGAAATCCTTGCTTGCTTTGGGGTAACCCTTGATGGGGGCAGACTGTAGACCAGAGGAGGTGGAGGCAGCTTGAACATCCACTGGGTCCTTTAACTCTAGGGCTGAGACCATTTTATTAATTAGGAAGGAGAGATCTTCCTGCCTGAAGCATCTGTAAGAGTGGTCTGAAGAGGGCAGCTGAAGTCCTAGTTGTCAGAAAAATGGTCCCCGTCTGGGAACTCCTCTTCCTCCTTGCTGTCTCCTTTCACAGTTGGGAAGGCAGTGGGGGGTTGAGAGGGTCGCCTTGAATAGCCACTGTAACCCTCAAGGGTGTGATGGGATGAGGACCCGAGAGGAGGATGGCCAGTAGCCCTGGCCTCCCTACCCTGCTGAAATTTCTCCATTTGCTGAGCAATGGCGTGGTTAATGAACTCAACAAAATCAGCTGGAGAAACGGAGCTCCAGTCAAAGTGGTTGGGGCCATTTTGGAAGCCCACCAGCCCGGCGGTTTCCCTCTCCCCCTCGCTTTTGGAGCGCTATTGCCTGAGTGGAAGCACCGGCGTTCCTATCTGACTCCTGTTCGTCCGCGGGGGGTCCAGCTGGGCTAGAATGGGCAGATCAGATCACGAGGGTCTTTTTCTTCTTTTTGCTGCCTCCGCCGGTGGTCCCGGGAGCGTCCGCCAGTTTGCGCTTGTCCTTTTTCTTGGCAGGAAACACTCCTGGGTGCCCCGTCGGCTGTTGCTGTGAGGGTTCATCCAGCAGACTGCTGGAAGAGCCCTGACCCGGGTCCTCGTTGCCCGCCAGCTGGGTGGAAAGGACCTTGCTCATGATCACAGTTCTCGTTGCCTCCGCAGCCAAGATCGTGAAGATTTCCCTGATTGGGGAGAATTGCCTACAGGCCATTGTGCCTCAGCGTTTTGGCAGGAAGGCTGCTTACTTTAAAATAAACCTCCCGCAGGCTAAGATCTATCCTAGTCTATGTTGGGGGGTGGGGGGGGAGGGGAATACAGATAGAAGGAGACAAACAGGAAAGAGAGGAGTCGAAGAATCCATGCACTTCCTGTAGAGGCAGGAAAAATATTGGCAAAATGGAGTCCAGAGCATCTACAGGAAGTGATGAATCCTTTTTACTGCCTCCCTGAGCAAAGGCTAGAAACACCCAGCAAGATGTCCTCCACCTCCAGGAAAATGATTTTTCTAGGGGCCAAAAAAAGTTGCAGGGACAAAGAGGAAAGTGGGAAAATTCTATACTTCATGCATGGATGGTTGGAAAGTTGCCAGTAGGTCCTGTTTTCTTTCAAAACAGAGCAATTTAGATGCTATACTCTATTTACAAGTGAAATACAAGCTCCTTCCCTTGCTTTGTGCCTTTAACATCCATTGGCCCAATATACATGGAATGATTACCTCAGGGCTCTTCACTGTGCAGTGAGTTTGTAGTGGGGTCTCCTCAAAGTTTTCTGTTTACATACAAGGAGGCAGCCCACAGCCTGCAGTTCAGTTTGTCTGCTGATTTCTGCTTCTCTCGACTCTTTTACCTTCGCTCATCCTTAAATGCACAGATCTCATCACACCCAGAAATCTTAAGACTAGAACTGATATTCTCTCCCCCTTCTTTCCCCTATATACATACACACTCTCTTTCTTTCTCTCTTCTTGTGTTGCTGCCGCAAGAGAAGAGAAAGGCTTGTTTTAAAATAGAGTCTTATTTGAAATAAAGTTTTAAAAATCTCTTCCAAGCAGAGAGGGCAGAAGAAGAGCAGGGGAGGGGGGTGGAACCAAAAAGATACCTTGCTTGTATTGTTCCTTGCAAAAGTCAACTCTGTTATCATAGTGACATACTGATATATCAACATGAGCATTTAGAAAAGCAGAAAGGAGCCAGCAACATGAAAGGGGGTGAGAGGGGGAGGGCGTGGACAACAGTGTGAGGGAGTGGGAAGACTGGTCATGAGAGGAGAGGAGAATGTCACAAATTTAAAGGCATGCAAGCAAAATCTACCTGCTCTAGCAACTTTGTAAAATTTAAAGGATTATTTTCCACAGTGGTATCACATACCATGGACAAGAGATGAGAAATGAAAGTGGGGCTCCAGGAGGCAGAGTCTGTGCAAAGAAACCTTACCCATGAAGCTAGGAACTCCGAACCCCCACCATGCAGCAGATACCTTGTGCATAATTGGCCATTGGTAAAGCAATGAAGTCCTGTTCCATAAGGTTCTGCAACAGCTTAATACAGCTATCCCAGTGGAATTTTTTTAGAACAATGTAATTTATGTATTTCTCATAAGTGAGCAACCATCCAACAAAAAATAATGCAAATGCAATCCAACATCAGATAGTTTCTTATGAGTTCAATATTCAGATCACACTGATACAATATCAATAATGTGATAAGAGTGTTTCACCACTAGTATTTTTATTCTTCCAAGAAGTCTAATATCACCTTGCAAAGTTCTTCTAATAAATTTTAATTACCGTCGACTGTCATGGATAATTTTAATTCCTCTTCCATACATATTTCCTTCTCTAAATCCCCATTTCATAGTTAGCTGCAGCTACCACATTTAGGACACTGTTTTATTTAAACGTCAGTAAAGTAACAATTATCTCATATTTGCCATATCACTACATGTTTATTTAGTTCACCTTCTTTATTAACAGGCTATTATTTAATTTTCCAATATTCCCATGGTTTTAAGAGGTCCCCCTCCCCCCCAATCAAAAGACAGGTATGGTTTCTAGTGGTTCTTCTTCTCCAGTTATTTTTCTTCATGACGGTGTTCTACTAAATATTTAAGTCTTGTTGACTAATAATTCCCAACTTTATTCTATATGCTAGTATTTACTAATTTCAGAAGAAAAAGGGGGAAAAATCAAAGGAGATGTTTCCAGCTTTATCACCATTTATTTTACTAACGCTTGTTCTAGTTCTAATATTAACAATTAATTTTACTACTAGTTGCCCTAACTGCTAAGTTGCCTAGCTTTCTTTACCTCAATTATTCCACTAAACCAGATGATATAGTTGAATTTTAACTGTTCTTATTTGATTCTGCTAGTTTTGATAGTTTTCCATTCTATAGTTAAATGCTTCACTATTCCTTGGTGTCCCAATGATGTGATGCAACTGCACGGGATGTGTAAAGCTTCTAATCCATCAGTGAATGCAGCCAGCAACATATTGGAAGAGCTTTGTATGACTCCTACAGATTTACAAAGTAAGCAAGTTCCCTATATAATTTAACCTTCCTCTAATTGAAGTATGATATCATTTCAGTCTGAAAATCCTCCAATGTACTTACTTGGAAAACAAACCTGGTAATTATTTGATACATGTGAATATTCCAGCAGTTGTTTTAAAACACTGCCCACTCAGGAGTATCATTGTGGTTTTATACCACCATCTTCCTATCCTCAACTGTCCAGCTGAATGAATTGCTAAGTTGGGAACTTGGCATCTCTTTCAACATGTTTAAAACATAATCTGAGCAAACACTGGTCTCTCCTGAAAACTCCAACGTATGCATGAAACTGCCTGGCAAACAGGGCAAAATATGAAATATATTCTAGTACCTGGTTAAAAATGAGAGGTTTGATGACTTCTGCAATTGAAGACGCCTACACAGCAGTACAGTTGCAGTCTGACCTCACACTTCATGGTGCATTTCCCAGTGGAATGATCAGAACCACATATTCAGCTTGGCTAACTTTCAAATCAAAAGTAGTAATGTAGCCTGTCGGAAAGAAATAAATTTTCTCATGAGTAGCCAAATCCAACATATAAAACTGCAATTGGCAGAGTCTGGTTTATTGCATTACTATAATGTGACTGATGTAATGCTTCACTGTAACATCAATGAGCAATAAAATTATTTTTTAAACCTTCTAAACAACTTTCAGTTTTATTCATTTCAGTTAACTACTTAAACATTTCCATTCCACTAAACATCAAAAAAGTGCACAAAATATTCTATTACAAAGAAAACTAGAAAGCAAAACAGAAAAAAACAACCAAATTCACTCTTAATGTAGAATATCCTTCAGACCATCTTGTTAACCAGTATGTTGCCTGCTTTCAATATTCTTCCTTTTAAAAAGATTATTATTATTAACTACAACAATCATAATTCTTTGAAAAAATTAATATGTTCTTTTTAGTACATTTTACCTGGTAAATATTTTTGCAGCATAAAGTATAAATCAGTCATTTTTACTGAAAATTATTAATATTCAATATTAAAATACACTCAAAACAATAACCACCTCTGTATGAGGATTTGAACATTTGTAGTTTTTAGGCTCTCTCTGTTTTATCATCGAAATTTTGTCCATGAGTTTTATGTGATATATGTTGCATAACGAAATATCTGCTTCTGGCTGAAGAAAGTTTTGAACTTTAAAGGTAAACACCAAAACCTTGAACCTGATTCGGTACTCCACTCAGAGCCAATGCAGCTGACAGAGCACCAGTTGAACATGTGCCTGCCACAAGGTCCCTGTAAAGAGCCTTGCAGCTGCATTCTGAACCAGCTGGAGTTTCTGGAACAGGCTCAAGGAAGCCCTGCGTAGAGTGAGTTGCAGTAGTCTAGTCTAGAGGTGGCTGTTGCATGGACCATTAGGGCTAGGTTGGTCAGGGACAAGTAGGGTGTCAATTGTCCCACATGACTGAGATCGTAAAATGCCAGGCGAGCCACAAGCATAACCGAGCTCTTGTTATCAAAAGGGGATCAAGGCACACACCCAGATTTTATGATCAATGTAGCCATCAGATGGACTCCATCAAGAGTCAGCAATCAGCATCCCTCACCTGCCCGCCCCAGTAATAGGAACTCCATCTTTGCTGGATTTAGCTTCAGTCAGTTCCCTTTCAACCATTCCACCATTGTCCTCAGGCAGTTGGCCAACACATCTGGGGCAGCATCCAGATAACTGTCCATCAACAGATATAGTTGGATATCATCAGCATATTGATCACAACCCAGCCCAAACTTCTAGATCAACCTAGCAAGAGGATGCATATAGACGTTAAATAATATCAGACGTTAAATAATATCTACAAGACTCCACAGGTAAGCATACATCAGCTTGGTGCCTATATGAGGAAAGCACAATATATCTAGATGGGCCTTCAGGGCATGGTGGTCTGACCATGGCACTTGAATTGTAGAAATCAGACCCACTTCCAACATTCCCCCCAAAATTAAATCCAGGGTGTGGCCTACTTGGTGTGTGGGGCTTGAAATAAATTGGGAGAATCTTAGTGTGACCATGGATGACACTAGATCCAAGGCTTGTCTGGAGTTGTGTCATCAGCAGGGGCATTGAAGCCCCCAAAGTAAGGGGAACTCCAAGGCCAAGCCAGAGACCAGCAGTCTGGACAGGGTATCTGCTGGTGTGTTAGGTGGACTATACACTGACCACATAGCCAAACTCTCCTCAGAGTCCCAAACCAGGCCAACACACTCAATACTTCGAATTTCCAGAGCAAGGAGTAGCCTGAAGGAAAAAGCCTCCATTTTGAATACAAATGGAGCAGAGGAATGTTGTAAGCCACTTCAGGTCTCTACTGGGATGAAAGTGTGGTCTAAATGAAGTAAATGTTTCAAGTTTCACTACCATGATATCTATTGTAAATTAATAAAAGTAATTCAATGTTATTTAGTTGGTTTTTTTAAGAAACCACTCATCTCTTATTTCAGCCACTGCATTCATGGACACTAAATTAGTCCAATACCTCCTCACCTCTTTGCATCTTTCTTTCAAAGAATACTGTATTCCTTTGAAATGATTAGACCATATTGACAAGACCTCATAAGAGCGAGAATGACTATGAAAGGAGGCTTAGAGCAACAGCTGCTCCATGAAAGAGTGATTTTTAAAATTATTCTCAGCTGTACTCCGTAAGCGTAAAGTTGTACCATCTGCACCTGAACAATCCAGGGAAGAAGAACTAATTTGCAACAGCTTGATGCCTTTTCTAATCAAAACTATTCCAGTTTAAGTTCATTAAAAATATCTAAGAACAATTCCAACTGTCAGCTCTGCACCTTTCTGGGCAAAAACTGTTAACCTTAATCTTTACACTTTTTATATTTCTCCAGTCTTCTGATTTCTTATTTTAACAGAACTCTGACCACTTGCTTTGCAAAAATAGAATGAATTTAATAAAGAAATAAAAGGGATTAGATTTTGGAATCCTGATGGGATGGGAACAAACATGAACAATTCCACTAGAATACCATCTACTGCCGGAATAAATGCATTGATCTTAATAAAACTGAACTGAATCAGCTTTTTAATGGAGGACATACAAATCCACCTTAATAAATTACAAAATGAACATACTACAACAGTAACTCTCACAACAAATCTGGATGAAGTGTAGAAGACATACACACACATCTGGGGATCTTGGCCTAGTTGGAAGATTGCACAACTATTTAGAGATACCTACATGCCTTCCAAATTGTAAATATTTGATCAAGAAAGCTCCAGTTGAATACTGGTATATACAAAGCAAGCCCTGATCTGGATAGCCTAAGGTAGCCTGATCTCATCAGATCACAGAAACGAAGCAAGATCAACCCTGGCAAGTATCTGTATGGGAGACCTCCAAGAAATACCTGTGTCATGACATGGAAGTTGACAATGGTGAACCACCCTAGAACATCTCTTTCCTTGGAAGTCCCATCAGGCAGGCAGGCAGGCAGGCAGGCAGGCAGGCAGGCAGGCAGGCAGGCAGGCAGGCAGGCAGGCAGGAAGGAAGGAAGGAAGGAAGGAAGGAAGGAAGGAAGGAAGGAAGGAAGGAAGGAAGGAAGGAAGGAAGGAAGGAAGGAAGGAAGGAAGGAAGGAAGGAAGGAAGGAAGGAAGGAAGGAAGGAAGGAAGGAAGGAAGGAAGGAAGGAAGGAAGGAAGGGGCCACACAAAGCATGTAATTTTTCTGAAGCTCAGGTACTATGTCTTCATTTAGTAATAATGCAGCTTCAGATTTTAGATTTACCCATGTTTCCCTGAAAATAAGACCTACCTCGAAAATAAGCCCTAGCATGATTTTTCAATATTTTTGGAGGATGCTTGAAATATAAGTCCTACTCCTAATATAAGTCCTAGTTACAGATTCCCCAGCACAGCTCCCGCCCTGTGCCACTGCCACGTCCCTGCCCACCCCTGGAACACCACGCCCCCAGAACACTCCCACACCCTGGGTGCTACACCCCTGAGGCGCAAAAAATAAGATCCACTGAAAATAAGCCCGAATGCATCTTTTGCAGCAAAAATTAATATAAGACCCTGTCTTATTTTCGGAGAAACATGGTATTATTCAAACATGACCTAATTCAGATTTTTAGATGTAACAAATGTTCATTCAGTTGCACTTTTAAAACTATCTGTCCTTGTTAAGAAAGATTTGGGAGCACTACAGCTATGTAACTTTCTCAGATATATATATATATACCCTACCTTTCCACTCAAAATAAAATATCCATGGTGGCTTACAATATCAATGAAAACATTACAGATCAACAAGAAAGCAGTTTATCATAATTCCAAATTAAACAAAATTATGATTTACCCAATATTGTTTTAATCTGGCGTGGAATCAAGATGACAGGCATACATAATTCCTTGTGAGAGGCATTCTCCAAGGGAGGCCATGTTAGAAAAGACGCTATCTCTAACAGATAAATATATGAGAGAAGGTATATCGGGGGACATATGCAAGAGACAAAAGTCCTTTATAGTTTTGAGCCTAAGCCATTTAGGGGGTTTTATGCCAGCCTGTAAGGAAGAAGAAGAGTTGGTTTTTATACCCAACTTTTCTCTACCTGTAAGGAGTCTCAAAGCAGCTTACAGTCTCCTTCCTTTTCCCACCCCACAACTTTAAACTCAAGAAGATATAGTCATCTCACATTACATTGCCAGATTTGTGACAAAGGAAGTAGTAAAGCCAGAACTGAAGGAAACTGAAGTGACATTTTGCTGCACAACTTAATTTATATTTGAAACACCCCCAAAGTATTTTGTAGTAGCCTTTAAAGGAATCATTTTGAAGAAGCAATTAAAAATAAACATTAACAAACAAGTTTCAACTGGTGTAATTAGCATATGTTTTCTTAATGCGGGGTTTGGTTAAGGCTTTGTACCTCAGGATTTAAAAGAAGTTTAAGTTCTTAATTTAACCATATTCTTAGCATAATCTGTTTTAACTAATTAACCATTTTCCTTAATAGAAGTGTTGATCCAGCAAATTGCAAACATCTTTCATGTCATGAAAATTAAGTCTGTGACATCACTTATTCCACATTCAGCAAGAGCATTTATTTAATTTTGAGAATATGGAGATTAAAATGCATAGAAAAAATGACCTCAGTTCAAAGGCACTTGCCCAATCTGGGAAAGAGTTCAAACTTAACCAGGGACTTTTGAGGTCTGTTACTTTCTATTTATGTTTCAATGAACTTGGCATAATGGAAAGAAGTCATCACATAGTTATAGTCGCTTATGCATTCACTGGAAGAAAATCACAAAAGTATTTAAAAAATTACTTCCACAAAATGAGATTTTAATGCTGTTTAATGCCCCTGTGGGAGTCAATTATACAGAATGAAGTAAGATTCTGAACCATCTACTTTTTTCCATAGTATGATTGTATTCTTGAATACAGAGGCGTATCTAGGCAAACTGGAGCCCGGAGACAAAACCTGAGTTTGGCGCCCTGCCCCACACCCCCCAGTATGGGTGGCCACACTTCCCCACCATGACCAAATAATAATTTTTTGCACCAGCTCACAAAACACCTCCCACCCCCAGCAAAGCATACATGGCTCTCTCTCCATCAACTCTCTTAACTAATTTTGTCCTCACACCAACCCTATGAGGTAGGTTGTTAGCCTAAGAAACAGCTCCAAGCCAGTGCAAGTGGGTATTAAGCATGTAAATCTCTTACAAATCACCCCAGCAAAACATTTACCAAACAAATGTCAGCATCACCTCCTACAAAACACCTCCAGTGGAATCCCCCCCCCCCAAGCAGCATCACTTTCAATGGTCTTTAAACTAGGGAGCCCAGATTCTCCTTTTAAATCCACCTTAAAGGGAGAATCTGCAAAATTTTCAGTTAAAACAACATTGTTAAGTGATGCTGTTTTGGGAATTGAAGTCTTCCCCACTCTGAAACAACATCACTTTCAATGTTTAAGCCCCAGGGGACCTCATATGCTCTTTAGAAATCCCACACCAAAGAGAATTGGGTTTAAAAGGAGAATCTAGAGAGAACAGGGGACTGGAGAGGGGTGCAGGTGCAAAGCTAACAGAAGGCCAAAGAGGGTGCCTTTTGGGAACACTGCTGATGGTACCCTTCAGGACAGGTGAAGTTTGGTCCAGGAGACGAGGCCCTTGAACCTCCACTAAAGGTGTAACCCATCTCCTATTAAAGCTTCCATTGGAAACAATGGGGGGATGGGGCACCCCATTTGCAAGTCCATAACTTTGGGCCCCCTGAACCAAACCTCACCAAATCATCAGAAGAGTCGCCTGAAAAATCCCTGGATTTTAGTGTAAGCTAATACAAAAACTAAAAGCCCTGCTGGCAAAAAAACGAAAAACCACTAAACAATACAAAAAACACACAAAAAATGAGATCTGAGATTTTTTGCACACATCCATTGTTGACCAAAATCTGCGGGGGATGGGGGGTCAGAGTGGCTTGGTGCCTGGCAGCAGGCTGACTCCCCATGTCCCCATGGCATATATGCCCCTGCTTGAATGCTGTCCACAAAAGCTCTCTATAACACACACACACACACACACACACTGGAGATAAGGTTTTTAATACAGCCTACAATACTATTTTTAAATGTTGTGTCAGGGAACTTTCAAAAACATGATTTCTCCTTTGCATTCTAACACACTCTGTGCATGTACAGGCCACTTACAAGAATGGACTTTTAAGTTGCATGAATGAGTGTTCAGTACCTTAAACAAGAAAACATAGAGTAGATTCCGAAAAGGAAAAAAAAATCTGCCAGCAAGGTAAAATTACAACTCAATTACATCAATACTAATCATGGTGGATTGATGAAGTAAACACATAAATTAATCCATTCATCCTAATATCCACATATGAGCATACTTTGAAATTTTGTTTCTCATTTTTACAAACAAAACTCTATCACAATCTTTAAAACATTATGTAAACAGTAGTGCCAGTGGAATACAAACCTGATTCTTTCTCAAGCTGCTAGAAAACTCATGAAGTGTGGTTGGGTGAAACCACAAATAATGGCTTGCTAGTAAAGGAAGCCAACATTTGCAGACCTCTGAATATGCACCCCAGCAATTTCTAGTATCTCAGAGGCCAAGATCATCGAAATGACTTCACAGACAGCATCTGCTCCTACATGAAGAACAGAGAACAACTAGAAACTCATGTCAGCAACCAATTATGAACTGTGTAATTAGTTAGAATCTCAAGGATATTTCCATTCCAATGCAAACTCCCCACACAGGCTGGATGATGCAAGACATTTTGATCAACTGGTAATCCACAAAAATTAGCCACAGAAGAATGCATAACTGAAGTTTAATTGGTAGTTGCAGAACTCAAGGTTAGCATTGCAGTAACTATCTTATGGTTGAAAAAGGTCCTCTCCCTTGGTGTTTTAATCAGAAAAAGCGCCCCAAGACTCACCTTGGGGTGCCGTTGCGGCAGGGGAGGACTGAGCATCAGCCCTCCTTCCTACTGCCGATCGATCGGCAACGTCACGTGGCGAGGGACGGTCACGTGACAAGGGAATGCCGAGCAAGCCAATAAAAGGCAGCGCCCGGCTAGAACGGCCTCTTTCCGAGCCTTGGGGAGCGAGTGGAGCAGTAGTTCCCTCTCGAACTGGTTGGGCCATTGACGAACGAGCGCGGGACGAAGGAGGCTGAGGGGGGAATTGTTTGGGCGGTCGGCGCAGCAGTGAGTGGCGGCCTTCGGCAGCCGTGAAGCCTCGTCTATTGCTGTGCAGCCTGGGCTGGATGGCCGCGCGGCCTCACGGAGCGCCGCAGTGGGCATTCGCCTCCCCCCTCCCTTTTGCTTCTCTTGGCCGAGTTTGGTTTAGGCAGCGCGAGAGGGTCGCAGCGCGTTTGGGGGCTTCCCCATCGCCGTTCTCCTCTTCCTGTATGCTTTGGGGATAGGGGCGGCCATTTTAGGTAGTCTGCCCAGCAACAAGTAAGGGCGGCCAATTTAGGTGGGCTGCTTATTAATAAGCCTTGCTTGAAGCCATTGCCGGCTCCTAGGTTTCTCATTTCCTTGATCAAGCAGTTTACTGCTGGGGAGCTACGTGTTTAAAAAATTAATTCAAAACGGTTCGGTTTCGTAAGAGTGTTAAGTTGTTGGAGCTGAATAATGGGTGCAGTTAATAGTTAAGTATAGTTGACAGGGTTTTACGTAGGTAATAGTTAATAGATATGGGGATAGTTAATAGTACTAAAGTAAATCTAATTCCAGTTTAATATTCATAGTTCATAAGTTGTAATTCATAGTTCTTTAAAAACAAAGAAAGTAAAAGGTTCTACACAACCACAATTGTCAGCAGTTTTGGTTGGTGTTCTGCCAGGGGCGAGCGTTCACACACAGGCCATGGCACTAAAACCAAGATCGGTGGTGGGATTGTTGGGGCTGGTATAGGCAATGCCTTGTGCTGATGTGCCTCCTACAGGTATTAATTTCCATGTTAACAAATACAGCTGTGCCAACTCCTTCCGGGAGCAGCAGTGGCATAGTTGTTAAGAGCAAGTGCACACTGGTCTGGAGGAGCCGGGTTTGATTTGGATTATTGTTGTTCCTTCCGTGAACATCTAAAACAGCTGTTTTTAATGACTTTTGAGGTGTACAAAATATTTATAGAGAGGACTTCCAACAAGCTAACTGGAAAACATACCTACTTGTCCTTTTATTAATTTGGCTCATCTTGTTGACATTAAAAGACTTTTTAATCTGAACATAATGAGAAAAAAACTAACTTGAGGATGATTTCCCAGGTTGCCTTGAGAGATTAAAGCATAGATCCTGACAGAAACCTGGTGGTAATGAAAAGGCTGGACTTTAAAGCAAGAAAATGGTTTGCAACAATGGTTACAACAAATGAAATTCTCCAGTGCTATGCTGCTTCCACCCAGTCCCACATGGGTCCTTAGAGGAAGCATCCATGTTTAACCTATTCAGACCTAAAAAAAGGGGGGGGGGGGGTCAAAGAATAGCACAGAACTTTCTACAGGCCCAAATTCAGATCCTTTGGTCTACCATGAAGTTCTATAAATAACCTTGGGCAGCCTGCTCTCTGAACTACACATAGTTACAGTAATGATAGTCTTAGAAAAGTCTCATTTATACCATCATTTTTCTCCTGAAGAAAGCAACTTGTTCCAAAAAGTAGAAGTAAATTTAGGGAAACAAGTTGAGGCAGGTACATATTTCTTTTCAAATCTGGTAAATATGACAAAAGGAGCCAGATGATAAAATTACTATGATTTAAAAAAAACTTGTTATGTACTAAATCTTTATATATGCATATGAGAATGGTTAAAATACTTATTTAACTGATAGGAAATGGAAATTTGGCATATCACAGTTACTTTTTACTTCTCTTTGCCAGCATTTCAAATAAGTTTCTTTTCACATGGTTTAAGACGTTTCAGATTAAAAGAGAGGGGAACTACAGTGTCAAGAAAAGACAGAAATCTAAAGCATTCTACACACATGGGCGGTTATATACTTTAACAAATATTGTTAAATTGCATTTTTTTATCTGTTGTTCACCAGTCCCTTCACCCTGATATATTTTTCTTTGTCTTTTGTTCTCCAGAATCAGCTTTCCATTAGTTTCAGCAGTTACATGGAAAAAGGGAGCACAAAAACACAGATACAAGCAAAATAGTTCAAAAACCCATATACTCAGGAAAAAAACCTCAAGAAGAGGGTAGAGCATAGAAACATATATAGCACAGTAAATTATTTTTACTAATTGTGGTGTGTTTTCTGGGAAGTCTCTGATACACCTCTAAAGATGCCAGCCACAGATGCAGGCGAAACGTTAGGAACAAGATCCACCAGACCACGGCCGCACACCCCAGAAAACCCACCAGAACCAGTTGAATCCAGCCATGAAAGCCTTTGACAATATTTTACTGAGTTTAACAGCAGTCTGGTACATACAAATTTAACAGGCGAGGGTTCCCCACTGATTATTTCAATGCCAGCAATAAACTTCATCTGATGTTTAAGTGCCAGTCTGCTGTCAATGACACAGGATCAGGGATAAATTTTAAGAATTTTATGTCATAAGCCACCCTCAGCACTGTTTTCAGGGAAGATATAAATCAAATAACAAAATAAATAATAAACTGGCAACTCTAGACCTGATTTGAATTTGGTTGAGAATTTCACATTCCAGTAGCCTTCTTACAGACCTATCCAAGTGATCCTGGCCCCACTGCCCTGCCACCTCCAGAGAGCTTTCTAGTGGAGCGGAAAGGCAGGGAAAACACAAAAATCCTGCCAAAAAGCCCTCCATAGGGCTAAATGGACTTACACCACCCTTTCAGATGTCTTGGATGCCATGCTCCCAGCCCTAAATCCTGGCCCTCCCAAGGGAATGCCCCAACCTATATCCCCCCCAAACACTGTTATCTGATCAGACAGAAGTGCTGCTCAGCAACAGCCCTGACATCTGGGTGTCACTGCCACAGAGCTGAGGGTTGGCCAGAAACTGGTATGTTTGGTCTCTGCACTGGTGGAATTGCCCTTTACACAGTAGAGGGGGCAAATGCACTGGTGCAATGGCACACTGGTCCCCCAAGCTCGCTCTCTCACACACACATCCTCCCCCGGATGGGGCCATTAGCTAAATACAACATTTTATACTTTGGTTTCTCTTCAGATCGTATGAAATATAAAATTTACACCAATAATTGATAGGACAGCTGAACATGAATACAATACAGTGCTGGAAGAACTGCTTGAAAATGTTTCCTTTATGAAAACTTCCTTTCAAATGTTATTTTAATAATTCAACATTGGCTGCAGCATTCTTGACAGCTGGTATTTCTTTAACAAAAATGCCTCAGATGGATTATATACAAATTCTTCCAAGAATTAATTTCCTTTCAGTGTAAGACACCACTTAGGTACCTCTAAAATCATTTACATCTTGTGGATATACCAACTTTAAAATGTTGTTTTATAATATAATATGGATATTTTTGTAGAGAGTCTTGGCTACAACTTGATCTACTATTCCATTACAGGTTTAGTGTAAGACTAAGGCACAGGTGCCCTAACCTGGATAGCCCAGGCTAGCCTCATCTTGTTGTATCTAAGAAACTAAGCAGGGACACCATCAAGGAATACCAGAATTGTGATATTGAGGCAGGCAATGGCAAACCACTTTTGAATGTCTCGTGCCTTGAAAACCCCACCAGGGGTCCTCATAAGTTACACATTATTTCAAAGTAAATAATCACTGAAACCACTCACTGTGAAGAATTAAGGAGTTGCAACTGAAGTGACATAATTGTTCCACCCTGGTTGGAGTTTCAAATTTTCATTGTATTATATTTTTTATTCACTCTGAGAATACTTTGGATTTAATAGACTCAATTTTTTTAACAATCTAAATTTTTAAAGAAAATCTGAAAAAGCCAAATCCCCATACCGTTGGTGTGGGTTTGTCAAGATATTTAATTTTTGAGAGGTCTATTAAATCCAACCCTGAGAAATTCCAGCCACCTCTGAACTCCACATGGACTTCAGTGGTGGTGGCGGTGGTGCAGAGTTGAATGCTGGGCTTGGTTCAGCAGGGCCCAGCATTCAGCTCTAAGAATCCACTTCCTAAACCCACATGGGCATATAAACAGCAGGCAGTGCAGAGATTAACACTGGCCTTGGCCAGGCCCAGACTCTTAACAGCTTGCCACCTCTGAGACGCAGCCAGCAAGTGAATAAGGGGAAAAGGAGGGATGGGGAGTGGGGATTTCCCCCAGATTTTATAATGGTGGCAGGGCCGAAGTGACCCAAGTAATGCTGAAAGGTTTTTTCCAGCATTATTCAAGATCCACTTTTCTTGTTTTTTCAGATTTTGTTTTTGACAGGGGGAGGTGAGAGGTGTTTGGCTTTGTTGAATTCACATCCCTTTCAGTTTAGAGGGGGGGGACAACTAAGGGGACATGGCAAAAGTTTATAACACTAGCACTTGCAGGCACCTGACAAGGGTGATACAGAATAGATACAGGAAAGACAAAAGAAATGTCATAATTATTTAGTAATTAAACAATATGTAGTGATGGTCACAAGCAGAGAAGGGTTCGAAAGGGGATGATTTGTGCAGTAGTGATCCATCAATGAATGCCAGTCATGATAATTAAAGGGAACCTCCATACTCAGCCAATTAACCTCAGGATACCAGTGCCAGGAAACAACTTATGGGAATATCTTCCCCTCTATGCCCTGTTCATTGGCCCTTCAGGGTAACTGATTAGCTGTTGTATGAAATAGGATGCTGGACTAGATAGACCACTACTCTGAATCAGCAGGGATTCCAAGAATAGCATGGTACATTTAAACTGTATAGCCTGTTTCTCTGCCTTCGTTTCCCAAATCCTAGAATTTATGTCAAGATATTGTACTAATTTCAGAAAATAAAGGCCCATAACATAGCTGACAATGACTTAAGGCAAAGTAAACAGGCAGATCACATAGATGAATACCCTTGTGCTTTTAAACAGCAACCGCAATGTTCCATGGCAAATCTCTCCTGAAATGAAGCCAGTGATATAATACTCTCCTGACCCCAAAAAGGAATAATTTCCAATGCCCTAAATAGAGCATGATCTAGCATGTTTATTTTGACTTATATTTAGTAAGCAAATTTAAGAAGTATTTCATGTTAACTTGCCAATAGCAACAAATACTTGAACTGAAATATCCAATTCAAACAAGCTAAAAGCTTTACATAAAAATTATTTTATTGCACTAGTAACTTGAAAGATTTTAAAAACGAAGCTACCTACACATACTTCCCTCACATTAAAAAAATAGCACTAAAACCTCAGATCCTCTGAAGATGCCAGCCACAGATGCAGGTGAAACGTCGGGAGAAAATGCTACTGGAACACGGCCATACAACCCAGAAAACCCACAACACCCTAGCACTGAAAACGGTTAACACTAAGGCTCCTTCTGCACATGCAGAATAATGCACTTTCAATCAGCTTCCAATTCACTTTGCAGCTGGATTTTACGGTGCGGAATAGCAAAATCCCCTTGCAAACAATTGTGAAAGTGGATTGAAAATGCATTATTCTGCATGTGCGGAAGGAGCCTTTGTTAAGACCTGGATATAAGGGCTCATTGATCTTCATTCTCATTGGTATCTGACAAAGTGAGATTTGACTCATCAAAGCTTATATTCTGGAAAATTCTGTCATTCTTTGAGGTGCCACCAAGACCAAATTTTGTTTTTCTGCTATTTTTTAAACTTACACAGCTACTGACTTGAAACCATGCGTGGGCCTTTATTCCCAAGAAGGTTAACACTGGCGGACATCGGCCTGATCTTTAGGTGCTGTTGGGACTCACTCCTGCCTCCTCCTTGTACCCTTTCTCAAGGAGGTTTCTGGGCTCCCCTGTTGCTCCCCTGTTGACTCAGGATACCATAGGTTGGTGTCAAACTTGCGGCCCTCCAGATGTTACAGACTACAGTTCCCATCATCCCCTGCCAGCATAGGACATAACAAAAACTGAAAAAATGAACCTGGCTCCTAAATGTTTGGTTTCTGTCTAGGTCCAAAGACAATTTGTTAAAGATTGCCTTAACAGGCAAATTAAATGGACAACCTTGTCATCTACAAACTCTCGTAAAAATATTAAACATCTAGAATAAAACAGAAATTTGTCCCCAAAGAAGACTCGTAGCAAATCTACCATTTAAAATTTGGTGAGCAACCTTGGTTATCACCGGAAAAAAAGAGGCCCCATGTCTACTACTAGTACAGCTATAAGAGAGGAAAATTTGCCTTCTAGTGGCAAAGCTACCTACCATTTTTAAAATTAAATATATATTTATAAATAAAGCTTAGGGAACTGAACCCAAGAGAAAACCACTAGTGCAGGATAACAGAATTGCAAGTTAAAAAATCCACTCTGGAACGAAAATCTTGCCAAATATAAACAGTGGAAATAATGGAAACTTGACAAGTTTTATTTGAAGCTTTGATTTGAAGGGAAATATATTTAAACCTTATGCTCTGAACAGCTATACACTCTGTTCTCCGTAAACCATGTTGTTGTTTTTTGTGGAAAAGCTATTATTTTTGTCACTTGCAATCATTAGAAAAATCATTTTTGCAAAAACATACGACTCTTTGAGACGATATAATGTAAAATGGATGTTCACCCAGGAGATGTCAAAATGAAATGCTATCAACAAAAAAAGTTTCAGAGGGTATCCATGTGGGTCTGCAGTAAAACGGTTAGACTCAGTGGTGGGATTATTCTGGTCGTGGGATTCAAATAATTTAACAACTGGTTGTTTACAAGCACCATTTTAACAACTGGTTCCGCCAAAGTGGTGCAAACCTGCTGAATCCCACCACTGCCCACAACTACTGTGAACTTAAATGCTAAAATTAATCACAGCATAATCATATTATGTCAAGAAATGGCTTTAAAAACAAATGGGGTAAACAATCTAAGATGGACGACTTCTTTGCATTTAAAGCCAACAACAAGGTAGCTGATTTTATAATGCCCGTTTCAAATTGGTTTTCTCCCTTGACTTCTGATCATTTATCTCAGAGTGGTGATAATAACGATGAAACTTCCTCTAATTTTAATCCATCTTGTAGCATTACTTACACTTCCATTGCCACCTGTAACAAGCACAAACCAATGCATCCTAGTGGTGGCAATGAAGAAGCTAGTAAAAACATGCACTCTGAGCATGCAAGGGGAGGGAAGTGAGGGAGGGGGAGGTGGCCCAGCATCTGGACATGGCCCACCCACCCTAGTGGAGGGAGAGGGTGGGGAGGGGGAGAGGTGGCATGCAAGGGAAGTGGAGGGAGGGAGGTGAGTGAGTGAGGGGTGGCATGCAAGAGAGGGGAGGGAGGGGGCCTGGCATCTAGACATGGCCCACCTACCCTAGCGGAGAGTCTTCCTGGAAGACTCAAGGAGACTCCCTTCCTCACCCCACAACAAACATGTGAGGTAGGTGGGACTGAGAAAGTTCCAAAGAACTGTGACTGGCCCAAGGTCACCCAACAAGCATCATGTGGAGGAGAGGGGAAACAAATCCAGTTCACCAGATAAGAATCTGCCACTCATGTGGAGGAGTGGGGAATAAAACCCGTTCTCCAGATTAGAGTCCACCATGCTCAACTGCTACAGCATGCTGACTCTCCTACACTATGGGGAGAATGATGCTGTACACCCCTCTGAAGCTCTATGGATCAGATGGGCTGGGAGTGGCTTCTTGCTCACCCCTGTGATAGTGCTGAATATGTATTTTTCATAGCAGAAATGGCAGAATAGAACCACCCCCAGATGAAAGAACAGGGGGAAGAGCCCTCCAACAGTATAAAGAAGCCATGGAATCCATCTCCCCAGAGGAGGATCCTGTGGGAATAGAGCAGGCAGCACACTCACTGCTTTTTCCATTAAATTTGTCCATATGATAGCAGGGAGGCAAACGAGGCAGGGGAAGTATAGAAACTCCCGGTTCTTCCCAACCAGGAGCTGGTAACCTTATCTAAAGTTATCAGAGAGGTTCCCAGATTTTGAAGTGGATTTCAAAAAACTCCAGTCCTTCCTATAAACTCCAGTCCTTCCTATCCAAAGGTTTCCTTCATAAGGGTTAAGGATGATATGCCAAGGAAGGGCTTTTATGTTAGCTCTGAGTCTGGGTCTGACGCGTCTGCCCTGTTTTTATGTTCCTTAATACAACAAGACTCAAGAGACGATTGACAGGATTTGATGCAGACTGTTCATTCCCTTGAGATGGTTCCCCACAGTAACTGGGGGGGAGGGGAATGGTCCCAGCTATAGGTGAAGAGAAGAACAGCGTTGCCAGATCAAACAGAGGGCCTATTTAGTCCAGCCTCTTTTTTTGTGACCAGCATCTGACTCGAGTTCAGTAGCACTCAGAGACAAACAAAATTTTAAAGGGAGCTTCGACTCTTGAAAGTTTTGTTCTGAAAATTTTGTTGGTTTCTCAGGTGTTATTGGACTTGAACCCTAGGCAAAACAAACAAAAAGTGGATACCATGCCTCATCCCTTCCTATTGTAATTTCAAACTAAACTGCCAATAATATTCCAGATATTCTGTTTCCAAACCAGATTATGCAAATCTAAATCTACTTCACTATGTACAAAGTAGAGGGCAGAGAATCCATTTCTAGAGCAAACTGGAAGCAAAAGAAACCACTAGCCATTGCCTGCCCATGGCTTAACCCTGTCTCTTCAAGGCACTTCCCTCCTTAGATGAATTCTAATGCTGTCCATGGGGGGAGGGGGATAACTACAGAAATGAAAACAACAGATGCAGAGCGAAGGAGCTAAGCTCTCCTCTCAACCTAATACTTGCAATTTTCACCCCCTCTCCCATATGCATTTTGGAAGACAAGAGTTGAAACTGGTCAGCAACATCACATTAGTTTGATCTTTGAAACAGGTGGCAGAATAATCTATTGGAGTAGCACAAGCTCCTTGCCTGAACTAGAGGTGCTGCAGCTTCAGATTTTAGCAATCAGCATCATGGGGAGAAAGAGACAGGCACACATAATATACTAAAGGGTTTTTTTAACGAGACAAAGCTCCTGGACAAGTCACATGAGGGTAATGAGATGCAGAATACTAAAACAAAACGTGTGCGTATAAAAACCCAGAAGACTCATTAAACCCCTCCCCCCCAAAAATCAAAGATCATCCAGCAGCTTTAGATACAGCAACAAATGCAGGCAAGAGAAGATAAGTATTTAACAAGGTATAACCAAACATAACTCCAGGCCACTAATGAATTTTAGAAGTATCCTATAGATAAGGCGTCCCCAAGGTTTAAGAAGTTACTTGCCTATTTCCAAATACATACTAGTTTTGTAAAAAACAAACTGGGCCAAACTTAACATTATGTTCACTACAGGAAAGGAAAAGATCAATGACAGGCAACATCAGATCTTTATCTGTTTAATACTGATAGAATACTAGCAGCAACTTGAGCAAAATGTCTGAATTGAATTCTAGATCACTGTATCAGACTGGAAAACAATGAGTTACTGAGAAACTGGCAGATATCTGGAGCAACAGAATACATTATTTCACACAAGAAGGGCTGAACAGGGTATTTCTAATAGAAGTTTTGAGTGCAATATTTCTGTTGGGTACCATTACTAGAAACCTAGAATTAAAGTTAATGAAGTCTCTTTCCTCAAAGATTGAATTACAGCAAGGTGTCTGGCAGGGGTATCCACTGTCTCCTTTATTATTTAATACAAGTCTCAACATTCATGCTGTTAAGCTAAGCCAAGATAATTTTATACAAGGAATTCCATATCTGCATGGTAAGATTCTCTTAAACATAGTGATTCAGTATGTATGATCTGGCTGCCTCAGACATCTTTCTTACACTTACCATCCTTCAACAGGAATAGAAACAGTGGTGGGATTCAGCAGGTTCGCACCACTTCGGCAGAACCAGTTGTTAAAATAGTGCTTGTAAATGACCAGTTGTTAAATTATTTGAATCCCACCACCAGAACCAGTTGTTAAATTATTTGAATTCCACCACTGAATATAAACCATCTTCAGGTTATAAGATCATTTTAGATAAATCAGTACCAATGGGTCATAGATGTTTCTGAGAGGCAAATAAATGAAATTACGTTAGTAATGGCAAAATAGTAATGTTATGTATTTGGGGACATTTGCCTTAGAAAATGTAGAGAATGTGTAGATAGAGAACCTAAAACTTATTTCATTAAAAGCAGAAGATGAGCTGAGAAAATGGGTCAAGCTAAAATTTCTTCACTAGAAAGAACAATGCTGCTAAAACGGAAAGTATTACCCTAATTTCTGTCCATACTACTTAATATTTTACTTAGCTGTACTGTCCAACACCCACACATATGTGCAACATGTGTGTGGGGGTATGTGGCAGTGCAAATTGGACAGAAGCAGCAGTGAGGAAAACTGAGAGCAATATAGGATTATCATGGGAAGGGGTGCAACATTTTTATGAGTATTTCTTGTGTTTGGCTTTAATGAACCCAGAAATCTCCAAAAAAGCCAAAGTCCCTGCCAGGTTTTAGCTTTTCCAAAATTTTGCAGGTTTTCAAAAGCCAAACACGAAAAATTCCAAGCCACAGAAATGAATGTGGAGATCAACTGAGCTGACCCCCACATTCAACTCTGCTGGCTTTCCAGCCACTTCTGAAGTCCACTTGGACTTCAAAGGCAGTAGAAGAGAGCTACATACTGGAAATAGCTGAGCCAACCCTGCCCACAGCTCTCAAAGCTAGGCTGGGAATAGCCAAAACACTTTTCATAGGGAATGTCATTTGAAGAAGTATACACACATCTGTGCAGCTGAAAATCCAAGTGATCTGCAGAAACCAGGAAACTTGGGGGCCTCAGCAAAATTCCAGGTAAAGAACTGGAAAAAGAACATGTAGAATCTATCATATGAAATAGTACTAAGTGCAATAAGAGTGTGAGTGTTAGGTCTCGGAACCTTAAGCTAACAAACAGACTTTGAAGTATTGATCAGTAGTGTTTATTGAATAGGCATCGAAGCACCACACTGGTAAAGCCAGTTGTGACGAAGCGGGCATTCACAGTCCCCTTTATCCTCCATAGAGAATCCCCCTCCCATGTTCACACAAGTTTGTGAAAAACAATCTCTGGAGCTAAGGCGCCCCAAGGTTGGCGGCAGATAGCAAGAGAGAGCCACCTCATCTCCTGCCCGACAAGATAATGGATGTAACACAGTTCCCCTGGGACAGGAGTGTCAGGGGAAGCCTAGTTGTCTACAAGCATGTGAAGCCATAAAGTAAAGTTCAAGGAAAGAATGCACAGTTGGCAGCGGATGCATACAGCATGTTGGTTACATATATCTTTCTAGCAGCAGCAATTTGTTACTTCAAGCAGTTGCCCAATTCCAGGAATTCATCTCAATCACCTAGATAGCATCCCCCTGACTTTCCGCCCCCCCTTAAGGGCCCCCCACCAGATCAATGGGGGTATTGCCGGTGGACTGCTTTTATTAATTGAGGGGGCCAAACTTTTTTTGCATCGACACATTTGTTGATACCAGCTGGGTAATGCGTCCAGAACCACTAGCGTAACGTCCATTGGGCAGGATGGGCGGCTGCCCAGGGCATGAGGCCGTTTAGTCACGTGGGGGGCATGCGAGGGATGTAGTCACGTGCAGAGGTGGGATGCAACCGGCTCCTGAGAGGTACTTACTAAATTTTTTTTTGAGTGCGAGAAGGGGTTGCTAAGAGCTAGCCCTGGCCTCCCCTTCCCCGTCACCCGGCCAGCCGCTCAGGCGTCCCAGCATCCCTGCCAGGCAAACAGACTTGCAGCCACCAGCACCTTCAGAGTTCAGGCTGTGAAGGGAAGTTGAAGGTGGCTCGCAAAGGAGGGTGGGCCAGCCAACAGTCGACTCTCTGACTCTCTCCACCTCCCTTCACATACCCAGCTGCAACACATTTGGGTAAATAGGGAAGCAAAACAACGCAGCAGAGGAGAGACTCCGTCTGGAGTCTGGAGAGAAGCGATTAAAAAAAAAAAGAGACAAGGTAACTAGCTTCAGACTCAGTGGGTCAGAGGCAGCCAGGGACCTTTCCTCCAGCTAAAGTTGCTCCTCTCCCTCTGGGATGCAAACCGTCCACTACTCCCTCTTCTGTCTGCAAACAGGGCTTTGCATTTTGCTATGGGGAAGAGAAAGGCAGAACAGCAACGTAGTCTGAACTCAGTGGTTGGCAAACACAGGGGCAAGGCATTCCTCCCAGTTCCCTAGAAAATTTCAGCATTAACCTTCTTTGGAAAAGATCCTCCCCTTCCTGCTTTGTTTATCAGATAGACTCTGTCTTATGAGTCGGAAAGAATCAATGACATCAACCCTCCTGATTTTTTTTGTGATCCCATCATCTTAGGATTCTAGGTTTCCCATTCAATTCCACTGGCTCTACAACCCTGTACATGTAGCTGAGTGTATACAATTTTTCTTATCCACACTACAGAACAATCTGTTTAAGATCAGTGTAAGAAAGGAAGGGACAAAGGGGGGGGGTAGAAGGAGGAGATGCCAAATCTCGTCCCTTTCCAAAGCAAAGAAGTTTTACTAATTGAAAAGAAAAATGTGTATTGAAATATAGGAACAATGTATTTTATTTGATTTATTAAACAGATATAAACATAACTATGTTGATACAAAACAGATCAAAAGGCAAGAGTATAACAAAAGGTTCTGTCACGAAGTTGTTGCAGAGCCATATACAAGTTCTGTACCTAATCATTGAATTGTACTTAAATGAAAGTAAAGCAATTTTAAAAATATCCATTTTATTTACACTGTAAGACCAGAGTTCTGCAAAATGGAAGGAGGGTTAAGAAACATTTAAAATAAATGGTAGAAATTAATGAGGCTGCCAGGCATTCCTAAAACTATGTTGCTATTCATTTTCCATTTGGTCTAATTACAGAATCAAGAGATACTACACCTCTGATTGGGTGGGAGACTTTGTGCTGGCAGGAACTTCCCTTTCTCCAGGTATCCCAGAGAGCCATAGATTTTGCTACCCAGAGCCTTGCCAATTCTTGAGGGGTGGGTGGGGATGCTGGCTGCTTTTGGCTCAGGCCACTTACAGCCCTTAGGTGGGTGCAGAGCTATAGGTATATGAGTTCTGGGAAGGGTTGGAGTCAAACATCTTCGACTGGATGGTGTTTTGGGGAGTCTGGAGGATGGTGGGAGGGCAGGATTTCTCTGCTTCCTGAGACTTAGAAACACTTTCAGTGGACTTTCTGTTGGTAGAAAATAACAGTTCATTTAGGGGACTTTTGTACCTGGGTTTCTAATGTATTGTGATTGTTCTTTTTAATTTATTTGTCCCTTACGGTGGGTATTCCACAAGGTGGTAAGCCTCCACCTAAACATTCCTTTCTGGTTGTGGTGGGTTTCCAGACTGTGTAGCCTTGGTCACAGTAGATCTTATTCCTAACGTTCCACCTGCATCTGTATTTGGCATCTTCAGAGGTGTATCCAAACTGGTTCTTGTGGGTTTTCAGACATTAATGGCCGTGGACAGATCTTGCGAACACAATGTTTTGCTTACCATCTGTGGCTGGCATCTTCAGAGGTGTATCCAAGAAACTGGTTCTTGTGGGTTTCCAGTTTCCATGTGGCCCGTGGTCTGGTAGATCTTATTTCCTAATGTTTTGCCTGAATCTGTGGCTAGCATCTTCAGGGGTATCACAGAGAAACTTGGTTGTAGTAGGTTTTCGGGCTGTGGTCTGAGTAGATCTAGTGGAATGAGCCTAAAATTGTTATAGTGAATGGCTTCAATGACTTTGTCATTAATATCCTTTGATGTATTTGGGCTGAGCCTGTGTGTGCTTGCGTTTCCCTGTTTGTCCCCTTCTTCCACATTACTTTTGCCATTGTTTGTTGTTATTATTGAACAATTATAAGCAACTTTTGGTTTCTCTCCTTGCCAAGAACCTGGAACTAGCCTGGATCAGACCAAGGAGTCCATCTAGTCCAGCACTCTACTACTACATATTAGCCCACCAGGTGCCTTTGGGAGCTCACATGCACAAGTCTTAAGCAATGGCCTTCTACTTTGCTGCCTCCTGACACCCTGGTCTGCTAAGGCGTTTGCAATCTGAGATCAAGGAGGGATCAGATTGGGAGCCATAGATCGACTTCTCCTCCCTTACATCTGTCCAAGCCCTTTTAAAAGCTATCAGGTTAGTGGCCATCCCCACCTCCTGTGGCAGCATATTCCAAACACCAATGCATTGGTGAAGAAGTGTTTCCTTTGATTAGTCCTAATACTTTAACAAATTAGATACACCCCTGGTTCTAGCATTGTGAAGAGAAAATTTCTCTCTATGTCCAGCATTTTCTACCATGCATAATTTTATAGACTTCGTCATATCCTCCCTCAGATGTCTCCTTTCCAAACTAAGGAGTCCCAAGCGCTGCAGCCTCTCCTCATAAGGAAGGTGCTCCAATCCTTCCATCATCCTCGTTGCCCTTCCTACTGCACTTTTTTCTATCTCTTACATTATCCTTTTTTGAGATGTGGCGACCAGACTGAACTTGCAATTACTCAAGTGCGGTCGCACCGAGCTATATAAGAGACGCAATAATCTTTACGGTTTATTATAACTCCTTTCCTAATTATCCACAGCAGCATAGGGTTTTCCCCAGCACCGCATGCATTGGTTGACATTCTCATGGAACTATCAACTAAAGGCGCCCAAATCCCTTTTCCCTGGTCTGTGACTGATAGCACTGACCCTTGCTTAAGCGATGTATGTGAAGTTTGGATTTTTTTGCCCCTATGTTATCACTTTGCATTTTGCTACATTGAACTGCATTTTGCCATTTCTTAGCCCACTCACCCTAGCATTTATCAAGGTCCGGCTTAGACTCTTAGCAATCCTTTGTGGTTCCTCACCACCCTACATAATTTTGGTATCATCTGCAAACTTGGCCACCACGCTACCCACCCTACTTCCAGGTCATTCTGAATAGGTTAAAGAGCACTGGTCCCAAAGCGGATCCTTGGGGACACCACTCTCCCTACATCTCTCCCATTGTGAGAACTTCCCATTTATACCCTTTGTTTCCTGTTCCTCAACCAGTTTTTAATCCATAGGAGGACTTCCCCTCTTATTCCTTCATTGCTGAGTTTTCTCAACAGTCTCTGGTGGGAACTTTTGTCAAAAGCCTTTTGGAAATCCAAGTAGACAATGTCCACTGGTTCCCCCCCTTATCCACATGCCTGTTTACACCCTCAAGAACTCTAGTAAGTTTGTATTCTGGGACTTACTCTCTAGAAACCATGCTGACTCTCTTCCTCAGCAGGTCTTGCTTTTCTACATGTTTAATAATTTTATCTGTAATGATAGATTCTACCTGAATTTACCAGGAACAGATGTCAAACTGACTACAGCCTGTAATTTCCTGGAGTCCCCTGAACCCTTTCTTAAAGATTGGTTATGACATTGTGCATCTTCCAGTCTTTAAGGGATGGAGGCTGATTTCGGGGATAAGTTACGCCAATTAAAGTGAGAAGATCCAGCAATTTCATGCTTGAGCTCTTTAAGAACTCTTGGTTAGATACAATCTAGACCAGAGTTTGAGTAGCATTTGAGACTATCAATGGCTGCAGAACTTCTTTATGTCTACCACTATCTTATTAGTTCCTGGATTCACACCTCCTAGAAGCTTGGTTCAGGTGCAGGAATTTTCCCTCACCTTCTTGGAGTGAAGACAGATGCAAAGAATTCATTTAGCTTCTTTGCAATCTCCCTGTCATCTTTTAGCACACCTTTTGTTCCTTCATCATCCCTACTTGGACCTACCCTTCCTAGCTGGCTTCCTACTTTGATGTACTTGAAGAACTGTTTGTTGCTAGTCTTGATGTTCTGTCATCGTTCCTCATAATCCTTTTTGCCTCTGACAGCTAACTTGCTTCTCTTTTGCCACCATTTGTGTTCCCTCTCATATTCTTCATCAGTCAAACTGGACTTCCATTTCTAAAGACAGCTTTCTTTTTTCCCAGTGTTCCTCAACCTCTCTTGGTAACCATGGTGGCTTTCTTTTAGACTGTCGCTGCCTTTTCCTAACCTGGAACCTTACATTCCAGCTGAGCTTTTAAGACTGTGTTTTTAAATTAACCTCAAGCATATTGGACGAGTTTTGACTCTCTTTGATTTTCCCTTTCCAGCTTCCTCGCGCTTTTCTCCCCTCATCTTTGAAATTTCCCCTTTCTGAGGCAAATCTTAACTACATTAGTAGTTGTCCCTTCACATGCAGAGATACTAAGATCTGACAGCATTGTGGTGGCTGTTCTCGGTACAGACAACACTGACTTCCACTTTTCCAGGTCCTACCGTTTACCACATAGAATTAGATCTAGGATCACCTCTCCTAGTTGGGTTTCCACAACCATCTGCTCTAGAGATGCAGTCATTTAGCATATCCAAAAATGTTTCTCCTCCCTTACTATGGCCTGAACATGCATTTTCCAGTTTATATAGGGATAGTTAAAATCGCTTAATACCTCATTTTTTTTGCTTTTTTGTTGGCCTCTCTAATTTCTTTTCCATCTGAGTCCTCTGGCACTTTGGTCCGGAGGCGATAATATATTCTAATGTTAAACTATGCTTCACTCCTGATAATATTGCTATCCACGAGTGCTTCTGTAGAGGATCAGCTCCCCCCTGCATTGTCTATTTTATGTGACACTATGCTCTCTTTGATGTGGGGAGCCACCCCACCCTGTCACGCCCTGTCCCTATCCCTTCCTGTAGAGCCTGTAACCTGGGATAACAGCATCCACTGGTTCTCCTCATTCCACCACCATGTCTCTGTGATGTATATATCAGCCTCCTTCAAACTCTGTACTCCAGCTCCCCCCATTTTAGTTGAGAAGGCTTCTACTATTAGCATTAGAGACCTTGTATATTCTGTCTCTTTCCTAACCACAAGGATTTATGTGTTTTGCTCTCTAGCCTTTTGTAGACACTATCACTTATCACATTTGCCATACTCCCTTGCTTGTATGTGGTTGGTTTTAGAAAAACCTCTCTCTGTGTCTGTATCCCCCATAGATACTGTATTCTGAACCCGAGTAGCTGAAAAGCTCCCTGTCGGCTTTCTCCCAGGGGATCCAGTTTAGAAGCTGTTCTGCCACCTTTTAATATTTGGCGCCAACAGCTCTGGTTCCTCTTTGGTTAAGATGAAGCCCGTCCCTTTTTGTACAGAGCCTGCCTTGTCCCAAAGGTTCCCCAGTTTCCTGACAAATCTAAGAACCACTCTGCCTTACACCACACCTTCTCATCCCGCGCATTTGAGACCCTGTCTCCAGCTTGCCCCTGGCTAGCCCTGCAGCGTGGAACAGGTACATTTCTGAGAATGCCACCTTGGGGGGGTCCTGGATTTTAACCTTTTTTTCCCTAGCAGCCTAAATTTAGCTCCAGACCTCCAGCTACATTTCCCAAGTATCATTGTAGTTGCCAATGTGGACCACAACACCGCAGGCTCCACCTACGTTGTTTAACAGCCTATCTAGGCGAGCTGACATCCATAACCGCGCCAGACGGGCAAAGTCACCATGCAGTCATCGCACGCCTCTCACAAACCCAACTCTCTATATTCCCTATTGATGAATCACCTACTACAAAGGGAACCCCCCATCTCCCGAGGGACATCCTCAGTCACGAAGAGGGATATCGACCACCAACTGGGGTCCCATCTAAGGGGCATCTTCCCACCACCTCAGACTGGCACCCTCTGTCTCCTGAACTTATTTCCAAAGGATAAGTTGTTGTTGTATCTTCTAAAGTTATTTTCTACAGCACTTTTCCTGGTAAAAATTTTTAAAGCATTTTGGTACAGTTTTCTTTCTGCTGTGTCAGCATATTGATACCATGCTCAGATTTGTGAGTCAGGCATATTCTATAATGTGATGATTTAGAAATGACCCGGTGCAAAAAAAAAAAAAAAAAAAATTAGTGCGATGGTGGGGTGGCATACAACTCAGGTTTTGCCCAGGGCTACAGTTTGCCTCGTTACGCCCCTGTCCAGAACACTAGGCACTGGAGCCGGCCCCTATAATCCTGCGAATCCATGATAGACTCACGTGATGCATATCCTCTCCAGTTCACTTGGGAGGGGGCATGGCTAATATTAGATGCCAGCGATCTGCTGAGGGTGCTTGTTTCAGCAAACTGCAGTAGAACACAGGGGTATACCACGTAAATGTTTTGGCAATTCCAGTTCGATTGCATGACAAGGTACTCAAACTGTCCATAGTGGGTACTGAACACAGTCATCCATTTTTGCCCTTCTTGCCTCCACCATTCTGGCTCTCTATCATCTACCATCACTTACCCATTCCATCCTTCACACAGATGAGGCCAGCTCAAACTAGTGATTTGCCAAGCCTAAGCAGCTTACAGAGTATTCATAAATCTACAAAGTACATGGATGGTGCACTGCTATTTGAGCAGGACTGGAAATGACTATGAGGAACAAGTTAATGTCAGAGAAGGTCTTACTACAATTGCAGCATGCTATTGCTAAGCACACACAGAGATACTGGTATTGAACTAAGCTAGAAACAGATGGTTATGTGAAAAATCTTTTACTATAGTTACAACTGTGTTTAAATAGAAACATTGCCTTTATCTGACAAATCACAAACAGCAGGTACAATATTTTCTTTACAAGAGACAACTGTCAACAGAATCGCATTCATTTTTCAACTTCCTGTACTAGGACTAAAATAAAGATCAAGTGGTTGCTATTTTTGCTAGTTTGCTGATTTTTACAAATAATGAGCCAACAGACATTGTATCCAGCTTTCTTTATAAAATTTTTGCCCTGATCTGGACAACCCAAGCTATCCTGATCTCGTCAGATCTCAGAAGCTTAGCTGGATTGGCCCTGGCAAGTATTTGAACAGGAGACCTCTAAGGAATACAACAGCTGTGATGTGGAGCCAGGAAATGGCAAATTACCTCAGAACATCTCTTGCCTTGAAAATCCCATAAGGTTTCCATTAGTCGGTTGAGTTTTGACAGCAAAAAAAGATCTTTTCATCATTGTCCCTAGCAGAAGTGGCAAGTACAGAACAGAAGTGGAAATGGACGAATTTTGCTTTAGAATGCCACCAGTGGCTAAAATCTGCACGACTGAAAAACCACTCAGTCTTTGACAGCCTTGAAATAAGCATTAAAATCTGACAAGCCCTCTATACCCACATGTTATATTTCAATCTGAGACCTCAGTGGGGAACAAATACATAAGTGCAAGGCTGTGCTGAACACTGAAAACTCTTATTTCCTTCCATAGTTATATTAAACCTTCAAGCAGTAGGGAATTGTGCTTGGGAGTGCTGTAGAACTGAAGATTTTCTAAGAAAATTTGAATCAGAAAAATGTTCTATTCAAATGTTTAAATATACAAGCTTGGACCATGCACAAGCATGGATTTGTCCAGGCTTCATAACCCATTCAGTCCACCTAACAAAAAATGATTTGCTACAATTTTTGGTATTCAACTAAGCTAGAAGCAGATGGTTATGTGAACAGTTTTTTACTATAGAAACAACTGTGTTTAAATAGAAACATTTGTTTGATTATTTTTACAAATAAAGAGTCAACAGACATTGTATTCAGCTGCCTTTATTAAATCTTTGCCCTGATCTGGACAGCTCAAGCTATCCTGATCTCATCAGATCTCAGGAGCTAAGCTTACTACATTTGCAGCTACAGCAGACAGTAATTACATATGACAATATATTTTGTTTATGTTGTAAGCTGTCTTGAGCTCTGCAAGGAAGAAAGAGGACTAACAAATGTTTTAAATAAATATGTACAGGGAGCAGAAATGTTACCACTGAAAAATATAGCGCCAGAAAATTTTCCATTTTGTAATTCTTTCTGCCCACATCAATGGCAAGTTGGGATCAAAAAGACAGGTTCTATAATAGCAACATATAATACTTTGGCAGGAATTGAGTACCAGGGACAAAACCTATTTTTTTAGTATATTTCTATCCCACTTTTCTTCTCAATGGGGGCCCAAAGTGGCCACTTCTAAACAAATTTATTTTAAATAGTATAAAAACAGACAAATTACAAACAGTGAACATCCTGACATTGATGCCCACCAGGTTAATCCATCAGGTCATGGCCTGTGAACCACAGGCTAAGAGCCACAGGCCTGTATGCTCACCCTTCGGCTCATGAACATGGAGCCATGTCCCTGGCCACAGGGACTGGCCCACC
Organism: Sphaerodactylus townsendi; assembly: GCF_021028975.2. NCBI lineage: Eukaryota > Metazoa > Chordata > Lepidosauria > Squamata > Sphaerodactylidae > Sphaerodactylus > Sphaerodactylus townsendi. Next base: position 66,042,264 of record NC_059425.1, read on the forward strand.
AGGGCTGGAAAATAAATACAATTTTTGCAGGAAGCTCAAATGTTATCAATAAATACTATGGAATATTTTCAGGAGGAAGAAATCCCACAGCCACCAGAACTGCACATATGGAGGAACGTTAGGTCATCCAAAGTGAGGGCTGCCTGAATCCCAGCTCCTTTCCAGCAAGGCAGCTTTTGCCCCCAAAACAGGAAACAAATTATAAGCAGCTATTTCAAAATAAAGAGGTTTGATCTCTAGAACATTAGTAACTAGATGGGGGAAACATTTTCTAAAAAACCTAATTTGACCCTTCAGAAGTAGTTCTGACTCAAGCTTCAAAGAGAGCAGATAAAAAATGTCTGTTTATAACTAGCAAACAAAGAGGCTTTCTATCTCCATCACCAGAAGTGAGATACAGTTGTTTGTAACTCATCTTGGATGTCTTAGAGTTGAACTTAAAGGTAATATGACTTCTTTACCTACTTCTGTTAAAGAGGAACAAAAACTATTCAATGAGGAAATAACTAATTTAGAAGCCTCTATGGAATAAACACGCTGCCCTGGATGACCTAGGCTAGCCTCATATCATTAGATCTCAGAAGCTAAGCAGGGTTGGCCCTGATTAATGCTTGGATGGGAGATCAACAAAAAAAAGTCCAGGGTTGCTACACAGAGGCAGACAATGGCAAACCACCTATGTTTTTCTCTTGCCTTGAAAACCTTATGGGGTCCAGACAAGTCAACTGTGTCTTGACAGCACTTTTCACCACCACGGGGGAACAAACACTGAACTTTGTAAAAACTTGACAAGGCAAACAAGTACTCGAGAGGAAATATTGAAAACCATTATGTTTCAATTTGTGTTTTAGAGGTTTTGAAGGAGTGGGAACAGATTTAACTATAGAAACTTTTGTAACAAAATGTCTTAAGAAATCTTTCAATCTGGAGATGCTTGAAGAATCTGAAAGATTTGTCAGCCTTTCTCAGCCTTTGCTTCCTCACCTCTCCTGACCTCTTCCTTTTTATTCATGGGGCTCACGTATGCTGGCCAAGCCTGTGTAACCCAACTTAGGGTTTAAGAGGGATATTATCATTGATGGAAAGGGAGTTCGAGTCTCTGACAGTGTGATCCCACCTTGTGACCCATACCATTCACCAGACTTGCAACAAAAGAAGACTTTAAATCTGTGCTCTGTTCATTATAACAATAATGTGCAATACGACAATGAAACGTGGTAAACCAATGTAGAACAATAATCAACATGTAATAGTTCTGGCCTGTTGTGCAAAACAGACTAGCAGGGTCTCAGTCCTTTGCAATTTTCTCTAGCTGTGTCCTTTGGCACTGTTGGTGGACTTGAAGCTTTGCTGTTCTTTGCTGAGCCCTCTCTCTTGGTTATCAAGCCTTCAAGGGTAGCCCTGAAATATGCAAATATAGTTCATAATAACAGAACTCTGTGAAGTAGGCTGGCTCCAGTCACAGGCCTCTAACAGATCTGAGGGAATTGGAGCTCTTTCTTCCTTATATGGAAAATCTGAGCTCTTTAGCTCCCCCTGTTGGACCTGGGTTACACCTGTACCCTCCCTCTTATGTCTTCCTGAATAGACCCCCCACTCTGTCCTAGAACAGCTGAAGCCTTCAGTTCAGAAAGTGGGGGCGTCCCTTTCATTTGTTAATATATATATTGCATTGGAATTAAATACCAAAACTAAGAAATTTAAAACAATTCGGGTCAGGGATTATGCTGGAAAGGATGTCCTGAAATGGGTACATATATATGCAGACTTAATTCAAAATGCGGACTTGTTTCAAAATGCGAAAAATCTAGAGTAAGATTCATGTTTAACATTAAAAAGATTATTGGCCCTGAGCTATGTTTTGATATATACATGATAAGCTTATGCTTATCAAAAGGTTATCTAAAATTTAATTGCAGCTGGTTATTTTACCACAGATCAATGGGGAGAAAAAGGAACCCCCGTGACAGCAAGACTGGATTGAAAAGGTTTGTGAACTTTCAATGATTCACAAATTCCCAAGACTCAACAAGGGAGACAAGAGGGTTGCTTTATGGAGGAATGGTGGCTAGAACTGCTTTCTTGGAAGAAAAGTCACTAAACTGGGAAAAAATAAATATAAGACAATATGTTTATACTGCTGTTATAACAATGTTGTTAGTTTATGTTGTTTGCTCACATCACTGGTAATGCAGTGAGAGGAGATGAATGTTTACAGTATTTATTGGTTTCTTTGCTCATATTCTTAAATAGAAAAATTAAAGTTTAAAAAAACTACACATGTATTTCATATAAAAAGTTTAAAAATAAAAAAACCATGTAACACCCTTTATTAAAACCAACCAATGCAAGGTAGTTTCAAGAACAGGACTGTTATCTTTTTCCAAAACTTGTTTTCAAATAAGGCCTTTATTTTTAAAGCAAAAAGGCAAACCCTTTAAAAAAATCTTTTAGTACACATTAAACAAGTCAGACAAGTTAAAAACTGAATTAAAAAACACACCAAGTAGTAAAGACCAGGAAAGAATTACAGAAAGACACAAAAAGGTTTTAGAGAAGGAAATGTAAAACAGAGGTACAGATAATCTTTGAGTTCCTGTGAAGGACAAAAAACCAAAATAAAGCAAAAGCAGCTGAATAACAAAGTCATAGAAAAGCAGGTAATCCAAATATTTATAGCTGGAGTAGACAATTGAGTCAGTCGCTTTCACTAAGCCAATTAAGAGGCTGATGACAGAAGCAAAAAAGAAATAAAATAATTACGGAGAGTTTCCAAGGTAACTTTAGATTCTAAAGAAGCTTTTGGGACTAAATTGTAAGGACCACAAAAACCTTAGGGATGATCTCCTCCTGGCAAATTTATTTAAAATGTGTCTACTGAAGTAGCTACCTTCTTCAGCTCTTCCCCACCCAACTGCAGTAGTTTGTTTCATTTTTGTTTCCACAGGGTGCTTGTGACTCCTGAAGTTTTCTCCCCTCTGAGTCAGAAAGCATCCCTTTGCCCTGGTTCAAAGGGCAAACACCTCACAATGGACACTGTGCCTATATAGACAATCCAGGGAGGTTGGCAAGCTCTGCCTTTTAAATGGGTTTCAGCCTCTTCCCCGGCTCCCTACTCCCCAAAAAGTCATGGAGCTGAAGCAAAGATGCAAAGGGGTAGAGGCAGGGCTGCCTACAAGGGGAACACGTAATTGTGGTCATCTCAGGATAAGGCTGTGCATAGGCTATTTCCACCTGTCTCCATCTCACTCATTGCTGATTCCACAGAAGAGGAGCAGTTTCTGGTGGAAACTGGTGGAAACAGCTTGCAGGAGGGATAGGCAGTGGTGGGATTCAGTAGGTTCGAACCACTTCGGCAGAACCAGTTGTTAAAGTGGTGCTTGTAAACAACCAGTGGTTAAATTATTTTAATCCCACCACCGGAACTGGTTGTTAAATTATTTGAATCCCAACACTGAGGATAGGGTGTCTAACGCATCTCCTAGTGACTGCCCCAGAAACCAGTATTCAGAGCTACACTGCCCCTGAACATGGAGGAGAGTTGTAGCGCTGTTAGCTGTTGTCTAAAGGATGTTCAACTGAGCTGAGATTTAAAAGGAACATGTGCAAGAAATGGGGAAAAGGGGGGAAATCACCAAAGAGGAATTCAAACAAATAGCCAGGACAAGTAGGGAGAAAGTCAGAAAAGCTGAAGCGCAGAACAAGCTCAGGCTTCCTGGAAATGTTAAAAATACCAAAAGGAAGAAAAAGGATACAATAGGATCACTGCGTGGAGAAGATGGCAAAATGCTAATAGGAGATGGAGGAAAGGCAGAACTACTCAGCACCTTCTTTGCCTCAGTCTTCTCCCAAAAAGTAAACAGTGCTCAACCAGGAGTAAATGGAAGAGAAGATACAGTAGGGCAAATTCAGCACAAAATAAAGAGGTAGTGCAGGAATACCTAGCTACTTTAGATGAATTCAGATATCCAGGGCCTGATGAACTATGTCCCAGGGTATTAAAAGAACTGGCAGAAGTAATCTCAGAACCAATTCCCATAATCTTTGAGAACTCCTGGAGAACAGGAGAAGTCTCAGCAGAACTGGAGGAGGGCTAATGTCCCCATCTTCAAAAGGGGGAAAAAAGTGGACCCAAACAATTACTGCCCGGTCAGCCTGACATCAATACCAGGAAAGATTCTAGAGCAGATCATTAAACAGACGTACTGTAAGCACTTGGAAAGAAATAATGTGTTCACTGAAAATCAACATGGGTTTCTTAAAAACAAGTCATGCCAGAATAATCTTATCTCTTTTTTTGATAAAGTGACAAGCTTGGTGAATGAAGGGAATGCTGTGGCATACCTTGACTTCAGAAAGACCTTTGACAAGGTCCCCCATGATATTCTTGCAAGCAAGTTAGTAAAATGTGGGCAAGACAGTGCTACTGTTAGATGGATTTGTAATTGGTTGACTGACTGAATCCAAAGGGTGCTTACCAATGGCTCATCTTCATCCTGGAGAGAAGTGACAAGTGGGGTGCCATAGGTTTCTGTCCTGGGACCAGTGCTATTCAAACATTTTATCAGTGACTTGGATAATGGAATAGATAAAGCAATAATGCTAATGACACCAAATTAGGAGAAGTAGCTACCAGTAATACCCCAGTGGACAGCATCAGAATTCAAAATGACCTGGACAGATTAGAAAGCTGGGTCAAAACTGACAAAATAAATTGTAAGATACTACACTTAGGCAGAAAAAATGAAATTCACAGATATAGGTTGGGGGACACCTGGCTTGACAACAATACACATGAAAGGGATCTGGGAGTCTTAGTAGACCACAAGCTGAACATGAGTCAGCAGTGTAATGCGGCACCCAAGAAAGCCATGCAATTCTGGACTGCATCAATAGGATTATAATGTCTAGATCAAGGAACATAATAATACCTCTCTATTCTGCACTGGTCAGACCTCACCTGGAATACTGTGTCCAATTTTGGGCAACAAAATTCAAGAAGGATATTGACAAGCTGGAATGGATTCAGAGGAGGGTGACCAAAATGGCAAAAGGTCTGGAACCCATGCTCTACGAGGAGAGATTGAGGAAGCTGGGTATGTTCAGTCTGGAGAAGAGAAGATTAAGAGGTGACATAATAGCCATATTTAAATATTTGAAGAGATGTCATGTTGAAGAGAGAGCAAGATTGTTTTCTGCTGCGCCAGAGACTAGGAAGAGGAGTAATGGATTCAAGTTACAGGAAAGAGATTCTACCTAAACATTAGGAAGAACTTCCTGTCAGAGCTGTTCGACAGTGGAATACACTGCCTTGGAGTGTAGTGGAATTCTCTTCTTTGGAGGTTTTTAAACAGAGGCTGGATGGCCATCTTTCAGAAGTGCTTTGATTGTGTATTCCTGCATGGCGGGGGGTTGGACTTGATGACCCTTGTGGTTTCTTCCAATTTTATGATTCTAGCATCATTACATAAAAATGGGGAGGGAGGATCTGATTGGCAAGAAAGGTTCTGGTCCCCACGAGAGACCAAGACAACATAGATGCAACACTGTGGTGCGCCCTAACATTAATCCACCAAGATCAATCATTTAATTAATTCATTCATTCATAATAAATCATCAAAAGGACATTTAAATCCTCTAACGAGCCCTTAAATAGCAACTTCTTAATTTTAGCTCATTTGTTATCTTCCTTGCAATTTTCAGTCAAAATCAGCTGTATGGGGAAAGGATCCAGAAAAATGTTATGAATTTGCATGTAGCTATTATATTTGATCAGTATCTGTCAGGTCCTGATTTTCTTTCAAATGAAATGCAGCACGGCATTCTGTAATACTCCCTGAAATGACTGCTGTTGTCTTTGAATACAGGCAGTGATCAGTCAGCTGCATAGCTGGCAAGTTATATTTGTTTATTACATTATGTTCTATCCTATTCTTGCTGATCTTCATGGACCAATTGCTTGAGCACTCATCATAACCCTAACTTTGTAATTAAAAAAGCCTATTCAATGTTGTTGGTGCATGGAGTACTAATGCAAGCTCTTTTCAACCTTCGAAAAGTTATTTCCCTATTAAATATTTAGCCCAAGTCTGCAGTTTGCCGCTACTCCTCGATACTGGATTCAAAATGCCAAAACAGAGGGCACATTACGCATATATTGCTGGCACAAACTGACTGTAGGATTTCTGTCCCCTTGAAATATTTCATTATTTTTAAGGACAAAGTTATCTATGTGAAGAACAGCAGCCAGTTTCCACAGGGCTAACAAAGCATTGCTGCACTAGCACTTCTTGTTCTTAGCTGCTGGTGTACATTCTGTTATGGTGAAAGTCTTTGGCTAGTCATGCTTACATTTTACCATGTTTTAAATGTGGTCATAGTATTTCTCCTTCACAAGGGCAGACTATGGTTTTATGAGATGTTCTTTCATGTTCTTTCCCTGTCCTCCATATACCGGTAGCTCTTAGGCTATAATCCTAAAAAACATTATCCTGGGAATAGGCCCCATTGAATAAAATGGGCCTTGCTTCCAAACACACTTGCTTGGGATTGCTCTCTATGAAGAAGTTTGGTTTTTATACCCCATTTTTTTCTACCTAGGTAGTGTCTCTCAGAACTCTCTCAGCCTTACCTACCTCACAAGGTATCTGTTGTGGGGAGGGTAAGCCACTTTGGGACTACCTAATCTCCTTCCCTTACTTTCCCCACAACAAGACACCTTATGAGGTAATTGGGGCTGAGAGAGTTCTGAGAGAATTGTGAATGGCCGAAGGTGAATGGCCCAGCAGAACTGTGAATGGCCCAACAGGCTTCATGTGGAGCAGTGGGGAATCAAACCTGTTCTCCATATTAGAATCTGCAAGTCTTAACCACTACATCAAACAGGCTCTCGTGGTGCAAGACTTTATGCTATGCATGTCCACAAAGATTAACAGTATGTGTGCATTGACCTGAGTTGGGACACACGTGAAGTATCTCTTACTGCAGCTGTACAACACTATGCTTTCCACACAGGGTTGTTAACCTCCAGGTGGAACTTAGGGATCTCCCAGCATTACAATTGATCTCCAGACGAAGATGTCAGTTCCCCTGGAGAAATGACTGCCTTGGAGGGTGGGCTCTTTGGCATTATACCCCACTGAGGTCCATCCTTTCTCCAAATGCCACCTTCTCTAGGCTTCTGCCCAAAATCTCCAGGAATTTCCCAACCAGTGTTGGCAACGTTACTTCCAGCATTATGCTGGTTCTATGGTCTTTGAATCTGATTATACCACAGTGTTACCAACATTGAAGCTGGTCTCTCTAGCTGCCTCTTTAATATCCATTTGATCTGCAGTAAGTATCTGGTGATGTTATGTACTCTGTGCCCTGGAAAGCTTGAACTGCCCATTTCTGTATATTCAACCCCACACCTCTGTTAAAGGAATAGGGCTTATTTGTTCTGGTCGGTTGGTAAACTTATTCTGTCCCTTTTGAGCTTGCACACCAAATGTTAGGATGGAGCTGTAAACTGCATGGATTATTTTGAGCGAAAAACTTGGATTGTTTCCGGCTAAAAAATTATTTTTTAAATGCATTTACTTTTTATTTGGGGGGGGGGAGGGGACAATGGGATATAGAGCAATGCTACCTTGTCTAAGTGTAACCATGGATGATTAGGGCTTCTTTTCCATTTCAGTATGGTGTGATTCAAGGTGAATGGAATGTTTTTGCATTTGTAACCAAAGAAGAACTGGATTAATAACAGTGGAGGTGATTGCCACATACTGCCTTTTTACTACGAAAGAACACTAATCCAGTATTTTGTTTCCTTTTCTGAGATTTGCCTGTAGTTCTTTGAGCAACAAAATCAGATCAGTGTTCCTGAGTTGACCATATTCCCTTAACATCTGTTTTTAAATGGCTGTTTGTTTTATTGTGCTACCCTTTCCCATGCATAACAGCCATTGCTAATCTGAAAGCAAGAACACTGCACTAGACTCAAATAGCTTCTAGCATCTGTTCTTTTCATTTGCACCTAGGTTATTCACAGAATATGCTACAGAACAAATGTGCCTTTTGTTGCTAGATTTACAGTAGGCTTTATCTATGAGTAATCATTTACCGTCTCTGTATTGATACTTTCTTTTTAATGGAATTATAATTATTACTCTAGATTAAATCAAGGGAGTAAAGGTAAAAACCACCTATTTTAAAATAGTAATGCTGTAAGCCTTGCCCTCAAATTCATCTTCCTTTTGAGTTTTAGATACAGCCAGCCAATCATGTACCTTTGAGTTATTAAATAGTTAACTGTTTTTATTTTTAATCACTTCATTTCCGACATAAAGGATGTGATTTGTTCCCTCCCTCTTCAGAAGCATGTGTAATGCTTGTAGGGACTCAGTGGGACTTACTTCAGAGTGCAGATGCTTAGAATTGCCCTGTATGTCACATGCCTGCTACTTTTGGCCAGGTATTGATGGTATTTCCAAATTCCTACTTTGATTTCCAGATTCTCACTTTAAGGTCAAATACTGAACTAGAATATGAAGAGTTGTATGGAAATCTTCCCCAATACCAGTTCGCTTTTTCCGTGATTTTACTGTGTTGAACTGGTCTTATGAATGTTGCAACACATATTCGTTTATTTGATTTGTTATATATTGCACTATGCACATCCAGCTACTGATGTCCAGATCTTCACTTCATGATACTCTGGGACAAACCACTACACATTACTTAAAATTTAGAAACCAAGATTAATGCTGAAATTCTGAATTTTGAAACTTGAGATTAAACACATACTATATTGGGGAAAACATGATACTGCTCAGGTAGGTTTGACAGTTCTAGGTCAACAAATTCCTGGAGATTTGGGAATGTAGCCTGGAAAATGTTGGGTTTGGGAAGGAACCTCAGTGGGGTCTAACACCACAGAGTTTGCCCATCGAATATGCCATTGTCTCCAGGGGAGCTAATCTCTCTAGTCTGGACACTAGTTGTAATTTTAGGAGATCTCCAGATGAGCTATGGTAGGGAAAGAAAAGGGAAAGTCCTTCATGTTTGCCTGGTGGAAGAGGTAGCAGTTCTCCATTGGATATTTTCAAGCTAAGCCTAGCAGCAAGCCCAACTTATTCTTCCTGTTTTTAATACAAAGTCTATGATAAAATTTGTTACAGAATATCTGTTCCTATTTAATTCATGATGGGCAGCCTCCATATATTAGTGAAATCGGCCAGAACAAGCTATATGGACCAGATCATGTTCACATAGCTCACTATGACAGTAATCTCTAAATCCCTGTGAAAAATATCTGCTTGGACATCATGCAATATCCCTTCTTGATACTGAAACACACACACACACACACACACACACACACACACACACACACACACACACCCAATGTGGAGACTCTGCATCAAGCTCTGCAATGGTGTCATCACATTTGGTTTGAGGGTACCATGGTTCTTATTGAGTGGCTTCACTATTCATAGAATTCATAAAGTTGGAAGAGATCACAAGGGCCATCAAGTCCAACCCCCTGCAATGCAGGAACACACAATCAAAGCACTCCTGGCAGATGGCCATCCAGCCTCTCTTTAAAAACCTTCAAAGAAGGAGACTCCACCACACTCTGAGGTAGTGAATTCCACTGTCAAACAGCCCCTACTTTCAGGAAGTTTTTCCTGATGCTTAGGTGGAATCTCTTTTCCTTCACCTTGAACCCATTACTCCTGGTTCTAGTCTCTGGAGCTGCAGAAAACAAGCTTGCTTCCTCACCAACATGACATCCCTTCAAATATCTAGACATGGCTATCATGTCACCTCTTAACCTTCTCTTCACCAAGCTAAACATAGCCAGAGCTCTAAGTCTCTCCTCAGTTCCTTTTTTGATGCAAAGTTACTTTGACTTTCAAAATTTCAATTTTTGTGTGGTTTAAGTCAGTTTGTACTGTGTGTAGGGGTTTTTACCCGCTATGTTGAATACAGCCATTTCTGAGCTACTGCCAGTTACACGAATGACCTGAGGCATTTGGGTGCCTGTGGCAGAAAATCTGAGCGGCAGCTTTCTTTTGCAGTTTCCAAGCCAAATAACCATTTGTTAACATTTAATGGTTCCCTTAGATCTGCCATCTGAGGTGGGCTGCATGATCCCACCTAATTGCAGGGCTAGATCTGAGCAGAATGTAATGTTAACATTGCCCAGTACATAACATAATACTTCAGTTAAGGAAAGAAAGGCAATATGATCTTTACTTGAATATGCAAGAAGTCTACACGCAAATACTCACAAATTATTAATAATATTATGAGGTTTTTAACTCTTTTTGGTTAAAGTCCTTTTGATTAAGAGATGAATTAGAGCATTTACAAATTCATTCAAACTGCAACCACTGTGGAAACTGTAACTTAAAACTGCCACTTCAGTGCTATGAGGAGTACATGCTGATGCTTTGGCTTCACCTACAACTTAGGCACCATGAAGCCAGGTTTTCCCTCTTCCTCTGAAGGTGAGTATCGGTCTAATAAGAATTTCCTAACATGCCGAAAAGTAATGACATGAGAGGCCTATTGGAAGGATGAACGTAACAGGCTAGAGCTGCTCTGGAAAAACAATTTTAAAAGCAAGGAAAAACGAACGTGCCTTAACCATAGAGCTGTCTCTGTATAATACTAAAGTGATTTAGCAACAGCTGTTTTGATAGAAAGCAAATGTTTATTCAGAAACTATATATGCATCATTAAAAACTCCATGACTTTTTTTTAAAATGGAAAGACTGGTATTTATGGCCAAAGACAACAGCTAGGGCAGGAAAAGAATGTTCAGTATTCGGCAAAAGGAAGGATATGATAGACTGCAATTCTTAAGGCTTTGTTAAGAATAATAATAAGGGTGCCGGCTTCATCCCACAAAGGTTAAAAAAAATGCAGAGCAGAGTGATGGAAGGTAAAGTATGCAGAAAAGAAAATACAGATTTATTATTTTAAAACAGTTGTGAAGTCAGGAGAGTGATTTTAGTCTATGCAAATGACCAAAGGAAGTGGGTTTAAGATGTTCTATAGGAACAGTGCTTCAGTACAGACATGCAGTTTTCCATGCAGCATCATTGTATTAGTGCCCTTATGAAAGGAGCAAGCTCGACAGGAGCCCATGGCCAGGAAAAGCAGAACTCACAACAGGAAGATTTACCAGGAGATGTGTGGTAGTTCAGTGTGTGTGTATTGTATTGATTGAGTGTACAAGGTGGCCTTTATTGGCATATATTGGTAGTTCAGTGAAGACGACCACTGCAATAGGGAACAGGCTTTATGGGATAACCTGTCAGAAGGAGACGAAATGACCTCATAACGCAAAACTTGCCATTTGAGTTTTCTGGCAGCAACATCGTTATCTCCTGCATCATTGGGGAAGAGGAGGAGACACCCTGTGACTGGGTATGGGTTTTTGAGAGCTCTGCACACTTAACATGCCAAGCATGAATGATGGAGGGAGTTTGGAAGCACACTTTGCAGCATGGATTCCTTCTCCCTGACTTATTTGTATGTGGTTTTTTCTGCCTTTCAGCTCCTGTTTCAGTGGTGGAGCTGGGATTCTGTGTATACAGGACTGTATGTAGGATTGTATGCCTACCATTTGAATGTGTGTCTTTCATTGTTACAGCAACCAGCAAGTTTCCATTTGTTTCTCTTATAACCATGAGGACCGAACAATAATAGTCATTCCCAGGCTATGAACCCTGATGTAGATCCCTAGAAGGAACTTTTATAGTGATGAGGCACTGCCATGATGGACTGAAAAGTTAGTTAGAATCCAACCTTGTGCTGTGGGTCTGGCTTCAACCTGAGAGTGATCAGACTTCATGTCATTGCTGATATAATGTGAGATGGAAGCAGAAATGAATTGTGAGTAAACACAGAAATCCAGTTAGTTTTTTTTTACTTGGCCCTGCCATGCCCTTGCTCTTCTCATTTTGTGTCCCTTATGTGTTGCAAGTGATCTGTGGTGTCATCATTCCACTACTGGTAGATATCAGTAGCTAGCCTGGACCTATAGTCCAGGTTAGCCCAATCTCATCAGATCTCAGAAGATAAGAGTGGTTGGTCCTGGCTATTATTTGGGTAAGAGACCATCAAAGAATTCCAGGGTCACTATGCAGAGATAGGCAATGGCAAATGACTTCTGAATGTCTCTTGCCTTGAAAACCCTATGAGAACACCATAAGTTGACAGACTCAACAGCACCTTTTACCAACTCCACCAGTAGCTCAACAGTGGTAGTGTACTGGTGTGGATTCCCTAAGGTTAAGTATCTTTGGGTAGCAAGCTCCATAGGAGGATTTAGGAATGATCCACTCTCCATCCAGTAAGTCTATTTCAGGGATAGGATTGTTCAACTAAATTCCAGGTAACTGGAATGGAAATTGTATGTTGTGGTTAAATTGTTTCTGCTGTGAGGTGTTTATTGTGCCTTAGGTTGCTTACCTGCAAAGGCAGACATGAGAATTTCACAATGGTAGGCAGGTTACAACATAAAAGTCATAAAATACCAAAGCGGTGCCCCCAACTCCCATGATCTGTAGCCTTTATCAGAGGATACTGTGGTCAATATTTTCATAAGCTGTCAAGAGATCCAGGAGGCCCAACAGGGTTGCATTCTCCCTATCTTTCTTCCAGAAAGGGTCATCATTCAGGGCAACAAGGTGGTTTCATTTCCATGACTGGGCTGAATCCAAATTGAAATGGGTCTAGTTAAATCAGCTTCTTCCAAGCATGACTGCATTTGATCAACCACAACACTCTCTGCAATCTTGGCTAAAGAAAGGCATATTAGCCATCAGGCAATAGTTGTTCAGGGTCCAATGAGGAGAACTGGTGAGCCACCACATCTTTCAAGGAGGTATTCACTATCCTCTGTATCCATTCAGGCATACCCAGGTGGCTAGCTTTTAAAAGCCAAGAGGGGCAAGGATCTAAAAGGCATGTTTTTGGCCAGACCACAGCAAGCAACCTGTCCACAGGTCTCATTAATTGAAATTGATACAAAATTACTGGACCAGATGGTTCTCTGGACACCCCCTCTGGACCATTCTCAATAATGGCATCCAATTCCCTGTGGATTGGAGCAACTTTGCCCTCAAAGTGTCTTGCAAAGTTGTCACAGCAGACATTATCTGGCCACTGTCCTTGTCTCCTCAGGCTTCATCTTACAAGGTCATTGACTATTTGGAAAAGCTCTGCTGGATAACTGCTTGAGGACACAATGGTGGCAGAGGGAAAAAAATCTCATTTTTGCTGTCACCACTGCCACCTGATAGGCACAATAATGTACTCTAACTTGGGTTCAGTCAGCCTTGCATTGAGATTTAAGTCACCTGTGCCCTAGCTGTCAATCTTCCTGTTTCATAGCCCAGAGCTTCATAGAATACCATTGAGTTTTACACGTTCTACAGATAAGGTGAAGACATTTGGGAGCAATTGTGTCAATGGCCCTATTCATCACACCATTCCAGAGAGAGACAAAAGCCTCAACAGGTGCATCATCCATGCCAGCTGGAAAATACTCCAGAACATTCAGGAACCACTTAGGTTCCATAAGTCTCCAAGGATGAACCTTCTCAATGGGTCTCCCTCATCTGAGGAAGGTGGGATTGTCACTGCAAGTCCAAATCTTATCTGGAAATGGCTGGTCCATGATAACAGGCTTATCAGCCATCATATTAACATACCTCCACTGCCACATTCTGTGGCAAAGACTAAATCAAGGGTATGTCCTGCTGCATGAGTTGGGTCAGTCACAAATTTGAGAGAGATCCACTGTTGTCATACAGGCCATAAAAAACTGAACCAGTCCAGATAGGCTAGTCCCAGCATCACTTTGGCAGGGCTTCCACCCTGGTCAGCTCAGACAGGGAAGCTGCCAGGCAACAAGGTGGATGATATACCAGCAGAAAACCTGTTGTACCTCCATGGCCCAACAGCAAGGACAAACCCGCAAATCCAGTCACTACATGGACCAGCCGTTGAGAAGATGGATGGAAGTTTTATGGATTACAGCAACTCCCCCTCACCTCCAAACCAGTATGGAACAGTGCTGTGCCAAGAGGCAAAACTGGGCAAGATCAGGTCCTCCAAGCTTCTCCATCCAGGTCCCAGTAATACACACAAAGTCATCTCTCTCATCCAGGATCAAGTCATGAATGAATGGCATTTTATTAAGGACTGACGGCATTCAGTAGTAGCACCACTAGAGTACCACCAAACTTAACATGTTCCCTTATACTTCGTCCAACCATTGGATCATCTAGCTCAGTATTATCTACTCTGACTGACACCAGTTCTCTAAAATCTCAGGTAAAGCCTTGTTATCAGTGAGGCTTTCAGTTGGAGATGGGGGAGAGGGTGAATCTGTGACTGGCTCTATGTGAGGTATGTGCTCTCTCACTGAGCTATGGCCTCTCCCCAGATTTGCATCCACCTTCCCATTGCTAGCTTCTCCTAAGCCTTGGTACCCTTTATGTCCTTTCCTGCTCATCTCTTCATGCCCAGCCAAGATCAGTATTTCCCTGATCCTCCAGCCTACAATCAGTTTGTATTGTATTTTACCTTTCTTCTATAAATTAATCCTTCTACAGGTCCTATGAATCCGCATTTCTGCCTCCCAAATGACAGCTTTGCTTTTTTTATAATGTTGTTAATGCTGAATTGATATTCTGCCCCAAATGTTAATGCTGAACTTTATTTCTGCCCCAAACAATTTTGCTGCACAAAAGTGTGTGAAAAAGGAGTGTGGAAACTCAAAACTAGACAAAATGTTAATGGAAGTGAAAGGAGGGCAAGCTTCAGAGCCGCTGTTTTCATTGGGAACCATTTGGATTTTTTCTGGCCTAAGAACTGAAGACGTGAGCTCTGTTAGCAGAGAAGCTGAAAAGTGTCATCTTCCTCATTTAAATATCAATGTCCATTTTTATCTCCAGCCAGGAAAAAAAAATGCCCTGAGGTGAAAAATGACAAAGTGAATATGTGGCAGAAAAAGAAAATATTGTCAGGTTTCTGAGAGCAAAATATAATAAAAACAGTTTATTTTAACGTGAGGGGAAATGGAAAATGTCCTTTTAAGTATGGCCTTGTACATGCCTTTTTGGGGGGTGGGGTGGGGGTGGATTTAATTTATTTGTTTGAAGATAGGCTTTTTGTCTCCATTTAACAATCTGCTTATGTAAATGGGAAACTAGTACTAGGAAAGAGCTAAGTGTTTTTTTCTTACATGATGTAACAAGATGTTATTCTTCCTGGCCACATGTAAAATGAGTTTAAAACAAAATCATGCCAAAATGCCTCAAGAAAACATTAGCTTTAACTGAACACTGATTTTTTAAAATATCCAAATAATGGAAGTGAATGTTATTTTTCTTAAAACAACACTTAGACAGATGGCTGCATTTTGCTGACAAGCAAAATCAGAGTTGGACTTTTTTTATGTATTATATGTCAGAAGAGTTACTGGGGAATAGAGAACAAACATTTAAAATGGCATGCATGGATTCTGGCATCCTGCAGAAGTTCTCTTGAAAAAATTGTTGGATTCTTATGCTCACACATAACTGCAAGCAGTTCAGAGAATGTGGCCAACAGTAAAGGAAGTTGAATATTCTGTAGATGAATTTGTGGAACTCAGTCCCATTATAGAAATATAAAGAGTTGGAGGGACAATAGCGATCTAATCCAAAAAATATCTAAACTTTCTGGCTGAATGGGAACTGGGGCCAATAACATTTAAGTTTCCAAAGAAAAAGGAACAAATTGCACAGCCAGGAAGAGGCTGCTAAACCCAGAGACATACAGTATGTAATATATGGCCAAACTGAAGGCACATGGCTGTAACATGGAAGCCCAAGAGGAGTTCAATACTTCGCGAGTCAGTCAACTGTTAAAGAATGATCTGAAACTCCCTGTTGTTGTTTACAAAGACCCTTCCTGTTTTATTCCCAAATAACCAAGAACTATCGGGATTGCAGTGAATTAGAACAGTAAATAACAGGGCAGAAATTCAAGTGTGTTGTTTTGTAGAATTTTACTAAACAACAAAATAAAGTTATACTAAATAAACAGAAAACTCTATTTATGGAAGTTCTCAGTCTGGGTATCCATGAAGTCTATCTGTGCCTGTGAAGCAGAAGCAGAGAGAACTTTCCAGAAGCTCATGTAATTCTAGACATGTGACTTCAGTACTACATACTCAACAGTTAACCCTTGCTGGACTGAACAAAGCAGGCACTTGTAAAATCCTAACAAGAACCAAGTAGGTGCCAGGAAACACATAACATCCATGAGTACCTTGTCAGGTACCATTAGCAAACCACTTCTCAGAGTTTTTGATTAACACAAGGGTTCAAAACTGAGAAAAAACAGCCCCCACCCAAGGGGAGGGTATTCCTACTGTACGTCAAGGGAACCATTGGCTGAATAGAAAACCCTCACTTGTCAATATGCAATATATAATAGAACAAATTGAAAAATTTGAATCCTTCTTGGGCTATAAAATCAATAGGATAAAGACCAAAATAATTTTAAAATTCTTAACAAGACAGGAAGAAAGACTATAGGATGTACTGTATTGTCAAATTCAGTTCAACATCTGGGAATAAACCTGACTGGAGAAACAACACATTTAAAGACAACTATAAAATAATGTGGATGATGACACAAGAGGACTTGCAAAGATGGTCTAAATTGAAAATTTCTTGGCTAGAAAGAATTTCCACAGTAAAAATGAATGTAATTATAATTTTTTTTAATTTCAGCTGTTACTTATGTGTATAAAGGAAAAAAACAAAGGGGCCGCTTTCCATACGGGAGCCTCCCACAAACCTCCACGCCCGGCCAAAATTCTGCCCGCTTCTGGAGTATGGATACGTTCGCATGCAAGCATGCGGGCGGCCTCCAGAGAGGAGCCGCCTCTTCCCCCTTCCCCATTCCACTCACCATGTCCCCGTCGTCGGCCTGCTGGCCGTCGCAGCCCCGCCCACGCTGCCCTCCGACCTCCAGGGGTCGGAGGACAGCGTGGCCGAGCTGGCGGAATACGGCACCAGCAGGCCAATGACTGGGACACGGGTGAGTGGAATCGGGGAAGAACAGCGTGTTCCCAGCGGTGCTGTTCGCACCGCGCCGCCGGGAACACGCTGTTGAAGGAAAAACAACCCTTTAAAGGGTTGTTTTTCAGGGCAGCTTGACGCCGCCCTGGGGGAGAGGGAGCGGAGTCAGATCGGCAGTAGCTGCTACCCAGCAGCAAGCGCCCGCCTGTCTGAAATGGCTCCCTGGGGACGGTGTTTATCCCGTCCCCAGGGCGCCATTAATGGGTCGTGCGGAAACGGCCTTAGAGGGAATGACAAGAACAAATAAATAAGTTCAAATGGAATGACAAAAAGTCAAGAATCAAATTTAAAGTTTTACAAGATAAGCAAAGAGGAAATGGCCAATTTGGAAGAAGGTCTACATGATCATATATAGACGAAAGGGTCAATTCAAAAAGATACAATGCAAATAAAAGCATGTAATCAAAGTTGGAGTACAGGTATTTAGAATTAGGGAATCCACTTGGAGAGGAATAAGTCCTCCTACATCTCCATTAATGTCTCCCATAGAGGCACACTACGATAAGCATGTGAAGAAAAAATATTGACACATGGAGATACTAGAACCAGGACACATGGTTACTAGAACCAGAACTCAAAAATATTGACACATGGAGAGACAATACTAGAACCAATGGGCATACATTCCCTCCTGCATGCATTGAAAATGCTGGGGGGAAGAACAAAAAAGGATCTAATTTAAAGGAAACACTGCTTCATTTAAACGTGTGATTGAATTGTTGGAATATGCTGCCATAGGAGGTGGTGATGGCCACTAACCTGGATAGCTTTAAAAAGGGCTTGGACAGATTTATGGAGGAGAAGTCGATCTATGGCTACCAATCTTGATCCTCTTTGATATGAGATTGCAAATGCCTTAGCAGACCAGGGGCTTAGGAGCAGCAGAAGCAGAAGGCCATTGCTTTCACCTCCTGCATGTGAGCTCCCAAAGGCATCTGGTGGGCCACTGCGAGTAGCAGAGTGCTGGACTAGATGGACTCTGGTCTGATCCAGCAGGCTCGTTCTTACGTTCTTATAAATTATCAAGGAGAAATTAACAGTGCAATCCAGACCCCTGTGCCTTGATACCTCCAATAGGTTTTCCAGAAGTATGGGGAGGGGAAAAAAGCAAAAATCCTCCTTGCCACCAGGAAGCCTTCATGGGGCCCAATGGACTTGTGCCACCCAAAAGGATGGTGTAAGGCCCGGGCCAGGGCTAGGCACAACTGGCCACAAACCTGGGGTGGAAGTCAACTAATATCAGCTCTACCCCGAGGATGCCCTCCTGGCCCACCTGCACACCCTGGCATCCATTCTAGACAACAGCACAATCCCATGGTGGCCTGGACCTCTATGTTCGCCCACTACGAAGCTGAGAGGTGATTGACTGCCAGCATATTTGCAAATGTCACTCCCTAAGAGTGTTCACCCTCTCCCCCCATCTGGACAGGGCTGCCTATTTGGTAAAAGGTGAAGGATGAAGGCAAAAATTTACAATGGCTATTATATTTTCAGCTAGTTTTAAGATTAAAAAAGAGCATATTCACACTGGAAGAGATGTAATAAAACAGCTGTCTGAATTTGAAAAGGCAGTAAAGTAACAATAAGGACATTTATTGGACAAATCTACAACTTATTACTTCAATTTGATGCAGAAACAGAACAAGTCAAAACATGTACGATAAAATGGATGCAAATTTTTGAGGAAGAAATTTTCCTTCAACAGCAGGAAAACGTAAAGATATAAAATTCACAGCCAGCCAAAAATTAAGAGAAAATTGGTATAAGATGTTTTACTTGTGGCATCTCACTCCAAAAGATATTGAGGAGGTGGACAAGAATTATAATGTTGGCAATGCAAAGAAATGATCATACTTTTTACCGTATATGGTAGATGTGTAGAAAGAACAAAAAGAAGAAAAAAACCCCGAAAATAAATATACGCTGAAATTCAGAACATTTTGAAAATTAAATTTGTCATGCATGTCAAGAGTTTACTATTGGGCATTTTACAAAAAAAAATCCATTTTTTTAGAAGAACTGTTTCAATTAGGATAACTGTGAGTAGAATTATACTTGCAGTAAAATGGATAGCAGGATAGCAGAATCTTTTATCCTTTTTTGCTTATATGTCTATTAAATTATGATGTATAATACATATGCAATTCTTTTTCTTTTTTAGTTGCTGATATAATTGTAATTTGTTGTTCTGATATTCTTTTCATTTTCTGTCCTTTTCATAGTTATAATTTTTTTTTTAAAAAAAAACCATTCTCTAAACCAAAACCATACATTTCACAGACCAATACAACAAATTGCACATCATAGAAGCCAGATTTCAGTCTTCATCTTGGAAAATGCATACTAAATTTATCCCCCCCCCCCCCAATTTCCAGTTTACGTTTAACATGTATAAATTTCAGTTCCTTATACAAGGCGATAGGCTCCAAGAGTTGTATACAGCTTCCCAGCAACATTCCCCTGGTACAGCAAGCCTCCGTTCACAGAGTTCAATCCTACTGGGCTCAGCCAGTTAGTTTATGGGGGCTACACCCACCTAGCAGCCACCCAGGTTTGGTGGCAGTTTTCACCAGGATTTCATAGCAAAGCAGGTTTAGGAAAAAAACAGGGAGGAAAAAACAGGGAAACTCAAGGAGGTGTATGAATCGATCAAGATGCTGTGGGAAAAGCAGGAGAAAAACACCTAATAGCATCAAACCCAGGACAAATAACCTGTGTTGAAATGGCCTGCAGCAGCAGCTACAATAGGTTCCAGAAAGCTAGCACTCATCAGAAGCTGAAGGTGTTTTGCTATGTGCAGGAATGGTTAAAATACCTAAATATTTCAGGATGTATTTGCAAAGGGAAAAAAAAAAGGAATAGTCCTGGTGTCTGTGGGTTTTCAGGAATACAACGAATAGTCCTGTTTATAAAATGTTTACAGTTCAGTTATTCCATTAAAATTTAAGAAAATGACACAATACCACCTTATTAGTGTTCCCTAATGTGATGTCCATGAGCATCATATACCCAACAGGGTACAGACACTGTTGTCTTAAAACAGAGCCCCCCACCACCACACCCACTAAGGGTCAGTCTGGTAAAACCAGGGTGTGTGTTTGAAAGGCAACCAGAGACGTGACAAGTGCAAAACATACACAGCTGTCCATCCTGGAATAACTTCTTCAGTAGGCTGCCAAAAAGGATTTGTCTCCAATTTTTGACAATAATACAAATCTAGCATTATTTGGTTGATCTCAGTTTGACATCCCAAATTGTTTTCAGGCTGAGATCATTCTGAAGCAGGAGCCAGGCACTGCCTTTCCTAACCTCATACAGCACTGGAGTCCTCTGCAACTTCAAACTGGCTGCAGAGACAGCCCATGGTTTTTGAAACATCTTGCAGTCTAAACCAAAACCAGAAGTTGCACTGCACTACAGGCAGTAAACAATAAGCTCTGCCAGCACTGGAGGAGGAAGTGATCATTAACTCAGGGTGTGAATTATGAAAAATTAACACCAAGGAGGATTTGGATTGCCTTATGGAAAAATCAGCATGTAAGCACTGGATTCACTGAGCCAGGAAAGTGTGGTTTAATCTCCCACGTCTATCTTTTGAGCACATTTTCCATCTGCCCCTCAACCAAAGAACATAATATGAGAACAGTCCTGCTCAATCAGACAAAGGGCCCTAGGCTAGCATCCTATTTCTCACAGCAGCCAGTGAGATGCCCCTGTAAAGCATATAAACAAGATGTGAAGGTAATAGTAGCCTTCCCAACTGGATGTCCCCAACAAATAAAACCCTATAATTTGTGATCTTAGTATAACTTTTGGATGCCTGTCAATGACCACTGGACATAATGGCTAGGGGAGAACCTTTATATTTAGAGACGGAATGACAGTGCACCTTAAATCTCATCATATTCTGTGCATGTCCTGTTATTAATGCATTTTCTCCTTTAAAATGAGCAGACATCTTTTTTCCTTAAGGAAATTTCCCCCTCCATAATTTTTTTTAATTATTATGTGTACAAGATTACATCATGAAGATAATTTTGTCTAGATGATTTTCAAGTTGCTGCATTTTAAACCTCAGTTTGAAAAACCTTACTGGTTCTAGAGAAAAGCTCAGCTCTTGCTCTTAGAAGCTTGGTGATTTCAAAGCTTTGGAAGACTGCTTTGGACACGTTAGCAAAAAAAAAAACACATTAAGGTGATTTTATTGCTTGAAGGTGGAAGGAACCAAAAGACAACTTTCAAAATTGAGACTAAAATAAATCTTTCCAGCAGCGGTAATAGGCATCCAAAAAACATACGGATGATAGTAATGTCCCTTTAAGATTCTGCAAAAGCATTCCTTCTTGCTAAGTACCATACATTAAACAGATCAGCAAATATATACAGTCAAACCAATACTAAAAAATCTGAGGCCAGCCAAGCCTAAGAAACATGGACTGTATATATAGTGACACAAGGCAATGAACTAATTGGTATATGCAATTAGTTTGAGTATAAAGTCAATAGATAATTCATACACGGTTCATAAAGATTATTCATAAAGATATATTGTGATTATATTATAAGTAATATTCAACTGGATATAAAGGTAATAACAAAACATACAATGAGGGCACTTAGGCAACCTAAGAAGCGTAATGGGACTGTATTTAGTAACAAATTCTCAAAAGCATTGTATAAGATGTCATTGTACATCAGAGGTGTAGCTAGGGAAAATTGAGCCCGGGGCAAAATCTGGATTTGCGCCCCCCCCCCAGGCAGCCCCCCTCCCCCATGACCAAAGACCACCCTCCCCCACTACAGCCAAAGAATGATTTTTTGCACCAAGTCAACTCAAAGCTTCACGCATCACATTATATGAACATTTCCCAACTCACAAATCTGAACACAGCAATGGGCCATGGCACACAGCAGAGATTAACAAAATTTGACAACATTTTCAAAACGTTTAACAACTGTTATAACACTTAAAAGTATTTTAAGTGCCATAACTTAACTTAAAATGCTTTCAAAGATGTTTTGTTTCAATAATGCTCTTTATTAATAACCCTCCACTCCCCATTCCTTTGCATTTCTCCCAAAGCATTGCCAAAAAATAATAGCCAATTTGGATTAATATTAAACCTGACTCTCGCAAGTTAAGACAGCAGTACAAGTCTGAATCTTCCATCTCTTTCTCTGAATGCCTATTTCAGACTTGTATCTACAAGAATCTTCCTAAACACTGCAGATTTGTCCTTTAATTGCTAAGGGTGCAGCCCAAAGTAACCCTGAAAGGATGACCAAAAGGTTCTTCCCAGAGAGAGAGAGGCTTATGTATTCTTTTGAATTTATATGGTGAGCATTCATCCGCTTCTGGGTAGCTACAAGGCCAGAAGCTCGCTGTGGGTTGGCAGGGCACAAACTCACAATCTGCTTTCTTGACTTGCTCTTGAAAAATCTTTCGTCTTGAGTGCTGAAGCATTGCAAAACTTCCACATTCTAGGGGCATTAAACCTCTGAATATCAGTGCCAAGAGGGCAACATCAGACTTTGGCCTTCTTATGCCTTTTTTGTTGAACCTCCTCAGAGAGTTTACATTGTGGGGAGTTTACTCCAAGCATTCCAACACATCACTCTTCTACAATCCCAGATGCACAGCTATGTGTTTGTGTCCCCTGCTGCTCCTTCCTTCCCAAACTCCTTTGTTTACAATTTAGACATCACAAACACTGAAAGATATAGCTATTATTAAAAAACATGCAACATTGTGCAGAACTAGGGTTGTCTGCGTCCAGATTAGGAAATACCTGGAGATTTTCAAGATGGAAACCCTGAGGAAGGGAGGTTCAGAGTATTGGACGATTTCCAGTGGAGTGCAATGCAGAATCTACCACTACAAAGTTGCCATTTTCTCCTGGTGAATCTGATCTCTGTACCTGGAAATCATTGGTAATTCCTTAGGAGATCTCATAGCCACCACCTGGAAGCTAAGGAGACCCTTAGCTAACTATTCATTCCCACTATCTGTAGTGAAAAACCACATTTTGCAGTTACTTTGAGGAGATAACCGATATTATAAAAATTCATATAGCTGCCCAAAAACTATACCTAAAACCCAAAACAAAATAGCCATACAGGCAAATCTAAAAATAGCAAGGGGAAGACTGGAAGGTTTAAAGATAGATCTTTTTCAAGTGGAATCAAGTATGCAAATTTATGCCGCTTGTGCTGCTGTTTGTATAATGCAGTTTTGATAGTGC
Organism: Sphaerodactylus townsendi; assembly: GCF_021028975.2. Lineage (NCBI taxonomy): Eukaryota > Metazoa > Chordata > Lepidosauria > Squamata > Sphaerodactylidae > Sphaerodactylus > Sphaerodactylus townsendi. Next base: position 66,065,644 of record NC_059425.1, read on the forward strand.
TAAACCATAATACCTATGAAGGGATTATTTTCATATTCAATGCACTAAAGATCCTACATACAAATGCAAATTTACAGATATAATACTGTGCTTATGCTTTGGAAGAAAACAGGTAAAAACTTCAAGCAAACTAGCTTTTTTGTTTCTTTATTAGCCCCTCTGAGTAGAAGCCCCCCCCCCTGTAAAACTGAAAGAACTAAAAGAACACCTTTCATTTTCTTTTAAAACTTACTTCAATGCAAGCTCTTCAGAAGGGTATGCATGATCTCTTCTCCATCTCTCCTGGTCTGCATTTTGGCTCTATCCCAGCCTTTTTCACTCCCCCTCCCTCCCTCCCTCATGAAGCAAAAAATCAAAACTGGAAAGTGAATGGAGAGTGAGGGAGGAGCAGCCGAGCAGAATCAAGACAGAAGAAAAACAGCCAAGGAGGGGGAGGAAGCGCATAACGACGGAACAGGCAAGTATGAGAAGGGAGAGAACGGCTGGAGATCAGGCAGAGGAGGGAGGCGCTGGGATGGTTTTGTTTGCCTGCGCCCCGTGACTCCCACGGGGTGCGCTCGAGGTCAAGTGTCCCCGGATGTCCCCGTGGGAGCTTCGCTTTACTGTTGTACATAAGGCAAGAAACCTGTAACAAGGGCAACGAGGATGACTGAAGGATTGGAGCACCTTCCTTATGAGGAGAGGCTGCAACGTTTGGGACTCTTTAGTTTGGAGAGGAGACGTCTGAGGGGGGATATGATTGAAGTCTATAAAATTATGCATGGGGTAGAAAATGTTGACAGAGAGAAATTTTTCTCTCTTTCTCACAATACTAGAACCAGCGGGCATTCATTGAAAATGCTGGGGGGAAGAATTAGGACTAATAAAAGGAAACACTTCTTCACACAACGTGTGATTGGTGTTTGGAATATGCTGCCACAGGAGGTGGTGATGGCCACTAACCTGGGTAGCTTTAAAAAGGGCTTGGACAGATTTATGGAGGAGAGTCGATCTATGGCTACCAATCTTGATCCTCTTTGATATGAGATTGCAAATGCCTTAGCAGAATACCAGGTGCCGAAGCAGCGAGCTTTGGCAGAAGGCCATTGCTTCTTTACTCCCTCCTGCCATGTGGAGGCTCACAAAGGCACCTGATGGGCCACTGCGAGGAGCAGAGTGCTGGACTAGATGGACTCTGGTCTGATCCAGCAGGCTAGTTCTTATGTTCTTATGTTCTTAACATTCATATTGCATTCAAATAAATTGAAAGAGTCAGTATCACCAATATTCAATGAGTAAAAAATATTAAAACGAATTGTGGTAGTAGACAGCAGCAGCTCCAGCAAGTGGATGAAGACACCACAGCGACAGCAGCCACATTCGCAGAACGCATTGCGTGCTAGTCCACGTTTTCAACAGAAATTTCTTCAGTGCGTTCAGGTAAATATAGTAGAAATAGCTGTATAAATATACATACTGTCATTTTAAATGTTATTTTAAATTGTGTTGGACATTATATGTGTTACATCTTTGTATCAATATGGTAACATTTGTTTTCATAAAAGCAACGAAATAAAGAAACAATTTACTGTCATCAATAAGTTAACATTTTAGCAGATATAATTCTGTTCAACTTAAACATACTGATGACCAGTTACAGTAAAAGATACAGTTACTTACAGATTGAATAATCACAATATATCTTTATGAATAATCTTAATGAACGTTGTATGAATTATCTATTGACTTTTTACTCAAACTAATTGCATATACCAATTAGTTCATTGCCTTGTGTCACTATATATACAGTCCATGTTTCTTAGGCTTGGCTGGCCTCAGATTTTTTAGTATAAGTACCACACATTGCCAGGAATTTGGGGGTGATATGTAAAAATATCACACTTAATGATTCTGCAATGACACATTTTAAAATTCCCTTTTCTGTGTTCTTAGGAAGCTGATCCTTTCCTTAATGAAGCATGACTACATAAACAGGTCCAACACGCCCTTTCTGGAAGATAACACACTCCCTGACTGGGCTAAACTGCCTCTATCTCTGTTTTTAAAATTTGTTTGCACTTCAGTCCCAATCTGTTTGGTTTTTTTCCAAACCATTACAATGTACTTTATTGAACTGATGTGTTCCACACAATGCCTTAGATCTGCCCAACCATTTCCATGGACAAAATGATTTCTGCCTGCGGAGTGTGACTTTCTCACCTCTTCCCTCCCTCTGCAGTAAAAGTGTCTCCGGAAATGCTGTTCCTTGAGGTTCCTTGCAAGACCAACCTTTCAGCAGGTATTTAGGGCTGCTGTAGGGGAGGGGAGCATTGAGGGAGAGGCAGTGCTGCGGTTATGAGAGGTGAAGGTGATGGAGGGCTTTGTATATGGTAGCCAGTAAATTAAATTGTCCCCAGTAACTGATGGGTAGCCAGTGAAGTAATTGTAGAATGGGTGTAATATGTATGCTCCATCTGACTCCTTTAATAATGGAGCTGCAGCATTCTGTACCAGTGGGTGTCTCTGGATTGACTTAAAGGGCAGATCACTATAGAGTGCATTACAGCAGTGCAGTCTCAATATTATCATGGTGTGGTTTCAAGTAGCCAGATCATAACAAGGCATCTCCTGGGCTAGTTTCAATTTATTCACTCTTAGGCCGTTTCCGCACGGCCAAAAGCAGCGACGCGATGACGTCGCAAATTGCGACGCATCCCAAAAAAAGCGTTCACACAGACAGGCGGAGCTGCGGGCGTCCGCATTACAGCCCTGCGGTTATGAAATGTGACGGTTCGCGACTGGAAGCGCTATGGAAGCGGCGTTAATCTCGCTGACAAGGTTTCAAGCATGCGCACGGCGAAACCGCGGCAGGCCCGGACGCCATTTTTGACGCATAGCCCGGCGGCGGCTGTTCGCGACGAGTGCGGCGTCGATGCGTCATAGCATGGGAAAAGAGTGGGTTTTAAAGCGTTTTTCTGGAATACACCGTCTTAGCGCCGGTTTAAGCTGCCATTAATTTCGGCGGCCGGCGCGACTCGCGCTACCTCCGCTTTCGCTAAGTAAGCGAACGCATCTCGGCTCATGACGCTTCTTTTTCCGTTGCGACGACGTCATATTTTGCCCGTGCGGAAACGGCCTTAGCCATTTAACCACAGCAGCCAGGCAGTAATTTCGGGCCTTTACCACATCACAAGGAGGTTTTGATACAGATATATGTATAGCTATGTATCATCTGCATTTTGATGACAGCCAGTCCCAGAACTACCAATGATCTGGTTTAAGGGCTTACATAGAGATTGAAGGGAATGGGGGACAGGATTCTGCTCTTAGAAACCCACAAGATACGTCCCACAAAAATAACTGATCTCTGGTGCCAATTCTTTTGAGTTCTATGAGGCTTTACTTATTACACACTTGCCAAAAATAACTGATTATCACAGTTTAGGAGGACTTATCATGTTGATGTTTGCAGTTTCCTGGGTTCCAGGAAAAGAAAACAGCACTTAGAAAGCAGAAGCAAGTTCAAGAAATTGTGAAGTAAATGTAAAAACATTTGTTTTTCAAACATTTACTTCCACTAATGTGAATATTCAAGATGTCTAACTGCAAAAAAAAAAAAAAGACAGGAAACATTTTTAAAAAAACTTAATCCCAACATAATGTCATCCTCACAAGGGAGAGAAGAAAATATGCTCTTTGTTCTTTCAGGCATGCACAACCTGCTGATTTGGGTGGTGCAATATTTAAGGGTCACAGCAACACTGTAAAGAGATTTACTGTGTCAAACATTTGCCTAGCAGCTGTTATCCAAACACTTTTTGTAGTGCAGCTAAATGGTAACAACATGATTTTCTTTTTGTAAATCTGGGACATTTCAGGGCCAAATATAGAACCCAATCCCAACTCTTGCTTCAGTTAATTATAAAATAATGTTTAAACAACAAAAAGGCACCCATTTCCCAATAATAGAGTTACTTGTTATGTTTTGTTGTGGTGCATTGTTCCTCTGCCCTTTTCAGACTGGGTAACACATGTCAATTCAGTAGTACAAGCTACTGAGTTCTGCTATCAGTTGCCATTCATTTCAGTGGAGCATGTAAAGAATTTCAGATGACTGCATTGTATATTAGTCCATCTCTAGCTGAGAGTAGGATGGTGCTGTGGTTGCTTAGTGATAAAGTTATTACATGGTGTACAAAAGATCCCAGGTTCAATCCAGTTTAAAGGATCAAGTAATAGATCATGGCTGATTACGCACAAAGTCTTTGCTTGCGGAAGAGGCAAATGTCTGCTGCAGCAAGTTTTCTTGTATGGATGTATTTCCTCTAGCCCTGCTTTCACTTTCCACTCTTTTCACAGCAAGTGAAATCACATGTGGTATGATTTGTCCAGAGCGGGACAAATTTGCCATGGCACAGCTTTGCCCCAGACCTTTTCACTCCACCCATGGCCTGCCTTCCCACTCCCTCGCGGCGCCTTTGCTCTCAACCTGCTTCATGCTATTGGCTCCTTCCCTAGGTTCACTGATCAAGGGATTGATTTCTCATATGCATAGTGACAGGAAATGAGAACCCCCATCAAGGACATAGGTAAGGGGGGGGTTCCTGGCTTCAAAGCCCCCCATTACATGTCTGAAGCTCCTAAACTCTGCTCCCCCACTGGCTGGGCTCCCAGCCAGAAGTCCCTCCTGCCCTCCCCTCAGGGGAGAAGAGACTGCCATCCTCGGCCTCAGAGAGCTGCTTTTATAAGCACTGAGGTTGGGGGCGGGGCTCAGGACCATGCCCCTACCCACCCCTGGGGCCATGGCCACGCCTCCCTAGACCCTGCCCCGGCCTCAGTGCTTATGAAAGCAGCTCCCCAAGGCAGGGGATGGCAGTCTCATGTGGCCTCCCCAGAGGCCTCTAGTCCTCTCTGTTACCCTCCCCAGTCCCCTCTAGTCCCCTCTGTTACCAAGTGCTATCACCCAATCTAGAGAGAAGAAGAAGAAATATCTAAGTACCTCACTGAGAGTCCTGTCCCTGAATGCCTTTCTAGTACATTTTAAGTGACATTGGTATTGGTTTTAAATTGCTTTGGGAGTTAATTGTGCAAATCAGGGTAAAAAATACAGTTGTCAAAGAAGTGTTTGCTGAGCAGTATCCATAGTGAGTGAGGTACTGTGAGTTTCTTTTCTGTCTAAGCTCCAAATATTCCTTGAAAATCTTTTGAAAACGAAAAGCTGAAAATTGCGGTTGTTAAATATTAGCTAGCATATGGATGATTCTCAAGAATGGTATTTCTGTATACTTCTAAAGTTTATTTCCTCTGAGGCCAGTAATATTTAAAGTACAGAGAAATCTTAACCTGACAGATCACATATACAGATATTTGTATCCTGCTCTGTAACTGTTCATGAAATTTATTGTTGTCATATGTTCAACAAATTAGAGAGCATATGCATTTCCTCCTTTCAATTATTCCAATTTTTTCTAGGTTTTCATTATCTCTTTAGTGTATTTGAGCAGCATTGTAATTTTAGTATTAGTATGAAAGAAAACAGTTACATTTGCACAATGTATGGAATTTTCACATGAAGAATATGATCCAGTTATAATAGGAGCTTTGCCATTAAATTCTGTGGGATGTGGCTCACGCCCAAGAACTTGAGCTGATGCAGAAAATCACAATATGTAAAGCAACACTGAACTCTATTGCTGGTTGCAATGTTAGGTTATAGTTTGTTCCAAATAGAAAATATTCCAGAGGTTTATGGAAGACGAGCTGTTTTATTAGCTGGATCTTTTCCCCTCTCCATTAAAACTGCTTAAGGTTTATTACTTCTCTACAACCCTCTGAAAGATATTAGACTGAGGGCCAAACTAGACATGATGGTAACCATGGGCAGAACTCATGGATGGCAACGCCATTTAAAACTTAATGAGACAATTAAAAATGCCACAAAGGGTCTATTTGATTGGGCTTGCAGTGCAGTGCAATATGACAATCTCCCCCCCCCCTCCCATTTTCAAGTGTCTGAACAGCTGTCACATCTAGTTTGGCCCTCAGAGGTGGCAAATGGCACCAAGCTTAAGGGACTTCTTCATACATGCATGTTTCTTTTTCTCTCACTTCTCCTTCTCAAGGAAAGGGGGTTAAGACTTCTAGCGTACACACCATTTTCCTCAACCTGGAGTATCCCCAGGGCGTGGTGCCATAATTTTCCTCATTAAGAATGCCTAGGCATACCTGATTAATAGCACCCCTTGGAGAAACTTAGGACTCCTTCCAGAGGAGCTCACAGTGTTCTTTTTGTTCATTCTCTTGGTGAGTTCTGCATGCCTCTCCATAGCTGACTGGTTGTGGCAGAATTAGTATGGACTCTAATGCTGTGCTTTCTGTACCTGTTGAGAATCATTTCTGTCACATTTCCTCTCTGCTGAATGGGCATAGAACATCAACTTGCAGTGCCAGCATCAGACCCTTACAATAGAATCATAAAATAGAATTACAGAATCATAGAGTTGGAAGAGACCACAACAGCCAACAAGTCCAACCCCCTGCCATTCAGGAACAGACAATCAAATCATCCCTGACAGATGGTCACCCAGCCTCAGTTTAAAAACCTCCAAAGAAGGAAACTCCACCACACTCCAAGGCAGTGTATTCCACTGTTGGACAGCCCTTACCATCAGGAAATTCTTCCTAATGTTTAGGTGGAATCTCTTTTCCTCTACTTTGAATCCATTACTCTTTGTCCTAGTCTCTGGAGCAGCAGAAAACAAGCTTGCTCGCTCTTCAACTTGACATCCCTTCAAATATTTAAAGCTGTGATTTCTGTGATTATTGCCAAGGCTGCTGAGAACCACTAGGGCCCCTAAGCGAGGATTTCCCCTGGATCCCTGTTCCCATCACTTCCCTCATATCAGAATATCACCTATAAGATGCTTGATTACAATGTGCATTTTGCCTTTTTCTGCAGCAGCACCCAGATCTGTGCCCCCTGCCCCTGAAGACACTGTCCTCTAGAATCTTGTACCCATCACCACTCTTGTCAGCCCTAAGTGTTCTAATTTTTGTTCAGCCAAAACTGATCTGTATACTCTAGAATGATTGCTTATGCAATTACAGAAGAAGAAGAGTTGGATTTATATCCCCCCTTTGTCTCCTGTAGGAGACTCAAAGGGGCTTACAAACTCTTTTCCCATCCCCCCTCACAACAAACACCCTGTGAGGTAGGTGGGGCTGAGAGAGCTCAGAAGAACTGTGACTAGCCCAAAGTCACCCAGCTGGCGTGTGTGGGAGTGCACAGGCTAATCTGAATTCCCAAAATAAGCCTCCACAGCTCAAATGGCAGAGCAGGGAATCAAACCCGGTTCCTCGAGATTAGAGTACACCTGCTCGTAACTACCATGCCACTGCTGCTCCTCTATAGCCATGATCACAAAATGCAACTATTTGTGCCACCTTAGCTCCTTTCTTTTACAATAGCATTAACTGAATCAACAACACTTAGTTATGCAATTTTTTCCAAGTGCACATGACTTGGATTAAAATCAGCTATGGTAGTCCAGAATGACAGGCATCTCCTCCTTTAATTATTGTCGTTTGATCTGTTTTTGGTATATCTGCCAATTTAATTTTTATCGATTTTCCATTTTTTTTGCCTGCAGTTGGCTTAGTGTAATTATAAGCAAGCTGGTAAGCAGCACTTATTGAATAGAGTGAATTATTTATGTAGTTCAAAATTATTTTAGATTGCCAAATGCTAGATAAGTTGTTTTTTCATTGTTCTGTGGAAGATAATGCTAAATTTCCAGCCATTCCAGTAAAAATGATAAATTATTGACTTCTGGCTGCTATTAATATGATAAAGGCTTATTGTGTGATCCAGTCAGTTTCAAACATATTATGTTTGTAACTGTCTAGTGAACTATTACTAGAGATTCACTTTTTGATCAGCAACAGTCTTATGAATCATTATAGGAGGGTGGTGATTCTTTTTTTTGGGGGGGGGGCTACAGGACCCCAGAGTGACCAACTCCACGAATTCTCTTCACCTCAGTTGTTTATTGTTTAATGCACTTTTCTACTTGAGTTATTTTACCATCTTTTTGGTTATGACTTTTAGGAAATGAGATACATTTTCAGTGTTCTGCCCTTAGAAGACTTTAAAATATATATGCATATTTAAGGAGAAAGTATGAACAAAGGTTGCTATTTACTCTACAAGACCAGATGTCTTGATCCAGCACATTTAATGAAACCTCTGCAGGCTTGGCTGGTTTGTATGAGGGACAGGGATTCACTGTGTAATAGGATCCAAAGGAAGCTTGTAAACAAAAATACAAAAGTGCATTAGTAAGTGACCCAGAGAATATATGAAGACCAGAGGCTGTAGTTCTGCCTCTGAAGTAAAGCAGATCTTGGCCTGGCCAGCACTGGGATGAAAGACCACCTGGAACCCCACTTATGTCAATTTGAGTCCTTTGGAAGAAGGGTAGGATACAAAGTAATTATTAAACAATATGTACAATCCCAGCTGTCTTACAAAACTTTCCCCATATCCCCTTGAAGAATAAACACTCATGACAGGAGGGTGATATTATGCAGATGTTAGGTGCATAAGCAGTTCCGGTAGTAGTGATGAGTGTAGGGAAAGCATGCCAGAAGGAAGGGGGAGCCAGGATGACTAAAATTCATTACTTAAAGGGGCCATCGGGGTCATTGACAGTGGTGCTGAATGGATTTTTTCCAGCCATTTTGAGCCGAGATCTGCACTTCATAATCTGAATGCTTTTATCTGTTTCTGAAAATAGACTGGAATTTTTTCCACTGGCTGCTCCAATCTGGCTGTAGAGATGTGAGGAAGGATTACACGGATAAATTCAAGTTGTGTCAAACAAGTGTATCTTTTCCAAACCAAAAAGTAGGATGTATTCCTGTAACACCCCCTCCCCTTCTGTCACCCTACAATAAAAGATATGTCAGCTTATGGGACAAGTGAAAGGCCAAAGAACTCCTGCTTTTCATTTTTCATCCTCCTGCATTTCATTTCAGTTTTTGTTTTGTGGTAAAATGCTGGGATCAACTATGTCTGTTCCAGCGTTTCAGGATCATGGAAGGCAATTATTTAAAATACTTTCCTCTGTCCCAGACTATATATCTAGGGTACTTAATGTGTTTTGAATACATTTTTGTCCATTTTTAACATGCTTTTTATTGTCAGGGTTTCCAATCAAAATTGGAAGGACTTTGTTTTAGAATTGTTATACCATAAATCTTTCAAGGTCTCTGTTTTATGGTATTGGTTTAAGCCTTGATTCACTTATTATTGGATTTTGAAATGCCACCCAAAGTAGCCCAGAAATTATACTGTTTTTGTTATGTATACTTTTTTTTATTGTATTGCGTGAATATTTAAAACGTAGCTCAGAATACACTGCCTTTTTGTGAAAGTTATGCCCACAAAGGGTGAAAAACTCCATGAGTGTTTGTTGATGTTGTGGGAAATATGCATGGAGTCTTGTTCCTTCTCTAATACATGCATTTCACTGTGCCAGCCTGAAATATTTTTTGTTCTTGATGCACAGAGATTAGACAAAGGGAAATTATGCTTGATCTGAAATTAATCTACTGACTGATTGATTAAGGCTAGACTAACTTCCCTACTTCCTATTTACTTTGGACCTCTAAGCAGTTGCCTTAAGCACTCGAAGTTTTTAATTGACCATCATGCAATAAATGATTGTGTTATTTCACTTGGGGGTTCTCTTCACCCAGATACAGATCAAAATGGGAGCTGTTTTCCTGTTTTACAATCTCACACCTCTGTGGGTTTTGGGGAAACTGAGGTTCAAACAGTTTTGGCTTTCCTCCACTGGATCAGTGAAGGAGGTATTTCAACAGAAACCAGCACCAATATTGTACTTGTGTCTGCAAGGAGAACTCAGCTTAAAACAAAAGCAAAAACTGCTGCCTCCATCATAGAAAGATGGTTTCGAACCTCCCAGGTTTCTATGATTGGACCTAGTACCCTATGGCAGCTATTTTAAGTCTACCTGAAAGCTAGCTTACAATGATGCCCACTCCTTGTTCTCAAAATTCCACAAGTCCCGACAGATGTAATCAAATCAGGGACCACTGGCCCTAGCTTTCCCAGGTCTCAGCCAGATAATTTTTTTCCTAAAACCAACAATCTGAGATATCCTTTCACTGGGGATACCACGGATTGGACATGGGACCTTCTCTATGCAAAGAATGTCTTCTTTGTGAGTCACGGTCCCTTATCTTTATCTTCCTCAACTCGCATTCTCACATTATTTCCCAAAAAGACTAAGGAGTTCCCATTCCTTTAATAAGATAAACCCTCAATGTTGACCAAAGGTTCCAACTCTCATCCCCACTGAGGTAATCTAATAATTATCCACAAGAGAGAAAGAAGCAGGAACTCGTGAAAAACCAACTGGAGCTAGTAAGGCATGAATAATCATAGAACCATAAAGTTGGAAGATACCACAAGGGTCATCAAGTCCAACCCCTTTCCATGCAGGAACACACCATCAAAGAACTCCCAACATATGTTCACCCAGCCTCTGTTTAAAAATGTCCAAAGAAGGAGACTCCACCACTCTCCGAGGCAGTGAATTCCACTGACGAACAGTCCTTACTGTCAGGAAGTTCTTCTTAATGTTTAGGTGAAATCTCTTTTCCTGCACCTTGAATCCTTTACTCCATGTCCTAGTCTCTGAGGCAGCAAAAAATAAGCTTGCTCCCTCTTCAACCTGGCATTCCTTCAAATATTTAAACATAACCATCATGTCCCCCCTTAACCCTCGCTTCTCCAGTCTAAACATCCCCAGCTCCCTAAGCCTCTGTTCCTAAGGCATGGATTCCAGACCTTTTACCATTTTGGTTGCCCTCCTCTGGACCCGTTCCAGCTTGTCAATATCCTTCTTAAATTGCAGTGCCCAGAACTAAATACAGTACTCTAGGTGATGTCAGCCCAATTCAGAGTAGAATGGTACAATTACTTTCATCAATAGACACTATATTCTTATTGATGCATCCCAGAATTGCATTGGCTTTCTTGGCTGTCATATCACACTGCTGACTCATGTTCAGTTTGTGGTCTACTAAGACTCCCAGATCCCAGTTGCGTAGCTACAATAGGGTGGGGGGTCACCGCATCTCACCACCCCCACATCCCTCCCCCTTCCCCCTTGCCCCTGCTCACCAGGTCCAGCAGAAGCTGCTGCCAGGCCAGCCTTGCCGGGCCAGGCCCAGCCCTGCAGAGGCTGCTTCTGGGTGTCCCTACCCAGCCCCATCCCACCAGCCAGGCCCAGCTCTTTGCAGCCAGCTGAACTAAGGTAAGTGGGGGGGATAGTTGGGGGCACAAGGGGAGAGCGGGGGTGGGGGCCGCAGGAGGCTGTGCCTCACCCTCCCACCACCACTTACCTTAGTTCAGCCGGTGGCCCAGCAAGACTGCTTTTTCAGCCAGCTGCTCTTTGCAGCCGGTGAACTAAGGTAAGTGGGGGCAGAGCCGGGGGCATGGGGGGAGAGCAGGGAGGCATGGGGGGAGAATAGGGGTAGTCCCCTGACCCCCCTTACCTTAGTTCAGCCGGTGGCCCAGCCAGACTGCTTTTTCAACCGGCTGCTTTAAGGTAATTTGGGGGGGGGGGCACGGGTTGGCAGGGCCCGGGCGCCATTTTAGATTCCTTTCACATGCCAGGTGTCACCCATCCTATATCTGTGCATTTCATTTTTTTCTGCCTATGTGCATAATCTTACATTTATCTCTGTTGAAATTCATTTTGTTAGTTTTGGCCCAGCTGTCTAATCTGTCCAGATCCTTTTGAATCCTGCCCCTGTCCTCCAGGGTATTATCTACCCCTCCTAATTTGGTATCATCTGCAAATTTGATTAACATGCCCTCTATTTCATTATCCAAGGCAATGATAAAAATATTGAATAGCACTGGGTCCAGGACAGAACCCTGTGGCACTCCACCACTCACTTCTTTCCAGGATGAAAATGAGCCATTGTTGAGCACTCTTTGTGTTCGGCCAGTCAACCAGCTACAAATCCACCTAACAGTTGCATTGTCTAGTCCACATCTTTCCAGCTAACTCGCAAGAATACCATGAGGCACCTTATCAAAGGCCTTACTAAAATCAAGGTATGCTACGTTCACAGCATTTCCTTCATCTACCAATGTCTTGCAGCTATAGCTATGCAACTGTATCTCTGCCTAGTAACAAAGCAGGTAGGATTTAAATGGGAAAAAAACATTTGGACAGGCAGACTGACAAAACATAGTCATGTCCTGGAAAGGGTCTTATCCCGGAAAAGGGTGTGACAAGCTGCCTCCTCTGTGTGATAGAGAAAAATAAAATAAAATGCTGATGAAATAAAATAAAATGCTGACTCCCCAGAATGATGTTTGGAGCTTTCAGAAACAGAAGATAGATGCTGTGATGGTTGGGTCCACATAGGTATGACTATATGTATGTGTGAGAATATTGCAGCAGCAACTGCATGCAACTGACAGGACAAATTCTGTCATTTGTCATCCCTTTGGAAATTACAGTCTGTCTCCATAACATTTAACCCAGTGATTATTAATCCAGGCAGGATACTGGTTCATGCCATATGCAAATAACCACAGTATATATTTGATATTCACAAAGCACTGATGAGTTCTAAATACAGAAATGGAGTAATTGCTACTGGAACAATTGATTATAATTCAAAAGCAGATAAAAGGAGAAACAAGGATTCTACTTTTCATGAACTGTGATCCAAGGATAAGTCATCATGTATCAGCTATTCTTTATAATATACATGGCACAAATTTAAAATTACAAGCAGTAATTCCCTAATTAGAGGGAAAAACAACTAAAAGAGTTGCACAGGATTTCACATTTTCAGTTGCCTCAGGAAAACTTTGCACAGCATTCTGTTTCAGCCCTGTGCTTCTTGGAATGTTGCCAAGAACTGGCTTCTGTTGGAAAAGTTTGAGTAAGCAGGAAAATTTGGGTAATAATTTTTCAGTAATTTCCTTTCCACATACCAGGCACCATAATATATCACTGAAATGTGTTAATCTCCTTGTTCCCTTGTGTCATCGTATCTAATGCTGTTCCACATCTGTCTGTCTTTCCACTTTCTCCTTCTGAGTTCTGAGCTGCTTGTGGGAGGCAAGAGAGATACTTGTGGCAGGAAAGGGTACCAGGAATAGATTGGGAATTCTCAAACCTTTCTCCAAAGGGAAAGTTCCCCTTCCTTTCAAGAGCTAAACAAAAGAGATTGTGATATCCATCCCTGGAACCAATTCCCATTGCTTCTTAAGGCTAAACCATATGTGACAGTGTCCTCATGGGGACACAATCGCTCTTTAAAAATGATTTTAAAATGCCATAAAGGCCCAGTCCTGATGGGGTGCTCAGTGCTGTGGACTAAGGTGTGCTTATTCCCCATGCTCCCTAAACAAATGACAAAATGACCTTGTCCCTACCCTTAGCTATTCCAGTACCAGAAAAGGTACAAGGGGACAAGACCAGGATTGGGCCCTTTCAGTATTTTAACATCACTTTACAAAGGTGTCATATCTAGTTTGGCCCACAGTCCTATATGTAGACCACCACCACTCTCACAAAGATGAAGAGCAAAAAGTGCAATGCTTCACAAGGGATGGGGCATGTCTCAGTGGTAGAGCATCTGTTTTACATGGAGAAGGTCCCAAGTTCAGTTAGTCAGAAAGTAGATCAGGTAGTAGGTGACGTGACAGAGCTCTGCCTGAGACTCTGGAGAGCTGCTGCCAGAGAAGACAGCATTGACTGAGACAGGTCACTGATATGATTCACTATAAGACAGTTGCATGCATTCACAAGGCAAGGCTCAAGATTTAATGTATTCATGTGGACGAAGTGGACAACACCTTTAAAAGAACTGTTGTTTAGAAACAGCAGAATGTGTGTGTATAAAGTGACATCAAGCCACAGCCCATTTATGGTGACCCCAGTGAGGAGCTTTCAAAGCAAGTGAGAAGCAGGGGTGGTTAGATATTGCCTTTCTCTGCAGAATCTTCCTTGGTGGTCTCCCTTTCAAGTACTGACCCTGTTTTTCTTCTGAGACTTGATGAGATGGGGCTGTAATATACTATTCCACATCAGAATCGTGTAGAATTTCAAGCAGCTGGGACACATTCTTCAAGCCTGTATGCACTGTGATTTCCCTCTGCCGTTTCCATGACTTCTTACACATTATATATTAATACAAGGTATTGTGTGAACAGAAGCAGATGGTTTCTTCCATTGCTTTGAATGGGATTGCCTGGCCAGGAATGTTCCGGCACAGATGGCAATGGGTTGCAGGCTGATGGCTGTGCAGTCTCCCACCCCATCCATTAAATCCACTGTTTATCTCTTTGTCTGATGTGATGTTATACACGAATGCCTGGGGAGATGGGTGGGGGAGAGTGTCCACATGTGTACCCCCCATAGGACTAGGAGTTTTCAGATTGCATTTGGAAATGGGCAATATGGCAAATGTCATTTTATGTCCTACTGTAAATAGTATATGCATGGGGGGAGTGTGGCCTGCATTCTCTTGAGTTCATTTTCAGCCTCGCTAGTCCTCTCTGCAGTTTGAGCAGCTGTAGGACCAGTGTGGCTCATACAGGCCGAAGCAGGTTGCCAACTAGTCCATATTTTGGAGCAAACTTAACACTGCTTTGTTTCCAAGGGTGATGTCTGATTCTGCTGTTGATAGTTGGTTGAGAGTCTGTTTTTTTAAATCTGCCAGCTGGTCTGTGTTCCTCCTCCTGTTTGTTTTGATTTCACTTATTTTGTCCAAAGTTATAAATTTGTTGTTAATCCTGCCTGTGGATCCAGCTGAATGAAAAACTAACTAACTAAATAAACAGTACTGATCTCAAAACTATGCTATGTTGAGTAGCCAGGATTTAAAAAGTACCACATTTCAGATTCTGTCAGTCTTGGCCTATGATTTACCAGACCCAGCTAGGTTCCATCCAGGAGTCATCTTACTCAGTGGTAGAACTTCTGCCTTGCATGCAGAATGTACCTACTTCAATCCCCAGGATCTCTAGTTGGAAGAAGAAGAGTTCAGATTTATACTCCACTTTTCTCCACAACCAAAAAGTGTTTCAAAGTAGCTTACAAACTCCTTCCCTTCCTCTTCCCGCAACAAACACCTTGTGAGGTAAGTGGGCTGAGGGAATTCTGAGAGAACTGTGATTAGCTCAAGGTTACCCAGTAGGTTTCATGTGGGGATTGGGGAATCAAACCCAGTTCTCCAAATTCGAGTCCACCACTTTTAACCATTATAGGAACATGAATTATAGGAACATTATAGGAACATTGATGCATGCTTCTGAACTGTGCTGTGACCAAACTGCATTTTCACCAGCTTCTTCTCTGAATTAGATGTTGCTTGTGCACTGTGCTGTGGATCATATCAGGTGACAGAGACAATGTGACATGCACACAGTATATCTCAAAGAAAAGTGCTAATATGAGTAATTATTTCAGTATGTCACAGTGCTTTTTAAAGGCCAGAAAGTGCTCTGGGCAGGGCTTTCATTGCAAACATCTGCCAAAGCACTTCCCAAGGGGGTAATGATAAATATAGATAGCAAGGAGCCAGTCTGAATACATCTGAATGAGGAGCTGCTAAACACATGCCTTGGGGTCTGCAAAGCTCTTAACCCAACTGATACTTAATTTGTCTGCCTCAGCTCCCTGAATCGTCCTGGAAGTTTAGCAAATGCAAGCAATGGATTTTTCAGGTAGCTTTGGGAGATCCAATAATAATTTGTGCCTGAGAGACAGCTCTAGTAGGCACTGTTCAAGTATGAGTAACCTTTGCTTCTACCATTTGATCAATCTTGTCAGACACTGTGAGTCAAACCATTTCTTTTTATAAAAAGAAAATTACGAAGAGAATGCTGATGTCACAGCTCATTGCATGTTATTGCCACAGAGAAATATGTGACCAAAAAATATACCCAAGAAAGCATATTTCTGGAAACACTGTGTAACCTGCCATTCCAGTACATCTGGGCACACATCACTCTCTCTTTGTGATCTTTGTCTTATTTTCCCTTCAGCGCCAAGATTTTGTTTATTTTATTCATGCTAAATGTGCCAGACACAATTAATCAACACCAATGTTTTGTCTATAGTAGACCAGGTCACATAGTTGTGGTGGTCTGCTGATTAAAAATTTCATGTCAGAACATTTGGCGAACATGACAAGAGATGATCTCTAGATCCAAAGAGAGCTTTTACACACCCTCTGCACTTGTCTGGCAGAATGATGTTTGGTAGAGGTGAATTATCTGATTGCACACAAGAGATTTCACACTTGCTGAAGTTCTCCCTCCAAAGCAGGTATTACAAGCACAAGAGTACTCTTCAAACCAAGGTATTAGAAAAGATTTCATAATCAGTCTTTGAAATATATAATGATGAACATTTATCCACAGCCCTACTGGGGCTTTTAAAGCTGAGCAATAACAAGGAATTCTTTGTAAAGAGAGCTGTTCTTTGGAGTGAATTTGGTTCTCCCTTGCAGAATTCTTTGTATCAGCTGAAAATCTTCCAAGGGATTAAATGAATTTTCTGCTGCCCATCTTATATGGCCCATTGGCTTTTGTGAGGACAGAAGTCAAAAGGGCCTCTTGTTTTAGGGGCCCTTCCTGTCTCACAATCTAGAGGGACCATTTTCACCACTCACTCCAGAAAGATCACTCCTGAAAGGGCTATGAGAAGAGATGGCTATTAAAGCTAAACTTTAGCTACGGAGATGAGAACTGAACAAGAAATGATAATTTCCACTGCAGACAACCAGCTGATACTTAAAGGCCCATTTGCAAGTGACCCTGGCAACTTTTCCCCACTAGGGGAAATGCATACACAAAGGAGACATTAACAATTTTTTATTTTCTTTTGGACCTATTTCAGATTTTACTTCTGGACTCTGTATATATTTGGGGAATAGAACCTCTTCATTCTGCCCTAGTTTCCAAATCCCCCTTGAACACATCTAAAATGCAGCTTTCTGCCCTCTCCGTTTCACTCTTCAGCATGAAAACAGAAGTGCTTATGGCTAGAAATCCATGCAACCTTTCCCCTAAAGAATTACTCTTTACAAGTAGGATTACAGATTTTTTGTGTTTAAATAAAAGTAGATTCCCGGGTAGAGCCAGCAACAGGCCCAGAACAGGGCAGAAACTGCAGGATGAGGACAATTTTGATGAAGAGCCAGGAAAAGGGATGCCAGCTCCAGATTTCTGGAGATTTTTTAAAGGGGGAAGCCTGGGGACACTGGGGTTTTAGGAGGGGAAAAGGCCCCAGCTGGATACAATCGCCATAGAGTCCAGTCTCCAAAGCAGCCATTTAGCTCCAGGGACACAGATCAGTTGTAGTTCCAGGAAAGCTCCAATCCCACATGGAAGTTGGCAATCAGGAAGTCCTCTGGTGGGATGGAGGCACGATTAAATGTGACTGATCTGAGATACATAAACACAAGCAGCTGCCATACTGTGTCAGACCATTGGTCTACCAAGTTCAGCATACTGTCCACTCTGACTGAAAGAAGCACTACAGGGTCTCAGGTAGGGATCTTGCACATTGTCTGTTACCTGAGCCTTTAAGGAAACCAGTGTGGCAAAGTGGTTAAGTGCAAGTGGACCATAATCTACAGAACCAGGTTTGATTCTGCACTCCTCTACATGAGCAGCAGAATCTTGTGAACCAGGTGAGAAAAGTGGTCTATAAATTCAAAACTTGTTGTTTCTCTCTTGTTATTACAGACTTTACTTCTGTTGTGTGTGTAAAGTGCTCTCAAGTTGCAGCAAACTCATGGCTGCCTCAGTGCCAGGCAAGTGAGAAGTAGCAGTGGTGTGACAGTACCTTCCTCTGCAGAGTCTTCCAAGTACCCACCCTGGTTAGCCTACTAAGATCTGAGATCAGGCTATATCATGCTCCTTTTGATTCTGTTACATTATGTCATTAAAGTAAAGTTCACCAAATTTCCCTCATTCCCTTTTCTATTTTCCTGCATATCATACTAAGAAATATTTAGTTAGGGAGCATATCGAATACCAGACCACTGATGGCCATCATTCTTGACCTTCTCAAGTCTATCTTCACAACACCCTTGTGAGGTAGGTTAGGCTGAGAGAACCTCCCTGGTCAAGGTAAAATTGAGGAGGGCAAGAACAATGCATGCCACCCTGTGCTCCTATGAGGAGGCAGTTCCACGGCTGAGTGTGGATGTAGACCTCAGCTTTCCCCTTCCTAGCCCCTGCATCACACTGGCTCTCAATAGAAAGTATTTGTTTACTATCATGCGTAAACCCAACAAATAATCATAGATAAGTGTACCATCATCTACATTTCATAATATAATACGTTTGATGAGTCACATTCTAGAGGTAAGAAAGTTCATGCAAGAGAGCCAAACTACATGTTACTGTTTTTCAAGCATTTTCATGAGGCTTCAAGTGTTCCCTACAGCCACACAGCAGCCCTGAAGAACTGCATCTTCTTTTTTTAAAAGGATAACTCAAATGGGCTTGGAACAGTGACCTGCAGAAGGAAGGGCCTCCCCCCCCCCATGTTTCTTGCAGGAAAACCACTGTGAGGGGGAGGAGTTATTTTGAATTTTGCTGCTCCACGTGATGCAGAAAAATCAGCCAAATTACTCCCCTACACCTGCATTGGTGCAAACTGCCCACCTCTCCTGTGCCAATAGGTTATCATTCTGCCTCTGGAACCTTTGCATCCAGCCCTCAGAATTTTCAATATGCAATGTGCCTGGAAATCTCTCTAATCTAGATCAGTAGGCAAGAAGGGATGGACAGTCCAAGATCTTCTTAGACTGTGTTTGAGAATTACAGCTGTGCAACAGCAAGGAGCCAGCCAGACACAGCAGAAACACTCTGGTCTGCAGTCACAGGGATGGGTGATGAGTCAGTGGTAGAGTATCTGCATAACATGCAGAAAGTCCCAGGTTCCGTCCTTGACATCTCCAGGAAAAAGGAAGAGGTCACAGGTGCTATGAAAGTCCTGTGCCTGAGACCTTGGGCAGCAGCGGCCAGTCTGACCTTAATAGGCCAATAGTATAAGGCATGTTCAATAGTTCAATTCTAGGGTTGCCAATCTCCAGGTGGTAGCTGGGGATCTGCTATTGCAACTGATCTCCAGGTGACAGAGATCAGTTCATCAGGCGAAGATGGAAAGTAGACTGTATCACAGTGGTTCTCAAACAGTGCTCTGTGAAGCACTTGGTGCTTGGCGAAGCATCTCCAAGTCCTCTGCAAAGAGATTGGAATAAATGTTGACAAGATCTCCAGCTTGAACGGTAATGTTATAATTGTCATTTGCAAGCTGTGTTGAACCAAAAGAAAAGGTGGGGTATACATGTTTTAATACATATTAAGAAAATTGCACAGAACAGGATCTGAAATGCCTTCTGGAAAGGCACACCCTTGACCTTGGAAGCTAAGCAGTGTTAGTACCTGGATGGGAGATCACCAAGGAAATTCAGGGTTGCTCTGCGGAGGAAGGCAATAGCAAACAACCTCTGCTCAGCTCTTGCCTTGAAAGCCCTATAGGTTCACCACAATTTGACTGTGATTTGACAGCACTTTACACCACCAAGGCACACGGACCGAGGATGTCAGCAGATTCTCATGAAGATCCTGAATGACTGGATAAAGGGTTGATCTGGTCAGCTTTTCAACTGATCTCATCTAATTTTCCTCTTTACTACAGTTCTTTCCTTCATGGCTATTTTTCCACGCATATTCCATGATACCCAGCAGAGGTTTTCAAGTGGTCAAAGGGAACCATTCCCTCCCTTTCTCATGTATGGAAAAAAAACACCCTGATTGGATCCAACCCAAAATTTCAAATCCTTTCTATGTTGTCATCATCAACAACCTAAAGATACAAACAGAGAGAAGAATAAATTGGAATGTATCTATTTGAACACCTAGGATATAGCAAGACCATAGCCAGCCATCCTTACTAGTGAGGCTATCACATATAGAGGTACAGCTTCAAGGATGTGAACATAAAATTGGTGATTTCCTCACAACTACCAGGAACGTGAATGTACTTTTTTGTGTATGCATTTTTAATTGCAGAAATATATACACTAAATGAGAGCTGATACTTTGAACAACAGAAGAATTTACCTACAGAAAACCTTCCTTCTTTAAGTTACTCATTGCCCTCTCAAACACTTTTCCATTCATCTTCTTTTTCTACATCATTTTTTTTCCTATTCTAAATCCAGGCTCATGCTCTTTAACTGAAAGTAATAGTGTCACAAATTGAAAAACATGTTTTTCAAAGCAAATGTTTAGGCGGGGCGAAAGAAAGCTCAAAGAGGGCCAACACAGCTAATTGGTTCCACCCAAGGAAATAAACCTAAATATTAATTATAAATGATAATCTCTTACTAGAATGGGGTGATTCACACAAGCATATATGTTGACAGCTTGATGTTTGAACCAACAGCACTGAAAAGCATCCGGTTTGAAGTCATGCAAGGCCATATGCAAAGTTTGATCTGTGGTAGTAAGAACTGTAAATATTCATTCTCACTATTTGTAGGACGTCACCATTTGTAGGACGCAATCATCAGATGATAAACATGCATGGGTGAACCACAAGGCAAAAGATGGGCAATGGATAAGAAGTGTTAAATGGCCACAGATTTTATTTTCATTCCTTCCTTTCCCTTCAGTAGGTCAGCTATAAGGGAGAAAAGCACATCTCAGATAGGTAACCAGATAAATAAATTTTATTCTGTACAGATATACTGCAAATTAGTCAGCCCTACGCAAGTCTGGTGTGTTCCGTCATAGCTGGAGCCAATTTGGGGTTTTTTTCTGGTTCTTTTCTGTTTTTCCTTCAACATTTGTAAGTCTGTACAAAATAGTTTGGAATCACCAGTACTTCATGAATCACTCCCAAACTAGTCATATCAGTTGCCAACAGATTCAGCATCCAGAACTATGGTAGCAAACTGGACTAATATGGATTTCCTGGCTAAGGGTTGACTTCTGCTGTCCGTTGCTTTTTGTATGTGGAGAATTGTGTGAGATTACCCTGTTGCCTGACCAGACAACTGAAACTTGCTAAGAAATAAATTATCAATAAAGAGTAAACAAATAAATCAGGGTCCAGGGTCCACATGCCAGGGTCCACATGCACACATGTACCCACAAAATGCAGAAATGCTATAATAGTGAATCATCTGACTGCTTCCATGCAGAAATTTTCCCCCCTTGGATGGAGCACAGAAAATCTCCAAATTAAATGGAAGCATCCACACACTGTCCCTTTCTGCACAACACAAATAAAAAGTCTTAAGGACATGAAAAGAAGCATTTGGGGGAGGAACTCCACACAGCTTTTCCCCCAAAATGTCTTCAGGACGTTTTATTTCAGCTCAATCCAGGTTGGTCTGTTTTTAAATTGCTGAACGAACAATCTTTTTTCAGAAGTCGACTTAAAGTCATCTTGTGCTTGCTCTACAGAGGTCAGGAGACAACTTATTTCTCCCACCCAATAAAGCCCTCCCTTCCATGTTTACTGGTGCTTGCCATTTTCTGCTGCTTGAATCCTCCACCGTGCTGGCCATTTGCTGAACTTGCCCTGGGATGTTTGCTCTGCATGCATCATGACCGGGCTTCTTTTCAGCAAATAAACGACATGAATAAACTCAGCTGCTCATGTCATTTCCGGCATATATATATTTTCTATCATCCCCTTCCCCCCTCCCCGATGAGCTATCTTTGAAGACATGAACGTATAATTTGAGAATCGGCTATGATTCTCAGCACATCAAAAATGGAAATAAACAAACAAACAGGAAAACTATGGCCCATTCTGCATGGGCCAGGAAAGCGGCTGCACATCGGTATAAATTATACAGGTGGAGCTCTGGGACCATTCACTTGCTTCTGTGTGGGTGCCCCCAAAGTGGCTGCAGCCCTCAGAGGCCCTTTGCATGGAGGCGCCTCTATTTTGTTTTTCAATTTACCTTCCCTTCCTGCACAGCTCTGTGGGGACAAGGGGAAATGCCCCCATGGCTGTGGCAATGCCTCAGGGGTTGGAGGCCAGGAGGCATGTCCCCTCGTCCCCGCAGAGTTGTGCAGGGAAGGGAAGTGTTGAACAAAATGGACGCACCTAAAAGTGCCGCCCTCAACCTGTTGCTGTTCACTCAGCACCAGTTGCACAATGCTGTTTTCAAAAACAACTCCCCCCCCCCCCAACGGTTGCAAGAAAAAAGCACAGTGCTGCCACGTTGCAGAGGCGGCAGCCATGCGAACAGCGCCCCAGGAACAGTGTTTTTACTGTGCCTGGGGCACTCTGTATTTGAACTAATAATCTCTGGGGATTTTTTTCCCAAGTTCTGAAGTTATTTTCACTTGATCATCTTCAGTTACCCATATAGTGTATCCTTTTTCTTTAGTCTGGTCCTCTTTATGATCTTTCTTGTTTAGGGACATAAGATGCAACTCCTTTAAAATATACAGCATTTATTTTGTCTTTGAATTGAGAATTCTATAACTTTTGCATCCCTTTTAATATCCAATCATTTTACCTAATTCAGTTCTATTGTTAGGCTTGTTAGGTTTCTGTGCTGGCACATATGCAAAAACTTTTGATCCAAATGTCCTAATGGGACTAATTTTTGGTACACTTTCAAATCAAAGTTCAAATGCTGTTTCACCTGCAGTTTTTGTTGGCAATCTATTCTGCAAATACTTTGTTGTCATTACCGCCTCACCTCAATATTAGTTCACTAATTTAGACTCTGTCAATATACATTTAACTATCTCCATTAAAGAACATTTTTTTCTTCTACTCCATTTTGTTCAGGGCTGTATGGTATAGTGTGCAAGTGCTTTATTCCATTCTGCTCCATGTAAAGTTTAATGTGGAATGACATGGATACACTGCCATTATCAGTCTGAATTGATTTTCAACACTTGTGACAAAACTCTTCAATTTTTCTGTTGTTTCTGTTTTGTCCTTTAAAAGATAAGTGATGCAGTATCTAGAAAAATCATCAATAAATGTTAATATATACTTATTATGTCCACAAGACTTTGGTTGAATTGGACCACATATATCTGAATGAATAAATTGCAAAGGCTTGGTTGAATTTCCATGAGCCTATTTGGGAATAGAAGGCCTTGTTCCTTTTCCTTAGAGACAAGTTTCACATGTTTCCCTGTTTATATCAACTTTGCAAAGTTTAATTTCTATTCTTCTCATGAGATGCTTCTTCTGTAGGTCTGTTATAATCTTGGAGTCTTTATGCCAAGCCTCCTGTGCCACAAATGGATGTAGTTTGTACTTGAGTTACTCTTGACTGTATTCACTCTTTCTTCAAATGTGTCCAGGACAAAAATTCCATTATTTTCAAAACCTTGTGCATAGAGAACTTCATTCTGGTAATTGCACATCTGTTTCAATTAAAATTTACAATAAAATCATGTTTGGTCAAAGCTGACACAATGAACAAAATGTCTATTAGTTCTGGCAAATAAACCACATTTTGCACATCAGTATAAACAGTTCTTCCCCCTGCAACACATTTAAGCAATCCTGCACCTTTTCCTTGAACCAAAATTCTATTACCATTTGCAATTGTAACTGTCTCTGCCAAATTTTATTTAACTCTCTGAAAAAATCAGAATTACAGGCCATGTGCACTGAAGCCTCCAAATCAATTGACCAACTGGAAGAGGTACCTTTTTTGTTTTTATTATTTTTGTGATCTGAGATCGCTATGTTGTTTTGATGGACAATAAAAACAATTTTAGCATGCCTTCTGCTGCTACCCTGTGGATATTCTTTGTCAGCGCCACTTTGTTTTAAGCAATCTTTAGCAAAGTGACCAAACTCACCACAATCAAAATAATTTCTAATTTTGCCTTTTTGTTTATACATTGTAAAGTAGAATTCATTTTAAAATTATACTTATCATTTTTTGTATAGAAAGCACTTACCGGTATGTTTCACCCACTGCTGCCTTCTCTAATCTTCTAGATGCCTCTTCGTTAAGGCATGACACCAAATACTTCATAGAAATAACATCTTTAGTCTCCAAAGCATGTCTCAAAGAATTGTAACTTTCAGCCAGACTTGACAAAATTAAAATAACTTTGTCCTCTTCATCAAATTTCTTGCCTATAGTATTTAAATTATTAATCAATGTTGTTACTTGATTTAAATGTTTCCCTAGATCTTCTCCATTTAATTTCAAATTAAACAACTTTCTAGATAAATAAAATCTTTCATTAAGACTGTTTCTTCTATATAACTTTCTCAAACCCAGCCACAGTTCCTTGGCAGTTTTAAAATCCCTTATGTGATGTAAATCATGGTCACCCACAAATGTAGAAATCTCTGCCCTTGCCTTTCCATCCTTTTCCCCCCACTGATCTTTCTTGTTTCTTCTGTTGGTGGTGACTCTTCATCTATCTTCCAGAGATCCTTTCTTTGCAAGCTGATTTTACATCCTGAATCTCCACAAAAGATAGTTACTTGAGGTGAGAATAGGAATAGAAGGCTCCAAAACCTTTAAAACTTTTGTACATGAGGCCATGGTTATTATTTTCAGAGAAAACAAATTCACTCCAGTATTTCTGGGACCATAGCTCTTTTGTTAGAGAGGAATAAACAGTTTTTCTTCTGAAGAAAGAATAACTTCACTTCAGCACAACTTTACAGAAACCAACAATGAAACAGTAAGCAGAAAAAGGCAGTTAACATCTTGAAGAGAAATTTTTTTGAAGTGGCACCAGAGGGGAGGGGCTGGTTTTAGAGTTCTGAGTAAACAACTCTTTCCAGAAACTGCAAGCACTCTATTCAAATTAGGCTTCATTGATTTTGGTTTTTTAACAAAAAGCCCTAGCCCAGATTGAGGCTAGCTAGACTTCCCTTGGGCCAGGAATCACCAACAGATTTTCATTTGCTGAATGCAGTGACCTTCAAGGGACATAATGGAAGAGGTGGTCCCATAGATACACAGGCTTCAGCCCATTTAGGGCTTTAAAAATTAACACCCAAACCTTGAACCTGACTGGGTACTCCACCTGGAACCAGTGAAGCTGGTACAGCACTGGTTGGATATGTGCATACGAAGGGGTCCCCATGAGAACCCATGCTTCTGCATTTTCAACCAGCTAGAGCTTCCGAATCAAGCCCAAGGATAGCTCTGCATAGAGTGA
This sequence comes from Sphaerodactylus townsendi, assembly GCF_021028975.2. Lineage (NCBI taxonomy): Eukaryota > Metazoa > Chordata > Lepidosauria > Squamata > Sphaerodactylidae > Sphaerodactylus > Sphaerodactylus townsendi. Next base: position 66,090,887 of record NC_059425.1, read on the forward strand.
TCTAACCAAGAGGTGACAGTTGCATGGAACACTGTAGCTTTGTCAGCTGGGACAGGTAAGGTGCCAACTGCTTCGAATGATAAAAATTGTGCAGGCAAGGTGTGTTACCTGAGCCTGCATTGATATGGAGACATCCAGGTACATACCTAGGCTCTTCACAGAATGTGCAGTGTTAAGTTAAAACGTCCTGAGCTGGCAGTCGGCAGAACTGCCCCACCCCCTGCTGCCCCAGTAACAGGACCTCCATTTTCATTGGATTCAGTTTCAATTGGGTCTCTTCCAGTGACCCCAATACAGCCTCCAAACAACTGGCCAAAGTATCTGGGGTAAAGTCTGAAGGCCCATCCATTAGCAGATACAGTCAGGTGTCATCAGCGTATTGATGACACCCCAACCCCAACTTTTGGATTAACACAGCAAGGGGCCATATATAGATGTTAAATATAATTGGTAAGAGTATTTCCTTATGTGGGACGCCATACACCATTGGTTGGCAGGCAGATCGCAATCCTCTGTCCCCAGCCTCAAAGAAAGGGGCATAGCAATTGCAAGGTGATCCCACAAATCCCCACATAAGTGAGGCTGTTGATCAAGATGTCATAGGCCTTTCCCCACACACCGTCGACCACCCTTGCTGCGTGATACTCTCAGCATGTGTCATTTCTGGCGCACTCCCAGGCTTCCCCAAGGCGCCGTTTTGAGGAGCACCAGGAATGACGCATGCTGAGGGGCGCCGAGAGCGGCAGCGTCGGGGCGGCTGCGTTGTCGCCTCCCCTGTAGTGGGGAGTGCCGGGGGACCCCGCGCTACGTGGCAAGAGTAGCGCGCAGCAAGCGGTGAGTCAACCAGGTCGAATACTACTGCAGATCTTTTAAAAAAAATTTATTGTATAGAATGTTTATATAACCATTACATACCATACATTTTTCTAACTATACATTTCCCCCCCTTTTTGACCTCCCTCCCTCTCTTCTTTTTCTCTGTTGTTCAAGCAAGCAGCAGAAGATCCATTCTTCGTATTCTCTTCTTCCAAAATTCTTCGTTAAATCCAGCTTCTCTCATCCAGGTCACAAACATTGTCCATATCTTCGTAATATCTCTTAATTTCTCTTGCCACGGCATATTTTTTTGCCATCATCTCAAAAATTTCTAACTGTATTTGTTTCCATACATATTCCAACCATTTTGAGATTGTCCATTTCTTATTATCTGTCCAGCCCAATGCTATCACTGCATGTGCAGCTCTAATCATAATTTTTTACATTGGTCCCAGAGTTCTATTTACCCTTTTATCTTCTATTATTCTTACTATTAATAAATCATTATTTATATTGATTTTCACTTTTACTAATTGTTCTATATACTTCAAAAAAATTTTCCCAAAACTTTTTTACCTCTTTACATTCTATCCACATATGGATGTAGTATGCTCCCTGTTCACCACAATGCCAACATCTTGGGCTCAATCCCTTAATCATATAAGCTAGCTGTATTGGGGTTCTATACCATTTAGGTATTACCTTTCTTTTCACTACTGCTGATCTGAACAACAGCAGCACTGACCCACCTCAATCTAGGTCCTTCAGAGATTGTCTGTCAGGGTGGCCAGAGCCATCTCTTTCCATAGGAGAATTGAAATGGATCCATAAACTGAGTCTAGAGCAGTTTAGCAAGCAATTTCTCAACTACCTTTCCCAGAAAAGATAGATGGGATACTGGGCTGTAGATGGGATACTGGCCATATCCGAAGGATCCAAGGTGTTTTTTTTAAGTGTTCCCACCTTGGCCTATTCTAGTCTCTCAGGGAAAGTCCCACTAGGGACATATTACAAATCCTTCCCTGTGAAATCTGGACCTCATCCCCACTGACTTTCATAAGCCAAGATAGGCATGGGTCAAACAGACAAGTGGAGGGTCTGATATCTCTGAAGACCCTGTCCACTTCATCCTCAGAGAGACAATCAAAATGGTCCAATATCAGACCTGAAGATCAGAGGCATAGCTACAGAAACTGGTGCCCAGGGGAAGAAGTAAAATTGCACCCTATCAGGGCGGGGGGACTGGCTCCATTAGCAGTCTCCCTCCCAGTAGCCCCTGCAAAAAACCCTCTGTAGTTCCTTTAAAATTCAGATTACTTTCCTTCTAGCCAAGTGGCACTGAGGCTGGCAAGAGACTGGGGGAGAGTACAAGGCCAGACAGGCCTAAAAAAACCACAGAGGCTTTTTGAGGGGGGTGGGGGTAACAGCAGCAAGTGTACCCCCAGGCACTGGCACCCAGGCAAGGACCCCCTCCCTTGTCCCCCTCCCTTTGCCCCTGCTGAAGATGACCACATTAAATGCAGAGTATGGCCTGTCTTACAAACTTACTAGAGTTCTTTGAGGGTGTAAACAGGCATGTGGATAAAGGGGAACCAGTGGACACTGTCTACTTGGATTTCCAAAAGGCTTTTGACAAAGTTCCTCACCAGAGTCTATTGAGAAAACTCAGCAATCAAGGAATAAGAGGGGAAGTCCTCCTATGGATTAAAAACTGGTTGAGAAACAGGAAGCAAAGAGTGGGTGTAAATGGGAAGTTCTCACAATGGAGAGATGTAGGGATCCCCCAAGGATCCGTATTGGGACCAGTGCTCTTTAACCTATTCATAAATGACCTGGAAGTAGGGGTGGGTAGCGTGGTGGCCAAGTTTGCAGATGATACCAAATTATGTAGGGTGGTGAGAACCACAAAGGATTGCGAAGAGCTCCAAGTGGACCTTGATAAATTAGGTGAGTGGGCTAAGAAATGGCAAATGCAGTTCAATGTAGCAAAATGCAAAGTGATGCACATGGGGGCAAAAAATCCAAACTTCACATACAAGCTACAGGGGTCAGTTCTATCAGTCACAGACCAGGAAAGGGATTTGGGCGTCTTAGTTAATGGTTCCATGGGAATGTCACCTCAATGCTTGGCAGCTGTGAAAAAAAGGCAAACTCACGGCCCTTTCGCCTGCGGGCCGCTTGGCCCGGCCTGGGGATGGTAAAATGCCACCCCCAGCAGGCGCCGTTACTGGCGGCGCTGCTGAAAGCGCCCAGCAGTGCCGACCCTGGCTCCCCTTCCCCTCCCTCCAGGAAGCGTCAGGCGTCCTCAAAGCACCCTTTAAAGGGGTGTTTTGAAAACAGCGTGTTCCCTGCGTGGCGGTCGCGGTGGCACGCGAGGCTGCCGCTGTTTCCCTCTTACTTGCCTTGTATGCGCCCGTCGTAAGCCCTGCTGTCTTCCATGGCCCATGCGCTGTCCTCCAGGCCCCTGGAGGCCGGAGGGCAGCGTGAGCAACAGCGCGAAGCGTGATAATGACTGGAAACAATGAAGGACAGGAAAAGCGGCGGCTCCATCTTGAAGACGCCTCTCGACCTCTGCTGGGGGGCAGCTCATGCCCTTTAACGTCGCGAGCGGCCTCCATCCCGCCCGGCAGGGAATTCTTGCCTGCCCACGGCGTGATGGCGCCCAGGAGCCTGTCTTGAAGGGCCTACGCCCTTTCCGCATCGCCAAAACGGCGGCCTGGGATGGAGAAATGCCACCCCAGGCCGCCAGCTGGCTCGGTACAGGCGGCGCTTCGTTGAAACGCAGCAGTGCCGCATCTGGCTCCCTTCCTCCCCTCAGGGCTGCCAGGTTTCAAAAACACCCCTTTGGGTGTTTTTGAGGAAAACAGCGAGCCCGCGGGCGCTGCGCTAACAGCACCGGCTGAACACGCCATTTCCCTTTTCTTCATTTTGCCTTAGTCAAGCTGTTGCCGCTTCAGTTAAATGCTTTAAATACCACGCTGTCCTCCCGACCCTGGAGGTCGGAGGCAGCGCGGGCGGGCTTAGAAGACAGCAGGGCTACGATGGTGACAAGGCAAGTAAGAAGGGGATTAGAAGAGGCGTCTCCACGCGAGTCGCTTCCCGCGCTGCCTTCTGCTGGGGCAGCTCGCATCGCCATGCGGCTAACGCTCAGTCCCCACCGGCAGAAATTCTTGTCATGGAGGGCTTCAGAGGCCTGCAGCGAAAGGGCCTATGCTGGGGATCATTAGGAAAGGAATTGATAATAAAACTGCAAGGATTGTCATGCCCTTATATAAAGCGCAGTGCGGTGTGACGCGCACTTGGAGTACTGTGTGTCCAATTCTGGTCGCCGCATCTCAAGAAGGATATTGAGGAGATAGAAAAAGTGCAGAGAAGGGCAACAAGGATGATTGAGGGACTGGAGCACCTTCCCTATGAGGAGAGGCTGCAGCGTTTGGGACTCTTTAGTTTGGAGAGGAGGCGGCTGAGGGGGGATATGATTGAAGTCTATAAAATTATGCATGGGGTAGAAAATGTTGACAGAGAGAAATTTTTCTCTCTTTCTCACAATACTAGAACCAGCGGGCATTCATTGAAAATGCTAGGGGGAAGAATTAGGACTAATAAAAGGAAACACTTCTTCACGCAACGTGTGATTGGTGTTTGGAATATGCTGCCACAGGAGGTGGTGATGGCCACTAACGTGGATAGCTTTAAAAGGGGCTTGGACAGATTTATGGAGGAGAGTCGATCTATGGCTACCAATCTTGATCCTCTTTGATCTGAGATTGCAAATGCCTTAACAGACCAGGTGCTCGGGAGCAACAGCCGCAGAAGGCCATTGCTTTCACATCCTGCATGTGAGCTCCCAAAGGCACCTGGTGGGCCACTGCGAGTAGCAGAGAGCTGGACTAGATGGACTCTGGTCTGATCCAGCTGGCTTGTTCTTATGTTCTTATGTTCTTTATGTGTGGCACCTGTTACAACTTGGAAAAGTCCCAGTGTTGCCATGGGAGATACCAGGTCTGTGGCTTTACTGGATGCAGCATTGTCCACATGGTTAAAGTCCCCTGGGGGGTGTTGCTGGGGGTGTTACTTCCTCCAGCCTTGACAGTGTGTTGGGTGGATGGTACATTGTCCATATAGCCAAACTCTCCTCAGAGTCCCACACCAGGCCTACGCACTCAATACCTGGAATTTCCAGAGTGGGGAGCACTCTGAAAGAGAAAACATCTTGCATCAGCATCACCACTGCACCCCCCCCCCCAAGAAATCCTTTGGAAAAAGGAGACATTTTTGATACAGATGAAAATGTCCTTGACGAACAGTGAGAAGCTTTAATTCACCCCTAGTTTAAAATTATTTTAATTCGTGAACAATTTATGTCCTACTTACTATATTTGCGCCGTGGATAGAGTGGTTTTCATGCCATCACTGCAAAAATTTCATTGTAGACACTTGAAATGGGAGGCTGAAAATTGCCCAATATGTGCCAGGTGTTGGTGCTTGGGAACAGCTCACCACAAAATAACAGAAGCCACATGAAGTGATTTAAAGTGGCATCTGCACTGCAGCCAGAATGTGTAAACTGACCCTTTGACTCTGATCTAGGGTTCACAAACGATTCCACAAGATTCAAATAAAAAGCCCAGGCAGATATTCTTTGAGAAAATATAAAACTATCAAAAGCTTAGTAAATGATGCTTACAAATGTTATATATAGTCTACCTCCTCCTCTCCACAACCCCACAAACCACTTAGATCAAGTGTACCAAAATATGTGATCAGGAATGTTTTTGAAGGTTTTGATTCCATGGAAAAACAATGCCCCCAAAGGACTCTATAATGAGATATGACAGGCCCCTGATAAGTGATCCTGCAGTTTCTGTGGAGCCCAAAACATGTGGGTGTCCTAATGTACATTTCTGAGCAGCATTCCCCAGCTTTCCCATACCACAAACACCCATTCGCTACAAAGAAACAAAACTAGAGAGCATTTTATGAACCCCCTAGCAAAGTGGGAATGTGCCAAATATACCATCATCCGCAAACAATGCTGCAGTCATGTGGAAACATTTTTCCACTCTGTGTCCTTTATTAAAACATTTGCAGACTAATAAATGAATCCCACAACTCCTCCTCTGATACACAGCCAAGGTCATTCATGACTGAAAAAGCTAGTCGTTAGCAAAGAATGAATTTCTCATGAGTGTTTTTTCCCCATTTTAAGTGATCATTAAACATGATCTTGCTCAAATAGTCTGAATTTACTGAGTGCATTTTGAAAAGTATTAACTTCTGCACACAAATAAACAGGTGATGCAGACCTTGAACATTTCTACTTTGCCTCAAAAATAATCTTTCCAGTGTCTCTCATGATGGACACTGTCCAGTGTCTCCCATCACCCTCATGTGAGATACTGGACATGATGACCTTTTGAGACAAAGTCTGCTATTATTATACACATTGTAGGTATTTCTTTGGAACAGTTTGTGATGTTCTTATCCAGGACAGTCAGATTTAGAATTCAGGATTTAGTGTTTAACTCTACGTATCTCATGAGAATTTTACCTCAGTGATGAAGACAACATGAAAAGGGGATTGTGAGAACAGCTATTCGTCTCCTGGATCTCAGAATGCACTGAGTTCTATTTTAAATCTGATGTGTAATGGAGAATTTAGATTTCTAAATATCTTAAATATCATATTGGAGATCCAAGTTTCTAAATTTCATTTGCCAGTATTCAGGAACTATTTCATTGCTGTTTTAACATTATTTATGGTTCAGATATATCCATATCCTTACTAACTTTTATTGTCCTTTACCTCTTTTCTTAACCCTACGCAGTGTAGCAGATACAAAATAAAACATGCAAAAAGGGCAAGAATTGTTTCTTGCTGGGAGGGGTGAATTTGCTTAGTCACAGAGTTTGGCTATGGGTTCCTTTAAGCACTACTTTTAACCAAGATGTGCTTGAATTCAGCTTGTCACCAGTCTTGCGTGTTTACCTCCCTCCTTCCCCTTCTCTTCTCATCCCAACTGGAAGCTAATTCTGGTTGCTTGCTATGTATGAATGCATGTGTTGGTAAACTGGGATTCGAAACATGGAATAACTGTGATTTATGGGGGCAAGGAACAAAGTCAGTAAACCCATACATCTGCATTGAAATGCCACAGGTAAGCAGAGTTATTTCCTAACCAGGGCCGTTTCTGCATGGCCACGATGGGGGTTGGGGCGGCTTACATGACGCCGAATCAACACCCCCCCCCCACCCCAGGTTGCGGTGGGGAAGACAGCGCCACGGAGCGCCATCGTCCAATTGACCTACCTGATCTGCGACTGTCCAGCGCATCGCCAAGGCCAGGGGACACGCCCCCCCTGCCCTGCGCTCCGGTGTCGCAGGGCGGGGGGGCGTGTCCCCAGGCCTTGGCGACGCGCCGGACAGTCGCAGAGCAAGTAGGTTGACTGGGCCCAGGGGGGAGGGAAGGCCGCCGTGTTCCGTAAACCTTGCTCGGGAAGCAAGGTGGGGAAACGGCGGCTTCGTGCTGCTCGGGAGGAGTGAGGGTGGCGCGGCTGTGAAGCAGCTGCACCCCCCATGCGAACGGCTCCCTGGGGACGGCGTTTTTGCGCTGTATTAGGCCCGTGCAGAAAGGGCCCAGGATTCTTTCACTATGGCCTCCAGAGTCTTGCACATGCCTGTTTAAAAGTCCCTCAGAATCAAACTGAAAACTTCGACTGAAGAGCACCACAGCTTGGCTATTATCAACAGCTGGACAGAGCAAGTATATTACTCACATTCTGTAGTCACTTCACAAGCTGCCCATCAGTTATGGGCCTTGGACCCTCATATCTTTGAGATGGTCTCTCACCTTATATGTTCCATCTATGACAGCTTTGCTTGCGTGAGCCAGGCCTTCTACAGGTGCCAAACTGCAAATGGGCAAAATCTCCTCTCTCTCTCTCTCTCTCTCTCTCTCTCTCTCTCTCTCTCATACTGCTTTTCAACATATCACTTATGAGCAAATTGGTAAAATATTTAGAAAGCTAGACTACATCCAAATGATTGTGAAAATCAATCACAAGCGCATAAAAGTTTACAACTGCAAGAGTGGTAGATCAACCATTAGCTTGTCATAAAAGAGATGTCTCCACATGATCTATGGGCAAAATCATCAATTGTCTATGCAGATGTCTTCTCTGTCGTGATCCCCACCTAATGGAACAGCTTGCCTGAAGAGGTCAAGGACCCCCCCCCCCCCCCGGCCCCGCTCCTGGCTTTCCACAAGCTTTGCAAAATTGAATTACTCAAAAAGACTTTTATATGCAGGCAATAGGGTTGCACTGTACAAAATGATTCACAAAGTTGCTTGGATAAATTATTAGGGATTGTGGTCCATTTGACTCTGTATAGCTTGATGAAAGTAGGATTTTACTATGTAACTTTTGCATCAAAGTCATATTAACACTTATGCTTTGCTTCAGTTCTGTCCTGGACTTCTGGTTGCTTCTACAAACACTGATCCTATTGTATTGTTTATTGAATAACCCTTCATGTTGATTGAATTGACTCACTCTGTGTAATTCTCCTTGAGTCCAAGTGAGAAAGGCAAACTGTAAATAACATAAATAAATAAAAAAGCAACACCTGTACAGCCAACAGATCTGCACTGGAGTTGATGAAAACTGAATTATCTCCACATCCTGAGAAAATAAGCACTGTAGAACCTCTCCATCTCTTTAAACTGTATATTTTTTCCTACTCTTCCTCAGAAACAAACCTCAGAGAAGCCTATTTTAGGTTCCTAGTTCCCCTGCCAAGATTTGATCAAGCCTATAGCTGTTTAACAGTACTGCAAGATCAAGCATTTCTGAACTCTTGTTTAGAAAAGTAGGAGCCTTTCCATAATGATAACTTTAATGCCAATGACATAAAAATGTGAACAGCAGAAACTAAAATGATACCTGTTTTGATCTCTGAAGACATTGCATAAAACTCCAAACAGGTTTGAAAGCTATAATTAAAATCAAGTAGAAATGCAACTTTCCAGTAGCTTCTTCAGGAGTGGGTTTAATGCAACAGACAATTGCCTTGGTTCAGCACTCTGTTCTATATGTTGACACTCCAGTGGGTACAATGCACAACATTTCTCTTCTTTGAACTGCTTCTCCATTAATGGAAAATGCTTGTTTGCGTGTTCAGATGGGCTCCCTCCACTGAAATCAATCAGATCCTTCCACACACACTCGTGCGATGATTGTATGTGAAACATAGAGGACAATGGGAAAAAAACATGACCAAGAATAGTAGGACACAGAGGCAACAGAAATGGTAGCATATTGTTTGTGATTCTTTTTTTATAAAAAAACCTGGGTTGTCTTATGTGAGGGTATTGCAGTTATCGCATTTTATAATTTATTAGATTTTATCCCCATTATTGGCTTGCAATTATACTGCAGCTCCCTAAAAGCTCATAAAGTTCTTTTTAAAAGCTCATAAAATTTCACCTGTGTTTGTTTATTGCCTACAGGATATAAACAAAATTCATTCGGCTTTGATGTATTTACCATTGCTTGGGCTTTTCTTTCCATTCCACTGAGCACTTTTATTAAACGGAATTAATTTTTCCTTGGTTTTACCTCACTGAATGAGTTCAATTGAGAAAGTAGTCAAATATGTTCTTTTAACTAGCTCTGGTGATTAATATTCTCCAAAGGCACCCCTGTAAATCTCATCAAGAAGGAGGGGAGAGAATAAAATTCACAGAGGTTCAAAGACCTGCACTTGAATATATTCCAAATTTAATTGTAAAGGGGAAAAAAGGGAGGGGAGGAATAAAAGAAAAAAGGACTGCATTTTAAGAACAATTTGTTGTGGTTATTTTATGTAATTTAAATAACTATAGCAGTGTTATCAACCCAGGTGATTTTTTTTCACATATGACCTGCACATAAAGTAAAGAGACTCTTAATTGTATATTTCAGAGCCTAACTACAAGATACAGTTTTCTTAAGCCAGCATGGTGTAGTGATTAAGAGCAGGTGGACTCTTACCTGGTGAACTGGATTTCTTCCCCCAATCTTACACCCTAAGCCTGACCTTGGGCTAGTCTCAGTTTTTTCAGAACATCCCTAGCCCCACCTACCTCCCAAGGTGTGTCTTGTGGGGAGAGGAATGAAAAGGAGTTTGTAAGCCCCTTTGAGTCTCCTTACAGGAAAGAAAGGCAGGGTATAAATCCAAACTCTTACTCCTACTCCTCCCCTCCTCCTCCTCCTCCTCCTCTTCTTCTAAGTAGATCCTGGGACAGTCCATGTTCAGAACTTGATTATCAGATGTTTGGGATCCCAAAACCAAACCAGGACCATGATACCATAGAGAGAATGGACTTAAACTTACACCCCACCCCACCAATTTCCCCAGCCTTATTTGCCTCACTGGGGAAACTTAATGGGTAACCTATCAGTATACTGGCAACTATCTACTTCCTGGACCATTTCATATTGGCACAAGAAAGAAGCCTTAAGCCCTGTTTCTCCTTATACTATGGTCACAGCTCTGGGAATCAAGTTTTGAACACAGCTCTCCCAGGCCACATGGGCCAGTCCTAGAGATGAATCCAGGAAAAGTCCTAATTCATCACTTACTGGACAGAACAAGAGCTTCCAATAGTGATGAGGTTAAGGGCATTTTTAGAATTTTGCAAATGGGAAGTGGGTTCCACCACAAAATGATCAGCAATCAGAAAATGGTCGTCATGAGGTACTGAGGGCAAAATGTTGGGAAATTGCAAGTCAGACACCCTCCTACTATAAAGTCAGTTGCTTCTGGGCTTTCCTGCTCCAATGAAGTGGAAAGGAGTCAGGGGAAGAGATGTTTGTGGAAGAGCTGTTTTCAGGAAGAAAATAACCAACACCAGAAAACCTATTACAGCTTAGCTACATCATCAAGGTATGCAGGTACAAGATGTCGCTACATGGGGATTCCACTTTGAGGACTATTCAGGAATAGTTCCATTTCTTATATGCTAACTGTGAAGTTGGCCAGACCTGAGGATACTTAAGTCCAGAGACTATCAATGGGCAAATCAGATCTTTCTATAAACACGTCAAACATTCAAGTTTGCATTAAAAATGTGAAATCTTTTTTTAAAAAATACATTGTGAGATTCTAAAAAAACCCAAAATGATAAATTAAAAAATAGGTGACTTAACACACCACTTTACTTCCATGGATCAATTAGGCCTGACTGCTTGTTACTATTCCATAACAACCACCCTATGAAAGCCAGTGTAGCATAGTGGTCAAAGCTTCAGAGCAGGATGTGAAAACTGATGTTCAAATCCCTATCCTGCTGTGGAAGCTCACTGGGTGATTTTGGACCAGTTACTTACTTTCAGACTAACCTACCTCAGAGGGTTGTTATGCAGATAGAAAGAATAGAAGACTAATGTAAGCTGCTTGGGTACCCAAAGACTATAGTTTTCCAAGGCAGAGGTGGGGAGTGGGGTCTCGGGGAGAGACAGAAGGTTTAAGACAAAAGATTCCAGACTCCTTTATCTTTTGTGTACAATTATGGAAGAAATAGCTGGTCATGCCGGAACAGAGAAGCTGCACTTGCTCAACATAACTACTCAAGGCAGATGACTGTTCTTTTTTGTACTGGGTCATCCTACTCTCTGAGATGGGATATCAAGCTCAGCAGACTATCAGCTTGACTCAGAACCAGTGGCCTTCACTGTGTTCCTGCCTTGAGCTTTGCCTCCTCTTGTGAGGAACATTCCCCTCATCGTCCTTTCCACTTCACAACTACATTTTGCCTTCTTTGGTACCTCATTCCTCCTTTCTCCTGCATTCTCCCTTTCTGTTCTTCACACTTCTGCTCCTTGTCAGGGCTAATATGTGCTCTGTCGCTCCCAGTCACGTAAAGTGCTTCCTGTTGATAACTTTCCAGAGACACCGTATATTTCATTATAGTTTAATAAGGTTGAGCTGCTGAGGCCTATTTGAATTCTCAGCGTGTCTGGTACCCACAGTAGCTTGCAGTGCTCACTTTTCAGGAGATAGGCACTATGCATTCCCAATCTCTGATCAATTCAGGTAAGATATAAATCCCCCCTCATCAAAGAGGGACAGTGAGATTGCGCAGCTCTTACAATCAGCATGGAGCAAGTATCTTATAATGACCTCCACCTGTCAGTTCTTTCCATTTTTCCTCTGCTCTTGAACATCCAGTCCCCACAAAGAAGAACCTACCAGGAGAGAATTCTAGAAAAGATTGTTTTTTTTCAATTAAGAGTGTCACTTTCACTCACAACAAGGAAGCTAAAAGAGGGTGTCAGTTCATGCACCCACAAGTGAACTTCCCAACCAACTGAGGTGCCTTAAACACCCAACTTGTATTCTGGGTTTCCATACAACTCTGGTGTAACAGGCTGAATCCAAGCCTCTAACATATAAATCCTTTATTTGTGGGGTGATGGAAAGATTTCATTGCTACATGCAAACTATATGTATCAACCTGAACAGTGTTGCCATGATTTTCCTCCCTTCAATGTCACATTAAAAAGCAGGACAGAACAATTGCTTCTGTAAATACTCAGTTTCAGCCTTGTGCTGTGAAAGATATTCCCCCAAGATGGCGCCGACGAGGGCTGCCTCGGTGGAATGCTCTCAAATGGCTTCTACATTTTCTACTATTTCCTGCAATTTACAACGAATTTCATACTCCAGAGACCATCTGCTAAGAATTAGGGAACGTTTCCTTAAGGAGTGGCTCTCTGCAACTTTACCCCTATCTGTCTTTACAACCACGGAGGAAATTTCAGCACAGGAGGCAGCCATTTCCTGGCAACAACAGATCTTTACAACCATGGAGGAAATTTCAGCACAGGAGGCAGCCATTTCCCGGCAACAACAGATCAGCAAAAACAAGCACAGGCGGCAGAGACGAAGAGGTAAAAGGGCGGGAATTTTAAATAGACTAAGGAATAAAGGGAATTAAAAAAAACCCGCTCCCTTCAATCTTTCTTTACTCAATTTATGCTCACTTGCCAACAAGATAGATGAAATACTTCTTTTTAAACAGATGCAAATTCACTGAGTTTTTACACAGCAGCATCTGCCTATGCTTTATCACTGAAACCTGGCTAAATGGAAGGCATTGATGAATTTACAATAGCATGTGCATACCCGGGGTTTCTTAGATACTCTTTACGTTCAGAACAGGATTGCAGGAATTACTTCAGGGGAAAAGAAAAAAAGGAGGAGGAGGGGATTATGTATGCTTATGGCCATCAACAAAAAGCTGGTGTCAAGACATAACAATAATTCAAAAAAAATTCTGTGATGAAAATTTGGAGTCCTTACTTCTATTAATTGCAAACCCTTTTGGTATTATTCCCCTCGAGAGATAAATTCAGTTCTGTTTTTTTTTGGTTTATATATTCATCCCATTGCAAGCATCTGTAAAAGGCATTAAGAAAACAACTCCTAACCGATCAGATTATGGAGGCTGAAGCCAAAATAACACCTGATTCACTTTGGATTATTATTTTGGGAGATTTAAACAAAGGCAAACTTAAAGGGAAGACCTGCAAAATACTTTCCAGCATGTCAACTGGTGTCCCCAACGGCCAGAGGCAGCAGAATATCTTTAGACCCTTTCTCGCTATACAACACTGAAAGATGTGCTTATCGGTCTTTACCACGAGCAGCTGTAGGCCATTCTGATCATTGCATGATTCACCTTTGTTACCCTGCTTACAAAACAAAGATTTAAAGAAGCCACAAAACCAATAACTAAATCCGAGGTGAGAACGTTGGACTGAAGAGGGGCAAAGTTAAAGCTTTCGCAGGTCAGTCTTGCCTTGACTGTACAGACTGGAATATTTTTTTTAAAGACACCTCTCTGCAGATTTGGATGAAATCTCACAGATACTGTAACCGAAGCATGCATATGTCAGCTTCTGCCAGTGAAGATCTTTGTATACCAACCAGGAACTTGCGTGATATATAGTAGAACAACAAACCTTGGTTCACGAAAGCTAAACTTAAGCAGTCACGTGGATTTCCAAAGAAAGAGGCCTACAGAAAGGGTGTGATAGAATGTTGTACCAATCAGAGCCAGAAATGTATTAACAAAGGAGATCACCGTAGGAGCAGCAAAAAAGAAACTACTCCTTGAAAAGCTAAAAAAATCAGTTTTTCACCAAACGGAACAGCAAACATGTGGAAACTCTCAAAAAGAATATCACCGGGTTACAGTAAAAAACCACCTTCCCAAGCTGGAAGCTGAAATCAGGGCAATTGGCAGACGACCTGAACGTGTTCTAACTGTAGGTTTGAAAAAAAAACAATCTACAGTCACCTTTCCTCCACAACCTCCTATCCTTTCAGATATGTCTCCTAACAATATGCCAAACTTCCTATAACTGAAGACTCCGACTTTCCCATTGGGTTTTACAACCCCTGGTGATCTCTCAGAAAGGAAGTGCAAGATCTATTTCACAGACAGAAGCCTGGAAAAGCACCAGGCCCAGACAAAGATAACACCTTCTTGCCTAAAAAGTCTGTGCTTTGTCCAATTGGCCCCCATCTTCACCCAAATCTTTAACAAATCACTAGAGATGTGCTATGTTCCTTCCTGCTTCAAAACACTCCACTCCTATCGGCCCCAGTGCCGAAGAAGCCTTCCATCAAGGAACTGAACGACTACAGACCAGTTGCTCTAACATCTGTAGTTATGTAAACTTTTGAAAGGCTATTGATGTACCACTTTGAAAACCATCCGCAATGGATCCACTGTTGGACCCCTTGCAATTTGCATACCGAAAGCAATATTAGATGCGATAGAAGATGATGCTGTTAATATTATTTTGCACTATATCCTACAGCATCTTGAATCGCTTTAAAGACCTATGCAGGTATGGTCCTCTTTGTTACGACTTTTGTAGTTCAGCATTCAATACTATCAGACCGGACATTCTTCTAACCAAATCCAAATCAGCTAGCCAGTACCTGAGCATATTTGTAAATTTGGATCGCCAAGCTTCCTAACGAAGATGAGGAAACAGCAGGTAGAAGCTAGGAAAAAATTTAAGCATCAGACACTCAATAAAATGAGCACAGGGCCCCCCTAAGGCTGTGTACTTTCACCACTTCTCTTCTCTCTGTATACCAATGACTGCATCTTCAAATGATCCATCTGTTGTAAAATACTGAAATTTGCAAGATGATAACAACAGTGATTGGTCTCATCTTGACAACTGTGATGAAACACGTGATACCAGGACGGGAGGTTGAACAACTAGCCCTTCGATGGTGCCACTGGAACAATCTTAGAACTGAACATCAATTCTTAAAAAAACCCAGAAATGGTGGTGATGATTTCAGGAGAAACCCTCCCATCGCTTCCTCCCTCTCACAATACTATTAGACAAATGCACAGTATCAACAGTAGAGACCTTTAAATTTCTAGGCTCCATCACATCTCATGACCTAAACTGGTCCCCGAACATCAAAACCATCATCAAAAAAGCACCACAAAGAATGTTCTTTCTGCGCCAATTCAGGAAGCTCAAACTGCCCAAGGAGCTGCTGATGCGGTTCTACAGCGGAATCGTTGAGGGTCTTGTTGTCTTGCACCTCTGTAACTGTATTCGGTTTGGTTCTGCAACCCAATTGGATCGACACAGACTTGGAGAATGATCGGAACTGCAGGAAAGGCAGATTGCTGCTAACCTGGCTGGGTGGGGACCTGTATGGCGGGGTCAAAAAAAGGGATATTGAAATGTGTACTGACCCCTCGCATCCTGGACATAGGCTGTTTCAACAAATAGCACTCTGGTGAAGCTGCAGGGCACTGCACACCAAGACAGCTGGACATGGAACGGTTTTTTCCCGGATGCCGTCACTATGATGAAACAAAGATGATTCCCTCGATAGATGTCAGGCTATTTGTTATATCATTTTGTTATCGAGGTGCTGCACTACTTTTTTCGTCGTTCCTGTTAAATCATCTGATTGTGATGGTATGACTATAGCCTGTGATGACATTTCATTTGTTTGTGGTTTTACATTTTAATGTTTTTTATTACTATTGATTGTTTCCTGATTGCTTACTAGACCTATATGACAATCATTAAGTGCTGTACCTTATGATTCTTGACAAATGTATTTTCTTTTATGTACACTGAGAGCATATGCACCGGAGACAAATTCCTTGTGTGTCCAATCACACTTGGCCAATAAAGATTCTATTCTATTCTATTCTATTCTGTGGGTTGATCCAGAAGATTGCACAGTCATCATTAAATCAATCAGGCACTTAAACCAGTAACTGGTGCAGCTGGAAAATTCCAGTTCTTCCTCCAGGAAGCAGGACGTATAGACATCTGTTGCTGAGCAGAAGGTGACTGTGTTAGAGCAAAGGCACTTCTTGATTAGTACCTGCAGTAGACCCCTTCATCCACTTAAGTATACCATTGACAGTCTTGCCATTATAAACTTCTTTTCATGTTTCCCCTTTCCCTTTCTCCCCCCCTCCCCCCCCCCGGGGTTGTTAGGTAGCCCATTCAAGCACACACGTGTGTGCATACACACCCACAATAAAAAAAAACTTCTTGCAATCTCAGTGGCACCAATGCTGTATTTCACTGCAGCGGGGCTTCCCCATTTCCATTACAGGGGGAGAGAAAGGGAAAGATGCCACTTGATACAGCTAGCATTAATGAGCAAGTATTTCATTTAACCTTTTCATTTGGAAAGACCTCTCTGAGGCCCTTTCCATACCTGCCAAATAATTCACTTTCAATCCATTTTCACAATGCACTTTCAATCCACTTTCGCACAGTAAAATCCAGCTGCAAAGTGCACTGAAAGTGGATTGAAAGTGCATTATTCTGCATATGCGGGCCTAAAATGGTAGCTGACAAAATTCTTAAGATTATAGTGTCATAGCATTGTGACAGTGTGTGAAAAGGGAAATTTAATTTTCTCAATGGCAAAGGCTGAGATCACACTGCCTGCCCTAAAACTTAAAAGTAGCATGGGCTGGGATACAGTTTAAGATGTATACATCTTCCTATTGTGTTGTTAATAAGTTTTGAAGGTTTCCACTAGGGATTAGTGCCCAGGGTGCTTGGCACAGTACCACACCCAATTAGACTTTTTATCAGTTTTTAAAAACCTTATTCTTTATTTTATTTTGCACTAATCAACTTGGTCCTTTGAATTAGATAACTACAAACACAGAGGAGAAATCACATTTGTGGTTGTGGGCAAACAACAGCATGTTCTGCTGTCTGAATCCAGAAAAGGCTATTTCATGTTTCCCCTACTTTGAAACCTCCCTATCTCTTCCTTGCTCTCTTTTTTTTCCCACACACATGATCGCCGTTGCTATGGCCACCAAGTGATGAATTGTTTTTTTAATCTGGCCTATGAATCTCCCTTGACAAAGTTGGGCTCAGACCTGTACCACTAGCTATTTTTAGGGAACCGCTGCATAATGCAGAAGCTGATGAATGTTCTCAGATATACATTAGTCATCTGCTTCCAGCTGTGAAGTGGTAGATTATCTCTGGACTGAAGTTTGAAGAGAAGAAAATGGGAGACTTGGAGGTATCATAATGGCAAACTTATCAAGAAAGAGAACAAGCAGGGCCTAAGGGAACCATTTCAGAAACAATGACAGAAATAGTCATCCATCACAAAGTTTGACAAGATGCTGCCAGACTTTTACTCTTGATGCCCCAGGACTCCCATCACAGGGGACCTTCCTTTTGATCCCTATACACTTGTACACCTTAGCCTGGGTGTAGCAAAACTGGCTGAATAAGCAGTATTATTAAAATAAAGCATGGACCTAGCAATGGAAAATGGAGTCTGTATCAAACCAATATCGAAATGAGAGTGAGTCATGCTGAGGGCATCTAAGGAATGTGAAGCAGCTCCTTCATTAATCATGTGAAAGCCATTTCTGGTGGGAGTCAACCAAAGGGCTTCTCCTCCCCAGAATTTAAGGGTTGCCCTCCCTGCTAATCTGGACTTAATGAATGATCCAAATAACCAAGACAATGAGCAATGGGCCATGCTGGTAGGGGCTCATGGGAATTGTAGTTCCTGAACATCTGGAGAGCCACAGGTTCCCTACCCCTGGGCCAGCCCCAACTGTTTTCTCAAACAGGTCCTCAACACCATTTCAGAATTTGAATTCTCTCTCCTCTGACCCATTTTAATTTTTTTAATTTGACTTTTTCAGGTCCATGATGGCCCAGGCTATCCTGATCTCAACAGATTTCAGAAGCTAAACAGGGTCAACCCTGGTTAATAACTAGATGGGAGATCACCAAATAACACCAGGGTTGCTATGCAGAGGAAGGCAATGGCAAACCACCTCAGTCACTTGCCTTGAAAACCATACATGGACACCACAAGCTGATTGTGACTTGATGGCACTTTACACGCACGCACACACGCATGCATGCACACACACACACATGCACCCACACATCCACATACACCCACCCACCCACACACACCCCCACACCCCCACAATTTCCTCTAGTGAACTCTTTCCAGGACCTAAACTAGCGGCTTTTGAAGCAAATGACACCAAAATTGCAAGTCCTGCCTGTTCACCAAAGAGGTTTCAAGTTAATTAGATCAAGAGGTACAATTCTTCAGGTCCTCCTTGAACAAGATGTGCCTTACTTGTCTCCATAGTTGCCTGTGGCAGAAAAAATTCTGTGCCAGTAGCCAAACACATAAGAGCAATCACTGTTCAAGCATCTTCAGATGCAAACAGAATCAAGCAAGGGACACAGCTGCGAGCACAACTAATTTTGTTAAACTGAAAAAAGAAAGACAGGCCTGGGAGCATTAAAAGCCTGTCTCGGAATATTCCCATATATTTCTGGAATTTTGGGGGACCGCAAAATATCTGAAGACACATCCTGACTCGGAATATCAAAAACTTATGCATGTTTTTATACAACATAACAGGAAGCCTAGTTCATCTGCAACATTGTAAATGCTCGTTTGCAATGGCTATGACTGGCTCAGATTCTGTGTGTTTAGAATCTAATTTGTTCCACAATTTAGCTCCAGATTCTAGATCAGGTCTGAAACATAGAAAACAGTAGAATTTTATGAGAATCAATCAAGTGAGTTTTCCTTAGCTACTACTTAACTATGCCAACTGTGATGGGTTAAGTGGAATGGGCAGAACCCACATTGGAACCTTGACTAAGAGGAAGGCCTAAACACACACAGCCACATCATATGAACCTGCCTGTAGCCCAGACCAACTTAATTGCCATGCCAGTGCCTGAAAGCATCTAAGCACCCATCAGACAGACATAGGGAGGCCCACACAAGATGAGATGTGCAGGGCGGGACCATTTTAGACTTGGACGACCTGACCAAGCAAAGTTGCAATTACTGTTTTGGTAATTACTGGGCTCAGCCTAGGAAAGTAAAAGCTGCTGAAAGTGATAATAATTATAGTTCATTCTGCATGTAAGAGATGGCTTGCCCAAACATGCAGACAGGGCATAGAAGAAGCCAATTTTCCCCCACAAAATGTTAGTGGTGAGATGCAGTTTGTGAACCCTACCAAATTTTCCAGAGATATGCATTCCTTTAGGCTATTTTCATTTCACTTAACACTGGAGATCATTATGTTGCCCACAATAAAACAAATACAGCCTTTCTACCTTTAGCAGCATGTCTGGATCCATGTGGGATTAGGTGGGGAGAGGTATATGCAGCCAAAAGGGAAAGCTAGTTTGTGAGTCAGATATTGGACAGAGTTGCCAGATCTCAGGTTTGGCTTTGAAACTTAGGTTTGGAGTCATTCTCAGGACCTCACAATGGTAGACAGAAATCTCTCAGCCATTAGTTAGCCCCCTTGGATTATGGCTTTTTAAAAAAGACTTCTATTAATACTTACCTGTAGTAGCAGCTCTACTCATCAATTGAAAATGGAAGGCATTAATTTAATTGGGAGGCAATAATTAACTTTTAACTCAACTGCATTTCATGCTTAGCACACAAATTGGGGGTTCTTTTTGTTCAACAACTGCACATGGCAAATAGTCTCTTCAAAGTCATCTGAGTCAGTCTACACATTTATTTATTTGTTTCACAAAATTAAAAGCCAACCTTTTGTTGCCACAAGGGCCACTGGGATGGTAAAAAACCTGTCCAATCCAAAAAGGCTGAAGAGTCTGGGACTGTTCAGTTTAGAAAAGAGACTACTAAGGGGTGGGGGGGGAGGGGACATAACGCTTTATAAAATTATGCATCAGATGGAGACAGTTGATAAAGACAACTTCTGTATCTTCCAAAATGTTAGAATTTGGGGGCATCTAATGTGCAATAGATTCAGGGCAGACAAAATGAGATACTTTATATACTTCTTTATATACTTTAGAATGATTAAAATGTGGAATTTGTGATGGCCACTGCAGTGATTTAAAAGCTTTAAAAGGGGATAAGACCGATTTATGGAGGATAGGGGTCTATCAGTGTAGGCTAGCCATGGTGACTGAAGGGAATCTGACTGGACGAACTCCAGCTCCACTTGGACAGAGGCAGTTCGATGATGCTGGTGTTGTTAGATCTCACTGCAGCATTCGATGTAGCAGATCACAACCTTCTGGTCCACTGCCTCACCAATATCGGGGTTCAGGGGCCTTATGCTGACTGGCCTCCTTTCTCCGAGATCGGGGACAGCAGGTGGCATTGGGGGGAAAGAACTTCAGGCGTTGCCCCATTGTATGTGGGGTGTCGCAGGGGGTGATCCTCTACCCGATGCTTTTTAACATCTACATGCACCCCCTGGCAAGTCTGGTCCAGAGTTTTGGGCTGCGGTGTCAGCAATATGTGGATGACCCCCAGCTCATGTTCACAATGGAGGGCAGCCCATCTTCGGCCCCTGGAGCTCTCCAGCGATGTCTAGAAGCCATTTCTGGTTAGTTGAGAGTGAGCCATCTGAAGTTAAATCCTATGAAGACGGATGTGCTAGAGCTGGGGCGCAGGGAGCAACCGGTGGATTTTTGTCTGCCTATGCTAGACGGTGAGGCATTGCACTTGGTCTCGTCCATCAAAAGCCGGGGATCTATCCTGGACCCGGCACTATCGCTTGAGGCCCAGGTGGCTCAAACGGTCCAGGTAGCGTTCTACCATCTGTGGCAGGCAAGGCAATCAGCCCCATACCTCTCCCATACTGACTTAGCCACAGTCATCCATGCAACGGTCACCTCCAGGCTTGACTATTGTAACTCGCTGTACACTGGCCTGCCTTTGACTATGATCCAGAAGCTAAAACTTGTTCAACATGTGGCAGCCAGACTCTTTATGGCCGTGGTGGCGAACCTTTGGCACTCCAGATGTTATGGACTACAATTCCCATCAGCCCCTGCCAGCATGGCTAATTGGCCATGCTGGCAGGGGCTGATGGGAATTGTAGTCCATAACATCTGGAGTGCCAAAGGTTCGCCACCACTGCTTTATGGGGATGTCTAGTTGGGACCAGATTACTCTGGTTCTATACCGTCTCCATCAGCTGCCCATCGAGTTCTGGGTCATGTTCAAAGTGCTGGTTTTAACCTATAAGGCTATAAGTGGCCTTGGGCCTGCAGACTGAGTCTCCCCATATTGCCCTGTTAGGATCCTCCGATCTTCAAAGGAGTACCTATTAAAGGTCCCTGGCCCAAAACACATCCGGCTGGTCTCCACTAGGACCAGGGCCTTTACGGTCCTGGCCCCCCTTTGGTAGAACAGGCTCCCTAAAGAGACCAGGGCCCTGCGGGACTTGTCGAGTTTCTGCAGGGCCTGTAAGACGGACCTGGTAAAGACCCAAACAATCTACTACATTTAAGGAAGTCTGAAAGTGTGCAGCCATCACCTTTGATCCCTTCCACACATGCAGAATAATGCACTTTCAATCCACTTTCAATGCACTTTGCAGTGGGATTTTACTGTGCAGAATAGCAAAATCCATTTGCAAACAATTGTGGAAGTGGATTGAAAGTGCATTATTCTGCATGTGCGGAAGGGACCTTTGCTCCAGGATAGAACATTTGAAACTGGTTGATAGTTTTTGAGATCTCACTTATCATATGGTACAATCAGGTACTGATACATGGAAGTCCTACCATTCATGCTGCCATTAAAGGGTGACATCACCAGGCCCTGCCCCATGAATATAGGGTTTGGAATGCTGGGCCTTGACAATGCTAGAACTGGACCTCAGGGAAACCTGGGTTTAAATTTTTGCTCAGCCATAACACATGCTACTAACAGCTGCGCTTTTTGAAGGAAAAGCAGGACTAAATGTGCTAAATGTGATGTGGGGGTTCAAGTGTCACACTGGGACCTGGGAGACCAAGGCTTAAATCCTCACTCTGCTACATGGCAAAAAGGGGTCACTGGTCTGGTGATGCTCCCTTTCTCTGCTTTAGCTACTTCCCTGAAAGAGGAGAAAGGGAAGGGAGGGGAGAAAGAAAGAAAGAAAGACCAAATTTCTAAACTTTCCTATCCTACTTCTTTGGAGGAAACTATTCTCTCCCTCCCTCCCTCCCTTATTCCCTCCCTCCCTCCCTCCCATCCTCCCCCACCCCATCCCTGCCCTATCCCACTGCATTTAGAGAACAGGTCTAAGATTACTCTCAGGAAATTGTTCTCCGGACTGCACTGTTGGCATTGCATTGCCTTACAGAATAAGCTAGTCCAGTCCAAGCTGCAGCCAATCTAAGCCTTGGCTAATAACTTACAAACAGCAGTAAAGAGTCCCAAGCTCTTATTCAAGGATCTGACAAGTTTGGAACAAAGCCCTCAGTCTGTAGGAATTGTTTATCTTCCAGCTTCCTCTCCAAAACAGCTCACCCCATCTGGGTCATAAATAAAGGAACAATAGCTACATATTTTTAGACTCTATGCAGTACTGGTTGGATTCCATTTTGTCACACCCCGAGTTCTTCTTTTTTAAGAAACAGACCTGTAGAAGTTAAGTAATTCAAGGAAGTGGCCTATGTTTTCAAAAACTGAGTTTCTTTTACTTAGTCTTGTCAAATGTGGTCCTGCAGTAGGGTTACCAGGTCCTCCCAGCTGACAGTGGGGGGATGGAGGGGTAGTATTACCAGCTCCAGGTTTAGGAACTTGTAGAATTTTGGAGTGCAGCCTGGGGAAGAGAGAGGCTTCAGTGGGATACATTGTCACAGAGTCCATTCTCCAAAGCATACAACAAAGAGGAATAATTGTGGTACCCAAAACACATAGATGAGTGCATGTACAGTATATGCAAAATATTTAATCTCAAACTTCCTGTAACAAACACGCAAAAAATTGCATGTGGGTAAACAATGGTGAACCACACGCAAAAAATTGCATGTGGGTAAACAATGGTGAACCACCTGGTTATCTTGCTTGTTTTGTGGACTATTTTCCACTTCTTCAGTTCATATAGTCTGCTTACTAGTAGATCGTGGTACACCTTTCATATAGATATCTTATACAAACATCTAAGCAAATAGCAATCCTCTGATCTTCAGTCAGGGTGTCTGTCAAACACGAAACTAAGGCCGTTTCTGCATGGCGGCAGAAACTGCTCTCCACTGACATCATAAATGCTCAGAGGACGCTTGGGACCACTCGCATGGTATCGTGCGGGCGGCCCCAAAGCTGCAGCGAACCACAGAGGCAGCATTGTTTGGGAACACAGGGAATCAACATGTGAAAAAAAAGTGCACTATGAGCAGGAAGAGTATGATTTTTGAATGTTATTTGCAAGGACTGCAGCATCATTAATCTTCAGCCATACTTCTAGAGTATCTTCCAGCTGCATTCCCACCGAGAATCACTGTAGAGACAGCCCACTTGTTTGAACAAGCCTCTCCCCTTTGAAACTCTTCCCACATGGCCAACTCCTTGGCACATCCTTTGCCACTCTGGCTCTATGGAGAACTTAAGTTTAGAACCGTGAGCACTTTATTGATTGCATTGTACAAAGAGTTCAGAAACTGTTCTTCAGTTTTTGGTTTGCCCTCTAAGACTACTCTATGTGCTATTATTCAGGGTGCAGCCATAAGTTAACTAAATGTATAAAGAAGAAGAAGAAGAGTTTGGATTTATATCCCCCCTTTCTCTCCTGTAGGAGACTCAAAGGGGCTTACAATCTCCTTGCCCTTCCCCCCTCACAACAAACACCCTGTGAGGTAGGTGGGGTTGAGAGAGCTCCGAGAAGCTGTGACTAGCCCAAGGTCACCCAGCTGGCATGTGTGGGAGTGTACAGGCTAATCTAAATTCCCCAGAAAAGCCTCCACAGCTCAGGCGGCAGAGCTGGGAATCAAACCTGGTTCCTCCAGATTAAATACATGAGCTCTTAACCTCCTATGCCACTGCTAAAGGAGTTCTGGGCTGTCCTAGGATACTTCCTGGGATACTTGCATCCTGATTCTTCCAGTAGATACCAACCAGGTGCCCGTGCTCATTTCACTAGCAATCCTGCTTTATGTTAGTATTATGAATGGCTGTGTTTTTACAAGGTTAACTGACCCTTAGGAATAGACTCCAGTTATTTTGACTTTTGCAGTTACAATTGTATTGCTCTGTCAAATGGATACATATTATAGGGAGGGAAAGTGCAGACGGAAGCCCTACCTTAAAATATTACATAACAAACGTTATTAAAGTGATTATACATTACCACCATAAATAACAGCACTATATTTAAGTAGGTTGTAATTGTGACAGGGGTCAGGGCACATAGTGAGCTCCGGAGCAGTGAGCATGCGTGCGCTGGGCCAGCTGGGCGGCCGAGTCACACCCGGCCTGATCACGTGATGTGCATGTGTTTAAGGGGTGGAGCATGCTCCCTATATATTAGGCAGCACACGGTTGCTCCAGCCTTCTTTGATGCCTGGAGCAAACTGACCCACCCACCCTCCCTATTTTTATGGGTTGGTTTGGCTGCACTAATTTGTCACAACCCTGGCGGTTTGGGCAGAGGAGAACATCCTTGTGGGGAGGCCGAGCTTGCATGCCGAATCTCCCTGTGGTTGGGGGTCTCCTTAAGAGGCTTGGGGTGGGGCAGGCTCATGGTGCATGCCGTGGAGGCCTCTGCAATTTGAGCCTGACACCCCAGCAGTTAGGGGGCCACAAAGGGCAGGCGCCCCGGTGGCCCAGTACCTCTCTGCCCTCCCCAATAGGGATTGGTGTTGTTGCCGGGGTCAGCCAGGGGTGCTGACCGGCTGCTGAACAGATGTGCTCCTCTTGCTTGCCCAGCTTCTGCCTTAATAATAATAAAAAGGGCTGTGGCCCATTTTAATTCCAAGACGTGTCCTATGGTTATTCACCAGATGAAACCTCTACAGATCTGGGCGCAAATTCATAAATGTGCCTAAATTTCTTTGTGGTTCCAGTTATTCTGCTACCCCATGCTAAGAAGTCTGTTCCATTTATAGAACATTTGCAATGAATCAGAGAATTATAGAATAATAGAATCATAGAGTTGGAAGAGATCACAAGGGCCAGAAAGTTCAGCCACCTGAAATGCATGAACACGTAATCTCTTTTTTCTTTCTTTTGCTACGGGCATAACCAAAAAAACAACAACATTTTTGTTGTTTTTAACCTCTCTGGCAAACCTCATCTCATTATGAGCTTTAGCTTTTCTGACTTTCTTCCTATACATTCTGGTTATTTATTTGAATTCCTCTTTGGTGATTCCCCCCCTTTTCCATTTCTTGTACATATCCTTTTTAAATCTTAGCTCAGTTGAAAGTTCTTTAGACATCCATCCTGGTTTCCTTGGACACCTCCAATTTTTCCTCCTAATTGGACCAGTTTGAAACTGCACCCTCAAGATCTCACTTTTAAGAAACTCCCAGCCATCATGCACCCCCTAGAATGTGTGTATGACTACGCTTGGCATCCTCTTTCCACCAGAGGCAGAACTAACAGGGGACGCTGTGTGCGCATTGCACTGGGCGCACTCCTGGGGGGACAGAAAATCACTCCCCATGGCGCCCCCACCCCTGAGGCTCCCCCCGCCCCCTCACACTTACCTTAGTTCAGCCTGAAAGTGCAGGCTGGAAAAGCAGCCTGTTCACTTGAGGCTGAAAATGGCCAGGTGGGAACTACACTTCCCAGGAGACCTTGCAAGCTCCAAGGTCTCATGGGAAGTGTAGTTCCCACCTGGCCATTTTCAGATTCAAGTGAACAGGCCACTTTTCCCAGCCTGCACTTTCAGGCTGAACTAAGGTAAGTGGGGTGGGGGAAAACACAGAGTGAGCACCAGGGGCAATATGGCCCAGCTATGCCTCTGATTTCCACTGTATAACAAACTCCAGGAGTACATGATCACTCCAACCTAAGGATCCTATCACTTCTGCTCCACTAATCAGGTCATTATTGGTTAGGAGCAGATCTAAAATAGCTGTTTCCCTTGTTGCTTCTTCCACCTTCTGGACCATGAAATTGTCTGCAAGGCAAGTGAGAAATTTGTTGGACCTGATTGTCATGGAAGAGTTTGATTCCCAACAAATATCTGGATAATTGAAATCTCCCATGGTTACTACTTCTTTCCTTTCTGAAAGTTTGGTGATCTGTTCCAAGAATGCATCATCCAGACTGGCATGGGGATCTATAATAGACACCCACAATGAGATAAGTGCTTTTTCTCTCCCCCTTAATTTTTACCTAAATGTTCTCAACTTGGCTTGCAGGATTTAAGTCATGGACCTGCTCACAGCTGTAATAAACGTTTTATGTATAATGCTACTCTTTTTTTCCTATTTGATCTGTTTCTCTGAAATAGGTTATACCCTTCAATTCTTATGTTCCAATCATGAGACTCATCTCACCAGGTTTCAGTGATGCCTGTGATATATTTGTTTTGCTTTGTTCAGAGTTCTAGTTCATGTTGTTTATTTTCCATGCATTGTGTATTTGTGTACAGACATCAAAAGCCATGGTACATTTGCTCTGGCTGCTTCATTAAGGTTTTTTCCCTCCCACTGTTGGTTTCTTGACCTATTCGCTCAGTTCTCTGTAACCTTTGGACTATCATCACTATCACTTGATGAACTGCTGTATGCTTGAATGCTGTCTCCCTGCCCCACATAACTCAGTTTAAAGTCCTTCTAATCAGGTTTGTGGGCCTCCTGGCAAATATGTTTCTACCTACAAGTGTGAGGTGCAACCCATCCCTTGCCCTTGCCAGCAGTCCCTCTTCATGAAACCACAGACCATGGTCCAAGAACGGAAATCATTTCTGGTGGCACCACTTGAGAAGCCAGTTGTTCACCTCCACTATTCTTCTTTCTTTCCCTGGACCGGGGGGAGAGACCGAGGGAATTTCAGCCACCAAATCTGGAGGGGGTCATGTTGGCCCCAACATCTCTGGCTCGCAGCCTGGGGGTCCGCCTGGACTCTTCATTATCTATGGAGAACCAGGTGGCCCATGTTACCCAGGTTGCGTTCTTCCACCTTCGCCAGGCACGGCGGTCGGCTCCCTATCTCTCCCAGTCTGACCTGGCCACTGTGATCCATGCGACGGTCACCTCGAGGCTGGATTACTGTAACTCGCTCTACGCAGGCCTTCCCTTGCAACTGATCTGGAAGCTGAAGCTGGTCCAGAATGCAGCGGCTCGGCTTTTGACAGGTGGTGATTATTCAGATCATATCACCCCTGTGCTACGCCGTCTGCACGGGCTCCCAGTGGAGTTCCGGATCGTCTTCAAGATGCTGGTAATAACCTTTAAGGCCTTACGCGGCATGGGGCCCTCATACCTACAGGACCGCATCACCCCTTATGTCTCATTACAGGTCGCTGCGCTCGGCAACGGCAGATCTACTGGTGACCCCTGGTCCTGCAATGATACGGTTGGCCTTCAACTCCGCGCCAGAGCCTTTACGTTTCTGGCCCTCGCCTGGTGGCATCGCCTTACCTCCAGCAGCGGGAATTTTGGGCGGGACCTTAATGAGTTCCGCAGGGCCTGCAAGACGGAGCTTTTCCACCGGGCTTTCGGGGAGGCCGGCCGTGGATCTACTGCCCCCTATCGACACTGAAATTGAAATCAAAACTGAGACTGCTGCTCCATTCTATTAAAGCTGGGCCTGTCTTACTTATAAATTCTATCCCAGGCCCTGCAATACTCCCTCCCCTTTTTTCTTCTTTTAATGGCCTTCGGCGGGGCGCCTGTCTTAATTAATTTATGAACTGGGTTGCTTAACCTATAGTTCTGTAGTAAACTGCTGCTTAGTTCTTAGGTTTTAATGATTTTAGTATTTTATGTTGTTGATTGCTGTCTATGTAACAGCCATGTTGGAAGCCGCCTTGAGCCCTTCGGGGATAGGCGGCCTATAAGTTTAATAAAATAAATAAATAAATAATGTCCTTCAACTGGGAGGAGAGATGAAATGACAACTTGTTCATCCAGATCCTTCAGCTTCCTTCATTTCCTCCCCAGAACCTCAAAATCCCTTCTGATGTCCTGAAAGCTATGTCTGGCTGTGTCATTTGTTCCCATGTGGTTCAAAAGGAAGGGGTAATGGTCAGTGGGCTTAACAAGTCTTGTCAGCCTCTCAGTGACATCACGGATTTGTGCCCCAGGGAGACAGCATACCTCTCATGACATCTTGTCAGGCCTGCAAATCGCTGGTTCTGCTCTCCTCAGCAGGGGCTGGCAGGGGCTGATGGGAATTGTAGTCCATAACATCTGAAGTGTCAAAGGTTTGCCACCACTGCCATAAGTATTTCTTCTAAATGTGCATTGATTTTGACCTGATATCGTTGTACACTCCCTTCAGTTACTCTTGAATCTAGAGTCTGCAAAGATCTGCAAACATTATGTCTGAATCTGAACATCTTGACTGTTAGCAGGACCTGCAGACTGTTAAACCACTTTCTGAAGGTTGTATTTTCTGAATCCAGCTTGTCACCTGTATTGCTCATTCGGTTGTTGATAAGATGTTGGCACATAAGATGTTGGCAGATTTTTATAGCTACAGGAATGCTTTGTGGGAGCTATCCAATAGTTAGCGAAGTACAATCCTGAGAAGAGCTCTTAGCTTTTCTCCTTCCTCATGTTTTTGAAGTCAATAAGGCCAGGAGTTCTTAAATCGAAGGAATGCTTGGTCCAGATTGTCATGTTCATAGTCAGAGGGAATCAGTATCACTACACTTACCTACAAGACTTCCTCTCCCTATACATATCCCAAAGAGTCCATGCTTGGCAAGTAACAACTTACCAGTGATCCCTGGTCTCAAAATTGTCCAGCTGTCCTCAACCAGGGTCAAGCCCTTCTTAGCACTGCCCCTAGTCTGATGCAATGGTCTGCTGAGTGAGATCAGGGCAGTGTGAGATCTATTACAATTTTGCAGGGCCTGTAAGGCAGAGCTATTCCACTAGGCAAATGTTTAAGAGCAGCAACAACTTCCATCTTGCTGGCGTCCCTTTTCCCTTCCCTGCTCCCTTTCTCCAACCACAGCATGATTGACTGGTATATTAGTGTGGGGAATGGTTCTGCATATTTACCCCTCAAATTTTTAAGAGGTGCCAAGGTTTTATTGGAATTTGTATTTTTGAATTTTATTGGATGTTTTAATTAATTTCTGGAAGCCCCTCTGGGCCCTTTGGGAAAGGGTAGCCTAGAAATCAAATAAATAGTAAATAAATACAGTAAATTAAATAACAGTGAGGAGCAATACAAGTCCTTAAGGCTTGCAAGCTCAACCTGAGATTTATAAAACACCTGATGCTGGTTCTCTCATTGCATACTTTTCCATCATGCACATTTCTCCATTTCTAATAATATAATAAATGTTACCATCCACGTGTGATTTGAACAGTAATACCTATGCTATCTTAGCTTTCAAACGTAGATGGGACTTCTATCTCCCATTATCTATATCATCACACGATCAAGGGAGTCCAGCATCCATAAATATGGAGTTTGGAGACTATTAACAGTCCAAGAAAGGTAACCAGTTTCTGATATAATTTCCAGAAGAACTATTGGATATTGAAGATGAAGAAATCTCCACCACCTCAGACACAATAACTCATCCCCCTTCTTTATTTTTAAAGCATACAAAACTTCTTTTCACCAAGAACTGACCATTTTCTCTTTTTCCATGTAGAAGCAGCAGCGTTTCCAGGGAACAAACTCCACTATGTTCCTGTGAAGGAAACATTTTTATCATTCTCCTCCACACACCTTAAAAAAAAAAGATGGGGCTCAAATAGGATAAGTGATTCCTCCTGTGTTGCCAAAGAGATCACAGAAGGCCCGAGAACTCTTTTGGCTGTTGCTCATCAATCTCCACACGACATTTCCCTACCTCCAAGATGTCTCTCTGCCAAGCATTACGTATTCTCTGACCTGCATTCTTTCCAAGAGCATCACTTATTTTCAAGCCCGTGCGATAGCTTTATATGGCTGGTGAAA
Source organism: Sphaerodactylus townsendi (assembly GCF_021028975.2). NCBI lineage: Eukaryota > Metazoa > Chordata > Lepidosauria > Squamata > Sphaerodactylidae > Sphaerodactylus > Sphaerodactylus townsendi. Next base: position 66,121,140 of record NC_059425.1, read on the forward strand.
GAGTTGTGCTTTATCATTTCCTTTCCTCTGGCGAGAGTCTGATGGGTTCCCTTTTCTATCCACTTCTTCAGTTCTCTTGGCACATTCATTTTTAATATGAATCATTCCCCTTTTGGCTCCAGCTCTCGCTGATAATATTTTTGTGGAAAGGTTTCTTCTATTAGCCTTCAGAAGGCCTTATTACTCATGCATTTTACAGCATGTTTCTCAAAGAATGTGATTCCAGAGGGTGGTTTGACAATACTTTACTGCTCTGCAATCTTTGAAATACAGCGGCAGAAGTACAGAGAAGAGTAGAAATGGGAGATGCATTAACCAGAAGCCATAACTGAACTGAAGCATTAATTTCTCAGAATGTTAAATGCAACAGTTAAATAATGTTGGAGGAATACTACATGCATATTTAAAAAGCACAGAAGTCATATCAAACTGTGTGATGTTTATGGCGTCCATCTATCTGTCATGAAAAGAAAGTTACCTCAGTCTGCAGTTCTGTTCTCATGGGCTTCCCCTCTTCATGTCACTAGCAGAGGCAGCTCTGGGCATGTGCATGAATATATGTATAGAGCTGCTCCTGCTCTTTAGTTGGGTGGGATGGGTGTTGAAAATAGGGAGAGTTCTGAGTGTGCATGAGCCACAGCCCTTGTGTTCAGCAAGGTATGGAATTCCTATGTGGTACAGTGAAGCTCAACAATGAAGTTGCTTAGCTCCAAAGAAGTTCATTAGTGACCTTTGCCAATCAGGCTCTCTTTTTTGAAATCACCTTAAACTGCCTCCCAATTCTCCTGGAATTACAATTGATCTTCAGATTGCAGAGATCTATGGAGAAAATGGTTGCTTTGGAGGGTGGGCTTTCTGACACTATGCCCCACTGAGGCCCTTCCCTTCCCCAAACTCTACCTTTCCTAGGCTGTACCCCCAAATCTTCAGGGATTTCCCAACCCAGAGTTAGCAACCTTACTCATTGGGATGTCAAGAGCAAATGGGGAGAGGTGATATAGATTGCCCTGATCAGCTTGGAGGAAAACCAGGATACAAGAATATTGAAAGCAAATTCCCAAATCAGCTTGAATATTTATGTGCATGTCTGAATGTATCTTTAGTATATGACCTGCAAGGAGAAAAAATATTGGTGTGTATAGCCTAATTTTTGCATCTGTTTTGTCTATGCACTTCCCAAAGTGTACCTTTTAGGCTGAGAAATCTGTTGGGTGCCTTACCATTAAATACTTCATATCAGGTAGCACATTAGGGGATAGATTGATGTCTTTCTCAGAAGTATTTTTTCCCCTCCACAGCCAGTTTATTTTCCCCTGCATCCTCGAGACCTGTATAATGGATTTAATTGCTCAGTGCTGAGGGATACATTTGGACAAAGTTTCCTCAGCATAATAGTACATGGCTTGGGTTTGTTCCAGGTTAGTATGAAATAAAAGTCTACCTCTTGAACTTTTAGGAATAAGATAATTGCATTCCAATAAAAAGTGCACTGTTACAAAATCACTAGTGGTTTCCATTCACCTCTTTTTAAAAAATTGCTTACACAAAAATATATGCATGCAAAATATGTTCCAGGGTTCCTGGGTTCCTGGTCAACATGCTAGGGTGGCCAAAAAATGGTCTGAAGCTGTATCTGCTGATGGTGGCCCACACATTCTTTGCTACTCACAATATGTACATTGGCCTTATATGCGTAAACAAACTTCTTAGATTTCAGGTAAATATATATTTTGAAGTTTAACATTAAAAAATTCCATTTGTAAGCTTACCAACCAACTTCACAGAACACATTGGGCATGCTCACTATGAATCACTTGAGAACTTACCATGGAATGTGAGCACATATTTTCCTCCATAAAATGTTGGAAAGAAGACCTCTATCACCTCTGAAAAAGAATTTGCTTGTCTGGGCCACTGGAATATGCTGAAGCACTCCCTGGCATCTCTTTTTCAAAAGCACAGCAGTCTGGGTTAAGTTGACCCACATAGCAGTTCAATATTCTACCCCCTGGAGAAAGTACTTTAGCAGCACACACCAAGCACATCACTTATTCCTTCTGTGCCTCTCAAATACTTCACAAACTGTTCTGTAACAGAAGAGTATGTAGACATAGTACATAGATCCATTATGACCACTTTTGTCAGGTCAGTAGTAAAGTTTCTGAAGGAAGTAGACAGTAGTAAAGTTTCTCTGCGGGAGTCAGCTGAAGATATCCCATCAACCATTTTCTTGTGTTACACTGTTGCACTGTACAACACTGTTACACTGTACAACACTGTGTATATTGATGATAGTGACAATATGGGTTTTTGCCCCCAGATCATGGGGCACACTCCCAGTCAAAATGAGAAGATTATTTCCATGTGAGACGAGCAGGGTTAGTTCATCACCTCATAACCAAGCAGTTCCAGGAAAACTCCAGACCCCACCCTGGTGCCTGGCAACTATTGGCAGCCTCTCGGAGCTGGATAACATGGTATGGGGAAGCATGCACTCCTTTCCCTGCTTGTGCCGCTGCCACTCATGCTGCTGGGGTGGGGGTGTGTGTGCTTCCTCCTGTGCCACACACTTACTGCTTGGGATGCAAAATGAATACCGCCAGCTCTGGAGACCAGCAAAGCATTAATTCCCAAACTGATTGCTACAGTGACATATTTTACCTTTGATGAGGATGCATCTATCTGAGAAGCACTGAGGACTGATTTGTACACTGCACAGAATCAGGGGCTTCATGTCAAGCTCTCTCCTCCTGAAAAAGGAATGGATGGGAAAACAGATATCCTCAGAGTATGGGGGAGTGGAATGAGAAGGATCATGTACCTGACAAGCTGCTGCCTTTTTGGGAGTCAGCCCAGTATACTTCTGTCCTGAAAACATTGTATTGTCACACTGCCAAATGTCTGATTGTGGCCCTGAACTACACAGAGGTAAAAATGCAGCTATATAAGGGAATTTTACAATACTTGGTGCATGTTCTGAAATGCTGCAACTCTTAGTATGTTTTATAAACAGGAGTAAAATGACCTCATGCTTTTCTTCAGCTATGCATGAAGGAAAGAAGAACTCACTCACTTGTCTGACACTCACTTTCAGGTGGTTTATTATGGGTAGATTGGAAATAATGTCCTGCATTGCTCTCCTCTTTTTTGTTCACCATGCGACTTACAGAAGTACCAATTTATAATAAAATACTTATGCATACAAATCCTGCAGTTAAAACAGTCACTTGTAGACAAGGTATCAGCAGCAGAGGGGAAAAAATAATCCCCAAACTGGTGGGAATAAAAAAAGTCTTTACCTCACATCTAAATCTAATCAAACAGGGTGCTAAATGAGCACGGATGGAGTGGGACTTCTGCTGATCAAACAATCCCACTGAAAAGGCCCAGCTACTACTATGGTGTAAAGTCAGTGAATCACAAAGGAGTATAGATGAATCTACCTTGACCCATTAGGAAAAAAATGGATAGCCAGCAAAACAGCCTTTGTGGCTCTTCATTTCCTAAAGCACATCAAACAATATCCTGTACACATGCTAGTGAAAATGTATGATGGAAATTCCTCATTACCAGTAATTCAAAAGGCTGTGTTGTATTGGGTATGGTACTAGATTTGGAACAATAAGAGGAAGGGAAGCATACAAGTCTAATAATTAAATTAAAATTAAATGGGGAAACTTGGATTTAGATCCCTGATTAGGTTTGAGAAAATCATTACCTGTCATTCTAACTTGGTTCTCAGAGTTGTTATGAAGATTTTAAGAAGAGATTTATTTATTTATTGGGGCATGATTCTTTTCTCAAAGAATGTGCTTGAGAATTCTCACAAGATATAAACCCCTTAAATAATCAGACAGTAATTAAAATCGCTATCCAACAATAAAACATCTCTAAGTATGCCACTTTGGGAACATGTAAATAAATATAAGCAATAGTGCAGAGGTGCTGTTAGCCTTTTTGCAGTCACTTTCAGAAAAGGTAGGGTGCATTTTTCAAATGGAAACTGCAGGTCAGAGAAAACATTTTCATGAAGGCCTAGCAATACGTCCTTGTGAAGGAACGCTTCAAACCATGGCCTGTAAGGCCGTCTCTGCACAGCCAAAAAAACAGCACCCTAGGGACTGAAAAAACACCGTCCCTGGGGTACTGTTCGCACAGGAGGTGCAGCTGCATCACAGCAGCACCGTCCTCACCCCCCCCCCCCAAGCAGTGCGAAGATGCTGCTTTCAAACCTCGCTCGGGGAGGGGGTTGAGGTTTTTGGAATACGCCAGCTTCCACCCCTTGCCGAATGAACGGTAGTGGGCAGAAGCCCGCAAATTTCCTGTGCCACTTCCAAACGGCTTCTTACCTTCTTCTGGCTTCCATGGCTCCGAGGAGGCCAGGGGACATGCCTCCTGGCCTCCGTCACTGCAGCTGTCACTCTGGCCATGGGAGCGTGTCCCCAGGCCTCCTCAGAGTGATGGAAGCCAGGAGAAGGTAAGAAGTTGTTTGGGGGGCTGTGCAGCTGTGCGGAGCCTGCTCCGCCAACTGCGCAGACTGTGGGGCCATTTGCGCAGCCCCGCAAATCTGGCTGTGCAGAAACAGCCTAAGATATGAGTTTAGATTGGTCTTTTGACCATGTGCAAAAGTGAAGAAAGTGTCAGTCAGCAAGTTTGCCGCTTGTGTGAGATAAGTTTCATCTTCTCCATGGCAACCTCAGAGTTGAGAATTGTCTACTGAGCTTCCAGACCTGGCAGATTCCATTCTTGACCTCCTTTTCCTTTCGACCTACAAAGGCTCTCTGTACCACTGACAGCCACCACTGAAGAACACAGTTTTACAGGCACAGTAGATGGAAACACTCACCTTAGGAATTCTCATTCTATTAAGTTTAGACTCACTGGTACCTCTTTTATATCTTCCCCCTTTAATGAGCATCTCCTCAATGTCATAAAAAGCAGGTTAGGGAAACACATGGAGACATTATTGAAGGGAGTGATTCTCCTAGGTACATCATACACCTCTGATATTTCCAAGTACCTCATCAAATGTGGATCTGGGCCTGTGCTTGCATGTGTCTAATTTGCTTATCCCAAATCCTGCAGTAACAAACTTGCAAATCATACCACTGAAAAAGAACTGTTGTTGCTGTATGCAATGTTTATCTGTTTTACTTGTGTCATATATTTTCTGGTTGTGTTGTAACCTTCTCATGCTGATAGCATGTTGAGTGAGATTTTTGTTTGTTTGGGGGTAGGGATTAAGAGGATTTTGTTACTCCTTATATTATATTCCATTATGTCCTCTGCAGGAAGAAAGCTGGTACCGTGCACTTATCATTCGATACCTCTGAGCTAGTTATTTTAATTTAATTCTCTGATAATGGAGAATTCACCAGCTGCAGTTGCATTTGTACTATGCTTTCCTCCAACAAACTTGAGGTTGTACACATGGGGTTTAACTATTCTATTCCCATAACAACTTTGAGCAAAGGTAAGCTGAGTAAGCAATATATGAAGCTGCCTTATACTCAGGACATTGGTCTACCAAGGTCAGTATTACCTACTCTGGCAGACAACTGTTCTCCAAGTCTCAAGTAGAAGTCTTTCCATCACCTTTATCCTTTTAACTGCTTATGTTGGAGAGTGAACCTGAGACCTTCTGCATGCAAAACAAATGCTCTATCACTAAGCTGTGTCTCTACCCCCAAAGATCACCCTACAAGCTCCATGAAAGATCAGGGGTTTCAACCCAGTTCTTGGTTCCAAATTCAAAGCTTTACAGTGGGGTCAAAGAGGAAAGTGCCTCACACCATGATGTCCATGTGTACAGCTGAACCTATGTAACAATTCCTACATACATCTACTGGTGTGAGTATAGGCACCTCCACATGGTATAGGCACCTCCTTGGAAGAACTTTCATGTGTGTACTTCTCTTTGTTTGGGACCTCACTGCTAACATAAGGCTGCATATGCAGAATCTAGGGAAGGACCAAGGAAAGAGATCCCAATCCCTCTTCACTTGTCTAGCATCATTAGTCTTGAATGTCAGAACAGGGCCACCCTGATAAAGTATACAGTATGAAGATTCCTACAGTTCCAACTATGCATGATATAGCATGCAGGGGGGGGGGGGGTTAAACATTCCATTGTAGAATATGATGCTAACATAACACACAAACTTAAAAAAGTCTCATCCCTGCCTCCAATAAGAAAGTAATGTTAGCATCATATTCTATAATGTCATCCACGATATGCTCAAGCAAGAAGAATCAGAAAACATTTGCTAATTTTTTTTGCAACAAATACTTATGTACAAAAAAAAATCACAAAAGACTAGCACCTCCTTGGAGCAGAGAGTGCATGGCAGTTGACACTGGAACAGGAAATAATAACCCACAGGTTAGGAAGCCTGGGATCATAAAAGCTCAGCCTGATCCAGACAAAGGAAGTCAACATGTTGTGAAGATTCTCTGTTTTAAACGTTTACCAAAGTTTGGAAACATTATCTTGTCTTTTAAATTATGGAAGTCATATTAACAAGAGGAATATTTTCAGATCAATCTACACACAAAACGTCATGTCAGGCAAGAACACCAAACACCTGGATTTCTCTCACAGATGGATCCCACGATGTGCAGCACTCAGTTTTGAAGGAACAGTGATGGAAGACTGGCTGGTCCCTGACTGGATGTTCATACAGCCTGGCCTCCCCAAAACTGTTTTGTTGTTGTCAAAAATAGAAAGTGAAAAATTGATATATTCCAAGATTTTTATCATGACTCAGATAAAAAATTTGGCCCACATCCTAGAAGACAGAGGGCCAATTTACACATTACAAAGGGCTCACCTCCTGTTTTAGACTGACAGAGATAATCTGAGAGTTCTAGGTTTGCCATATTGGGGGGAGGGCTGATTTGAATCAGGGCCACAAGATGTGTGGAGATTCCCTTCCCATGCCTTTTTTCTTGGGAAGCCACTATTTCCCCTGATGCTTACATGCAGCCCTCAGTACACATACATTTCCAATAGCAGCTCCCTGGGGTCATTTCAGTCAGGCAAATTGAAGGTTTATACCCCATCTACCTAAACACTACAGGTATGTTTCAAATTGCGCTAGTCTGTACCTGGCAACTGATCTTCACATAGAATTCCCAGACCATGTCTGATCAGTAGGACTCATGGGGGGAAATGAGGAAGTCAAATATGCTCTGAGGTTATAACTGTATCCATATCCATCCTTCCATCCAGAAAGGGGGGGAGAGTTTTTTAAAATGCTATAACAGAATCATATAAATAATACATTGTATGTCAACCAGATCTTGATACATTTAACTAACCTACTGAAATTCTTCATCAAATCTTAGACCATAACATCCTGCCTTAGACCATAACATCCTGCCTGGTGTACCGGTCGCCTAGCGCACCAGGGGACAGCCTGCTGCGGCTGCTGGAGGTGGTGGCTGACTAAGGCGCTATGGGTTCCCTCTAGACTTATTGTCTTGGTGACTTCAACATCCATGCTCATTGACACTGGCCTACATGTGCAGTGGCTAATGGACTCCAGGTCATCCATGGCGACCCTGGGCCTCTCCTTAGTAAGTTCTGGCCCCACCCATGAGGCCGGGCACACACTGGATCTGGTCTTTGGGTCAGGGGTTGATGTGGTCATATCCTCTATCGATAGAGTGCCATGGTCTGACCACTATGCCTCTGAAGGTTCGGATGGACATGCCATCAACACCCCTGGGTTCTAGGCGCAGCAGGCAGATGGTCTTCCTCTCACCGCAGAGACTTCTATGGATCCTATTGATTCCCGAATGCTCTCAGTGGGACCCCTGAACCTACCGGGTTCCCTTTGATGAGCAGGTGGAAGACTGGAATTCCCGCCTTTCCTGCCATTGAGGTTAAGTTAGCTTCCTCATGCTTCCTCTGTGCCCCCAGTCATGACTGGCTCGCTTTGGTATAACTGAGGGAGCTACATCAGTATGAAACGGGAGTCTCAAGATGGCTATTAGAGCCGAGTGTGGAGGAAGTTTCTGTGGCGAGGGCTCGCGAGAACATCTTATAGGACGGTTATGAAAGCTCTATGAGGTGTAAGCGGTGAAGGAATGGCCGAGTATGTAGGAGGGGTGTTCTTCTCTTCCTCTCTCTCAGCATCTGCCAGCTCTCCCACCCAGCACAATTATTTCCTCGATAATTCGATCGTTAACCTCTCTCTATCAGAGGGCTCCTACAAATCACCAATTGGCCATCAGCTGTAGAAGCATTTTATGAGCTTTTTTTGGCAGATAAAGTCACAGTTGCTCCGCCATCGCACCTCCCCAAGCCACCACTTAGAGACAATATGCGAACTGGAGGCTCCCTTTGCCGCCTTCTGGCCCTTTGTTTGGCCCATAGTTTTCCCTGCTCCTCAAGCCGCTGTCAACAGGGTTCTGGCTGCTGCTAGACCTACTACCTGTCCTCTGGATCCGTGCCCCTCCTGGCTTATTAAAACATGCCGGGCAGAGTTACGGCCCCATCTGTTGAATATCATCAATAGCTCCCTTGAGCAAGGAGCTTTTCCGGATGGGCTGAAGGAGGCAGTGGTCCGCCCACTCTTGAAAAGACCATCGTTAGATCCTGGAGATCTGGTCAATTACCGCCCCGTTTCGAACCTTTTGTTTCTGGGGAAGGTAATTGAGAGAGTGGTGTTGGAGCAGCTTCAGGGCTTCCTGGAGGACACATCAGCTTTTGATCCCTTCCAGTCCGGCTTCCGTGCTGGGCATGGGATGGAGACTGTTCTTGTCGCCATCACAGATATGCTCCATTTACAACTAGACCAAGGCGGATCAGCGCTGCTGGTATTGTTAGATCTCACCGCAGCGTTTGATGTGAGTGCGCACCACCATCTTTTGACTCCACCGGGCTACTGGTCTGCCTCCAAAAGCGGGCACTGTCCCTTTCAGTGGGGATTGCCCTCATTTCTCGGAAGGACCGGACTCAGCAAAGTGGTGAATTAGTGGGGACCAGAAGCCTCCCGGAGTTGCCCACTTCATTTGTAGGATTGTGCCTCAGGGAGCTTCTGCTGGCTGTCCCCAGCTGTTATTTAATATCTATATGCGCACCTCCTTGCTCCGGAGTTGGAGTAACGGAGCTTTGGGCTGACTTTTGTCATCAATATGCCAATGACGCTCAAGCTCAATCTTCTGTTGATGTGAGGGGGGGGAGCGGTCGCCCGCCCCTCGCGGTTCTCCAGCAATTGTTTGGAGGCGGTTTGCTGGTTGGATTACTGCAACAAGAGCAGGTGCTCAAACTACTGAATCCATCGGAAGATCGGAGAGAACCCTTTGGCTAGGGGCGCAAAGGGGGGGGCTAGGGGATTTTTTCCAGTGCGCTGGTGTGGGAGGGGGCTACATTGGCACTGGCTCCTCCTCCATCTGTAAGCTCCTGGGGGGTCCCACCTGGATTACCGCCTCTTTCAATGGAGACCCAGGTGGCCCATGCGTAACCCAGGCTATCGCAAGTTTTTCCATCTTCAACAAAGCCCGGCGGCTGGCCCCTTTCCTCTCTCCCAAAGCAGACCCACAGCTACTGTGATCGCATGCAACGGTCACCTCCAGGTTGAGACTCATTGTAACTCTCAGCTTCGGCCACGCTGGCAGACCTGCTCCCTTTCGCGCCTTCTGATCCGGGAAGGGGTTAAAATTGGTCCCAGAATCGCGTCAGCCTGCCTGCCTCCACAGGGGGGTGCCGCTCCAGAGACCACATCTCACCTGTGTTATGCATTCGGGGCTCTGCATTGGTTACGGAAACAGAATTCAAGGTGTTGGTGCTAACCTTTAAGGCCTTTAGGGCGGCCTGGAGACCTCCTCGATACCTGCGGGACCGTCTTGCCCCATATGTCCCGAACCGGCCTCTGCGCTCTGCAGAGGCCAATTTGCTGGTGATCCCTGGCCCCTCCATGATGCGGCTAGCCTCTACCCAGGCCAGAGCCTTTACAGCTCTGGCCCCCACCTGGTGGAATGCTCTCCCTCCAGCTGTGCGGGCCCTGTGGGATCTCAACGAGTTCTGCAGGGCCTGCAAGACTGAGCTGTTCCGCCAGGCCTTTGGGGAGGCTGGCCGCTGATGGCCCCCTCCCTCGTAACATCTGTGGATCCTGCTGTCCCTCCCCTCTTTTAGGGGATTGGTTAGTAGGTCCACTCTTATTGTATTATTTATTGTATTTGATATTAATATGCTGCTTTTAATGGGGTTTTAATGATTCAAAGACTATAGAGCCATTTACTATGATTTATTTGATGATTTGAGATTTGTTGATTTTATTTTGTGCTCTATTTGTATGTTCATGTTCACCACCCTGAGCCCTTCGGGGGAGGGCGGTATATAAATGTAATAAACAAACAAACAAACAAACAAACAAACAAACAAATAAATAAATAAATAAAAGTGAGATATATAGTGCTATTTTAAGCACGTGTTAGGTCTTGGACCTTTAGCCAATAAGCACTCTGGATTCTTGATCAGTAGTGTTTATTGAAAGGCAATGAGGTACCCAGCTTGAGAAAGCCAATTCTGCCAGACCTGGTTTTTCTGAACCCATTTATCCACAGCAAATTCCCCCTCCCATTTTCCCAAAGAATGTGTGAAAAGAGTAATTGTGGAGCTTAGGCACCCCAAAGTCACAATAGGGAAAGATACAGCCATCTGGCTTGCCTACCTCCGCAGGGCAACATAAACATCCTGTTTTCCCTTGGGAGTAACTCACCAGAGTCAGCCTAGTTATCTACAACCAGTGTCAAGCCATAAAGATCAAGAGATAGAGGAAAGGTCTATTACATATACCAGGCTGGTTACATACATCTTGTAACAATTGCACTGAAGTGAAAGTACTCCTCTGTTATCCAGATACTATCTAGAGCAATATAAACTTTTGCAAAGGCAATAAGCTAAGAATGCTCCTCAATCACCAGGTGCAGTTCCTGACAGCAGGGTTGTACCTTTCTACATAACTCAAAGTCAATGGGTTTGGAAGGACACAACTCTGCATAGAATGGCACTGATAATTATCTTTGACAACTTATATTTAAATAATGTTATGAAAACTTTTAAAACAGAAATAGGTTCAGTGAGAGATCTGAAAAAATATATTGGTTAATCAGAAAAGTAACTGGGTTTATGGAACCAAGTCTTACAGGGCTCTCAAAGAGCACCCTGGCTTGAGCATGAGATCCCACACCACCCCCATATTTCAATCCTTAGGACGGGGCGCTCAGAGTGACTTTACCCAGAAGCATCCAATGATATGCTGTGAAGAGCAGCATGATGACATAACGCTGCGAAGGGAATGCTCTGACCCATTACAAGGGAGACCTGAACTCTGAGGTGCTATTTTGGGTGGCATCTTGGTATTGCATGTCATGTGGATGTCTGCCCAGAATTAAAAGCTTTGTACCATTTACTGTGCTTTTAATATAAATGATTACTGATGGGAACAACTTGACATTATTGATGAAACCTTGAAACTCCTGTTGTTCATCCAATAGCAATGGTGTGTGTTCATGTTTAAATGGACTGTGCTCTGAATAAAATGCCTTCAAGGCAGTTCTGTGGGTCCCATTATCAGTATTTCTTGCATAGCAATGATTGCATACAATACTGAGAAGGATGCCTGAAATTCTTTCCAAGCCACAAATGCTCTCCAGCCCATCACAAAGATATCGTCTGTTGCTCCAGAACTCTTGAAAATGCAATGAAAATTAATGTTGGAGGCTGAAATATCTCCAGTTCAGTTGGTTTCTCTGCCTATAAAACATTTATTAACAAAACCAGCCTCATATGACATTGATTCAGTAGAGACAGCTGCCTGCCTCGATCCCAGATCATCAGAAGTTCATCAGAGCTGAGTTCCAAAAGGAATCCAGCTCAGAATTAAGATTGCTTTGTAGAGGTGGACGGGAAAGCTCATTTAATGATTTAATGACCTTGAAATTGCCATTCACTGAGCTGATAACACACTTCAGCACTATTCCATACACACCTGCACACATTGATGGGCCTTACATGCTGCTGATGCAATCAGGAAAATGTGGACTAGAGGGGCTGCACAACTTTCTGGCAGTCAAAGCCCTTTCTGGCATGCCCTAAACCTGCCCATATCACGTATGATGCAAGGGGCTAAAGCATGCCCTGATTGACATGTGGCAGGTCCCAATTCAGTCCTTGGCATCTCCAGTTAACGGATCTCCAGTAGCAAGAGTTAGAAAAGATCTTTCTTTCCCTGAATCCCAGGTGGAATAGATAATAGTATATTAGATGAACCAATGGTTTGGCAGCTGCGTATAATGAGTAATAATGCCTTCCAGGTCTATCTTAGATAAAGATCTATTCAATTTGTTGGGAAGGGAGCATGCATCTCAATACCAAAGGACAAATCTGCCCATCTCGTGATATGACCTTCAATGCTCAACTTTGGCCCTAGTTACTGGTTTTTGTTTCCAGACCATTTTCATATTCACAGCAATAGAAAAAAAATGCTGTTATCAATGAATATATACAATATTTCCATCTACACAGATCTCAGCTTCATGATACTCAGTTCCCAGGTTTGTCCACGGGCCCATTCCAGGTCCTGTCAAACAGATGTGAACTGGGAGTTCATGGATGAAACTAGGATTCTCAGGTGCAGGAGGGCTAATTTGTATGATTGTTTTTAATGCTACGGCTGCCAGTTCTTTAGCTGGTTGTTGGCTTTTCGTTACAATTCAAACCTCACCCAGAGACCTAGGAAGTTGTAATGTATCGGTATAGTATTCATGTGGATCTTAGCAGGGATGCCTTCTGAATATGACGGATGTGGATTTTGTTGATTTGAAGATATTTCAAGTGCTGTCTAGTGTTTTTGGAATGGCACTCAGGGTGCCGATTACCACTGGGACAACCTCAGCTAGTTTGTGCCATAATTGCTGAATCTCAATTTTCAAATCGTGGTATTTAGTGACCTCCTTGTGTTCTTTTTCAATGACCCTGCTGCTGCCAGGTTCCACTATGTTGACGATGGTCACTTTCTTGTCTTCGATCACTGTGATGCCCTGTGTGTTATGTGCTTTTTCCGTTTGGATTTGAAAGTTCCACAAGATCTTGACCTTTTCATTCTCTGTGACTTTCTCTGAATAGTGTTCCCACCAGTTTTTAGCTATCCTAATGTTGTTATTCTTGCGTAAATTCCAGTGGATCATCTTGGCCACTGAGTTGTGCCTCTGTTTGTACTAAGTCTGGGCAATCTTTTTGCAGCAGCTGAGGACATGATCTACAGTTTCATTGACTTCCTTGCACAATCTTCACTTTGCATCATCTGAGGATTTTTTTATTCCTGCCTTGATTATATTTGTCCTAATCGCCTGCTCTTGAGCAGGTAAAATCAATGATTCACTTTACTTTTTCAGAGTTCAAGTTGCTAACCACAGTCAGGTCTTCTCAATGTCCACCTTGTCCTTGATCTTCTCCAGAAATTGGCCATGCAATGCCCTGTTGTGCCAGCTTTCAGTCCTCATTTTAATCACATTTTTTCTGTACTCCTGTTTGGATCTCTGGACTTCCAGTAAATACCTGTTCTTCACTTCAATCAGTGCCTGTTATTATTATTGTTTTGACTTCATATGCCTCCCCTCCCCTTTTCATATAACAATATAGACAGTAAAACATTTGAAAGCATTATAACAATTTTACTTTTTTTTTCAAGAGATAAGGCTTAAAATTTCCCAACAGTAATCCTGAACTGGAAAAAAGAGGTGATTTTCTCACTAACGGTTAATCCTGGGATAGTCACCCGAAATATCCAGGTTCCCTCGAGATCTCCTCACAGCCGAACCATGGAACACAGATCAGTACCATTTCTGGCACTCCTTCCCCCACCCCCCTTATCATGGGATTTTCCTGGAACTGCTTGTATATGCATCTTTTTGAAAAAACACTCCAATGGAAGATGGGGCTACACATTTGAGGGTCCATAACTTTGGTCCCCATAAACCAAACTTCACCAAACCTGGGTGGTATCATCAGCAGAGTCTCCTACTGATACCACCCAGGTTTTGTGAAGTTTGGTCTGGGGGGTCCAAAGCTATGGACTTCCAAAGGGGGTGCCCCATCCCCCATTGTTTCCAATGGGAGCTAATAGGAGATGGGGGCTACACATTTGAGGGTCCATAACTTTGGCCCCCATGAACCAAACTTCACCAAACCTGGGTGGTATCATCAGGAGGGTCTCCTAGAGATACTCTGACATTTTGGTGCTGCTAGCTTAACAATTGCACCCCTGACAGCAAACACCCCGCCCCAAGGGGCAGGGCTAGATGTCTTCACTAGAAACATGCTGCAGTGAGGATGTTGGAGCCTGGATGAAAAGGTGCATATTCTTTTGAAACTTGGTTTTATCTAGATTAAATTTTCAGTGGGAATTCGACCAGAGAGAGCCTCTGTTTACCCAGCTGGGAAACTTGCACATACTGATTGGCTATACATGTACCAATGGGCTATAAATAAGCTTCACCAGTGGGCCAAACAGATGCTCCAAGTTGCCATTGCAGATAAAGAAACAGAGCAAATGGAGGAAGGCTTAAGGCACCTCTGCCATAAACCTGTCTTAGGTCTATGTGTGTTCTTCTTCAGTAAACTAAATCCCACTTTCCACATGGCTGATAGGAACACTAGTGAGGGCTGCCTCTGAGCATGTCCAAGGGCAGAATTTCCCAGTTAGCCCCCTGCCTATGCATGTGGTTTACATGAACAAGGGACCAGGTGCACAGGGAAAAGTTTGAAGCACAGTCTGCTGTCTTAAAGAGGAAAACATGATTGCTACAGGTTATTAAACTAGAGAACAAGTCAAAGCAAAATGGACTATCATATCAACTAGGTGGTCAAAAGAGCTTAAATGGACATTAAGTTCTAATCTGAAAGATAATTTTTACAAAATGAAGTATCATAGATATATGCAGAACAAATAAAGAAGCACAGTGGAATGCTATGGCATTAGACGACACAATACCAACCGGTAAAGATGTGTTAGTTTAATAAGTGCACAAAATTGAACGAAAGTGAAAGTGTATCTACTAAATGAGGATATCAAACAATTATAAACATCAAGGAACATACAAGATGTCTTGAAAAACATAAATATCCAAAATGCACAACAAGAACAAATAATATGATGTCCATGCGAAGAGAGAATAGATCCTGGTGCACAAAAGCTTCAGATCAGAGAAATCCTCAATTCTTCAATGTGTTATAAGAGCAGGTAAGACTTTCAGTATCCAGACCAATGTGGAAAACAGGTAAGTATGGATTCTTCAAATGAGAAAGGGTACAGGGTTTCATGGCAATTGAACTGCTTCATCAGCAATAATTTTTAAAGGAATCCTGCTTGCCCATGCTGGGAGTAACCATATCAAGCCTCTTGTACATGAATCTCTAGCTGAATGGATGCTATTTCTTTTTAGTGGTGAGTAGACAACAGCATCATAGCCACAGAAACAATGATAGAGACTGAAAAATAATTGTCCTAGAACCCATCTAAAACTGCCAGTGTGTTAAACACATAAATACCAAGCAGCAGACCATCAAGGGCTCACCAGCAAGAACCTCTACTCTACATCCTCTGCGTGTGTCAAGGGTGGGGGGTGTGGGTCTCCAGGTATTTCAGCAACCATTTTCTTTTTCTGTTTTCCCCTCCAACTAATTAACACACATAGTCATTAGACAACCTGAGTTTCTACAGAAAGACGTTCTCTCTTATCTTTAAGGCTATTTTTTCATGGATAACAAGCATTGGAAATAGGATCTGCAGAGGAATTGTCCCCTCCTCAACCCCTCATGCCAGCCAAGAGTGGGAAATGTGCAATATCATCTCTTTAACCTCATGCAAACTACCAAGCAATGAAGTCTTAGTAATATGGGGCTCTTGATTCTGAGACAGGCTATTAAGTACAAAGCTTATAACCTGATCCCCTGGGTAACATTATCCTCTTCTGTTTAATAACAGGCCATGGAGTAAAACTCCCTGAGTCTGTCTGCTTAAGAAACCAGAGAAGCACACTACAGTATGTCCAGTTTCAGTTTCCACAATGAAAATTAAAGTTACAATCTCCCACGGAATCCTCCATCGTTTGAGGGGTGGGTGGGGAGGAGAAAAGTCTTCTCATAATAGCAGCATAACCTGAGCTTTTGTTGAGGGAGGGGGTCGCTACCATAAAATCCGTTTGTTTAACTTCAAAGAAAAAATATTTTAAGATCTTAGAAAGTGCAGTCAAGGTGTGAAGCAAGAGGCTTTTCTTGAATTTACCCCTTGTGAACTGATGATTCAGGTCTGAGGTCCCTCTGCTACTAGAGGTATACTCTACCAGAATTTATAAATGTGAGGTTTCCCATGTATTTTCCAGCGATAAGTAGTGCAACTAGCATTTTGTTTTTTTTTACTGAAGGCAGGGTGCTTGTGTAACAAGAAAGCACTAAATGGGTGACTGTGGAACCATAGGAGTGAAAATTATTTGAACAGTGTCTAAACTGAATCTTTCCTAAGGGCAGTATACACATATCTACCAAGTTCCATAACAGAGGCTTCCCCCATTTATCCCAACCCAACCAATCCCATCATCCAGACAACAAAATATTCTAGTGTGAAGGATTTCACCCAGGCTGGCTGTACCATTCTGTCAACTGTGCCAATTGGTAAGCAGGAGTTTGCCACTCCTTGAGTAGCAAGGCAAGTTTTGGGGGAAGTCTGAAGCAATGCAGTAACATTTCTTGATGAATTGTGATTCAGCACTTTCACACTAAACTCTCTTTTCAAGTTCTGTTGCTGAAGAATGGAAACTTAAGGGTCAGCTAGTGAGTATCCTGAAAAGGTAAGTTGTTCTTTTCCTACTTTCTAAATACTGCTATTTTAATAGCAGATGTGTGTCCATTTATTTGTGTATATACTAACCAAGGCAGAATTCAAAGCCTCTCATTGTGCTGCCTGTCCACCCCCAAGTCTCTGATATGTAGAGGTATGTCATATCTGTAAATGGAAGTTTCATTTAAGCACTATAAAAATAATCACATGTATTGCAGGATTTTTCATTCAAGGAAATGGGCAATTTCTATTAAAGATGTTCAGAAAGCATTTCAATCCAATATTTCAATATGTTATATTCAATATATTATATTCAATATATTATATTATATTCAATATATATTTCAATATATTAATCTAGCATTTCAATACATCAACTTAAAAGACAGTATTCTTAACAATGACTCATCATTAGCCCTCTCTGTCAATCTGGAAGACCAGTTTTATGGGATTCGGTCCCAAATGTTTACACAGAACTGAAATGTCCAGCATCTGGATCTGACAGTTCTTATTGCTGTATAACTTATTGTAATTAGCATGAATTCTATTGTTATTTTAAGAGAATGCTGAGATCCCTGGGCAATTTCATGAACACACAGTAACTAGGCAGTTTGGTCCTGATCATCAAAATGTTTGGCTGCCCGCTGCCCTATACAGAGTCACTCCCCAGTCCTGGGAACACAAGTGTGGCTTTATGGTGTGGTGTGCAGCTGGGTCCTTGCAGTTGTTCAGAGCTTTCATTGTTCCAAGCAGCTGATATGAGTCTCAGTGGGGTTTATGCTGTAAATATGGAAAGGAAACAAAATCCTTAAACAAACACAGCTTCTTTGTCGAGCTGATTCCAGACATACTGTCCCGCAAACACAGCTTGCAAAGAAGACAGTTATGACTCAGAACTGTTTAAAGCTGTTACAAAATGGGATCAGTTTGTGATTTAGTAGTAGTGCTGATTGAAGCTGCTGCCCTAAGTTATATTCCTGTATAAAAAACACAAACAAGGAACATTTTTAATAGGCTGGGAATAAGACAGTCACCTGTTTGCCAGTTGGTTTGAGAGATCCCAAAGGGCAATGTCACATGACTCTCCCCGTCAGAAATAATACACAAGCTAGACAAATGCTAGTCAAATCTAGCATTGGGCCAAGCAGGCTGCAAATGTCCTTATGACAAACCAGCTTGTATTATATACTGAAAGTATATTCCATGACAGCAAGTACCTAGCTTTCCCCTCCCTGTTCTTCTTGCTAGTTAGACATTGTTCTTCTATTGTGTGTCTTGTAAATGCTCCAGAGGAATTTCTTAATTCCTGCCACTATGTCCCTTGGGTTGACAAGTACCTGCTACATCCTTCCTGGCTCTTCTTATCACTCAGCACTCAAAAAGAGAGTTAGTTCAAATTAGCCTTAATTAGTATGAACCAGAGAAACCCCACTATACTTTCTTGGCCTCTCTGACTGGCTTTCCACAGGCCTGACTCTTAAGATTAATTCATGATTGCATGATATTGATTTTTTCTGCACAAGCTGTTTAAATGGTTTCCTGCTGCCAAGTGTCATGTTTTATTGTTGGTATTCCACATGTTTTTTCCCATGTTTGATTCTGGAAATGTTTTCACTTTACTTTTCCTCCATTGTTTTCATGAACACTTTTACCAAGATGTTTTCTGCAACCAATTCTAAGCCAGCTTCCCTTGAGCACACAATCATACAGATTCATTTATTTCTCCACCGCACCAAAGAATACCCCCTAAGTATGCTCCCTTGTATTCACCAAACATCCTCCTCAGCCATTTTCTTTTTCCCTTGGTCAGATGGTTTCCCCCATTCCCTTGCTACAGCCATTTTCTCCATTTAAAAAAATGTTGAGGTAAGATTAGTGATAGCGGGCTGGTGTGAATGAATGAGTGCTACGCTCACTTTCCTGTTGCTGCAAAAAAAAAAAAAAAAGGATAGGGATTCCTGAAGAGCTGCTGGTCTTTTCCATGGGTGCTGGAATCCATCTCATTGCAGATCAACTTGAACCATCCATGACAAAAAAAAATGCTGAAGCAGTGCTAGGAATGTGAGTGCAAACCCAGTCAAACATGTTGCAAGTTCACATAACTTCCACATGCTGCACATTGCAGGGCTATACCATTCTGTGCACTTTGGCATTTCCACTTGTTTTCTCTAGCAAACAAAATAAGTTTACTTTCTTTCTTGAGTGTGCAACAATTCAGTGGTGTGTTCGTGCAAACAAAAATGGACAAATGGACTGGGGCTCTAGATTTTTTGAGGGAAGCTGCAGTTGTGCCCTGGTTTGTGGCATCCATTTTGAATGCAAAATTTTCCAATAGCAAAGGGTTGGAAGAGACTTGTACACAAGACAAGCTTCCTTTCCTGAAAGTATTTCTGAGGGCAGGAACTTCAAACACAGGGCTTTGCAACTTTTAAATGTTCTGTCAACACAGAGATTCTTGAATGTGCAATAAAATGACACTTGGCTGGAAGTCACATTTGAGAACTTTAGGAAACCAGGGAGGCAGGTTTTTAAAAAGAGAATCACAGCCAAAGTGACCAATCAGCAGACTGAATGGAGGCTACACAAGCACATTAGCAATGTAGCAATTTATCAAAACTTCACAAGTATGCATGCACATTAACAAAAACAACCCAAAGAAAGGTGAAGAGGGGCATCCAGCATGATCATCCACAACAACATGAATGTCATATTACCCCCACCTCTTCCAGTGTGTACATGATAAAACTGATTAAAGTAAACAGGAAACAATGTTTTGAAGGGTGGTGTGCGAACAAAAATTATGAAAAACAATTATATTGACAATGCCTAAAATAAAATGTAAGTGATGTCTGCGGAAAAAGCCATGGTGTCATCTGGGTAGTAGAAACTTCTGCTCACTCATGAATGCTGCCCCTGTCAAAGTGTGGGACTTCAGACTCTCAGAAAGTTTGGCTCTCCTTTTTCTTCCACACTCATCCTTTGCTTGATAGTCTTGCTCGTCTGAGCTCACTTCTCAACTAGTTATCAGCTATTTCCCCAAAATATCAGTGAATGGTTCATTTTGGCTTGGAGGCCATTTTTGAGCTTAGAAGGTCTCAGAAAGCCCTCATATGGCATGGGTCATTTGGAGTGCCATGAGATCCCACCCAAGTACCTCTACTGCCACAAGTTACCTGCTGATGCAGAGACAGGTAGTAGGATAACAAACCAGCCAATTGACCAACAAGGAGAAGAGAGAAGAGCCTCCACTCCACGCTCCCTCTTTTCCCCCCACCCCCATCTCCTAGCACCTTGGAAGGATGGAGGAATATGACTTCTTCTCTCCAACCTTCTCTCCAGTCATCTCTGGGAATTAAATTTCCAAAGGCACAGTGTGCCCCTCCCTCCCTCAGAATAAAAAAAACAGAATCCGAAGGACTGTGGGGAGAGAAGGACTGTGGGGAGAGATTATTCTCTCTTCCTAATCATTAGAATGTTTGCTGGCTCCCACCTACCTCACAACAGAAGAAGGATGTAAATTTGGTTAGAAAGAAAAAATGGAAAAGTAAAGACAACAAAGGAAATGGAAACTGAAAGCAAACTGCATCTGCCGCGTAGTCCCTCCCCACATTCTGCCCCCAAAGTAAACTGTAGTGCTCCATCAATACAAGGAAGTTTGAGAGTGACATTGTCCACAAGTCACTTCCTGCCACTGGATAGGAGCTTCTCCTGACTGAGGCAGGACAGTTGGATCCATTCCTGCAGATCCTCCCATCATGCCCAGCATGATTCATGAACCATGGGAGCAGTTTCAGGGAGGACCAGCAGGAGCAGGCAGGTGGGAAAGTTTCATTCCATAAGCAGAACTTCGTTGGCAGAACTCCAGTGCATTGCTTCTGAATTTGCTTTCATCGAGGAGTTCCTCTTGGTGGTTTATTGTTCTGGCTATACTCTCAAAATACTCCAAAACAACTTTCATTGTAGCTGCTGGGCTTCAGTCATTCACAGGGAGACAGCAGGAAGACTTGACTGCAGATATATTTAAAGAGTTTAGTGAGAAAAACACACATACACAAATCAAGAAACATCCTGCAGACATTCTTAAGAGGCTCCAGTATGAAATTGTTTATCTAGAAAATGTAAACACAGAATTCACCTTCCTTACTAAAGGCTTGGAAAGCTACCACTGTTATGCCAACTCTTTAAAAAGGGCCTGGGGAATCAGCCACCTAATTTTTGTCCCTGGTAAAATGATGGAAAACTTTGCTAAGGCTAAAATGATTAAATATAGCTGAGAATGACTTCCTCACAGGGAAGTCTAATATTTTCACATTCCTTAAGCATGTAAGGATGAGTATTCCAACAGAAGTCCAAGGCATTTCATCAAAAGACCCTAAATAAGCTTGGCCATCACAGGGTCATAAGTGGCATCCTCTTAAGGATTAGGAGCTGGTTAAAAATACAAAGCAAAGAAGCAGAAAGAAGAAACAAGCACAGCATGTGGCAAGAAATAATCAAAGCAGTCTGGACAGGTGTATATTGGGATAGATGCTATTTAACTGATTCTGATATGACCCAAAGTTCAGGGTAAAAGAACTCAGCTTAAAAAATGACACCAAGCAATTCAGGCAATACAATCCCAAACAGATTTTTGAAAAGCTCTCAGAAGATTTTCCCAAAATAGGAGGCTAGAGAAGAGAATTACAGAGGAGGTGCTACATAAATAAATGCTGAATGATGTACTTTTGGTCAAAAGTCTCTAATTTCACTGACCTGCTTCAAAGATCTAGATTTGGTACAGTCATCCATAAATAGATCTTAAGATCAAATGAAAAGTTCATGGAAAATGCCAGCTCAGTACGCTGGAATAGTGAATAAGATAAACTGAGCTGCAGAAATTATAACTGTTGATGGTGCAGTAATATTTAGAATACTGTGTACCCCTCACAAAAAGGTGGTTATTACTGAAGAAATGAAACATACACACACATACACACACACACACCTTTCAGTTTTTAGACACAAGATTTTTAGGACATTTGGGAAGAGGTTCATAACATTTTGAACATTGTGTAGAAGACGAGGGATGGGTTGGGATATCCAGACCTGTCTATGGACTGGCTAAGTCTTAACCAGTTTAGTAGGAATAGGATATGTTGCCCATGATGTGTAAGACAAATTGGCAAGCACCCTGCGCCATCAGATGTAATGGAGGGTCCTGAATAGTCCAGCATTCATCCCTATGGGGGGTGGGGAGGGGATGCCTTTGTTGCTGAGGGTCTGTGTGCATGCGTAGGCTTTGCCATCAGTGCTGAGTAGCACCATCAAGCCCATTGTATTCTCTACACAACATGGCTGGGGGAAGGCAATGGAGCTTGACACCACTCAGCACTGGAATGTGCAAGTCAAGATAAAGAAGCTAGCTGGCTACCTTTGGAGCCATGATAGAGGTGCTCAGATCCTGTAGCCTTGACAGGGCTACGAGAATCTAGCACATCCCACCCTTAAAAGTGGAACAACAGGTGTAATATACAGCAGTGGTTTCTAAAGTATGCTAATAAACCAATTGAACCCAAAGTATGGTTGTCCTGTCTTTATCTGTATTTATCAACCTCATAGAACTCACGTTGTGATGACTACTACTAGCTTGTTTGTATGCGTAAATTCCATCAAGTTGCAGCCACCAAGCCCCCACAAGGAGCTGTTAAGGCAAGTGAGAGACAGTGGTGGTTCGCCATTGTTTTCCTCTACAGAGCCTTTCTTAGAGGTCTCCCTTCCAAGTACTGACCCTGCTTAACTTCCCAGATCTAATGAGATGGGGCTGTACCATGCCAACTACCAGCTTAGGTTGCTTTAAAGAAGAATTAGGCTAAGTCATGGAAGGCAGCAACTTAAAAATACAGGACTGAATATAAAGGTAGGGACAGTAGAATGGCACTTCTGTTAAGGGAGGGAGATTTTTTGCTGATTTCCCCTCCTGCTGCAGATTATCACTTTTCCTCCTCCCAATCTTTGTTATCATTCCTTGATTCCCAGAAGAAGCATGGTGGTAGTTCAGTGGGCTACAGTAGGGGTGGGGAGGTAGCAAAGTCACTCTTTTCACTGGCTCACACTCACTTGACATTCAGACAATAGCGAGGAGAAGGAACCACATCTTTTCTGTTCCCCAACATAAATTCCAAGACTTCTATTACAGGAGCCAAATCTGCCACGTGTTTTGACTTCTTCTGTTCTTCCAGTGGTGCCAATGTTAATTTAAGCAAGAATTCTCTTCTACTATGGGTTCCTATCATGCACAGTTTTCCCAAAACTGAACTGAGGAAACTTGTGTGTTCTAAAGGGCTATAGGTTCTAAAGGGCCCATCCCACCATTCCCAGCTGTCATGATCAGCCTCTGTTTGATTCTGCCATGTTTCACCTCCTGGGCAGAATCTGAGAACCTGCTTGTGCTCAGATCCCTTCCCTGCTCTGCTTCAGCTGCTCTGCTTTGTTTTTTCTCAGACTCATTATCAGCTCATTAGACACCTACTATTGTTAGACCCCTGCTACTGTGGTTCTGAAAGTAGTGTGGAATGTAAGTTGTTTCTTCTTCCGACAGACTGTGGGACTAGAGGGGTGCCACCTCCCCTTGGGAATTGGTCGGCTGGGGTGGGGTGACATAAAGTTGGGGGTGATGTGCAGTATAATAGTAATTGCAATGTTGTAATATTCTGGCAAACTGTTGCACCCCCAATTATTCAATAACCCTGTTTCAGTTGATTTCTCTATTGTTGTTCAACCCCTCACGGTGTGTGTGTGTGTGTTCTATGAACACCTTGGTAATACAGCAAAATTCAAACCTATCATCTATGGACTCTCCAGAGTATTCATGGCAGCCTGATGGTATGTGAAATAAAGCCTGAGAATAAATAAAGGCTTCACACATCTCCTGCCCTATTGCAGGATGTGGTGTTTATTAGAAAACCTGGTGTCAGATGCAAATGCTGTCATACCGTGTAAACCCCCTTTCTGATCCAACTGAAAAGCTTCATTTTACTGGAAAACAAACAAACAAAGAGTGGGCTGTCCCATGAAAAGCTATGCCTCAGTAAATGTATACATCTTGAAGGTGGCAAAAGACTGTTGTAGCTCAAAGACCTCCCTAGAGAAACGCATTATCATCTGTAGCCTTATGTATTTAATTTGCTTGCTTGTGCTTCAGTGGTCCTCTCTTCCTATGACCGTTCATGCTTTGCTTAAAGTACTGTTTTGTGGAATTTACTTTCGGCATCCTTCCCCAAACCGGACCTCCTACGGCACGTTTCCAGATTGAGATATTTATTCACAAGGACTTTTCTCTACTGAGCTTTTATTGCTGATGTTCCAGTCGTCAGTTTTTGTTTTCTTTGTTAGCATTCAGGTTGTGGTTCTCTCTGTCACAGCACCACTCTTGAAACAGAAACGTGTAGAGTTAAGTATCAGATACTCACTCCTGGGCAATGGATATCCTCATGGTTCTCTAGGAAATGGGGAGTGTAATTACATAGATCTACTCTTGGTTTGCTGAAGTTAGAAGGCAGCTGCATATGAATGTCATATGAATGCACTTGCATGGATATCTGGAGTCTATTATAGCAGGCAAAATGTCCCTTTATTTCCTTACTGAGTTGCCAACGTCCAGATGGGATCTGATGATCTCCCAGAATTACCACTGATCTTCTGATTACCAAGATCAGTTCCCCTGGAGAAAATGGATGCTCCAGAGGCTTGACTATATGGCATTACACCCCACTGAGGTCCCTCCTCTCATCAAACCACAACTTCTCCCAGGCTACACCAACACATTTTCAGAAAGTCTCCACCCTGGAGCTGGCAACGGTATCGCTGTTTCACTAAGGGTGTGATCCAATGCCATCAAAAGCCACTGATTTAAAACCCTCCACTGGCAAGTTCCAGAAACATCAAGGAGTGTGAAGACTGGAAAACCAATTCTGTAGGAAATCTCTTAGAAACCATAGAGATCTGGGAAATTCCTAGAGGGTTGGGTGAGGCTGTGCCATCATTTTCAGCAACTCAGCCACAGTGATCTCATGGCATTGCACAATGCCTCCGCTTCCCCCATTTACTCCAGCTGATCCACTGAATGGTAACAAGAACCCCAAGTGCAGGGCCACGTACAGACCACAGCAGGGTATAATATAATGCCATATAATCAATTCACGGATGCTGCCATTTTGTCCAGGGAAATTAGGATTGCCAGTTCTGGGTTGGAAAATGGCTGCAGATTTTTGGAATCAAGCTTGAGGAGGGTGGGGAGGGATATAATACCATAGAATTCACCTTGTAAGGTGCCCATTTCCTCCAGGTGAATGGACCTCTATCGCTTGGAGATCAGCTGTAATCTTAGGACATTTCCATTCAAATGTCTGGCATGAATGGTGCCACCAAAATTTTACCAAGGACACTTTCACAGATGCAGAATAATACACTTTCAACCTACTTTCAATCCACTTTGCAGCTGAATTTTGTTGTGCAAAATAGAAAAATCCACTTGCAAACAATTGTGAAAGTGAACTGAAAGTGCATTATTCTGCATGTGCAAAAGTGCCCTAAATGACACCTTATCTGGCATAATGATTCTAGGTAGTCAAGCATGACTGTTTTTCTCCTTGAACTAGTTAAAACAATATTAAAGAAAAAATGCTTCAGATGTTCCTTAGCTAAGATGTGGCTACAAATCACTACAAAAGGCACAGGAATCCTCTCAGGGGGAGGGGGGATCGCAGCCTTAAGGAAGGTAGCCATACAGATTTTCCACAGCTGGATTACTTGCTTTTGTGAGCATCCAAGGGTTAATATACAGCATGCAGAAGTATTCCATATTGTCTAACTTGATTTTGTTGGCAGATCAACTCCTGAAAGACAATGTTATGAGAAGGGAATCTGCTCAACAAAGAACCAGGCAGGAAAGCTGAGTGGTCCATGATAGAAACTGGACATAAGGGAAGATAACACCTATAAAACCTCAATAACTTTTGAAATTCCACTGATGACATGTAGACCTGTAAACATGCACTGTTCTGTTCCCCAAGTAAAATATTTTAGGTGCCCTGTACTTGGCCAGAACAGAATGGGAGACTAACAAGCAAG
Organism: Sphaerodactylus townsendi; assembly: GCF_021028975.2. Classification (NCBI taxonomy): domain Eukaryota; kingdom Metazoa; phylum Chordata; class Lepidosauria; order Squamata; family Sphaerodactylidae; genus Sphaerodactylus; species Sphaerodactylus townsendi. The sequence continues at coordinate 66,147,095 of NC_059425.1, forward strand.
GTGTAACAGTTAAAAAAGAAGAAGTTTTATTGTATAGAAGAATTGAGACCCCAACTCCTCCCAGGGTCTGACTAAAATAAAATTCTTGCTTGACTGGAACAACTTGAAGCTTGAGACTTTGATTCTTTCTTGACTTCTTCCAAGAAAGTCCACTTCGTCTGTGCTTTCTCTTGGTTCCTTCAGTGTCCTCTATCTGGACTTTATTTTCTGTAACACTTTAGACTTAATGCTCTTTTTACATCTTAGACTTTTATACTCCTTATACACCTTAGACTTAACAGATATTGCAGCCTTCCAGCTCCACTGGCACCTTAGACTAAACTAAACTGAACAGGAGCACTACTGGGTAATGAAAGGAAAACTGCAAGGCTGTTGCCTCTAGGGCCGTGGTGGCGAACCTTTGGCACTCCAGATGTTACAGACTACAATTCCCATCAGCCCCTGCCAGCATGGTCAATTGGCCATGCTGGCAGGGGCTGATGGGAATTGTAGTCCATAACATCTGGAGTGCCAAAGGTTCGCCACCACTGCTCTAGGGGGCTTCTTAAAGGGAGAGGGTCTAACTAAAGTTCCCTCCCTTAGAACACTATACAAAAGGAACTAAACCCATACTAGCTATAGGGACAACTGAGACTTAATAAGAAAATAGTAAGAGCTTATCTAGGGGCATGACATGCACTCATCTCTATTCCTTGGCAACTTGTGCATGAACAGTCTACATTCCATTGAAATGCAGACATTTCACCAAGCCCTTCATGTCTCTCATTCCATGCATGAAGTTTCAGCTGGGGCTAGTCTTGTCGTTTTCAATAATCCTCAGAAAAAATATATGTTTTTCCCATACACGCGCCACTGAATTCTCTTGCAGTGGAAGAGACCTAATAGAATCAGTTGCAATCTCTCCATTTATCTAATTCTGGTGAAGCTAGCTCCCAGCTGTTTATTTGGTTTCCTTGTGAGCTCTGAAATCTCCAGAATTGAACAGATTGCACAGACTGCCTACTAATGGACCTGTTTGGGGGATGTAGATACCCTCTCAGACTGCAGGGGCATTGTCTGCCTGTTTGCTTCCATGAGGTATGAGGAGTCTCATCCACCCTCACTGGCTTTTTCAGAATTAATCAACCCCTCAATAGCATCTCTGTTCCCAAGTGGCCACACACACACACACACACACACACACACACACACACACACACACACACACACACACACACACACACACACACACACACACACACACACACACACACACACACACACACACACACACACACACACACTCCACCAGCAAGCCACCTTTCATTGCTTTGATGACTGTATGCTGGCCCAGCCACAATGACATTGCTGCTGTCACCAAAGGACACACACAGAGGCAAGCTATGCAATCAAGCTGCACTGAGTGAGGAAAGAATCTGGCACATCTCTTGATGACTGTGAACTTTGACCTCCTCTTGTAATTACTGTATCTGGTGGCAATCTGTGCATAAATACCTATTTCCATGAAGTCATTCATAGGCACAGCTTAATTTCAGGGAAGGCTCTGCTAATTTCTTAAAGTGGCCTTACCCAACCCTATGCCATACTGAGAAAATGAGGTTCTATGGTGACAAACACAGCCTGTCACAACAACCAGGACTGATTGCAGGACAACCTTAAGCTAACAAACTGGCTCATTGGCCTGCCCTGGCTTGCCTGTACAATCACTCTGCTGCCAGCTTATAGCACAAAGGGAGAGATTTATTTTATGATGCTTACTGATTATGAAATACATGAAGCAATCTTAAATGTAGCCCTGTTCACGTTACAATGAGCACATGTCCAGCCTGCATGTTCAACTGCTTGTATGAAAGAGCCAACATACTTCACAAATGAAACTGGGGACTGGTTCCTGGATAAATATTGTAAATCACATGTTCACCTGAACATGCATTAGGTGTGAGAATTTATATAATATGTATAAAGAATAATAAAGTGCACACTGTACACAGACTGTGTGTACATTGGCAGACTCAGACCATTATCATTAGAACATAGGAAGAGATCTTCACAATCAGACCAATAGTCCATTTAGTCCTGAATCCTCCTTCACATAGTGGCCAACCTGGAGCACCCAGTAAAAAAGGCACAGAGGTCAGTTCCACAATGAAACCACTTAATGAGTAAAAAAAGTACTTCATTTTGTCCATCCTGAATCTTTTGCCTATCAATGTCACGTGATGACCTCGAAGAAGTCCATTTAATTCAGTCTTGTCTGCTCTATCTTGCAGTGTCTCTCTAGGGTATCAGGCAGGCAAAGGTATTTCCCAATATCTACTGCTTGAGATCCTAAATTGAAGATGCCAAAAACTCAACTGTGAGGCATGTGTTCTACCAATGAGCCATATCTCTCCCTAGTCAGAGATATTTATATCCAACCTTATCCCATGGCCATGGAATGCCTAGCACACTCTTTAGATGGTTCTATAAAACACTAGAAAGATGTAACCAATGTGTTTCATCTTGTGTTAAGATGAAACACAACTCAGCCCCCAGAACTCACCATCTATGATCTGATACATTTTTCAAACCAAAATCCTAATTGGAAACATCTGGAATACAAATAGATGAATTACTGAGCAGGTACACAATACAATTTCCCTTAGCACTGAGTAACTGCAGAGAGCCTTCACATATCAAAGATCAATAGGAAGGACTTGTGGATGAGAGAAGGTACACTGACATCTCTTTAAAAAGAAATTAAGCACTGTGTGGCTTTTAAGGGAAGGTTTAGGTGAGGAAAAGCCAGATTCTTCAGCCAAGCCACCTAAATGTCTTCTTGGGGCAGTATGAAGGAAAGAGTGTTGAGGCACTCCTAGCCAACAGGGGCAAGAGAAATGACTGGAATCCCCTCCTAGGTCTGGGTTGCAACAGACTGGAGCCAAACTCCTGTGGCAATGCTGCAGGGGCTTGGTTTAGGTTCCAGTGGTGGCTGCAGCCCAGGAGGGAATGGGTTTACCTTGCATGGAGAGAATACTGTGTGCCAGCCTTGGGAAAGACAAGGATGAATGCACACCCCAGCTTCTATTGACAATTGGGTTGGGTTACCTTTCTCTCTCTTGGTCCCTGTTCCAGCCCTATCTCTCTCAGCCTCCTCTATCTCTTTACCAATTGGTCCTCTTTCTTTCACCCATTGTCTCCTATTCCACCTTCCCTCACAATTTTGAGGCCTGTCACCCCCTCAACTGCTGCATCCAGTCTTTAAATATAAGTGGACACTACAGAAGATAGAAACCTCAATGTTGGTACAAATGGTAAGGAGAAACCAGACTAGTTTTTGCTTGTTTTGACCCCTCATCACTCTTTTGGCTACTATTTTGGGTTGTTTTGATCCTGATCCTTTTACCCATTCTAGAGTGTTTTGTGAAAACTTGTGTAAGACCTTCTTTCCATCTTAGCCAACATCTGAATCTGATGGAGAGCCTGTAAATCCTCATGAGTTTACAAAGTGACTGTTTTGTAAGTCAGACTCTTATGCAAGTGAATTGCTGTTTGGTCCAAGGTCTTGTGGCAGGTTTTGCGAAGCTAAAAATGTAGAAATAATTAAGAAGATACATATTTTTCCATTTAAAAAACCCATTAAACAGGCACACACTTTCCCCTTAATTTTGTTTTCCATCAGCAACAGTTACCAGCATGTTGATGTGTGCTAAGAACATGTCCGTCCTCCACAATTGGACTCCTCGTCTCCTTTTCTTATATTTTTTTTTCTTATTTTCAGGGCACACTGCAGTACTGGAGGCATAAAATGATGACATAGTGGCCAGGCTGTACTCAAAGTGTACGTGGCCGAACAAACTGTGTGAGAATTCAGGTTGCTTCTTCCCATCTTACATGGGCTTCAGCAAATGTGGAATTTACAGTGAAGACAATTTAGAATCATAGAGTTGGAAGGGGCCATAAAGCTAATCTAATCCAACCTTTTGATCTATGCAGGAGCATCCTAGAGCATCCCTGACAAGTGTTCATTCAGCCACTGCTTGAAAACTGCCAGTGAGGGGGAGCTCACCACCTCCCTAGGAAGTTAATTCTGCTGTTGAACAACTCTTGGTTTTTTTTAAAAAAAAACTTCTAATACCCAGCCAGTACATTTCCAACCATTATTTAAACCCATTTCATCGCTTACTCTCTGGAATGTGTTCTTAGGGATGCAACCTACTTCAGCAAACACCATATAAAATCTGTATTTGCCAACATAATGAGAATGCAAGAGGCACTTCAGGGGAGAGTCAGAAAATGTACTAAGCCATTCCCATGCTTATCCGTTTTCCCCTACAAATCCTCCCACTTGTTTGTCTGATTTCTAGGACCAAAGTCAGCAGGGGGCAATCCTGGCCACCTATAATGGTGTTTGCTGGGAAGTACTGGTGATCAAGGAAAGCTGTACATGAATAATCTACTATACCTACAAAAAGTCACACTTCAGGATTTACCTGCATATTATCCTGGTACAAGTACACAATGAATCTATGCATCACTGTAAACAAATCTGGAAAAGCCACTGACATCCCTGGTTCTGATTCAACAAGTGTGCCCACAGTTCTAGAAATTGTTCAGTTGAGATATATTTCCATAGATTTCAGTTATTCCAGGATTTGGGTGCTTTTCGTATCAGTGCTGCTGTTGATTCTAGCAAGGTTGCCTACGGATTGTCAGATGGCACTGTTGGGCAGGTATGAAGGAAAGGTGAGTTGTAATATTTTGCAAACACAAGCTAAGCACTCTCTGACACTCCATAATTACACTGGTAATTTTCATAAATTTCCATCACACAGTCAGAGAAATTGCAACATAGGAAGAAGTGATAGTTTCCAAGGCTATAAAGCAAAAGTGAGAGGGGGGGGGGGGACCATAATTTCATTATCGAGTGTGGTTGCCAGAATGGCCTCACTTTATGGCTCGATCTGGCCATATTGCCAGATTCTATATAAAGCCCTGCTCATGTGATTACCACCCCTCTCACCCCCAATCAAGAACTGGTTTCAAGAAGAGCGCAAACCACAGTTTGCTGGGTCAGATGTTGCCATGAACAGAGACATGACTAAGGAAGACAGTCTACATAAAAGAGCTTAAGATCTTCCAAGGCTTGTAGGGCTAAATCCTGGTTTGCCATTATGCCTGAACCCAAATGGATCTGGCTCAAAGCACAATGGAGTAGTTCCAACTGCTTCCTGCCCTTTTTCTGATGGTCCCAGAGATGATGGCTGAAAGCAGAAGGGGCGCTAGATATCATGCACAGTGGATAAGTGCTTGACAGCTTTCTGCTCCAATGTCATAGTAGTTGGCAGGTGAGGAGAGGGGCAACCCAATCAGAGATTGCTTTGTGCATGATGGAAAGAGTGCTGGCTGCTTCCTTCCATTCTGCTGATGGCCTCATACAGTAGCCCTCAGTGCACGTAGGGTATGTCTGGTAGATATGGTGATGAGTGGCAGCCAAATAAGTTTCAGAAAAGGGGCATGAGATGTCTGCAATCTATCACTTCTTCTGGGCTTCTGCTCAGCTTGCAGGGTTTGGGGAGATGCCGGCCAGCCCACAAGTCTGGTGGTGTTATTGGTGAATATTAGGTCAGTCCAAAATAAAACAACTACCATCCTCAACTTGGTCATGGACGAGGAGGCCAACCTATCATACATTATGGAGTCCTGGGTGGGTGAGCTGGGGGTCCCAAACTCTCAGCTTTGCCTGCCTGGCTGCACCATACAACACCAATCTAGTCAGATGGGACAGGGCAGAGGGGTTGCTACAGTTCATAAGGAGGTGTTTACCATTACCAAACATCCCTTCCGCTTCATAGCTGGCATAGTGGGATTGCACCTGATGCTGGGTCATAGAGACAGAACAGGGCTGCTGCTGGTTTACCATTCACCCCACTGCCCAATAGCATCCCTATCCAAGCTGACAGGGCCACCCTCGGAGATGGTATTGGAGGCTCTCAGGACTACTGTCTTGGAGGATCTCAATCTCCACTTTGAGGATGCCTCATGTTTGTCATCTTGGGAACTCATGGCCACCGTGACAACCATGGGGCTGTCTCAGTACATCCTAGGCCCAAAGCATGAAGCAAGACATATCCCCAACCTGGGTTTTGCCACCGAGTGGGCAGGCAGTGATCCAGTAGTGGTGGGATGTGTTGTACAACCATTGTCATGGACGGATCATTATCTGGTGAAATTTGGACTGAGCTGCCCACCACTGCAGTGGTGAAGGACCTGTTGTAATGGTCTGCAGTTGAAGCAAGATGGAATCCAATGGATTTCTGTGGGCTCAGGGGGATTTCCTGGTTGACATGTCTGGTGCGCCTATTGTAGCCTTAATCCCACTGTGGAATGGCGAAATGCAAAGGACTGTGGACATGATAGCTCCGTAATGCCCTCACCCATTCCCATGGAATTGACAGGTCCCCGTAGTATACTGGGGAACTTAGGGCAATGAAGAATGAAGGGTGACAGTTATCATGCAGGTGGAGGAAATCTTGGACATGGGTAAGAGCTCCTCATCAGGGAGGGCAAATCCACTGTGTGGTCATGCACCACTCCCACAGGTGGATTCACACACACCCTCCTTTGGATGGGGCTCAGAGTTTTCTACCGGGCAAGTAGCTTCTATGGGCTTAGCTAGATTCAGTTCTAGTAACACCTTAGAGGCTATCAAGATTTTGGGGATATGAACTTTCAAGAGTCAAATCTCCCTTTGTCAGACACTTGATGAAGGGAGCATTGACTCTGGAAACTTCATACCCCGAAATTGTTGTTAGTCTCTTGGTACTGGAGTCAAATCTTGCGGTTCTACAGCAGACAAATATGGCTATCTTGTGAAACTGTCAGAATGGGATTAGTGAAGCACCCATCTGTTTTTGAGTATGTCAGAAAGGAGTTCTGTGTTTTTTCCACAAAGAGAACCTGGGAATCAGCTCTCCCAGATCTCCATAATTAGACTGAGCTCTTGCATTTTTTTTCAAGTCGTAACTGGCTATGCTGATTTGACCATTAGTGCTCTGCTGTTCTATTGAATGTAATTTTTCAAAGGTTAAATATAGACTGCAGAACATCAGGTTTCGCGGTGTTTGGAAATGAACTGAAATAAGATTCACCCATCACTGGTTAAAAATTTCAGACATTTAAATGATTCTTTCTAATTCTGGTGCTCTCTTCTGTAGAGACATCTATCCCCAGTGGCAGGTATAATAATGATTTCAGTCTGTACAAGAAATGGTTATTTATCATCCTCCCTTCCCTCCCCCCTTCTTATGCAAATAGCCCACTCAATCTCAAAAGGGAGACAAACTATAAATAAAAAGCAAGAGGCTATTTTGGGGGAAAGAAACACTTCTTGTTCCTTGTGTAAACATTTATTATCTTCCCCCATTTATTTCAGTTTATCTAATCTCTGTCACAAATTCCCAAGTTAGGGCCAAATCGTTCCATTCAGCTCAAACTGAAGTTTGGGAACAGAGAATGCTGTAGGTCATATCTGAGAGTTGGAGTCATTTGTGGACCCAGATCCAGGGGCAAGGTGGGATGAGATTGCCCACATGATGACAGATCATTTACTACAGTGATTTTGCCCCTTTCACTTGAAGGGGTTTAGAATAGCCAGGCAGGAATTCAAGTCACTTGATTCATAAGCATGTCTGGACAAATGTACCCTGGGTTTAACAAAGTAATGGTGGGGGATACATAACTAGAACTTCCAGTACTTTTAAATATCAACAAGTGAGCCCCCATTGTCCTGTATTTAGCAGGCAGGGCTAGTCAGATCTCCCCTGGAGCAGTGCCCATAGATCTAAATAGCAAGACTGGAACTGTAAGCAAGGATCAGGAACACAGGCTTGGAACCAGTGGACCAGCTGATCCAGCAAGGCACTTTTTCCAAGCTTCAGCCTGAATAGGCTGTGAGGTAATCAGGTCAGGATCCTGAAAAGAATTATTGTTCTCACTGCCTGGCTCTGGGAGGGGATTCTGTGCAGCCAGTTAAGCACTTTACCTCCTTTAGGCTATCTTGGCCCAGGATTTCTGTCATTGCTGTTCCTGCAGAGTCAAAGCGTCCCCTAGGAGCCAGACGCTCAGGTCCATGCCCCCCGCCCTCTCAGAGGAGGGCAGATGGCTAGTTCATGGCCCTGTGGCAAGGCTTCCATTGCATGCTCCATTAAAATGGCCTCTGGTGTTGCTGAACCATTGTCGGCAGGTGCCTCAGCCATGTCAGGTATCTGTGCCTGTGGCCATCACCTCTGACAAGGAATTTTGATAATATCTGTTTAAAGAAGTATTCCCTCTTGTCTGTCTTGAATCTACTGCCCATCAACTTCACTGCATGCCCTCCAGTTCTAGCAATCCCACAATGGCCACTGCACAGGGCATTTGTTTTTTGAAAGTACAGGTGCTGTGTATGTGGTGTGTTTTTGGTCCCAGTTTTCATATGTAATTTTCCACAGACAGGGCCAGGTTGAGAATTAGATTATTGATAGTAGCTGTGTGGGGTCCTGATTCTGATTCAAGCAATATGGGGAACAATGGAGTTAACTTTTCCAAACTTACACAATGTACTAATCAAAACCAAGCCATTCACAAAGCAGAAAAAAAGACTGGAATCAGCCTTCAGAGGCTAATAGTGCAGCAGGGGAGTTATTTTCAATGGATGAAAGCCTGTAGAGATGTTGGAACTGAACACCTTCTCCCCTGATGTTGCCCTATGGGACTCAGTGCTAGCAAGCATGGACTTCTCAGTCTCCCATTGACTCAGGCTCTCATTATTGCAAACTCATCCTAAAGCGTTATGCACACTAGATTTTATCATGAATGACGTAAAGCACCAGTATCATTAGCAGAACTGTATTGCAAAATATCTGATTAGCACTGTTGATAATGGTAGTAACCACGAGGAGACCCAACATCATTCGGAAGTTGTATGAATGACACATCTAAATGTGAAACTTATGAGCAAAGCAATTCCAAGCGTTTTAATTTAGTTAAATCTCCACTATTTGACTTAACTAGTTATTTGTAAGGAGAACGTGAAAGCATGAGAACATGACTGCCTGTTATAGAAGATCAAGATTGCACTTCTGTTTTATTCCCTGTTTCAGATATTGAAGTCTGAAAGTGGCCTCGGGCTTTTTGACAAAGGGCTCTTGGCCTGTGGCTTGCAGTCTGTGGCCCTACACACATGAGCCCAGTTGGCTCCAGCCCTGCAATTTTGCTATTTTTTGTGTGAGTTGTTGCTTCTTTGTTTAATGATATTTGTATAAGCCATTTTGGATCTATAATGGGGAGAAAAGAAAGACAGAAATCCATATATACAAAAAGCTAACAGTGACTTTGTTAGTCCTGCCCTAATGCCGAAACGGCTGGACAGATCGCCCCCAAATTTTCACATGACGTCCCTCCCCATTCTGGGCAGGTAATCGGACTTTCAAATAGCTGAAAGGCCATACCTGAGCCAGGTAAAATATCTTTTTCCTGGCACACCAGGCCATGAAGCTGGCTCTGTTTAACTGTCACCCTTAGAATGTTCGTGCAGCCTGTCTGTGGCCTGAGGGGTCGGGATGCCCTTAGAATGTTCGCTCAGATGGCCAGAGATGAGCAGTGAAAACAGTAAATAGGTAATACTGTTAGGTAATACGAGTGGAAGTGAAACACATACACACTTTGCCATGTGAGACATCAGGTTAGGTTCCCTCCCCCCACACACAGGTAACTTTCACTCTCTGTGCCTCATCCACTGCTACCACACAACACACACACTCTCATACACATCCAGCTCATCCTCACACACCTCACTGTGCCCTCCCTCACATCCAACCACCATTTACCCACTTCCTCACCCGTATTCGCCACAGTTCTCTTTTACTAAAAGCGAGCTGGAATTTGCCTTTTTCTTCTAAGAAAATCCATGGGGTGGGGGTGAACCAACACTACTGGCTCTGTTACTTTTGCACATGGCCCTTTAAGAACCCAGGGAGCTGGCCTCGATCTGAACGCCTCACCACACTGCCTCTGCTGCCTGACTGGGATAGCCTCCTTGCCCCAGTTCTGCCTTACCCAAGCCAGGACTGTGCGTGTCAACCAGCCTCATGGACAGCGGGATTTGCACTCTGGATAGTTCCGTTGTGGAATGGAAAGAGTTACCTTATACTAAAAAAACAAGACACCACCATATAACAATGTGAATTGAAAAGGGAAAGAGGGATTCCATTTGACCACCCCAAAAGGCTATGCCGTGGATCATTGGACATGCATGGACACCTGTGTGGGTTGCGGACTGTGATGAGAAGGACAATTGCCACAGCAACGTGTGGCCGGGCCCCGCTAGTACTTAAATAAATATATGAGTCTGTTAGTTATTTTGTCCTCTCATAGGGTAAAACAGCTACTATCCAAGGATCAGTCCCCTCTTTCATAGGTGGATAAATTATTGTGGAGAGCCATCAAATAAAAATTGATGAACGGAAGTAAGAATGGATGAACTAAAAGCATAGGTATCCTGTCATATCAGGAAGGAAACCATTGGAATGCAGTCAAAGTCAGGGATGAGGTCAAGGTGACTTTGGGAATATTGACTCCAGCTAAGGGTTATCACTCATCCTTAGGCAAGAAGCAACCACAAGTTTACATCTTTTCGTCTCTGTTGATAAAAGCAGATACAGTGAATGGAAACTCATATGCCAGCTTGCACGGCACACTTGTGGCTAAGAGCATAAGCAATCAGGGAGCTGATAGTGAAGAAATGTCAACACTCAGCTTCATAAAAAGACAACCCCTGGGAATGCTGCTTTAAATACTTTCAAGGACTCCCATGAGCTCTTTTTCCCAGGCCTTGGTACTAATTGCATCAAGACTTTGTTGTTTTGTGAAGCAATACTCAAAACAACCCAGCTTACAGAAAAACTAGATAGTACTAGGAATCATGTGCAGTAGCAAACCATTTGCTTTAAGAATCCACAAGCCAAGAAAACATAGGGTATTGGGCAACCGCTAGCTGAACAATGCAGTCATGCAGAATTTTTCTAGTCTAAATGTATTGGGTTTAGAGTAGTAACTCTTCATAGAGTTATTTTGTTAATGCCCTTCCTCTCCTCCAAATGAGTGATGCATCAAGTTTGGCTCTTGAAGCAATATTTTCCCTGACAAACTTGTAATTGAAGTGCAATAATAATTAAGAGAGGTTTGCACCTAAAACAGTCAAACCTACTTGTGCTGTCTTTATTAAGCAACAGTTGAATGTTATCGTTCCACTATATATTCTTGGATTAAGGCATTGGGGCATTGAGCCATTCTATGTCAAAATGTTTTCTGTGACTTTCTGGGGTCATCACTAGCTTCTGTGACTTTGTCTAGAGTTTGCCATCATTTGTTTGTTTGTTTAGAGCACTGGCTAACCCACTTTCCTCCCCAATGGAAATCCAAAATAGCTTACAAAAATCACCAGTTTGAACAATTTAAATAAACTAAACACAGTGAAATCAACAACAGAAAATTCCAAGAGATACACTAACAGCATAATCGATGTGGGGAGAGGGACGAAAACGCTGTAGAAGCAGTAGGACCCCAATACTGGTACAAATGCCATTTGTGCTGGCGCAAGATACCATGTCCTACAGTTTATAGTACAGAGTAGTAATTCTTGAAATGCAGCATGTAAACAGTCCTTCATTGCTTTAACTAGGACTTCTCCCCATTGCCTCTTGATGGCTTATATTTACCCAATGAAGATAAACCAGGACGTTTCCCCCATGACCAGTATATTCTGGAATAAGGAAGTGAAACATCCCAGTTTGGCCATGACTTCCGCATGGCTTCCGAATCTAAGTCGGTCCCACCCCACAAAATTTCCCTTATCCCGCACCTTTCAAAAAATGATAAAATTGGCAGTTCTTTTTTTTAAAAAACCACACCAATCCTGTTCCCATGCAAACACTGCAGGAGATAGACTGGTTTATTTTTCCTGCTTCGCCACCTGCAGCCAATCACAACGTCAGAAAAACGGGACAGTTCACGCATGCACGGCAATGTTGGCAAAGAAAATGAAAGTAAACCAGGGGCTGTGCATAATCACCTGGAGTTTTTCCTCCTGGCCTGAATGCGCTGATAGGCTGCCATGTGGAGGGAGAAACCGAGATTGAAACATCACGGTATGTATGATCCCAGTTTCCCCCCGGGATACATTGGCCATGGGGAAAATGCCAGGAGAAAAGAAATTCATTCTTGTGTCATGAGAATTTATAATTTGTCCTTTGATTTGAATCTTCCTGTTTCAAAGGAAGAAATTACTATCTAACCATTTGGATGTTCCCATCTAAGTCCCTTTGATGTGACATTACAGCAATATGCCAGGAGAAAACAGTGCACTGAATCCAACCCATGATCTTGATTTTACTGTACTAGTTTCTACTTTCTATAACCCAGTTTTTGCATTTCCTGTGATATGTTATGCCTTCTACCTTTTTTATTGCATTGCTTTCTAATTTTGCAGTCCAAACTTCTTTATTGTATCTCTTATACTGTTCCCATTGTTTTAAATATCTGCCTTTCGTTGCAGCAAGAAAGGTGGAGTATGAAAATAAATAAATAAATAAATAAATAAATAAATAAAGTTTTGAACCCTAAGAATAAGCCAGGGTTATGTGCACCCCAATTTAGGATATGTTAGGACTGGGATTTGAATCCAGCTCTCATGTTGAAATAGAGCAGGCTGAATGAAAGGGATTGTACACAGGATGATGCTCCCTAACTTGTTGATACCATGACACCCAATGCCACTGGGCAATGCATACAATGCACACAAATTACCATTTAAAATATGGTGGCTGGCTTGAGCAGTAAGGCTAGCATAGGCAAGATTATTCTATGTTGACTGAATGGCAAAGGCAGCATGGGACCATATGTAAAGTTACCACTTCAAAAAATACCCCCAAGAAATAAACATTACACTAAAAATGGCCTGGGCAGATCTATAAACTGTCAAAGCCATTCAAAACACAAGGACTCATTTATTTGAAACCTGTACAGATTTGTAACAGGGGACTCCTCATAGACATGGTTCCATCCAAAACATGAAAAAGGCTGATGTAGGACCCCATGTGATGTCACAGCTAGTGCAGTGGTGGGATTCAGCAGGTTCACATCACTTTGGCAGAAACAGTTATTAAAATTGTGCTTATAAACAATCAGTTGTTAAATTATTTGAATTCCCACCACCAGAACCGTTTGTTACATTATTTGAATCCCACCACTGAGCTAGCGTGATCCAGGAGACCTGGGTTCAAATCTCCAGTCTGCTCTGAAGCTTTTTGGATGGCCTTAAACCATTACTCCCCCTTAATCTAACCTGCTTTACAAGATCGTTGTGAGGATAAAATGAGGAAACTGAACCAGATATGTTGAGCTGAGCTCCTTGGAGGAAGGGTGATGCTAAAAGATACCAAACAGATTTTTAAAAAAATAATTACTATTCAATTTCTGAAATGTCATAAATGGAACCAGATCATGGTGCTAGGCTTGATGTGTGGGATGGGTCCCATTGGAACCACAGGAACAAAGCAAGCAATTCCCTCATGGCCCTCCCCCTATGCTCGGAACCAGCAAGAACTAACCCAGTGGCAGACCTGATAAAGATAAATACTCTGCATAAAGCTGGATCTGGTCTTGAGCAGACAGGGAAGGGGAAGGGGGAAAAGATGAATGATAAAACAAACACCCCAGGATTTATTACCTTACCCTGCTGCCGAAATGCCTGTTGCGTGACCTTGAGCATGCTACTTACCATGTGATATTGATGGCACAATCAATTAGTGCTGTTCACTGCCCTGAGATCCCACAAATTAAAGGCCTCAGAAGTATCATTACTGTGGTTATTTACAAAGAGCAGAAAGGGATCTGGCAGCAGCTTCTGTTTCAGTTTTTTCCTACTGGTTCTCAGGTCCCTGTAACATTCACTTGCCCTGCATGCTCTCATGAATGCTGGGGGCTACGGGAGAGGCTGACTGTCAAAGAGGTGCCTTTGATAATCAGAGATGGCTTTCTTCCAGGGCAGAGAAAGACATTGCCGGAAGCTTTCTATATTCTCAATCCTTTTGATCTCCAGGGCTCCTTTTCACAAGATTTGGCTTGTTAAGCCCAGTTTTTCCTCTCCAAGGATAGTGCTCAAGTTAATGCCTCAGATTCAGAGACAGATAACAGCAGCAGCAGTTTATCCTTCATAGGACTGCCTGCTCCAGATTGGGAAATAACTGGAGATTTGGGGGTGGAGCCTGAGGAGGATGAGGTTTGGTGATGGGACTTCCGTTGAGTCCCTTTCCAAAGCAGACATTTTCTCCAGGTGAACTGATCTCTGTCACCTGAAGATCAATTGTAATTTCAGAAGCTCTCCAGCCACTACCTGGAGGTTGGCAACACTACTCACAAAGTAAAGTAGGACAGGAGCAGGGGCGTACTGCCCAGGGGGACATATGGGATCAACCCTTCCTCCTTCCCCCTGAGTCCATACACTGACTTCAAGACCTAGTGCAAAAAAAGTTGTTTGGTTGTGGTGGGGGAGGGCAGCTGCCCAAATGGGTGTGTGTGTGTGTGTGTGTGTGTGTGTGTGTGTGTGTGTGTGTGTGTGTGTGTGTGTGTGTGTTGGACAGGAGAGGTGGTCTTTGTGAGTTGAGCAACTCAGAATAGATGGCAGATGGAACTAAGCAACATGACAAAATTTTCCATTAAACCCATTAGTTCTGTTTAAAAAGTACAAAATTCTGCACCACAGTAGCTCCAATTCTGTGGCAAAAGCCAAATTTGGCAAAATTATGTTTCTCTTCATCCAGTGATCTTAGGATGGCTTGCATGGTTCTCTGCTCCTTCATTTGACCCTCACAACAGCCCTGTGTTAAGCAGAGAAAAAAACTAATTAAGGTCACTCAGAGTATTTTGTAGGGAACAGGAATCAGAAGGTGGATCTTCCTAATTGCTTCCCAATTGCTGGTTTATGGGGTATATTAATCCATTTGAATATAGTTGCATATTTTACATAAATTGTATGGCTCACTAAAGTCCTTCCTATTCACTCTATCCCAGCCCCCACTGTGTTTTTTATTGGGGGGGGGTATTTTTTGTTGTTGAGACCCCAACAAAAATTGCTCATACTGTGTCAAGCAACTGCACAGCCACAGGGCACAGGAACTTGCTGCTCAAAGAAATAAAGAAGTTGCCATGCAACGTCTTGCATACCACTTATCTCCCTTTCTCAATTTAGCTAATCTGTCAGTGTGGATGCACACTACTGTACTCTCAAGTATGGATTATTCTAACAGACACTGTGGGAAACTGCCCATAATAACAACCACCCAAAACATCTAGTGAGAAATACAGCTGCCTGTCGGTAGACTGGGCAGGTCAGTGTGGGCACATTCAACCTGTTCTGTTTCTCGGCTTAAATAGCTGATTCTCAGTATTTAAGTGCTATATGAACCATATACTATATGGTCCATATACCTGAAGGGCCATCACTCTTGCAATAAAAGACACCAATGTACTACTTGCTGTTTTCCCAGTCCCAAATCTTTTCTCTTGCAGCCCCATCCATGTGGAAGGGGCTGCCTGAGGAAGTTGAGAAAGCTGTCTTACAAGGTTTGATTCTCCACTCCTCCCTAACCCTGTCCCTTCCCAGGTCATAGTGGACATAGTGGATGTCATAGTGGGCATGGCCCACCCACGCTAGCAGAGGGAGGGGGAGGGGAAGGCAGGGTGGCATGCAAGGGAGAGGAGGAAAGGGGAGGAAGCCAAGCATCTGGACATGGCCCGCCCACCCTAGTACAGGGAGGGGGAAAGGGAGGAGTGGCATGCAAGGGAAGGGGAGGGAGGGGAGGGAGGGAGGAGTGGCATGCAAGGGAGGAGAGGGAGGGGGAGGGGGCCCAACATCTGGACATGGCAGGGTGACCTTGGGCTAGTCATATTTTCACAGAACTCTCTCAGCCCCACCTACCTCACAAGGTGTTCTGTTGTGGAAAGTGGAAGAGAAAGGAGTTGGTAAGCTGCTTTGAGACTCCTTGCAAAAGAGAAAGGCAGGGTATAAATCCAAACTTATTTTCTGTGATGATGTGAAACTGACAATAAGGGGAAATGGTATGTTTTAATTATAATTAGTCACTCAGGCTTGCTAGTTTATATTTTTAGGGTCATTAATTAATTAATTCTTGCTGGCATATTTTCATGAATCTCCTTTGATGGAAAAGAGGGAGGAAAAGGAGGAAGCAATTTGGGAATCTGCGTTATTTGACCAGCTGCCTTGTTGTATCATGGCTTTCAGAATACTGCCAAGTCTGTGTGCTTTCTCTCTGCCTTTTGGCAAATCCCTTATCCTAACCTTCATCATCTCATCTGACATGAAATTTGTTTTGGACAGCGAATCAGCCCCAATGCACACTAACCTTATGGTTCCTCTAATCAAGATCAGAGTGTCCTACTGTGTATACCATGCACTGAATTTTGCCCAAAGTAGAATTGAAAGCAAACCAGGAAATCCCATTTTAGTGAGAAATATCAGTATAATTTTGAGGGAAGGTAAACATTTGGATAAGGCTAGTCAATGATGGAAGCAAAGGAGCCATCAGGCTAAAAGGTCATGCTGATCACCTCAGTTCAGCAAGCTGGAGGTATAGATAGATGACACACGACACAACAACCTTGCTGAAGCTAAGATATCTGGTTTGTTCTACTATGTTCTGGTCAGTGTCCAGATGGCAGACCTACTGGGAATCTTAGAATCTTAGGGTGTGATGTTAGGCACTCCCCATATCAGAGATGTCAAATCCAAATTAAAAATAGTGATAGGCCTCTGCTCACTTAGAGAGAAATTCTGGCACACGTGTTCCTGTCCACTAATCCATTAGCTAAGAAGCCAGCAAGCACTATCATCTGCATCTGGCTCATGACAAGGAGATTGCACAGCACCAACAAGCTGAAATTACAAACCTAGTATGTGTATGTGTGTGTGTATCAAGTGCCTCCAAGTCACCTCCAGTTCATAGCAACCCTGTGAATGTAATGACCTCCAAAATGTACTATTGCTCAAGTCTTGCAAGCTAAGGGCTGAGGCTCCCTTTATCGAGTCAATCCATTTCATGCTCATTTCTTGCTGCCTTCCTCTTGTCCTGGTGTGTGGACTTTTCCAGTGACTCTTGCCATCTCATAATGTGACCAAAGTGCAATACCCTCAGTTTAGTCATTTTTGCTTCTGGGAAGAATTCAGACTTCATTTGATCTAAAGCCCATCCATTTGTCTTTTTGATAGTCCATGGTATCTGTAAAACTCTTTTCCAACACCACGTTTCAAATGAATCAGCTTTCTTCCTGTAAGCTTTCTTCATAGTCCAACATTCACAGCAATGGGGAAGACTATGATATGGATTAACTTGATCTTGGTCACCAGCAACACATCCTTATACGTAAGGATCTTTTCTAGCTCCTTCATGGCTGCCCTCCCCGGTCTGACAGCCCCATCCAGAACCCAAGGTGGTGGGATGTGGAAGTGCTACCATGCCACCCCACTACCTCCAGAGGGCTTTCAGCCAGCGTGGGGAAAAAGGAACAAAAACAAATCTCCCAGACAGCCTAAAGCTGTCCATGGGGCTAAATGCACTTACTCTACCATTTCAAGTGGTGCACTGGCCATGATGCCCACAACCCAAAAGCCCCTGGAATGTCCCAGCCCTCCCCCCATAACTGGTGTTGGACTGAATGCCAATGTAAGGTGGGAAGCCAGTCATTCATCCAGGTTGGGCACAATGGAGATCTGCAGCGCTCACCCACCTGCCTCTCCAGTTGCCAAATGAGCTGGCAGGGTGGGCATACATGCCAGCACAAGCTCGCACCAGCTCCAAAGGGCCATTCACTGCCCACCCTTTTGGTGGGGCTGTTAATCTCCTTCTGATTTTTCCCTGCAGTTTCCCTTTTGGTTTATGATTGAACCAAGGAAAAGAAAATCTTTACAATTTCAATTTCTTCATCATCAACTTTGAGTAATTCCCCAGCAGCAATTTCTTTTGTCCTCTTGATGCTCAGCTGTAACCCTGCTTTGGAACTGTCTGATTTAACCTGGATCAGTAGCTGATTAAAGTCTTCAGTCTTTTTCTGCCAGTAATGGGGTGCCATCTGAAAATTTTAAATTGCTAATGTTTGGCCCTTTCTTCACAAGAAACTTACAGCATTTTCAGGCTAGAAATAAAATGTTCCCTCCATGGAGTTCTGCATTGTTTTTTCCCCACTATGATTCCATAAACATTTCCAAGCAGCTTTTTCTCCATTTCTAAGCAGCCTCAATGAACACATCAGTTAATACTATCTAGAAATCTACCAACTGAGCATTGAAACTGGAGAAGAAGATTGTCAGGATGCTGCCTACAGGTGTTAGAGCTGAAAATTCATAAGACATAGGGAAAGAATGTCTTCTGCTATCAGGTAGGAATGATGTCTCCCAAACAGAGTTCACTAGTAGATATCCCTAGCTGAAAACATGCAAACCGTGGCTCTTGAGAACTACTTAAGAGAAACTGTGACTCAATGGAAGAACCCCTGCCTTGCATTCAGAAAGTCTTAGATTCAGTTCGTAGCAGGGCCAGGCAGTAGATGATGTGAAAGACCTCTATCTGAGACCCTGGAGATGCACTTATGGTCTGATAGACCAATGGTCTGATTCACCATATGGTAGCTTCATGCATACTTGATTTTTTAGTCCACTCCAGTGTACATGGCCTATTCTGCTGATGTTATCTGGTAAAACATCAACTGTACAGGGCTTGGTTGCTGTTGCACTGCCTATTTAAAAACAGTCTGCAGCCCTTTCAAATGACACAGAACAACTTTTCTACAGCAACAACATGCCAAACTAAGCCAGAAATGTACTGGTGACAGAGAGATGAAGGACTTTATGTAGTCTATTAATTCAGTCCCGCAGAGCGCCGTAGTTTCCAGCTGCCACTGCTCTTGATAAATTACCACATTACAGTGTTTGTATCCATGCTCTTTATCTGAAGGTCTGTTTTCGGGCTGAAGACAATGCATGCCAAACAGACTTCCCCCTCACTACTAATGCATAGCTTCCTCCACTGTACACATTAGATACAATGCAGATACCAGGCCATCACCTTGAGAAGTCACTTATACTGTCCTGGACATTACACAACTTTGCCCCACTGCAGAATGGAACTGAAGGGATCCACAGTAAACTGGATAAGAAATAATGGGCTAAATCACATCATCATTCTAGTGCCTGGTCATCCTATGTTTTCTTTTTTCCCTTTTCACAAACCTGGGTTACATTGTGCATAGGCAAATAGATCAAGGGGACTGTTCCATCGTGAGCACTGTATCCAGTTTGCACCCAGCTGTTTCACCAACATTAGAATGGTTTGGTGTGGCATGAAAAATTGGGCAAACTGCATAAGAAAGGGCATGTAACTTGGTTCTAAGCTTTGAAGGCAACAGGATCTTATTATACCAACCTAACTTTAAAAGATTAAACATCCATTCACTGATCCTAACCTGTAGGCCAATATTTGGAAGCCTCTCAAAAGGTCATGTAAGTCTAAGAACCTGGAGAATGGATATGACTGGACTAGATGGGATCTTCTGAATCAGTGGCTCTTGAAAATTTGCTTCTTCTAAGCAGCCTGTAGCTGCTGGTATTCACCCTCAAGGAAAATGGCAGCCCAAACCAAATATGGCGTTCCCAATGTGTTCAGGAATACATATTCCAATGAACTACTACATCTGAATTCTTAAAAAGAAGTTGTATGGATGCCTCCTTAGAGTTGCCAACTTTGGTTGGGAAATTCCTGGAAATCTGGGCATGAAACTTTGGAAGACAGAGTTGGGAGGGGAAGGATCTCAGTGGGGTATAGTGCCATACAGTTCTCCTTCTAAAGCAACCATTTTCCTTAGAGGAACCAAACTTTTTCACCTGAAGATCAGTTGTAATTTCAGATCTTTATGCCACATCTGGAGGTTGGCAACCCTGGCATCTCCCACACCTCTCCTCTTAAGGTGAAAAACTGGCATCACTTGATGATTTCATCATGTTATAGGAGGTGGGAGTGAACAGAAATGCAAGGGAATGAGTAAGACAGTGGGTGGACTGAAGAGACTTGGTTGAGGAGCTAAAGGGAGCATGTACTTGCCATGGAAGTGGGAGATGTGAAGAGGCCTTGTCCTTTGATCACTGCTGGATTATCTACTCAGATACTCTGGTCTGATCTATATTTAACTGATTCTCCCCATATAACTTATGAGTGTAATCAAATGCTGCTCAGATAGGAGGCTTCTCTAGAACAGCCTCCCAAAGAAGGTGAGAAAATGTATTGACGAAGGCTTTGTTGAAGATTCTCTGAAGATGCCAGCCACAGATGCAGGTGAAACATCGGAAATGCTACTGGAACGTGGCCATACAACCCGGAAAACCCAAAACACTCTAGGGGTGAGAAAAGTTTGTTTGCTGGCCTTCAGGAGAGGTTGTAAAACAGCATTATTTAGGAGACCTCTTGAGACTGGTTAAATAATGTAGGGCTCGCATATCACATTGGTTGTTGTTGTTTTATTTTTCAGGTTGCTTGAATTTTGGGTTGGATCCTGAGGAGGATTTTCATATACAGAAAGGGAACAATGTTTTGCTGTTCCACCGCTGTTCCCTGAGCTGCAGGAGCATCATTTCAGTGAACATTTGAGGTTGCTGTGGGAGAAGTCTACTTCACTGGCAGAAATCCCTTCTGTCCACAGAAATACTTCATGGGATCCAGAACTTTTTTGTTGCTGTTTTATTTTTTCCGTTTTTACCTTCATTGGGTCTCAGCTATGTCAGGAGAAAGACAAGTTTTAAAATGTTTTTAAATAAATTCAGATTCACACAGCATCATAGTTGATGCAAAAATGATCATGTATTTTTCTACAGTTTGATGATTTTTTATGTTTAGAGAGTTGATGTAGGATAAGTTTATTACAGTGCTTCATTGTACACTTATTTAGCATTTTATGCATTATCTATTACTGTAACACACCCACATCTGAAAAACATTTATTAACTTAAGATATTTCTAGTGCATACTTTCAAAACTGAAGAGCAATTTCATAATGCTTACAATATCAGAAAAAAGCCGTCTATTAAGTGAGCAAGGATGATAATGTTAGAATATTTTGGAGGTCATTAATTCAATGGATCGCCATGAGTTGGAAGGTGCTTGATGGCTCAACACACATACACACATACATTAAGTTCTTACAAGACAGGAACAAGTATTTAAGATGTTAGAGTGTTGTGGGTTTCCAGGTTATATGGCTGTGTTCCAGTAGCATTTTATCCTGACATTTCACTTGCATCTGTGGCTGGCATCTTCAGAGATCCTCTGAAGATGCCAGCCACAGTTGCAGGTGAAACGCCAGGAGAAAATGCTACTGGAACGCGGCCATACAACCTGGAAAACCCACAACACTCTAGTGATTCCAGCCGTGAAAACCTTCTACAATACATTTAAGATGTTGGTCAGTGTTTCACAGTGAAAGAGGTGAATTCAGAACAGCTGGCCATTGAGGGAATCTTAGAGGGGATGGCCACACAGACTGTTAGAAGGAGTCTTTTTGTTTCTCCATCTCCTTGTTAAGAACATAAGAACATAAGAACAAGCCAGCTGGATCAGACCAAAGTCCATCTAGTCCAGCTCTCTGCTACTCGCAGTGGCCCACCAGGTGCCTTTGGGAGCTCACATGTAGGATGTGAACGCAATGGCCTTCTGCGGCTGTTGCTCCCGATCACCTGGTCTGTTAAGGCATTTGCAACCTCAGATCAAGGAGGATCAAGATTGGTAGCCATAAATCGACTTCTCCTCCATAAATCTGTCCAAGCCCCTTTTAAAGCTATCCAGGTTAGAAAGGTTCAGAAAGGTTGACTGCTGATGGCATCTGAGAATGTCTGTTCATCAGACTGATGGAAGAAGGCCTAATCTCTCTCCTGCCCCTATGAAGCCTCATACAATGGGGATCTCTCCTGTGCTAGCTCACCTCAACATATAATACATACATCGATCTATTTTAGAAGAAGAAAGCTGCAAATCCTTTTCATTTCTGTTGAAATTGGGATATGGAACCTGCTTCTTCGGGATATTCTAGAGAACAGTCGGACCACAAAGGTCCTTGTATATGATGCCAAAGTGCCATAATTAGATTTGCACCCTTGCCTCAGTGGAAATTCAGCAGCAGCTTGGGCCCTGATTCCTGAAATCTGCCTCAGAGACCTGTGGAGCAGGATGTGCTAATTCTGACATTTTTCTTTCATCTGGAAGGCCTACTGGTCTCTTCCCTGGGCTGCTGTGTACTAGGACACCATGGGGAGTTCAGCACCTTCACTTGAGTTCACATTAACCATCTCATTAGCACTCAGACATTTAATCTTCAGCGCTCTTTCTAATTCCACATGCTTTCAATTTGTGGACAATTGTTTCAAACAGCAGGTAAAGACCAAGTCTGTGTGCTCTGCTTTCAGTATTGTGCTAAGCTTGGATATTAATGAGATTCTTGAATACCATCAATGGTTTTAGTATCATTCATTACATTTGTGACAAGCCTTTTTTTCCCTTACTGAGGGAACTCCCACAGCCTCCAAAGTTCATTTTGAACTATAAACATTCCCTCAGTTTCCAGGTGTTCCACAAATAGCTAGTATATAGGCTTTGGGTTCACTGACGTGAACAATATGATTATTGAGATCATTAAGGCTAGATTAATATACAGACAACTAAGAATATTGATTGATTGATTGATTGATTGATTGATTGATTGATTGATTGATTGATTGATTGATTGATTGATTGATTGATTGATTGATTGATTGATTGACAGGTTAGTTTTACAGGAACCAGCAACAAATCAGCCCTTGACAACATAGAAACCTAGCTGAGGCACAAAAAATTTAACTGGTTATGACTTCAGAGAATAACTAGACTTTCCTACAGTGCTTTCAGGCACAAACAGATTTTTATTAACTAGTCACGAGGTTGGATTCTCTCTCATACACAGGATTCTACCCACATTAGCATGCCCTTTGCCCAGAGTCAGACTAAAGTGTACAAGGTTTGCTCATCACCAGAGGCAGGCCTAACAATTGAGCATTGTCTTCTGCCCTTGAGATAGAGCTAAACTGCTCTGCCACACTACCAGGCAGAGCTACCTTTCACTCTGTCTGCTACTTTTCCAGAGTCTGACTGAAGCTGGAACTTCTCACTCCCTGAAACTGAAAACTACCTCTTCTTATAGGTTCCCTCCAACATCTCATCCCCCTTCTTGAAGGTGACTGGATGCTGGAGCTCATCTGAATGGTTGATTTTCTCTTCGGGGTCAGGATAACCTCCTGTCCATCACAACATTCAAGGCAGAGTTTATGGTTACCAATCTTTAGGCGGGACCCAGAGATCTCCCAAAATTACTACTGATCTCTAGATGATCGAGATCAGTTCCCCTTGAGAAAAATTGATGTTTGGGAGGGTCAATTCTATGCTATAATATACCACTGATGTCCCACCCACCCAAACCTTACCTATCTGAGGGTCTATGTCCAAATTTCCAGGAATTTCCCAACCTGGAGCTGACAACCCAAATACAGTTACTCTAAGTGTAATCCTAAATTGAGTTACATCCTTAAAACCACTGGATTTAGAAGGCGTAACTGTTCAGGATAATTCTTTGAAGCATCTTTACATTATTGTTAAGGTCACTAATTTCCTCTTGAACTGTAAGTGTTGCAGATGTTAAAACATGTATTTCTGATCAGTTGCCAAGATATTAATTGTAGTTGTTACATATTAGACACTTGGGGTATTTCGGCTCTGTAAAGAACTGGACTATCATGAGCATGTTGCAAAACTAAACTTGGGGTTTTAGAGTTGTGCAGAACACAATGCTGGAACTCCCAGAGACAGATTTTGCCCCTTCCTAGAGTTAATTCACATTTAGCCCTTGGCAACAATACATCATATTGAAATGATTTGAGCCAAACAGCATAATGAATATGTATTTATTCAGACACCAGTTGTGTTTCAGTTGATGGTAGTTCTCTTTATGATCAGTAAACCTGAGGCTAAACGGAAGGATGGCTGCATTTTCCTGTATAAATTAAGTATATGTCACTTAGTACCGATATATGTAATGTGCTGACAGATGGTTTTCTTCCTTACAAGCTCTTGTGCTTTCTGCAACTGCAGAGAGGTGGTGGTGGAAGGTGAATGTTTGGAACCCAGATTGAAAAGAAATTTAGCACAAGAACTGTGTTACCACCATGCTCTAATAAACCCAGAGGCATGAGGTACAGGAGGAATATGACCAAAGAAATTCAATCATCTCTCAGAGGAAATAAAACTGCCCCAAACATTCTTTCACAGTCAGGTAACCAGGAACTGTAAAAATCCCACCAATAAACATGTTTAGCGAAAACCACATTCAAGGAGATGAGTCTGCCGCTGTCATGTCTAGCTTGGCTCTGAGATAAAACCTTGGGGCATTTGCAAAATAATTCTTTATCTGCTCTTAAGGGTATCAGGGGGAATAAAACAACAATGAATCAGTCAGTGTTTGCTCCTTGCAAAGTGCCTGGCAGGCAGCAGGGTCCACAGAGATATTTGATCTTTTTCATCTGTTCTTCTGGAAACTGAATGGAATTAGAACAAAATGAGGTGAGGATTACTGTGCCACAGTCAAAATAATACTAACTCTCTTAAAGTCACTCTAATAGACATTGATTTCTTCCAACCTGAAGTGGCTAGACAATAATTTTAATTTGAAAATATTTTTGATTTAACTCTAGTTACTTTGTGTAAATTACTATTATATCAACTTAGCAGAGTTGGAGCTAAGGAACTGAAACAGCACAGACACTTTGGGAAGGTAGTACTGTGGTGCAGTGGTAAAGAGCAGGTGGATTCTAATCTGAAGAACCAGGTTTGATTCCCCACTCCTCCACTTGAGTGGGGGACTCTTATCTGGTGAACTAGATTTATTTCTCCACTCCTGCGTTCCTGCTGGGTGACATTGGGCTAGTCACAGTTCTTCAGAACTCCCACCTTCTTCACAAGGTGTCTGTTGTGGGGAGAAGGGAAAGGAGTTTGTTATAAATCCAAACTCTTCTTCTATCAACAATGCACCAGCTGAAATCAACTATTTAGTCAGTCGCAGCAGGCATTTTGATTGGAATGGTGAGTGGAATGGTAACATACTGGCCTAGCTAATGTTTACAACACTAGAAACAAGCTTCATAGTACCAGGCAACTTTTTTTCCAAGCCCCCAAAGAGGGAGACAAGGTTGCTATGGTGATATTTTCTTAGATATGTGAGTTTTCATACAAGGATAGCTTTAGGATGATACAATATGAAACAGTTGCTTTAGCAGATTGCCATTTTCCTGTTTCCAACCAGCCCCCTGCATTAGGTTTTGAGGTTATGAACAGGAAGAGGGTGAATACTACTATACCCTGTCTGACTTAGTAGTATTTTATACAACTTCCTTGACTGTTTGTCCAGTTGTCTGAATTGGTATTTTGGATATCTGAAATATACCTGTTCATAGTCCATAGGGATGGCTTGGCCTTGGAGCAAGTGAAGACATTTCCACTTGGCTTCTTACAGTCTTCACAAAGGCAATTTCCACATGAACCTCAGTCATGACTCTCACTCTTCCAACACCATGGAAGAACATATGAAGGGCCCTTCTGGATCAGATCTAGGACTCATCTGGTCCAGCATTTTGTTTTCAATAGTGGCCTCAGCATCTGCTGTTCACAGATATACTACTTCTGCACCACCGCATCCCAAGTCCATGTGGACTTTGGAGGCAGTGGTGGCACAGAATTTAATGCTAGGCCACACCGAGCCCAGCATTCATCTCTGCCCTGCCACCTCTGATCTCCATGAGTGCTAGGCTCTACTGAGTTCGAGTCCATTGTGCAGCTCTGCATCGCCCCCAAGACCTACATGGACTTTGGAGGCAGCTTGGAATTTTTCAAAATCTGGTTTAATAGACCCAAAAATGTTTTTTTAAAAAAAAAAATTATACGCTAGGAAAAACCCTTATACTAGTATGGGGTTTGACTTTTTAAAATTTTTTTTGAAAATGTCTGGGTTTCCAAAAATACTGAAAAAAATGGTGCACAACCTTAGTCACAACTGAAAATTCATGCAAAGACAGATGAAGGAAGCTGCTATTTCAGCAATGTGGCATTGAAGTTTGTACCAGATTTTCACAAGGTTGCATAGTACATAACCTCAGCTCTTCTTTCAAGTAGCTTGAACATGTATAAAAATAATAAGCAACTGGAAAATATAAAGATGGAATCATTTAGGTCATTAATGACCCATGGGGTGACATTGCATCATAACATTTATTAGGCAGACTATGTTTATGGGGTGATTTGCCATTGTCTATGCCTTACCCCCAGCAAACTGGTTACACATTTTACCAACCTCAGAAGAATGGAAGGCTGAGTCAGCCTTCAACCGACTACCTGAAACTAACTTCAGGCAGGATCAAACTCATGTTATAAGCAGAGCTTTGACTGCAGTACTGTGACTTACCACTCTGCGCCACAGGGCTCAGAATAAGTCACTGAGGGATCCATTCATGAAATTGTCTTCAAGCTAATGTAGTAAAGGCAGAGCATCAGTGAAAATTCTGCTGCTAGGATCTTTTATCTGACTTTATATGCTAAAAACCAGATATTTGAGATTACTTCTTCAAACAAAAATATTTAAATCCATTGAAATTGTCATGTAACATAGTGAGCCAAATAGCAAAACCAAGTATCTCTTTCTTTCTTTTTGAAGAAAACTGGAGACAGAAACCTGAGCTACCCTCCCTATGTAGTTGGGGAGGGCAGAGAACCCATGTAGATGGAGGACGAGAAGCAGGAAGGGAGTAAAGAAGCAGGAAGAGAGTAAAGTTGTAGAAGGAGAATTTTGAGGAGGAAAAAAATCCCATCCTAGGAAACTGCCAGTCTTCAGTGCAGACCTCTACACCACCCCAGTATTATCCTGGAGCTCACACTCCCATGACTCCTCTCTGTTACTTTTCTACATCCTGACCTTTGACTTGGCAGAAGCAATTTCCCGTGTTAGCCAATGCCATTCCATTCCCACAAACTCCCTCCATTTCCTAGCCACACAGCTTACCTGCTGCTGCTTTCCTGCTCACTGAACCTTCTGTCTCTAAATGGAGAAGATTATGGAATCTTTGTCATGCCTGTAGAGTTTTTACAACTGATGGTCAATAAATGGAATTTTTAAAAACAGCCAACTCTACCGTCTCTTGCTGCATTTTCCAGCAGGGTGTTTTTATGGCAGCTTTGCAGCAGCTTTGTGGCATTATGGCAGCTTTGCAGCAGTGTTGCCTGCACACTACTTTCACCTGTAGCAAGTTTGTTGTTACAGGCAATGCGGGATTGGGCGGGGGGGGGGGGGGGGGAGATAGAGATAGAAATAGTATAATTTGTACAGGTCAACTTTCCCCCTGGGTTTTTTTTTCCAGATACGGTTATATATGAATAAGACTGGATCCTGCAGATTCATTATGATAAAGGAAGCAGCTTTACCTGATACAAATAGATTTCAGCATTGGAGGAAGACACTGCTGTTAGCAGAACTGATCTGCAGGCTCCAAACTACTGTTTCTAGCTACAAATTGAGGTGTCTTTCCCAATACAATCACTTTCCCAATACAATCACTTTTACATGATGTATACCATTATATGTCATGGTATAATGATCACACATATAGGGCTATAGTGGGAAATCTCCTGGCTGGCACCCTTTCTCCACCACTGTCTAACAGGCCAGCAGCAGGGAGAATGGTGGGGGCTTGGTAGTGTCTTGGTAATGTGTGACATCACAAATGGATACCACTCTACAATTCTCAGAGCATTACCCTGGCAAATGGTGTCATTTCCAGGTTTGCAGCAGAAGTGTTATCACACATTGGTGCAAAACTGGCATACTTAACCTTGCCCCAGAAACTCTCTTAGGATCTAGGAGTCAGTCACTGTGGCAAGGCCTACCTACATTCACTGAAGGTACTTGCATAGAACTCTCTATATGTAGTTGGGACCTTTGAAATAGGTTCCTAATCATATGAAGACAACCGTCTTGGTGTATGTATATAGGTACATGCATTCCAATGAACACATGTAACTTGGGGGAGAAAGAGCATGGTTTATAACCACCTTCCTCCTTCCTTCCCCAAACCATTACCATCCTCCCTTAGATCATCCGAACAGGGTTCTGTTTTGCCTGGCACATAGTAGGGAAAGGCATAGTGTAGAAAAGGCAGGCAACCCTCCCCCCATCTAATGGAGATCAATGATTAATAATAGGATATAACTTACACAAGCAGTGAGTGCCACTCCAGTGCACATGTTGGCTCTTGCTTGCTTTTAAGTCTTACCCCTCCCCACAACTTTCCACTGACAAACACTCCCAAAGAGCTGGTAACAGCCCTCATGGGCTTTGTGGCACTAAAGGATCTTGAGGCAAATGAGCCTTGAAGAGTAATGGTAACATTACCGGAAGCAAATGATGCTGAATTATGCAATGACTTCTAACAGGAGCTGTTTAGCTGATCGGCTGAGGGTCTGAGAGGGTGCTCATTATTAAAAAAAAAAACCCAGGGAGACATTTAAACAATGGAAAGGTGGCAGCTGCTCTGGAATGAGAATGGAAAAGTTGAATATATAGCCTCACTGTTTTATGAAGTCCAAGTGGCTGGACAAGAAAAGATAAGGATAGAAGAAACAGAGCATTGAGCCTGTCAATCTTGTATTGCTTGAGCTCCAAATATAATTTTTAAAGAGTGCAAAAATTCCCCCCCCCCCCCCCCCCCCCCCCCCCCCAACAACCACCCCTGCCCGTGGATCAGCTGCTCCACGGGCAGCACAAGAATTCCCACCTCTCCCCCACCCCCAACAAAAAACCTTGCCCATGCAGTAGCTGCTCCATGGGTCCATCTAAGTCCTTCCATCTTCCCTTATCCCAAACAAAGTCCTCTTGCCTCCCTCCAACTAGCTCCACAGGCACAACACAGCCCTCCTGCCCCCCCACCCCAAACAAAGCCTGCCTGCCTCCCCCCAACTAGCCCAATTTTTCCCTCACCCCACCCTAAGCTACACCTTCCTACCCTCCCCCACCCAAGCCTCATCTTCTAACCCTCCCTCCACCACTAGCCACACTTTCCAAACCTCTCCCCACCCCAAGCCTAATTTTTCCACCCTTCCCCACCCTAAGCCTCACCTTTCCACTCTCCCCCACCCGTAGCTGCACCTTCCAACCCTCCGCCCACCCCAACCCTAACCTTTCCACCCTACCCCACCTCTAGCCTCGCCACCCTTCCCCAAACTCTAGTTGCTCCTTCCAACTCTCCACCCACCCTAAGCCTAATTTTCCACCCTCCCCCACCCCAAACCTCACCTTGCCATCCTCCCCTGCTTCTAGTCACACCTTCCAACCCTCTGCCCACCCCAAGCCTCACCTTTCAACCCTCCTCCCACCCCAAGCCACTCTGTTCCATTCTCCCCCACCCTAACCCTCTCCACCCTCTCCCACCCCCAAGCCATAGACCAAGAACCAGGTAAGTGGCTAGGGTCGTGCCAGGAGCAGGGGGAGAGGCTCGCTACAGCCCCAGTAAAGCCCATGGCAGGGGAAGATGCTTCCTTTTCCACTCTTTGCTAGGGCCCATTGCATCTCCCCTGCAATGGACTTTGCTGCTAGTATTATATAATATGGTACAAATTGTCAGCTAAATAAGGTGGGTTTTCAAGATTTCCCTCCTCAGAGCTGCAGCACTCTATTGAATGGATAAACTACTTGGGAAAAACAGGAGGCTGCTTAAGAGAAAAGTGAGTAAAGATCAACTCCTTCCATGAACTTTTCTTCTGATTTTATTTTTGTAAGGGCTGGAAGATTTTGTTCATTTCTTCATAGGTGACAGCTTCTCCTTTTGAATAATTGGGGCCAACGTTTGCTGCAGCACTGGGTGAGTAAAAGCAAAGGAGAACAGGAGGAAGAGAAAATTTCAGCAAGCACATGATAGGCTGCACCTAAGGGACTCTTGCTCACAGCTATTAAAGAAATTAAATTACACAATTTTGTGGTGTAAATCAAAAAAGTGGAGCCTGGATTAAAAAGGCTGCCACTGGAATCCTGTCCCAGAAGAACAATTTTCCTCCATCATATTTTCAAATGGTCAGCGGTGTGTCTAAGGACACTCCCATTCTGCCAGGGCTAGCAATTTATCAGTGTTGGATGCAATGTTCCATTACAGTCCAGCTCTAAGCTTATAGAAGGTTTCCTTCCTGTTTGTTTTGTGCAAGCTAGAAGAGAAACCCGTCTAGGTGTAAGAGGAGACCTTAAGTTACCTCTTGTTCAGTCTCCTACTTTTCAGTGATTAAGTGTAGGTGGCTGCTGCTGTTGACACTGGGTGATAATTGGAGGCATTTTTTTCCATTGGAAAGAATCTCAAGAATCTCCCAGTTCCTTTATCGTTCAATTTTCCTGCTGCCTCTTTGCATTACCCAGACATTTTATTCAAGATATGGACAGAGGAAGGAAAAAGCCCACTGGCTTATTACCTCAGACGAAGCTCCCTGAGGCATTCTTTGCCTATCTTTTAAACAGTCAGGTAAAATAAAAGGAAAGTTTTGATCTGTTAACAAGAGCTGTTCTGCCAAAGATGTGCCACTGACCAGCAGTAAATCAATGCAGGTAACTTACCCTGTCACCATGACTCTAAATTAAAAAAAAGATGCATCTGATCATACATTTTTATCCCATCCTTCCTCCAAGGAGTTGTGGACATGATTGTCTCTTCCCAATTTTGGAAGAAGGCCAAAAGAAGGATATAAATAGAAGTCCCCTCTTCTATGTGATTATTCCTCAGGAAAATCTTTATTTCTGGCCAGCTCATTGATTCCAATCCCCTCCAACCAATATTACAATCTTAATTCTGTTCAGGTGACTATCTGATTTCAGTTCAGGCCAGCATAAGTTCAGTAACTAGTATGGTGTATCCCACACAATCAGTTTATGTGAACAGATCACATTGAATTGTTGAAAGGAAAGAAAATGGGGGAGGAACCTAAGATAAATTGGACCTAGATTGTTTTTTGATCTCAAAAGATGTAACCTGTTGGAAAAATTAATGTAGTTTACATTTTTCTTAAAAAGCCCTCACATCATTTCCCCTTCATTTTTCTCTTTTGGAACTTCCGTCTTTCCTTAGAGCCTGACCACTGGGAAACAGGGGAGCCAATATAAATCTGCTTAAAAAGTCCTGCCCCTTTAATAGAGGCTTAATGTATGGAAATGGACAGCTGAAGGTTTTCAAGGTGAGGAAGTAAATAACATCACCTGGTAAATAATATCCCATTAAGCCTCTGTTAAAGGAACAGCTCATTTTTCTTCATGCATGTGAGCAACCCTACTGGAAAACAATTTTCCTTTGCAAGATTTGGGGCACTGCAAATCTAATCTCTATCCACATGATTTCCTAATTACAACAAAAGGAATTATTTTCCCCCTGCTGACCTGTGATGCTGTGGTAAGGAAGAGGGGGGGGGGGCAGTGCCAGGAGGTCTCCTGCTGTAACTCCCCTAAATTTCACTGACATGTCATTATATCATTACTAGCGGGGCCCGGCCACGCCTTGCTGCTGGTTATTGTGGTGAAATGGGAAAGGAACAGTAGCAGCAAATCAATTGCAGAGGCCAGCAGTATGTGCTCATGGAAACGCGCAGCCTGATACTGTGCGATGTCATTGAAGTGTGTGACCGCATTCCTTGGTGGGGAATGGAAAGGCACCCCTCCCACACGTCTAGGCTGGCTGGTCACAGTCCTTTACCTGGGAGTAAGGTTGGTTGGTGGCAATGGGTGTCGCTTCTGAGTAAACCCTCTGAGGGGTGCAACGCAGCCATTCAAAGTATGTCACGGTTGCTTTACGAAGCTTACTCCTGAGTAACATGTGCCTGGTTTTCTGAACTGTAACCGCAGTATTCAGGGAATCTAGGCTGGCTGGCCCTCCCATCCCTTGCATGCCACCCCTCACTCTCTCCCCTCCCTCACTTCTCTTCCTTTGCATGCCACCCCTCCCCCTCCCTTCCCTCTCCCTCCGCTAGGGTGGGTGGGTCATATCCAGATGTTGGACCCCCTCCCTCTCCTCCCTTGCATGCCACCCCTCTCTCTCCCCCCTCCTTCATTTCTCTTCCCTTGCATGCCTCCCCCTCCGTCTCTTCCCTCTCCCTCCCTCCAGCTGTCTTTTACATTCAAGCTTGTTCAATATGGGTGTGGAATATGGGTGAGGAAGTAGTTAAGTGGTGTTTGGATGTGAGAGAGGGCAGAATGAAGAGTGTGAGGATGATCTGAATGTGTATGAGAGTATGTGTGTTGTGTGGTAGTAGTGGGTGAGGCACAGAGAGTGAAAGGTACCTGCGTGTGGGGGGGAACCCCACCTGACGTCTCACACGGCAACGTGTATATGTGTTTCACTTCCACTCGAGTTATTACCTATGTACTGTTTCCACTGCTCGTATCTGGCCATCTGAGTGATCATTCTAAGGGCACAAACACATTACACACAGGCAGCTTCATGTCCTTCACCATGGAGCACCAGAAAAAAGGTGTTTTACCTGGGCCAGGTGTGAAATTTCAGGTATGTGAACATCGTAAAACACTCTCGCCTGGCTGACTACAGTGGCTGGGAATTTTCAGAGGGATTGGCTAGACCATGTCAATTTCTTGTCAATATCACTGGGCCTATCATTCCAGCGATTGACTTTCAACTTGAATTTTTTTAAACCAAGCCTTTCTGATCCTTCTGAAATGGTGGAGTAGGAGGAACTGCTGTGGTGTGGGTGAGGGAAGGCAGGGAAGAATGCAAGGTGATCTTCTTCACTTTCCCTGTAAAAGAAGAGGGAAAGTCACGGTTTCGGAGCCTTTTGAAACCATGGAGATCTGAAGGAGGGGTGAATGCTGAAGGGTGGGAATATGTGTGTGACAGAATCAAACCCAAAAGGAATGCATGCTCAATGCAAAGGAGACCACAAGCATGTAAGTGGCCTGTGTGTGTAAAGTGCCATCAAGATAACCTATGGTGACCCCACAGGATTTTCAAGGCAAGAGACTTTCAAAGGTGGTTTGCCATTGCCTGCCTCCATATGGGCTGAGGGAGTTCTGAGAGAACTATGATTGGCCCAAGGTCACCCAGCAGGCTTCATGTGGAGGAGTGGGGAATCTAACCTAGTTCTCCGGATTAGAGTATGCCATTCTTAGCCACTACACCACACTGGCTCAACTGCATCTATACATTAGTGAATATTGTCCCATCTCTATTCAGTCTGACTTTCTTCTGTGGATAATGCAATACATGAGGTGAATTATTGCACTCATCAAAAGGTAATTCAATTGAATGAAAATAAATAAGGGGAACTGATTTCTATTGCTTGGAGATCAGTTGTAATTCCAGGAGATTTCCAGGATCCATTTGGAGACAGGCAATCCTACACATGTGCAATAGTCCTTGTGCCAGTGACAGCACTCTTTCCAATGTGTATACGCCACAGCATGAGCTTCTGATATAATATAACCTTCTGATAGAATTTCAAAAGAATATGAAATAAAATGGTGGGAACCATCAGTTGTACATTCAATTGCTCCATATGTGCACTGTTAAAATTTACAGTAAAGTGTTGTGTGTTGTTGCAGCCCCTGCTCTACTGCTTGCACAAGTAGAAGCGTGCTACATACATTTTTCTTGCCACTCGCACGTTGCTGGGTCTAACCCCATGTACATGCAGTTCACATATAAAGTATTTGAGGAGATTGTCACGTTTCATAGTAGGGATGTTGTTGGGATGTTGCAAGTGTCTGTCACAACTTTGTTATAAAAGGGTTAACTGTATGTAAACAAGTTGCTGAAGCTTCTGTTTATGACCTGATCTATTGATTAGCTATTGGTCAATGAGATAGCCATTGCTTACATGTTAGTGAGCACATACACTTGAAGTTATAAACTTAACCCTGTTTCTTTGTTTGAGCAGACAGAACACCAGAGAGGAGACACAAGGTAGACAACATCATGTGAGACAGCCGATAGGTAGCAAGATGTAACCAAACATACAGCAGTGTAGATGTGTAACAGGAAAGAAAGGATTTCTTATTTTATCTCCATGTAACACACACACTCAACAGATGTTCTAGGCTGATCCTGCATTGGGCAAGTGGTTGGATTAAATGGCCTGAATGGCCCCTTTCAACTCAATGACCCTATGCTATGAGCACAGACAATACAGTCTCACAACATACACTTATATCGCGGATACATATCCCCCAAAATCTTGCATGTGCCTGCAGATCCCAGAGCTTTTCATGCAGCATATGTAGTCATCATATGGATTATCCTCTACTTTGCTGGAAAGCACAGTCCTTGCAAATGGAAGATGCAACTCCTAGTTGTTTGCACTTGTGAGACACAACCCACAGCTCTTTCTCTCTCCCTCTCTCAAGGCAGTGATGCTATTAGAAGAAGAAGCAGAGCACTGCCCTGCCGTGCCCTGCCCTGATGGAAAATATGAATGATCTTAAAAAAGCTTTGGGAGAAAGCCAAGCCTAACATGTCTGCACCTAGTGCCCTGGGAACTTAACCCAACCCAGCAAGTTCATTAAGGTTAGGCTGCAATGCAGTCATAATTGCCTGTCTTTCCAGCTGCCATTGTCAGCTTGTAACCCCTGGAGAGCCTCATTCCTTTCTATACAGAAGAACATAGAAGCACTGGAGGCCATAACAGGGGCCAACCACAGCCGTGCATCTTTTGTACATGCTGTGTGGCATGCTGGCCCAAGAAGTTTTGCGGTTGTTTGGATCAAGCTCTCTCGTCTCTTAATCCTTGGTTATTTTTAGCTAACTAGATATTTTACTCACCAATAACAAGGAAACAAGGGAACACATTGACCAGATGTTAGAGAACTTGCTGGGAATGTGAATAATGTGGTGTTTAATTCCCTGCTCCATTACTGCTTTGACACAGTGTGATGAATGGTATGACAACAACAGCTCTCAGGGTGGCAGAACAGGATAGGAATGACCTGTAAGCCTTTCCAGGAACAAAAGCAACCAAACAAACAAAAGGAGGGGGGAATCCCCTTGATAAAGGTTTCTGGGCATTGGAATCAATTGGCCCCTGCTGCAAGACTGGCCATACTAGCAGTGGAAGGTAAGGGCTAGCTAGATTGCAGAAATCTGCCCCCAAAGAGCATACAACCAGCTTCAGAAGTATCTCAGTGGTGTAATTCAGTTCATACCAGTCATGAAGGGTTTAAAGCCTTCCATGACCTGGGACCCACATATTGGTGGTCCCATCTCTTTTAGCATGTAGCTTTCTAGCAGTTCTGTTTGATAGATCAGAGCCTGTTAATGTGGCCATCTTTTAGGCAGTCAGGAAAAGGGTGGCCAACCACATTCTTTTGTGGTTTTATTTATTTTTAATCAACACCTTAATCTGCTTTAAGTCCCATGGTGGAGAAAGGGCAGGTTAAAATGTGACAGACAGGCAGATAGACGAACAAATACCACAGTCTCTTTCCAATAGGTGGAGGGGAGTATGAGGTTAGTTTAGAATTATGCTTCTGGTAGAGCCTAGGCATACCGAACTGCCTCATCACACCTTCCCTCCAAAGCCCATGAAGTTGCATATATCATACTTTTTAAACTCTCATTTATACCCGCAACAGTTGCTGCAAACAGATACAATGAAGATATAAAAGAACAAAAGACAGAGGTTTTCTCATAAATATTTTCGCCCCCCATCTCCTGAAATGGCAGCTATTCTAAATGAAAAAGAATGACTAAATAAAAGTTGGTCTGCTGCAGAAATGGGGGAAAATAGCCATGTGTTTAAGGTGGTAATCCTATGCACATGTGCATCAGCCCCACTGAATTCAGTAAGATTTCCTTCCATATAAATACAAATAGGACTGGGCTTTGTGACAGTTCATTGTAAATTGTTTTCCCTAATTAACTTTCAGAATTCAAACTACAGACTTTTCCAAGTTCTAAATCACATTTTTCCACTTTTGTAACTTTCCCAGTTTTGTTGATTAAATAATTTTAACAGAAACTGCAAGGAAATGAATTACTTGAGGAAGCTCTGTGCTCTAGTCTGGAGCTAGGGTAGTGGACCCGCTCAGTCTCTTCATTTCTCTGAAACATAGCTGAGA
The DNA here is from genome assembly GCF_021028975.2 of Sphaerodactylus townsendi. Taxonomy (NCBI): domain Eukaryota; kingdom Metazoa; phylum Chordata; class Lepidosauria; order Squamata; family Sphaerodactylidae; genus Sphaerodactylus; species Sphaerodactylus townsendi. The sequence goes on from NC_059425.1 coordinate 66,183,389, forward strand.
GACCCATTAAAATTCCAAGCACACAAACTTCACACGCAGATGGTATTAGTCATGAGAGTTGCTCACTCCACTTGCATTGAGGTTTTCTTGAGCGTTTATCAGCACAGAATCCTTGACATCTCTCCTGTTGCTGGACACATTTCATTTTCTTTCTGTTCTTCAAAGGAATCATTCTTCAAAGATCTTTTTCCTCCTTGTATTCCTGACCACCTCAGAACGGCCTCAACTCATTTGTCAGCACTTCCCACCTATGACAGCGATCCCATTTTCAAGACAGAACCTCATGTCAGTATTAGTAATGTAGATTATCAGAATAGCACTCCTAATTGGAACAAACACCTCCAGCTCTCTCATTAAACTAAACCAAATAAGTTGATGATGTTCAGTTACACTGAATATTATTCTGTCAGGAAAACAGCCAATGATGAACATTAATTTACAAGGGCTGTAGTTCAACAGAAGAAGAGATCCCTTGCATGCTGAAGATGCCAAGTTCAAACAATGGTTCCTCTAGGAAAATGATTTTAAGTGGTGGCAATTGCAAAAGACCCCTTTCTGCCAGCCAGCCAGCCAATACAGAGCTAGATACAGTGGTGGGATTCAGCCAGTTTGCACTAATTTTGTTGTGTAGTTCGGCAAAACGGCTGAATGAATCCCACCAACAAAGGGGAGGGGGAGCGAGGAGGCTTTCAGAGCCCTGGAGCAGCTGGGCATCTTGCTGCCAGGCTGCTCCAAGGCGCTAAAAGCCCCATTGCTCCCTCTCCCAAGAGAGGGGAGTGAGGGGGCTTTTAGAGTCCTGGAGCAGCCGTGCATGAGCAGGCCTCCCCCGAAGGTTACACTGTCATCCTAGAGGTGCACAGCCCAATCAGTGGCCAGCCGCCCCCCTGTGGGGGCCTCTGGTGGCCGCAGCCTAGCTGGAGTCTGCCCAGGCCTCCCAGTCACTGCCCTAGCCTGAGAAGGCTACCCTGGCAGGCCATGCCACCTGCCCGGCATGCAGCTTGATCTATGGATGGCCGTCCTTCCAGGCCTCCTGACCAATGCCAGAGAAAGCCCCCTCCCCGGTCTGTGCAGTCAGTCCCCAGGCACATAGCCCACTCCAAGGCCGGCTGGTGAAAGAAGCCCAGCCACTTCACTGGCCAGGTGGCCAGCCTGGTGGTACATGGGCCAAGCCATAGCTGCCACCTTCCCTTGTCTCCCCCCAACCAAAAATTGAAAGAGGGTGCAGCAGCAAGTAAGTGGGCGACAGGGTGGGGGCACACGGTGGGGTGGGGGCACAGCAAGAGGGGGTGCGTGGCGAGGAGGGCGGAACTGGTGGTTAAATCATTAGAATCCCACCACTGGTTAGATGGAAGAATCATGTAAAGGATGTTGTGTGTAGGAGGTGAAGATCACAAAGGCCACATTTTCCTCTTAATTATTTTATGCAACTTGAAGAGATTCAGCCTCTGTAGCCAAAACATTGGAAAGGAATTTCAATATTTTTCTCTGATTTTCATATTCATTCTGAAGGACTGAAATGTTCCAACTCTTGTCACTTGTGCAACTGTAGCCAAATCTCACCAAACTGTGATCGACAAACCTTGTAGTTTTAATTTCAGAATGCCATTTTAGGTGGTTAATGCAAGGATGTATACCTCCTCCTTACTTGGAAATAAGACTATTGAAATCATTAATCTTGAACTAAGCATTCATGGGACTAGATAGCATAAAGACATGCTAATTGCATTCATTATATCAAGATGCATCTGTCATGAGTCAGCCCCTGGGCACTGACGGGCACTGAGGACTGTGATGTAGACCCTGAAGACACTGGTCATTCAGAAATGCAGGCAGCAGAGTCAGTCCCAAGCCCTTTCTTGCAAGCTCAGGCAGAGCCTAGTGCAGTGCAGCTGGGAGAGCCTTCAGGAATCTCAGAAGAGCAGAGTAACAAGCAGCGATGTTGCTGGGCCAGAGTGCACCCGGTACGTTCTCTGGCTTTTTTGCCCACCCTGTGGCACCCCCCCCCCTGCAGCACTCCCTATTCCCACCTCACAGCACCCCCTTCCCACAGCGCCCCCCCACACACACACTTACTTTAGCAAACCGAGCAGGCTGGAGAACAGGCCTGCCTGTTCCCTTCAAGGCTGCAAAGGACCTGGTGGGAACTACATTTCCCAGGGTCCTTTGCAGCCTGGAAGTGAACAGGCAGGCCTGTTCTCCAGCCTGCTCGGTTTGCTAAAGTAAGCCCGTAGCTGGGGCTGCAAGAATCACCCACACACACACTTACTTTAGCAAACTGAGCAGGCTGGAAACAGGCTCTGGCTTTTTCAACCTCCCCCCCCCCCGTGGTGCCTCCCCCACGCCGCGTGGAGGAGTGGGGGGAGGGGATTTTCTGCCCCCCACGTGACCCAAAGCCGTGTACCCGGTGCGTGGCGCACCCCTACCCCTGGTAGCTCCACCACTAGTAACAAGTCAGATGCATGAAGGAAGCACAGTAAGAAGTTACAACTGCAGAATCAAAGAAGAAGTGCTCACATTGCTGCAAAGTACAGCAGGTGGCTTTGCCAGATGGAGACATCTGCATCTGAGGAGGATTGAGCTCTTGCAGGGTCCCAGCCTCATTAGCCAGGACTTTCTATACAACCCCAGCCTTGGACTTGGCTCTGCCTGGGTGCAATGAGTGTACTTCCTGGTAAGCTCTAAGTGCCTGGTCTCCCTCCGGTTCTCAGCCTGCTTGCCAGGCTAGCCTGTCTGGTCTCCTGTCTGTGTCTTAACTTTGAACTGCCTTAACCATAACTTTGCTGGCTGCCTGCCCTGACTCTCGACTGATTAAGACTATGCCTTTGCTTGCTGCCTGCCTGAACTGTTTAACTATGCCTCACGTGCCTTCACTCTGGCTTGTCCGGCCACACTCTAACGCCTGCCTGCCTGCCTGCCTGCCGCACAGCACCTATTCTCTAATCACGGTGCCTGTCTGAAGTTAAAAGAACAGATGTTTGTTCAGCTCTGAAGAATGAAGAAGCTGTCCGCAAGAGGGTCTTCCCCTGTAGTAAGAGAAATCAAGGCAATTAAGCAAAAGAAAAAAATGCATCTTATCTTGATCAGAAAGAGACAGTAAATAAATAAAATTATTGTCAAGTTTGTCCACATTAGTCTGTGTGAAAGAAAAGCCATTTGCTCCTTTGGTGGAAAAAAAGTACAACTGAATATTTTGGCTAAAAAAAAAATAAAACCACTGTATAGTCCCCCCCCCCCCCATTTTTCTTCACCCAATTTTCTTTTTCCCCCTTCAATTAGTTTATCTTCTCTTACCTGCTGAATTTCCAGGGAGCTTCAGTTTCCAGTGTAGACAGTGGAAACTTCCGAAGGACAAACACCTGGGGCAAATTCTCATGGGCCTCTCAGTAGATAGCAGCTGTGCTTGTCAGCCAGCCTGAGCTGGATTGCCACTGAGGCTTGCCCCAAGCTGGCACATGTCACAGGCAGCACAGGTTGGCTGGAGGCAGTCTACCATGGTCCATGAGCATTTATAAAACCATTCTGGTAATAGTATGCAAAAAACTCATCATTCTCTCTTTGGCACAGATGTGACTTCTGTAGCCTATGACAGAGAGAGACTCATGAAGAAATGATCATATAGTATAACAGCCAGCTTCATGCTTCCTTTCCTCAAAATTCTACTTAGGTTTAATCAGCAGGTCTTAGTATATTTAGGATTGCCCGACTATTCTCTTTTGTCAGTTTTGATTTAAAAAGAGGTAAATGACCAAGGACATCACTCTCTGACCTTCAGCCTGGCCCACTTCCAAGCTTACTCTTTGCAGCTACTTCTAAAGAAGTGTTTCCAAGCTAACAGCAATGATATTTGCATTTATTTTATTACCCCCAAAATATTTTAATCAACAATGGGTTTGATACGATATGCTAATTTTGAAACCACATGAATACATGCAGCTGTCTAGCCAGTGTTCTATCAAGAAGAAGAGTTTGGATTTATACCCTGCTTTTCTCAACAGTAAGGAGTTTCAAAGCAGCTTACAATTGCCTTCTCTTCCTTCTCCCCACAACAGGCACCTTGAGAGGTTGGTGAGGCAGAGAGTTCTGAGAGAACTGTGACCAGTTCAAGGTCACCCCCACAGGCTTCATGCGCAGGGAAAACCAACCCATTTCTCCAGATTAGAGTCATCTGCTCTTAACCACTACACTATCTTGGTCAGTTTTATCCACACTGACTAGCAACACCTTTCTGGGATCTTAGGTAGTGGTCTTTCACATCATCTGCCACCGGAGCATTTTAGCTGGAGATGCCAAGAATTAAACTTGGAACCTTCTGCAAGCAAAGCACATGTTCTCCCACTGAGCTACAGCCCCTCCACAATTCAGTTAAATGTGTAATAAATGAAGTTCATTTTTAAAAATGTAATGCTAGTTATAACTTTTAACAATATGAGATAAGGCAATTGGTTAGAGCACAGCTGGAGGAAAACTGGAGCTGAAATTTACCAGCTGCAGGCGAGAGTGCGTTATTATGCCTACTCTGTGTGGCAACGATTGGCCTATCAAACCTAGTCCCAGGAGTCAGCAAAAAGTGCTACTGAGAGGGAAGTATGACGCTGTTGGTTGTATGTATGAGGGAAAGGGAATGTGAACACCTTCTTGCACATACCCCCCCCCCCCCCCCCCGCCTCACACAGACACACCCAATGAGTGCATATCAATTTGGCAGGTGAATATTTTCCCATCACTTGTTTCCACAGCTCAGAATGTTTCACTGGCTAAATTTCTGGGTGACCATCTGCTGGCAGAGGTGCACAATCAGGTTCCATTAAAAAAAAAAACTGCAACCACTGTGTGTGTACTAATAAAAGAAATAGCCTGGCATAGTGGGGTCAGATAGAGTGTGTGTATATAACTAGGGAGAAGGCTGTCATTGGTAATTCCAAGAAAGGCAAAATAAGAAGGCCACATGCAAATGAGTATAATTTCCTTGAAGTAACAGCAAGCAAAATGAACATGCAAGGCTGGTAATTAGGTTAGTCACCTGGTAGCAAACTACAGCTCTCAACCTGCTTCACTTCTGCAGTGACTATGAAAAATCTTCCATTCATTCCCCCCCCTCCCTGCAGCACCTGCCTGTTTATGAAAGCCCTATGACAAAACAAGCCATTAAAATAATTATACAACAGGAAGGTAACCCTTTCTGTGCCAGAATTTTCCATCTTCTTGTGCCTCACAGCTCTGTCGGGTAATTCTATTTTCAAAGTACTAGGTGCACTCACATAAACTCATTTCTTAGCAAACATTTTAAATGCTGCTGGCATGTCAAGGGCAATGGTGACAAGGGAAACTCTAAACAGCATCCTTTCTTAAAGATAACTGTGCCACAAGGTAGTGTAACATGTCATCCTAGGCAGGAGACTGGGGATAAAATTTAAGAAGTATTTGGAAGTGCTGTCCAATGCTTGTCACTTCTTAAATCTGACTCAAGGAAAGCTGTCCCAGATCATTGGAGAGAGTTAACATGGGCCACAGCATCTGTGCCATGGCTGCCAGTCGCAAGATGGCTGTGCCATAGGTATGCTCCTGTCTCCAGTTTCTGAAGGTCACTGCATAGGAGCAGAACTGTCAGTCTGAATGAGCTGTTTCTTTTCAATGGGTTGTTTTTCTTCAGTCAAATGTTGGGGGTTACTTCCTGTTTAAATGGAACGTATCATGGTTATTTGGTTTCCATGAGGTGTTTTGGGAATTGCTTTTCTATTCATGGGGCTATATAAATTGTACATACAACCTCCTAATGCACTGGAAGGAAAAGTAAAATATCCCTTTGGCCACCAAGAGCAAAGGATACTGGTGGCCTCCTGCACTGGTCAACGAGGTCTCTGCAGGTACACAGCAGTGGATGTCCAGAGTTCCTGAGAACCATCATGGGTTCTCAAAGAGTTCATCTGACTCCTCCCACACTACTCAGAGCTAATCCAAGTGTCAAAGGAAAAAGTCCACATGACTTGCTCAACACTACAGGCAGTCAAGATGACCAAAAAAATCCCAGAAATCTGATAACCCCCCCCCCCCCCCCCCCAGCTCTTCTTCCCTTTCATTTCCCATTTGGAATCAGGTTCAGCTCAGGCCCTATGCGCTGCTATTTTTCTATTACATTTCCTTATTTCTGCTTATAACTAATAATGGAATTTATGTATTAGTGTCAGTGTGGCAGCAACAAAATAAGTGGTCCTTTTGAAAAGGCTGAACTCACCATGTTCTTAATGGGTGCTGAATTTTAAAAATATAAACATCTGGCAAATACAAGATTGTGTGACCATTAAAAACAGTATTGGATAAAAAGTTGTTTTTCAGTTTTGAAATTCAGATTTCAGGAACTTTGTGGAGGAGGATAGAACTAGATTGTGAGGGAAGTACTTGGTTCATCTTTTAACTTTTTTGGATGCCATAGTGTCGATATCTGTTGATATCTAGTTTGCAGATAAAAACTAGTGTGTAATTTTCTAAATAACTTTATAAAATCAAGCATTCCATATATCTAGAAGATGTACCATAAAAACCTTCAAGCATTATGGATTGCTGGTATCAGTAAAGTTTGTTCCACATCTTGTACAAATATAGGATATTCTAAACTAAGGAAGCATTCATTCACATTTCAGAGCTCTTTAATCTTCACAACCATCTTGTGAGGTAGCTTTAGACACTCACTTCGTTTCATGCCTGAACAGGAATTTGAAGCACATCCAACTACCCCACTCTATCTGTTCCATCATATTCCATGACGGTTTTGCATTCTAAGAGAAAACTTTCCTTTAAGAGTCATATTTGAGATGTAACTGATAAAGCACAGACTTTTGCCTTGGAAGCAACTAATGTACAGAGCAAAATGTTGCATACATTGGTAAGGTACACCCCCACCAAAAGCCCTAAAAAAGAAATGTTCCTTTTTATTAACAAGTTCAGAATTTCCTTCCTTCCTTCCTTCCTTCCTTCCTTCCTTCCTTCCTTCCTTCCTTCCTTCCTTCCTTCCTTCCTTCCTTCCTTCCTTCCTTCCTTCCTTCCTTCCTTCTGTATGAGCCATAATTGAAACTTTCTAATTCAGAACACTCTAAAAAAAATCTCCAGTGTGTCACTATATGTCTGAATGTAGGCACCTGGGTCTGCCTGAGCAAATTAGAGTTTCTTCTCTTCCCTACAATTTGGGATTCTAATGTGGAATTCATGGTCACAATTCAAGTTTTTGATCACGACACACTTTCCAGTATACCTGGATTTAGAGATTACACCAAATTGAAATTTGATTGGAGATTTTATTAGTGTACTACACATAAGAGAAGGAGGAAGGCAGCATGCAAGCAGAACAAAAAAAAGCTATACTGGAGCACCTTCCCTATGAGGAGAGGCTGCAGCGTTTGGGACTCTTTAGTTTGGAGAGGAGGCGGCTAAGGGGGGATATGATTGAAGTCTATAAAATTATGCATGGGGTAGAAAATGTTGACAGAGAGAAATTTTTCTCTCTTTCTCACAATACTAGAACCAGGGGGCATTCATTGAAAATGCTGGGGGGAAGAATTAGGACTAATAAAAGGAAACACTTCTTCACACAACGTGTGATTGGTGTTTGGAATATGCTGCCACAGGAGGTGGTGATGGCCACTAACCTGGATAGCTTTAAAAGGGGCTTGGACAGATTTATGGAGGAGAAGTCGATTTATGGCTACCAATCTTGATCCTCTTTGATCTGAGATTGCAAATGCCTTAACAGACCAGGTGATCGGGAGCAACAGCCGCAGAAGGCCATTGCGTTCACATCCTACATGTGAGCTCCCAAAGGCACCTGGTGGGCCACTGCGAGTAGCAGAGAGCTGGACTAGATGGACTTTGGTCTGATCCAGCTGGCTTGTTCTTATGTTCTTATGTTCTTATTGTGCCAGACACACAACCAGAGTTTTGCTGTGATGCCTGAATATGCCTAACAGACCATTCATGTTGATGTTGCCCTTAAGATAAGGTTTACCTTTAGGACTTATGCTTCCTATTTTGAAATGTTTTAATCTTTATGTTCTACTCTATTTCATTGACCTTCTACTTGTCAATGACTTTAATAAAGGTTTAATTTGATTTAATATAAGGAGTTATGGCAATTCAGTTCTTTTAAAAAAAGGTATGAATCCATCTCTAATACTCCATAAGAATTGAAATTGGAGGCCATGGAAATTGGAAATCCCAGAAATTCTGCTCCATACAGTTGTGCCCCATTTATAAATAATAATCCATAATATAATATCATACTCTTCATTAAATTATAATACTTGTTAAATATAGTTGTCCCTTTTCAAAACTGACTCCACTGGAATCTAACTCCAGTGGCGTAGTGGTTAAGAGCAGGTGTATTCTAATTTGGAGGAACCGGGTTTGATTCCCCGCTCTGCCGCTTGAGCTGTGGAGGCTTATCTGGGGAATTCAAATTAGCCTATGCACTCCAACACATGCCAGCTGGGTGACCTTGGGCTAGCCACAGTTCTTCTGAGCTCTCTCAGCCCCACTCACCTCACATGGTGTTTGTTGTGAGGGGGGAAGGGTAAGGAGATTGTAAGCCCCTTTGAGTCTCATACAGGAGAGAAAGGGAGGATATAAATCCAAACTCCTCCTCCTCCTCCTCCTCCTCCTCCTACTACTACTACTACTACTACTACTACTACTACTACTACTACTACAAGGAAAGGATGGCTCAGTTCTTGAAAATAATTTCCAAGAAAAGCTTACTATTGTGTCAGTAGGATTATTGTAATTGGCAAAATACCTTCTCATTCATTTGAATTTAAAAAGCAAAGTGGCCAGGCACCTTTCTTAAAATCGTGAGTGAAGTGAACTCTGTTTCACAACCGAGTCATGCAAGATCTTTATCAAATAAATATACAGTGACAGAAACAAAATAGAAAAATCACTGACATTCTGAATTATGGGTAACTTGTATAATAACTGACCATGCACAGCAAGGAACACAGCACAATACTTTAGGAAATGTTTAAACAGGTTCAATCTATAGTTACCTCATTCTAAAATCAGGTTATCAGCCATTAAATCCAGTTAGTTATCAGGACTTTGGAGAGTATTTTCCAGACCAGCTTCAGTCTGAGCAAATAAAAGAGTAGTCAGGTTGAATCTGTTAAATTACCTCAAGAGTAATTCTGGCATACTATAAACTAATAATGAATTTTGACATAAACCTTTCAAATGAGTGTCTGCTTCATCTGCTGGTGTAAAATAGTAATTAAAAGCAGAAACTATGGAGTGAGAACCCCTGCTCTAAATTCCATCTGTGCCATGAACTTACTGGTAGACCTAAGCAGGGTGGGTGGGTATGCAACCTGTGGCTCCAGAGCCACATTCAGCTGTAGTGGCTACCTATCTGAGTAGTTAACTGGCCAGACAGAGCAGTGTAGGACGTGTGGCCTGGCCCAGAGCCTGATGGACAATTGCCTGAGGAGGCCACAGGATCAGAAAGGGGGAGCAAGTCAAGAGTTACAACCACCAACCAGCTGCTTGACAGTCTCACTAGGATCTCTGTGGGCTGCAGCCACGACAGCGAGTTGTCCTTTTGCTTCTGCACTCCACCATGATTCCAAGGAGCAACATGGCATCTCCTCAGCATGTTTGACACCTGAGTCCATTCTATTTGCAATTGATGTCTGCATGCTTGCCCTCGGTTTCTCTCCACTCCTGCAAGTCAGGTGAAAGTGCCAAAAATTAGGCAGGTGTCATGCCTTCAGTTGGGTTCCTTCCACCACCCCTTGTGCCCACAGCCACTGGAACCTCCTTTCCAGGCAGGTCCAGTGTGGTACCCATGAACCCAAACTGCCCAAAGAATGGTAAATGAGGCCATTTGAGCCTAGGGAAAGAGGACCAGGGAGACGGAAGGAGAAGTGGCTGGCTGGCGAGAAAGGAGTGCTCAGCAGCTGAAGCTTTTTGGAGCTGTGAGGAGCTGTCTTTTGGAGTTGTGTGGATTGAGAATCTTGTTGAGGCAGCAGCTGTTGGGAAATGGCAGGACTTGAGGTATAGAGGGGCGGGAGTTGAGCCAGAACAAAGTTATTTATCCTTTGGCATGATATTTGTCACTTTCCCCCTTGCCCTTTTCAAAACACATGGGCAAAATTGGTGGGCAATATAAGAAAGCCTCACTTGAACAGGTCAAGGTCCATCTACATCTAGGAATCCCCCATTTGCAAGGGTAAAGGCAACAGCCTTCCCTTGCAGTATTTCTCTAGTAGTTGGTGCTCAGAGATATACTGCCTCTTAACTTGGAGGCTCTATTTAGCTGACATTGCTAACAGTGTACCTCTGTATGAGCTTGCTGAACTCCATTTTAAAACAATATGTGTTAACGATTGTTCTGCCCCCCCCCCCCCCCAGTGAATCTGGTTTTGGTGCCCTGTACTTGGCTAGGACAGAGTGGGGGAGACACAAGCCAGATTCAACAGTTCAAACAATAGGTTTATTACTTAGGAGAATTAAGACCCTAACTCCTTCCTTGGGTCTGTCTAAATCAAAGTACTTGCTTGTCTTGAACAGATGTGAAGCTGTAGACTGTGTCTTCTCTTGGCTGCTTTCAAGGAAGTCCACTGTGCCTTGCTTCCTTTTAGTTCCTTCAGTCTTTTTCTGATTCTAATTGCTGTTAACTTTAACTTGTGCTCTATATATCACCATAGACTACTATGGACCACCATATACCTCACGAATATTACAGTCTCCAGCTACTCTTGGCACCTTGCTCAAACTGACTGGCTAGAGCTAAAACGGGATTGCTGGATAAAGAAGGAAGACTGCCTCTTGGGAAATGTCTTAAAGGGACAGGGGCTAACTAAAATTCCCTCCCTTAGAAGACTTTACAAAGAACTAAAACCATGCTAACTATGGGGAAATTGAAGCTTAATGGAGAAATAACAAAAGCCTCTATGGGGACATGACAATGATAATCAGTATGCTTTGTGCTGGTGCATTTTTTTATTACGTGCTGTACAAAGAAGACATTACCAATAATATCTTGACTATATTTCTGGTCAGTCAGTCTATTATTATTTTGACCCACAGGACATTCATGAATGCAACAAATCATGGTATTGTTGTAATGGAAATGCAAAGTTAAAGTATTAAATAATCATAAATAGTCCACTGCAAAGTATAGCCACATGTGGTAAAACATATCGATGAATGATCAGTTTGACCTATTACTAATGCTGATAGGCTAATTTAAACTTAATAGGCTGTGTTACCTTTATTATACGGCTCAAATATGTTTTGCAGCTTCAGACAGTTTTTTCCCCCTATTTGGGGGCAGCATGCAATTCCAGGCTCTATGCTAAGGGCCACACCGTTTAAAGGAAGGTGCAAATTTCCTTTTAAGAAAAAAAAATTAGACGGATAAAAAACTAAGCAGTTTAAAGTCCCAGATAAGAAATAAGATATGCTTGAATCGCTTCTGTGTTTAGGTTTGACCTAGATATCATCTGCAATCTCTACAAACCTTTTAGATTTGTGGATAAGAATTAAAACTCACAACTATCCCAGATGTTTTGTATAGTTTTTTAAAAATTATAATTTAAATGTATACAACTCTTCATGTGAAAAACAGACAGGATTTTTAAAAAATGACTTTATAAGGGCCTATCAATCTTTCACGTTATGCAGTTTTAACCAGGGGTATATTAAGAGGGGATAAGGCCCTAAAAATCCTGAAGTTCTATAACAGAACAAACTATGTTAAACTGAGACTCCCTCTTCTGCTCAAAGATTACAGTTCCATCTATGTATATTTACCCAGCAGTAAATTCCACTGAATGCAGCTGGGCTTTCCTCCATGCATGGAACTGCCGACTTTTGGTTGTTTGGCAAACACATTTGGCTGAGATGGACAAAAGCAAGACTCCAGGTGCTGTGCACTGCAGGAAGGGGGTGAGGAAGATTAATAGCAATACCTGTGAGGGAACAGCCAGGGGGGGATTATGTCTGCTTTGTTTCCCATTGAATCAGGAAGTTTAAAGATATACTGGCATTTTCCTAATGTTGCCAGTGATAGAAAAGACTGCCTGGCTTGCACTATGCTTGCACTATGCTTAATCCTCAAAAATCAAGTGGAATTTTTCATAGCCTTTAAGAAAAGTATTATCACCTTCTACTATCTGTAGATCAAGCAGTTGATAAAGGCACTGGGGGTCTTTTTTGTTTGTTTTCTTTTTAACAGTATCCTTATTTTCTCTGAGTAACAATCTTGCAATCCTAAATTAAAATAACTTCCAATATCTCTTGACTATACTACATATTTAATAACATGCTATTTACTGGAAATATATACAACTGATAAACTTTTTTGCTGTTTCATTTCCCAGCACGTTCCATTTTCAGTTCTGCCAAAAAACAATTCTAAAACTGAAACATCTGCATTTACTTTGATCCAGTTAAAGGCTTCTGCACACCTACGCTGTACCTTGTTTTCTTGGGGCAGGGGGTGCAGCAGCCAGACTTCGTACTAAGGAATCCATTTATCATGTCCACTTTAAGAGCAGCACATTCACTGGAAAATTCATTTCACCAGAACAAAAAAGTCCATCGAGCCTTCTCAGCCAACTAGTGTTCTGTAGCAAGCACATGGCTGTTATAAAACAATAGAGGCCACACTTACTCAAACAGAGATGTTCTTTCCTAAGAGTCGTTTTACGTATATGCATGCATACAATATATAATTAAGACTGTTCCAAATGGTGATGACTCAAATGTTCCAGTAATCTCTCTGTTTCGTCGAGAGTGTGCAAAATATAATTTTAGTCATTTTTTCCAATGACTTTGGACTTTAGAAACAATAATTAGCAAAGTCAGCACATTACCAGCTTTTGTCAGTAACCTCTCCTCTCTCTACCAAGGCGTTCATTCTGTTTGGACACAGGCAAAAGTGTGGGTGGTGGAGGTGGGGTGGGAGCCAGGCCTCATCAATGGTATCCCCCCTTCCAGGAAACCACATTTAAAAAATACATAGACACTTCTGTGTCACAAACAGTAATTTGTAGGATAATTTATGAAGGTTTTCATTCTTTAGTCTGTGTTCATTGCCCTTTTCCCACCAGTGGGGTTGGATAAGTATGATAGATTTTTCCTGCTTATTCAAAAAATATAGAAAAGTAGTTATGACTCTTATTTGAATTAGTGCAAGGTTTAACCTAAGCCAGACCTAAGCCTTGGTACGGTGGGGTCTCAAGAATTTTGTCTGCCACTCCCTCCATGTCACTGCTACCACCACGTGAACCAAAGTGCTGAATGAGATGGTGCTTCTTCCTTCTTTGCTATCCATACTCTCTACAAAAAGCATCTATTTGTGCCATAAATTATGAGTGCAAACTTTCCAGATCCATGATCCACCAACACCCAACATGAGAAGCACTACACTGCAAGCTCATGACAGGAAGTCTAATGACATGAACAAGTTGCATGAGGTTCCTGGTGTGGAAATAAGTGGGCACCATGTTGCAAGGATGCACAGAGCATTGAAGGACCAATGGGAGGAGGCTAGGAGAAAGAGAGACAAGGCAAAGGTGAGCTTTTGATGGGTGAGAGTGCTCTTGGTTGAGATATCTGTATTTCATGTGTTTTGCTTATTATAACAGAATATAACTGTATAATTAGGTGTCCAAGATCAGCTGCAAAACCTGCCTCTTTTATTCTATTTAGGTACTTATGCTCTGCTTTTTTCCCTAGTGGAGGTTCAAATCAGCTTAGAACAGCATTCTTCCCACTTCCATTTTATCCTCACAACAACTTGTAAGGTAGGATAGGCTGAGAGGTGTGACGTTGGTCCAAGATCAACCAACAAGTTTCCATGGCAGCATGGGGATTTGAACCTGGCTCTTCCTCATCCCAGTATGACATTCTCACCACTACACAACTCTGACCTTCTTTTATGTATTTTCTGGTGCTACCAGGCTTTACCTCCATAGAGATATGAGAAATGGGCCAAGAATTTCTGGTGAGCAGAAGTTTGAATTTATACCCCCACCCCTGACTTTCTTTCCTGTAAGGAAACTCTAAGGGGCTTACAAACTTCTTTCCTTTCCTCTCCTCACAACAGATACCTTGTGAGGTAAGTGGGGCTGAGAGACTTCTGAAGAACTGTGACTGGCCCAAGATCACCCAGCAGGTTTTGTGGAGGAGTGGGGAAACAAATCCAGTTCACCAGCTAAGAGTCTGCTGCTCATGTGGAGGAGTGGAGACTCAAGTCTGGTTCTCCAGATTAGTGTCCACCGCTCTTAATCACTATGCCACGTTGGTTCCCTCTGTTGGGGCTGTGAGCCCTCTGTTGAGAGGTGGGTCCAGAAGGTCTTTGACATGTTGATCTGATGACAGCTCTGTACAAAACTGTACAATTGTTGATACCATCAGTGGATTAGGTCCCCATCAAAGAAATAATCAAGTGATTTAACAGATACAATGAAAGAAAAAATAGTTACTGCCATGGCCCTAACAATTTTCTATCAGAATTATCAGAAAGAATATTCTTTCCATTAGAAAGAATAATTTAGAGTGAATAATTTATTCAATGAATCTCACCTCAGGAAAACTGTAATATCCAATTTGTTATGGATTAAACTCACCCCTGTGGAGAGGGCCAGCAAAAGGTAATTACACCACTTAAATCCCACTTAAACCTACAGACTCCACTGGACAGTTCATAGTGTTACATCTGTGCTTGACATTCACAGAATAGAACCCAGTCTCCTGGGATGGAGCCATGGGGAGACAAAATTGTTAATCTTCAAAGGGCTTTGAAGTTCAAGACAGGCGAATCTCACAGAGTTCAAGGGTTTGTGAACCTCTCCAATTATTTTTGGGTTCAGAAGGTTCACAGAAGGAATCAGAGTTTACGAACCATCTTGCTTGTAATTTAAACCTATTTTTTCCTCCAGGGAGATGCTATTTAAAACCAGGGATTTTTTTCCTCCCTAACACAGGGGAGGTCTGTACACTCTCTCACCCCCAACCTTCTCTGTAATCTATTATAAATGGATGTCCTTTTTAACTAGAATAAATAGCCGCTATTCATTTCTCCCCCTCACACACACACTCTTTGCTCTCCATTTTCTTCTTTTCCTTATTCAGGGCTGGATTAAAGTGCAAAAAGGCAAATGCTGATCCTTGTTATTGGATCTGTAATCTTAGAGCCGTAATCAACAACCACCATGCACTGATATGATCACAGAAGCACAAGTGGCTACATGCACAATACACACTCCCCCCAAATTCACCCCATTCAGTTCTTATGAAAATTTGGCAGAGTTGTCCTTTTTTTAGTTGAAATTGTTGTAAACCTGTAGTTGCTGCTCCTCTGTCTGATATAGTCTCAGTCACCATGTACAAGAGTTACCAACTGCAGCTTGGGAAATTCCTGGAGATTTTGGTGTGGTGCTTGTAAAGGGTGGAGTTTTGGGAGGGCAGGGAGTGCAGTGGGGATTTGATACCATGGAGTTCACACTCCAAAGCTGCCCTCTCCTTCCAAATAATTGACTTTGGCAGTCTGGCATCAAAGGTTCTGAAATCAAGACAACTCTACCTGATCCTGAAGTCTGTGAAGCAGTCAAAAGTTTTTAGTCAGCCTGGGTTTTCTTTTGTGTCGGTGCAGGCTGAAGTAGTTGCATACAGGTCAGCAGCTGAACTCTGAACACAGTTCAGCTTCCCTTTCAGCACTGCATCAGAACCAGCATTTAGTAACAGCACGGACACCTGCTGCTTCTCCAACAGCAGTAAAAAAAAATTGGGGGGGGGGGGTGGAGAAGCAAGCTGCCAGTAATTTATATTTATTAGGATGAGAGTAGTCTGCATGTTTTGATCTGGGTGCTCTTCATCAAAGGCAGAGGAAACTTTGTGGAAAAACTTTTCTCCGTCAGTCCATATGGCCTTCACTATTCCAGCTGAAGAAGAATCTGATCTGAGTACTACCTCCCTCTACCATCCTTACAGAGTAGGTGTAACCCCCATGCCCAGAATGGGTTGGCCCAGAATGGGTTGACCCAGAAAGGGGTGGAGTCTGAAGGGAAACAGAATGCTGCAGAACTCAGAGCTCTTTGCAGAAGAACAAGGCTACCAGACTCGGACCTTGATTTCTATAAGCCCTTAACACCTTGTTAAGGTAATTGCAATATTGTTGGAAACTACTGGGAAGGTAGTTGTTGTTTTGCTGTGTTGTAAATGTTGGAGTTTATTGTTTCAGGGTTTCTTTTGTGGTTGTAATGGGTGAGAGTTCTCCTGGAGACCTTCATCATGTTGCAACCTGTTCATCAAGCCCTTGGAGAGTCTTCAGGAGCCAGCCAACTTGCAAAGAAGATTTGGACTTGGCAATATCAGTAGACTGTAAATAGAAGGACTTGAAATGCAACCTGAACAGGACCTTGAATTGTAACGTTAAATGTTGATGTTTTAAAAGTGTTAATTGTAAAGAAAAGTAAACCATTTTGTTGTTTAAAAATTGTTGTTGCAACTCATTCCAAGTACTGCCCCACAGAACCCACAAGCTGAGGTTACATAGGCTCAGACACACATGACCAGTCAGCATGACAACAGAAGATGAAGACCACAGGCTTCTTTTCTTGGAAGGCCTTCATTCCTACTTCGAACGTTACAGTTCCCTCCTCCCCTCTCCACATCTCTCCTACCAACCGCCTTGTGCTCCTCCCTCTGCCCTTCTTTATCCCTCTCAAAAGGTTCCTCACACCCCTGCATCTCACTACTCCAGGCTATTAATGGTGGGCCCTGTCTGTTGAGCCCTGCCAACTTGTGATTGGCCCACCAGTGCTCTTGGCCTTTCCCCTGATTGCAACCTGGTCCAGGCTGAGCAGGCCCTGCCCCACTCTGAGGAAAGACTGGGACCTGCTGCTTGTAGCTTGGCCTCAGCTGTGTTGGCCTTGCCCTGTTCTAGAGAATTGATGAGGCCTGCCCATTACATCTTGGCCTCAGCTATGTTGGTGCTGCCCTGCTCTGGGGAACTGCTGAGGCATTCCTGCCAGCTCCCTGCAGCTTCTCCTGGATTTTGGTTTCCACAAGGTGTTTTTGTTTGCTGGTAAGTCCAGGGGCAGGGTTGCCAGATTCCCTGCCACCCATGTGTGGGCATTCATGAAAGGAAGGATTGTGAGGAAGGCTGCTGGGTGCTGGATGGCAGCCCCGTCCCTGGACAAAGCATGTCTAACAAATCTAGGCACATATTTGTGCAGTGTGGTTCACTCTGTGCCTCTGCAAAACATTTCAGTTTGGAAGTTTGCAGGACAATCTAGAACACTGCTCAGTCTGAGTAATGAGTTGCTATTTATGAATGGTTTACTGCATAGAGACAAATGCATACAATTTAAACTGCCTCCACAAGATCTTAAACCTCCTGAATAGTGGAGAATAAAAAAACTCTATTCCCTTCTTGCTTCCTCAGCATCCTCCTGTGATTCTTCTCATCCAGCAAAACCAACTTTTCACATTATTCAAGGTAGCTGTGTGCTTTTTTCAGCATTTCAGCATTATTGAAATTTCACCTGTAGTAGTTTGAATGTTGGTAGACATTCCATGACATCCCACAAGCTCAGAAGGGCTGGGGCTGCTATGTTCAAGCACACCTTCCTCATAATTCCAACCCTTTTGCTGATTCCACTCCATCTTTAGATTGGGAGAGAAGGGGCTCCATGAGGGAAGTTCTCCCCATCAGTTCCCCTCTGGCACAACTTGCATAGCCTAAATCATAGGTGTCAAACTGGCAGGTGGTGATGGGAACTGTAGTCCATAACATCTGGAGGGCTGCAAATTTGACACCTGTGGCCTAAAGAATCATCCTAAGTTACCACCCAGGTCCTTTCAAAGATGTCTCATGGCTCGTTAAGGTTCTCAGCCTCTTGCATGAGGTCAAGAATCATTCTGGCCACAGTCATGGTATTACCCAATCCCCATGTTTTGACTGGCTGCTGAAGAATGCTGTCATTCTGCTATTGGAGAAATAGGTGGTTTGAATGCCTACTGCACTACTCCAAGCAGCTGCTAGCTAGAGCTGGAGGCTTTCATCTGTCAGGCAGAGGTCTCTAATCAGGTTCTCAGTTTTTGACCATCAGGATTGTCAAAGTTATATTTCTTTCCATTACAAGACAGTCAGCATGGTGAATTGGTTAGCATGTTAAGTTAGGATCCCAGAGACTCTAGTGCAAATCTTGTTCTGCCATGGAAACTTTATAAGTGACCTTTGTCCAACCACACACTTTCCCCCTAACCCAGGGGTAGGGAACCTGCGGCTCTCCAGATGTTCAGGAACTACAATTCCCATCAGCCTCTGTCAGCATGGCCAATTGGCCATGCTGGTAGGGGCTGATGGGAATTGTAGTTCCTGAACATCTGGAGAGCCGCAGGTTCCCTACCCCTGCCCTAACCTAACCCACAGAGTTGTTAGGATGAAATGGAAGAAATCAAAACAGTGTCAGCTGCTTTGGCCCCCTCATTGGGTTTCTCCTTAGAGCACAGACTAAGCGTTCTTGATCTTTCAAAAGATATCCATGATTATCTGGCCCTTGTTCTTCCATACCCGCTTCTACTTATCAAGAGATGAGAGATATGTGAAGAGTGCATGGGACATGCTTTTTGGTAACTTCTCATCCTTTGTCTGGGTGAGCATACTATAAGCGGTAGCTATTTTGATGATACATAAAAGAAAATTCATTTTCATCTTGCAGTCTGAAAACAGCAATGGGATCCCTCATCCAACTCTTGGTCTTGCACTGTCTATTGAGGCAGCAGAATACAGCTACACTTTATTGACAAAAGGATTGTTTCATTATGACCGTCAAGTTGATCATACAGTGCTATCAAGTTGGATCCCATGGAAAAGATGCCCGTCAGCTCCTCCCTCATGCTGCTCCTGGGGGACCTGTCTCCCAGGACCAGCATTTCAGGTTGAAGGGGAAGGTGAACAAGTCATGCTTCCATGCACAGCATTTAGATGGGCTATGACCTATTGATATCCTTGAAACAGGACAACTTCCTCTTGAATGTTAATTGCCCACTTCTGTTGCTTTATTATCTACTGCACACAATCATTGTGGTGACGTTTAGCTGTGAAGTTTTGCAATTCTGATGCAAGTGAAATCTTCTTAATATCTTTGCCGGGGGTCTCCAGAAGATTTAAGCAATTTGAGCAGTAGTGCTCATCAGCAGCTCCAAGATCATTAACTGAAGGCACTTTGAAAGCAGGATTACTGCTTACCTCACTTTCACCTCCACACAAACAAGTTTTGCAAGTTTTTGTGTTCTTTCCAAAAACTTGCAAAACTTGTTTGTGTGGAGGGGACAAGAGAAACGTAAATACACCATTGGACTCAAAGCAGTTCTCAAACTACATTTAGCTCTCTTTCAGTGTTGTGTCAGGCCACAAAGAGTGCCTCAAAGTTTGTCATCTCTGATGGAAATCCTGAATCCCAATTGTACATTATACAAAGAGTTCTTTGTAGTCAACCAAAGACTCCCTGTGCATGCTCTGTGACAGTTTCCTTTGTTAACTCTTCATAAGTTCCAGGATCCAACTCTGATTTAAAAAAACCAGATCCCTTGCAGAAAATAATGTCACCTTAAGAGGTCAGCTTTGCATGAATACTAGTGACCTTGCTATCCCATGGGGATATTTGGGAGGATTACTGAGGGAAGGATTTGAAGGGACAAGGATATTTCAGGCTGGAAACATGACCACTGGCAAAGGGATGGGCAGTGGGGTGTTTTTCACATGATGCTGCATGTGAGGGGAAAAGGATGTGGGAACCTCAGAGAGAGAAAAAAGAGCAACTGAAGTTTTCAAACTATGAGGAACCTGTTTAGCGGGAAGCACCATGCGAGTGAAAACCCGTTAAAGCTCAGCTGGCAGAGGAGGAAGTGCAGAAAAGAAAACTAAAGACTTTCTGACATTTTCATGCTCAGTTTATGGCACCCTCTTCTCAGTGCATTTCTTACTTCCTTGGTTACATTTATCAGATGAAAAGGATGGCTGCTGCTGTTGCTTTGGTGGAGACCTCACAGTCAGAGCTGCTAAAAGAAAGCAAATACATAGCCCAAGCTTCCTTTGTGGCTTTGCCTTCCTTGCTGTCTTTCCTTTGCTGCTCCCCTCTAGTGTCTCATCATACGACAGGATGGAGTTGCTAACTTGTTGCTTCTGTTTTCTGCAAGAGTTTCAGCAGTGTTGCTTTCAGCTGCTGCATGCTGAACCAGTGCACTTTTTGGGCATCCAGACCAATGCACCTTGCTCTTTTTTTTTGTCAATATACTTCCCTTCCAAAACATTAGGCTTTGGTTGAGTAAGAATAGCTGATCTAGAATTGTTAAAATAAATACTTACCTAAGCAATTACACCCTCCTAAGTCTATGATAGCTAATGTTAAAAATGCATGACCAGTCTATGTTCATGCCTACTTCCTACTCTTCTGCGCCCCCCCACCACCAACACCCCAATCCTTTACTTTAAAATAAACTATTTTGACAAGTGACCAGAAGAGACATTCTATAAGCTGTCAGTTGCACACAGGTTATCCTGGGTCAGATACTTCTGGGAAGCAGTGTTTTCCCCCACAGTATTGTGGTGCTTTCCTGCACCTCCAGTGGTTTTTATGCCATTTCTGTGATCTTGCCAAAGCCTTGCTTTGCTGCGCTGTTTTACAGCACTGCAAAATCAGACTGGCAACTATGTGAACAAGTAACTGCAGAATGTCCCAGTTCCATCCAGATCAGCACCATTTTGCCTGCCCTGTCCCTGGCAATAGCCATCACCCCTGATACTAGAAAGTTTTAAAAACCACAATTTCCATTATAATAATCCATTTTATTGGGTTCTCTGAATGATATGCCAAAAAAGTTGTCTTGACTTAGGTTCTCTGACCTCCCAGGTGTCAGGTTTTTTTAAAAAAAATTCAGTCAAGGGTTGCCATGCCTCCTGCCCTGGCTACCTCCCTCCTTGTGGCTTCCATTTGGAAGAGTGTCTTGGGGAAAACAGGGTGGGGGAGATCAGTGCCATATTAGTACAGCAACATCACTTCTGGAACAAACCTGGAAGTGATAATATCACATTGAAGCAATAGTCTTAAGATTCCTGGAAACTCAAGCTTTGGTGGAAGCCTTGAGCATCATGCTGACATGTCGGTTCTGGGTTCATGCTGACAGTAACATTGAGGCATCATAGCATTACTGACTTATATCCTAGAAACAGTTGACAGTAAGGCCCAATGAATGCAGTGGGATTTAGTTCCAAGTAAACTGCTCAAGAGTAGGTTACTAAGCCAGACACTTCTACTTGGGGGTAAATTCCACTGATCACAGTAAGATTTCTGAATAGGCTTAGACAGGATCATGTTGTAAGCATAAAAACTGGCAAGGGAGTTTAAGGCAAGGGGTGGATATCCCCAGCCCTCAGATTTGGGATCCAGGATGGAGTCCTCCCCAAGCAAGAATAATCGGTAACCACAGATGTTTCATTTTGTTTGCCCGACCCATCTGTAATATTCTGAATGCTTTAGAGAACCAGGGCAGTAGATAAGCAAACACCTGACTAGGATCAAGGAAAACTGGATTTGAATTGCTGGTCTGCTATAAAGTTCCTAGAGCCAGACACTCATCCTAGCTTAGGGCTGTCATGAGAATATAATGGAGAAAAGGAAAACCATGTCTGCTTCCTCAAGTTCCTTAAAAGAAAAGTGGGACAGAGAACACAGAGGTAAACAGGTACGTCATCTCGGAGATGCACATGGTTTAGAATGGAGACTAATGCTGGAGAATACCACCAGGTGTCCAACCTCCCATTCGTCATGGTTGTCAATAAAAATTAGGCGAAAGCAAGAAGATTTAGAAGAATGAGGAAACACGAGTTTGGAAAGCATTTTCAAACTTTATTTACAACTGTCACAGTGACAAAAGTAGTTTGAAAAAAAATGCTAGCTTTTTCCCTGAGGCTCAAAAAGAATTACAGAAATGGAGAATGTAATATACAACAGGAGAAGTTAAACAGGAGTGCTTTGTTCTTCAGACACATTCAAACAAAGACAGACATACAAGCAACAACAACAAAAAGAGAGGCAGAAAAGGATATTCAAATATTAAAAGACAGACAGCATTTCCACTCTCAAGCATCAGGATTTTTGCTTCTCAAAGTGGGTAATATTTGACAATGTCAAACTTGGGACAAAATTCAAAAGCAACTAAAGTTAACTGGAAAGGGGGGGATGGGGGAAATAATGAAAAATTTAGGGTAGTGGGCAGGTGTAAAAGCTCATTCTACTGAACAGCAAGACAAGAACAAGTGTCCAGGATATAAGACTGGAAAACATCTGGATCCAGTGATTTTAAAGCAACCTTGGCTAGGTAACGGCGCAAGACACGTTTCAGTGAGGACAAAACCGTCCACCAAGACAGGTAGCATATGTGTGACAGGTTCTTGGCTGCCAAAAGAAAAGCAAGAACACCAAGTATATCACCCCACACTATATTAACAAAGGTAGGGGGGAGACAAACAACTGAGACAGGAATAAGCTGCAACCTCACACCCACATGTAACAGTGACTCACAGCTGTTAAAAAGTTATTGCCATTATGGTGAAAACACAAGCAAGACAAGACTGAAAAATAATCCTGCTGATTTTTAACAAGCAAATCCCCTAACCCATTGCCAGCGTTTTTACTACTCATGAGGTATCAAATACAAATATATACATAAAGGCCCAACAGATTTCTATCCCCCCCTCAAAAAAAACCAATAGCTGATAAGCAAGGAACATGGGAGACTAGGAATTATTTTGACTGAACTGTTAAGGCCATGAAAAATATGCATCACTGGTGGGGTTTCTGCTTTAGTTCTTCCAGAAATGATGGAAACCAGAGGCATTTCACTGCTCAGAATGGTCCTTTCTCTAGCCCAGGGGTCTGCAACCTGTGGCTCTCCAGATGTTCATGGACTACAATTCCCATTCCCAATTGGCCATGCTGGCAGGGGCTGATGGGATTTGTAGTCCTTGAACATCTGGAGAGCCGCAGGTTGCAGACCCCTGCTCTAGCCAATCCAGTAACACCTGAGCCAGAACTCTTCCTCCAAGTAGAGAGATGCTTTCCTGGAAAGCTACAAATTACCCTGAACTTTTTTCTTCCTCCAGGAAAAGTTGAAATGGACAACAAAAGTGAAAATTATTATTGAGAATTTAGATCGTGAAGAAATTCCACAGGTACATTGAAAAAGCATGTCACTTTCTCCACAACACTGAGACCATAATACTTGTTTACTGTTTCGAAAGAGAAGACCTGCTTTCCTTCAATTATCACTTTTGTCATCCTGCTTTCACAGAAGCCCCAAAGCCATTTCTGGACCCTTATTAGATGGCCTGGAAGGCTCCCATAAAGTGAGCCCTTAATCTAGCATTTGCCACATAATCAAACCAGACAGCCATTGAAAAAACTGCTGTCCCTCTGCAACTTATTGCCCTGGAGAGTTGATAGAAGTTACAGTGGCAAAGAAACATATACTTTTAAGTCATTTTTATGGCAAGATCTACACTTTATTTGTTATGCCTTTGCAACTGGCTGGTTACCTTGTGCCATACTAACAAGACTCCTGGAGAATGGCAAGGGCCATTTTAAAGTTGGTGCTGGACCATCCAAAGTCACTCAGTTTTGCAAGGTTTAAATGTGTTCTTGAAGAAAAAGGATTGGGGTGACAGTAGGGAGAAGACTGCTTTTTTCTAACAGGCTGGCAAGTCAGTGCCCGGCACCACAATTCCTACAGTGATTATGTGACTTTGGGAGGAGAAGTTATTCCACCACTGCTCCTCTATGCTGTTCAACAGGCAGACATGCCTGATGGTGTAATATCACTGGAGCATCTAGGTGGCATTTTATCATACTGCCCATCTCCCAACCCCCAAACACACACACGCAAAAACAGAAGCACTACTTGAAGGCAAGCTTTAGAGATGAATACTATTCTCATGGGTTCTGTAGCCAGAGGCAATTCCTTTCAGAAATGCAGCTCCATTTCACACTTGGGCTTTTACTTCTTCTGCCTCACATATAAATAACATGGTCTCCCACCTGGCTAATCCTCCACTAAAGCACCATGCTATTTCACTGCTGTACTCTCATAGCCCTCAACAAAATTCAACAGTGACTCTTAAGAAGAGCAACCATTTTTCACCCCTGCTCAACTTTCTTCCTTAATTTCAGCTGGAGATTGTCACATCAAGCACTTCAGTTCTCAATAGAGATATGAAAAAAAACAAAAACTAAGATCTTGCAGGTGCAAAATTGAATGTCTTTTGTCGAAAAAGACTCTTCAGAACGGTTGTGATTCTCCCCGTCAAGATGACACAGCATTTGAATCAGTACAAAAGATCCAGTGCCATTTATTGCTCCTTGCTCTCTTTCTTTGCTTCATCACAGCTTTCTTCTTCTTCTTCCTGGACCAGGAACTCCTCAGGTGGCCATCTTAGCTCTCCACTCTCCACATCTCCTTCTGTTGGCTCTACCACAATGGAAGGTAGGCGGTCCTTCAGCTTACAGTAGCGATCAAAGTCAGAAGGGTCAGGGAAAATCTGAAACAAATGTATAGTAGTCATTACAATGCCTGCCAATATTCTTTACAGTATGATATCAATGTACCCTTATAACTGAGAAGACTAAGATACCATTTATCACTAGGAGGACTTGGAACTTCAGCTTACTCATAACACTATAGCACCCTAGAAAACCAAGGTGCTCTGAAACAAGTACCTTCCATGCTGCAACTGCAGTCTGGATGAGATTTGGCTTTACGCCCAGAAAAAATAACAAGTTGTCGCAAAAAAGGCACTTTGGTTGTCATCTGCAACCTGTCTATAAAACTGGTCTACCTTGTATTGTTACTGTACAGCTTACAAGACAATGTGCATTAAGCACTGTATAAAAGCAGTTATTCATAAACATACATCTCTTCGTGTTTGATTTGATAATGGCTAGCAGCTGAATGTATAAATCAAAAGCACCAAAAAGCACTAACACCAAGGTGATGAGACAGCTTGAAGTTTTGTGTAGGATGGCTCATTCACCCAAGCAAATTAATTGTGGTCATTGCAGTGATGAACACACCTGTGAGAGACCCACCCTGCAGTTATGTATTAGCATTTCCTAACAAGATGTTTTCAAACTGAAGAGACCGGTTAGGAGCTGATCTATTAAAATGCTGGTTTTTAAAAGCACCTCAGAAACTTTTACTGAACCCTATAACTTCTAGAACAGAGGCCTGCAACCTGCGGCTCTCCAGATGTTCATGGACTACAAATCCCATGCCAGCATGGAGAGCCGCAGGTTGCAGACCCCTGTTCTAGAAGAACCTTGTGGACTGAGCAAGTAACAGCTTACTGCACAGCATGGAAGTTCAGCTTTGCTCATGCTATGAGCTCTTGAATGAGCAAGATGACCCACAGAGCCTCAGTGACTTCCCATCAAGCCAACCATTCTGCAGAACTACCCTAAATACTCTGATAAACTTGCCTTGTTAGCCTAGCAACCCTGAGTTGAGGTATACATTTGTACACATGCATTTACAAAACATCTGGCCCAACTGAATGTCCCCAAGTATGTGTACACAGCTTTTAAGAACAAAAGGTACACACCAGTGTTATCCACATATTACACTTTTGCTGCAGAAAGACACTACTGGACTATATATCCTTGGTCACATAAAGTGTGCTGCAGCTCATATGCTCAGCTGTAGAATACTGATCTGTCCTAAAGAGGAGGGGGCTGTTGTATACTTTGATGTTGACTCAGATAAGGACTTATTTATTTAAAACATTTCTATGTTGCTGTTCCACCCAATTCAAGGTCCCCAAAATAGTAAACATTGAAAAACTAAAACATTACAAGAGCAATTAAATCTAATATATCAACACTGCCAGTTCTTTCCTAGCCTGCTACCTACTCTCATGTTTTCAGGTATCAGAGAATTCAGTTCTAGGGTAATTACATTTTACCATATGTACTGAAAAAGTACAATGTATGTGATTCTCCTGATAATTGTGGACACCATGTTATTCAAAAAAAGCATTACAGCCTGAATAACTGTATGCTGTTCATGCTTCCAACATGTCTGGCTGCTGGGCTCCTTGTATATGTGACCTTAACAACTAAAGAGAGCTGCTCTGCTGCTATTATTGGGCACCTTTATACAGTGGATATCAGAAAAGCCCCCATGTGCAGTATGAGAAGAAGAGCTGTTTCTCTCCATCCTGCTAAAATTGACAGCCCAGAAGCAAACAAGTTGCTACACAGCTTGGTACAGAACTCAACTCTGAACTGCCAGGATACAGTACGAACATGCAGCTCAAGCTGGTAGCATGTAAAGACAATAATAATGAACATACTTGAGCATATGTAGAGAACCTTTCCCTAAGCTGGACCCATATGCCCTAGGATTGGGACTTTTTAAAAGCCAAGGCCTCAGCTCCATTTTAGAAATTAAGCCATTCCCGGCCATGCTATTAATACTAGAACACAAAGGATCATTGACCATGTGGTAGCCTCTCGAGTTTTGGAAGATTCTCCACTATTGTACTGCATGACTCCTCTGTCCTAATAGCATGGAAGTAGGAGGAGAGGACAGTTCAAGTTTCTATTCAGCCACAATGGTGGGTGACCTTCAGCCAGTCACTCTTTCCATCTGCTGTACTTCATAGCACTGCTGAGAGGGTCAAACACAGGAGGGAGGAAACAATTTATGCTGTCCTTAAGATTCTTGGAGCAAGGGCAGAATAAAATGGATAAACGAATGGAAAAAACAGTCTCATTAGAAAACAACTCTTTCATTCCACCAAAGAGACAATTTCCCAAGGGTTCTCTCCTTCCCGTGAACAGCGACGGACAAACAAACATACGAAGCTCCTTTATACCAAGTCAGATTTCTGTTCTATCTAGGTCAGGATTGTCTATTCTGGCCAGCAGTAGTTTTCCAGGGTCCCTGGTGGAGGTGCTTCACATCACTACTGCCTAGTCCTCTTAACTGGAGGCTGAACCTGGGACTGTCAGATTCTCCACCACTGAGCCACAGCTCCTCCCCAAAGCCTGTGATAGCTCTGCAACCTTGCCTATAAGGGCTGCTTTGGGATGGAAGCTTCAGCTGTCCCAACAAGCAGATCCAAGATGCTTTCCATGTGAGCAGGACCATGTGTAGTCTGGCTCTCAGCCCGCTCAATCAGGTATTTATAGCTTTGCCCACACAGTTGCCTGGGTGCTTCTACCTTTCTTTGCTTCCCAGATTTCTCAGCAGGTAAGAAAGAGAACATTGGGCTTTTTGTTGCAGGATGCTACGAATTGCCACCTTTCTCCTATTACAGCCATCACATGACAAATTTCCAAAAAGCCACCATGTAGAAAGTAGCCTTGTGGATTTTTCCACTTGGGGTGGATAATTTAATTATCTGGAACTCTGGCTAAATTATACACGATATGGGAAAACTGTTCAATAACTTCTGCAGATGATCACCAAGTCATCCAGCTATGCTGAAAAGCCTTAATAGCTTCTTCCCATCAGCCCTTCCAAAGATGTTAACTACAAATCTCAGCTATTCGCATTCTCTTACTGCTAGAACACATCAGAATTGTCTTTGCTGAACAGTTGAGCCTTCTAGATAGCTATGAGCAGTTTGTTCCATACACAGTTTGTTTACATACAGAGAACTAAGTTGAACTTTCAGTTATTGACTAATTGTCTACATTTAGAATACCCAGAAATTTTGACATTTTGTTATTTAGGGATCAATGGGGGAGCAGGAAATTGACTTACAGTAAGCTGATGACGCAAAAGCAGATATCAGCAAGTATAGGAAATACCAGATCAGTATATTTCCAGTGTCATTTTGGGTACATTAGGTCAAACACAAATAGCTATTTGGAAAATAAACTGGCTGTATTTTCTCTTACCCCTACTTTAAACTTAAGTTAGCAGTTTCCCAAAATAAATATCCTCCAAATGAGTCGCTTGGATTTTATTTTTTTTAATAGGCTGAACAATCTTATCTCAAACAGCTGCAATAGAGGAGGTCAAGATTTTTCCACTGTCATGCTTTTTTTTAAAGGCAGCATAAAATGAGATGTTGCAACTGCACTTGAGGGCTGGGGGTGGCCCAATGGAAAATAAATGAAGTCAAATTTCTCAGCACATGACAGACAGGGCAACAAGACAGGGCTGACTCTGGGAACAAAGGAACAAGCACATTTATATCCAGCAAGCAGATGCCGGAGATTTGACTCCATGCTGCTTGCTCTTCACGCACAAGCTTGTGGGGACTGTTCACCTATGCAGCTATCCCACAACACAATCTTTTAAGCATGTCAGCAGATCAGATCAAAGAGTAAAACAGAAAGCAAAATAAAACAAAATGAATATTTCCATCAAGTTATCAGGGTTCTTCAACCCTGCACACTAGCCTGGCAGGAGGTCCTTTGCCAGTCTATCTACAGCGTAAGACAAAATAAAGTGCTGACATCCTTTGATATGCCATAGGTGAGGAATCTCCTGGGTTGAATGGCAACTGACCAAAATCCTGAAACTCAGAGCCTGTACCCACAACCATTTTAGGTTTACACTGATTGTTTATATATAAATGCCAGAGTTGGTATGCCAATGCTTATTTAGAATACAGACTGTATTAGTATCTGCAGGGTTATTAGGAATATGATCCACCAGCATCCTTCAGCCCTAGGCAAGTTCTTGAATGTCCACTTTCACACAGACCCCATTCAGCAAACTACAGAGGATATATTTACTTGTTACCCATGAGAGTGGCATGGAATCTCCACGCTCAGGAATGCTGTAACTGCAAGCATCAGACACTGGGAACAAAACAGAGTCCACTGCTTTACGCCTTGCTTGGGAGTTTCAAAGGCAATGTGCCGACCACAGTTTGAAGCCACATAGAGCACCAGAAGGATTTTCAGTCTGATTTAGCATGGCAGTCCTCACATTCAGGTGATCAAATGCCTTCAACATCATTACAGCAGATGACCAGCTAATTTCAGCCGGGTAGCCAGGAACACCAAAAGCTCAGCAGCTAAGAAGAAGCCCACAAACCTCTTAGTTTTCCCAGGGCAATAGTTTTAGCTTCTATAAATATTTGCAAAAACCATCTGACAAGAATGATTGTAGGCACCACCTCTCTTTTGTGGCTAGGAAGACAACTAGGCTTTTATTGCTGGTCCATTTTATACTTAGAGGGTGGTTATCAACATTAAAAATGCTCACACTAACAAATGAATGGAAGTCTGACTCTAGTGCAGGTGCCTTATGGTTAACAATTCTCAGATCTGTAGGGCTTGCCTTTTCTTTTTACAAGGTGCAGGCCCCCATGCATTACCATAACATCAGTTTCTTCCCATTCTCCCCAACCAACCAATCCAATGACTGAGACAAAATAGGTGTGCACCACAAACAAGGTGTTGGAACACTAAGACTGTGGAATTCCTTCCTCGGAGATTTGCCTGGGCTAAATTTGCAGGTTATGGGCATCCATCAACATTTTTATTCTCCCAAGTTAAAAAGCAAGCTGTTTTTCACCTGTTCTGTTGTACTTTTAGGAAGTTCTGCTGTAAAGTAAGCTCTTTACTTTTAAAATGCTTGGTGGTGGTGTATTTTAAGTTATTTTGAAAATTATTTCATTTTAGAAGTTTAGAAGTGTGTCCTATTGGGGGATGGCAGGCTATTGCTGGGCAGACTAGGGTCCTTTATACTGAAGGAAAAGGAAGCAGAGTGGAATGAAGAAAGAAAGATGAAGGAGAAAGTAGAGTAGGGGCTATATCAGAAGACAGAAGAATAAAACCTGTTTTAAGAATCCTTCCTTGTGTTGTCTTCTTACCTGCATTAATCTACAGAAGATGGCTTTGTTATGCTGCCTCTCAGTTTTACCCGCTGCTGTTCTTAAAGAAGTGGTTTTGTAGCAGCTTTATCTGCTTAGCTTTTTAATGGTATAATTCCTGCTCGTATTATTACCGTAATTTTAGTATATTAAGAATTATGGAAGCCATGTCAAACACCACGGATGGAGATGTGGAGAATAATATTTTGTTAATGAACTATGGTAGTAGAGTGTTGAAGGCAACCATTCTACTGTGGCACAGGGCAAAAGATGCACAATGCCACATTTCTGTAGAAAAATAATAATGGATTACTAAGATTGGAGCCCTTTAGAAGACATCAAAGTTGAGCAGATCACTTCAGGAGAAAAAAAATGAAAATGTGACCTTTGCCTTCTGCCTCAGACAGGAGATGAAACTGGAGTCCTAAAACACCATCCTCATCATCATCTGGGTCTGTGCCAGATTACCTCCCCCTCCCCCTTTAACTCTGCTTCCTCTAGAATCAAATGAACTTGGCACCAAGAGTGGAAAATGTTTTAGGAACCACAATAAGGTTTGCTGCCTGTCAGCCTGTCAAAGTACAAACCAGAGGAGCTCTGCTGCGGTGCAAAATTGCCTGCAAGAAACCGAGCCATGCAAACAAGGAAACCAATACCACTACAGAGAGAGTCAAGATATCCTTCTCACTGTACCATTGACTAATTCAATGACAGTACTAAAAAAACCAAGTATTTCAACAGCAACAAAGATTTAGGGGAATATTTGACCCACCCAAGCCAGGATGGAGGCCAACCCGATTGGATGGTGAGAATCACCCACAAGATGTGCTCAAAGCTCAGAGGGAAAACTCTATGGGAGATCCCTGGAGAGACAGATCTTCAAGTTCCAAGGACACTTGAACTAGTTGCAACTTTTGCTTATTGCCAGAAGAAATGCAGAAGGAGACATCTGGTAGATCAGTGATAGAAGTCCCCCACCCAACTACTTAAGGGCACCTGACAGGTTACCACCCAGTCAGGGATGTACTCTCTGAGACCTCCACGGAAGAATGAGAGCCACAACTGATTGGTTTTCTCCAATATATGAACCAAGCCAACACAGAATGTTACATTCCCCACCCCTACCACAAGTTCCCATCCCTTTTTGCATTTCCCATCCCATCCCTGTGGTTATTCTTAAATACAGTCGATAAGGGCCAGTTTATATTGTCAGCGCTCTTGGAGGCACTCCAGCTCTTCTTGCTGACAGGACCTTGTTTCGCTTCTGCTGGTGAAGCACCCCCTGCAGCCTATCTGAATTGATACAGTTCAGGCAAGGCCTTTCCACTGTACTTGTAAACTTTCCTTGACCATTATAATAGCTAGTGATGCTTTGCTATTGGCAGAAGGTACAAGCAGCCCAATGGAACATGGTTATTCACAAGTATACACAAATGGTCAGTGCTGCTGGCCACAGAAAGTATTTCAGAGCAATCAGGCTGAAGTACTAATGCAAAACAAGGAAACATTTGCAAGTCTGTACAAAGGCAGGAGGAGGAGCTGTCTTACAAATGTACTATGTCAAGGCCAACAGACAAGAAACAGGAATTAAGACTTTACAGTAAGCATATGGTTGGGCTCCTAAAGGCTAAAAAAACCAAAGACCTCAACTTGTGTGTACGATATGAATGTGCTACTTTCAAACTTGCTAAGCAGAGACAGGGACAAGAATTGTACAGTAAACTTTAAAACTCTAATGAAAACTTCCCCAAAGATGGAACCTCTTGACTGGAATCTCAGAGATCTAATATTCAAGGAAACACTGATTACATCTTAGTTAATTCTGCATGTTTTGTGTCTGGCTATGCGATGGCCTGCTAGCAGAACAGTCTTTGTGCAAATCAGTCCTGGAGGTGGAACTGGGGACCTTAGATTTTAAGGTCTACAACAAACTATTTCAAATGAAAGATACGTTCACAAAGGAGCTTCAGCTGCTCCGTGCAGGACTGTACATTTCCCAAGTTGGTGTGAGAAAGTGTCATGGGTAAAAGCAGGCATGTTTTCCACTTGGATGTCCTTTCCCCACAGTTCAAACTCAACATGGTCCTACACTAATCCCTCTAGTCATTCACTGACTCTTGAGTTGAGCATTGTGCATACGGATGCTGGGACAGCTGCTGCCAGTTCATGACATTCAAACCATCTGGACATCCCCCCTCCCCTCACAAGTACATACTGGCCTTATCACTCAGAAGTGCCAAGAATCAAGGACCTATGCAGCTGCTAAGAAATATATGGAAACAGATTCTAGCTTCATCTTCATACTACTTTGTCTGTGAGATTCAGCCCATTGAATCTTCATGGTGAGATGGTATGGCACAGAGATCTCTGGTTGAAATCTCACCTCTGCCATGAATTTGCCAAGTAGGCTTCCCATTTGGCAACCTGTGGAGGGAATTTACCTTCCCCAATTTCCTACATCCAAAGAGCTGAGGAGTGGGAGAAAAAATGACCTCCACATAGCGATGCTCTTAAAAGGTCCACAGTGGCTAGGAAAGGCAGCCTAGAGAATCATCCAAGAGTGGATACATATCTTCCCCAAACACCACCTTCTTGGGCACACCCCATCATAAACCCCAGAATTTGTTGAAGCGCTGTTGGAAACCTAATTGCTAAACAGCTTCTGGCAAGCTACTCTCAGCCCCACCTCTATAAAGTGGGCATAATTTTGGCCTATCTTCCAGGGCTGCTGTAAGGATTGCATTACTCTGTATGAAGTGAACAATGAAAATGCAAAGTAAATGTTAATAACCATCTTCAATTTATTTGATTCCATGATGAATAGAGTTAGTGAGTTGAGCCAGACTGCTCTAAGGGCTCTTCCCAATTATAGCTCTGTCTAGCCTAAGTGGTGCTGTGGTTGACTGACATACTGACATCCTAGACACCTACATGCTAGATGTCAGTTTCCATGCCAATGGTTCCTCATTCAAATGTTATAAATTTTCAAGACAAGTGCCTCAGCTGAGAGCTCCTTTCTGTTTAGCAACTGGGCTTACAGCTATTGTTTCTGGGAACATTTCAAAAGAGAAAGATATTTCTACCCGCGAATCCCACAATGGGGAATTACAGGTGCTCAAAAGTAAAACCAAAACCTGTCAAGTTCTTCATATGGAATCCTCATCAGCAAAATGATAACTCCAGGAGGGTACAGTATTGAAAAGCTTCTTCCTTTCTCTTTCAGGCTTATGGTGAGAAAGGCTGTCAAATTCCTAGCTATAGACTAAGTCCAAGCAGATATCCTACACAAATCCAGTGCCATTTTTGCTTCACCCTTCTTGGCAATTAGTTCACATTTAGATCTTCAGCTTTCCCTTCAATCCAAAATGGCAGGTGAACACATCAAGTACCCAAGTACTTTGTGTCGTACAAAGATAATGATTTTGAAAATCAGCAGTGTTCTAAGGTATGGCCTAGAGATGGCCAGAGTGTGGCTAGTGACTCATCTTTTATGTTAAAACAGTGGAAGCTGGCAGTATTTTTTGTGTCGAAGTACAAAAGTAGCTAAGTCAGGTTTGTACAAGCAGTAACTGCAAGGACCTAAAAGCAACCAAAAAAAAAAACCCTGATGCAATCACAGTACAGAAGTCTAGGGAGGTTTGTGCCCTCCTACAAGTAGATAATACTACTGAATGTGGCTTCTATATTCAAATAAAATGAAGAAGAGAGATGTAAGCCATCTTGAGTCCTCATTGGTGAGAAAGTGCAGGATACAAGATGTATTTAAATAAAACTTAATTTCCAATGTCCATTCTAGTATTACAACATTTTCTTTCATTCTCTCTGCTGTACAAGGAGCATATTCATTCCAAGTAATGTTTCAGTCAGATCCAAATTTCCGCTTGCTTTTATGTTTTGAGTGTTTGCTTCAACTTAAAAGCTGTTTTACATACAACAGCACCATCTAATCTAAGTTTGAATGAACTGCCACTCATGAGATACTGCTTTTCTGGCAGGAACACCTACATTGTTTGCCTTTCAATGCTAGCAATGGAAAATACCTAGTTCTGTTTTCTCTCCAGCTCATCAATCCATCCCTTGTCAAATCATGTGAGCCTTTGGGATATATCTTAAATACAACCAGATGTGTCTGAAAGGCAAGAAATAGTGGTGGCGATATCGTGACCTAGAAACATTGGCTAAGAATTACACATTCATGAACTTATCCTGGCCATGTACACTAGCAAGGGAAAGACCATTCTTTTGTGGGCAACAGCTCAGGGACTGAACAAATAGTTTTGTGCCGATCTGGCATCAGGTGTTCTAATCACACTATAGATTATTGCTGAAGGTGAATCTTTGAACCTAAAAGATTCTTTAGATTAATTCTCATCTTTGTAGCAGCCTTACATCATCCATTACTTTACAATTTAAAAAAAAATCCATACAGATGTTTAGCTTTGATCCCTTGTCTGGCAGTTGTATTTCTCCATAGGAACCATGCCAAAAATGATGGCAGATAAACGTTATGTTCAACTTAGTTGTAAGTAACAAGCTCATCCAAACTGCCTTTTCAGTTGTAATAAATTCCCAGAGTCAACTGGGAGGGCAGTGCAGAGAGAAGCAGCACATATTGCATGCTTCCAGCTGCTCTGTCTGAATGCAGAGTTATCAGTGAGTTCATGGACATCCTAAGCACCCTTTTCCCCTAAAGCAACAAATATAAACAGACTCCAAAACTACATGAGGTGACTTTAGACAAACTTGACTTTGAAGACAAGAAACATAACCAGCCACGCAAAAGCACGAGCACATTTACTCAAGAGGCAGGTTCCTTGATGGGATTTTCTTCCCAGTAAGCATATTTACATAGCTCTTTGGGAATAAGGGCCATTGACCTCAGAGGATCCAACCTCCAGCCACATGTGCACAGAAAACAGGCTGCTAATCTAACTGCACCTGCCCAGGATGCATTCCAAGCTGTTGATAAGTTTTAAAATATTAAGAACAAAGTAGTAGGTCAGTCTGCTGAAATTGTCTCTGCCTAATCCCAAATGACTCCACTGGCAACCAGCCGTAAACTGGCTTTCAGCGTGGCGTGATGCACAGCAAGCTTACCTGATAGGATAGGCCATCTTTGCGAGGGCTTAGACCGATCTCCTCCATAGATGGAGCGCTCATCACCTCAGTCATGTCAGCTGATCTCAAATAACCAGGGCTGGAAACAAGAGGCAAAGAATAGCTTCAGCTGTTACACTTCTTTTGAAACAGCACCGTCACCGGAGCAAATGAAAACGCTGCTTAAAAGCCCAAGCTTCATACTGCTGAACAGCCATTCAGATATCAAGCAGGACATTTGGTCTTTCCAACCCACTCTCTCTCCAGTTAAGGAAACTAGAACTTTGGAAAGAAGCAGTGCAAAGCACTTCATAAGTTGTTTTCCCATCTTCAGAATGGAGGTGAGTCCTAAGGAGAATCCTCTCTACACCAAAACTGTGCATGAGAATACAAGCTGGAAAGAATGTAGCAGATCACACAGCAAAGGTATCCAGTGGGGGATTACTCAGTACACAACTCAAAACCTACACTGTACCGTACCAGACCATTCTCTTCCTCCCCCTCCTGTTCTCACGCACTCCACACTCACATGCCTAAACAATTAAGGGGCTGCTGCTGCTGCAGCAACCCATCTCAGCCTGGGACAGCAGACCCAGCTGTGGATCCCAATACACCAGTTGAAGACCAAATCCATTCCTCAAACTAAAGCATCAAAATGCTTCTCTAAAGCAGTTCAGACAGGAATATGAGAATCAAGGACCTTGTTGTGAAACACTGAAGAACTTAACAAATTTGGTGCAAGTTTCTGTGAGCCATTCCACCTTTTTGCTAGAGATACAAAATGCAATGTTTAGGCATCTCAGCCTTTTGTTAAACACTTCAAAAGAAAGACCAGTCAATTATCCCTTAAGCCCTTTTGTCCTCAAAACTAAAGCAAAGAAATTTCATGAAGGAGGTTTTAACACCAGCCCTGAGGACTTTAAATCTGGTGTATTCATTCTGCAATTTCACTTCAGGGATTTCCACGCCTATGTTTTAAATCTAGAATAATTCATTGTGAAAGCCAAGGCAGATGTGCATATATAGCCAATAGCATCTCCATTTCAGAATATGCTAATGTTGTTTCCATTTCCAGCCACAACACCTTGAACTTGCCTGGCATCCACTCACTTCTTGCACTGACAAGAAGCATATTTGTTACACAGCGCTGCCAGAAAAAGCAGCTGGGTTACAGCTTAAGCTGCTTGAGCACAGCTTCTCAGGTTTACTGCACAAAGTGGAGTTTCAGATGCATCCTTGATATCATAAGATATCAGCAGGAGTCTGCTAGGATTCACCAGTCATCCATTTGTTGTGGCTAACTGGACACAGCAGTTGAAGCTGGGGGGGATGCAGCAGCTGTCTCTACTAGTGGAGTCACATACTAGAGCAGGGATGCTATTGATCCTCTGAGAGCTACTTCAACAGCAAGAAATGCTAAGTACTAAGCATGGGCAAGAATGCATCAGACAAAAAAAAGTTACTTGTATAAGGAGCAGATTAGACATAGTGCGAATATATGCATAAACGTATAATCTCTGCTCCAGTAGCACTCTTATACTCTAGTTGTTAGTTACTGGGGAGTGGGGATGGGGAAGGTCAGCATATGAATAGCTTCCTGGCCTCCAAACAATAAACCAGGTTTCCACAAAATGGCAGTGTAATTCTATGCAAAGTTTATCCAGTCTAGCTCCACTGAAAGTATTGGGACTGGAGAAACTCAACATAGGATTGCACTGTGAGAACTGCAGTGAACCAGCTTGGCAAAAGATGTATAGAGAAACTAGCTTGGCATTTGCCAGGATGGTGATCTGCCCTGATTTCCATTTAACCTCTGAACAATGGATGTATCTAAAATGACTCCCTGTTGCCATCATTCTAATTTTCCCCACCCGCCACTCTGTTCAACAGAAAGTCTTAAAAAAGGAAGTGAAACAGAACACTGCAAAAACTGAACAGTTTTATAAGATGTTTAGAATTTCCTGCTGTAAGGCACAAAGCAGAGGCTAAAAATGTTTGCTCGACTTAATAACTTTTGGCTCAAAAGAAAAACGGGAAGACAAAAACATATTAAACATCTGAGATTAAGTAAACAGAGCTACTGCTTTCAAATTCAACCAAAAGGTAAACAGGGGCTCCATGGAAAATTGGCTTATTGGGGACTTGCAAGCTAAAAACCAGGCCTCCACAACCCAAGCTTTAAACAGTGTGCACAAATGGCAATTGCTGGCAAGTCAGAAGAAGCATTGAGTATAAGATGAACCACTCCAAGTATGAACATAGTTCACAGGCAACAATACTCTAGGGAGACAAATACACAGTTTGCCAATGATCTCAACACTTGGTTTTCTAGGTCAGCTCATAGATCTCTAGTGAAGAGATTGCACAGTACTCAAAAGGCCAAATACTGAGAGGGTGGCAGTCTTTGCCAATTGCTTCTCAAAAATGTCACTTGCCTGAAAGGGACTGGCACATATGGAGCAACATAATTTTGGGGAAACTGTCAGAAATTCCCTAAATGGAAAGTGTCCTTCATGTCAGAAGCATCTAGCGATTGGGTTATTTTAAAAATGCTTGGCTGCAGAATCAGATTTTGTGCCATCTATGCCATCCCAGCTTTGCTTTAAGGCAGCAATTCTGAAAACATCCCTGATGGATGCCCGTCTGAAAGACACTGCCTCTGCTGCTTGTTCACTGCTGGATGGCAAGAAAGGAGACCGTTCCCAGTCTAGTTACAAAGAGACAAGTGCGAAGATTTGACGTCAGTCGCGTAAATACACCCAAGGCGTCAGTCGCACACAAATCCCACCAGCGCAGCCCGATGCACAACATTACTCTGAGCTGTAGTCCAGGCACGGAACTTGGCGCAGAAGACAAGAACCAACAACACAGGGCATATCTGAACATGCGCAGAGTGCCTTTTTGATCCGGCCAAGGCGGCTACTTCCTGAAGGCAAGAGCTGCAGAAGCAGCTGCAGCAGACGCGCTCGCCCCCCTCGACGACAGCTCCCTTCTGCCTTTGTTGCCGGAATCAAGCGAAGCAGCTGCAATCCTATGCAAAGCAGCAAACCTCCCCAGCGCGATCAAGTTTCCAGCGGGCTGCAGGGGGGCGATTCAAGACAGCCCTCCGCCATCTCGGGGGCGCGGCGTTCCGAAGGGTCAATCTTGATGAGATACACTTAAAAGGGGAGGGCCCCCCCGCTTGTTTAGAGGTCGACCACCCCAATGGGACGGATGCCGCCGCCGCTGCCGGAGGGAGAGCTGTGCAACTGCAAGAAAGGCCGCCACTGCAAACAAGAGAGCAACGCCGGCGCGAGATGCGCCCTACACCCGAGTAGTCCTGGCTGTTTTGCACTGCCGCCGCAGGCAGGCAGGCAGGCAGGCAGGCGCCCCCCCCCGCCGAATCCGCCGCGCTGGGGTGAAGCGGAGGA
This sequence comes from Sphaerodactylus townsendi, assembly GCF_021028975.2. Lineage (NCBI taxonomy): Eukaryota > Metazoa > Chordata > Lepidosauria > Squamata > Sphaerodactylidae > Sphaerodactylus > Sphaerodactylus townsendi. The sequence continues at coordinate 66,221,783 of NC_059425.1, forward strand.
CAAGCGCAGGCTGAACAGGCGCTTCCGAGCCCGCCTCGTTTCCCAGCAGCGGCGCGTGCGGCGACTGCTAAGGAGGGTTGACGAAATCCGAAGTCCCGCTGTGGCCGGCTGCCTGGCGAGGCCCCCATCTCCGCGCACGGTGAGTCGCTCGAGTCCTACGCGACTCCGGGTCTGAGGGCGCACGACCGATTGGGCTGCAACGAGACTTGATGGGAGGGCGCGAACCCGCCGTGGGCAGATTTGCGCGAGCGCTGCTTAGCCAACGCTCCGCGCCTCCTGAGTCCCGGCCCCCCGCCTTTGTTTCCCCGCTCCCGCCGCCCAGCCTCTGCAACCTTGACGGTACTTTTTCAAGTTTGCGACCCCTCGGAAGTGAGCCAGTCCCGCCCCCCCCCCCCGAAAGCAGCAGCGCCTGCTCCCTCCCGCGCCCGCCACGCTGCCCGTCCGCACGCGCGAAGACAGCCGCAAGACCTGCTGTAGTTACTCACCAGTGAATGGGGAAAAATACAGACATGAAGTCTTAACAAAGAGGCTGGCCAAGCGTCCTTTGGGTCTGCGTGCAAAGCGCGGGCTCAAGGGTATGACTTGCACCGGGGGCACGAGAGAGCGAGAGACTGAAGGCGCCCGGTTGGAAGGCGAGAGAAAGCCGCGGGTAAGTTCGGCGCTACAAAACACCTGCTGCCGCTGCCCCAGTCCGACCCGCACAAAGCATTGGGGCAGCAGCCTTTATAGACGAGGGAGGCGTGGCCGAACCCGCCCCCTCTCTCCGATGATGTCACCAAAATCATGAATGGCTTCATGCTCTCGGCCTGTAGCAGAGCGGCGATTCGGCGGCAGGGAGGGGGGCTCGGGCGCTCTCCCATTGGTCGCCGCTCAGCTTCTACGGCATCGTCTTCGGCACGAGCGTGGCTGGCCGCTGATGTCTGTTGTTATCTAACCCACGTCTCAGTCAGTCATTCCAAGTTTGGACATTACCCCCGGGAGGGATTTTTGTTTTGCTGGTGGTTTTTTTTTTTTTTTTTAAGCCCACTCCCCTGAGAAATGAAGACGAGAACCTGCCGACGCCAGGCTGCTTGCATCCTAAGTGGGATGCAATTGCGAAGAAAATCGCAGTATTTACAGTCTCTCTTTCCCAACAGTGGGAGCGGACAAACATCTTTCTTCTTCTCAGTCACTGCAAAGACAATCTCTATGCCAGCATATATATATATATCTCGTCATATCGTCATTCTTTAATTAAAAGGCGGTGGGTGGGTGGACGAGGACAAACTACATTTTAAAGCAAGGGTATGAGCAGCAGCCAGACCCTTGACTTTCCACTTTGGGGATCATACATTCCCTTTTGGTCACGGTCTAGTGAGGGGTGGGGATGGGAAACAACTGCTTCTGTTTTGATTTTCCTAATCTGGATGGAAGAAATGTTTAAAATAATCCATGAGAAAGTAGGAGTCAACTGTATGGTCGTAAATTACTGGGCTGTGCTGCGTTCTCCCTGGCTCTCCCCAGAATGGGTTTTTATTTTTAGTGTGTTTGCATATAGGGGAGTGGCAGGTTTTTCATGCTGGGAGATTTCCCACCAGACCAGACTTGGGTCCCTTTCTTGCTGAATTCAAGCACAGAAAAAGAGTCGAAGAGCCAACTAGACTTTCCATCAGCATCTGCTCCCTGGAATCATTGTACACCTGTGTTGTCAAGATAATTGGTTGGAGTTGGGATTAGCCTAATTTGTTCCCTTACTCCATGAACTAAAATTTCTTGTACCTGGGGAGCCCATCTACGTGGTGACCTGCCTGCTGTGTCTGGTGTTTGGTTCAGAAACATCTCTACAGTGCCACAGGAGGAAACTACAGCCCAGAAGCCCTTCCTTATATAACTGTGCATAGCTCCTGAGTCTCCCACAAGACACACACACAAAAAACCAGCAGCCCCTTCACCCCTGCCTTTTTGTTCTTCTCAAGTAACAAAATGCAAGTAACAAAATACCTGAATTTCTCTTTACTCTCTATTATTTATTTACACGCACATCCATAAATGCTTCAGGTAGCTACCAAAAAAATCAAAGTTCCGGCAAGGCAATCATCTTTGTCTGCTGCAATAAAATTAAACAAGAGTCCAGTGGCGTCATCATCAGATGCACGTTGTAAACAAAAGACTGTAAACAATCCTATTGCAATGTTCTTAGCAATTTCATCCTACTACACCATCAAACCGCCCATCACCATCTAAGATTTTCTCATGCTGCTTTAAGCTGTCCAACTTTTAGGCTAAGATGTTCTGGAGCCTCTGATTTGGTGAGGCAACTCCAAGTCCCCAAAGGTTTGAATACAGAATGACAGTGCAGTAAGTGTGTAGTGAGTTAATCCAAATAGTTTCAGAGGGTAGCCATGTTGGTCTGTAGTAGAAAGTTAGCAAGGGCACGATGCACATTGTAATCAGTTTGATTAGTGCAGAGGGAAAATGCTTTGAGGCAGAAAATTAGTATCTGCAGTGAGATAAGAATCCTATGTCTCTTTTCAGCCCTGGGGAACTCTATTGTTCTGAACTTGTGAATAAACCCAGTCTCAGCAAACTGTTGTTGTAATTTCCTCCTGATGTTTGCTTGTTTGTTTTAATCAAGCTGATTACAATATGCATTGTACCTTATGCATCCTTTACAAACATTTTTCACAACAACTCACCCATCGACTGTGATAAAAACACTCAGAGATTTTCATTACTGCTGGAAACCTTATACCCTGACTCTAAGATGCTCTAAAATGTTTGTCTCTAAGATTCTACTGGACTTGAATCTAATTAATCCAGGTAGAATCTAATCATGTGTGACGATGCATCTGATGAAGCTTATGCTGAAAAAAAGGAGTAATCTTCAAGGTACTACTGGACACTTTTTCAAAAATCAAGGGTATATCAGAACAAAACAGATATTGGAGGCGTGGCACTTTCCTCATCTGCTGGCAATTGAGTGGCTGCAATAAGGGCCCTTTCCCCACTCACTGTTTGCTGCGCGCTACTCTCGCCGAGTAGCGCGGGGTCCAACTGCACTCCCCGCTACAGGGGTGGCTACAATGCATCCGCCCCGACTCTGCTGCTCTTGCGCCCCCTCAGCGCGGGTCATTCTGGCGCTGCTCAAAACTGCGCCTTTTGATGACCCCGCGCGGGGCAGTGGGGAAGCCCGGGGAACACGACCCTCGCGCTAAAAAGGTCCTGGACCAGACGAAACGGACGTCATTTTAAAAGTGGGGAAACGGCCAAGGGTGTCCTATTCTGGTTCATATATGAATCACAGAGTTGGAAGGGACCATACAGGCCACTTAATCCAACCCCCTGCTCCATGCAGGATCAGCCAAAAACACATCCCTGGCAAATGTTCATCTGGCTGCTGCTTGAAGATTCCCAGAGAGGGAGAGCTTATCTTCTTAGGCAGCAAGTTCCACTGCTGAACTACTCTTACTGTAAAAAAAAAGTTCCTAATATCCAGCTGGTACCTTTCTGCCCATAAGTTATTGTGAGTCCTATTCTCTGCTGCCAACAGGAACACCACCCTTCTCCAAGTGACATTCTTTCAAATACGTAAATAAGGCAATTGTGTCTCCCCTCAACCTCCTCTTTTCCAGACTAAACATTCAGAAGTCCCTCAACCTTTCCTTGTAGGGCTTGGTCTCCAGGCCCCTGATCATACTTGTCACTCTCCTCTGTGCCCACTCCATTCTGGCCACATCCTCCATATGTGAATACATTTGAAGTGAGGCCCCCAGAACTGCACACAGAACTCCAGATGTGGCCTGACCAATGCAGAGTACAGCAAGACTATGACATCTTGCAATTTGGATGTTATGCCTCTGTTGACACAACCCAAGACTGCCTTACCCTTTTGCTGCTGCATCACACTGATTGCTCAAAATTAGCTCACAATCCACCCACAACCCAAGATCTTGTTCACATACACTGCTACCCGGAAGGATATTGCCTATCCAGGATGCACGCTTCTTATTTTTGTTACCCAGTTGTAGAACTCCTAAACTTATCCTTGTTGAATTGTTGTTTAATGTGAATCCATTGGATTGAATTGATATGAATCTTGTTCATATCAGCCTATGAAGAGTATCCATCTTGAAGGAATTTTCTAACTTTAGCTAGCCTTTTCCTCTGCAGATGCAGAGTGCACCCCCCCCTCCATCCCAATAGCTGACTATCCATAAGAGGGCTGTTGCAAGAACCATTTAGGTTCCTATTTCCCTTTCCCACTCCTGGCTGCTGGAAAGAAACCTATATTAAGCTCTAGAAATGTCCGGCCTCAAGAATAACACTGCTACCGTGGGACTTCAGATTTGTTATGTTCTTTGAATCCTATATGACCAAACTTGACTCTTTTATTTAAAAAAAACTCCTTCTTTCTAATTTTATCTAATAAAGCTCTATTTTGCTTATAATTTGGTGTGAGCATAGTGACCAAATCCAGAAGCACTTGGTTACGTTACTGTACAGTGGCTGGCCTGCTGATACGTTGCCTACTTTTCCCCTGAGTTCAGATCTTGTTTAATTTGTAAGCTGCTTTGGATTCACATACGGAGGAAAGTGGGTTAGAAATGTTCTAAGTAAATTCCAGTACCCCTGTATTAAAGAGGCAGAGCATTTTGTCTCCAGGATGTTGTGAATCTAGCCAGGAGGAAGTAACCTAAGCCCCTGTGGGGAAATCCTGAGCAGGTCTGTTCTGTGGGGCTTACTCTCAGGAAAGGGTTCTTGCTGTTGCCACTGGTAGCCTGGCAGAGCCTCACCAGCCCCTGCTTTTCCTCCAAGGATACACCCATTCCTTGTCTGCAAGAATCTCCTGCTTGTCGTTGGCACAATGATACAACCGTTCATTAACCTGCAATGTTTGCTCTGTTCCAATGGCCCTCTGAGCTTCAGCTCTTTTTTTTTACATGACCACTTGTATGCATATAATGGTCTGCTCTGCATTTTAAACAGCAGACAAATTTACTGCATGTCTAGTAACACAATCTGCATTTTACAGTAAATACATAAACTGCTGGTGACCAATGTGCATGCACACGTCTTTAAATACCTATGCAAACTCATCTGGGAAGGCTTCTTAGGTGAGGATTTCCTGTTGCGTGCACAGGGGTTTAAAGACATTTGTACATAGATATATATATAGGTTATTCATACTTTGCATTTGCAGAAAGAAACATGAGTGTACACACAGCAAATACATACAGCTGAGAGCTTGACTTTCAAAACCTCATACCCTGAAAATACTTTTGGTCTCTAAAGTGTTATTGGACTCAAATCTAGGATTATTTAAAGCTTAGAATTAAATTAAATTAAAACACTTTTTTGGTTGTTTGTTTCTCTATTCCCTGCATTCTACATGCACTAGGGTTAAAGAAGAGGATTTGATTTTATACCCCTCTTTTCTCTATCATGAGGAATCTCCAAGAAGAAGAGTTTGGATTTATATCTCTCCTTTCTCTTCTGCAAGAAGACTCAAAGGGGCTTACAATCTCCTTTCCCTTCCCCCCTCACAACAAACACCCTGTGAGGTTGGTGCGGCTGAGAGAGCTCCGAAAAGCTGTGACTAGCCCAAGGTCACCCAGCTGGCTTGTGTTGGAGTACACAGATTAATCTAGTTCACCAGATTAGCCTTCTCAGCTCAAGTGGCAGAGCAGGGAATCAACCTGGTTCCCCAGATTAGATTGCACCTGCTCTTGACCACTAGACCAGGGGTCTGCAACTCGCAGCTCCAGAGCCGCATGTGGCTCTTTCAGCCTTATACTACAGCTCCGCGTAGCCTGGAGGTCGAAGGGCAGCGTGGGTGTGTCCCTCCAGCCCTCCAGAGAAGCGCTGGAAGGAAAGGTGAGTGGAGGGGCCGAACCGGAGGCGGCTCCTTGCATGAGGGCTCCGCTTTTCACGTCCCTTCCACTCACCTCCCCTTCTAGCGCTGCTCTGGAGGGATGCGCCCACGCTGCCCTCCGACCCCTGGAGGTCGGAGGGTAGCATGGGTGTGTCCCTCCAGAGCAGCCGCCATCCCCCCTCTGCCCCAAGGAGCAGGCAGCTGCCTGTTCTGTTGGGCAGAGGGGGTTTCCCTTCCCGGCGCCGCTACCTCCCAGCGCTGGAAGGAAAGGTGAGTGGAGGGGCCGAACTGGAAGTGGTCCGGCTCAGTAGATCTTCAGGGCCATGGAAAATGGGTCCAAATGGCTCTTTGGATGGTCAAGGTTGCTGACCCCTGCACTAGATCACGCTGGCAGCTTACTGCTGCCTCCCCCCCCTTCCCATCCCCACAACAGACACCTTGTGAGGTAGATAAGGCTGAGAGAGTTCTCAGAGAACTGTGACTGACCCAAGGTTACCCAGCAGGCTTTAAGTGGAGGAGTGGGGAATTGAACGCAGTTACCAATATTGGAGTTTGCCACACATGGAAAGGAAAGGAGAATCAAATCTGGCTCTCTAGATTAGAATCTGCTGCTCTTAACGCTGAATGGCAACAGGCATGGAGGAAAATGTCCTGTGTCTTTAACAGAGGCCTAATATGTGGAAATGGAATGTTGAAGCTATTCATAGGACAGAGGAAAATACTATATTACCTGGGTAATAACATCCCATTAAGCCTCTATGAAATAGATAGAACTTTTTTTTTCTCCAGACAACAAGCAAACCTAACACAGGCCCATGTACTGGGCCTTTTTCAGGGATGGAATTCTAACTCAAGATGAAAGCATACTTCGCAGATGATATTCATTTAGTACATTTAATCCCTCCCCTCCTTCAAGGAAATCAGAGCATTGTATGTTATTTATTATTACATCAATATGATGTTGTGGTTAAGGCCAGGGACACTTCTGCCCCCAATGTGTTGTTGGCTGGTGCTGCTTGGAGGAGGAAAAGGTTTGCGGGGGCGGGGGGAGGTTGTGCTGGCAGGGGGGGGTGGAGGAGTTTGGAGGCAGGGCCTGGGTGCCATTTTGTGGTGGTACACCACAGGACAAAGATGACTGGCCAAGGCCAGCCAGCATTTTTCATGGCAAAAGGGTTTGAACTTAGGTTAGCGTTACCAGCTCTGGGTTGGGATGTACCTGGAGATGTAAAGGTGAAACCTGAGGAGGTAGGGTTTAGGGAGGGGAAAGGCTTCAATGGGGTATAATGCCATATCCACCTTCCAATGTGGTGATTTTCTGCAGGTCAACTGATCTTTACCACCAGTTGTAATAGTCAGGGGATCTCCAACTACCTCCTGGAAGTTGACATCTTAGTCCAACACACTAACCATTACACCTTGCTGACTGCTGCTATTAATATGTTATATTCCTGACTAGTGCAATATGCCTCAAACCTAAAACAAAACTAGAAGTATGCACAGAGCCAGTAACTTTATAGGTTATTTGTGTTGTACATGTATGTGTTCAAAAACTGAAAATTAATTTAACTTTCTAAAGAGTTTTGGTTTCTTTTTTCCCCCTACTAACCCATGTAAACGGTTAAATGAGACCCCCAGGGTAATAATACGTGATTAAACTGGTTCTACCTTTTAAAAATAACTGCATAACCAGGCCATCTGGGTCCACCTTGAATTCCAATAAACATTTCTGGCTCCTTTTAGTCAAAAACAGATGCAGTTTATGAACTAGAATACATCAACCCCCTTTTTTGACAGATTTAAATAAATCACAAGAGACAAATCAAAGTTCTGTATACATTTTACTTCTGATGGTTGACGTTCCAACCATTGAACCTAGAAACAACAGAAGTCTGAAGTTAATTAAGTAATGAATAGGTTTCACATTGTCTCTTTTCACAAAGAACGTATTTAATCTAAGCAGTGATGACATGAAGGGCATCAGTGAAATGTGCAGCAGTAGCGTTTTTAAAAAAGGTTTCTTGAACAATGATTACAAGCCCGAGACTTCTTTTTTAAATAAAATTGGAGCCATCAAGTTGATCAAGTAAAGGTTTAGTTTTGCAAGAGCAAGTAGTGCTTGAACAAATCAAGATTAGGAAAAAGTTTAGTGACTATGGGTGGGACATTGCTAGATTTTTTTTATGTTATTAATTCCAAAAAGGGACAGTTTTGTTATTGGATTGTTTCATATAGTTTTGCTTTGTTACTGTTTCTTTCATTACTGTTGTTTCATTTTCATGATTCTGTTTTGTCATTATTTCCCATTGGTGTTGATTAAAGACCCCTCCCCCTTTTCTCAGGTCTGTACCTTCAGGGTTTTCCATCCAATTTGAACAAAACTCAGGCGGTTGTAAGTATATCTTAAGGATACCTCCAATTCAAAATTTCATACAAATAGACTAAAGCCCTCCCCTGCCCTGCCCCCATTTTTGAGGGAATGAAAGGCTCCCATGTTTAACTTTAAAGTTTATAGGAAAGATTGCAAACCAATAGGAAAGACTGCCAACAGTAATACTGTACTTTGGCCACTGAGCTTAAAGAAAAGCAGCATGAAGAAGACGCAGGCTGACAAAAGCAGGGGCATTGGGTGGCACAGGGAAAGTAAAGCATCTGGTCTGGCAGGTAGCATCATTAGGATCTGCACATAAATTTGCTTGGAAAGAGGACAGAATCTGAAGAACAGCAGACAAACAGTGTAGTTAGGATTGCCGATCACCGGCGGGGGGAGGGGGGGCTGGAGATCTCCCACAATTACAATTGATCTCCAGTTTTGTGATCAGTTCCCCTGGAGAAAATGCCTGCTTCGGAGAATGGCATTATACCCAACTGAGGTCTTTCCTCTCCCCAGACATTGTCCTCTTCAGACTCCACCCTCAACATTTCCACGTATGGCAACTATGAGAGCTGGCAACTATGAGAGTTGTAAAAATTCAGTGGAAAATTTGACACAACAGGGCAGGCATTGAGAAGAGAAGTAGGCAACGTACCACTGCATATACTGCTGGATTGGAATTCCACACATATGCATGATAGCCCAGTGGCTACCGTTTGCAGTCACTCAAGAAAGCTCAAAGCCTGTTTTGCTCTGCCCCTAAGGAACACTGTGCTTCTCTGTGTCCTTCTTAGAAAAATGCTGTCTGCCTTGTAAAAGTGAAACCGATAGAGGAAGATACTGCAATAACAAAAGAAACCTGAACTAAAGGATATCATGTTTTGTTTTGTTTTGTTTTCAGTATAGGCTGTTTAGATGGGGGATATGAATTACAATAATTATGAACCACCCTGGTTTCATAATTATTGCAATCAATAATAAATTAAATACACAACTCCAGAAATTATTTTATTTCTGATTTTGTTCATATCAAGCCTGATCCTACAAAATGTAAAGCACAAGCAATATATATTGGGAGAAAGGTGAGAACATCACCCCCATCTAATATTTCCATGAAATTGAGTTTTTTCCTCTCTATTAATAAATACAAATAAATAATCTCTACTTGGTGTATGATCAAGAGTATGATCAAGACTGCTAGGCAAGGTAAGTGATGTTTTCTCACCCGGCGGGACCAATGAAGAGCACTCCCAGTCACAACCACTCTGAATTAAGTTCAGAAATAACTTTGGACACAAAACAATAGAACAAAAACTGAAGTCAGCTACATAAGCACATATCCTAAGACATAATTCGCTAAGCTTGGAATGCATGGTGATGACTCACTGCTAGCCAATCACCACACATTCCATCCAGTCCCCCACCCACTGTCTCCCCACCAAGAAGAAGCAGGGCTCGGTGAGGCAGTGGTGGCAAAGTGCCCAGCACCAGCCCACCAAGTCCCTTGCCCATGCTTCCCCCACTGCAGAGAACAAGCAGTGGTATTTCTTTTCAAAACGGGCTTTACTGTTAGTTTTTAGATATGTTACTGACTTCAAGTTCACTGAATTTACTGGTTTCAGCTAAAATATAAGGCAAATACTTTGATTACCCTTTGGCTGACTTAGGTTTAACTGCCAGCCCTTCTCCTTCAAGGGTATTTGCCACATTAAGGAATTCCAAAACGTTACGGCACTGAATATGCAAAAGAGTGGTATTCCTACCCAAGTCACAAGGCTTGTCATACATCATTCTGTCTTGTCTAGATTGAGCTTCATTTGGCTTTTATGCATTCAGTCTCTAATCAAGACCAGACATTGCAAGAATCAGGACCATGGGATTGGAACTGGCTGAGGAGTGGGAGAGATGGATGTTCCTGAGGCGACACCTCATTCTGCATGTCTGTGTGATATTACCAGTGGTGTTCCGGGGCGTGGCGGGGGCATGGCAGGGGTTCAGGGGACACACGTTCCCCGGGCGCAGTTCCCTCTCACTACGGCTCTGGATATTACCGTGGGGCTCATGTGCACATTGAACAAGAGTGAAGGCCATGGGAACTTTGTACAGGTAAAGGCTTCTAGTAACATATCCTGTTCTTTATAAGACCAGTAGATATCCAGAAATCTCTTTGCCAAATGCATCTGAATCAGTCTGTACATTTAATCAATGAACCCAGAAAGGGAAGATGGTAGGCTTTGGGGCAGTTGGCCAAAGAATCACCATCAAGAGTTTCTTCTTAACTCATAGTTTGACAGCTTCAGGTTTGAGCTTGCTCAGTACCTTGTCCTTTCTAAAGCATATAATAATAACACAAAATCTTTTCATGACATGGAAATAAATAATATCCCCTGGTAAGCAGCATCCCATTAAGCCTTTGATAAAGGGACAGGTCATCTTTTCACTAGGCAGTTGGTAATCTGAGCACAAAATCCAAGCATAGGTGGTGGTCATAGAAATAAAAACAATTTACCAAGCCTGAGGAATCAAAGCCCAGTCTGTGTGATAAAAAGGCTTGGAGTAATTTTGTTTCTGAGCATACACAGAGATTAGATGGGCTTTGCTGCACATAATAACCTTTGAGCACTCTGCTAAATTACCAGATTTTATATGAAAATATCTGACAGTGACAACTTCCTTTTACTGACAGCAAGAGAACAGAAACAAAATTGCAAAGCATGAGGCCTCTTATAGCCTGCTTTGAACTGGAAAACATTTCTTGCCTAGAACCAAATTACCCACAAAAAGCAGTAAGTGATGACATTTGAGGGCAGGGCGAAGTGTGGGGAGCAGAGAGAGCTCAGTAGTGATGTGATCTTTGTGGTATATGTGATCAGTGGTGATCTTTAGTGGTGGGCATTCGGATAATGCTATAAGAAAAAAAAATCTGATGGGAAAAAATCTCCCAAATACCTTGTTGGTATTTTTCAGGTTTTTCTCCTGCTCCCCTCCCCAAAGCTGTCAATAAAATGGATTATTGGATTTTTGGCATTTTTGGGGCCTCTTCATAGAATCATAGAGTTGGAAGAGACCACAAGGGTCATCAAGTCCAACCCCCAGCTCACCATCTGAAAAAAAATTCTTCTTGTTATTTGCATGCTGAACTTGGTCAGGCCCAGTGTTTGTGTGCCCTGTCCCCAAACACCACGTGGAGTTCAGGGCAGGGGCACTGTTCATCACTAGGCTTGACCTGGCCAGATCCAGCTTTAGACTGAGGGCTTCACACGTGCAGTTTAAAGCTGGACCCAGCCAGCGTGGGCCCAGAGTTGAAATGCAGCTCAGCTTGGCTGGGTCCAGGTTTACACTGCTGGCTCTGCCCCTAAAGCAGTGATGGTGAACCTTTTCAAGACAGGGTGCCCTAACTGCAACCCAAAACCCACTTATTTATCGCAAAGTACCAACACAGCAATTTAACCTGAATACTGAGGTTTTAGTTTAGAAAAAACGGTTGGCTCCAAGGGAGTAATCAGTGGCTCCAAGGGAGTAATCGGTGCCTTGAAGTGACCGTGCAACACTTCGTATGGATGAGTCACGACCCTAGTAGAGTTTAGAAGCAAGCCCCATTGTCAGCAACTGAGCTTACTCCCATGTAAAGGATTGGGCTTTAGTTCTTCCCATGAAAATCAGTGGGGTTTCATAGCACTTAACAGGGTTACCTACACGTCGTGCCCAGCGGCCCAGGCCAGCCTAGATGTGTGGGGGAATTTTCCGCCCCCCCATGACAAACTCTGTGCACGTGTGCCCACAGAGAGGGCTCTGAGTGCCACCTCTGGCACCCGTGCCACCACTGCCCTAAAGTTTCCCCTCCAAAGTCAGGTGGAGCTTCAGGGTCAGAGCTAGTTATATGAAGCTGAACCCAGCCAGGCTGAGCCTGCAGTTGAATGTTTGGCCTGCATTAAACTCAGCATTAAACTCTTCCTGCCTCTAAGCTCCATGTGGGTCTTGGAGGCAGAAGTATTTTGGGGGTTTAATAACTGAAAATTTTTTAAAATTTTGGGGAATTTTTTTTTTAATTTGGGTCTATTAAACCCAAACCTGATAAAAAAAATTTGCCTACCCTTAGTGACCTCTATAGCCTGGAGATTAGTTGCTGCTTTGGGTAGGGGTAGATTCTTACAGGCCAGAGACGATCTTAGATAATTCATCCTTCTTTAACAGCAGTAAATACTATGCTAGTGTATGCAGATGTATCCCACATTATGTACCCACACATACATATTTTGTTCTTTTAAGGTTTTCTTTTTTCTAAAACAAAGGCAAAAATATCATTTTAAGCTTGATAAGTTTGTGCACAAAAATGCTTCTTTATTTAGCCGCACATGAATTCTATGACTTGCTCTTTCTCAGTCTGTGCCATTTCTTCTGAGATGGAAACTGATTGGGGATCTTTTGTTCTTGATTTCTGAAATGCTACACCAAATGAAGAAAGCTGAGTAATTAATCTAGCTGACTGAGTCCAGATAGGGTAGAAGACTTGAACAGCTATTTCAGGTCCCACAATTTAATGGGTATTCTTAAAAGGAGAATTTTGCAGGAGTAAGGCCATTTAATGTCCCACAGTGATGGTTTTCTGCATCTCTCCCAAATCCAGAGAGTTACATGGTCTATAGGCGTATTTATGGGCAAATGGAAATATCCCAGTTCCAAGAAAAATATGTTCTTTTTCTGATGAGAACAGTCACAGAACTATGTATTAAAAGCTACATTTTCCAGCCTAGATTGTACAGTATGCTTGGTCAACCTTCTTCCATTGACATAAATTCCATTTTCCACTTACATATTACTGCTCAACTCAAATTGGGAGAGGTTTGCAGAAAAGTGGTAAACCATAATTCGTGTTCATTATAAACTATTGCGTTTATATTTATGCACTTTTAATGTGCACAAAATATCTAGGGCTTGCCAAACACTAAGCACAGAAAAAGTATCTTGTTTTGTGCAGAACAGTTAAATGAACTACAGTGCAATCCTAATCAGAGTTACACCCTTCAGAGGACATTGAAGTCAATAGGTTTAGAAGGGTGTAATTCTGTTTAGGATTGCAGTTAGCCACCCAGTTGAATCCGTTTGTTAAAAACAAATGTTTAAGAATATTTATTATGGTAACTATAGTGAAATGACTCCTCGTTCTACAAGTAATCTTTACGAGATTTACAACTTCAGTGGAAAATGTCTAATCTGCACTTTATTTGTGGTCAAAGGTTAGCTCCAAACTGCCTTTCTAAGCAGGACAAACAGTTATGAAATCAGCGTTTCCAGGTTAGATTTTAGCTAGAAGTCTAGCTACTCTGGAAGAAATATATTGCACTTGCTCCAACTCCAACATGTTTACCAGGGATAGATTGTATTTTCTAGTTCCTATTCTGAAAGTCAGGTGGAGCTTCAGGGTCAGAGCTAGTTATATGAAGCTGAACCCAGCCAGGCTGAGCCTGCAGTTGAATGTTTGGCCTTATTTGGTCTTATTTTTGTCTTTATCAGTGCCATGTTCCAGTGATGTAGGTATAGATTTTTTATGGGGAGGGGCTCGGGGGGGGCACGTCCCCACCCACCCCTGGGGGCGTGGCCACGCCTTCCCAAGCCGCGCCCTCAGCCTCAGTGCTTATAAAAGCAGCTCTCCGAGGCCAGGGATGGCAGACTCCCCTGACCTACCAGCCCTGCCCCACCCTACCCGCGCACCTCGCCCCCACCAGCTGGGCTCCCAGCCAGCAGTCGGCAGTCCCTTCTGCCCTCCCCTCCGGGCAGAGGCGTAACTAGGAAAAATGGAGCCTGGTACAAAATCTGAGTTTTCCAACCCCGCCTACCTCCCCCCCCCCATGGGCAGCCGCTGTGATGCTGGAATCCACCCCCAAACAGCATCACTTTCAATGGTGTTTAAACTAGGGAGCCCAGATTCTCCTTTTAAATCCACCTTAAAGGGAGAATCTGGGGTCCCCAGTTAAAACAACATTGAAAGTGATGCTGTTTTGGGGTGGATTATCCCCCACCCTGAAACAGCATCACTTTCAATGTTTAAACCGGGGACCTCAGTTTGTCCTTTTAAATCCATGCCAAAGGGTGTGGATTTAAAAAGAGAATCTGGGGAAATTTGTGGGGTGCCTGCTGTCAGGGGTGCAATTGTTAAGCTAGCAGCACCAAACTTTCAGGGTATCTTTAGGAGATGCTCCTGATGATGCCACCCAGGTTTGGTAAAGTTTGGTTCAGGGGGTCCAAAGTTATGGACCCTCAACCGTGCAGCCCCATCTTCTATTAGCTCCCATTGGAAACAATGGGGGATGGGGCACACCCTTTGGGAGTCCATAACTTTGGACCCCGTGAACCAAACCTCACCAAACCTGGCTGGTATCATCAGGAGAGTCTCCCAACAAATCCCTGAAAGTTTGGTGCTGCTGTCCTAAAAATTGCGCCCCCTTCAGGCCAAAAACCAAAAACCACTAAAAATACCAAAAAACCCACAAATGGGGGTGGTGGAGCTTTGGACATGTAATGGGGGGGGGGGTGTTAAACCCGAGAACCCCCCTTACCTTGCCATGTTCAAATTATGCTACTATTCATTCTAGATTCTCTCCTTCCCCAAAGTCTGAGTAAGCAGATGAGTGCAGACAAATCTCAAGCACATATGTACATGCATATGAGTACTGAGGACTTGCTGTTTACCACCCCAAATGGCAAGTTTGCACAGTTGAATACATATTATAGAATAATTACATTTTTAGTGTATCCTTAACCAAAAGAACCATCATTAAATCAACAGAGGACAAACTTGCAAAATCAAGCAAAACCAAGCAAAGAAAAACCAATTTTCGGCAATATTATGCAATTGGGTGAGAGGGGTTGTTTATGAAGTGATCTTTGTTATGGAAACTAGTTGTTCTAAGCATGTTCCAATTTAAATATTGGAATACTGAAGAACAAGGTTGTCATATGTAGATTTTTGGCCTAAGTGAAATAAAAGGCCCTTTCTGACTCATTACAACTGAGTGTCATAAAAGATTCAGAAGATCCCCAAAACACTTGAATACCCTAGAAAATCACTACAAGTAAAGGGGCAAAGGATTTGATTAAGAGTTAAAGTGGGAGTGGCAGCAGAACATTTTATGAGAAGGGAGACAGAAGACTTAATTAGCAGCTGCTGAATGGAAGGAAGAAGATCAGAACCTATGAGAAGTCAGAGAGAGTGCTGAGAGAAAAGGCAAACCATTTTGAATTTCAGGTTTTACATGCCTATCTTATTTTTGTCTTCAGGATAAAAGTTCGTGGGAGTAAACCTCAGGAGAGGCCAGTGGGGTTTGAGCCCCTTGGTTTTTCTAGATGGGCAATTCCCTTGTGGGCAGGCAGACAGGTAGCACAAGATTCACCCAATGGCTTTGTCTGCTTTTTCCTCTGCATTGTGCTATTTGTGAGCATACCAGATAAGATCAGAAAAGAGGGATTGTCCCCGCCTTCCTTTTTGGCCTAATAATTATGTTCCATCAAGTAACACCCAAATCACAGTGACTCTTCATGACTTTTTCAAGGCAAAAGATGAGAAGAGGTGGTTTGCCATTCCGTACCTCTGCATAGCAAGCCTAGTCTTCTTTGGTGGTCCCTCATCCAAGTACTGACCGTGGCCAACCCTGTTCATCTCTTGCCTCAAACGTTCCATGGATGGAGTTGCCATGAGTCAGTTACAACTCAACAGCATGTTCTTCGCATTCATGCTCAGCCATCCAGAAAATAACTCTGGAAAGATGCCATTGTTATCTATAGACTGGTGGTGGAGTCATCATTGGCAACAGCATTAAGGTGGTGATTAGCAATGTTCACATTGGGAACAATAACAGAAGTGACGCAATTTGTGGCATACTGAAGGAAAGGAAGGCTATTGGTGGCAGAAAGGAGACAGAAAGCAGACGAAAGAAGAATGACTCATTGGAATTGGAAGACAGAAGTCCCTTGAGGAATATTATAGTGGAGAGACTGGTTGTTGTGAGTTTTCTGGGCTGGTAGATCTTGTTCCTAATGTTTCGCCTGCATGTGTGACTGGCATCTTCAGAGGTGCATCACAGGGGGAAGTCTGTTACACACTGTGTCCAGGGGTGGTAGGAGTTTAGGGAGTGGAGGAAGCTGAACAAGGATGTGATGCCACGGTTCTACCTTCCAAAGCAGTCATTTTTCTTCAGGGGAAATGATCTCTGTCATCTGGAAATCAGTTGTAATTCTGAGAGAGCTCCAGCTGTGACTTTGGGCCTTTCTGCACTCTCTTCGATCCCCCCTATGCCGCGCGCTGCTCTCAGCGCGCGGCATCCCAGGCGCATGCCCGGGCACCGTTAAGAAGAGCGCCAGGGATGCCGTGTGCTGAGGGGGCGCGACAGCGGCAGCGTCGGGGCGGCTGCGCTGTCGCCGTCCCTGTCGTGGGGAGTGCCGGGGGACTCCGTGCTACTCTCCTCAAGTAGCACGGGGCTTAAGGTAAGTGAGGAAAGGCCCTTCCTTTCCTGGACACACTGCACAGGTACTTCCCCTCATAATCACATCAGCATCTTCCTGCTACATCCAGAAATTGTTCTATGAAGCATGCTGCATTGTATCCCTGACTGGCTCTCTGCTGCTGTTGTTACTGGCTACCATTTCCTTGCTCAGACTGAGCTGCAGACATGTTCACACACTTTTCACTAGAACCTCCACTCTGGCATGAAAAATACTGACCTGATCCAACATCCTTCAACAAAGTGGGAGCATCATTCCAAACACCTATTCCTCCGTCCTACTGTGCACTGTCTTACATGAGCTTGTTGCAGGGCAACCTATACTTCTTACTCAAATTGCTCTCCTGGTTACACAGTATATCAGTCTATTTATCTGCCTGGGAAAAGGGGGTCTTATGGTGTCATTCTTTCCAATTACTTTCCACAGGAACCTCTTTAAAACTATCACATTTCACAGAGGCTTCCAGATGGTGCTTGAATTTCACTGCTGCCTGTGGAAAAGAAATAGCCATCCAATGTTTCACTTGGTGCGGTTTGAGGAAACAAAGCAGAACAAGTGAAACAGGCAGACTTAAGAGTGGGAAATGTAGTGGGGGGAAAGAAATAATATCTCACAGGATGTTTGAGGAAGGGTTGCTGATAGCAGAACTGTGCACCTGGAGCTGTGTAAAAGACCCCACATATACATTTTCCAACAGGAAGGTGCAATGGTGGGGACCACATACACAGCAAGTGCTGAATTTCCACCTGGTGTGCATGTGCAAAAATGCACGTAAACTGGGTCAGGAAAAGGTAAAACCGCAGTATGGAAAGGGACTTAGTGGGGAAAATATTTCAGAGAAGAAAACTCAGAGATGTTCGAGTTTAGGTCAGAAGAGGAAACTTTTCCTGACACAAAATAAACATGATGGAAGAGCTTTTTCTCCCTGATGTGTGGCTATCAAAGGTGCAGAAAACCTGTCAGGGAACAAGTTGGAAACCTTGGACTTGCAATAATTGAAAGGCTGTCCCCGCAAATATTGCTATGGACCAACCAATAAGGCTAGTGAACTGTTGTGACTAAGTGTTCAGGCTATTTATTTGATGCATTTCGATCCCATCCTTTCTTTAAAGAACTCAGAGAGGTTTGCCCATCTTCATGTTGGAAACATGGATAGGATTGTATAATGAAACATCTGCCTACATCTGTGTAGGATCAGTGTAAATCTACATCTGTGTAAACTAACTTTTAACAGCAGTGGCAGAGTTACTTCCCACAGATCCTCTATCCAGTGCATGGGCACTAATAGTTTCCAAAAGAACCGCAAAGTTTGTGCTGAGGATCAGATGGAGAGGGTACAGAACAATACACTGAAGAACAAACAGAAAACACCTGTCCATGTGTTTATATAAGTGAAATTTATTTGACCAAAGCTGGTTACATGGAAAATTGTTCAACAGATCAGTGCATTTTACTGTTTTTTCCCCTCCAACATAAAAGTTGGTTTCATCAGTTACTAGGGACATAACAGAATGCCCCGTAGTAAACCCCCCTTTCTAAAATATCACAAGGAGTAGTTTTACCAAAAATAGGCCAGTTGATCATAAATGCATCATTTTATGGTTTAGACTGCTTGGAATGCAATGTTTCATACTTGTATAGAGCATCTGGACTGCTTTATAGACAGCTAGTAAGTCAAAGAGTAAAATCCTCCTGACCGCATTGTGTGCAATCAGCAAGATCAGCAGAGCTTGGGTTGCATCATTCAAGATATCCGACTCTGAGAATTCGAAATGGAACATATTAAAACCAATAAGAGCAATGCTTTGAAGTATCTAATCATCCACATGAGCCATGCTAGCAAGTGTTCCACAGGCAGACTGTGAGTAGAGTTGCTACTGCCAGCTGTTTTTAACTAGGCCCTGCTGCTACCTTTAATAGTAATTTGATCTTCTACAAAAAAGCAATTGTTAATAACTCCATCTTGTAAAAAAAAAAACGTGACTAGCTAATGTCAACAGATCAGCCTGCTGTAAAATGCACAAGGTTTTGGGCAACCCCTAGGCACAGATTCTTTTGTTGCTGTAGCACTTTTCAACATAAAGAACCAAAGAGATGTGTGGAAAAATCCACCTCGTCTTCCTGGACAACATTTTTGTGCTCAAATGTTCCACTGGGTCCTGGTGCAACTTTACAAAAAAGCCAAGTCTTGCTAACAGTCATCCAGGGGGAATATAAATGCTATTGTATCAAAGTGCTAAGTGTAACAGTATGATAATAATGGTTCAGATGCAAGTGGTGTTGAAATAACATTTTAAAATGCTGCGAGAGAACCTGTACTTCTTTGAAAGGTAGAATCGTGCTGCTATGACTTCTGTCAAAGAGTGTAGGACCACACTTTGTTCTTCATGTGGAAAGAGGTATAATAGAAGCCACATCTGCTGAACTTTTCCCTGGGAAAGTCTCACAGGAGATTAAAAAAACGACAACCTTGTTGGACGAAATTATGAGAGACCTGAACTCAAATCTAGACTCAGCTAAGATGACCTTAGATTAAGATGACCTAGGTTCTATTTCTCAGCCTAAACTACCTCATGGAATTGTTGTGAGAATAAAATGGCAAGGGGGAGCAAAGTACGCTCTCCAGAAATCATTGGAAGAAGGTAAAACTATCCTAGAGAAACAGAAAAGTAAAGAGATTGACTGACCTAGGCAGAAGGGCACTTGTTTATTCTGAAAGGCAAAGCTAGTTTGCCAATATGGTTCTGATATCCACACGCTTGCTGTGTTGGTGTAGGATTGCTCCACAAGAAAACAGCTATGATACCACTGGGTGTGTTAAGTTGCCAACCTTCAGATGTAGCCTGGAGATTTCCTGGAATTACAACTAAGCTCCAGACTACAGAGATCAGTTCTCTGAAGAAAATTGCTCTTTTGGAGCATGGAATCTATGGCATTGTACCCCACTTAGGTCCTTTCCCTCCACAACCCCCTCCCCCCAGACTCAATTCCATAAATCTCCAGAAATATCCCCATTCAGAGTTGGCAACTAAAGTGTATATCTGAGAAAGCAGCCGTTATTGACTTACTTTTCTTTTAATGGCTGTTTGGCACAGACTAATTGGGCAAGGAGTAGATACTTAGGCCCCTTCCGCAAAGGCCAAGGAGGCAGGCTCACACCGGTGTACTTGACTCGAGTGGAGCCCTGGGACCGTTGGCACAAAATCTTGCAAGCGCCCAAGCAACTGCCAGGGACCATGGACACACCTTCGCATGGAGGTACATCCATGATTCCCTTCCCTGCTGCCTCCTGCCTCGTCCCTGCTTGCTCTGTGAATGGGAGCCGGGGAGGGGGTTGTGTGAGAATCACTCTGTGCTCTGATTCGTCTGTTTGCAGCGGCTCAGCTACGGCTATGCTCCACTGTAAAACAGAGGAATCGCTCATTGAACGATTCTCGTATCACCCGCTCCGAGACCACTGCCACAGGTTAGGGGCGGTTTAGAGTTGTTTGCAGGGTGGGAACCATGCAAAGTTCCCACCCCAAACAGTGTTTATCGCGCCCCCAACCCAGCTTTATTGGCCAGTGTGGAAGGAGCCTTGGTTTTGCCATCTGACACTTTGCTGTGAAGTCACATATGACTTTTGGTGACCCCGGTGGGGTTTTCAAGGCAAGAGGCATTCAGAGCTGGTTTGCCATTGCCTACCTCTATTTGTAAGTCTCAAGTAGATATTGTTTTTAACAGGAGTCTTTCTGGGACTGGAGACAATTTCTCTCCCCCCAGTTTAACTTTTCAGAGATCCCATGTGTTACTCCTGCCTGGGTCTTCTTGCTCCTTTTATTTGCCTAAATTTGCAGTATTCAGCTGCCTAATGTCAAGTCAGGCAATGGTCTTGTGAAACAGTCACCAACTAAATGATATCAAGCACCTTTCAAACTTCTCAGGCTCCCTTCATTAGAGCTACAACATTCTGTTTGTAGATTTTTCTGTTCATGATATTGGCCTATCCAATTCTTACATTCCATCTGTGGCTCCAGCATTTGTCTGGCCTCTAGAACACCTAAGCAAATTCTATTTCTTGCAGCTTGCTTGACTAATATACAAGTCCAAGGGCCATCTAATTTTATTATTTTGTTTTTCAGGTTTCCCAAATGTGTGCCAAAAATATTAAGGCATATCCCTTTTATGCCTGGAGTCCAAATGGAGAGGAAGAAGCTGAGCTCAGAGAAAAGTTGTCCCCAAGGATCTTTTAAACTTTTGTTGCAGCTTGAAAGATCACTGGTGGTGGGGAGGTGGGGTGATTGGCTTCAGTTGACGTCCTTCAGATTACAGTTTCTTCAAGATCGGTTTTCCCCTCCCTCAGCTCTTCAAATTATGACAAGAAAAATAAGAATCCACAGAAGAATCCACAGCATGATCTATACTCCCAAACATTTTGTACCTTTTATGAAATCTAATCAGAACACACTGTAGTGTATTGTTCTGGTTGGTCAGCCTCCAGATGGGACATGGAGAGCCCCATAATCACAGCTCATCTCCGGACTACAGAGATCAGTTCCTCTGGAGAAAATGAATACTTTGGAGAGTGGACTCTAGGGCATTGTATCCCAGTGAAGTCCCTGTCCTCCCCAGACTACATCCCCAAATCTCCAGGAGTTTCCCAACCTGGAACTGGAAACCTCACCCAATTCCTGTTAGGTCTCAGCCCTTAAGCCAATAAACAAACTCTGGTGCTTAGCTTGAGAAAGCCAGTTCTGTTCGACCTGGCTTTCCTGGGTCCCTTTATCCTTGCTTTATTCTGCCCTCCTGCTTTCCCAGAGAAAGTGTGAAAAGATTTGTTTAGAGGATTAGGCGACTTCAAGGCCGCGATAGGGATAGATGCAGTCACCTGCCTCACCTCCCCACTTGGCCCAATGGCCACGTCCTGTTTTCATGAGGGAGAGCGGCTCCTCAGGGTCATTCATCCTACTATCTACTATTGGTGTCAAAGCTATACACATCAGAAGGGAAAGGAAGGAAAGAGAGAAAGGCCCTTTACATATCAATCAAGGTGCACATCAATCAGGTTACATGAGAGTTACAATCAGGTTACACATGCCAGGCTTTGCTCCTAACATTCTGCCCCTCCTAAGCCCCTCCCCCAACCTGGTCGATTTGGGTATGCTTTATGGAATGCTTTAATCAGTCTAGGCGGGGCTTGGATTTTGGACACGTCCACCCATTCGTTGTATCCAGGCAGGTAGTTAGTCCATGCTATCAAATATTGTAAATGCCCTTTAAACATTTGAGAGTCCACAACGCTGTCCACTTCTTGATGCAGGTCTTCTCCCATCTGTACGGGAGGGGGTGCAGTTAGTTTGGAGTGCTAACAATCAGCCGTTTGGAGTGCTAACAATTGTTTCAGTAAGCTGCAATGGAACACAGAATTTATGTCATGTAAGTTCTTTGAGAGTTCCAATTCAATTGCAACAGGGTTTATTACTCTCAATACTTTAACAGGTCCAATGAACTTGTGCCCCAGCTTTCTGTACCTGTGAGGTTCTAGGTTGAAAGATAGGCGGGGTCTCCAGGAGCATAGTCCACCCTCTGCCATTTCTTGTCTTCCCATTATGTACACCCTTGGTGGCCTGGGGCCTCTGGCAATCCTAGCATGGAATAATTAAAAACTGTCGCACAGTCACCACCCAGATGTTTATGCTTTATTGAAAAATGGAGACAACAACAGTCATAACACTCACAACCCCACAGCATATTTCTAGTAGCTCACCTTTCAGAGAGTTTGTGGCCTGTATACTGGAAAACCTTGAAGCTTGTCTGTTGATCAGCTTAGGACCAATTAGATGTTCAAAATTGATTGTACCTCCCTTGCTGGTAATCTGATACTCTTGGCAAACCAGTAAGCAGATTGCACAAATTGCTTGCTCTTAAATGACTGCGTGCTCCCTTACAAACCTCTCAACAATTTCCATCTCTCTGAGAAGATCTGCTCTGTGTGCCCTCACCTAGGCTGAAGTAAGGAAGATGGCAGTTCTGGGTTACAAGCAGGCTAGTCAGAAGTTTGTCCACAAAGTCACACCTTATCCAGAGGTGGACAGGCCATGGCAGCAGCCAAAAATTTAGGCTTGTTGTGATTCCTTGGGGGCATGGTCCCTAAGAATTGTATTTGGTTTTGATCTGAGTCTTTCAGACTGAATTGCACTTTGTATGTTGTGGCATCTGAGCTGTGGAATACCTTTCCCTCAGCTGTCTGACTGGTTTGTTTTTTGTTCACCCAGGATTTTGGATTTGATTGACCTTTATTGATTGAAATTCTTTCAATGCCTGGCCAATCTTAAACCTGATTATTAGCTTGTTAAGATAATTTTTTAATGTTGATCTTTTCAATTTATGGTGAGTTTATGTACTTTAGTGAGTCATTACATCTCTAATATTACTAAGATCACAATTGGTTTCATGGACATACATAGGGTGAGTCAATCCCCCTATCCCGAACCTGAGATCCGGGAATCAATCCTCCTTAAAGTTGCTTCCCCAAGACTGAATAAGACTCTTATGTACACAGCAGATCACACCACTGAAAGCACTAGGCTTTAAAGGTTCAGATACAAACATAAGGCAAGCAAGTAGGTGCAATAAAATAAAATATCTTACTCCTAGAGTACATGAAGATAAGCAGATTGGCATGTGAAGCATCAGGAGGGTGATGCTGGCAGGATGGCTCTGATTCTTTGCTCTTCATGATGACTCTACAGACCAGGTATGACAGTTCTCTCTGTGTGCCCGCTGTCTCTTTGTTCCTACCATTTTATAGGAACTAGATTTCTTTCTCCCCTGCCCCCATTTGACCTAGCTGTCAGTAGCCAGATCACTTTGAAATACAGAAATAGTCACAGGTTCCGGTTTGGCTTTTTACAGTTGCCTGCATTCTTCCAGTATGTGTGTAGACAAGGATGTGAGATTGTAACAGCAAACTTCAGTTATGTACTTATGTACTTTATGTACTTTCACTCTGTCATTTAATATGACTTCTTCATGCATAGAATGGTTGCTAACATCCAGGTGGGGCCTGGAAAACCCCAGGAATTACATCTGATCCTCCAGATCCTACATCTGATGCTCCAGATTACAGACATCAGTTTTCCTGAAGAAAATAGATGCTATGGAGGGTAGACTCTAAGATTACATCCTGCTGTATTCCCTCCCCCTCCCGTAACCCCTCCAACCCCAAGCTGTACCCACAAATCTCTAGGACTCTCCCAACCTGGAGTTAGCAAGCTACCTTAGAGACCTGTAGGTAATATGGGTGAAGGGCAGAGTCTGGGGAGGAAACTCAGCAAAAATGTGATGTCATAAAGGCCTCCCTCCAGACTGCTATTTCTTACAGGGGATCAAGTCTCTGTATTCTGGCAATCCAGGGCCCACCTGCAAGCTGGCAGCTATAGTGGTTGGGAACCCTGCAAACATCTGGATTTTCAATTATGCGGACCAGTCTCTGCATGTAACTGCATGTAACTGCAAAGATGCATATGAAGATTGTGAAACAACAACAAACAACAGACAACAAACTGAATGCAAGGATGCTGTGGGTAGGGCTTGCCACTGATCCCTCCACCTGTCCATTAGGGAGGATTCAGAATCATAAGCTGAAAAAAATGCAATTAAAGATCCTTTTGAAGTATTTTCTACAGGACTGAAGAATGCCTCCCGTGACATTTTTATTTTTCCATACATATACCGCAGGGCTAGTTTTTACTCAAACATGTAAACACCTGCACACCTTCCTAAAAAACAAAATTCTCATTGTGGTGTCATCTTTGAGGAAAGAAAATGACAACTGCAAATGCACTGTTTTACTCTTTCAAGAATGTGGATTTCAGCTTTTCTCAGAATAAAAATAGCCCCCTCTCCTGTAAATATTCTTTGTATTCTGCTATGCATGCAAAAAGTAAAAAAAAATTTTTCTGCTAACTGAAAAGCTTATGGGTAAAAGTATTAGCCTTAAACAATAATGTCTAAGTTTTAAAGCTATTCCCTTGTCAATGGGTGTTCTGGTTTTCCTTGGGCCCTGCTGTAAAGATGTTCAAAGAACCCCACGCTGTACCTCTCCAACCCCAAGCTGTATCCACAAATCTCTAGAACTTTACCAATTTGGAGTTGGGAAGCCCTCCACATCCTCTGTCCTCCCATGCTAGATTTGGAATAAGGAACATATTCGGTAAAGTTGTGGTAAAATGCAAGTAACTTCTGGAACTAACTGAAGGTATTGTTTTTCACAGAAGTTGCATAACCCAGGAAGTATTTTTCATCCACATGAGCATTACCACTATTATTTATTTATTTATTTATTTATTTATTTATTCATTCATTCATTCATTCATTCATTCATTCATTCATTCATTCATTCATTCATTGGATGGATTTGGTATACTGTCCAATCCCCAAAGGGCTAGGTGAGATTGGTTGGAAAAGTTAATAACAATGCTAATGGCTACAGCACCTTATAACCCACTATAGTTCTTTTCTTTAACTATTGACTCCTAACATTATGACACCAGTGTGGGTTCCAAGATGGCTTCCTGACAAAACCCAGAATTCTCTGTAGCTTTATATTTCTGAATGGTGTTCCCTACCCTGAGCTTGTGGGGTCATCTGAGGGCAGTTTCACAATCTAATTAAATCAGTAAAATGGGCCTTAGCTTGAAAACATATCAAGTAAAGAGGTTTTTGTTGGAAACCAGCTTTGTTATCCATTATTAACTCTGGAGAAATACTTCTGGGAAGAGGGGCGCTGGCTTATTTACTTATTCATGTTGTTATACTTAAGGCAACAAATGAAGAAGCGTGAAATACAAATAGGTGAAACCAGGCCAATGGAAGGAACTTTGCTATGTTTCTCCTTTAGATTGGCAGGCCACTATTGGAGGTCTACGTTAGAGTTGCCATACTCCAGGTAGGGGCTGGAGATCTCCTGAAATTACAACTGATCTCCGAACTACATACATCATTTGTTATTTATTTAAAACACTATTCCACTTCTAGAGAAAATGACTGCTTTGGAATGGACTGCATGAAACTATATCCTGCTAAGGTCCTTCCCCTCCCTAAACTCCACTTTCCCAGGCTTCATTCTCAAAATCTTTAGTTATTTCTGAGTTGACCTAGAATGGGTGGCAGCAGGACCCAATGGGTCAGTGGAAGGAGCCTCGTTCTCTCATAAGAACATAAGAACAAGCCAGCTGGATCAGACCAAAGTCCATCTAGTCCATCTCTCTGCTACTCGCAGTGGCCCACCAGGTGCCTTGGGGAGCTCACATGTAGGATGTAAATGCAATGGCCTTCTGCGGCTGTTGCTCCCGATCACCTGGTCTGTTAAGGCATTTGCAATCTCAGATCAAGGAGGATCAAGATTGGTAGCCATAAATCGACTTCTCCTCCATAAATCTGTCCAAGCCCCTTTTAAAGCTATCCAGGTTAGTGGCCATCACCACCTCCTGTGGCAGCATATTCCAAACACCAATCACACATTGTGTGAAGAAGTGTTTCCTTTTATTAGTCCTAATTCTTCCCCCCAGCATTTTCAATGAATGCCCCCTGGTTCTAGTATTGTGAGAAAGAGAGAAAAATTTCTCCCTGTCAACATTTTCTACCCCATGCATAATTTTGTAGACTTCAATCATATCCCCACTCAGCCGCCTCCTCTCCAAACTAAAGAATCCCAAACGCTTCTGCAGCCTCCTCCCTCATAGGGAAGGTGCTCCAGTCCCTCAATCATCTCTTGTTGCCTCTTCTCTGCACTTTTTTCTATCTCTCTTCGATATCCTTTTTTGAGATGCAAGTGACCAGAACTGACATAGTATCCCAAGTGCTGGGTCGCACTCCACTGCTTTCTATATAAGGGCATGACAATCTTTGCAGTTTTATTCTCAATTCCTTTCCTAATTATCCCCAGCATAGAGTTTTGCCTTTTACAGCTGCCATGCATTGAGTTGACATTCCCATAGAACTATCAACTAAGACGTTTCTTAAATCCCCTCTCCTGGTCTGTGATCTGATAAGCACTGACCCCTGTAGCGGTGGTATGTGAAGTTTGGATTTTTTGCCCCTCATGTGCATCATCACTTTACATCTTTGCTACATTGAACTGCATTTTGCCATTTCTTAGCCCACTCACCTAATTTATCAAGGTCCGCATGGAGCTCTTCAGAATCCTTTGTGGTCTCTCACCACCCTACATAATTTCCTGTATCATCTGCAAACTCTGGCATACCACGCTACCTGCACCCCTACTTCCAGGCCACATTTTATGAATAGGTTAAAGAGCACTTGGTCCCACATCACCGCATCCTTGTGGGACACCCACTCCCGACATCTCTCCATTGTGAGAACTCTCCCATTTTACACCCACTCTTTGTTTCCTGTTTCTCAACCAGTTTTTAATCCATAGGAGGATTTCCCCTCTTATTCCTTCATTTCTCAGTTTTCTCAACAGTCTCTGGTGAGGAACTTTGTCAAAAGCCTTTTGGAAATCAAGTAGACAATGTCCACCGGTTCACCCTTATCCACATGCCTGTTTACACCCTCAAAGAACTCTAGTAAGTTTGTAAGACAGGATTTGCCTCTGCAAAAGCCATGCTGACTCTTTCTCAGCAGGTCTTGCTTTTCTACATGTTTTATAATTTTATCTTTAATGATAGATTCTACTAATTTACCAGGAACAGATGTCAAACTGACTGGCCTGTAATTTCCCAGGTCCCCCCTAGATCCTTTCTTAAAGATTGGTGTGACATTGGCCATCTTCCAGTCTTCAGGGATCAGGGATCAAGCGGCGTGGAAATGCCACTTTTGAACCTCACTCCATGAGCAAGGTTTTTCAAAAGTGGCACCTTCCACCCGCTGCGGTGCGAACGGCAGCGGATGGAAGGTGGTGTTTCCCTCCCACCTTCCCCAACCAGCTTACCTGCTCCTGCTGGTTTATGTCACTCTGGCCGGGGGGGGGGGCATGTCCCCTGGCCTCCACAATGCGACAGAAGCAGGAGCAGGTAAGCCGGTTGGGAAGGCGCAACCTGTGCTAAGGCTGTGCCTTTCCCTGTGCCCCTACTGGGAACGTCTGTGTGAACGGTCCCGGGAAGGGGGGGGGGGTGCATCGGCATAATTTATGCCGATGCACCCCCGCTCAGCACCTGTGCGGGAAGGGCCTAAGAGACAGAGATCAGGTAACAGTTGTGAGCTGGTCTGGTAGTTAGAGTGATAACTAGCACTGAAAGGCCTGAGTTCAAATGAAGCATGAGTGGAGAGTGTGACCTTGAACCAGTAGTTTTCTATCAGCCTAACTTACCTCATAGAACTCTTGTGAGAATGAAACACTGGACTGTATACTTCTCTGTGCTCCTTGTTGGAAGGGCAGGATGAAAAGGTACCAAGTAAATAGTTGGGCTTTCCTCTCTGTAGAATAGCTGGCTGCCGATGGAATCCAAAGCGGAAACAAGAGGGTGGGCAGGGCAATGGAAAATTCCCACTTCACTAATTAGTGCTCCTTGACAAGACAAGGCAGAAAAACAATACAGGGTAACTGGTGGATTTCAAATCTGATAAGATGACTTTGGTGTCAGTCATCTACCTTAAGCAATCTTGAGTATATAGTACCCTTGGAGCAAATTGATGTCTTTTGAAACTCCATGGAGTTATATGTATGTTGGTAGTCTCTGTGACTGCCTAGCTGTTCCATTTTTTAAAAAATCAATACATTCTTCACTTAGTTTAAAATATGCTTTTTTGGCCCTCAATTTAGACTGAGAAATAAATAGTGAATCTGAAGGTCCCTCAGGAGCTGAGGGTATCACCCACAAAGCAGGGCAAGAAATTGGTTTATATATTCATTGAGCTCAGAGCACTAGAGAAACCCATTGCAGAATATTTCATGGTGAAATAAAGAGAAGGGGCAGAGATGTTTAAGGACAGAAAGCTTCTGACAATTGAGAGCAGAGGAGAAAATGACTTGTTTTCAGACATGACAGTTTCAAGAGCTCCACTGGTGCAAACTCTCAGTTCAGATGGTGATCACTTAACATTTTGATCCACAGGCAGCCCTGGATTAACCATTAAGCAAAATAAGCATGTGCTTAGGCTCTCAAGTAAAGAGGGCCCCAAATTAAGCACGTGCTTAGGCTCTCAAGTAAAGAGGGCCCCTCCTTATCTCTGCTAAATATTGAAGAAGATTTGTGATGCCAGATTAATTTTGAGGATATGACCAAAGACTTTGCAATTAAAAAATGCAGGAGAAAACTTTTTGTAGTATAAAGAAAACCATAAGCAAGCAACAGTAAACATTATTTTGCATCTTTGATTCATGTAAGTTAAAATGCTATGTATCTTCAAGCCAAGAAAGCAATTGAATAATACGTGTTTTGTTTCATATAAGTAATGATATTTATTCATTAGAAAAAATATATAGATTATTGTTTACTATTATTTTTATTTTGAATTACATATACAGTATATGAGGATACCCCAATCTTTTTAGAGCTTAGGGCCTCTAAAGGTCTTAATCCAGCCCTGTCCACAGGGATCCTTGTTGGTCACTCAGTAGCTGCATTATCAAACTCTGATTTGCATGTATTGACCAGCCATTCTGCTACTGGAGCAGGAGGAGAGGAGGAAGAGAGAGAGAAAGCTAGGCATTCCGATTTGTGTTAGGGCTGTGCACAGAAACTGTCTTTAGGTTTGCATTTTGCTTATTTTGTTTGTATGTTTTAATATACTAGTCTTAGAATGGTCTTTAAATGACTAAAGTTTGAACGGATGTTGTGACGAATTGCAAAAATATATATGATTTTTTTTTCAAAAGTGCAGTTCTGTCTAAAACAATATACTGTTTACTGTCAGAGTGAGGCAGAAAGGCCAAGGAACAAGGGAGCCACCTGATTGACTGCAGTCTCCTGCACTCTGATTGGCCAGGTAACTGTATGATGCAGAGCATTGCAGCCACCACTATACCCTACATCACCCCCCATATCACAACACCCCATCCCTGACTGCTAGTTCCTAAAGGGTGACACCCCTCCAGTCTCACAATCCAGAGAAGAAGAACCTTACCCCCAGGGGTCAAAACAACTTACATTTCACACTACTGACAGAGCTACAACAGCAGGTGTCTAATGAGCTGATAAGGTCTGCGAAGCAAAGTGGAAAAACATAAACGCAGCAGGGAAGGGGAATGAGAAAAGAAGGGTTCCCACATCCAGGTAGGAGACAGGAGATGGCAGGATCAAACAGGGGCTGATCATGACAGAGGTTAACTCCCTGTCAGAAGAGGCTTTTGGGTCTTGACTGTTCCTGCTGTTAAGTGTGAGGGATATCGTCAGTCAAAGTGTGGGACTGTTATCAGCCTGAGTGCTAGATGAAAGCAAATATATACACAGACAAAGTATATTGGTGGAAGTGTTTTTTGGAGGGCCAGGTTGTAGGGCCATAATAAACCAGGATAGGAATATCTTCTAGTGAGAGAATAATTCCTATATACCAGTGGGTCTGGGGTATTGGGATTTGCTTTGGCTTACTTCAGTAGATAGTTTGTTTTATTTTGAGGGTTTTTTTAACTGTGTGGGCTGTGTGAGGGTACTGTGCATAAATATTAAGTCAGTATTAGGACTCTGTATGTGAAGAAGCCAAAAGCCAGTACCATCTGTAAATGAACTGTACAATCCATAAAGCATCTAAGAAACTGAGGAACATGTAAGCTGAACTGAAACTGAACAATCTTTTTTTAAAAAAATTTAATTGTATCATTTGAATATTACATTTTATATTAATGCTTTTCTTCATTCATTTTCAAACAATACATTTTCCCCCTTTTCCCCTCCCCCCTATATTTTTTTCATAGTTTTATCAAACAAACAGCAGTAAGTTCATTCTTTGTAATCTCTTCTCCAAACTGAACAATCTTGTTAAATGTTGTGTTGAGGAAAAAAAACTGAACCTCTGTGCCAACCTCTTGTATATAATGTACATATTTATCCTGCCTCCTGCCTTATTTGCCTCATCAAAATTCTTCCCCCAGTTATTATTCCTTCCTTTACCATCTTCTCAATCTGTTAATAAATATTTAATCTGTTTAAGTTTAAATTTGCCTCCAATATTTATTTTAGAGTGCCTCCGTGAGGGGACTCCCTGGAAAGGAATAAAGTCAACATGCATCCTTCACCTTCTGGGTGTGTTACAGGATGGAGGGGAAATGCTTTCAACCAAACACTACCATTTTCTAAAGCATCTCAGTCCCTGAAGCAGAAAAGGTAGGAAAACTGACTGGACAAGTCAGTGAGTGGTTCCCTGCCTGAAGAAGGTATGTATGTGCACTTGGGGTGGGGTGAGGGACCATTGCAGATGCCACTGGCTGTACTTTTGGTGCTATATTTTCAGACCCCAATGGCTCAATGCCTCTGCATTTGCAGGAGCCCAGCGGTGGAGAATGTTTCCCATCATGTTTTGGCTTGTCCCCTCAGAGCACATTTTTAGAAGAGATAATTCATTAATTTCAAATTTTGATAAACTAATTTACTTGTCCGGTGCTGATACTTACATACCATATAGAATAGTTCTGTTTGCACTGACAGCCAAGAAGATACCATCTAAAGAGCTTACAAAGGATGCTCTTACATCAAGTGGCTGAAATTCTTTCTAACAACAAAACTGTGACATTCTTATGTTTTACTAATATTTTAACACTGTAAAATGTAACCTTTCGATAGTGTTTTATTGTGTAATAATCTGTTTTGTGATAGCCTTTTGGCCAAATGCAATAAACTGATCCTGACTTCTATTACTGTTCATTAGAATGTAATCAGGGTTTTTATTGTATGCTGGCAACACTTCCACTGGTGTTTATTAAAAAATCTATTTGTGCTTATAGGTTTTATGATTCCCAAACAATTAGGATGAAATTCTCGGGGACTGTACTCCTCACAGAATGAATTCTCTAAATAGGAAAGATCATCCCTAATCTAGAGACGATTGAAATTATTGCTGATCAAGTTTAGAGGAAAAGAAATAGTTCATACAGCTAAGTGCTTTGTATAGCCTGGTAAGGCTTGAGGAGCTGGGTTTGACTTGCACAAGTCTGTCTGCTAACATGTAAAATGGGGATTCATTATTTTAAGGAAGGAGAGTGCAATAGTGAGAAGACTTGTGCATATATTCCAGAAGACTGGTTTAAACTAGTTGAAAAAGATGTCCAAAAGATCTGATTGATGTCAGGACCATGCCTGTCAGTATCTTGATGTCTTGCTGTGTGTGATTTGCAATTGTTTTCCTGTTTCCCTCTTCCCTTCCTAGCAATTTCCTGCTAGCAATCTCCTGGCGCCAGCCCATCTTCAAAGAGGTGTGAAAGGTTCCCAGGTCCTTTGTAGCTTTGTAGTAGAAACTGTAGTGGACATTTGGTGTGGGGCGAAACAGGGGGGATTAAAAGATATAAGTCCTGGATCTGAGCTCTGTAGCTCTGTAGCTCAGATCCTGCTTTACATTGTTACTCTTCGGATCACCTGGAATAAACTGCTTTTGGACTTTCCTACCGTCTCTGTTATTTTCATGTTTGGGAGTCTGACAATTGAATAGTTCCCTCTCACTTGAAGATTCTGATTCTAAATCAGTCATAATTTATCTTGCACCTGGTTGGGTGTTGCTTATTTACTACTTTAATTTTCTGTTCCTCCCCTCAGCAGAACAGGTAGATACACTATCTCTGGATGCCAACCCAGCAAAGCATTGCTTTTGCCTGCCTAGCATTCAGACAGTCTCAGACAGCAGAAGAGCACAAGCAAACAAGCCCCACTGAGAAAGCCTTCTCAGTTCCCCAGTTCAATGATTGGAGACAGTTCAAAGATTGGAGACATCTTTGCTTTGCACACAAACACAAATCAGAAAGCTCTTGTTTGGTATAAATATGGGCTAAGTTATCCAGTTGGCTAAAGCCCATGTCAGGCATGAATCTACTAAGGTAGCCTCTGGCTTTCCCACAACTCCTTGAGGAAATGAAAACTTTAAAATGGTACAGGAGAAACTGAAATTAAATGCATCCAAAGATATCATGTCACCATCAAAAATAACATTGAAATGGGGCCAGGTTTGGTTCTTTGCCAAAAGCTAGAGATAATTTCATTCTCATTAGCTGCCCTTCTGAGATTCACAAATTAGGCAAAATCAAGTGTTCATTTATTGAGTTCCAAAGTCACATTCTAATTTGTGTCCAGTACAGAATGAAAGGATGGTACTTATTACAAATCCAGCAGAGCAATGTATAAGAAGTGTTAAATCTTCTAAAAGAAAATAGGGCCCAATTCCTCCAAGTTAATATTTAGAGACTAACAATCTCTATCCAGGTTTTATGCTCTTGCACAGAAAAAACTAAGAAAGTCTGTGGAGGGCAGACTCAATGCTACTCAATGGAAAGTAAAGCAGTCCTCTGAGCAGCTAAGATTCTCTTATGTTTGTCTGCATAGCTACAAAGATAGCTCCTTGGAAAAAATAGGAAAACTATTTATTGCCAGAATCAGCAGGGCAAGCTGAGTACAATTATGAACTTTTTAGATTGAAAAGGCACCCAGGATCAGAGCCTGAAGCAAACATCCTAGGGTAACCTTCAGCAAATGGAGGCAGGTAGAATCTCTTCAGCAGCACACAAAATGTTGAGTGCAAGCTGAGGGTGAAATTGACCAGAGAACAAAATGGTCAGGCGGAAGACGTAAGATGCCTCCTGAGCCCTGCATTCCGCACAGCCAGGCAGGGGGTGACTTGCAAGCGCCTTAAGGAAAAAAAAGGGCACTTTGAAGCGTTTTCAAAAAAAGGCGCCTTGAGTTTAAAGGAGGCATCCTGAGGACATCTTGGGGAAAAAGTGGTGCAGAATTCCTTCCCAAGATGCCTTTTTTAAAGGTCCTCATGACGTCTTATTTGTGCTGTGTGGAACGGACCCCACTTTGTAACCAATGATGGTTACTTTGGGAACAATATACTATTATTCCAAAATGAGCATCCCTGCAGTGACTATAGTTACATGTTATAAAGAAGATGCCTTCACTGATGAAGACAATTGAAAACGCATTTCAACACATTATGCGTTTTGAAGGTTTTTCTGAAAGTGCATCATGCATACAGTGAGCAGAGTATGGGATTACTACGATAGGCTCATAGTAGCCACAAATCAATCTTGGAGTTTAAAGTTGCTTGAAGTGATTTTCCAGTCACGCCGAACAGCCAGGAGCTTCCGCATACTACACGGAGGAATTTCCTTGGAACACCAGAAGCGCAGATCATACACCTAAAGGAAGACTGTGATACCAGGTGTGGTTAATTACGCGCGTTGTCACTTACACGCATACTGGAAAATAGCCGCTAGGAGCGTTTGACATTGTCACAGAGTGAAATTGTGTGACAAGACCAATTGGGTTATTAACAGATATGCATTAAGTTGATATTATTGGAGCATAGTATTTATTTATACTTTTTTGTTTGGAATTTGTATTTTGTATTATACACTATAGAGTGGTATCTAGGTGGAGGTAATATAGAAGTGATGGCAAACATTTTGAGACCGAGTGCCCAAATTGCAACCCAAACCCCACTTATTTATCACAAAGTGCCAACCCGGCAATTTAACCTGAACACTGAGGTTTTAGTTTAGAAAAAACCAGTTGGCTCCCTCTTCCTCCGCCCCACCCGCTCGAGCAGGGGCCAGCCTGCTCTAGCCTCCAGCAAGTCCCATGCACACCGCTCTGTGCCTTTCTAGAATCTCTGCCTCCTCTGCGCCTGCCCCCTCGGGCAGCAACCACCCGGAGCACAGGCACCAGGCCTGCCAGCCAAGTTTTCCCTGCTCACCGCAGTGCGTGCACGTCATGCTCAGTGGCCCAGGCCAGCTTAGATGTGTGTGTGGGTGGGGATGATTTTCTGCCCCCCACGTGAGGAACTCTGTGTGCGTGGGCCCACAGAGAGGGCTCCGAGTGCCACCTCTGGCACCCGTGCCATAGGTTCGCCATCACTGTAATATAGAGTATACATAAATTTCTACACATTGCATTATATACATAAAAATTGCCAATAGCAGCATAAGTGTGCAATGCCATTTTTTATTATGGTCTCTTTTTTGCATGTATTCCATTGCATATTGTAGCTTCCTAATATACTTTGTAACTAAGCCAATGGTCTCTTTGGGCTTAATATAACCATAGACCAGTGGTGGTGAACCTATGGCATATGTGCCAGAGATGGCACTCAGAGCCCTTTTTGTGGGCACATGCGCCGTCACCCCAGTTTGGCACTTGGCAGTGGCATAGTGCCAAGAGGGCGAGGGGGGCGTGATGCTCTGGGCGCGTGCCCCTGCGAGGGCATGACAGGGGTGTTTGGGGGTGTTCCAGGGCAAGTTGGGCAGACGGGCATGGCAGGGGCACAGGGCGCATGCGTGCCCCGGGTGCAGTTTCCCCTCGCTCTGTCCTTGGCACTTGGTCTCTAAAAGGTTCACCATCACTGCCATAGACAGACACCCTAACATTCTTCTTCACCATATATTGGGACAAAGGCAACTGAAAGTTTGAGATCCCTATCTAGGTTTGCCAACTTCAGTTTGGGAAACTCCCAAAGATTTGGGGTGTTGCCCGCAGCAGAGTTTGTGAAGGAAGCTCATTGACAATGTAATGCCATAGATTTCACCCTCCAAAGCTGCCATTTACTCCAAGGGAGCTGGTCTGTGTGGTCTGGAGATCAACTGTAATTCTTGGAGGACTTCAAACCCCTCCTGGAAGTTTGCAATTCTGTCAGGGACCAGATCTTCACATCAGTTTTAAAATAATAATAGAAATTTGGATGTGCTATGCAGGGGAGGAGGTGATTAACTTTTCCTGCCCTGTACAGTTTCACCACTAGAAACCGACACACCTCACTTTTGCTGTTATTGGCCCTCTAAGCACTAAAC
Source organism: Sphaerodactylus townsendi (assembly GCF_021028975.2). Classification (NCBI taxonomy): domain Eukaryota; kingdom Metazoa; phylum Chordata; class Lepidosauria; order Squamata; family Sphaerodactylidae; genus Sphaerodactylus; species Sphaerodactylus townsendi. The sequence goes on from NC_059425.1 coordinate 66,257,435, forward strand.
AAATAAAACCAGGCATTCCATCTTTTCCTTTGAGCACTAAAAACAGCATGTGTGGATGATTTCAGTGAACAAAACTCAATAGGGGTGTGTGTGGAGGAAATAGTCCCCCCCTTTCCCTCTCTTCCCTATTATGTTCCCCATGCTGAGAGAATCTGATTGTGGATCTTTGAGCTTTTTGTAAAGATGGGATATAAATATTTTAAACTAAAACCCTCAGAGGCTACTTTTTGTTTATCTTTGTGAATATTTCTGCACTCCCTAATGCACAATTTGATGGCAGTCATGCTCCCCCTTCTGGTAAGAGAATCAATTGTAAGAGGAACATCACTATTTTAGTCATTGCTAGAGAAATATCCAGAAATGCCAAAACGATCTTTTAATCAATGAAAAAGGGGACTTTTCTCACACTCAGACTACTTACTAGACCGCCCCCCCCCCCTTACTACTACATGCTGATAAGGATATTCTTTGCTTGTTGTATTCACTGACAATGAAATAGTTTGTCTTGCATAGATAAGCAGGAACAGGTACTCCAAAATGAGGACTGTTCCTGTTAAATAGTAATGATCGGAGAAACTACAATATGCATAATCTGGATGACTTACTGATTTTTCAGTGACTGTCTTCAGATTTTCTCATACATTTGAGGGCCTGTGCACAGTATGTGGGGGGGGGGGGTCTTGTTTTTTTTTTAAAAAAAGCTTGACTGTCTTGCAAAACTTATTATGAAATCTATTTGTTTTAGCTATTAAATTTACTTTTTCACTTTCACTGGTTTCACTCAGTGCACTCTGTGTATCTGAGGAAGTGAGTTGTGACTCACAAATGCTTGGGCTGGAATACATTTTGTTAGTCTTTAAAGTGCCACTGAACTCCTGTGTCATTTTACTGTAACACATTGGTACATCTTACACAGTTCATTCATAACAAGTGTAATTCATCATGAGTTAACCCATTTCCCCCTCTCTTCCTCCGCTCATGAGAAACCTACCCATTCAGGAAGCAGCAGCAAATGCTGCCACCCCGTCACACAGGGAGGCTTTTTTGTTCCTTCCCAGGATGCATGTGTAGCTATGGAGGCCTCTATGGGATCTCTGTGGCCACACAGTTTCCAGACAAGAAAAGAAAAGAAGTATCCCCACCCCCACCCGTGGGCATCAAAAGATTCTCTCCCCCTCCACAACTGAGAATTTCCCCCCATCTGAACATGGCAGTTACCATTTGAGTGAACTCTGTAGAGAAGCCAATCAAATGGTGGACAGGAAGGGGGAAATTAGCCTCTTCCTGCTGCCATAGTTCACACAGGCAAGTAGGGAACATTTGAAAAAAAAAAAGATCACTAGTTCAGTGATTTTTGTAAAACCTGGGTTGAAATAAATATAACATGGTGAACCCATTTAAAGTTCTTCCTGTTATATTTGTGCTGTACAAAATCCACCACTGACAAAGTTACTCCTCTGGATGTATGAAATTTATTCAAATTAGGTATGTGATTGCAGTTAATAGAAATGTGCAATAGAAATTCTATTGTTAAGGCATCTGTTTCAGATAATGTTCTTCACTGCTTCCTGAAGCATGTCCATTGCCTGATACTGTTTACTGTTACAGTCAAGACAGACGACCTATGCAGGCCACCTGCCAGTGACTGTCTGGTGCCAACTGCTAATGAAATATCTTTGCAAGGTAAATGCTGATGCTGGGTATCATATGTTGACCAGGTATTTGACATATTTAAAAAAATATTCGTAGGATATTCCAGTTAAGGAGCTACAAAAGAGAATTAGAGCAATTTCATTTGGCTCTTTTTTGCACAAATCACTGAGATAAGCCTTAATCCAGATCTGGCAAAATCTCTTTTCAAGTCTCATCTGGAATTTTGACCAATGTTTTATGCTGCTCAATTGTTACCATAGCTATGAAGACACACAGTTACAGCTTCACAAAGTCTTTACTTGGTGTAGTAAAATTAGATATCTGTCTGCAACTTTTGACCCAAACTCAAACAATACCTTGGTCTGGAATACTTCCCTTAGTAGATGTACCTTTCAAGTAGCCAGATACTGCTTAAAAACAAGATCTTTCCATTTAAGAAAGGGACTTTACAATAAGGTATTAGTAATAATTAGAAATACGTACGTCAGCAGCAGAGTCTTTAGGTTGCTAGGAAATCTTAATGGGATCAGGAATTACCCTACTTCATTTCTCAGTGGGATGCCCTTTGCTTCCAGCAGAGTTCCACCTGTACAATATTTGGCTCTAAGAGTCTTATCGGGTCATCTTGGAGGATTTTGATTGATTCCAGTTTGTAAAGGCATGACCTGGGCAGGTCAACACGTGCCCCCTGACTTCCATGGAACTGTCAGCCAGATCCCAGTTTTACAGATCCGGGACCTTGACCTGGCAGGGAGCAGCCTGACAGAACTTAAGGGGCAGGAACAGGGGCAGAGTGAGGGGAAACTGTGCCCAGGGCACACGCATGCCCTGCTGTAGCATCCCCCGCCCTGGAATGCCATTGCCACTCCCCCTCCGCGCCTCCACCGTGGCGCCACCCGGGGCGTTGCGCCCTCCCCCCTCCCCGTTGGCACTATGCCACTGGGCAGGAAGCAAATAGGTCATAATGATCTTCCTTGTCAGGGCAGGTGACCACATGAAACTCATGCCTCTTGCCAACAGGCCAAATTTCAACATATTAAACATATTATTAACAGATTATTAGTCTCAGTGCACAGCAAATATTTTTGTATTATCAAAGGGAGAGGACTCCTTATTTCCTTGCCAAAGTGTAATCTAAGGTCATTTGCACAAGGCATAGATCTCACTGAGAGCTGGCATACTTACAGATGGAGCTAAAAATGAGAATGTCCACAGACTGAATCTTCCCTCTTCCTTATTCTATAGCAAAGTCTCTCACTTTCTCTCTCTGCTTCAGCTCCCCATTTGCAATTCAAGGATTGTGATACATTCTTTAAAAGGTGGTTGTAAGGACCGCAAGATAGTGAAGGACTTTATTTGAAACCACTATACAAATGCTGGTTGTTGTTTTTATTTAGTTCATTTATAATTCACTTTTCCCACTGAGACTCAAGGTGCACTGCACCATTAAAAATGGTGCAATAGGAACAATATAAAGCAATCAATAAAAATAACTCATATAAAGCAATGCATTAAACGATATAGAGCAAACTACGCAATAAAAACTTGATTAAAAATTAGAAAAATGCACTAAAAAACTTTAATAGATGTGAACTGCAAAATTAAAGAGCAATATTAACTGGCTGATAAATACAAGGAGCAATGCAATGAAAACTACCTACAGTTTCACATACAATGCCTGAAGCATCTCTTCCTCTCATTAATTTTAATTTAATTTCCAGCCACCATGAGTTCTGTGTAGCATGAAAATTCATACAACCAAATTGTGACTCTTAACTGAGTCCAGTAAAGGTATTCCTCCTGGACTAGAGTTTCACTTCTTGCAGTAAGAAATGAAAGGCTGCCTTTGAGGAGGACAGAAATGCTGGGATATTTTTAACCGTCTTTTCTTTAGCACTTTGCTAATTATAGCTCAGGAAGAAAGCATAACATTCTTTTCTAGAGCACCAGTCCTGCTGGTCCCTTGAGCCCATCCCCAGGACCACCAAAATAACAAGTGCCTTGTACCTTCCCAGTCTTGCATTGGCTGGCTGAAAATGGGATGACACAGAGTGGACAAGAGGTCACAGCTGTCCTGATCAGCAGTGCTTGCTTCACACAGGATGGGGCTGCAGCTTTTGTGGCATGAACCAATACCTATGTCAAAATCATTATGCACCTGAAAACATAACAGTGAAGGTGTCTCAGAATGGACTGAAAGCCTGGACAGTTATCTATCTTTTCCACATCTGAAGCAGTCCTCAAGTGAAAGCAGATAATGGCTTCTCTGACAGTTGTATGGCCAGAATCTATGTGTGGTAAGGGCAGCTTTTAAAGAAAGTGATTATAAGGAGCAGGAGATGTTTGTGAATTTCAGCAGTTGCTGCAGCTAGGAAAAAAGCTGCCGATATTTTGCAAATTGTGTTGGTCACTGTGCACAAGTGGACAGTTGTTTACCAGTCACCCAGCAAAATCACAGGGAGTGAACATTTGAGACAGCTGCACAAGTGCTGTGGTTGTTTATATGTAAATTTTCCCCATCCAAAACCTCATTGTGCCCAGTCTCCCTCTCTGGGAAAGTGACAGCGGCTGCTGGATTAGCATATTGTGGAGCACGGCAATATGGCACAGAGCTTGATGATGCCCTGCACCGCCCTGAAACAGAGTGGAACCAATGGAAGCACATCTTCAGTTGGCTGAAGTGTCTACTATTTTTTAGGACTTCCATGCTTTTATTTTGATTAGTCTCTTTGGATGTAGAAGTTTAAGAAGGTCTCTTCAAGGTCTGCCCTATACCTTTAAATCAAGGGTGTCCAACTCTTGTGCCCCAGATGTTCATGGACTACAATTCCTATCAGTCCCTGCCAGCATGGACAACTGGCCATGATGGGAATTGTAGTCCATGAACATCTGGGACACCAGAGTTGGACACCCCTGATTTAAATTGCACACCAGGTCCTTTACTACTTGATTCTGTTCTCCTTCCAATGTTATTAATAGAGTCACCATGTGTATACTGGTATACTGATTAAGCAGTCACCTCAGCTCACTATCAACAAAATCAGAATTAACTACCTAAGCTTATTAGGCACCCCGCCCCCACAGCAGTATATGAAGATAAAATCAGGGAAGAAAAGATAGCTTCTATGAAATAGGAATAGAAAAAAAAGTACCAGAAGGGCCAAATATCAAATGATACTATTTTGGTAATAATCAACCACCAAAGTGAAAAATAAACAACAGAATCAGAATATGACACATATTGTAATATATTACTATACATTCCTATTTAAGAAGTAATTTTTGAAAAGATCTTATTCTTCCATGTGATTCTGCTTCTCCACAGCAGAGGGGAGTGTTCTCCTTCCTTGCAAATGCTTCTTTATACAAACGATTGTAAAGCAGAAGGGCAATTTCTGGAACTGGCACCCCGTGTGATGGATCTACTTTTGTGGCCAGAATCCATTTCATATTTCCAACGTGATTTTTAAATTCTGGATTCCATGCCTTTCCAAATGTTAGCGGAACTCTGCTCTGTTTCTCCTCTTCAGCTGACAACTTAGGGTGACTCACAGCCTTACCTAATGCCCTCCACCTTCAGTATGATATTTTTTTCAGACTGCACCAAGGCGGGCCATGGCGATGGGAAGTGAACTTGTTATTCTCCAAGGAACAAAGTGTGTTCAACAAGATGAGTGTCCTGCTGCTCTGAATCATCAGTAATGACATTTTCCCCCCATTTGCAGCCAGGTTCAGAAGAGAAATATAGGAAAAATGGAATGATACTCAAATGTTACCCAGCCGTCCATGCTTCAAGAATTTATCCAGCCATGAAACCTAAATTTGAACATCCAGGTTCAAATGCACTATAACCCCAATTACTGGGTAGTGTAGACAAGCAACAATGTCCTGGCTTGACAGGTTCACAGAGAGTCAGGTTACAACTGGCAGTAGGCACAGATGCCAGAGAGGGAGAAAGCAGCCTTACATTGAATCCAGAGGAACAGGTCTGGGAAGAAGCAGTCCAGGGTCTAAGATAAGTCAGGTTAGGCACTCCAGTCCAAGTCTGAGTTCTGTCTGCAAGCAGATGTGGCAGAAGGCTGTCAGGCTTTCAACAAGGTTGCTCCTGCAACTTTCCACTTCCCAGAGCTGCCTCTTATATGTCTGGGCTGTGTCTCATTCTTGATCCTGAGCTGACTCACAGCATTCTCTGCATTGCCTTATGGTTTCCAAGCATGAACTGCGCCTTTTAGAGTGCAGTATCTGCCAGCTACAAATTCTAAACTGCTTCACAGACTCAGGTGAGCTGGGTGGACTGCTAGGTTGGGCCTCCGCTGCTGGAGGTGCTTCTGCAAACACTCTGGCTTTCAACTCTTGACTTGGGCCAGCTCTGTCTGCATCCTGTGATTTGCCCATTTACCCATCATGCAAGAAGGGAAGGAACCATCTGCCAAACTAGAGCTATGTTCTGGTTAGCAGTGAAAAATCTTCTAATAAAGCCCTGAATACTCAGGTGATGACAGAAATAGCCAGGAAGAATTTTCACCAGTCTATGCTGACCTGTCAGCTGTGACTGCCCTAGGAGAAGGCAAGCCTCACAGTTCCTTAGGCCTCAATAACACCCAGGGGTGTAGCTAGGGTAAATGGAGCCCGGGGCAAAATCTGAGTTTTGCGCCCCCCCCCCCCATTTGGGCAGCATCCCTCCCCCACCACGACCAAACAACATTTTTTGCACCAGGTCATCTCAAAGTCACCATCGCATTATGGAACATGCTCCAACACACAAATCTGAACACACCCAGGGCTCCCTAGTTTAAACAACATTGAAAGTGATGCTATTTTTTGAAGGCGGGGAATCCACCCTGAAACAGCATCACTTTTAATGTTTAAACTTTTAATGTTTAAACTACAGAGCCCAGATTCTCCTTTTAAATCCACCTTAAGGGGATACTCTGGGCTCCCTAGTTTAAAAAATATTGAAAGTGATGCTGTTTCAGGGTAGATTCCCCACCCCAAACTGCATCATTTTCAATGTTGGTTATTGTGGGTTTTCTGGGCTGTGTGGTCGTGGTCTGGTGTATCTTGTTCCTAATGTTTCACCTGCATCTGTGGCTGGCATTTTCAGAGGTGTATCACAGAGAGAAGTCTATTATACACTGTGTCCAGCCTTCTCTTATAACAGACTTCTCTCTGTGATACACTTCTGAAGATGCCAGCCACAGATGCAGGCTAAAATGTTAGGAACAAGATCTATCAGACCATGGCTACACAGCCTGTAAAACTCACAACTACCAGTTGAATCTGGTTTTTGAAAGCCTTCAACAATACTTTTAATGTTTTTTTTTTAATCTAGAGTCTAGATTCTCCCTTTAAATCCACTCCAAAGGAGGTGGATTTAAAGAGAGAACCTGGGGAAAATTTGAGGGTGCCTGTTAAGGGAGCAATGTTTAAGCTAGCAGCACCAAACTTTTTAGGCTATCTTCATTTGACTCTCCTGATTAAAACCACCCAGGTTTAGTGAAGTTTGGTTCAGGAAGCCCAAAGTTATGGACCCTCAAAAGGGTAGCCCCATCTACCATTAGCTCCCATTGGAAACAATGGAGGATGGAGCACCCCTTTTGGGGGTCCATAACTTTGGACCCCCTGAACCAACCTTCACCAAACCTGGGTGGTATCAGCAGGAGACTATCCTTATGATACCACCTAGGTTTAGTGAAGTTTGATTCAGGGGATCCAAAGTTATGGACCCTCAAAATGGTAGCCCCGTTTACTATTAGCTCCCATTGGAAATAATGGAGTATGGGGTCACCCATTTTGGGGTCCATAGCTTTGGACCCCCTGAACCAAACTGCACCAAACTTGGCTGGTATCATCAGGAGAGTCACCTGACAATAGTCTGAAAGTTTGGTGCTGCTAGCCTAAAAACTGCGCCCCCTGCAGGCCAAACATGGGAAAAACCCTGAAAAATAGAAAAAGCCACTAACGAACCTGCAATTTTTGCGCCCACCACAAGGTGGCGCCCGGGGCACTTGTCCCCGGATGTCCCCATGGTAGCTACGCCTCTGATAACACCCAAGTTGGACTAATCTAATTCACACCTTTGAAAATGCTCTGAAGATTTCAGCTGGTTCAGAATGTGGCTGCTGGGAGGATAACAGGGGCCTACCACTGTGAGCATGTTACACCTATTCTGGATCAATTATATTGGCACCTAGTTTGTTTCCAAGTTCAACATGAAGTATTCTTTTTGACCTTTAAGGCCCCCTATGACTTTTTCCAACACACTCCAATAACCTGTCTGTGCTGGCCTGAATTCTGTCATTTGTTTCATTTGCATTGACTTCATTTATAGTCCACCTTCAGAGATGCCATCTCAGACTAGGGACATTTCTGGGGGTTAGGGGATGGACCCTGAGAAAGGCAAAGGACCTCAGCATGGTATAATGCCATAGAGTCCACCCTTCAAAGCAGCCATTTTTTCCAGGGAAACTGAACTCCAACACCTGGAGATCAGTTGTAATTCCAAGAGATCTCCAGGCCAAACCTGGATTTTGGCAGCTCTGTCAACCTTTCTTATTGAGATTTCAAATGGATGTTGTCTGAGGAGACCCCGTTGCCGAAACTAACACAGATGTAAACTTAGGGCGATTCCGCACACGAGTAAAATAGGTTCGACCCAGTTCCCTGAGAAGGGTACTAACCTAGGTCGAAGCCATTGTTGTTCCCCACTGCAACCAGCTTGATCCCAGCTCGGAGGGCGGAATCATCCTGTGCCTCTTTGCCGCTCTGTTCCGTTTGGCTACTGTTCTACGGCCATGTTCCGTCTATCCCCACACACGTTATTTAAAAAAACTGCCACGGGAATGGAGGGACAAAGATGGTGTTTTTTGATTGGCCAGCTGTACGCATGCCCAAAACACTCAGCTGTGATTGGCTGAATGGGGGACTCCTGGCACTAGAGATTCCGCACTTTACTGGAATCGAGCTGAGTTCGAGTGTGGTTCCCTGAAAAAGTAGTAGTTCCCAACTGGAGTCGGAAATTTGACTGTTACATGGGGCGAAGCTGGTACAAAACCACGTCGATCCCAGTGGTTGTGCAGAGCACTTAGGTTGAATGCAGCTCGAACTTAGGTTGATAACGCAAGTGCGGAATCAACCTTAGTGGAGACTGTATGAGGGTCTTCTCAGCTGCTATCCCTAATGTTTGGAATTCCCTTCCTTTAAAACTATGCTTAGTTCCCTCATGGAAAGCCTTTTGAAGTTAGCATGTTTTTTTAAAAACAAAAAAACAAAACAAACAACCTCAAAAGACCTTTTAAAATGAAACTCTTAATCTGAATCTCAGTATTGTATTCAATAGTTTTCTTCATGAAGGTTTAAATCTAATTGCTGAGGTTGTATTTACATTTTACAAATTTGTGAGCTACCTTGAACGCTGGTCAGTTGGATAGGTGGCACATAAATGACCCCCAGATAATAAAGAGCATGAACGTATAAGAGACTAATTTTGCTTGTTGAACTACCCCTGGTAGGCTTATTCAGTGAGTCATTTTCTGGATGCCCACTCAGAGTGGGAGGCCCTCCATATTTGTTCATCAGAGGCAAAATGTAATTGTGATGATTAAGACCAATCTGGGCAGTTGTAGGCTGCTTTGCAGAACTATAACTTGTGGATGCCTCACAGTTCTAGGAATAGAGAACGTAGTAAGGAGTGGGATATAGATACCCTCAACAAACCATGAGCCTGCCAAGATTTATACAGAGTACAATCCATCAGAAGTGAATCTTTAGAGACATATTTGTTCTGCTGAAAGGTGGAAAATTGTGGATAGTATTATAGGAGTTCAAGATGCAGCTTTAAACAGATTGCATCTGTGCACATTTTCAATTGTTCTATCTTTCCCACCACACTGATTTTTAACAGCCGTGCTAGGCATGTTGCCAATAATTCATACGCTCATTTGGTTACATATTGTGTCTGAATTTTAATCTAAATATCATTTCTTCAAAATAGCTGAGTATCATGAATGAACAGGGGACATGAGGAGATTCTTGAGCAAGGCTCTTTTGATAATAGCAATCCTGCCATTAACCCAGAACCAGTAGGTGCCAGTGGGACACAATGAAATAGTTAAGGTGCCATGAAAAAATAAGGGCAAGCCATTTCAAGGATGTTCTCAGTTTAATTGGGAAGAGATGGAACACCTGGAAGCTATAAAACAAGGATTTGCAGTAACCCCTCTTTTTGGGGCCAAAATTAGGTCATACATTGTAAACCACACCTTCAGAATCAAAAAACAGTTTGTTCATTTTCTTCTAAATTGGACTGCAAACGCTTGGCATGGGTGCAATCTTACTTTACTTTCTTCATTCTTCATTGTCCTTTGTAATAGGTTAAAGTACAAATAGATGTTTTTGTCTGGAGGGGGGAGCCTGCTTTCTCTCTGCATTCTAGCAATGCCCATTTTGCCAGGCTGACTCAGCTGTATGGTATGGATGCCCCTCTAATATTCCAGGCTGGCCCACCTGACCACCAACTATAGTTTGATCCAATAAGCTCTGAGCAGGTGTGAATGCTGCTGGCTGAATGCTGCCACCTGCTCAGTTACAACAGCAGTACAGAAAGTCTCATGGAACAGATTTGAAATTATGTATAATTTGTTATTTCAGAACCTCACACAAGCAAAACTGTGAGGTGACTACAGCTGTGTGCCATCTCCCAACCTAGACTTTCCAGAATTTTAACCAGCTTGGAAATAGGGTTGCCAGGTGGTGGCTAGAGATCTCCTGGAATTACAGCTGATCTTCCAGCAACAGAGATCAGTTCCCCTGGAGAAAATGACCACTTTGGAAGGTGGACTGTGGCACTATATCCCACTGAAGACCCTCCTCTTCTCAAACCCATCCTCCTCAGGTGTTATTCCCAAAATCTTTTGGTATTTCTCAACCTGGAGTTGGTAACCTTACCTGGAAACGATGTTTCAGTTGAGCTACCACCAAACTTTGATCTATGTACTTACAGAATTCAGCATGGCAGCTGACCAGGTAGACACTATTAATGCATGCCAAAAGAATTCTAGTTTACTTGAGATCAAAGGTGTGGTTCTGATATTCTTGTATGGGAAAGATCTACAGAAGCATCCTGCACTAAAGCCAGGTTGTTCTGGTGGTGATCGGGAGGTGAAGTAAGGAAAGCATGGAAGAAACATCCATTTAGAGACTCCATTGCCATTGCAAAAGCCTCTGCATTCACAGCAACAATGACAGAACACCAAGAATCATCTCTGTGTAGAAGCAGACCAGGTTGAGTGCAGCAGTGGGACCTTGGGCTAGTTGAAGGCTAGACTTTGTTGTCAGTACCAGTCTGCCAACTTCCAGTTGACACTGCCTGCAAGCTTGCTCAGACTTTCTGATACCACTCCCTTTTGGAAAAGCTGCTCAATTTCACACCTTTCACTGGCTAAGATAATGAAACCTTAAAGTGAAGCACATGAATAATGGTCATAGCAGAAAATTCCTGACTGTGCCAAATTTGACTGGATTTAGGAATGAACATGGTTTGGGTGAGATGTGGCATCCTGGTTTTATGGCATTGTCTTGCATTGCACTTTCCTCATTGTTATGGTATGTCTTATACAGTTGTTTTATTTTTGCAACCCACCTTAGTAAGAATGGCAAATCATAAACACACATATAAACTACTGAAAGGGTAATTTGTACACACAGGCATATTTTTCTTCAGAATCTAATGCTGCCTGTGCGTTGTTTCATGCTTTCAATTAAGCTCTCTTTGACCACAGGATTTTCCTTAAATCTCACCCACATTGAATCTGGCAAGTTTGTCATTATGACATTAATATATCTAATCCTTAGTACGGTCAAAACTGTGAAAAACTTAATTCCACAGAATGGAGCCATGAATAGACAGGAAAGATCTTTCTACAAATCTGAAAAATGTTCTAGATTTGCAGAAAAAGCTAGCTGATACCTAAAAAACACCTCCCCCCTAATTGAAGCAGCCCCTGTAGCTTTAAGAAAAAAAATGTCCTCACTGCCTGTTCCCGGACAAACATACTGTATTGCCAACCCTCAAGCCTTCATTTCTGTTAGTAAAAGGCAGGGGAAGGAGCCTTTTTGGCCTTTGAGTGAGGATTCATTGGATCCAGGCCCACCAGCCATGACTTTCTAACTAGCCACCGAGTAGAGGTGAATCTAGGAAAAATATAGCCCAGTAGCAAAATATGAGTTTTCTGCACCCCCTCCCCTGCCCTCACCATGACCAAACGTTTTTTGCACCAGGAAGGAGGGGGTGGGGGCGATTTTCCACCCCCCCACGTGACTAAATGGCCGCAGCCCAGAGACATTTCACCCCATATGTCCCTCTTGGCGGTACACCCCTGCTACCACGTGAACTGCATAACTCACCCAGTCCTGGCTTCTTGATACTGTTTAACTGCAGCCACCCCATTGAAGCCAATGTGGTGTAGTGGTTATGGGTACAGACTAAGACTTGGGAGACCAAGATTCAAACTGTCACATAGCCATGGAAGCTCACTGGGTGACCCTGGGCCAGTTACACATTCTCTCCCTAACCTACCTCATGAGGGTGTTGTGAGGATAACGTGAATCAGAGACTTTGAGGCATCATTATGGAGAAAGGGTGTTGCCAGGAAGAGGGGAACAGGAAAGAGTGTGGGAAGGCAGATACAAGAGAAAGTGAGGTGACCCTCGCAAGTCCTATCTGTGCCATTAGGCCCAGCCGGTAGCTGGCACCAAATAAGTTTTCCCAGGTGGAAGTTGCCAGGGGAAGAAAGGAAAGCTGAAGAGAAAAGGGCAGGGGCAGATAAAAGTAGGTTGGTAGATGGGGACGAGGAAGAAGGAAAAAGAGAGAAGCTGTGGGGGCTTGGGAAAAGGCAATTGTGGGAGAGGTGACAATGAGATGTCCATTGTAAGTCCTTGCGGATTTCCTACTTGTAGGGCAATCTTCTATTTTTAAAAAATACAAAATATGCATTAGTAGCTTCTGATTAAGAATTATGCATGAGTCATGCATGGGTTTTAAAAAACAGATTTCAAGGCAGATGACTAAGATGTACTACCATCATTGGTGGTTCATCTGAAAGGAATAAGTCATATTTTGGACTGAATTCCTATGAACACTGGTTGTGTTCTTTTTCTATTTTCATCTGTTTGAAGATCTGACTTAATCCCCAACGATTAGTCAATAATTCCAAATCCCTTTCCTGGCCAGGGATGGAAAAAATCTGCCCTTTTCTGTTTCTTATTGCTACCAAATGATGTCATTGGGAAGCGTTTTAGCACACGCACTTTAGGTGCTGGGAATAATTCGTTTGTTTCGTTTACATATATATTTCCATGCAATTTATACACAACTTATACTTACAACATACATCATTCATAGCTATATGTATGTTAATAACTTGTTATAAATAGTGCTGAAACATAGGCCCATTCCGCACACGCAAAATAATGCGTTGTCAAACCACTTTCACAACTGTTTGCAAGTGGATTTTGTCATTCCGCACAGCTTCAAAGAGCATTGAAAGCAGTTTGAAAGTGCATTATTCTGCATGTGCGGAATGAGCCATAGGTTGTAGAAGAAAAAAATCAACACGAGTTACCAGTAAACAATGTGGATATAAAGACTCAAGGAAAAAGCAGAATTTGGGTGGGGTGGCTTCAAGCTGAACCAGCAAACTCACTAAATTCTGTAACTCCCCTATCTGAGCTAGTATTTACCTCTTGCATATAGAAGAAAGCCTGTTTGATAGGAGAAGAAAGCTGGCATGGCAGGGTGATAAGAATATTAGACTATGGTCTAAGAGACACAGGTTCAAGTCTCCACTCTGCCACGAAGCTTGCTGGACGGGCCTCTACTTCAGCCTGATCTACCTACCTCACAAGGTGGTTGTGAAAACAACATGCGATGGGGAGAACCATATGTGTCACCCTGACTAAATTTTAAAAGGAATCACTTTTCAAGAACCAGGGAAGGTGGTTTCAGTGAAGTAATTTAAATAATTTATCAAGTGAAGATACACAAACACATACCTGGTAAAAAATTTCTTTAAAGTGCCATCAAGTTGCAGCTAACTGATGGCAACCTGGTAGGGTTTTCAAGGCAAAGATTTTTGCTTGACCACAAGAAAAACCCCTCTGTTAATTATCAAGAATTTTACCCAGAACTTTACAAAAGCAACCCTATAAGCGTTCTGCTCACAAAAGCAGAGATTTCTGCACCTTAACTTTCCCCAGGTAGCACCGCCTCCCTAAAAATAGTGCTGGCAATCAGAGAATCCTTTTGGACAACATGCCACCTGGGAAAAGGGCAGGATAGAAATATGAGAAAGAAAGAGTGTGGGAATGAGTTCTTTTTAAAGCTACTGAATCTATTAACAGTATTCTCACATGTTGATGCTCCTCTACTATAAGAGCTATTTCATTGATTTCTTTCTTCGGATGACTATCTGCCATAGTATGCTTTGATAGTGCAGGATTGTCTTTAGTCTTTTCCCACTTCTCACGTGACATAGGAATTAAAATTACTTCAATTTTTTGGCACTGTTCTTCTGTCTTTAATGTATGAACCCCAGACTGAAATTCAAGGTGAAGCATTTTCCAAAACTGTGGTGAACAACAATATGCCTGCTTATTGTATGCCTCATGTTATAGGCACAAAAACCTTGTAACGCAAAAAAGTAGCATTGCAGGGTGTTATCAGGGCTGAGCTTGGATGAGAATGGTCTTTTCAGCGATTTGGCCATAGATAGATTAATTGAAATCTGTAAATGGAGTGTCCTATTCCCACAACGTTTTGACTTTTTTCATGCTGTAAGTTAAGCTTCCCTTATCTTCAGAGTGTAACAGATAAGCAGTGGCATTTCATATGTATGCACTGTCCTGGACCAAGCCAGGGCTGCAAGAGTTGCAATCCTTCTGTGAAACTTGATCGCCTCCAGTTCTGGAGCTGGCTTGCACAACCCCTTAGTAGCTGCATCTCCAGTAAGCTGTCATTATCACGACTTGATAGAACTAAAAGCAGGATCAAGTTTGCAAAAGCAGGTTAATGCCCCTTACATGGCTTCACTTCTCCTCCACTCAGTAACTGAATCAAGTGTATTTCTCCAATGAAGGCCCCGTCCCAATGATCAGTAAGATACAGAACTGATTTCCACCAGTTCTTCCCTCAGGACTTGGGAGAGCAAAGGTACTGGGATTCATTACTGGGACGACTACTACCACACCCACACCCAAACGAGGCCTTGGTCATGTCTATTAATGCCCTGTTCCAACAATGTTGAAATGCTTTAGCACTGGTATTTGTGTTTCCCTCAGGCTGCAATTGAAGCATGATGCAAATGGAGAACTGGCAGAGCAGAGTGGCACCTCTCCTCCACTGTCTTCCTGAGTAAATCCGATTGTGGTGATTCAATAGTTCCTGAGTATGGAATACATCCTTTTCTTCAGGTGAAAAAAATTGTACAAAACCTACTAAAATCACCAGGGTGGTTTTTGGCAGTACTTCTGAGCCTTTTGCAGATGCATGATTCAGCAGGTGATGCTGACCTCATCTTATTACCTGCGAAGCAGGAAAAGCTCCACCTACAGACTTTCTGCTTATCATTGTTTGTGACTCTAACCCATGATTTTCTTACTCAAAAGGATTTATAATATTTATTGTAATGCGAACAAGGCCACAGTGAGAAATTCAGGCTCACAGCCATTTGGATCAGCATGATCATAAGATTTCTAGAAAGGAAGATTAATTAGCTTTCTCAGGGTCTTGATAGCAGAAATGGAAACCTAACCTCAGAGTTCTGTTGGAAAGAACAAAAGAGTCTTACTTATGAATAAGAACCGAGTTATCTGCTGCAATTATTAGATTGCTTTTGGTACTCTTTTTGCCTCATCAGCCCTTTCCTTTGAAAAACAACTTGGTTTTCATCACTGTGTTCGTAATCTATTCAACATGATGCACAGTCACCTCCACTCTGGATATCTCTGTTTGCTGATCAAGGCATAAGCTCAATAGAACTTTTTTTCTCTATCTGCCTACCATTCTATTTGATGGATAACAAAGCTCATATCTATATATAAAGGGAGGAACTGTAACCTGGGATCTGACATATCAGTTAATTGCAAGCTAGTTCCAGCCAGTTATATGCCCTTGCAGTCAACGGATGTTAATAGGAAAATTTTCCAAGTTTCATAACAATATTCCAAGAGAGATAAAACTAACATAACAATGGGACATCCAGAGCAGTTATCACAGGGTTAGGTTGTGAGGGAAGAATGAACTCAGACAGTTGATGGTTCATTGTAAAGAAAAACTTGCTTGTTCACAAATGGAGGATCATGTGTGTGTGGGCGTGGGGGGGGGGGGAGCAAGTACAGGCAGTGCTGATTCAGAAGCATCATTGGCTTTGCAGGTTACCTGCCCTTCATGCAGTACAGTAAGGAACTGAATTTCTTCCCTGCTTCCTCACAGCAGATTCTGTGATTTACTCATGAATATAAATATAGCTGAATTGAATTAAAAGGTGATCTCCATACTATAGATATTAGCTCCCCTGGAGAAAATGGCAGCTTTGGAGAATGGACTCTCCTGCATCACACGCCTGCTGAGCTCCCCAAATGCCATCTTCCCCAGGCACCAGTGTTGCATGCACTGTGAAATTTAACCATAAAATTTCCAGTGAATGCTAGAGCTACCAACAGTATTTCTGGGTTTCCCTGGAAGTGAATTAACATGAATTTTGTCCTATCTGTTGGAAGTAAAGGACTTGCTGTCGCTTAATTTCAGACTTCAAAGAAGGACTTGACTAAAGAGTAAGAGAGATAGACAGGTCAAGGCACTGGACATTCTTTCTCTACTGCTCTGACTCCATCCCTTTGATGGGCAGTTTGCTATTCTCAGAAGTCTTCCTTCCTTCGTCCTTTTAACACCTGAACTCACTCACACATCTCTTTTTGCAAGCATGAGAGCAGGACACACAAAGGTCCTGTACCTAGTCAGTTAAACTAGATTAGGAAGTTGTATTTACTCTGTGGTATCCAGAAATAGAGTTCCTATAATAAATCAAGTATATTAATTTGAACAGATAAAAAGGCTCTGAGTAATTTTGTTCCTGGCACACAGAGAGACTACATGGGCTGTGCTGCACCACTGGCGTAATGCCCATTGGGCAAGGTGGGCAGCTGCCCAGGGCATCACCTTGTGGAGGGCATCAAAATGCTGGGTTCGTTTTTGGGTATTTTAGTGGTCTTCCATTTTTGGCCTGCAGGGGGCGCAGCTTTTAGGCTAGCGGCACCAAATTTTCAGCATATCCTCAAGAGACTGTCCTTATGCTACCCCCCAGGTTTGGTGAGGTTTGGTTTAAGGAGTCCAAAGTTATGGACTCCCAAAGGGGGTGCCCCTATCCCCCATTGTTTCCAATGGGAGCTAATAGGAGATGGGGGCTACAGTTTTGAGGTTCCATAACTTTGGCCCCCCTGAACCAAACTGCACCAACCCCAGGAGGTATCATTAGGGCAGTCTCCTGATGAGACCCTGAAAACTTTGAGACTGTGCCTTCAGAAATGTGCCCCCCCACAGCCTGCAACCCCCATGGACAGCAATGCAGAAAACTCAATGCAGAACAAAGATTCTTGGGCAAATTTCTAGGATGTTCCTGCAGGGGGTGCATTTTTGGATGTATCGGCACCAAAATTTCAGGGTATCATCTGGAGATGATGGCACCCCCCAAGTTTGGTGCAGTTTGGTTCAGGGGGTCCAAAGTTATGGACCCTCAAAGGGTAGCCCCCACCTCCTTAGCAAAGAATGGGGGATGGGGCACCCCTTTTGAGGTTCCATAACTTTGGACCCCCTAAACCAAACTGCAGCAAACTTTGGGGGTACCATAAGGACAGTTTCCAGATGATATGCTGAAATCTTGGTGCTGATATGTCTAAAAATGCACCCCCTGAAGGCACCAATGTCCTGGTGCAAAAAAAATGTGGTCGTGGTGGAGTGGCCGCCCATGGGGGTGGGGGGGCATCCAACTCAGGTTTTGTCCAGGGCTACAGTTTGCCCAGGGCTGCCTCGTTATGCCCCTGTGCTGCACTCTACTAAATTACCAGCTCTCTCAAAGTCTAATATCAGAAGGCAATTTAGAGTTGCCAACCTCCAGGTGGCAACTGAAGATCTTCTTCAATTTCAACTAATCTTCAGACTACAGAGATTAGGTCCTTTGGAGAAAATGGATGCTTTGGTAAGTGGACTCCGTAACACTATACTCCATTAAAGACTCTCCCCTCCCCAAATTCCGTATCTTTTCAGCCTATACCCCCAAAACCTTGAAGTATTTCCCAGTGATGTAGGTATAGATTTTTTATGGGGTGGGTTCAGGGGGGCAGGGCCATGCCCCCACCCACCCCTGGGAGGCATGGTCACGCCTCTCCAAGCCCCACCCCGGCCTCAGTGCTTATAAAAGCAGCTCTCCGAGGCCGGGGACAGCAGACTTCCCTGTCCCGCCCACCCACCCCCACCCCCCGGCTGGGCTCCCAGCTGGCAGTTCCTTTTGCCCTCCCCTCCGGGCAGAGGCATAGCTAGGGAAAATGGAGCCTTGTGCAAAATCTGAGTTTTCCACCCCTGCCCAACCCCATGGGTGGCCAATGTGATGCTGAAATCCACCCCCAAACAGCATCACTTTCAGTGGTGTTTAAACTAGGGAGCCCAGATTCTCCTTTTAAATCCACCTTAAAGAATCTAGGATCCCCAGTTAAAACAACATTGAAAGTGATGCTTTTTTGGGGTGGATTATCCCCCACCCTGAAGCAGCATCACTTTCAATGTTTAAACTGGGGACCTCAGATTGGCCCTTTAAATCCATGCCGAAGGGGGTGGATTTAAAAGGAGAATCTGGGGAAATTTGTGGGGTGCCTGCTATCAGGAGTGCAATTGTTAAGCTAGCAGCACCAAACTTTTAGGGTATCTTTAGGAGACTTTGCTGATGATACCACCCAGGTTTGGTGAAGTTTGGTTCAGGGGGTCAAAAGTTATGGATTCTCAAAGGTGTAGCCCCCATCTCCTATTAGCTCCCATTGGAAACAATGGGGGTTGGGGGCACCTCCTTTTGGAGTCCATAACTTTGGACTCCCTGAACCAAACCTCAGCAAACCTGGGTCCTTTAGCACCTCAGAAGGCGATGCTTAACAAGGATGAAGATGTGATTACACCAGTTTATGAATGTACAATGTAGAAAGCACAAGATACAATACAGATTAAGGAAATAAGTAAGTAAACGAATGTAAATAAATAGTAAATGAAGTAAGTAAATGAAGTACATGAAATACATGAATAATACAGGGGGAAAAAGATATAGTGGAGAAATAAGCCTTATAATGAATCTCAGCCAAAGCAATTAGAAATAATGATAGGAGCACTATGGCACAGAAATGAATATAAAGTTCTAATGCCAAATTACCTCCAATCCACTTAGGTAAAAGCTAATTCTCTAAATTTCCCTAAATTACAAGTACTGCACAGCTATCAGTTTAAGAGTGTCTATGGCCCAATCTCATCCAAAAAGGAATTTTTGGCCCAAGGACATCAGCCATCTCAGTAACAAAGAGACAGCAGTAGTAAAGACAACAGGAAGATAGATACAGATGCATTCGACTTTTCTGACTTAATAGCTGTACTATCATCTCTGGAATACTGGCAATACTTGATGCAAAGAGATATTCTACAATATTTCACGACCAGCAATAATTTTACTTTTCCTGATAATTTTACAGTTCTCCCCTGGGACAACCTGGAACATTTTTCATAAACAAAAGCCAAATGTGCTCCTGATAATTTCTGCTCAGCATTGTTTTTGTTCCTGCAGATGAAATTCCTGCTTCTTTAATTATGGCACGTAATTACGGTACGTAAGAGGAAATGTGATTTGTTGGATACACAGCTTAACATGATGAAGGGAGTTGTATGTGTCAGCTAAGCTGAGAGCAATAACTTAAGAAGTTTGGGCTTTGTCAAGGGGTTGAACTCCTAGCAGAGTCACTTAAGGCGGAATGGTTGCAGCTGAGACACCAGACTAAGATGTGTCCACTAGTTTAAGGGATCAACAGCCACATCACCAGCAGAGAACAAATGGTGATGGGGTGGAGGAATCCTTGAAGGCCACCTACTGTGCAGCAGCAGTAGTGGAAGGTGACATTAGCAGGGGATCTTTTGTAGGCAATAGCAGTGCCACCACAGTTAACCAAGTCTAGTATTGCACAGAAACAGGCAATGGTAAATCATTTGTGACAAATCCTTACCTTGGAAACACTATGATAAGACAGTCCAAAATGGAAAACAGAAAGGTGGAACCCACACATTAGATGAAGAGAGAAGTTGTGGAGTAACTCCAGGCTTTTCTTGAGGACTCATCAGTCTTGGATCCATTTCAATCTGGCTTTCTCCCTGGCGGCAGGACAGAGATGGCTTTGGTCACTCTCACAGATGACGTTTGGAGGATCAAGGCAGGCCAGCACCAGTGTTGTTGCTCGACCGGACAGCAGTGTGTTGATCTGGTCAATAATGATTTCCTGATCAATCACCTTGCTGATGCTGAGATATGGGGAACAGCCTCACAGTGACAGTGCTCTTTCCTCCAGGGTTGGGAACAGAGGGTAGCAATCGAAAAGAGGACTTTAACGTACCATTTTTTGAAGTGTGGAATCCCACAAGGGTTGATCCTCTGGGTTGCTCTCAATACACAGATGATACCCAGCTGTATTTGTAGACGGCCAGCCAAGTACCACCATGGATACTTTGGCCAGCTGCTTGCGAGCTGTGGTGAGGCGGTTGAAGCAGAGCTGGCTGAAGCTAAATCCATTAAGATGGAGACCTTGTGGCTGGGTTGGAGGGCAGAGTGCAGGTGGCAACCTTCTGACTTTTGAAGGTGTCCCGTTAACACCATCGCCAACTGTCAAGTCACACAGGTCACAAATGCGGTCTACCTGGCATGTTACCATCTCCACTGGGCTAGGCTACTGGCATCCTATGTGTTCCAATCTGATTTAGCCACAGTGATCTATGCAACAATCACCTCCAGGCTAGACTACTGCAACTCACCACGCAGGGCTGTCCTTGGGTCTGCTCTGGAAGCTCCAGCTAGTGTAAAATGAAACAGGTCAGGTCCTTACTGGGACTCCATGGTGTGCACACTTCCAAACAAAGCTTTGTCAGCTGTATTAGTTCTGAGCAGAGCACTGAATCAGATTCAAGGTTCTGGTACTAACGTTCAAAGCCCTAAATGATCTGGGACTGTCATTCCTGCAAGACTGCCTTTTCCAGTGATCGTGAACCTTTTCGAGACCGAGTGCCCAAACTGCAACCCAAAACCCACTTATGTATCGCAAAGTGCCAATACGTCAATTTAACCTGAATACTGAGGTTTTAGTCCTGCGGGCACCCGCCGCTCTGCCCTGCGCTGCTCCAGTGCCTCCACCCCACCCGCTCAAGCAGGGGCCAGCCTGCTCTAGCCTCCAGCAAGTCCCACGCGCACCACTCTGTGCCTATCTAGCTTCTCCGCCTCCTCTGCCCCCCCTCAGACATCAGCCACCTGGAGCACAGGCACCAGGCCTGCCAGCCAAGTCCTCCCTGCTCACCGCGGGGCATTGTGCCCAGTGGCCCAGGCCTAGATGTGTGTGTGTGTGTGTGTGTGTGTGATTTTCCACCCCCACATGATGAACTCTGTGCAGGTGTGTCCACAGAGAGGGCTCTGAGTGCCACCTCTGGCACTCGTGCCATAGGTTCACCATCACTAGCCTATTCTAATATATTTCCCAAAGAGCTTTATCCTCAGCCAATGACAACTAACTAGTGGTCCCAGGCCTGAAAACTGTCTGTCATCAACCACGACTAGGACTTTCTTGACTCTGCCCCCAGCCTTGTGGAACACTCTGTCTGAGGGAGATGAGAGCTCTGCAGGACCCTCATTGTGTTACAGGCTTTTCAGAACTTGTTTCAAGAAAACACACCAGGCACATTTTCATCTCTTCAAAAGTCAGAGCACCACACATCGTTGTCCCTTCTTCAGTTTACCTTCAGAACAATACTGTGAGGTGGGTTCAGCTAAGAGAGAGTGACAGTCTCAAGATCACGCTTCAAGAGAAGGTGGCGATCTGAACCCAACTGCCCCACATCCCAATCCTAGGTTGTCCTCCTCTGCCTCTGCCAGGCCTTCCTAAATAAACAGGAACTGAGTTGTGTCAACCCACTTAGTCATCGGGAAATTATGCAGGAATAAATACTTGTGAGCTAGTGAAGGGCCAGAAGACTTAAGATTATTTTTGCTGCGGGATACCAACCAGAAGAATTCCACTCGGATACAATGACACGTTGCAGACGTCTGGGAACGACACAAACTCCTGCGACCGCGAGAGAGCCCGCGAAGCCGAACCCCTTCACAAATCGCAACAAGCCCGGCCGCCTGCCCCTCTGCGGCCCGCCCTTTCCCCCACGTGGCCTGATTGTTTGTCCGCGAGGGCCAGGGGGCGTGGCGCGTGCGGGCGAAGGGTGTCACAGGCGAGGAGTGACGCCACTGGAGGCGGGGTTTGGGAAGAGAGAGGCGGAGTCACGCCGGGGGCGGAGAAAGAGGGACTCGGAGTGAGTCCCTCAGCTGAGTTGGGGAGCCGATAGAGAGACGCCGGAGTCGCCCAGCAAGAGGAGACGGAGGCCGTTTCCCCTCGTTTGCGCTTCCTCGGTGCAGGTCGCCGCCAGCCCGCAGGTAAAAGGGCTCTTTCTGGCACCTCATCGTGGGTGGGGAGGCGGATGACTGAAGCGGCCCTTGCAAAGGCTGCCCTACCCAGCCGGTCTCACCTGCCTCGGAGCCCCCTCTTCTCCCCTCGCCGCCCGCGACCCCATTTTTGTGGCGCCTGCCCGTGTTGTCTTTGTGCGCTGCCCGCCCACCGCCACATACGCCGCCACCCGGACCCCCCGCAGCTGCGCAACTCCCCGTCCTCGCGATCGCACAACATGGCACAGTAACGCTCGCAGCGCCGTCGCCCACTCCCCCACCCTTGACATCATCCTACGCGCCCCCCCCCCTCAATATTTCCTTCATCATCATCACAATAACCCAATTCGCCGACCCTACTCTGCCTTGCAAATCAAAACAGCAGGAGACCACCCCTTCCCTGCGGAAGCGCAGCGAGGGCCAGACCGCCGCCGCAGCAGCTCCTCTCCTCCACCACCCCGGTTTCGTCGGGCCTCCTTCGCCCCCTCTTCCCCCTCCTCCTCCTCCTCCTGGCAGCCTTGTTGGGGAGGGGTGTGTTTTGACAACAAGCGCAAGCTAATCGGCAACTTTGCCTCTGCTTCCGGTTTCTCTCTGACTTGCTGCCCTCCACCTAATGATCCCGAGATCCTAAATCTGCCTCCTGCTTGTTTCCAAAGATCTCTTTCCCGGCTTCCCAGCTCTGAGGCCCCATCCTGACCCCATTAACGCCGTCCTCCCCTCCCTAACAATAGTTTGCTGAGTCGTGCCGCCACTTCCTTTTGTTTATGCAGGCGCGGAGCGACCTCCTGTAATAGGCGTTTATACTGCTGAGATGTCGGTAAGGAAGGAACTTAGCCCTGGTGTCGGGGAGGGGAGGGGTTGCGGGATCTGTTGCTCTCCTTCCCGGAGGTGCCACCGACTCGGGGCCCCCACAGGTCTTCGTTTCTCGTCAGCTGTTTCCTCTTATTTGTTGTTGGTGCTTCTGGGAGAGCCTCCTTCTCAAGCCAGACATGGGCAGAGCCTTTGTTGATTGGATGGCTCAGGACCATGTGACTGGCGTGCTCCCAGTCGTGTATAACGATCGGGGTAGGACTGGATGTTCCTCTGCTCTGTCGGGGGGAGAAGCAGCTGCGCTGAGAGGAGTTTTCTGCTGCTATCAGTACAGCTGCACCAAGTGACACCAACACTACCATAAGTCCCCCCCCCCCGCATTTTTCCCTTTGCAATGTGACTTGGCACGCATTCAGCATTTGTTGTTTGTGACAATCTCGCATAAGCTGTCTTAGTTTCAAACTCCCCTCCCCCATTCTTAAACTAATGAATGATGAATCGTTATTACCAGCTGGAACATCTTAATAGCATAAAGAAATTGCTAAAGTCATGGACCACTGCAAGCTTAATATAGAAGAAGAAGAGCTTGGATTTATACCCCACCTTTCTCCTGTAAGGCGACTCAAGGTGGCTTACAAGCTCTTTTCTGTCCCCACAACAGACACCTTGTGAGGTAGGCGGGGCTGAGAGAATTCTAAGAGAACTATGACTAGCCCAGGGACACCCACCAGGAATGTAGGAGTGCAGAAACACATCTGGCTCACCAGATAAGTCTCTGCCACTCAGGTGGAGGAGTGGGGAATCAAACCCGGTTCTTCATATTAGAGTCCACCTACTCTTAACCACTACACCACACTGGCTCTCTATCATCATCTTAAAATTGTTTTGAGCTGTCGAGCATCTTTTTTCTTTCCTTCTCTTTTTGTACAATGTTCAGTCTTTTATATAGGATCACATTCATGAACTATGTTTGGTTCTATTAATGTTGAACTCTTTAGTGACTTCCATGGATGGTTCCATAAAAATCTACCTTAGAATGGATGACTCTCCCTACACAACAAAATAAATTTTGCAAAAATAGATTTATTTTTAAAAACTTGACTTTTCAGTACTATTTAAAGCTTGTTGGAGGCCTGTCTCCCTGTACAGTTTCAGGGGTGAGTTTTGAAGTGGATGCTCTCCAGTTCAAAGCTCAGTGCCTTCATAGCTACTATATGCCATTTCTTCAGAAATCACTAAATAAACAGCTTCCCTAAATACAGGGATTCAACCCAATCTCCAATAAAGCCCTTTGTCTTCCTAGACCGAGAAATTCTTCTTGTGCCATCCGAAGATCTGGAAATAAGCAGATATTTTGCTGTATGCTGTAGAAGTGTCCCTAAATGCAAGTATTCCAGTAATTCGCTAATTAGTCCTGGGAAATCCTGGTTTCTTCTTTAATAGATTGCATAGTTCAGTCACTTTAGTATTTAATTAAACTTAGATTTGTGGTCACCTTGATTTCTTTTTCACACTTGAGAGACTTTTGAATACAGTTTGTCATGGGGCTTGGAAGATGTGTTGAATCATGCATAATACCTATGTAATATGTGAAATATGTACATATGTATACATGCAAAAATATGTATACATATTTCACATATTGCACAGGAGAAGAAAGCCACTGAACAAAGGGGGGGGGGCAACAAATTATATGCCTCTTCCCTGGAAATCAAATGACATGATAACATATTCCAGTGGTGATATAAATGCACTGTAGCCTGGTATCCTGATTCTACTTTGTCTTTTAAAAATCACTATAATTTTGTTTAAAATAATTTGTAAAGATTTGTAAACTGCTTTGGGTACCAGTACTGGTGAAAGAATCACTATGACTAGCCCAGGGACACCCACCAGGAATGTAGGAGTGCAGAAACACATCTGGCTCACCAGATAAGTCTCTGCCACTCAGGTGGAGGAGTGGGGAATCAAAGAATCAGGGCTTAAATACTCTAAATAAGTAAAGGCTTCAAAAGACTAGACATTCTAGTTTAGTAAGAACCCAAATAAGGCAATAGCAACCTGTAAACATAGTAAACATCATGATGTGACATCACCTTGTGAATCAGTAATGACCTGGTGCTTGCTTAGGAGACTACTTTTAATTTTAAGAACCCAAATGCCAATTTTTAAATCAGATGCTTCTCAGAGCCTTAAATGTGTTCATTTGCATGAAGATTACTCTTGAAAGTTTTTGTCACATCAGTACAATCATGCATATTTACTCAGAAGTCAGTCCCACTACTTTGAGCATCACTTATTTCTAAGTGGGCAGTCAAGTGTCGCTTTGATGATATTGTAATTCTCCCTAGCTCTCCCAGTTTTTATTGAGTGATGAAGCAAAATTGCATAAAAACGTCCTGTTATGGCAGACACAAAATATTAACAAAAGTATATAATATTCACAAAAGTTAATGTAACTATTAGGATTTATTAATAATTAGCATGATACTATCATGAAAGCGACAGTAAAACTGTTCAGAGTGTATTTGTTTGTAAGTGAAGCATGATGTTATCTGCTTGAACTATTCAAATGGTACCACATTTGCCAAACTAACCTTAAACTGTGATGCTTTTTAAATGACAAACTTGGAGGACTGCAGATATGGTGAAAACTTTCCTTCACATAGGTAAATTTTTATTTCTTTATTTGCAAGGAATACATGTCTTCTAGAGCAGGGGTAGGGAACCTGCGGCTCTCCAGATGTTCAGGAACTACAATTCCCATCAGCCTCTGTCAGCATGGCCAATTGGCCATGCTGGTAGGGGCTGATGGGAATTGTAGTTCCTGAACATCTGGAGAGCCGCAGGTTCCCTACCCCTGTTCTAGAGCAATGGTTCCCAACCTTTTTTCACTCAGGTACCTCTTGGCAAACCATTTCCCTAAAATTGTATCCCCATATTATAAACCCGTTACATAATTTTCATGTGTAGTCCCAAATGCTCTGGCATATATCCCTGGGGATACCCATATCTCAGGTTAGGAACCACTGTTCTAGCGCAGGGGTCTGCAACCTGCAGCGCTCCAGATGTTTGTGGACTACAATTCCCATAAGCCCCTGCCACCATGTATCACAGAAGAGTGTAATGCAGCACCATCCTGGCAGCTGTGCCCATTCTGGGTGCTTTTATGTGTAGTATTTTAAGTGGCGTGGTTTTGTTCTTTAACCAAGGGACCAGAAAAGTAAGTTAGTATGCTTGGCTAATAAAGACAAAACCTATTTTTAGGTTCAGTGAAAGTATTGTTTGGATTAAGTTCAATTTCATTGCAAACCAAGCTAAATTTAAGAGAAACTAATTATAGCTGAAATTTAAAATGATTTTTATATACCCTGCCAACCTGAGGTGGCTGAAATCTAGCTGACATCTCCTGTATGCAAAACATGTGCACTACTACTGGAAAAAGTAGTTGTCATAGTTTGAGCAATGCAGTTAAGATGTTGAAGTTCATGGCCCTCATCCTGCTTTCATTTTAAAAAATCCTATTTAAAATACATCTACAATTCAAAATGAGGTGGGTGTTCCTAAGGAGAACTGTCTTATTAGGTGCAAATAGAAGCCTCTGAACAGTGTTTAGGGACAGCCCTGCAGAAAATGCCTAGCTTCACAGGATAAGTACTTGAGGAAATGATTCAGATTTGCAGTGTATAATCTTAAATCAAGACTGCACTGTTTAGGACTGACCTTTTTCTTTTTAAGTACACCAAGCTGAAAATAACTCTTCAGATGTTTTTTCCCCTGTAGTTGACTTTAAGTGATAAGGGAGTTTGCATCTAGCTTAATGTATCTTTCATCCCTTTTCTGTCTTCTAAGTGGTTATGTTGCTTGAACAAACTTGTCACTAAAATACTGTAATTACAAGGAGTCTGGTGTTCTGTTTTTTAAAAAATTACCTCAATTTTACGAAGAAAAAAGAATGACAAATTAGAGCAACGGACAGTGCCACCACCAATAACATGTTCAAAGTAATGTTATTTTATTTTATTGCCTTCTGGCAACTCTGGTAGGGTTTCACGGCAAGAGACGTTTGAAGGTGGTTTGCCAATGTCTGCCTCCATATCATGTTTGAAATATATGGGTGGTTTTTTTTATTCTAAAAGTCTTATTCAGTTCTAGGAAAACAATATATGTTTAAGGGGAGGTATACAAAAATAATCGGTTGTCCTGAGAATTTACATAAGCTTTGAATTTCTAAAAGTTCTCCCAGACTTGAATACTAAAATTGCCGTGTTCAAATAGTTCAGCTTAATAATAGGTTGTTTGCATCATTTTTCGATATAGCCTATTTAAAAATGAAAGTGACAGTATAAAGCAAAAGGAAATTCACAACGCAACTTGGATTTTTT
This sequence comes from Sphaerodactylus townsendi, assembly GCF_021028975.2. NCBI lineage: Eukaryota > Metazoa > Chordata > Lepidosauria > Squamata > Sphaerodactylidae > Sphaerodactylus > Sphaerodactylus townsendi. The sequence goes on from NC_059425.1 coordinate 66,285,051, forward strand.
TTTCTTGGAATGAATTATTTCTGCAGGGTAGATCTTGATTGTTTGTTTTAAAGTATTGTTCAGTTTAGCTTCATGTTTATGAGCTCCAAATCTAACCAGTGACTGTGTTGATTATTTCACCATAAAAAGTTAGACTGGGAATGTCCAGTAGTTACTAATATTTCAGTCAAACATACTTGCTTTCCTAGAGTGGTGATAGAAAAGCTTGCCTTACTCACTTGTCTCTGAGGCTCATTCCGCACATGCAGAATAATGCACTTTCAAACTGCTTTCAGTGCTCTTTGAAGCTGTGCGGAATGGCAAAATCCACTTGCAAACAGTTGTGAAAGTGGTTTAAAAACACATTATTTTGCATGTGCGGAAGGGGCCTGACACAAGGTTAGTTTTCAGATTTGAATTTCAATTACAAGATCTTCTTGTACAGGGAGCTTACCAGGATTATAAATAGCAACTTTTGTTTTGAGGAATGTAGATAGCTCTACTATTCATAGTTTTTTGGTAACATCTAATTCTGTATCTTAGCTAGTGTCTCACTTCCCCCACACCAGTGTTAGTAAGAATATTTGCTGGTGACCAGAGCAGGCTGCTTGTATTCTTCTGTGCAGCATGAAGGATGTTAGAATTCTGAGTTGCTGTTCTGTTTCTTTTCTTCTGGGGGCGATTTCGCACTTACCGTGTGAACTCAAGTTTGATGTATGTTCAACCCAAATGTTCCCCACATCTGGTGAATCCGATGTGGGTTCGTCCTGCTCTGCTCCATTCTGCCATTAAATTTTCGACTCCACCTCCAGGGTGGGGTACACCGGCGAAGCTAGGTTGAACTCAAGCGAAGTGGGGAATCTTTGTTGGGTCGATTCGCCAGTTCAACCAATCACAGACAAACGTTTTGGGCATGCGCAGAACGGAAGACTTGCGCCAACAAAAAGTGTGCCTTTCCCCCCCGCTTCCGCATAACACTGACGACCATGGGCAGCAACGAAGGGTAGATTGCACGCTGCTCATAGCAACAAAATGGCAACATTTTTCCTTCACAGTACCGTTTCGCCCAATCAACGCTACATAGCTGTAACGTTAAAAAAATGAGGGGGGAAAGGGACGCACGTTCGCATTCCTGCCCGAACGCAGCAGCCAATCAGGCACGACGAGTGAATGACGTGCCGAGGTGATCCCGCCCGCTGAACTTGGCTCCGGCAGGACAACCTCGGCTGCTGTGGGAAGCTACGAGGGATTGACATAGGTCGACTCTTTTCAGCCTGATGAGTCGATCCTATGTCAATTCTCAAGTGCAAAATCGCCCTAAGTTATGCTTTAAGAGGGCATAATGTAGAAGTATAATGTACAGGATAATGCATCCTGACATTAGGGGCTGGATCCAGTATGTTTTGTGGTTTTCCTAATACCTGGGACCCTAATAGAAGCACATGCAAACTTGGTGGTAGCACGTGATCTTTTGTGTTCTGTAAAAAGATCAATGCAAACCACTGTTCTTTCAAAGGAAAATGCTTTTTTCTGTGGGGAAAGTGACCGTTGACTCCAGGCTGCTTGATCCTAAATCATCTGTGCGTCTGATAGTCATGGATTCAGTTTTTAACAGTTAAATATAGACTTTGCTTTTACATGCCAACAGTAATCTGATTTCATTTTTGATGAGGCAATAAAGTTTCAGTTGTAAGAATCAGAAACTATCTTGATGTAGAGTGAATGTGATGTGTGCAGCGTAAGAGTGTTGGAAAATATTTTGGGAGTCAGAGAAATGCTCAAAGGATATCGCTTGGTTCCTGGCCTGTAGTAATTGTTAAATCTTGAAGTTAATCTGCAGCATCTGGAAATCTGTGAACCAACCACCTGTAACTGCCTCTCAGTTCAAATTGTACTAGCAGGCCCAACTTAGTTGTATATACTAATTATGATATGCAACTAGTTAACCTAACTGGGATAGGTCTCATTGTAGGACTGGCCCCCAACCCTCTGCGGAGGGCAAATTCCAAAAGACAGTGGTGGATGCTTTTGGCCCTTGGCTTTTGGTTTGTGGTTTTCAACAGTCTATCTTGTTCCCTATGATGATTAACATATGCTTGAAACTACTGTGTTATGGACCCTCAAAATGTAGCCCCATCTACTATTAGCTCCGTTTGGAAACAATGGGGGATGGGGCACCCTCTTTGGGAGTCCATAACTTTGGACCCCTTGAACCAAACTTTGCCAAACTTGGGTGGTATCATCAGAAGTGTCACCTGATGATATCCTGAAATTTTGGTGCTGCTAGCTTAAAAACTGTGCCCCCTGGAGGCCGACAAAGTAAAAACCCTAAAATATTTTTTAAAATTCAGCTGACTCGTGTATAAGTTAAGGGGGGATTTTTCAGCACAAAAAATGTGCTGAAAAACTCAACTTACACACGAGTATATACGGTATATGAATCTGGTACATTTACAGCCTTCTATAATAGTAAAGTACCCTACTCCTCCCTTCCATTAGAATGTAGGGAAATAATCACATTATCCTAGCCTGGTTTTACATCAGGTGGCATACAGTACTGATAAGTCTATGCCCCTGTCATTGAGTTGTTTTACCGCTACTGTCCCAGCAGTACAGGCAGCTGCTATTTCGGAGGCTTAGATAACACTTATTTATTCAAGTGCCCCAGTGCCTCAACTTCATGTGCATTTTTTTACATCATCAATTCATCATGTATGATATATAATTCAAATGACTAATGTCGAATGAAAATGTTCAGAATTGTCCAGGGTAGTATAGCAAGTTTAGCCCACTACCCTGATGCAAAATACAGAATACTTATTCAACTCTTCCTAAAAATATCTAATTCATTTAATTTTAATTTTATTTTATTAGATATAATATTCTGCTCTTTCCTGGGTCAATAGGCTCAAAGTGGCTAACAAAGTCTGGAAAAGGTAACAATATTTTAAAAATTAAATGTAAACATCATCAGTAAAATATTAAAATTCTTATTCCAGATGGTGTTTAGTCAATATTTCACACAGTTCCAAAGTGCTACTAAGAAGCCCTGTCTACAGCAAGCAAATACCCTCCTGTTTATTCCAGTCCAAGGAAATGCTTCTCAGTATCGTACTGCTCCAGTTTCTGGAATAGGTTTTATTACATGAATTTTAATACTGATCTCATCTCTCTCTGCTTTCAGCGCTCAAATAGACTTTGACAATGGGTCGGATTTTCTTGGATCATATTGGTGGCACTCGGCTGTTTTCCTGTGCCAACTGTGACACAATCTTGACTAACCGCTCAGAGCTCATATCTACCCGTTTCACAGGGGCTACAGGACGAGCCTTCCTTTTTAACAAGGTTAGTGGGGATTGAAGAAAAATGTTGCTAAACTTTGTCCTGGATTGCATTGCTACTCAGATCACAAATGACACTCTGCCCTTATCCTGTGTTGATTTCCTTTTTATCAATCTTGGATCTGTTTGGAAATATAATACTTATCTATTTTAACCTTCATCTCTACTCTTTGCCAAAATTTAATTTCTCCTTGGGCGTCTGTCATGTCTTAATAAGTTACGAAATCAGTATTTTCCATCACCTTACTGTTACAATATTCTTCTATGGGTGACATCAGTGGGGACGCTGGAGGACTAATTCTCCTTCGTATTGCCTCCCAGATTTTTAGTAATTCTTCATCATGAGTTTTCTACCAAATTTGCTCTAGTAATCCAAGTTCCCGCTTTCTCCTCTGTAGCGCCAAGATATACCAAGGGGCTAGTTTGCACTGAGGGCAAAGAGGACATCAGGGAGTTACCTCATTGATGGCTTCTGAGAGCCAGCTATATTAGTTCTCTACTAGGTCATCTAACAAATTGCCAGGAGGCATCAAATTCTACAGAGAATTCTGGAAACCCATTGGAACCATTGGCACAAATAGGCTTGCTTCCCATATACTATGGGAGGGGCTGGCATTCTCAAATGAACCTTCAGGAAGAAATGGTCTGACTATGACACTGTTGACAGAGATTGAGCCAATATCCACCCCCATACCAAAGATCAAGTCCAGGGTATGACCTGCTTGGTGCGAGGGATCTGACACAAATTGGGAGAGTACCATCATTGCCATGGAAGATATCAGGTCATATCAGCATGGACATTGAAATCTCCAACAACAGTGTATTGTTGAAGGCTTTCAAGGCCGGATTCAACTGCTTGTTGTGGGTTTTCCAGGCTACGTGACTGTAGTCTGGTAGATCTTGTTCCTAATGTTTTCCCTGCATCTGTGGCTGGCATCTTCAGAGGTGTATCACAGAGAGAAGTCTGTCTCTCCATGATAAACCTCTGAAGATGTCAGCCACAGATACAGGCAAAACATTAGGAACAAGATCTACCAAACCACAGCCACAGAAAACCCACATCTCCCAGAACAATCAGTGTGGGGGACTCCCAACAGCCTCAGCAGGTTTTGCCCTGGTGTGTTAGGTTGTTGGTACGCTAGCCTGATGGTACCTGAATTCTCAATATCCAGTGCTTGACCAACACAATCAGTACCCTGGATCTTTGGGACAGGGAATACCCTGAAGGGAAAAGACTGTCTACAACATCTTAGGATGGGAGCATTATCCTAGTACCTGGATAGCTAGCCTGATTTCGTCAGATCTCAGAAGCTAAGGAGAGTTGGCTCTGGTAAGTATTTGTTTGGATAGACAACCTCGAAGGAATGACAGTCAGGCAATGGCAAACCACCTCTGAACATCTCTTGCCTTGAAAACCCTATATGGTTGCCATAAATTAGCTGTGACTTGACAGCACACAAGAATATACCCACTATCCTTATTGGGAAGCTAAGGGTACATAGAACAAGTCTATTGTTACCTATGTGGCTTTCAGATAGCAAAACTGAGTTCACTGTTTGACTATATATGTGCTGAAAGCAATGGTCGGTTACCATATTCTTTCTGTCTAGAAGTTGTATATGTAGTGGTCATTTAAGTAGCTTTTTAAAAATGCAGGAACTCTGTCCTCATTTGTATCTTATCACCTACAGCTATGTCTCATTTTCAAAACTTAAGCAAATAATTAGACAAATCCTGGCAGTCTCACCATTGAAACTATACCATAGTGATCTACTGACAGCAAACATCAGACCTCCAACTGCTGAACTGCATGCCTAATCTTTTTTCTTTGTCTTTCCTTAGGTGGTAAATTTGCAGTACAGTGAAGTGCAGGACCGGGTGATGCTCACTGGCCGCCACATGGTTCGTGATGTGAGCTGCAAGAACTGCAACAGCAAGCTAGGCTGGATCTATGAATTTGCCACTGAAGACAGCCAGCGCTATAAGGAAGGCCGTGTGATCTTGGAAAGAGCTTTGGTCCGAGAGAGTGAAGGTTTCGAGGAGCATGTTCCGTCTGATAATTCCTGAATGGATATGTCCTTGTCTTGGGGCTTTCTCTGTTAAAACTTAAAGAGAAAAATCAACAAAAAAATCTACTTACATACACTGTCACCTTAGCATCAGCGTTGGATTCGTGAACTACAAGAGGGAAAGAGAAATTCAGATGAAATGTTCCTTTTCTGTTTTTCCTTGGTTTTGTCCCCTTTCTCTTCAGGTTTACAGAGATAATATTGTATGAATCCTGTAACTTTGTTTTCTCAGATATGTGAGCCGTTGTAGTTAAGAACCATCTGTAAGTACAGTAAGTATTGTTTAGAAGAGAAATCAGTGGGATTTTAGTTTGCAGAAAACCCCCCACAACCTATTTCATCAGAAGGAAATTTTTACTCTAGCGATGCCTTTTAATTTATTTTCCAATGTTTGTTTTTAATTTTAATTTGTTTTTAGTAAGACCTATCACCTGATTGGCTGGTTTAAAAAGAGATCTGATTTTGTGACGAATCCTGAAGGTCCAGTGTTTAGTCCAGTTTGTGCTGGCCATTGATTCATATTCTTGTTGGGGTTTGTTGGTAGTACAGAGCTTGTGCTTGTCTGTCTCATTTTTGTTATCCAAATATGTTGTCATTCCTCATTTAAACATCTTTTCAACCACATGACTAGTGTTGATATCTTTTTTAAAAAAACAGGGCAAAACTTCTCTCTGTTTTCCAGTAGTAACTTATATTATTATGTAAGTGAATGGCTATTAAGTCTTGTGTTGCTTTTATGTTAGTAGTGATGGAGGAAGAGCATTTAACTCTTGCTGAAGCAGATTTTTCATCTCCTGGCTGACCTCTAAAAGAGTTTCAACTTTTCTACTTAATCTTTTCTGTAACATTTAGCTTTGCATTAAAAAATAAACCCAGCCATAAGGAAGAAGGGCATGCTAGCATGTAGAGTCGTGTATACAGCCAGGTATCAACTCCGCATCTTTTAAAATGGCAACGACTTGTCCTCAAATGCTGCTTCTCATGTCAAAGCTCTTAGTTGCATCGTACCATTGTGGTGCTGTGCCTTTACTGTTTTCACCAGCACAACAAGCTTACCTGGCAGTAGCTGGGTTACCTGGTGCTTCCTATAGAAGTTGCTTGTGTGAAAATATTGATATCTTGCTTTTCTGAGCAAACCTTCTGCAATCAGTGATGCCCAAACATTTTATCAGTATGTCCTGCCAAGTTATACTTTTTTCTCTTTTTTGGAAACCTAAAGCTGTCTTAATCATAATTTTGTACTTTTCTTGACAGTACCAGGTATTTCATAGGCAAGGTGTTTGCCTTAGTGAAAACTGACTCTAAAAGATCTTTTAGCATTAAGTTCCTATGAATGAACAAGGCATGCAAACAGGGCATCATTTTATCTGGAACAAAATAATAGTCATAGCTACAATCCTAACTGCACTAGTCTAGTTGCACAAGTAGCTTTAGAAATGCTTTTCACAAGCCACCCCTCTCACACGTGACTATCAAACTGTAGTGGTGGGGGAGTGGGGAGCGATGGTTGTACCAGTCACACTGCTCAGGTAGAATTGTTTTTGCTCATTTGAGTTACAGTTTGGGCACCCCTGTTCGCTTGATCTTTAAGCAGCTTTAATATGCAACTTAGAAGGAAGACATGTAGATTTGTTTATTGGAGTTGAGTTGAATCAGGATGCTTGAATAATAGTGTGCTTGTGCCTCAGATGAATAAACTTTAGTAGATCACCATTCTAGTATAAGGAGTATTTCACTAACTTGGTAACTTCTCATTGGCACAGTTCTTGATGTACTCTACATGTATTTTGATGTTGAAGTACAATAAAGTATGTTTTGTCCTGCTTTCTCTGACCATATGATTCACTTCTTCAAATGTACCTCTTGAAACTCTACAAATAAATGCTCAAAATCAGAGCTCTGAGTAGTGTTAACCTCTTCTTGATGATTGTTCAGCCCTTGCTGAATGTGTAAAATTTGTGCCCAATTTTGGACACCTGTCATTTCTCCAACTGACCAACTTTTTGATCCTTACTATGATTCTCCCATTGAAAGGTGTGTTAATGTATCAAGATGGTATATCCATATAATCTTTCCATGAATTAATGGATTGGAAAGCCCTTGCTTTTGTAATGAAATATGCAATTTCATATGTGATGGTGTTTGTCTCTGTAGAAGGCTATTCAGTGTAGCAAAACTGTTGTCTGATAAAGTGCCCTTAGTGCACAGGTGTCAAACTCGCGGCCCTCCAGATGTTATGGACTACAGTTCCCATCATCCCTGCCAGGGGGTGATCATGCTGGCAGGGAATGATGGGAACTGTAGTCCATAACATCTGGAGGGCCGTGAGTTTGACACCTATGCCTTAGTGCTTTCTCATGTTCTGTCACTCACCCCCCCCCCCCCCCAAGTCAAACTCAGGTAGTTGGAGCAATACCAGACCTTACAGTGGCACTTAGGTGGATTCTGCATGGGCCAAATACAGCAGTGTGAAAACGGTGTAAAAGGGTTTACACCATTTTCACACCACTGTTTTTGACCCATGCGGAATCCGCCTTAGAGTGGTGCACTGCCAGTGTTTAGGGATGTTATTCTGTGAGTCAACCACCTTGCATCACTGGCTTGATCGTGCTCCTCCCAAATTGAAACGTTGAAAATTGCTTATGTTGATAAAAGCATAATTGGTACTTAACAAAACAGAATTGTTCTGCATTATCTGGATGGCAGAGGTGTGCATTGTTACAGAAAAGCTAGAAGTTTTCTTTAGTATTCTGGTAACCAGCTGGCAGTTTGAATGGTATGATAGGGATTGCTGTACGGCCAGCACAGACTTTGCAGTTTGCAGAGCTGGTTTCTGGCTTCGATCAAAGCACTGTTCTTATTCAGAAGGAATTTCTGGAGCTTCAAGAAGGTTAACCAAAATTTCTGGGGGGAAATGCCTTACTTAGGGTCACAAATTCCAATTCAGTCATATTTTTTTAAAAAATTTATGGAATGTATTTCATATTGATTCCAGTTTGATTCTAATGCAGATTGTTTCACTGGCATTAGACATTTATTCTGAACCTCTTTTTTATGTAGTTCTGACAGATTTCCTACCTGTTGTGAGGGGGAGGCTGAAGGTCCTTTTGTGCAACTTGGTGGCGAAGGGGAGGAAAAAAAGAGGCTGGGTCTGGAGGCAGAATGCATCAGAATGCAAATGTCTGGCAGGTTTGTCAGCACAGCATTATATATTCAACTGGATGTGTGTTCTGATGCAACTTATTTGTATATTATCATGGGGGTAGCTGAGGCATCAGTTTGCTAAACCCTGTGGTGCAGGGTATATTCAGAGAAATCAGTTTGGAAGACAATTTCTTACAACTTTTAGGTGAATGACGGCTTTTGCAGGCAAAGTGGACAATTCTACAGAAATAGAGACAAGTTTTATAGATCCCTAAAAGCAATGTTAGACATATTGGACATCAAAGGCAAGATGTGTAATGATTATTTTTTCAGACTTGCTGTTTTACAAGTGGTAGCTGCAACTTAAGGGGGAGCATTGAAGGGCTATACAATCCTTTCCTTCATACATTTTCCTTGCCCAGAGTTGCCATCCACAAGGTATCTTATAAGGGAAGACTTATTATTAGTATTTTTTTCTCCCCATGGGGAAAAAAGTAACTGGGAAGAGGGATCATTTTCATTGTGGGGAAAGGCACAAAGAGAAAGAGTTTAATGGCTCTTATTTCTCTGTGCCAGTCTCCTACTTTTAAATTGTAAACACTTCGGGGGGGTGGGGGGTGTAGCCAACCTAAGACCTGTAGCAGTGCGGAGGATGAAAGAGTGGTCTTTCTCCCGGAATGCTGCCTTGGCAAAACTGGCAAAACAGTGCCCTGAAATGAGTCTGTTTTCAGAAACTCCATCTTGGGACTGTCTGAACTTGTGGGCAAGAATGCCTCAAGGACTCCACCCCACCCATACAACTTAATGCCTGCCCATACTCAGGAAACAGCATCTGAATATGAACAATAGCACACCTGAGCGAACCCAGTTCTCTTTTGTCTAACCTTTCCTGTGGCTCATCCCCTTGTGACCATCTTATTTTGTAACGGCCAGTTACCTGTATTGTTGAAGGCTTTCACGACCAGATTCAACTGGTTCTGGTGGGTTTTACGGGCTGTGTGGCCATGATCTGGTGGATTTTGTTCCTAACGTTTTACCTGCATCTGTGGCTGGCATCTTCAGAGGTGTATCACAGAGAAAAATCTGTTTCACACTGTGTCTAAGTGAGAAGGGAAAGTTTAGTAGGGTATATTGTCCCGGGACATAATATTGTTCCAGCGTCGATCATCCAGAGCCGAGCCATTAGGTCTCTGTTTCCTGGACATCCACTACAAGACTGGTAAATATAATCTTTTGATATCCCTCCCTTCTCTCTCTGTCTTTCACCTCTAAATTATATCCTAGGAAACCTTGAATGCATGTGTTTTTACCCCAGTGAGTGAGTGAAATTTTGTTTTATACCATTTGTTATTTTCCCAATAAATCCTTTAAAAAAGAATTTATTTTTCTCTGCTGGTTTCTTATGGTGAGCTGAAGCATGTAGGGTGGGCAGAAGGGATAGGACCCACGTTTCCTCTGGTCTAACAAGGGAAGCATGGGGGGGGGAGTTACTGAGAGCTATTGAGACTGTTAAAAAATATAATAATAATAATAAAAGGGGATGGGGAAATTAACTTGATCAAGTGAATGTAGAGAATCCTGGAGGGGGAGATGTGATGTGAGAGGAAATACTTCCAACTTTGTTGCATCCTCTCCCTTGACATACTTGTTCTAGGGCTGGAGTTGGCAATTCCAGAGCTGGATCAGAGGGAATGTTGTGCCTACTGATGCTTTATGGTCCCCAAATTTGTGAATAGCAATCAAAAAGTGCAGAAGACCATTAATTTTAGCACCGCCCTTCAACTGCTAAATGTTGGTGGGTTAATATCGGGTTATTTTAAAAGACTATCATGGCTTTAGCCAAGGCAGTGGCTCATAAAACCAGAGTTCTGTTTGGTTGCTAGTTTGGGTAAGATCCCAAATGGCATTTGCTTTACATTGATGTACAGGAGGTCTTAGTTCTACCTCTTAGGCTGCTTCTGGACAGCTCATTTGCCTTTTGTTCAGTGCCGTTGGGAAGTGGGTTTTTCCCCCTGCTTTCCCATAGCATTGTGATATGACTCTCAGGGTTTCCCTGGTTTTCTTGAATGTTTTCCAAACCTGGTTTGTTACAAAGTTTTTTTTTTTTTTTTTTGGGGGGGGGGGTGGTTTGCAGCAAATCTTGTAGGGCTGCCATGTGGATGCGAAAATTCAAATATTTTCCGTCCCACTCACAATACAGCCATTTCCCCCGCCTCTTTAGAAACCATCCCTCCCCAAAATAGGGGCTTTGAAACTTTTTAAAACTAATGGCTGATTACCATTATATAGTTACAAATCTCTGCATAGCCCTGTAATGGAAGGGGATGATGTGTCATGGTTCTTTAAAGGCTGCTTTTTGTTTTGTTTTTTTGTTTTTTTGCACTCAGATTATTTGTGGCAACCCCATAGGTTTTTTAAGGCATGAGATGTTCAGAGGTGGTTTGCCATTGCCTGCCTCCAAGTCACAACCCTGGTATTCCTTGGATGTTGCTAGGCAAGGCTGAACCTGCTTAGTTTGTGACATCCGAGGAGATTGGGTTAGCCTGGGCTATCCAGGTCAGGGAAAGACTGTAAAGGCATTCCTAAATCTGGCCAACTTTAAAAAAGAAAAAAAGAGAGGGATAATCAGTCTCACCTTCCTTTTACAGTGTTACTTTCCACATCCCTGTATGTTTCATGCAGGCACTATATCAAGCTGCTGGCATCAGCAAGTTGGTTGCAGCAGCATTACATAATGGCTAAAATACTTCTTTCCAAAACTTTCAGTAACTGTGCCTGTGATCACATCCTAAATGAAACGCGCCATCTTGTGGCTAATAGGGGAATGTAACATCCCCAATTACAGCTTTTCACGCTAATTCCATCCTAAAATCAAACGTGAGCAGGTATAGTTATGATGGTGCTGGACAATTATTTTATCATCAAATTCAGAAGCATGCATTTGTACAAAGTGTACGTGAATGCAGGTGATTGAAGGGAGAATGAGGTAGCAGAGCTCTAGATGATGGAATGGACAATATCCATTCAAGCCACAGCAGTAGGACATGTTTTATGCCAGTTTTTAGTTTGCTGTGCTACTTTCCTTTATAAGGAAGGTTTTTTTTAACATGAACAGATTATAATTAGAATACTACCCCATCTTCCTATTCCTAATCTTAAAACAAGGGGTATTTTCAACTCTCTACAACTTTGGCTTGCAGCTCTCTTGTGAGAGATAGTGGCTATTGTGGGCTCTATTTCTATCTGATTTATGTAATGCTTCAGTCAGGAATTATAATGCATAATCCAAAGCAAAGTTCTGTAAAAGTCTGATCCTGATTCTGGCTTAGCCTTGTGTTTGTTGCATGGATTTCCGTGCAAATACTATGGCCCAGCAACAGCCACAGAAAGAATCTGTTGCTTTAAGCTGTAGGTGTTCCTTTTATCCTTTTTGGGCTTCTAACATTTCTTGTTATTTAAAAAAAACACTTTTTGTTTTTTTCTGCACACCTCCGCCTCTTTTCAGGTTAGCAGAAAGACCTATCTTGCCCGTTTTACAGCTTCAGTCACCAGATCCAAAGGTTTGACCACCTTTGCGATTAGTGGTGTTGATAAACAATGACTAGTAGGGAATAAAACACAGACATCTAAGAAAAAGGAAAGTGAGAGAACTTCCTTTTCTGTAATATTAAAACTTGGAGGAGCAGTAGAATCAGGACAGCCAAAAAAGGGAAAAGTACATTATGCAGTGCATAATTAATGTGTGGGACTTGTTGTCGAGTAGTGCAGTTATGTTCAATGGCTTTAAAAAGGGGTTACCAACTTCAAGGAAGGTATACTTGTAGGTCCATCAGTGATTAATCTGGATGGGTAAATGGGCCTTTGTACCTGTTGCAGTTGTTGTTGGTCCACAATGTTGTTGGTCCACAATGGCTACTTGGGAGGGTGGAGTTGGTCCACAACAGGGAGAGCCTTTGACCTCACTGACCTGATTACAGGCTTTGAGGAGCATCCGAATGATCAGTGTTGGAAGGAAGATGCTGGACTAGTTAGATTTTGATGTGCTGCAGCAGATGTTATCTGAAATTTATTTTTGGCCCTCAGTTACATTATTTTATCTGAGATGTTTGCTTTCAGGACAGAAAATGTAAATTTGAACTGCTTTCATTCTGCTTGGAATGTCTGTCTTGAATGTAACTTACAGCAGGGGCATAACGAGGCAGCCCTGGGCAAACTGTAGCCCTGGGCAAAACCTGAGTTGGATGCCCCCCCCCCAGGGTGGCCACTCCACCACGACCAAAAATTTTTTGCGCCAGGACATTGGTGCCTGCAGGGGGTGCAAGGAGTCCAAAGTTATGGACTCCCAAAGGGGGGGTGCCCCAACCCCCATTGTTTCCAATGGGAGCTAATAGGAGATGGGGGCTACAGTTTGGAGGGTCCATAACTTTGGACCCCCTGAACCAAAGTTCTCCAAACCTGGGGGGTATCATCAGGGCAGTCTCCTGATGAGACCCTGAAAGTTTTGAGACTGTGCATTCAGAAATGTGCCCCCCTCAGCCAGCAACCCCCATTGACAGTCATACAGAAAACTCAATGCAGAACAAAGATTCTTGGGCAAATTTCTGGGATGTCCCTGAAGGGGGCACGTTTTTGGATGTATTGGCACCAAAATTTCATCTGGAAACTGTCCTGATGGGACCCCCCATGTTTGGTGCAGTTTGGTTTAGGGGGTCCAAAGTTATGGACCCTCAAAGGGGGTACCCCATCCCACATTCTTTGCTAAGGAGAAGGATACCCTTTTGGGGGTGCCATCATGACAGTCTCCAGATGATACCCTGAAATTTTGGTGATGATTCATCCAAGAATGCCCTCCCTGCAAGAACATCCTGAAATTTGCCCAAGAATCTTTGTTCTGCATTGAGTTTTCTGCATTGCTGTCAATGGGGGTTGCAGGCTGGGGAGCACATTTCTGAATGCACAGTCTCAAAACTTTCAGGGTCTCATCAGGAGACTTCCCCAATGATACCCCCCAAGTTTGGTGCAGTTTGGCTGTTCTAGGGGCCTGTGCCAAAGTTATGTGGGACCCCTCAAAACTGTAGCCCTCATCTCCTATTAGCTCCCATTGGAAACAATGGGGGATAGGGGCACCCCCTTTGGGAGTCCATAACTTTGGACTCCCTGAACCAAATCTCACCAAACTTGGGGGGTAGCATAAGGACAATCTCCTGATGATACGCTGAAATTGTGGTGCCGCTAGCCTAAAAACTGCGCCCCCTGCAGGCCAAAAATGGAAAACCACTAAAAATACCCCAAAACGAACCCAGCATTTTGATGCCCCCCACAAGGTGATGCCCTGGGCAGCTGCCCACCTTGCCCAATGGGCATTATGCCAGTGACTTACAGTTCCTCTGATTCCCCATTCCGCCATATGAGCAGTGGTAAACCAGGTTGGCTCTCTCAGTCCTCCACATGAAGCCTATTGAGTTACCTCTCAGCCCCATCTGTCTCACGAGATGTCTGCGGTGGGAGTGGAAGGGGTAAGACGCTTTGAAACCCCTTACAGTAGAGAAAAACCGAGGTATAAAAACAACTTGGGGGGGATGTTGCGGGGGGGGATGACAACACCATATGGTGCTAATGCACTGTGGGCCTAATCAGGATGAGGCACTTGCAGCAATTTTTGAATTCCTCTGAAATGGTATTGGCCACAATGGGCTGTACTGTGCCTGACTGTAACATGTAGTCTAGCTTTAAGATATTTGCCTGCCATCATCTGTTCTACAGGCCAGAAAGCTTACCTTTTCCAAACTCTTATGGACGCTTAAATAAACTCTTTCCCAACACTCAAGACCCATTAAGAAGATTCATACAGTTATTTGTTTTGTTCATTTCTACCTTTCTTTCCCTCCTAATGGGGGTCCAAAGTGGCTTACATCAATCCAGGGATGTAGGTATAGATTTTTTATTGGGGTGTTTGGGGGTGGGGCCACACCCCCACCCGCCCCTAGGGCATGGCCACGCCTCCCCAAGCCCCACCCCCGGCCTAGCGCTTATAAAAGCAGCTCTCCAAGGCTGGGGACGGCAGACTCCCCCGCCCTTCCCTCCCCTGCTCCCCACCAGCTGGGCTCCCTGCCAGCAGCTGGCAGTTCCTTCTGCCCTCCCCTCTGTGCAGAGGCATAGAGGGAAAATGGAGCCCAGAGCAAAATCTGAGTTTTGTGTCCCATCTGCCCCCCTCCTCCCCCCGGGCAGCCACTGTGATGCTGGAATCCACCCCCAACAGCATAACTTTCAATGGTGTTTAAACTAGAGAGCCCAAATTCTCCTTTTAAATCCACCTTAAAGGGAGAATCTGGGGTCCCCAGTTAAACAACATTGAAAGTGATGCTGTTTTGGGGTGGATTATCACCCAACGTGAAACAGCATCACTTTCAATGTGGTGTAGTGGTTAAGAGCAGGTGCATTCTAATCTGGAGGAACCGGGTTTGATTCCCTGCTCTGCCACTTGAGCTGTGGAGGATTATCTGGGGAATTCAGATTAGCCTGTGCACTCCCACACACGCCAGCTGGGTGACCTTGAGCTAGTCACAGCTTTTTGGTGTTTGTTGTGAGGGGGGAAGGTCAAGGAGATTGTAAGCTACTTTGAGTCTCCTACAGGAGAGAAAGGGAGAGTATAAATCCAAACTCTTCTTCTTCTTCTAAACTGAGGACCTCAGATTCTCCCTTTAAATCCATGCTGAAGGGGGTGGATTTAGAATGAGAATCTGGGGAAATGTGAGGGATGCCTGCTGTCAGGGGGGCAATTGTTAAGCTAGCAGCACCAAACTTTTAGGGTATCATTAGAAGACTCTCCTAATGATACCACCCAGGTTTGGTGAAGTTTGGTTCATGGGGTCCAAAGTTATGGACCCTCAAAGGTGTAGCCCCATCTCCTATTACCTCCCATTGGAAACAATGGGGGATGGGGGCACCCCCTTTGGGAGCCCATAGCTTTGGACTGAACCAAACATCTCCAAACCTGGGTAGTATCATCAGGAGAGTCACCCAAACAATCTCTGAAAGTTTGGTGCTGCTAGCCCAGGGGTAGGGAACCTGCGGCTCTCCAGATGTTCAGGAACTACAATTCCCATCAGCCCCTATCAGCATGGCCAATTGGCCATGCTGGCAGGGGCTGATGGGAATTGTAGTTCCTGAACATCTGGAGAGCCGCAGGTTCCCTACCCCTGCGCTAGCCTAAACAATGCGCCCCCTGCAGGCCAAAAACCAAAAAACACAAAAATATTTTAAAAACCCACAAACGGGTGGGCGGAGCTTCGAACATGAATGCGGGGGGTTTGAACCCGAGAACCCCACCCTTACCTATGTCCTTGCATCATTCTCTTCTCCATTTTTCCTCATAACCACTCTGTGAAGTAGGAAAAACTGAGAACGTGTGACTGTCGCCTACGGAGCTTCCATGGCATGAGTGGCGATTCAAACCTGGGTCTCCCAGACACTAATCTCAACACTCTTAACCACCCTTAACCACCACACCACACTGATTCTTAAGACACATTTGAAATGCAAAATAGTCTGACCTATAGTGATCTGAAGCCATGTCCACAACCCTGCACAGCAGATCATGCGTATGCAGGGAAAAAATTCAGCTAGAAAAAGTTCTTGAAAGACATTATTAACTTAATTATTGTTAAATCATTCCTTTCTTTCCAGTTGAAAGCTTTTGAAGTATTTCTAAACAAACTAGTTAGATTATGTAAAACAGCTAAAGCATCCCATTACAAACTTTAACACAACCTTGGAAAAAGCTGCAAGTAGCAGTTAAATATATCAGTCATGATCCCTGGGTGAATAAAAGTAGTTAATTTAGTGCTTAGAAAATTGTTCAGGGATAGGGTTGCCTCCTAGCACCTGGCAACCTGTTCTACCCCCCCCCCCCTTGTCACAAATGCCAACACAGGGACAACAGACAGCCCAGCTCCTGGAGTTACCACAAGAAGCAAGGACCTCCTGGAAGCCAGCAGCAAGAAGGAACAACAGAGAAATACCAGGAGAGCTCGAGCAACAAGAGCAAGCCTCAGTTGTTCCAGAGAACAGAGTAGAGGCAGCACAGCTCTAGCCAAGCAGCAATTAGCAGTCCACAACAGCCTTAGATATTGAGGTGGGGCAGACACAGCCCCAGCCAGGCTGCAATCAAGGAGGAGGGTCAGAAAAGCTGAAGAGCCAGTCTCAGACCAGCAGGGCAAGACATACAGCTCACCAGCCACTAGGAGGCTGGAGCAGGGAGCTCCCAGGAGGGAGGGAACCTCCTGAGAGGGATAAAAGGAAAGCAGGGCAACACAGGAAAATGTCTTGCCCAGGTTACTAATCACTTCATTTCATAGGGCACAGAGCAGGTATTTCAAGATGATTTCTAAGGCTAAGCAGATTCACATGAGAGAAAACTGTCCTTCAACCACCCTGTTCCCAAGCTACTAGGGCTTTCCAGATCAAAAGTGTAAGCAGAGGAGGCAATTGTATGAGAATAACTGAAAACAGACATCCCTTTTTCTACCTTTGTGTCAGATCAACTTTCCATTCCATCTGAATAAGTATGGCTACTTTTAAAGTCATGCTAACAACAGGAAGAAGTCCTTGGATGATCAGTGCATTAGGAGTTGGCAACACGGCTTTATTTCTGTATTGCACAGCAGATATGCTTAATGGATTCCTTTCATCAGGCTTGCATTCCTTGAAGAGTTCATTAAGGGACATGGTGCATGCCAGCAGTTTGCACTAGACCCAGCATTTTGCGGCAAGATCAAACACATTGTAACATTCCTCTGAATATTTATTCAACACGGTGAAGTGAAAAAAAGATAGCTGAGAATAATAAATGTGGAGGCCCAACTGGTGGTCCAATGTGGTGTTCAAAATGTCTCAGGCTGTTTCTGTACAGCCCAAAAACAGCACCCTAGGGACGGAAAAAACACTGTCCCCAGGGCACTGTTTGCACAGGCAGCGCTGTGCCAACCCCGCCACCCCAACAGTGGGAAAATGGCGTCTTTCTGCTGGTGCGGTTCACCTACCTCTCCTCCCTGAGCAGTTTTGGACGGCTGGAAGGACACACCCACACTGCCCTCCAACCCCTGGTTCGCAGCAGCTTTGGGATTGCTTACACGGTACCATGCAAGCAGTCCTGAAGCTCCACCGGCATTAATTATGCCAGTGGACAGCCATTTCTGCCGCCATGCAGGAACATCCTCAGACTGTGTGTGGAGTTATAAAGCTGCTGCAGGAACTACAAGAGACCAGCAGACCACTGGAGGTTTCCTCTGTATTGAAGCGACTAGGGAGGAGTCCATGGGTGGAGGGAAGCTTGAGAATGCAGACCCCTTCCCATTGCTTCAGCATTGATCCTGGGCTGCTGATCCAAGAGGAGATGAAAATGAAAAGGGGGTCAGTTTCCTCCATTAAAAAATCAGGTGACTGGTTTTAATGGCCAAACCTTGCCATTCTGTCTATGAAGCTTCTTGAATTCCCCTTTTCTATTTAAAGGAGGGTGGGAAACGGGCCATTTCCTCAATTAGCTTTCAGCTGTTCTGAAGACCTGGATAGGCATATGTACATAAATATTGGCTCAATGTTAAATAGGGTTACCAATCTCCAGGTGAGGCCTGGAGGTCTCCTGGAATTACATCTGAGCTCCAGATGCCAAAGGATAGTTCCCCTGGAAAAAATGGCTACTTGGGAGGGTGGAGTCTATGCAGTGGTGGGATTCAAATAATTTAACAACTGATTGTTTACAAGCACCATTTTAATAACCGGTGCTGAATCCCACCACTGAGTCTATGGCATTATATCCCACTGAGCTCCCTCCCCTGTCCTTCCTAGGCTCCATCCACAAATTTCCCAGCCCAGAGTTGTCAACCCTATTGTAAGGTAGAATAAGTGTGGTGTGGAAGTTAAAGTGTCAGTCCAGGCCTGGATAAACCTGGTTCAAATTCTCACTCATCATGAAATTCATTAAGTGATCATGGTCCAGTCATTCTCTCTCAGCCTCATCTGCATCACAGAGTTGTGAGGATAAAGGTGGGCAAAACCCTCAGCTCTGTGGAGAATAGTCAGGTTAAAAACATAATAAATAAAACAATGCTGGGGGCCATCAGTCATCAAGTCGTGCATCCGAGCGACAAAACTGCATTACAATATTTAGCACAGCAACTGCCTGCTCTGATTGGCCATTGAGTGCAGGCAGAAAACTGCTTCACTTGCAAAGCTAATTTTAGCCTCCTCTAAACAGCTCTCTCTTTATCTATAAAATCACAGCTATCCGTATTCCGCTAACCTGCTCTGGATGGGGAGCTGATTACATGGACTGCCTGCTTGCACCGCAATGGTTAACTGACTGCGTGAGATTGTGCTTAACTCAACAAAACCACTGCAGTGAGAAGGAGAAAACAATGAACGGATGGAAATGAACAGCCCATCAGAGAAGAGTGATGCATTCCGGCTAGGGCGGTCCAGGCTGCAACGAGAGTCTGAAGGCTGCATCAGCCTCTGGAATCTGCATTCAAGCTGAGCCTTAGCCTTCCATCAAAGGAAGAATCTCTGCTGCACAAAAAGGGCTGCTCACCAGCACTTGAAACATGGCCAGTAACCAGGCTGGCTTACAGGATGACCAGAGCAGGCACTGCAAGCTCTTATCCTATATGTTCTACCAGGCTGTGAGAGATCACAAGCCTGTGTGGATGCTAGAAGACATGAGGACTATGGAATATTTCTACTGGGAGCAAAATGCCAGCTTGAGGACATATTCCCCTTCAGAAGCCCTGCTGTATGCTGTGGTGCACAATCACCTGCCTTATGCCCAGTATCTGCTGTCTCATTTTCCAGAGGAAGCTCTCAAAGTGCCCGGAGAACATTTCTGCTATTGCCCATCCTCTGCCCCTCACCTGGCCATGGCTGTAACATATGACAGAAGAGACATTTTGGGGCTGATCATCAGCATTGCACACAAACTGCCTAGTTTGAACTCCTACATCAACAGAGCTGGCTGCTTTCACCTGGAAGATGGCAAGACCCCTCTGCATCTCGCCTGTGAGCTCCTGAGGTCTGAGACAGTCCTCATCCTCCTAGGAAATGGGGCCTCTCCCAGGATAGAGGACAGTAAAGGTTTCACCCCACTGGATGTTATCCTAGAGCAGATGTGGGAGTCCAGAGTCAACGTAGCAACCAAAAAACTCTGCCTTGATTACCTCTTGCTATTCATGCCGAATCCCCGGTTCAAGATGTGTGAGTTTCTACGAGAACATCCAGAGCACTGGACACTCCTGCTAGGGGAGGACAAGTTCAACAGCCTGGTGGGGAACATACCTGCGTCCTTATACCTGCAAGCTATGCAAACCATTCTCCAGACTCTTCCACCCTCCCATTTTCCTAAAAGCATCCAGGAACTCCCTATACCTCAAGCACTGAAGCCTTTGCCTTGTATGGCCAAACAGCTTCCAACAAAAAATATGGTAAATGGTTCCCCCTGATTTTTTTCTTAAAAAGTATAATGTCATCTTTATTTTAACTTTTTCACAGTTGGGATTTTCAAAGTCACTTCAGGCTACAAACTGAAATCCAGAGTATTCCCATTTGTGCTAACGAAATACTCTCGGGTAAGTCATGTAAGGGCTTGTGCCTTATGGAATTTGCTTCCCAAGTACACTGAATTTTCATGCGGGCACCTTCTTGTCTCTGCTGCCACTGAAAATCCCACCTTGATATGTCTGGTGTTTTCACTTTGTAAATATTTTGTGTATGTTTTGTTTTTTAATGTGGAGAAACATATATGTTTATTACTGTCAGTTGCAATGCAAGCCTTTTGTAGCAAGACATAGGGGGTTGCTGGATGATTGAAGTGTATGCGATGATTGGATGGTCTCTGTACTCTTGCAGGCAGAGTTAACGGTGGGGTTTGGAGAGGCTTTGTGTGAGAGACAGTAAGGTGTGTGCAAGAAAGTTGAGCAAGATGCTATAGAATGTGAGAGAAATCGGAGTTCTGTTAGAAGTTATGAACCTAAGTGGCAAGAGAGGAAAATAATCCCATGGGGAAGTAATTAGCCTAAGGGGCAAGTAAGGGAAATAAGGCTGTATGGAGGTTATTAGCCTTTGTGTCTAGGTCTTTTTATAACACTTCAGACAGAGAGAGAAAAAGAACTGTTCACCTATCTGAAACTATCATGTTTATGTACCTGTCTGAAACCATGAAGCTTATTAACTATATAGAAACCATTACGCTGTTATAAATAAACTCTATTTATGTTTAAGAAAAAACACTGCTTTGTTTAAAGGATCCCGTTGCATCTCAGAGCTACCTCTACATGCTGACCATTTTGTCACTCTACCAGCTGCTATAACTAAGCCATCCTGTTCTTGAGGTTCAGCTAAGAATACTAAGGCAAGAGTCTTTGATGTCAGCATAAATAAGTAGGAAAAATTAAGGAAGTCAAAGAGGGAGCGTAATATGTTGCCACAGAAAACTACAGAGAAGAAGTGCCTTTACAAAGGTTACACTTGTAAAGAAAAGAGTCAAAATGTTACAATATGTAATTAAATACAATAGTAGTAATTTTTTTTTCAAAAAGATGTTATAGCTTACAGGTACCCAGCTTTTAAAGGGGAGGGGGGGAAGCATTGTTGTGCATGTGAAAAATTAAGTTTAACTTAATTGTTTCCCCGTTTACATTTTTCCCACTGAAATCCATGTAGCAGAATTCCTGACACATGATTAGCACTTTATGTATGGTTCTTTACGAGTGGTTCATGTATGGTTCACAAGGCATTTCATGATCGGAGTTCCAGTCCTGCACAGTGTTTGGTCGCTTCCTTCCCTACAAGGTCAGTGGGATTTAAGCAGCTCGTTGTGTGCAGCTTCTGTGCTCTCCCAAATCACTATGCTGTTTTAGAGGCAGCATGGACTCATAAGATTCCTCTGGGAGAATCTGGTACACAATGAAAAGGCAATTGCGATCAAAAAGGCTATGGCCCTCAGGACTAGTCTGGTCACTGCAAGAGCGAGGACTGATTCTAGCTGAGTCATCCTAATAAAAGGCTGGGAATTAAGTACAAACTAGCCTGGCTGCTGCAGCTGGCAGTAGTGAAGACACTCACGGGTATCCACAGACCTGACTTCTTCTTCTTCTCCTTTTTTTTTTAACTAAGTGTTAGAAGGGAGGATGGATTTATTTCCCTCCTGTCCTGGGGGAAATTGCCAACTACAACAGATATGCCCCTCCCATCACTATTCATCCCCACTGCAGGTTTTCCTCTAATTCCTGCAGTGAACATCTCTATTAAGAAATGCTATGTGGCTTTCTCCTGTGCATTAGGGCTGTACTGCCCCAACCATTTGCAATGTATCATCTGTGCAAAAAGGGATGTGACACTATATAGCAGGGGTAACTCGGAGAATGCTAGTGCTGCCTGCTTGAGGGGGGTCAGGTCTTTCTGGTTAGTGAACAAGTGAATCATCTCTAGCCAAAAGGGTGTAGCAAACTCATATTATCAACTCAGTGGAAAGTGTTACTACTTCTGTTCATATTCCAGTGAGTCACACCTACCCCATCTCGCCACTGAAAGCAATGATCCATCAACAGCCCAATCCACTTCAGCGTCCCTAGGTAATCATTGCAGCTTCAAGCATATAGATCTGTGAAGCGTGCTGTTACCTCTATTTCTCCACGTCTACCAGCAAAGTTAGCTCTTCTGATTTGGGCAACAGCGTGCCATTTTTAGCACAGTATATCCAGTTAGCACACTGTCAATCAAAATTCAGAGCACAAACCACTTCCATAAGTCAATTATATGCAGCTCCATTTGCGTGCCAAACAGTTGCAGCAATTTGCATCATCATGCAAAATGCAGACACCACTTCAGTGTTTCTCCTAAAATTACTTCTGCATTGAACAGCAGTGCTCTTTGAACTGCATTGAACAGCGTCCTTTTTGAATCAGGGGGTTCTATCAGAATAGTATGCTTTTTATTGGGCTCCAAGTTGCTCTGAGTGTCATAGGTAGCTCTCCCTTCCCCATCTTCCCCATCTTCTCCTTACAATAACCCTGTGAAGTAGGTTAGGCCAAGAGAACATGACATGACCAAATTCACCAAGCAAGTTTTATAATAGAGTGGGAATCAGATCCTGTGTCACACTACTGCGTCACCTGGCTTGGTTTGTTTATTTTATTTATTTATTTATTCTTTGGATTTTTATACCGCCCCATCCCCAAGGGCTCTGGGCGGTGTACAACACGAAAAACAACATAATCAATTAAAACATGTAAAAGCAGCGAAAACCATAAAACATGTCCAATAAATATAATAAGCTATAATAAAATAAATAGCGTTCACCAATCCATTACTATAACTCCCACCCCTCCCCCAAAAGGGGGGAGCAGTGGCGTCCGACATTCCAATACTAAAAATTCCCTCCCCCTCCAAAAGGGAGGAATGGCGAGTCTAGAATGACAGTTGGCCCAGATGTCAGGGCCAAAAAAAGGTGGGGGGGCACCTTCAACGGCTGGTTCCTCCAAAGGCCCGGCGGAACAACTCCGTCTTACAGGCCCTGCGGAACTCAGCGAGGTCCCGCAGGGCCCGGACAGTTGGAGGGAGAGCATTCCACCAGGCCGGGGCCAGAGCCGTAAATGCTCTGGCCCGCGTGGAGGCCAGCCGTATCGCCGAGGGGCCAGGGACCACCAGTAGATTGGCCTCTCCTGATCGGAGAGGCCGTGCAGGGACATATGGGGTGATGCGGTCTCGAAGATACGATGGTCCCAGGCCACGTAAGGCCTTGAAGGTTAATACCAGCACCTTGAAGATGATCCGGAATTCCACGGGGAGCCAGTGCAGCTGGCGCAGTATAGGCTGAATGTGTGCCCAGGTGGCGCTACCTGCAAGCAGATGCGCCGCTGCATGCTGGACCAACTTTAGTCTCCGGATCAAACGCAAGGGAAGGCCCGCGTAGAGCGAGTTACAATAGGTTGCTCAGATTGTACATTTCCAGGGTACAGTGCCACAGTTAGTAAACAGGTTTTTCAATTGCTTTCTAGAAGGGGCTATTATTGACTTGAAGAAGGACAATTTATTACAGTCCTGCAGCAAGCAGGGAAGTTGTACCAGATAAACATCTATTACTGTAGCTACTTTCAAAAATCACAAATTGACAACCTTTGATGTATTGTTGAAAGCTTTCATGGCTTTCATGGCACTAGGATGTTGTGGGTTTTCAAGGGTATATAGTTGGGTTCCATAAGTATTTTCTCCTGATGTTTCACCTGCATCTGTGGCTGGCATCTTCAGAGGATATGGTGGTAGTAAAGAAAGTGGAGTATATATATACACACATATATACTCTACTTGCTTTACTACCATGGCCATACACACAGAAAACTCACAACATCCTTACAGCCTTTGCTTTATGTCTTACCAATTCCTTATGTCACCTAGTCACAGGATTCCTCTGAGCCTTTTCTTTTGTGTAAAGGATGGCATTGAAGATCTTCTCCATCAGCTCAAAGGAAAGTTCCTGCTACACCACAGTCCAGAGCCAAGAGAATCTCCCCTTCCTGAACTTTTCCTGGGCACTGGAAAAAGTTATATTTTAGCTGTAGAGGAAACAGTCCTCTTGCTTCACCATTATACTGGTTCATCTCATCCTAGTTTGCTTTTCATAGGATTCTCTTAGGAATGTTTCCCTGTCAAACCCAATTTTGACAGACTATGGGAACTGCAGACAACACCTGTGTGGTGTCCACTGACCCACACATTGCTAGTGTGCCACCCCTTGTTTTCCTGAAATGTCCTCCCTGCTGAAACTGAGCTGAAAGTAGAGAAGAGACTGGCTGAGCAAACAGCTAGAATGCTCAATTGAGACAAAAAAATGATGGCAGCTTTCAGCCAGAACTTTGCAGCAAACCCTCTGTGCCAGACCTAAGCAAGGAACAAAACATTCAGTACAGCAGTTCAACAGAATAATATGAGGATTGCTGGGACTGATTCTCAGCCCCATGCCACTCAGAGAGACATTTGCTGCTGGAGTCTCTGGAAAAGGACTTGGGCCCACTGTTCAGTTCTTTCTCACTGAAGCTGCAACCTTTAATTTAGCTGTCCGGAAGGGAGAAATGGGAATGAGGGAGGAAATGTAATGAGAATACTTAGCAAAGCTCCACTAACAAGGGCTGAGGAGCAAAAATGATCTTGCAGCACCTTTAAGAGTAACAGATGTATGATGGCGTGAGTTCTCAAGGATTACCACCTCCTTCAATAGATTTGCCTCAATAAGCCTGTAAGCTTTTCATTTGAAAGAAGACCCTTGTAGAATGGAAAGGAGGCCTATAAGGTAATTCCAGGGGGAAAATGGAGGGAACTTTAATTTTGGTGACTGAAAAAGATGTTAAGTTATATCTGTTTTATGGAAACTCCATAAGGCAAGGGACAATCACTGGCAGTTTGCTATGGCCTGCCTCTGTAGAACAACCCTAGAATTCCTTATGCCCTCCCATCCAAAAACTAACCAGGACCAACCTTGTTTAGTTTCTAAAATCTGAAGAGGTCAGGGCTAAAGTTATGCATCATTCTTTTTGGTATTTTTCAGATTTGGTTTTTTGGACCCAAAATATATGGAAAATGTGAAAAAGACACATACCCATGCTGGTAAATGGGTTTTTCTGTTTTTCCCCCACGTATCTGAAAATATTTGGTTCCATTAAAGTCTATGGGTAATATTTTGGGTCTTGGAAGGGCTGCCCATCAATAGTGATCATTTCACTGATGAGACAAGTGACCCTTCTCTCTGCTACCTGCTTCCCTCCTCTTGACACCCTAGTGCTGCCCTCACCAAGACCCTCTGTCAGAGATACTTGCTATCCCTTGCCAATGGAGACTGCACACTGGAATTAGCAGGGAGCACAGAAAATTAGGTCAATGATCAATTCACCTCTTGGTGGGTTTATGGTGGCCAAGAGAGCCTCTTTCTTCCCCTAGTGGCTGCCAAGACAGTCTGTCTGGCAGAGTTTCATCAGATGTGGTCTGAAAGTAGATAGGTGGTGAATATCTTTCCCTTGACTAATCCAGGCCCTACACAGCTGACACTGTGCAAAGAATGGATCCTCTGTCACTTGGAAGTACTTCCACGCCAGGGATCTGAGGGGGGCATTCACACTGATGAGCAGCTGTGAGTACTCCTCAGAGACACTACCCGAGAGGAGCTTGGGGCAGACATGTTGTGTCCAGGGGGCACAGGAAGAGATAGCCAAAGCGGAGGGGTGAGATGGCAGCAGTTTGGAGTGCTCCTCCATCTCTTCCTCTCATGCCATTTTTGGCCTCTCATTCTTTCTTCCCCCAGAAGGTCTACTGGGCTTTAGAGGAATCAAATAAGAAAATGGTGCATGCAGCCCCTCCTCTAGTTCCTCCAGAACCCTCTTGGTCCCTGGGGTGATCTCCAGAGTCGCAACACTCTTGTCTCCAAAGCTCATCCCAAAAGTCAGCTCAGGCTGGGTAGACTCAACAACAGCTCCAGGAGGAGTAACCTGAGAAACAGAACCCTGCCCAGTGCCAGCACCTGCAGTCACCTGTGCAGGTGGCACTGCTTTATCAGCTGCCTCAATGAAGAGTGCCTTGTGGGGCTTCTTTATTGTACCACTCCAGCCAGAGGTCAGGATGGTGAAAGGTGGCTCCAGAGCAAGTCTCCCAACTGCCTGCCCCACCACAACACTTCATCACAATAGAGAAACAAGCACCAGAAAATGAAGGGAAGGGGGATGTAAGTAAGAATTAACACAAAATATTGAAGGATTCTTCCCTCCAAATCCTGAAACCCAGAGTTAAAAACTCAAAGAAGCCTGGAGAAGGAGTGAGAAAACACACTCAGACACACAAAACCAAAGGAAATATGTAAAAACAAAACAAAATCCGAGCCATGAAGTAAAGAAAAATTACAAAATACTTTTTCAACCAACCAACAAAATACTTTTTCAACCAACCAACTGCAAAAAACCCAACAAAAAATAAAAATCCCCCCAAACCACACAACCAAACAGGAGTAGACAACCAGTTGACAAGGGTTTCCAGCAAGAGATAGAAGGCCCTCCCCAAAAGAAACACCAAAGAAAAACAGCTCAGAAACCTGCCCCTTGCAGAGTCACACACACGGCCCTAAAAATACAACAAACAAACAAACCCTTAAATAATTTTTAACAAACTCAAGGCAACTGAAGGACCTTTGAGCCCTGAGCGCCAACCCCCAACAGGCCAAAGATTAAAAGGTACAACAGGCATACTTCACAAAAACAAAAATAAAATAAACGACATTATTTAGAAACAAACCAATTATTTCAAACCATTCAACATCTTTCTCTCCAGGCAGCAGTCAGTAATCCACAGGATGCAGCAGTCAAAGCTCCAGAAACTCAGAGGGAGGAGCAGCTGCTGCTAAAGGCCAAGCTTTGTACTGAACTCTCTTAAATTAGACTTCTTTTTCATGTTCTCTGGCAATGCACAGAAAAATCTGAAAGAAATCCAGCCCCCAGCCCCCAACCCACATAGCTTCTATGATTGGCCAGAGAGCAGAGCTGTCCCTACCATGACTCTAACTTTCTGCTCCCACTTCCACCCTCTCCTCTCTGTGGGTTGTTTCAATTCACATTAGGACTGCAACAGCCTAGCAAAACTGTAATGCAAAATGCATTGTAACCAATGGCTAAATAGGAAAGCCTAGATGAGCTCTCATATTTATCTATTCAAGATGCCTCTCCCTCTCCCTCCTGTTTCCCTGGAAACCAGCCAAAGGGCAGGAAAGGGGGCTACAGGAGATTGTTTAGTATTAGAACTCTGGAGCCATCTAGGGTCCAGCAATTCTATCAGTTCTGTCAGCATGGCCAATTGGCCATGCTGGTAGGGGCTGATGGGAATTGTAGTTCCTGAACATCTGGAGAGCCGCAGGTTCCCTACCCCTGCTCTAGTACAAGAAGAGGCCATCTTTGCCAGCCCAACAGAATCCACCTGGAGGCCCAGAAGAGATATGTTTAAGTTTTTTCTTTTAATAGCAGACACCAGACTCGCTTCCTACCCACCCCCTGCTACCCTCCCCCGCAGTGCCCTGATAAGGGCTGTATGAAAGCCAAAAAGCTAAATATTTTTCAGGTTTTGACATTTCAGCTCCATTTGAATTGCTACTTTTTTCAGTCTGGTTTATCCAAATGCACACTCCTAGTTAAGGCACCTTCCATTTTAAGTTCTGCAAAGGCAGCTACAGTGATTCATTAGGGCCTCCCTTCCCTTCCCTTCCCTCTCCCCTCCTTTTTTTTCCTTTCCATTTTCCAAAATTATTTCCTTTAGTCCCTTCCTTTTCCCTTTCTCCTCCCCACCCCATCCCCCTGATTCCTAAATTGCATAACATTGAATATTAGGAGGGACTCACGTTTAAACTGATTGTTGACTTGTGAGAATTTTATGCTGTCTATAGTGTAAATTCATACGATGTTTTATAGGATTATTTTAACATATTTATTATGATTTTATATCGTTTTATCAAATGTTGGAAACCACCCTGTCCAATAAACAAACTTCCAAACTGATAGAACACCAACAAATCAGAAAAAAAATTAATGGAAGTATGTACAGGATGAAAGTTAAGTAATGCAGATTGGAATTGGTGCTGTGTAGACCTAGAAGAGAATTTGTGAAGGAGAGTAATTAAGAGTGAACAAACCATCTGTGCCTTTCAGGTGCTGTGCAAACAACCTGTAATGTCTGCAGTCAATACTGGGAGGTAACCCATCTTATCATACATACATATCAGGAGAGCATCCTAGGTACAATCCATTCAGCATGCCTGATCAGCATGTTGTCATACATTTTCGGCTTCAGTACATATGTACCACAACTCTGATTTTTCACTCCCACTCCCAAATGTGGTCTCTGGGTTCCCAATACTTGTGGCTACAACTACTAAAAAAGGCTCATGTCAGCAGGAGTACAATTTTTTAGCATGACTACAACAAAACACCTAAACAAAAGAATATTTTGAATTTGAGAAGGGGAAATTCTGAAATTCTGAAAAGGGGAAATCCATTATTATCTGTGAAGATATGGTGGTCTAAAAAGATAAAGCCCTTTAAAGAGCTGCCTCCTATAGTAGGAGGTGCCTGGTCACCCCTTGGTCTCCTGAAAACCGGGAGGAAATGCTGGACAGCTCCTATGTGAGAAAGCTTATCCAGGCCCTGATTTGAATGGCATTCAGGATGTGTGCAGATCCTGCTACAATAGTGCAGAAATTAACAGTGAACTTCTATGCAGCATTACTCCTGTCTGATACACAGGATTACACCATAATCCATTTTAAGGGCTACTACCTGGCTGGCTCTTCTGAGGAGATTCCAGTTCTGTGGCTTAATGTCTAGGAAATAAATGATTGGACTTGTTCTTGTGTCTAATGGCAGCTTGGTGTGCAGAAAGTAGCAGGTGAAGCTTTTCATGGTACAAGGACAAATATGTCACCATTATCACTCATCAGCACACCAAGCTGCTACTAAACGTTTAGTCGCAGTGGCTGTTTGAAAAGTTGGCATCCCCACTTGCCAGATGCGTAGCAGCAATGGGGACATCCGAGGTGGCTTGTCCCAGGCACCGCCATTGCTGTCACGTGTTGGGGCCAGGGGCATGTCAGGGGGGTGTTGGGGCAAAAGGGGCGGGGCAGGACGGAGCGGGGGCAGGAGGTGGCACGCAGGCAGCTCATGCCCCGGGCGCAGTTCCCTCTCCCTTCGTCACTGCACCTTGCCAACCCATGTTGGATCTGAGTTGCAATATCAGTTGCCTGATATACCTATATTTGAACACATGAAATTTAGCAGTTACTTAAAATGTCCTTGCTCTGGTGTAGGGGCAACTCTATACATGAGAGCCAGCATGGTGTAGTGGTTAAGAGCAGGTGCATTCTAATCTGGAAAACCGAATTTGATTCCCTGCTCTACCACTTGAGCTGTGGAGGCTTATCTGGTGAACTAGATTAGCTTGTGCACTCCAACACATGCCAGCTGTGTGACCTTGGGCTAGTCACAGCTTTCTCGGCCCCACCTACCTCACAGGGTGTTTGTTGTGAAGGGGGAAGGGAAAGGAGATTGTAATCCCCTTTGAGTCTCTTTACAGGAGAGAAGAGGCGGTTATAAATCCAAACTACTACTCCTCCTCTTCCTCTATCCACTACACAGGCAGAGGGTTGCTTTCAGCCTACTGAAACATTTGCAGTGCTGTGCCTTGTGATAGCCATTCCAAGTGCCAGGTCATCTCCTTTGATCCTTGAGAATATTGCATACAATTTACTCTCATCTCCTTGGCAATATTCAAAAAACACATTAAAGGTAGGCCCATTCCACACACGCAAAATAATGCGTTTTCAAACCACTTTCACAACTGTTTGCAAGTGGATTTTGCCATTCCGCACAGCTTCAAAGAGCACTGAAAGCAGTTTGAAAGTGCATTATTCTGCATGTGCGGAATGAGCCTAACCTTTGGATCAGTTCTGACTCATGGCTTGGATTCACTTCAGAAAATAGGGCCTGATGGGTAGATCATATAGTTGCCAACTCCAAAACAGGGGGTCAGTGCCTAGAGTAGGTGGAGTTTGGGTAGTAAGCTCAGTATTGATGTGATCCCATGGAATCCACTCTTTGCAGTGGCCTTTTGCTCCAGGGATACTGATCTCTGTAGTCTGGAGAGCAGCTGTAATTCTGGAAGAACTACAGACTGCACCTGGAGGTTAGCAACCCTAGTAGATTGCCCATTAGCATTATAACTTCTTTAGGCCTAATACACAGCCATCACTGCTGAAACACCATGAATGCAGCATGCCATATGGCTAGACATTTTGCTTCATATTTCTCTAATAAAATGATAAGAGAAGTCACACAAATCCTCTGTGCATGCAGCTGTATTAATCTTTTAATACCGGGAGAAGAGATGTGCACCCTTTTTTCTCAGTATTTTTTGAATTCAAGTTTGATAGACCTGGACATTTTCAAAAAATATGAGTATTTTTTTGGGGGGGAGGGGACATTTCTTTTTTGTCTATTAAACCCAAACCAGATAAATTTCATCTGCTCCAAACTCCATGTGGGTCTTGGAGGCAGCAGGCAGCACAGAGCTGAATGCTAGGCCTGGCCAAGTTGATCTCTGGGCTGCCTCATCTCTGGGTTGCCTGCCATCTTCAAAACCCAGCCAGCCAGCCATGAAGTGAGGGAGGGAAAGGGAAGAAGCGGGGGGGGGGGGGGATTTCCCGCCAGTTTTTATTAAATGGCAGTGGGGCTGAAGCAGACCAAATAATGCCAACAAATTCGGCATTATCCAGAATCTGCTTTTTAACTCTTCTAAATCATTACCATTTACCCCCAGGATAACGCCCTCTGCCCCCGCAAATACCAATGAGGTATTTTTGAGGATTTTTCAGGTTCAGCTTTACCCAACTCACACCCATAAATGAAACTGCCCACTTCCTGTCTCACCCGTGGAAGGGCAAAATAACAAGCTCATTGTAGAAGTGTCAAGGAATCTATCGTGTTCCTGTCTGTCTATTTATTTATTTGGTTTATAGCCCACCCTTTCCCAAAAGGGCCAAGAGGAGCTTACATGCTCCATGTCTTGCATGTCCTCTTTACCAGGAAATAGTATTAATTGCTAAATCTACCTCAGGTTTCCATAATGCTGTAAGGGAGGCAAGTTAGCTGTAAGAGAGGCAAAAAAGGATGATGAGGAACACATGGCTGCGAACATCAAGACCAGCAACAAGCAGTCCTTCAAGTACATCAAAAGTAGGAAGCCAGCAAGGGAAGTGGTAGGCCCGTTAGATAAAGAAGGAACAAAAGGTGTGCTAAAGGATGACAGGGAGATCGAAGCTGAATGAACTCTTTGCATCTGTCTTCACCCAAGAGGAGGTGAGGAAAATTCCTGCACTTGATCCACACTTCTTAATAGGCGAATCTGAGGAACTAGCAAAGATAGTGGTAGACAACGAAGAAGTTCTGACAGCCATTGATAAACTAAATGCTACCAAATCCCCTGGCCCAGATTGCATTCACTCAAGAGTTCTTTAAGAGCTCAAGTATGAAATTGCTGATCGTCTCACTTTAATATGCAACTTATCCCTGAAATCAGCCTCCATCCCCAAAGACTGGAAGATGGCCAATGTCACACAAATCTTTAAGAAAGGATCGAGGGGACACCCATGAAATTACAGGCCAGTCAGTTTGACATCTGTCCTTGGTAAATTAGTAGAATCTATCATTAAAGATAAAAATTTAGAAACATTAGAAAAGCAAGATCTGCTGAGGAAGAGTCAGCATGGCTTTTGCAGAGGCAAGTCCTGCCTTACAAACTTACTACAGTTCTTTGAGGGTGTAAACAGGCATGTGGATAAGGGGGAACCAGTGGACATTGTCTACTTGGATTTCCAAAAGGCTTTTGACAAAATGCCTCACCAGAAACTATTGAGAAAACTCAGCAATCAAGCAATAAGAAGGGAAGTCCTCCTATGGATTAAAAACTGGTTGAGAAACAGGAAGCAAAGGGTGGGTATAAATGGGAAGTTCTCACAATGGAGAGATGTAGAGAGCGGTGTCCCCCAAGGATCTGTTTTGGGACCAGTGCTCTTTAACCTATTCATAAATGACCTGGAAGTAGGGGTGGGTAGCGTGGTGGCCAAGTTTGCGGATGATACCAAATTATGCAGGGTGATGAGAACCGCAAAGGATTGCGAAGAGTTGCAAGCGGACCTTGATAAATTAGGTGAGTGGGCTCAGAAATGGCAAATGCAGTTCAACGTAGCAAAGTGTAAAGTGATGCACATAGGGGCAAAAAATCCAAACTTCACATACACACTACAGGGGTCAGTTCTATCAGTCTCAGACCAGGAAAGGGATTTGGATGTCTTAATTGATAGTTCCATGGGAATGTCAACTCAATGCATGGCAGCTGTGAAAAAGGCAAACTCTATTCTGGGGATAATTAGGAAAGGAATTGGGAGTGCTGTGTGGTTTCTGGGCTGTATGGCCGTGTTCTAGCAGCATTCTCTCCTGACGTTTCAGGAAAGGAATTGATAATAAAATTGCAAAGATTGTCATGCCCTTATATAAAGCAGTGGTGCAACCGCACTTGGAAAACGGTGTTCAGTTCTGGTTGCCACATCTCACAAAGGATATCAAAGAGATAGGGAAAAGTGCAGAGAAGGGCAACGAGGATTATTGAGGGACTGGACCATTTTCCTTATGAAGAGAGGCTCCGCATTTAGGACTCTTCAGTTTGGAGAGGAGACATCTGAGGCGGATATGACTGAAGTCTATAAAATTATCCATGGGGTAGAAAATGTCAACAGAGAGAAATTTTTCTCTCTTTCTCACAATACTAGAACCAGGGGGCATCCACTGAAAATGCTGGGGGGAAGAATTAGGACTAATAAAAGGAAACATTTCTTCACGCAACGAGTGATTGGTGTTTGGAATATGCTGCCACAGGAGGTGGTGATGGCCACTAACTTGGATAGCTTTAAGAGGGTCTTGGACAGATTTATGGAGGAGAAGTTGATCTATGGCTCCCAATCTTGATCCTCCTTGATCTGAGATTGCAAATGGCTTAGCAGACCAGGTGCTCGGGAGTAGCAGCAGCAGAAGACCATTGCTTTCACATCCTGCATGTGAGTTCCCAAAGGCACCTGGTGGGCCACTGCGAGCAGCAGAGTGCTGGACTAGATGGACTCTGGTCTGATCCAGCAGGCTCTTTCTTATGTTCTTATGCATTTTCATCTATTAATCCGGCTCTTAAAACTTGTTAATCCTGGCCAACACTCAGTAATGGGCCTTCCATGTAACTGCTTCAGCCTTTCTGTTCACTTATTTGTGACTGTTCAAGAAGAGGAAAAAAATCCTTGCATTTGCATGATGGGTATTAATATGTTTTATTTTTGTAATCAGATGAGATATGTGTGTATAGCTAGATGCCCTCTGCAAACAGGACATTTGAAATGCATATAAATGTGTCATGTTTAAAATGCTTATAAACGTAAAGATCATATACTGAAATAAAAGAAATAAGAAAGAGGAAAAAATAACCTGCATTTCTTTGTGACTATGAGATGGTCTCAGGAAGATTTTAATTTCATTTTAAACTCAGTAAACAACGGGAGTGAGGGAGAGTTATATGCATAACCCTTTCTCATTTGGGAGGGAGTAGGGACTCTCACACACTTATTGTTCATTCAATGTGGCGATGCTCAGAGCATAATACAGTGAATGCTCAGAGCATAATACAGTGTACCTGGTAAAATATGATCCTTTCCAGTGGAGCATACTTATTGTGTTCGTAATGATGGAACATGATTGTGTAACTGTAACAGGCACCTTTGAGACAATTTTGTAGCATAATAGATGATAAGAAGCACAGCATGTTCCTTCCCCACTACTATTACCTTCACCTTCATATAAACGTTTTATTTTAATGTGCCTCCGCCTCAGAACCACTCCACCATAATATCCGTATCTTACAATGTTGTTGACTAGGTCCAGTTTGTCATATAGGGATGAGTAAACTGTACCCTTCAAGGGATACTCAGCATATGTCACTAAGGTAACACGTACTGAGAAAGACCATTATGTGCCTGACCCTGCAAAATTGCAATTTGGAAGAGTAAAGGAGCCAATATTGAGCTAGGTGGACCAGCCATCTGATTCCGTATGAGGTAACTAAATACATTCACAGTGATTGGCTTCTGTTTTAAATGCTCAGGCTATATCTAATGTTAACAGTCTTTTTCCTTAGAGCTGTTTTTTTTTTTCAGACAAAGAAACTTAAGCAGTGAAGCTTGAGTTTGCAGGATGAGATATGCTTTACTGGGTCAGGCTATGTATAAAGGGGAAGGGATGGATTCATCCAGGATCTCAACATAAAGCTGAGAACCATGGGTAAAGTTTCGTCTAGGTTCCAGACTTCTTTTAAATAAACCTCTACTCTGGAATGATAAACAATATTTCAAAATCTTGATATTTTAAATGTTATTTCTCCCAGGTGTTACAAAGCCAACTCTCTCTTCAACTTCTTCCCATTCTCAACATACACAGAACAACCCTGAATATTTTTTTTTCAAATGTTGGCTATCCCTTTCGGTGATGAGCATCTAAGCCAGGGGTCCCCAAACTACGGCCTGGGGGCCAAATGTGGCCCCCTGAAGGCATTTATTCGGCCCGCCAGGCATGGCGACGATGGCTCCATTCATGTGCAGTGGGGGCTCGAGGAAGAGGAGGAACTGGCCCCAACGGCCATTGATGTGGGGCGCGGGTCTGGCGGCGCGGGAGGGTTTCCCACTGGGTTGTTGTACTTGCAGTCGCTTGTCTGTCTTCAGGCCCCCCACAACCTGAGAATGGGGCTACCCACCTCTGCCCCCTGCCAACAAGGCCAGCTGAAAGCAAACAGGGCGATCCCCACCCCCCACCTTGCGGGACCGGCTGGTAGGTGGCAAACTGGTCTCCGTGGCTTTGACTGTTGGGTCTGCTGGAGGGAAAACAGAGCTCTGGATATACCTGCGGCCTTCGGGGTCTGCCAGATCGGCTCCTTGGGCTCCTGGGCTCCTTTCTCCCCAACCAGCTCCTTTTGCAAATACAAGGCAATGTCCCAGGTTCGTTGCTCTTTTTCTTGTGGGACTGGAGCGTTTTGCTGCTTTCTAAACATCATTGCCTGGATCAAGCAGGCATGGGAGACATATTTGTGGGATACTCACCTCCTATGTAAGAGTAGCCAACCTCTAGCTGGACCCTCCAGGGTGACAGAGATCAATTCCTCACAGGCCATCATGAGAAAATGACTACTTTGGACGCAGGTGGGCTCCCACACCCCAAACCCTGCAACCCCCCAAATCTCCATGAATTTTCTGGACCCAGAGTTGGAACCTTACATGTGGGCAATGCCTGTCTCACCCTTCCTCTCTCGGGCTACTCCATGTGTTGCTCTCGGGCTTTCTGTTCCGCCTCACTTCCATTGGCATCAGCCAGGCTGGTGAATCGCTCACTGGCTGCTAAGGAGGAAAGAACCCTGGAAGATATCTGATTCTGGGTTAGATGGAATGCTTCATTGGCAAAGTTCTGCTTTTTTTTTTTTTTTTACAGGAAGGAAGTGTATCTCCACAGCCTCCCCCAACAATATTTGGAGCCCACCCTGTACTTGACATACTTTGGTCACTGTTCTAAAAACAGACCATGACAGAAAGGCTGAAAGGTGAAATCAAACATTTTACAATCATTTGTGCACAGGAATTTGTTCATAGTTTTTTTTAGTCTGGCCCTCCAACAGTCTGAGGAACAGTGAACTGGCCCCCTGTTTAAAAAGTTTGGGAACCCCTGATCTAAGCAGTTACCAACAAAACAAAGGGAGCTATATCCAATCCACAAAACAGACTGGGAACTTAGAAGGTTGAGTCACAATAAATAAAAATAATATTACAAATATATATTTATTTTTAAGTGCAATTTCACTGTAAGAGTTAAAATATAAACCTCAAAAGGCAAATTTCATACCTGTGCGGAATCACATGAAACAGCTAAATTGGTTGCACTATAAACACTACCAAGACCATATTGTTTTGGCCCATCTACCTGATCTCTAATGTCTGTAATACTAAAATTAAATCTTTCTAAAAATATTTTACCACTGAATGTACCTAATTAATTAAACCATAGTTTGTAATGTAGGGATCTCTCTTGTTCTCTCTCTTTCTCTCTCTCAATATCTCAATAACCTTTTGTCCATGTGATTGTACTTTATCTTTTGCATGCTAAAAGATTAAAAACTGTTGTATTTACCAAAAGAATGTAATAATAAAAATTGTACACACAAATATGTACACATGCCCAAGACATATGCATGTTTTCAAAAAATATTTTATCAGATTGCATTGAAATATAATAAAACTACAGCATAAACTGGATTAATCTTTCAATTGACTGTTGAGCGTCTTTTTTTATCCTGGAGTTGAATGTCTGGTTAATTGCTTCCCCAAGCCTTAGCCTACGCACAAGGCTGCCAAGAGCCACCATGGGCCCGAAAACAAAGATTCCACCTGCCCCTATATGACCCTGATTCAAACTAAATATCATAAGGAAACAAATCACTTAACTTGCTGCTACTATAACTCTATAGTAATGAAAGAATAAACCTGCCCATCTATCTGTCCATTTATGGCAGGCCTAATAAACAGAAAATAAAGCTAGGAGGCTCAAAATTGTCCACCAACTCCAGGATGATTGTGGGAGATCCAGGGCCAAAATTGAAAGACATGGGTGAGACACCCCTCCCCTGTGCTACTTGCAATGGAAGCTAAGGAACTCAGTTTGTGATAAATATAACTCAGAAGAAAATAATGCTACATATTTGCAAACTGGTCACCAACTCCATAATGATGATGGAAGTTGCAGTAAATACTCTGAACCACATTTTCTTCACAAAAGGCAAGATACGAGAGATCTCTAATACTCTAATGTCTCTAATGCTCAGATTCTTAACCCACCATGGACGGTTTCTGGGTGACCCACTCTCAGCCATATGTACCTCACAGGGTTGTTACGAAGATAAAACAGAGAACAGAAGAACCAATGCATCTGTGTCTCTAAATTTGTAGATAATTGGAAACCCTTGATAGATTATTTGGGCAAACAGAAAAAAATGAACTGATGTGGATTTGCAGGTTAGAAGATCATAAAAATAAGATTTAGTAAAGACAAATTTATTCATAGTAACTATTAAGATATAATTTTACTTATATCATTAAAGATCGTGGTGATATCTTTATGTGGTAATATTTGGTACAGACAAAAGAGGGAGTTCCTTTGTTAAATGTACTTTTTGTGACTTTTCTCTCTCTATTCTATGTTGTCATTTTTTTAAAGACTAATAAAATTTCTTCATAAAAAGGAAAAATGCAGCTTTGGGGAGAAAGACTGGGTATGACATTTGTTTAAAATTAAATTTTAATGAAATTAAAAAGACTTTGTTGTTTGTCATATAGTAAAATATTCTATACAAAGGGTTATTCATCTTCCGCCAATACAATAATAATGAAGGAGTTGTGTTCTAATGAAGGAGTTGTGTTCTATAACCACGAAAACAGATTAATGCTCTATTACCATGCATGTAAAGGGTAGAGGAGGAGAGAACCATCCTTTACTGATTTGTTAGATCATGGGTAAATATTACCTCCTCTATCCCTTCTGTTCATAATATTAACAAAAGTTTGCCACTATACTATACTATTAAGTACACTCTGTTGCCAAGTGTGATGAGGATGAAAAGGAATTGAGAACAAGACTTGAAAATAAATTGGAGGTGGAAGGAGAGAGAAATGACTAAGAAAAGTGTGGGGAAAGGGGAGAGAATTAAGGAAAAGAGAGGAAAATGCTGTTTTATTTTGCTGCAACACAACAACTTTACTTCAGCCTTACAGAAAGGTAAGTCTACATGATAGAGTGCTATTTACTGTGTTCAGACTTCCTTGTGCCCCTAGTGTCTACAGCTGGAATTGCATCTAAAAGAAAATCATTGGAAAATCATTGGAAAGGCATTTGACTGGATGCAGCATGGCATTGGCTTCAGGAGGAGCCCTCTAGCTGACTTCACCCCCAAATTTTGTTCCCCTCACCAGTTTTCCCCTCTCAGCAGCTCTGGTTACTCACCTTCAATACTTTTTCAGATCTGCAGAAGCCCAGACAAAAACCTTTTTTGGTCATATTTAGAGTTGCAGTATAACATTATTAGAGTTCCAGGAAAACATGCAATTCACATCTATATGGCACACTGAAACTCAGAGATCCGAGTTCAAATGAAAACAAAATTTACCCACTCTTAAACTGGGTGCTGGAGTTTACAAGTAAGCAACTTTGTAGCAGACATTCTATTTGATTTGCAGCCTCTCCCCCCTCCTCTTCTGTTATCTTCTCAGCAGAAAACCACTGTTAGAGTTGGTTCCTTAAATGGCTTTTTCCAGAATGAAGTTGGGTAAATGGGAAACAGTATAACATACTGAAGATATTGTGGAAGACTGGAAAAAAGGTAATAGGCCCAAGTTATGTTCGATGAAGACAATGAATAAATCTCTTATCTGTTTAAGCATTCCATGCATGCCTCATCATATTTAAACATATT
Organism: Sphaerodactylus townsendi; assembly: GCF_021028975.2. Lineage (NCBI taxonomy): Eukaryota > Metazoa > Chordata > Lepidosauria > Squamata > Sphaerodactylidae > Sphaerodactylus > Sphaerodactylus townsendi. The sequence continues at coordinate 66,323,749 of NC_059425.1, forward strand.
GACCAAGTGTGTTGGTCCATTCGCATTTAGGACTGGCATATCTGAAATGCATACTGTTACACTGTTGATCACTGGTGTGCTAATGCTCTGTGAAAAGACTGGGGTAGCTGGTGTCCTCTAAAAATGGTGCTGCAACTTCGGCCCAGCCCCATTCACATGGGCATATTCCAGATGATCCTTCTTCTTAAGAAAACATTTGTGCATCTTGCTATGGGAACTAGGCTTCATAGTCCACCAAAGAGCCTCCCATACTATTATCAGTAATATATTAGGAAGAAGATGCAGACCCCATTCTTGACAGGAGGATGGAGACACTGGAGAAGATGGAAACAATTTCACACTGTCTGTCATCTGCCATGATAAACTGTACTGTGAGCACTGTATCTTAAGTGCCTGGCAAAATCATTTTCTCTAGCAGTTAAATATCTTTCTGGAAAAGGAACTATGCTTCCTTGAAAAGTCAGCAGCCCAGGTATGGTGAGGAATCACATGGAACTCTCTTCATATCACTATTCTGTCTAGTGTTTATGTAAAAGCAATAAAGTACCTATAGTAGTAAAGGTCATGAGTATACATCTGATAGCTCAATCCTAAGAATGATTTCCTGGATGTAAGCCCCACTGAATAAAAAGGGACTTACTTCTGAGTAAGCTTAACACTATGACATATAGGCTTATAATACAAACCATTTCACAATGAGATTCCTGTACCTCTAACAATCAAGTCAAAGAAGGAATTTAGTAAGTATACTTGTTGAAATTCAGTTTTCTACCTAACTACATAGGGCGCAGGAAACTAAAGAGTTTGGCTTTTTTTGACCTGTGCAATGGAAAGGGTGGGAGTGTGGCAACATCATCACACTAAGTCAGAATACATAGTGCTACCACTTTTTTTGTTCATGGCTGGGGACAAGTCAGTACTAGGAAGCATTTTCTTCAAAATGCACCAATTTGACTATACAATCAGTAGGCATGCAGCTCTAGATTGTCATCAGAAGAGCATTTGGTACACCCCAGAGATTCCCCCAACCTAGTATGTTCACATGAGTCAATAGTTCTCCAGACATCAGTTGAATGAGGCAGCAGTTTTCCCTTTAGAAATGCAGCACTACTGAGCATGTGACTGGTTGAGGTATTAGGATCTGCTGATTCCTTGCCATGGACCTGAGCAGCAGTCCCTCAGCACCACCTTCTAAAATCAGTTGGTCAAGTAAAAGCAGAACCACCAAGGCACGGTGCCTCCTATTCCCACCCAGGCAGCCTCTCCAGAAGAATGCCACAGTCAGTGGTATTGAAAGCTGCTGAGAATTCCTAGTGAATCAACAAGAATGCGCTTCCCCCGTCACTTTCCTGGGGAAAGTCATCAGTTAAAGCAACCAAAGCCATTTCTAACCCAAAGCCAAGCCTGAATTCAGACTGAAAAAAATCCATCTCTTCCACAACAATTTGAAACTGTGTCACTACTATCGTTCTGAATACCTTGACTAAGATTAGAATGCTAGCCGCCAAGCAGCAGTTGTTTAAGTAATCTGGGTCCATCTCACTATTTTATGAACATAAGGAAGTGCCTATGATATTCAATGACATTTTCTTAATTTAACCTGGTGCTGTTAGTGAAACCAAACACAGTTTCTATCTATAATAATGGTAAGTGTAGGAATTTTTAAAAATCAAGGGTCTAAATACCCTGAAGCTACTTGGGTCAACAACATCACAAAATTACACAGAGGGACTTATCAGTCATTAGATATGAATAGAATAAAGCCAACCAAGCAGGCCATTGCTCTCAGGGCTGCCTCAGATTGGTTCCCTGATGCCAGTTGGCTGGAAAGCCATATGTCTTTATGGGAGTAAATGTCACACCAGTCATTACTTGGGGGAGTCCCTTTGCTTCACTCTTTCCACAGGCAGTGTTTTCAGTGTAATTGATGTTTGCTCTGTGAGGACACAGGGTGGTGCAAGAATTCATAGTGGGAGAGTTGGTCTCTTAAATAGCGAGGTGTCAGTTCACACAGGGATTCAAAGGTTAATCGCAGCAGCATGAATGGTACCAAATCCAACTGTATTCCAGGATGGAAAGAATATACCTTTTCCTTTGGGATCTGACCAACTGGCAAGCAGTGTATTCTGTACTGGCTGAAGTTTCCAAATCATTTTCAAAACTGGTCCTACATAAAGTGCATGTTAGTAGTCCAGCTTTGAATGTGAGAAGTATGAATAAGCACTGATAGAGCTGCAGGATTTAGGAGGAGAAAATATATATATATATAATATATATATATATTAACTACAAAGGGAGGGTTACATGCAGATAAAATAAGAAATCCTTTCTTTCCTGTTACACATCTACATTACTGCAAGTTTGGTTACATCTTGGTACCTATCTGCTGACTCGTGCTGATGGTCCTGGTGATGTGGAAACAATCAGAGTTAACTTTACAACTTCAGATGTACATGCTCACTAACATGTAAGTGATGGCTATCTCACTGACCAATAGCTAATCAATAGATCAGGTCATAAACATTGACTTTAGCTTCAGGATAAGGGCTGCTACCACCCCCACCCTACACCCTACACCCCACCCCCACCTTGGCCCTTGGTCTGAGACTGATGGACTGAAAAACCCAAGTGGGCAAGCTTTTTCAAGATGACCTTTTTGCCTTCCCACACCCAAGTCTCAGTCAAGCATACCAGATCCACTTTTTGCACTACAAAGTAACCTTACTTTTGATTGGCCTGGCACTATACAACATCAATGTCACATATGGGTATATATTCCTAGCCCCACCATCATTATTTCTTGGAATGAGATGAAGGTTAGAAAAGGTCTGAGCATAACGTCCTGGCCTCTCCAGGGTAAACACATAGCTCCAGCCCCCAGTGGAAAGCTTTCAATACACTTTACACAGTATAATTAATATTGCCAATTACTCCAAACTAAAATCAATTACAAGAAGTTCTGCCCTCCACCCCATCCCTGTCCCAGAACAGCACCATCTACTAAGATGGCATAGGTTGAACTGTGCTATCAGTGCTGGTGCCTACAAACCTCTAGACCCTCCCCACTGTGTGATCTGCCCTAACTGTAGTCTCCAAGGTCCTTCAGCAGTGCTAATTTGAATCCTCATGAGCCATCCTTCTGATGGTAAGAAATGGGGCTCTATATCATAAATCTCCAGCATCCCAGTCCAGGCAAATTAAACCCCTCCGTGGCCTATCTAGACTTCCACTGAGCCTCTCATATGTTAGAGTTCAATTGTTTTTCAAAGGCCTCTGCCTAGTGAGTAATTGCTTAAGTCCAGACACCCACTCCATCCAAGGTAATCACTGGATTTTGTCTGCACTCTGCAGACAAATCAGTCATAGCAGAGAGGACTCTTAAGAACATAATAACATAAGAACGAGCCTGCTGGATCAGACCAGAGTCCATCTAGTCCAGCACTCTGCTACTCGCAGTGGCCCACCAGGTGCCTTTGGGAGCTCACATGCAGGATGTGAAAGCAATGGCCTTCTGCTGCTGCTGTTCCCGAGCACCTGGTCTGCTAAGGCATTTGCAATCTGAGATCAAGAAGGATCAAGATTGGTAGCCATAGATCGACTTCTCCTCCATAAATCTCTCCAAGGCCCTTTTAAAGCTATCCAGGTTAGTGGCCATCACCACCTCCTGTGGCAGCATATTCCAAACACCAATCATGCTTCTCATAAGGATGCCAGTTGAAGAACTTGGGGAAGTTCTGCTGAGCCTGAGCCGCCACTCAGCTTCACAACAGCAGCCATGTCATCCGATGGCATTGGCCCATCCTACAACCTCAGCGCAGCCAAGTCAGATCTCCCAGTTTGGCCCAGCAACACAATGCACAGCCAATTTGATGGCATCAGACAACCTATCTGACCCCAGCAACACTGGCACTGACTCCCAAGGCTGCAGTTGTACCATCTTCCTCCACTGCCAGCAAAAACATGGATCAGAATGGATCTCACTGGCAAGCCACCCCAGGCATAAGCAGAAGCAATCTCTCAATGGAGAAGGTAGAAACTTCTCTGTTTTCTTCATTTCCAGCTCCCTGATTTTCCTGCTGCCTCGACCAACCCAGGCAATGCTCGCAAAAGCTAGTTAACTGCAGCATTTCTGCCTGTGGTCTACCTGCAGCAGTCTCTTGCACTGGGAAATCTATCTTTTATCCTTGGTCTTCAGCACAAGTAGGTAGCATGATGTTGTTTGCTGGCTTAACATTGATTTTGTTGTCCCGAGGCAGCCAAAAGTCATGCTATCTTGTCCTTTGGCACTGGTGTAGGCACATTTGCTAAAACCATTAAAACACAATCACATTTTGGCGAAAGCGCGGCCGCGCCTTACCGCGGCCGCCGTTGCAGGGGTGGGGCCCGACAGGAGAGGCTGCTGCCCGGCCGCCGATGTGGCCGGTTGGTGAAAGGTTCCGCGCATGCGCCGGATCGGGCGCATGCGCGGCTGGCGTCAGTGCTGTCGGCTGGCCTGTGGGAGGGCCAGCCGACAGGAAACTCGAAGGTTGGCGCGCCTGGCGGCTCTTGCCTCAGGCGAGAGTGCGTCAGTCGAGGGGGCGGGGGCAGGGCCTTTAAAAGGCCCTGCCTGGTGGCCAGGCCCCATTCGGAGCCTGGCAGGAAGACGGTTTTCGTTGGAAGAGCGGCTTCGGTTGGTGGGTGGGGCAGGGGCGATTAACTCTCGGCTCTTGCTCTCAGGCAGAGGCTCGGCCTTTCAACCGGAGGGATTCGGCTGGACAGGGTCGGGAGGCATGCTCTGGCTTAACGGCGGTATCTGTAAAAGCAAGATTCACACGCACCCCCCCCCTTTCGCACACAGCCTTCTCGGTTGGGTTTGCAGCGGTTAGACTCCGCTCAAGGGATTCCCCCTCCCGCCAGAAGGGCCGTTTTGAAGGGGAGGAAAGGGTGATGCTCCCCCCCCATACTGCCGAAGAGGGTCATATGATCAAGGCCCCTTCAAGGATCGCAAAAGCAACGCTGTCAGGAAGGCAATCCATGAGCCAGCGGGTAAAGGGCTCAAGGAGTGGGGGTTATATCATAAGAGATCCATGTCAAAATCCCCAATTGGTGCCTGAGATTGTGGGGAGTTCTTGAGCCACGCTCATCCCCACCCATGACCCGGCTACTAGGTGGAACATGATTCTTTCCTTGGCCCTAGGCCGGCTGGTTGGGCCTCATAGCCCTCTCAGAACTCCTTGGGCTCCCCACAGATCTCTCAGAGCTGAATGGCCCAGTTAGGCTATTTAAAAGGATCCGCGCAATTTATCTCTATCCACACGAGGGCGCTGAGGATCCTAAGGCCCAGAAGGGAGAGAGGGTTTTCACACTTCGGCACCTTTTATTTTGGCCAGACGGTGGCACCAGGGAGCAACTAAACAATTAATCAACTAGGCAGCCTTTTAATTTGGCCAGACGGTGGCACTAGGGAGCATCAGAAAAAATTATTCAACCATGCAGTTAGCTTATGGGGCGCCAGAAAGGCCAAGCAAAGCATGATGTTTAAAGAAGAGATTGGGAACAGGGGTTTGGCTTAACTGGGTTCTTTTGAACTAGACTGACCTTTTGTTTTGCTTTCATGACTCCCCCTCCTCTTCTCATCCTGTTCAGTTGGCTGAGGTGGTGATTAGCACCTATTTAGCAAGATACACACTACTGGATCATCATGGCATCCAGGAAGGGAATTAAGAGAAAGGCAGTTAGCCAAGCAAACAAAGGGCCTAAGAAGAATGCCAAGTCCTCAGGGGAAAAAAGGGCAAGGCCATCAAAGCTTGTTTCTTCTAAGAGGCCCTCAGAGTCACGGGGACTGGATAGGCAGACCTTACCACCCCCGCCAGCGCTACAAAACACGGGCGAGGTCCAGATAGGCCAACTTGGGGTTTCCACTCGCTCCCGCCCAGCGGGCAGCAGAGGGGACACACAAGGTACATCGGCACCCATGGGACACGCTTTAGTACCCTCTACATCTCAGGTGGCAGACAGGTCAGCCCCTCCTGCAGGCATTTCTGAGTTGAGTGCCCAGATCTTTAACAATTTAGCAAATACTAGATTGGCCAACAGCTCTGCGGCCAGCGGGGCGGCTGCCTCCTTTGCGGCCACAGGCACACCTCCTGTTCAGCCAGCTAGAGAGCAGGAAGAAGAGGTTTCTTCACAGGAGGAAGATGAGGATGAAGAATCCAATGCTAACAGAGCAGGAGGTCTATGGGGCTATCAAGAAGAGACTTTTTGACAGAGAGTTTCAACAGATGCTAGAGGAAGCTAATAAAACCTGTTCCCCGATCTCTCTGGGAATACCTATGGATAGACTAATTGCAGCCCAGTACCTTTATCTCCTGGTTGAGGCCCGGTGGCATAGAGCAAATCAACCTTTAGCTAGGTGTAATGCCCCTGCCTTCTTTCCTTTAGCCTTGGACGCACCCTTGGGAACTCTGGCACATAAAGAAAGGAAATGTCCGCGGTGGCATGGGTTCTGGTGGGAAACAGTATCATCTCATATGCTGTTGGATTGTCCTCTTTATGAGATAGGTAGGAAGAAGCTAGCTATAATCCCTTCCTGCATGGAAGTGAAGGCATTACAGATGTAAACAGGAAGGTTATATATATCTTTTAAACAGCCACAACTACGAGCTGTTGGAAGCGGTGGCTAAATTTTTAAATGGTGTTATTTTAACTCGTCAGAAATTGTAAAGTTGTAAAGGCTGTTATTATCTTGCTAAGCTAATCTTAAACAATCTATATGCCATTAAAGGTAAATCGAAATCGAAATCGAATCGAATCCAGTTCTTCAGCGACCGAGGAAGCGAGGGAGACTGGCGACACCCGGGGCAAGAAGAAAAAGCGTAAGGGATCTCGGCGGCACTCTACTAAGCATGGTTCAAAGACCCGGCATCGATCCTCCAGACACCGTTCCTCCTCCTCTTCATCTAGTGAGTATTCATCGGATGAGGATTCCCCTAGGGGTGAGGGCACGTTCTGGGAAGATGCAACAGCTATTCCTGCACTCCCACCTGGTTTGAGCGAGCGTAGGGATCGCAGCCTAGGTTTTCCACAAGGGAAGACGCCCCCACCACTTCCTATTAGTGGGGCCAAGGTTACCAAACACCCTCCAGGCAGGCATCTTACCCGAAAATTAAAAGACAGGGCCCTCAACAGGTATTTTGTAGGTGATCGCTTTCAAATTTGTTCGACCTGGGTCATCGAAAGCAGTCACAGGGTCCTCCTCATCAAACACAAAAGCCAAGAAGGTCAAAAGGAGTTTCGACAATTGGCTCCGGGCTTTGAGAGAGTATATGACCCTGATCATGGCAGCTTACCCCCTTAGGAATGGAGTATCGTGAATGCATGCTCACCATTGCAATGTGCTGGAGAGCTCCAGCCTGATAGCCGGGGACTCCAGGCAGCCATCGGCTATGATGAGGGAAAGTTCCGTGAGGGAACGCTTCCAGCTGCAGCGGTAGACCAGGTGGGGACAAACTGAACCAAGAGGTACGGGACCATGTTTGTACAGCCCTTCGCCGTCCCAAACACTGTCGCTCAAGAAAAGACCCAATTATCGGGCCATCGGAGCCCGGCTTAGTTTGTTGGGAGTTTAATATGGGGAGATGTAATAGGGTCTTAAATGTCGCTTTGAACATACGCGTAAGAGATTTGTTTCTGTACCTGCCAAGACAGCGTGCACCAGGGGCAAAAGTCAATGTCCTTTCAGGGAGGAGCCCGACCCACAGCCGTAATTCATCGGCCAGAGGTGGGAGGGTCGGGCGCTGCCACTCCAGCTGCCGCCTCCTAAGCAGGTAGGTAACCTTAACAGTTGGAATCACATTAGCCTGCTCTCCCATTAATAATCAGGCTCTACGAAGTTTTGTTGAAGACTTACCCCAACCGCCCGCAGCCAAATCTGCTTTTGGAAGTGATTTGCCTGCTGTTTCCGTGATCCCACACTGGCTCCCCCGAAAGTGGCAACGTGGATTGCAGAAACCTTAAGTCTGCCTGAGATATGCCCCCCCCTTGTGGTTGAGGGGTAAACTGGCAAAGGAGGTGTATGGCTGGCCGCGATGGCCGCCCCCTTGTTACCCCTCCCTTTGCCAACCTTAGGGTTTCCCCCTTAGGGTAGTGCCAAAAGAAAGTACATTACGGGAGTTTCGCCCTTATACACCATTTATCCCATCCCTGAGGGCTCTTCCTTCCGTTAATGATGGCATCGACCGTGGAGCTCTGCTCTGTTCGATATGTGTCATTTGATCAAGCCGTTAACTTAATTCAAGCCATGTGGACCCGCACTTTTAGCCAAGTAAGACATCCAGTCCGCCAGGTTACCTATACATCCCCGAGGATTTTTGTTTACTGGGCATTAAGCCAGTAAGCAATGGTTTGTTGATGCCATGCCCATGGGATGCTCTTCCATTGCATGTGTCGTCGAGGCGACGGAATGGGCAGCTAAGGGTCGGTCAGCCAGCCCCCACATAACTCATTATTTAGATGACTTTCTGTTCGTGGGTCAGGCTGGCACACGGCAATGTGAGCATAGGCTAAAATGCTTCCAGACTTTAGTAGCAGAACTGGGGGTCCCTCTGGCTCCAGAAAAGACTGAAGGACCGTCACAGTCTTTGACTTACCTGGGGATATTGTTGGACACCAAAAAAGGCACATCTAGCCTCCCACCAGACAAACTGTCAGCAATTAGAGAATTAATCGCTACCTTAGCTGGAAAAAACAAGTGTAAGCTGAAAGAGATCCAGAAGCTGCTGGGGCATTTAAATTTCGCCTGTCGGGTAGTTTCCCCCGGCAGACCATTTTGCGCATGCCTGGCACAGGCTACCCGGGGAGTTTCCCCGCCTCCCACCACCATTATTATCAGGCTGACCCAGGGCATCAAGGAGGACCTGGGGGTATGGCAGGAATTTCTAAGGAACTTTAATGGGACTTCCCTTTGGCAGGAACGTGAGCAACACCTGAGGCTGCTCTACAGGTCCACTCTGACGCCTTGGGAAGTTTAGGCTCTCTGGGGGTCTCTTTAAAGGGACAGCGGTGTGCCCAGCCTTTGGCCCCTGATTGGGGTGGACAGCCGGTCTGGGCAGAGACTTGAACTCCTTAGAGTTCTCTTCCGATATTAGAAGGTTTTACACCTTACGCGGAGGCAGTTCTCTTAAACCGCAAGGTGGTCTTTTGGAGCTACAACCAAAGCTGTGGTCAGGAGTAACTAATCACAATCTTCTTGCTCTGAGCTGGCCTCGCGCGGGTTGGTCAGACGCATTTGTAACCCATATCTTTGGTCAATAACATCTCTCTCTTGCCTCAGCATATCCCAGGCGCGGACAACGCCATCTGCGGGACGCCCTCTCCAGGGATGCAGATGGAGAGAGGTTTCAGTAACTGGTACCTACAGCATCCTTGGTTCTCGAACCTTTTCCACAGGAGCTTTGGGGTTCTTTGGGAGAACGCAGAACGCAGAAGTGCGCTAGGATCGCTGGCAACCAACAACTCGGTATTTATCAGGGAGCCCTCCAGGCTTTCTTTGGATTTCAGGGAGGCCTAGAAGGGCCAGGCGGGCCCCACAGTCAGTGAACCTTCCCTTTTGGCTTATCTCGGCCATATTCATGGAAATGGGGCATTCCCCCACAACCATGCGTTATCATTTGGCAGCAATATCTTTTTATTGCAAAGCCTCTGGCATCCCAGACACTACAGGGACCTTTTTGGTCCGGCAGGCCATAAAAGGGTGGGTAAAGCGGATGTGACCCCTAAGGTTAAGGGACACGCAACTGCTCTATTTCCTTGAAACTGCCTTCGCGAAACATCTTGGCTAATTCTCCCTCACATTTTGCTCGCCTCCCTTCGAGATCAGTCTGTTTTAGGGCTGCCTTTAGTCTGGCCTCCTTTAGTCTTCCACAGCGGAGAGATTGGTCTCTCCTTCATCGGTTGGCCTGGGTGACAGGCCCCTACAGGTGGGTGGGGATGTCCAGGTTTGCGGCCAGACCCTACTGGTCAGGGTTAATGCGTTCCAAAACACAGATCAGCTAGCAAAGGGCACGTGCATTTCCATGCAGGCCTCCGCAACCCTGGGCCCTTTGTCCAGTTAAGGATATGGCTGCCTATGCGAACATTCACCACCGTGAACAAGGTCCCTTCTTTTTACACGCTGGACGGGCTCCTTTGCCTCCCGCGTTATCAATTGGCAGCAATTTCCACGGCTTTGCCTCTCAGCCCTACATCTCCCGGGTGACATCCCAAGGCTTGCTACCACTAGGAATTGGGGCGGCTTCCATCGTATCCGCCCAGGCCCCAGCTGCAGGGGGGTGGATGGACGTTGGAAGATGGCGTTCTAAGGCCCAGCAGAACCCATTAGGCCATTCCCCCAGCATTAAGGCAAGTTTTCAAGTTGGTAATTTTGATTGTTGTTAGTTCTTACAGGTTCTCGGAGAGTGGTTTGGCTTATGGGCCACAGCATCGTGTTTTGGGCCGGCAGACATGCAGCAGCTTCCAGTTGGGGCCGGAATTTGGGCCTACATCAGCAGCTGAGGCTATTCTGGCTTGGGAAGAGAGGCATGCATTGGCACGACCTTTTACCCACCCTACGGATCAAGTTGAAGTCCTTTGACCCTCCTCATGCGTTGGTGATCCAGCTGGGAGAAAATGACATCCCCGCTATGAAGAGCGTAGAACTGCTGCAAGCCATATTATCAGACTTGGACTCCATTCACCGTCTGTTACCTGGCATGCTGATATTCTGGTCACATCTGTTACAGAGACGCGTTTGGAACGGAGCAACGGATCCTCGTCGGGTGAATGGAGCCAGATCAAGAATTTGCCGGACTGCATTGTGTTTTGTTCACGGTTTTGGGGGGCGGGGAATTCCGCATGGGGACATTTCTAGTAAAGTAGTGGATTTGTATAGACAGGACGGGGTGCATTTGTCACCAAAGGGTACGGAATTGTGGCTGCATAGCATAAGAACAGCGCTGTGTGATTGGCTGAAGGCTTAGGAAGTGATGGTGGGAGCAGGGGAAGGGTTTCCTTCTGTCCTTGCTCTGTGGCAGGTTGCGCATGGGGGATGATCTGATCGAAAGGGGAGCTGGGGGAGCTCCCCTGTTTTGGCACACCTCCTTAAGAGGTGGGGGTGGAGCAAGCTCAAGGAAGGGACGCCCCGCGGGGGGCTGAGAAGCTTGCGCCCTTAGCGTAAGTTGGATGGGGCCTCCAGTCATGGGCATTTCGCCGGACTGGACATTGTCTCACTCCAATCTTTCGCCTGCTTCATTCCTCCAGCACCGGGCTGAGGAATCGGTTTGCCCTGGGGTCAGCACTTGTGCTGCCCTAGGCTTGGATCACCCCCCATGCTGCGCCATCTATATTTCCTATGCTTTCTGTTAATAAAGTTCTTTGGCTATGGCCATTTATTTATCCACTTTAAAAACGTGTCGGTAGTTTCTTTGGGGAAGCATGACCGAGAGGGAGGGCCACCAATCCACCCGCAAAATGTGAACTAAAAATCAAGTTTTGGGACTAAATAATGGAGTTCATCCTCAGCATGTCCTCAGCACATCCTATTCAACCTCTATGAAAAGCTTGTCCTTCCACAAATTATGTAAAATGGAGTTGTTCAAGAGAGCTTGTGCATAAAAATAATACAACTATACAATAGCAGAACAGTTCAGGGCAACAGGTAGGGACTGTGGATTATATCACTATGTGTAGGACATATTGTCAGTTTGCTGCATGTTTCACCTGGTTGTCATTTAATTGGTTCCTAATACCATTTTTCTTCATTTTATTCACACTCTGTATCATTCCTAATAAGTTACGCTCATTCAGATTTCAATAATCCTAGTCCTACTTGATATCACCTCATACTGATGGCATTGACCTACACTGTGCTTATTTGATAGCTCTTTGTATGAAGTGTTTTCAACCTACACCATGTAATCCACTTTGAATCATTCTAAGAAAGATGGATGATGAACACAGTTGTTATTGTTATTGATGATGATGTTGTTGATTATAATAACAACAATGAAATCCAGTCTCTTAATTCCTGTGGTAATAATACAACTATTGACAAAAAGAATTGTAGCTTGAAGGCAGGGAAAGGGTAATGCTCTTTCTGGAATCTGGTCCCTGCTTTCTGTTGCTTCATGATGAAACTGAAAAAGGGAGCCAAACATTTGACCACTAGAGGTCACAATTGTTCTAAACATAGACAATTTTTTTAAAGTCTGGTTTCCGCATTCTCAATCACCTGCAGTTTTTGTTCTTTGCATGTGGTCCCTGGGGAAATTATGTACAACTATTAATACTGTGTCAGAATTAGTAACTGAGAATTAGACCCAGTTCAGACACAATTTCAGATGTGCAGAGAAGAAACAGACAGGATGTTTACATTTCTTCCTTTCCTTAGAAATACTCCATTTCCTGTACGGTACATGTGAAGTAGGGTAGAAAACGTAAAATAAGCTGTTGGTTAATTTTAACTTCTGTCCTACCCATACCATCTCTGACAATGTTGGATAACTAATAATGCCTAGAGACATATGTGTCCTGAATTTTACTTTCAGCACAATATTGAAATGCTAAGGGATCAGTGAGGAGTCACAACAGGGCCTGTGAAGGCATGTATGGGTAAAAAAATGGGGACCTCCCTCAATAGTGTGACAGTTCTGAGCACCAAAGATAGATGACTGGGTACCTGTTCATTTAAGCCTGAAGCCCAGCAGTCTTGCCCTACGGGGAGGGGGGGGGGCTGAGTTGAATGGTTTTATAATATAAATGTTGTAAATAAATGAATAAATAATACTAAGATTTTGAAGGCTGTTATTAATCTGGTTCCAAACCTGAGCAAAGCAGTGTTGGAGGAGAATTTTTTTTTACTTGCCTCTACTATATCAAAGAGTTTGGGGGCGGAGAAACATTCCTCAAATTCTCCAAGATACTCAGCCTTTGAGGGTTCCATTTTCTGCTCCTGCTTCTGCTTTTCTATGTTGTTGTTTTTCAACTACTGGCTCTCCCTGGCTCATGGAAAGCAATGAACATGTTCAGACCTTGTGAGGCTGAGTGTGCATGTGGGTTTTCTTCTTCTTTTAATTTCCAAAGTCATGTTTTTCTGCAAGCACTCTATAAAGAATCTTTAACTCATCTGCAGGGGCTTGGTTTTGCTTCTGGCATGAGCCACTAATAAATATAGAAGAAAATAATTATATAAGTGCCTGAAAGACATTCCTCAGTGCCAATCTAAGCAGAGTCTGTTGGAGTTAATAAGTTTATAAGGGTGTAACTTTTTCAACAATGGCACTGTTAGTAATTTAGATTTTTTTTAAACCCTCAGGTTAAAAAAGGTAATCGGGATTGTTCGCCACAGGAACCAAAATATTTTTACTGCCACAGAAAATATCTGTCTTCTATCATGTCACTGCTTGAAGCCCACGGTAATTTTTGAATATTTGATGAGGTGTATGAAAAATGGCTGTGTTGGTGAATCTTTAGAGAAAGTGTCACCTGGCTTAATGTGGGAAGATGAGCCCTCATCAGAGGAGGAAGAGGACAACCTGTCTCCAAGCCTTGCCTCCTTGTGACAGGGCCCTCAAGCCAGGAGGTTCTAGCATGGACCTGCCCACTGGCAGAACCACCAAAGTCTCTTGAAGGACTTCAGGAGCAGAAAAGGCAAAGGTGAGGTTTGAACAAGGCACAGGAATGCATGCTTGGCAGCTCGAAGTTGCCTCTTTGCTGAGGAAATGACAGGAAAAACCAAGAATTTGGCCCCCACTACTCCTCAGGAGCTGACTCAACTTGTGGAGAGGATCTTAATGTGGAACCAGCCTCACCTATAGGGAAACACCCAAATTAGGCTGCTGTGAGACTAGAGCCAGTGTGGGATTAATGTGCTTGCAGCTTGTTGAGGAGCCTGGCTTGATTAACTTTTGGAACCTTGTTGCTTGACCCTTGGAGTGCTGTAGGACTCTTCTTCGAATATATGACTTGACCTGGGCTGAGACATTGGACCTTCTTCTGACCTTGCAGTTGGATCCTGACCCTGCACTTTGGTGTTGGCATGTGTCCTGAGAACTCCTGCTATAAAGCCCCATGGTTGCTGGGTTTTGCCTCTTATCTGGTGGCTAGAACAGAAAGAAAGTTTACATCAGGGAGGGCAGCCTCTCAGAATTTCTCTGCAGTGATGCTTTCATCCCAATTTAGCACATATTCTTAGTATGCTCAACAACTTTGGTGCCACTGGGGCTAATCTTAGGGATGGGAATCTAGGCCCTGGCTGGCTCACAAGCTCAGTTGAGAAGCAGGCTGTACTTTGAATCTGAAGTTAGCAAGGTCCTTCCAAGAGACTATCAAGTCCAGAGATGAAAATTATCCAACTATACTACTGCTTTAGAAGGCGTAATGAGTTTGTGAGCCTTAAGAGTCTGTGATTAGAATGAACAATTGCTAAGGTAATAATAGACTAATGAGTTGAGAGCCTGAAAGGAATTATAGAGGAAATAAAAAACAGGAAGACTTTCCCCTTTCCTAAGTTACCCACTGCAAAAAGCTCGTAGGAACTTTGAAGGGCTTAATTCTTCCTCCTTCTGTTTTTGTTTTCCTGGACTTGAGAGGCACTTGACCTTAGAAAGACTGTGGTACTTAGATATTCCATAAAGTACTTCAAAGTCTAAAGTACTTCAGATATCAGTAAACCTCAAATTGTCCTTCAAAAGTAGGCTAGCATTACTGTCCTTCTACTATAGACTATATTGGACTCTGGAATAAAGGCCCCCCCCCCCAATGTTCATAGATACCTTACTTTGTAACATAGTAAATTAAAAAGCCAAATCACCTTTTGAAAGTGGTATCCCAACCTAGATTCCCAACCCAACACCAATGACAGACAATAGAAAGGTATGCATGCTGTAGAGAAAGTGGAGACAGTTGAAATTTTCTTCCTTTCTCTAAATACCATAAATTAGAAATACTAGTGATGTTGATCTGCTGTAGATTCAGGATGGACAAAGGTAACTGCTGATTCGCATGATGCAAAGATAAATTGTGGAATTCAGTGTTGCAGGATTTGGTGATGACTTCTAGTACATATGGCTTTTAAAAGGGAATTAGAAACATTGATGGAGTGTAGGTCCATTAACAGCTATTAACCCCGATAGCTCAATGGAACCTCCATGTTCAGAGGTAACAATACAAGTTGCTGGGGGACAACAGAAAGAGGAAGCTTTGGATTTACCAGGCAATAGATTTATCACTGTGGGAAGCAGAATACTGGACCTCGATTTTATCTAGCAGAGTGCTCTCTCTATTTTTATTATTGTGTCTGCTAGCTACACTTCCACCTTCTGCGCATTGATTATTTCTTCAGCACAATACATAAATGTAAACAGGATACAGGACCTCGCAGGGAGAGTTTATGCACATACAGTTCTGTATGGAATAAAGACCCAGCCATTCATGAAAGTTGGGAATGGGTTTGATTCCATGTCACATTTTTGATCTCTGGATTTCTTAAAATGTGCACAGGACTTCTGCTGTGACCTCATGAGTAGAAAGTGCAGGTGTACATTTCCCCCATTCCAGGTCTAATATACAAGCCCATCTACCACACACCCCACCCATCATGATGATGGACATAAAAGGAACTGATAATTTATCTCTCTCTCTCTTTGTGTGTGTATGCGAATAAGTGAAAAGGTCAAGGATAATGAAAACTGCTGATTAGAAAGCATCTGGCTATCCAAACTAGCCACTTTCCTAATGCATACAATACTTTTAATGATGTTCTCATTCAACAGCACTTAGCCAATTTGCTATAATGTAATAATAAGCCTGATGCTCCTTTGCCAAGTTGTAGCAGATGTTTGGAACATTGCTTATTGGATTCCCCGCAGAAGGGAAACCAGTCACCTTGATTCAGGGTTCATTCTAAGTGTAATTGAGTTTGCATGCAGCTACACAACAGCCTCCCTCAAATATGGTGCCCGGAGTGAAAGGCAGAATACCTTTGTTTGTCAATTTGGGGGAATCTGCTTCAGTGGAAAAACAGCATACAAATGTTTTAAATAAAATTATGCATGTGCAAGGTGTGCCACCTCATGGGCAATAGAAGATTGCATTTATGTCTAGATTGGTAGAAACATAGTGGAAGCATCCAAGGATGTTCACAAACATTCATTGTCACTGAAAAGCCAAGGATCTATAGCTTTAATATCAATTGACTACAGGGTTTGAGTCAAAGAATTGAAAAATTTGCTAGGATTCTAAACAGTGCAATGGAGGCATCTAAGTGTATTTAGAAGCAAGAAGATGGGCGGGGGGAGCTTTCCTTGTTGCCAACTTCTTTCAAGGTAAGTTTAGGAAAGGAGGGAAACTGGCAAGAGGGAAGGCTGGTAATGCCTGGAATTGCTGGCATATTATGAACCCAGATAAATGTCATATTGGTTCAGTTTATAATTGGCATTACCCCTGTAATTCTGACATTTGGTGCCATTCCTGTTCTTTCAACAGGTGAAGTCTTTCCATTGCATTATTGGCCCTTGGTTTTGTTAAGCATAGGCCACAAAATTGCATGTTTTGTCTCACTGTTATCTTTTCATGCTTTCTCCCCCTCCCACTTCTGAGAATGAAGATTCTCCAGTTTGCTGCTTTGTCTAAAGTCTGTGATCCTTTACAGAAATGATCTTCATCCTATGCATTGGGAGCCCGCCTCTGGGCTATGATCCTCTATAGTGCTGCCCTTTCTTTGTGCTGATTTTTGGGAGTCCCTTCTCCTAGAATGTGCATGTAGAGAATGGGGAGGGAGGTGGTCCTTCTGTTTTCATGCACGCTGGCAGAAGCAGCAGAAGAGTGATGTGAGATGACTCAGCAGTGTAAAGGATTCCTCCATGACAGTGGCCCTTGAGCTGTTCCTTACTAAGGTACACCTTGTGATACTCATCTTGTGTTTACTCTCCGTGCCTTTCTTGGTCTATTTCTTCTGATCCTTACTTTTACAGGGTGAGGTCATAATTCTGCTTCCCTTACTTCCTGCCATGTGACTTCTTGTCACTTTTTTGCAGTTTGTTGGGTTCCATCCTATTGCCAGAGGCAGTGACACAGGTATAGATTTTTAGGGGGGGGGGGGCTTGAGGGTGGGACCATGCCCCCACCCGCCCCTGGGGGCGTGACCACATCTCCCCAAGCTCCACCCCGGCCTCAGTGCTTATAAAAGCAGCTCGCTGAGGCCAGAGATGACAGACTCCCCTGCCCTGCCCATCCCCCCAGCTGGGTTTCCAGCCAGCAGCCGTCAGCCCCTTCTGCCCTCCTCTCTGGGTAGCGGCGTAGTTAGGGAAAATGGAGCCTGGTGCAAAATCTGAGTTTTGGGTCCCTTCCCAATGGGCAGCCACTGTGATGCTGGAATCCACCTCCAAACTGCATCGCTTTCAATGGTGTTTAAACTAGGGAGTCCAGATTCTCCTTTTAAATCCATCTTAAAGAGAGAATCTGGGATCCCCAGTTAAAACAACATTGAAAGTGATACTGTTTTGGGGTGGATTATCCCTCGCCCTGAAACAGCATCACTTTCAATGTTTAAATTGGGGACCTCAGATTCTCCCTTTAAATCCATGCCAAAGGAGAATCTGGGGAAAGGAGAATCTGGGGAAATTTGGGGGGTGCCTGCTGTCAGGGGTGCAATTGTTCAGCTAGCAGCACCAAACTTTCAGGGTATCTTTAGGAGACTCTCCTGATGATACCACCCATGTATGGTGAAGTTTGGTTCAGGGGGTCCAAAGTTATGGACCCTCAAAGGTGAAGCCCACATCTTCTATTAGCTCCCATTGGAAACAATGGGGGATGGGGGGATCCCTTTGGGAGTCCATAACTCTGGACCCCCTGAACCAAACCTCACCAAACCTGGGTGATATCATAAGGAGAGCCTCCCAACAAATCCCTGATATTTTGGTGCTGCTAGCCTAAAAACTGCGCTCCCTGCAGGCCAAAAACTAAAAAACACTTAAAAATACAAAAAAGCACAAACGGGAGGAGGAGCTTCGGACATGTAATGGGGGGTTGAACCCAAGAAACCCCCCCTTACCTACGTCCTTGGCCAGAGGGTGGTCAAAGATAAGTCCAAGATCTACAGACCAACGCCAAAGTAATATCTGCTTCCTCAGAATTTCTTGGGCTCCTTGAAGTTTCTAAGTCCTCCCCCCAAATAGCAGTGTTTAGTTGTTTTTTCTTCCTTATTTCTGCCAGTGCCTTTTTATTTCTCCTTCAGCTACAGTTGGGAGAGGTAACAATTAATGTTCTGGTTGAGACTGTGGCTTCCACAGACTGGTTGAGACTGTGGCTTCCACAAAAGCAACTTTGTCCCAGGTTGGGCATCTTGGAGCTATACTTCTATTTGATACTGATGATCAGTGAAACTTTCAGTTTTAAATACATGTATTGGGTACAGCCCACCAAACTTTCTCTATGGACACCTCTCTGCCACAATTCATTTTAATTAGGCTTGGGAGATGATGGTACTTATTGTTAAAAACTGGTTTACCTCAGTAGGGCTTGTTCATAAGTGCAGATCTTAGCCTTCATTTAAAAAAAAACTCAGTTAAAAACTAAAAGAGAATGCAAGGAATTAAACATAACATTTCTGTTATTTTTTGCAGCAAGTAATGGGGAGTGGGCAGTAAATCCATATTGATATCTGGAACAATTCTCTAAACTGCATCAGTGTTTTTTTTTACATAGGACTCCCATTTGGCCCTATGCATTCCTATTTTGCCAGTGTTCATAAACATGTTTTTCTTCCAGTTCAGCTTTCAACTAGTAGCATTCCAATAACCCTCATAGGATGCCTCTTTGTATTTCTAATTAAACAAATTACTACTAGCTGTAAAGACTGTTTATTTCCTAAGCCAAACATTTTTAATTATCCACGTGTGAAATCGTTTTGATTCTTGCTGCTGCTTTTATTCTGCAAATGCCTTATATTGGAATGCTCTCAGTATTCAAGCCATACACAAATGAAATTGTGTCATTTGGGGAGGTTCATCACTTTGTAACCCATTGGAAAGGAGATGGAGGAGGAGATTGCTGAGTCATTGTGTAATGAGAAATACGTCTGTAATTTTTAAGAACACTGAAACACAGTCAACAACAAACATCTATTCCCAAACAAGAGTCTTGCCACTTCCAGCCCACACAGCTTTTGAGTCCTTCTGTAATCTGATTGTTCATGACTCAGTCATAATTACCCCTCATAAAAATGATGATATATGATGAATAAGCAAATCAATATTCAGTTACGGATGATGAGCTTCAAGTTGGTTTCTGTTCCCAAACCAACTGCAAGACTTTAATTAAATGAATCAAAGGGAAATTAAGGTAGAAAACACAGTCCAGGCACCTAAACTCACCACTTAGATCAGCTCAGTAATCTTTGCATAAAACGGGAAAAGACAGACCTTCAAGCCATCTGTTCATCAGGGAGAGCTGGTATGCTGCACTGATGTTTTTAAGAAAATAGTATTTCAGGAAAGGGAAGCACCCAGAGACCCATGTGTTATTAACTGCAGAACTCTCAGGTCCTCCACGTCAGATACCAGTAAATGTGGATTTCTATATCCTCCTGCATTTTCCAGCAGCCTACTTCATATCTTCATTAAAGAGCTTTGTAACATTCTTGCTGTCACTAGTTTACTGTTGTCATTTAAAAGACCCAGGAAGAGTTAGGTCCAAAAACAACAAGCTGGAAATAGATGCCTGCATATGCGTTTGTTTGCACAGTCTGAGTTTTTCAATGGATCTTGTACACAGTTTTGTAAATAAATAATTCCTAGTTAAGAATCGAAGTATTTTATTTGTGCAAGGACAACATAGATTATATGTGTGCATGGAAACTGCTGTCAGGTCACAGGCAACTTATGATGACCTCCAAGGGTTTTTAAAGGCAAATGATTACCCAGAAGTGGTTTGCCACTGCCTTCCTCTGCAATCTTCCTTAATGGTCTCCTATAAAGTACTCGCCCTGTTTAGCTCCCAAGGTCTGGCAAGATTGGGCTGTGCTATACAATTTCACAACATAGATTGTATTGCAGTAATTAAAACAATACAATCCATATTGCATATCTTGAAAAAATTACTTCTGTGAATAATGCTGTATATCTGTGTATGCCATTAGGTCCTTATGCGTTCCCACTTCTCCACTTTTGAGATGGAGGAATGAGCTTCCTATTAGGATCTGCCTATTTGTTCTTTTCTAAGAAAAGGATGTTTGTCTAGTTTTCCTTCCTATTTTGCTCATTAAAAATGATAAATTGCCTTGTTTTTTCAGACTAGGGTCTTTGGAGCTATTTCCAGTTCAGTGTCACTGCGCCCTGGATGACCAGATGTTTCTGACATCTCAATTGTTGCCCTGTTTCATAATGAAAGCTTTGTGGGATTTTTGCAAATTCGTTCATTGCTGTCCCTTTATGTAACTTTCCTGTTGTGTTCAGATTTAAGATCCCTGGTTCTACACTTGACTATAATTGCAGCTAACTTGGTTCCAATAGGCCAACCCTATCCAGTACGAATCAGTCTGGGTTTTATAAATTACAGCAAAAGAGGGAGACCTAACAAGAGATGGATTGGCTCAATTTTTAAAAAGTCCTGAGCAAGGCTTTTAACGATAGGGTGTTTTTGAGGGTCTTAATGCACAGGGTCTCTGTAAGTTAAAAGCAGCTTGATGGCATATAGCACATCTCCAGAGCAGAAGTTAAAGTTCTAGCTAAATATGGTTACCATTCCAGTGCAAAGTTGTAACCTTTCTACAGCAGATTGTTACATCTAATGTGTGAACATTAACAAATATATAAAGCTGTACATTAAAGACAATAGTATTGCCACAAACCCTTCTCAGTGGACAGAGATATATTTTTGGAATCTCTATTGTGTATTACTAAGGATTGGGACTCCGTGAGTTTTGATGTACGTAGTACATGATCTGCAAATATCTCTAGAAACCACATCTCAGTCTGCTGCTCAAAAGGGCAGTTCAGATGCTATGATGTCTTCCATACAGCGCTGTGGTTGCTACATCAGAAGGAAATAGTGCCCAACCAAATGCATCCATATTTACAAGAACCACTTCTTGGAAGCCATTTGTGTGAGTATAGAGGCACAGTTTTTAACTACCATGTTTATGTAACCCTCATTATGGTCCCTTTCACACAACCAACTACCAATTATCTTCTAATGAACATGTAGACCAGAATTTTGGGTGATGGTTCCAACTAGTATGCAGAGTGCGAGGAGATCATGGAGCTCACGCAGAGCACATTCTCCTGGATTGTCTTGTATCTATGGGGGAACCCGGAGACAGCCAGTTGGCTGAAGAAGGTCTTGCTGACTCTGGTTGCTGTTGACCTGTAGCAATGTTTCTGTTTTCACAAAGATTATATTCAAAAATTGGATTTACTTCTCCTGCAATGCAGTCTTCTCATGCTGGTGCTTTGTTCACCATTGAAAAATATGCAGTATTTTGAGTAATTTTGCCTCTGTGCATTTGGCAGCACTCATTGTAGCTGCTTATCATATTTCCATATTTTTTCAATTTAATGCTTGTAGAGCAACGAGTCATGAGTAAAAGAAAAAAGGTTTGTTTATGACCAACATAATATACAAAATTCATGTATACAAAATTCAGTAAAAATTCACATTTATATTTTTATAAAACTTCTGTAAAACGATCAATACATGGGATTGTGCAATTAAAATTTACGAAATAGTGCCATTAAATGCCATATAGACAATTTTTTGTGACTGTCAAGGCAGCTGGCTGGGCAGGGCCCATATAACTTCAAATGAATGGCAAATTTGTTCTGCTGTCGCCCTTCCCCAGGCTTTTAGTCTATACTAGCGGGCCCAGCCACACGTTGCTGTGGCAATTGTCCTTCTCATCACAGTCCACAACCCACACAGATGTCCATGCAGGTCTAATGATACCCAGCATAGCCTTTTGGGGTGGTCAAATGGAATCCCTCTTTCCCTTTTCAATGCACATCGTTATATGGTGCTGTCTTGTTTTTTTAGTATAAGGTAACCCTTCCCATTCCACAACAGGACTGTCCAGAGTGCGAATCCCGCTGTCCATGAGGCTGGTTGACACGCACAGTCCTGGCTTGGGTAAGGCAGAACTGGGGCAAGCAGGGTATCCCAGTCAGGCAGCAGAGGCAGGGTGGTGAGGCGTTCAGATCGAGGCCAGCTCCCTGGGTTCTTAAAGGGCCATGTGTAAAAGAAGTGGAGCTGGTAGTGTTGGTTGGCCCCCCACCCCGTGGATTTTCTTAGAAGAAAAAGGCAAACTCCAGCTCGCTTTTAGTAAAAGAGAGCTGTGGCGAATATGGGTGAGGAAGTGGGTGGTTGGATGTGCGGGACGGCAGAGTGAGGTGTGTGAGGATGAGCTGGATGTGTGTTGTGTGGTAGCAGTGGGTGAGGCACAGAGAGTGAAAGTTACTTGCGTGTGAGGGGGGGAACCCCACCTGACATCTCACATGGCAAAGTGTGTATGTGTTTCACTTCCACTCATATTACCTAATAGTATTACCTATTTACTGTTTTCACTGCTCATCTCTGGCCATCTGCACGAACATTCTAAGCCCTCAGGCCACAGACAGACAGGCTGCACAAACATTGTAAGGGTGACAACACAAACCTTTTACCTGGCTCAGGTATGGACTTTTGGCAGTTTGAAGGTCTGAGTACCTACCAGCAACAGGGAGGGACTTCCTGTGAAAATTTGGGGGTGATCCGTCCAGCAGCTTCTGAGGGACACCATCAGAGACAAACACACTGTTAGATTTTTATATATATAGATTAGATGGTTCCAAACAGACAGACTGCTGTACTTTTTCTTCCTTCTCTCTTTCTCTCCATCATGTATGCTATCGTATCAGCTATTTGCTCACTGTCCTAGCACCAAACAAAACGATGTAATAAACTGAAGAAGTAGGAAATGGTACAAATATTTCCCCATGAAATGCCATTCAGATAAGCAAATCCTAAAAGCAAATACACATTTGAAACTATCAGAACAGAGTTTCAAATGGTTGTTATAAACTGCATCACAGCATTATTATTATTCTCTTGGAGCAGATTAGAGAGCAATTCCCACTCAGGCGAGTGTACACAGGCAAAAGCAAATATCACGTTTCCTTCTAGCTATAGCTGTCATACAGAATACATAAAGCCTAAACTTGGAAGGAAGCAGAATATAACCCATTGCTTCTCAGCCCTTTGCTGTTCCCAAAGGGAAAAATATGAATGACCTGAGATCTGTCTTCTCTCAAACATACAGGCTTATTGTAAAACAAAAACTCTAAGAATAGAATAGTCTGTTCCATCTGCAGGGTACAAAAGAGCCTTTCATTGAATGTATTTTGACCTCCTTGTCCTCTTCCAATAGATCTTTGCACTGGGGTTCACTGATTACATGGCAATGAGCAAGGCACGCCTTGCCCATGCAAGGCAGGCAGGCAGAAGAGGTGGCCGATGAGCCTGCCAGCTGCTACCTAAGCCCTGGAGGGAGGGAGTGCATGCAGCCACCACTGAGCTGGTTGTTTGAGCCCGGGGGTGTGGGGGAGGGCACTGCTGTTTGTGTGAGCACTGCCATAAAAAAGCCTGAAGGGGGTGGCCACTAGTGGTGGGTCCTCTTCTTCTTCCCCATCTCTGTTTTTTTTTTTGCGGGGGAGCATGAGTAGTCTACTAGTTTGGGGCCTGAGGCAACTGCCCCAAATGTCCTCTGGCTAAGGCAGTCCCTGGCTTTATAGGCACCCTTGCTGTTGCTGAGGTCACCTACCCCACTGGTGCTTGGGGACAATACAAAAAGTCCTTCATTGATAAGGAAAAGATAAAAACATTGGAATGTGTCAGTGCTTCAAAACCACTACGGAACTGGCATGAGGAGGAGAAGGGAACATTACACTGTTTTCTCTGAGAAGCCCCTCCACCTCCCTCTACCAAAAAAAAAAAATCCAAGGAAAAAAGATAGGAAATGGTATTTGAAGTGATGGTGTTTCATCATACCTCAACCACATTCTGGTTCAGATTATGCTGGATTGTAGCCCTTCAGTACATATTTTTTAAGAACATAAGAACATAAGAACAAGCCAGCTGGATCAGACCAAAGTCCATCTAGTCCAACTCTCTGCTACTCGCAGTGGCCCACCAGGTGCCTTTGGGAGCTCACATGTAGGATGTGAACGCAATGGCCTTCTGCGGCTGTTGCTCCCGATCACCTGGTCTGTTAAGGCATTTGCAATCTCAGATCAAGGAGGATCAAGATTGGTAGCCATAAATCGACTTCTCCTCCATAAATCTGTCCAAGCCCCTTTTAAAGCTATCCAGGTTAGTGGCCATCACCACCTCCTGTGGCAGCATATTCCAAACACCAATCACACGTTGTGTGAAGAAGTGTTTCCTTTTATTAGTCCTAATTCTTCCCCCCAGCATTTTCAATGAATGCCCCCTGGTTCTAGTATTGTGAGAAAGAGAGAAAAATTTCTCTCTGTCAACATTTTCTACCCCATGCATAATTTTATAGACTTCAATCATATCCCCCCTCAGCCGCCTCCTCTCCAAACTAAAGAGTCCCAAACGCTGCAGCCTCTCCTCATAGGGAAGGTGCTCCAGTCCCTCAATCATCCTTGTTGCCCTTCTCTGCACTTTTTCTATCTCTTCAATGTCCTTTTTGAGATGCGGCGACCAGAACTGGACACAGTACTCCAAGTGTGGTCGCACCACTGCTTTATATAAGGGCATGACAATCTTTGCAGTTTTATTCTCAATTCCTTTCCTAATTATCCACAGCATAGAGTTTGCCTTTTTTACAGCTGCCATGCATTGAGTTGACATTCCCATGGAACTATCAACTAAGACGCCCAAATCCCTTTCCTGGTCTGTGACTGATAGCACTGACCCCTGTAGCGTGTATGTGAAGTTTGGATTTTTTGCCCCTATGTGCATCACTTTACATTTTGCTACATTGAACTGCATTTGCCATTTCTTAGCCCACTCACCTAATTTATCAAGGTCCGCTTGGAGCTCTTCGCAATCCTTTGTGGTTCTCACCACCCTACATAATTTGGTATCATCTGCAAACTTGGCCACCACACTACCCACCCCTACTTCCAGGTCATTTATGAATAGGTTAAAGAGCACTTGTCCAAAAATGGATCCTTGGGGGACACCACTCCCGACATCTCTCCATTGTGAGAACTTCCCATTTACACCCACTCTTTGTTTCCTGTTCCTCAACCAGTTTTTAATCCATAGGAGGACTTCCCCTCTTATTCCTTCATTGCTGAGTTTTCTCAACAGTCTCTGGTGAGGAACTTTGTCAAAAGCCTTTTGGAAATCCAAGTAGACAATGTCCACCAGTTCACCCCTGTCCACATGCCTGTTTACACCCTCAAAGAACTCTAGTAAGTTTGTAAGACAGGATTTGCCTCTGCAAAAGCCATGCTGACTCTTTCTCAGCAGGTCTTGCTTTTCTACATGTTTTATAACTTTATCTTTAATGATAGATTCTACTAATTTACCAGGAACAGATGTCAAACTGACTGGCCTGTAATTTCCCGGGTCCCCCCTGGATCCTTTCTTAAAGATTGGTGTGACATTGGCCATCTTCCAGTCTTCAGGGATGGAGCCTGATTTCAGGGATAAGTTGCATATTAAAGTGAGAAGATCAGCAATTTCATGCTTGAGCTCTTTAAGAACTCTTGGGTGAATGCAATCTGGGCCAGGGGATTTGGTAACATTTAGTTTATCAATGGCTGCCAGAACTTCTTCCTTGTCTACCACTATCTTCGCTAGTTCCTCGGATTCGCCTCCTAAGAAGCTTGGTTCAGGTGCAGGAATGTTCCTCACCTCCTCTTGGGTGAAGACAGATGCAAAGAATTCATTCAGCTTCTCTGCAATCTCCCTGCCATCTTTTAGCACACCCTTTGTTCCTTTGTCATCTAACGGGCCTACCGCTTCCCTTGCTGGCTTCCTGCTTTTGATGTACTTGAAGAACTGTTTGTTGCTGGTCTTGATGTTCGCAGCCATGCGTTCCTCATAATCCTTTTTTGCCTCCCTTACAGCTAACTTGCTTCTCTTTTGCCACCACTTGTGTTCCCTCTCATATTCTTCCATTTTCTAAAAGACATCTTCATTTTTCTGATAATTTCCTCAGCCTCTCTTGTTAACCATGGTGGCTTTCTTTTTTGGACTGGGTGCTGCCTTTTTTCACAACCTGTGGGGCATATTCCAGCTGAGCCTTTCTTACTGTGTTTTTAAATACCCTCCAACCATCCTGGACCGTTTTGTCTCTCTTGGTTTTCCCTTGCAGTTTCCTGCGCACTTTTCTCCTCATCTGAGAAATTTCCCTTTCTGAAGGCAGATGTAGCTACATTAATAGTTGCCACTTGTTCACATGCTGA
Organism: Sphaerodactylus townsendi; assembly: GCF_021028975.2. NCBI lineage: Eukaryota > Metazoa > Chordata > Lepidosauria > Squamata > Sphaerodactylidae > Sphaerodactylus > Sphaerodactylus townsendi. Next base: position 66,350,175 of record NC_059425.1, read on the forward strand.
GATACTGAATCTGACAGCATTGTGGTGGCTGTTCCCTATCGGCTCAACAACACTGACTTCCTGCACCAGGTCCTGGGTCCCACATAGAATTAGATCTGGGATCACCTCTCCCCTGGTTGGTTCCACAACCATCTGCTGCTCCTAACCACACAGTCATTTAGGATATCCAGGAATGCTCTCCTTACTATGACCTGAACATGCATTTTTCCAGTTTATATGGGGATAGTTAAAATCACCCATTGCCACTACATTTTTTGTTTTTGTTGGCCTCCTCTAATATCTTTTTCCATCTCAGAATCCTCTTGTACACTTTGGTTTGGGGGGCGATAATATATTCCCTAATATTAAACTGTCCTTCACACCTGGTATTGATATCCACAGTGATTCTGTAGGGGAACCAGCTCCCCTTGCATTGTCTATTTTATGTGATACTATGCTCTGCTTTGATGTAAAGGGCAACTCCCACCCCCAATCAGCCCTGTCCTATCCTTCCTATAGAGCCCAGGCCTGCTAGCCTGGTGCCAGACAGCATCCCACTGGTTCTCCTCATTCCACCATGTCTCTGTAATGCCACTATATCAAAGTCCTTCTTCAAATCAATGTACTCTAGGTTACCCTTTTTCGGTCGAATGCTTCTACTATTTAGCATAGAGACACCTGTATACTGTCTCATGTCCTGAACCTGGGATCAATGTGCTTTACCCTCGAGTCTTTTGCAGAACCTATCCCTTGAGAAATGCACATTGCTATGTTCCTATAAACGTATGTGGTTGATTTAGAAAAACCTCCCTCTCTGTCTGCATCCCCATAGATACTTTGTATTCCAGAACCAGAAGTCACCTCAGCTCCTGTCGGCTTTCCCCAGTGATCAGTTTAAAAGCTGTTCTGCCTTTTTTTTAATGTTGAAGCCAGCAGCCTGGTTTTCCTCTTTGGTTAAGAGATGAAGCCCGTCCCGTTTGTACAGGCCTGCCTTGTCCCAAAAGGTTCCCCAGTTCCTGACAAATCTGAAACCCTCTGCCTTACACACCACCTTCTCATCCACGCGGCCCCTTGTTGAGACCCTGTATCTCCAGCTTGCCTAGCTTCGCCCTGCGGCGTGGGGCAATTGGGTAGCATTTCTGAGAATGCCACCTTGGAGTCCTGGACTTCAACCTGTTTCCTAGCGAAGCCTAGAATTTAGCTTCCAGAACCTCCGGCTACATTTCCCAATATGCGATTTGGTGCCAATATGGACCACAACTGCTGACTCCACCCCAGCACTGTCTAAAAGCCTATCTAGGCAGCAGCGTGACATCCATAACCTTCACCAGGCAGGCAAGTCACCATGTGGTCATCACGCCTACTCACAAACCCAACTCTCTACATTTCTAATGATCGAATCACCCACTGCAAGGAGGCCCCACCTCCCCGAGGGGTATCCTCCAGATCGCTTGAAGGATAGCTGATCACCAGTTAAGGAAGGGGATCCCATCTAAAGGGAACATCTTCCCCACCTCCAGACTGGCACCCTCCGTCCCCAAGACCTTCATTCTCCATGACATCTGAAGAGATGTCACCTTGGGAAGATGGGACCGGCTGTTAAAGTCCCTGAAAGCCTCGTCTGTCACCCTCTCTGCCTCTTTCAGCTTCTCCAGGTCTGCCACATTGGCTTCAAGAGAAGGCTAGCACGTTCCTTGAGTGCCAGGAGCTCATTGCTGGCCGAGGGGCACACCCGCGACCCCTGTCCTAGTGGCAGATAGTCATAGTCACTCAGTGCAAAACACTGGAAAGCCCCCCTCCCCTGCTGGCTTTCTGCCTTCATATCTGAGTTTGTTTAGATATTTAAATATTAAGCTTTTAGTCAGTGCCCCCCTGGAGCTATCTGCATGTACTATCTGTCAAATATGTCGCATTAATTTAAAAACAAAAAAAAAAATTAAAATTAAAATTGCGGCGGCGCCGCTGAAATCAGCGCTGCTAGTTCAGAGACTGAACTAAAGCCCCCCACCTCTCAGGACAAAAGCCCCACCTCTCAGGACAAGAGGAACAAGAGATGAACTCTGTTAACCCCTGTTAAGCCCCACCTTCCAGATTTAGCAGCCTTAGCTCACAGGAGCCTTACAAGGAGAAAAAGAGATAACCCCTGTTAAAATACACTGTTTTAAAAGCTGTGGCTTTGAGAAAAGCCCTCCAAAATGAACACCAGCAGGTCACTGTGCTCTTCCTGGCCAAGTCTTCTTCCCACTGCTGCTACTCCTCTCTGCTGCTACTTATATTTAAGTACCAATTTTTCAAAGGCTGTAATGAAAGCTACCTCTGAATTTCCTGCACGGATCACAAGATTGGTCTGGACAGCATGTCAGGACCCTTCCAGCTCTACAGCTTTGTGACTTGGGCAGACGTTGCGCTGAAAATATCAAAGCTCTGCATCAAAGTAACTCAAACTCCACACTAACGACTCTTCCACATGGGCCAATAAACCTGGGATGGGGAAAAAAATCATTCCGGGGGGGGGGGGACTTCACATGTCTCCCACCCCTAAAGTGAGGCTGCCCTGTGCTATCTCCCCCAAAACAGGTTATTTGGTTTTAATGTGTGTTGCAGCCACTCGCAAGTGAATGGCTGCCCGGGAAATGTTTTACTCGGCTGTGCTTTCTTTTTCTTTTTTTTTTACAGTCCCCGCCTCTCAGCTGCCTAACCAGCCACACAAGGCCACAGGGATATCAGCATGGCTTTGTCACTCAGTTATGTGTCTCTCCATTTTTGAATCTACCCAATAGGTCCTTCTTGACCTGTAATTATGAGTGGCCGCAATTCTCCAGGTTTCCAGGCCAGACCCTTCCCCCCCACCCTTTGCTACCTGCGATCCTGTGAACTAGAAATGCCAATTTCACATAACAGACCCTACAAAACTGGCATATCAGGCTGAATTGTTCCTTTTGTGACAGGGTGGTGGAAAGTAAAGCGTGGAGAAGGGGATTCAGGGATGGGGAATTGCCAGGAGATGGCAGTGCTGGTTCACTTTACGGCTGCACTGCAATTTCATTTCCAGTTTCTTCCCGCTCAGTTGTGCCACCCACTCCTTCCCCCTGCTTTCATGCTTCAGCGATCTCATGACAAGCCATTACAGGAGCAGCAAAGCAACTAGCAAGGTCCCATCAGCATCACTAAGCCTCCTGGAAAAGCTCTTGGTGCTCTTACCACCCTGGATTGCTCATTCAAAGATTGCAATGCACTGGAACATATGATGGGCATGCCACTTATGCGCTGGAACATTTGGAATCCTTCCCCAGTGAGGCACTCATGACTTTGCATGTGGCGTGTGGCTCTGCAGCCTGTCATGAGAAGGTAATGCTGATTTCCTGCCTCAGAGAACAGTTAAATGAGCATGCATCCGCACATTTATTCATCTCTGATGGGCCACTAAAAGCAGTGAATAATTGTATGCATCTCTAAAATATCACATGCACTGAAATGGCTTCAATCCATTGATGCTACTCTGCCTGTACAATTGCTATTCTCCTATTTTTATCTGCTGTAGCTGAGGATAAGGACCCAGGGTATACTTTCGACTCTATGAATTCATTCATGCTAATGTTCATGGGTCACAAATAGAGGCTGAAAAATTAACCTGCTTAAGACCATCTGGCGAGCGCATGGTTGAGATGGAACATGTCTGGTCTAGTTGAGCTCATTTAACTCTAAGCTACCAGACCACATTGACATTTTGGTCCTGTAAATGTGAAGTTTTTGTTCTTAATCCCTGAATTCATACTTTACGTTTAAAGGCTTATGGCTTGGATACCTGCAGAATTTAAAAGTGCTCCGCTGGCTGAAAACACGGCAATTTGTATGTGCTCACTGCCTCCGGAGAGTCTCCGTGCAGAATTCACATGCTAAATGAATCTGCTTTCTTTCATTATTCAGCATATTAACTTGAGGTCATGCTCCACAGACGTTTGACAGAAGTGACAGTCAACTGTCAGGCACAGTTATGCACAGAAGCAGAATGAAAGGGGTTTCAGACGAAGAGTCTGAAGATGCTGAACACAGACCATTTAAAAGAGCATGTTTGCACTTAATGTATGGAGGCAAAGGGCTGCCTTGTTCAAAAATCAGGAGAAGTGACCCGCCTTTGCAAGGGGGCAGAACAAGTGGGGATAAAAGAAAATGCTTTTTGCAATAACTACACTCACCAGAGGAGTAGAATGTTACCAAGTTAATGGCCTTGGAAAATTCAAAGCTGGGAATGGAATGAAAGACTTCAGCCCTATTGCCTCCTTCTACTACTACACTTCAAATTCTTCACACCCTCTGCTCTGTTCACAACAACCTCATCATCCTGGTAAGCTATTGCTGCCTCTCTCTCTCTTTCTCTGTGGTGAGTGTGATTGTTTGAATGCAAGCCACTGTGGTATGAATGGTTACTTAAGGTCCATCAAATCAATTTTCTGAAGCCAGCACCTGAAGTAGGTTTATTATTCCCAATTTATCTAAACTATGGTTTTACACAACGTCTGAGTGCAGACGTCCTAACTTAATCCTGGTATAATCCTGACTGGTTCTCTGATGACACCCTCCCCAAGTAGCAGAATGAAGAAAATTAAACTAGTTATTTGCCAAGGCAGATCAGGATTTGTGACTATGTGCTGAATCCTGGTTTCACGAACTAATCACAGTTAAAACAAACCACTGTTTTTATCATGGAATGCATTTTCACCAAAGTGAAGATGACACTTAACTCCATCTACACTTCTAGCTGATCCCCAGGAATCTGTAGAAACCCAGAACTGGTGCCTGGAGGCTTAATCCCAACAAGACAGAAATACTTTTGATCTGGGATTTATGGAGTCCTCCATTCTGGATGGGGCTGCACTTCCCTTGAAGGAACAGTACTGAAGTCTGAGAGTACTCATGAACCCAGGGCTGCATCTGGATGGATTGGTGGCAGCTGTGCCCAGGAGGGCCTCTTATCAACCTTGGCAGAAAAGATCTGTCCACTGAGATGCATGCTCTGGTTACAACTAGACTACTGCAATGAGCTTGATATGGGGCTGCCCTGGAAAAGTATTTGGAAACTTCACTTGGTACAGCATGTTGACTAGATTGGGTTGTGGAAGTGTAACCTCTTTCTGTGGGTTCTGTGGGGCAGTACTTGGAAGGAGTTGCAAAGAACTAAGTTTAAACAAAACAGTTTACTTCTCTTAACAAATAACACTTTAAAAACATTTAACATTTACACTTTACAGTCCTGTTAAGTTTGCATTTTCGAGTCCTTATATTTACAGTCTACTGATATTGCCAAGTCCAATTCTTCTTTGCTGGTGGTTGGTTTTGAAGACTTCAGAGGCTTGGTGAACGGGATTCAAGGTGTTGAAGGTTCCCAGAAAACTCTTAGCATTTACATACACAAAAAACCTGAAACAATAAATTCTAACGTTTACAATATAGCAAAAAATAAACTCCCTTCCCACTAGTTCCCCACAACATTGCAGTTACCTTAAACAAGGTAAAATCAATCAAGGTCCCAGCCTGGTAGCTTTGCTTCTTCCAACCTCATGAGTTCTGCAGCATTCTGCTTCTTTTCAGACTCCACCCCTTTCTGGGTCATCCCATTCTTACACAGGGGTTACAGAAGCCATATCTCTTCAGCCTTGGCCCAACTATACTAGTTCCCAGTTTGTCTCTAGGCAAATTTAAGATGCTGGCGCTAACATCTAAACCCCTATTCAGTTTGTGATCAGCATACCCGAAGGACCACCTTCTCCCTTATGAACTTACCTGATTGCTACAATCAACTGTTGGAGCCCCTGCCTTCTGAAATTAGGTGAAAAGCTAAAAAGCAGATCCCCCCAAAAGCCAATAATTTTGGCCTTTTCCAGACTGCCTCTGCCCCGCCACCATTTTAAAAACAGATGGGGGGAGACATCTCCCTCCCCTTTCCCCCCTCCCTTAGCTGCTGACTACCACTGCAGCCCACATGGGCTCAGAGGCGGCAGATGACAGAGGGCTGAACTGTGGGCTCACCCCAGCTGAGGCCAGCATTCAGTTCTTTACTACTGATCCTAAAGTGAACATGGACTTCAGTGGTGGCACAGAGCTGAATGCCCAGTTCCTGGTTCTACCTCCAAAGTCCATGCGATCTTCATAAGAGGTAAAAAGCCAAATGCTTTGATTGGTCAAGCTGAGCCCAGCATTCACCTCTGTCTGGCTGCCTCTGAAGTCCACATGATGGCACAGAGCTGAACTCAGGTCTGGCTGAGCTGAGCCCAGTGTTCAGCTGTGCCCTGCCACCTTCAAAGTCCTCGTGGACTTTGGAGGCAACAGGGCAGAACCAAAGGCTGGGTTCAACTTGCCTGTCCCCGAGTCCCTTTTGTGTTGCAGAAAATGGGAAAACATTTTTCGTTTGTTTTCACTCAGCATTCCCTCAGTGATCCCTCCTTTCTCCCCAGTGTTTTAAAAATAAAAGTTAAAACACAGGGGAGGAAGGAGGATCACTAAGGGAACACCAAGTTTTTGCTTTTAGCTCACCTTTTAAATTCTTTTAATTATGTATTTATGTGTTGGTTTAATGGCTTTTAAGATGAACTCTTTTGTATGTTTTACTTTGTTAAATGTAATTAATTCATTTGTTTAAATTTAATTAATTCATATGTTTTAATTTGTTAAATTTGTTTGGTAGCTTTATAAGATGGGGTAAAAATCTTGTTGAATAAAATAACTAAACAAATAAATCATATCTGAATAGAGCCTTAGTACACAGCAGAGGTCCCTAACCCTGAGCCTGTGGGCATCTTTAGTATTCTGACGCAGGGAGGTGAGCACACCTGCAAAATGGCTGCCATGGAAGGAAAATCACTTACATAGAGGCAGCCCGAGTGCTGGGGAGAAGAGGGGTAATTAAACAACACATTATGAAAGGGGGGTAAGAGAGAATAAAACAAAACACTGATGGAAGTTTCTACTGAAACTATGTTATTTTAGTCTGCCTAGTTTATCCAATCTTCAATGGCCAATCAGAAACCCTGCTGGGCAAGACACCTCCCCCCCCACCACCCCCACTTTCTAAATACACTTGGTAGGCACCAAGAAAGGTGTTGGATGATGTTACCTAATCTGGACCTTGAGAAAGGGGGATTAGCATGTTATAAGGTCACCAGCAAGACAAACCAAGGGCGCTTTGTCCATGTGTATGGGTTTTTTTAATTCATTCACAATATTCCAAGATAAAAAGCGTCAGGGACCAACTGATTCAAACTAAATGGAATATTCATTCAGACACATAACTAGAAGTAGAATAAAATCTGCCTTTAACATTTAAGACTGAGTACAACTACACAAATAAAACCCATAGTGAAAAATCACCCTCTCCCTCCTAATAAAACACACCATACACACACAAACTGAAAATGGCAGAAAGGAGGAGGCAAGGATAGGGGAGGCAAAGTGGGTGCTTCAAGGTGGGTGATAAGCAAGAATTGCAGGGAGTCCATAAGGCAGAAATGCCACAGAGAGCAGACTGCAAACCTGTTGCTGGGGTTTCAGGTAATGGAAGAAAGTCAGCACAAACTGCACAGACCTGGGCTAGTCCCTTTACAGGGAGAAATTCGATAGTTTGGCATGGGAATCTGACTTTCCATGGCTTGTGATTGCTCCAAGAAATAAAATTTTAATTTGACTGGGGGACGATAAAGTATCTACCTTCAAAAATTCAGCAGGAAGAGTAGAAATGACCCAGGACATTCCAAGGTGTGGTCAATGATGGGTATCTTTAGCATATTGACATAGAACTAGAGGATTGAAATGGAGGTAAATTGTAGTTGGAGTGGAGGTGATACTTGCCCCATTGACTGAAAATGACTCCTTCTGATGAAAACATCCCTTGAAGCAGGGTAAATGATCATATTTTGTATGTTGTGGAACTGTTGGGGGGGGGGGGGACAATGTAAATGCCTCATCCTGCCTTTATGCTGGAATGCGCTCTGGACGTGGCAAGCCAGATGAGCTTTCGGAAACTTCTGCCAAGCAAATCTTCATTACCTGTAGGCTTTACAAAGGGCGTGCCCTTAGAAACAACCAAGAGGAGATTGGGAATCAAACTTGGGTGTCTCAACAGAGGAGAGGATCGGGGTCTTACATGAGCACCATGGCTCTCACTGACAGCCCATGGGAGACCCCTGATGTACAGCAATGAGTTCTGAATAAAGTGCTTTTAATCACAGCTTTATGCCACTCTTCTTCCAAGAAGCTCAGTGAACATGCTTTTCTCCTCCTCATATCCTCCCAACAACCTTGTGGGGTAGGTTAGGTTGAGAAAAAGAGAGAGAGTATGACTTGCCCAAGGTCAGCGAGTAGACTTTATGACTGAACAGGGATTTGAAACAAAGTCTCCTCAGTCCTAGTCCAGTATATTAGCTGTACTACACTGGCTCAGTATCTATTTAAGGGTGACTTTATGATCACTGCAGCTTTTGTATTCAAGATGGCTGCAGCATTGCTGTACAGTCATATTTCTATATTTCTTGTTATAGGTTGTCAACTATTATTCCCTAATGTTTGCAGTTGATTGAACATAGTTTTTCAAATATGATGGTTCTCCAGGGCAGTATTATCACATATTGTGCTAGTGAGCTGTGAAACCAGATGTAATAAAGCTTTGCTAGTCATGTGAGAATTTTTTGATAGCTACCACTGCCAGGGAATGCTCAAGCTGAAAGGCTATGCTATATTCCATACAGTAAAATCCAGGGTGTTACTGTGTTTGGAGAAAATGGCATCATGCCATATTATTTATTCCCTCATGTTGTGTGTGTGTGTGTGTATGTACATATATCCCTCATATTGTGTGTGTGTTCACTCACTCATATATGCCTCTAGCCACCAAACCCTCACAGTTTCCTAAGTTGCTTTTGTAATTTTTTCAGCACCCTCTGACTCTTTTGGGGTAAGGAAAAATGTTCTTAACTATAACTTGCAGTGAAAGCTGGAAGGTGAAATCAAAGTTTTGCATATTTTAAATAAAAGAATCAAAAGGGCAGAAAGGGATAGTGTCCAAGATTCTAGCCATTGAGATCTCTTTGTGAATCAACAGGAAATATTCATTCTGGCCTTTTATGCACATGTGGCCCCCTTCAGATTGAGAGATCGTTCCCTTGTGTTTGATTCTTGGTTATGCACACATTTTGGCATTTTCAGCAGTCACCCCACTCTCAGAATCCCCCTGGTTTTTTTAAACCTCTTTTAGTATGACTTGTTATCTACCCTCACAGGGAAAGTGAAGGAGATCCATGTGCATTAGGCATTCATCAGATTTTCTTGTTCCTCTCTGCCTTCCTCCACCCACACCAAGTCAGTTCTTTCCACTATTTGGGCCACCATTTTAAAATAATCAGAAGGGCTTTTAAAAAATTCAGATTCTGAAACTGACTTGAAATTGACATGGTCTAGCAAAGTAACACTAGACCAAAGGGGTGTGTGGGGGTGGGTGGGTGGGTGTGTGGGGGTGGGGGGAGAAGGCAGCAGGCAGCCTCCCCAAATGGAGGCTGCATGGAAATAACAAAGAAACAGCATTTGGGCAAAATGGTGAATTGGCTCAGCTATGGACATTTTGCAGGAGGAGAACCCCTGTGTCAACAAAGTCTGAGGGGGAAAAACCCAATGTGAAGCAAACAGCTGTGGGGTAAGTTGTGCATACTTAAATGGCTTCTGTCTTGTAAATTATACAAAATATCAATGCAGTAGAAATTAACAAAACCAGAGATTAATGAACAAAAAGGTATACTACAACTACTATCTAACAACCAATGTAAAAATTTAATACAATATTTGGGTGCAACCCAAGAAGATATCCTGAGCAAGAAATACAACAATAGAATTTAACAATAGTTTAGAGCAAACATATATAAAGAACCAATACCAAAACATACACAGAAATCCAACTGGTATAGCAATTAAAAGTCCAGTAGAAGTATACAAGAAGAAATTGCTCAAATACATTCAAGAGGGACAGGAGTTCCAGATAACAATAATTCCTGTTTTATAAGGAATAAAACCCTTCTCTTGTTCAGCACAAGAGCTGCATATAAAAGTAATGTTTCCTGTAAGAAATGGTGTAGCTTTGATTTAGCCAGCAACTGCTGTCTCCTTCCAGTGTTGTGCTGTCTAAAAGTGTAAAGGATTCAATAGTGTTGATGGTGAAGTAACCTTGAGTGCATTCCACAGCCCGGGCGATGGGCCAGCTTCATCGGCGGAGACTTTATCTTTGCGCGGGAGATGAAGACTCCGTTCCCATGGGAAGCAGGAGGGGGGATGGGGTGAATGGTGTTATAACCTGTGCTTCTGGCGGGAAGTGTCATTCCTGCCACTACGTGTACGTGAGCTTTCTAAGATGTCTTAATAAACAGCGACTTTTACAACCCAAAAGCCTTTAATTTCTGCTTCTACGGAATTCATTACATTGTGACAGGAATCCTTAATTCATCTATATTCCCTAGTGCAGTGGACCTCTTGGTGTCTTGACATGGAGAGGAAGGTTGAATGTTACCTGGCGGAAGGTCGCGGTAGCCCCCAAAGAGGGTCTCGACCTTTCCCCTTCTATGGATCTGGAGGAACCCGGCGAGGAGAACGGGCTCCTCGCTGGGTGGCTCTTTCCCGGCCCCTCGTGATCCAGTTAACGAGTCTTCGCTTTACCTCCCGATTTGGAGCGAGGGGCGTGGCGCAGCGACCATAGGGGACTTCCATGAGCCCGTTTGGGAAGCTTGTATCCTATGGATCGAGCGCCTGTGGATCGGATCTCTACCGTTTTCGCTGTGGATTAGCAAACCTCCAGATGCAACCTTCCGTCATGGAGGTGAGGCGGGCCTGACTACCTTTCATGCGCGCAACCCAGGAATCCATTGAACTGATTCTCTGGACTGCATTATTTGGTGTGATGCTCCCAAAGAACCACCGGTGGCATAGCACTGGGGCCCGGGTCCGAAGGATACCTGGGACTAAACCTGGGATTGGGAGGGGGGGTATCCGCATACCGTCTTCCGATCAGACCCCCCCTGATCCCGGACCAGCCGGCATCGCGACCACTGAGGTGCCCCTGAGAATACCGGTGGCTCACAGTAAGTCTCGATGTCTCGCCTTCCAGATGGATCGAAGAATCCGAAGAAAGCCTGCACTCCCCAGCCGGATCTGTTCCCTCTCCCTCGAAGGAGACCTGGGATGAAGAAGTGGGGCGACTACGAGATGCCCAAGAAGCATGGACCCGTGAGCGTCAGCTATGGGAGGAGTGAACGGGCACAGTTGCAGCAAGAGCGCGAAACCTTGCAGTAGCCCCGGGACCCGGGAACGACAACGCCAAAGGGAAGTCCAACTCGGCCAGTTGGACCGTGCCAAAGATGCGCCTCCAGCGAACAATATGCCCAGAATCACTGGTCGGGTCCATGATAAAGAGTCCTGGAACACTCCAGACTGGATTTCCACCAGCGGCAACGCTTGAAAGCGTTTCAGGCTCTGCGACATAAGCGAAGCTCACTGGAAGCTATTGCCAAAGCGGGGGGCATCGAACTGGCTAAATTGGAGCGAGAAAAAAACTGCTCTGCCATAGCGCACCAGGATGCATTGACCCGCTAAGGAAAGGAGAGCTGGCTGCGTTGGAGAGTGAGCTAAGGAGGCAGCAGATCAGAGGAAGCGCCCAAGTTGGAGTTTATGCTGTTACTGACCACGCCCGCGCCAGGGGAGGGCCGCGTACCTGGAGTCCTGCCACCCAAACGCCAGCGGCTACCTTGCCAATGGCGCCCGATTCCGGCCCCCGTTACAACAGCTGCCTGCCCAACCTGCTCCAACCTCAGCGAACCGCTTACCGCCCCAGCAGGCGCCAAAGGAGCGATGGAGGCACGGGGCTACTACTCGGCCCCCTCGATACCAGCCCGTTTTGATGGGACCGGGCTTCCAAACTTCCTACTTCATTTTGCAACTCAATGCCCACTTGGAAGACTATGATGATTTATACCGGTCTGGTATGCGAAAAAAATCACGAGTGGACATCGGCTCAGTCCTGGATGGGGAGCAGCAGCTTGACGATTGGTTCGTGGACTCTTTTTTTACGGATTTGCAAGGCGGTAAGACTCTCGCCGACTTTTGGTGCCCGCCATTCCTTCAGAAAGCCTTTGGAAGAGCGCGCTTCCAAGATCCAGGCGCCGATGAATGAAGCTATCCGCACCATCAAAACCATCCAGCAAAGGCAACCGCCCATTTGCAGGGAATTTGCCCGGTGAATTTCGATAGCGGGCGGCTTGCTCGACTTCCCTCCTCCTGAGTGGGCCTGAACAGCATGAAATCGGCGCAATACTTCGGATGGCTGTGGACGGCAAGCTGCGTGAAACGGGGAATTGTTTTGTAATTCGGGTTCCTGCGTACTATTGCAGATTGGATCCAGTTGGGGTCCCAGGGTGAAGCGTCGCTTTGGAGATAATAGCTTTCGTGCCGGAGGCCACCCACGCCAAAACCTCGCCACTGTGCCCACCAAGCCAAGCCTCCAGCCGCCCCTACCGAAACCACCTCTGAACGCCCAAGGTGCGCCGACTGGGGTTGTGTCTTTACTCGCGGAGGGCCAGGTCATCTAGCCAGCCAACTGTCCCAAGAGAACAAAACCAACCGGCTCAGCTACTGCCGCACTCCATCTGCCAAGCCACCCGCGCAGATCGGGGCGGCGCCTCCGACGGAGCTTTCGCTCTTTAAAGCTGGTCATCGGTTAGAAGCTGACCCAGAGGAGGGGGAAGCAGCTGTTTGCCTTTCTTCAGCCCCCGCCCTGATGGACATGGGCCCGACTCCCTGACGCCGGTGAAAGGTGAAGCGCGAGGCAGCTCCCCATTATTACTGTCCAAACGTTTCTGGCCAACCCTCGCTAAACACACTTTCGCATTATAGCCTACGGCCCTTGTGGATTCTGGCTGCTCCCACTGTTTAATGCGCCCCCATTTGGTGGCAGAGGAGCTGGAGTCTGGACCAAATTCCCCTAGCTAAGCCCATACCGGTTTCCACTCCAAATGGGACGGCAGCCCCTAGGAACGGCATAAGGACCGGCCCAGTCTTCAAAAACACAGCCCGGGTTCTCCTCCGTTCGCCGGACCATTGGGAGAAAATTAGTTTTATTTTGACGCAAACAGTGGCCAAACACTCCATAGTTTTGGGCATGCCATGAGATTTATGTGTTACATGAACCAAAGTTCATTTGGAAGGAAACCGGATCTTTAGAATTCACCTGACCCTCCCTGCGGTGAACACATGAATTGGGGGGAAAACCCAACAACCCCAGGGGAGGGGGAAGCTTCTTCTGACACACACCCCTCCCTGGCTTCTTCAGCGCATTGCTCCCCGATTCTATTGGCATCCCACCTGCGTATCATGATTGTAGCCAGAGTTTTTCAGGAGCAAAGAAGTGCGATCAGTTGCCACCCCACAGAGACACTGACTGCAAAATCATTATATACAACCAGGCGCTTAACTTTGCCCAAAGGTAGAATCTACCGCGCCATGAGTCCCAATGACCGGGGAGGAAGGAACTCCGTTGCCTTCTTGGACAAGAACCTCGCTCGCGAGGTTCATACGGCGGGCTACCAAACACACACCTGCGGCTGCTCCCACGCTTTTGTTTGTAAAAAAGAAAGATGGGTCTTCTACGACTTTGCACAGATTATCGAGGGTCTGTCAATCGCGGTCTCTCTGTCCAATAAATATCCTTTTGCCTTTGATCCAAGGGACCTTTTAGATGCACCTTTCGGCAAAGGGCGCATTTTTTACTACAAATTGGACTTAAAGAGAAGCTTACTACAGGGTCCAGAATTGGCACCGAAGGCTATATGAACACTTTTGACTGCGTTTAACACTAAAGTTTGGACCCAGTTTGAATGCTTGATAATGCCATTCGAGGTTAAGTGGGGCCCCCGGGGCTTTTATGGCCCTTTAATCAGCGAAGTTCTCCATGATTTATTGTACAAGGGAGTTGTGGTGGCATACTTAGATTGACGTTTTGATTTACTCACAAACCATAGAAGAAAGCATGAAAACATTGGTTCGAGAGGTATTGAGAAGCAGCTTGCTTTCAGACAATTCTCTCTTTGCCAAACTCTCCAAATGCTGTTTTCACCAGACCTCCATTGACTATTTGGGTTACCGGATTCTCGCCTCGAGGGCTTCTTGAAAATGGATCCTGCTAAGATTGACCGGAAGTCCACTCCAATGGCCTGCCCCCACCAACCGCCAAAGAGCTCCAATCTTTTCTTTGGTTTTGCTAATTTCTATCGGTGACTTTATAGCACCCAATTAGCTGGAACTGACTTCTCCCTCTCACAGACCTCTCTTACGCATCTAAGGGGTAAAAGATCCACTGTCCGCCAAGCCCGGGGCCCCTTTAACACCTGGTCCGGAGGAGTGTCAAACAGCTTCTTTCAACTCTTAAAGTCTGCGTTTACCACCTAATCGTAACCTATCCCTAAAAAGCACCCTGACCCAGATCTCCGTTTGTGGTCTTCCACGTGGATGCCTCCGGACAGCTAAGGCGCTTGGCGCCAGCCCTGTTGCAGAAAAATAAAGATGGTAGGCTGGTTCCGTGTGCTTATTTGTCTAAGAAATTCTCTGGTGCTGAACTCAACTGGACTGTAGGGGATAAAAGAGACTGCGGCCATTAAAAGTAGCATCTCTCCACTTGGCAGCCACTGGCTGGAGGGGCTAGAAAAGCACCCCTTTCAGGTTTGGGTCGGATCACAAAAACCTGGCAGCTCTTTACCACCCCCTCAAGATGTCCGCCAAAACAACTTCGTTGGGCGATTTCTTTTCGTCGTTTCTCTTTTTACAGTCCATTTTTTTCCCGGAAAAAAACCAATAAGACTAGCTGGCTGACGCGCTCTGGCGCCTACCCGAGGGAGGGGTGGAGCTGCCTTCACTTGAGACATTCCGCGCACTGTTCTCTCCCACTCCCAGTTGGGGCTTCGGCTGTCACCCAACTCTCAAACGTCCACTCCTCAGCTTCACCCCCACATTCCATAGTCTTCGTCTCTCCTTTCCTGCGGGAACTTCGAGGAGGCGGGGCTGCCTGAGCCTCCAGCAGAAGAAGGTGACTCCCAATTCGCGTTTGGAAAATGGAGTTTGGCGGAGGGAATGTTGGTACGATGCCTCCCCCCCTCCGCCAAGCAGGTTCTTGAGGCTTGCCACGATGCCCGCTCGGCTGGACATTTTGGCTTTCTGAAAACTCTGCATTTGGCCCGCCGTCCGTTCTAGTGGGGCGCAATGCGCAAGGACATTCTGGCAGTCATTAAGGGCTGCTCGGTTTGTGCAGAAGCCAAAACCATCCCGGAAAGCCCCATGGACTGTTGAAACCTCTCCCGGTGGCCTCCGCCCTTGGGAAGTCTTCTCCATGGATTTTATTACGGAGTTACCCGGAAGCCATGGCAACACGGTTTTGTGTGGTGGTGGTGGACTTATTTTCTAAACAAGCCCATTTTATTCCATGTGCTTCCATCCCCTCCCGGCTCCTAAGTTGGCACGACTGTTCATTCAACATGTTTACCG
This sequence comes from Sphaerodactylus townsendi, assembly GCF_021028975.2. Classification (NCBI taxonomy): domain Eukaryota; kingdom Metazoa; phylum Chordata; class Lepidosauria; order Squamata; family Sphaerodactylidae; genus Sphaerodactylus; species Sphaerodactylus townsendi. Next base: position 66,365,712 of record NC_059425.1, read on the forward strand.
TCTCCATTCCGCCCCCATTAAGGTGGTCTCCGACCGCGGCCCCCAATTCATTTCAAAGTTCTGGAAGGCGTTTTTGGGGTTGTTGGGGGCCGCCCCGGCCGTCGCCGCCCCCTACCACGTTTAAAGTGACGGCGAGACGGAGAGAACGAACAGAACCCTAGAGCAGTATTTACGTTGTTACACCAACTACCACCAAGACAATTGGTGCGAGCTTATTCCGTTTGCGGAGTACGCCTATAACAATGCGGTTCATAGCAGTACAAAGAAAACCCCCTTTGAAATTGTGTCTGGTCGCTCCTTCCCGCCGTTGCCACAACTACCCGCGGCAGCTTTGGACCCGCCAGAGTTTCAACAATGGATTTCATCCCTGGCCGAGGGATGGAAAACGGTCCAGACCGCCTTACAACAAGCTAAGGACTCCCAAAAGCTGCAAGCGGATAAACACCGCTCGGATTTCCCTCTGCGTGTGGGCGCTTGGGTGTATTTATCTACAAAAAATCTTAGAGACGTGCATAAATTTTCCAAACTTGGCAAAAGATTCGTGGGACCTTTTCAGATTACTAAAGTGATTAATGATGTCACTGCCCGCTTAGATTTGCCTTCCATTCCAGCTTGCTCAAGGAGGCTCCCGCTTCCGATGCCTGGCACGACCCGCCGGAGAGGCCCCCACCGACTATTATTGATGGTCACAAGCACTACGAAATTGACGCTATCCTGGACTCTCGCTTTAATCGCAAACGCTTGCAATATTTAGTCTCTTGGGTGGGATATTCCTCTGGGTATAATCAATGGGTTTATTCCGAAAATATTGACGCCCCCACCCTTATTTCTGCTTTCCACCGCGCTTTTCCGCATAAACCTGGGGGGGAGGGGGCTTCTTTAAGGGAGGCAGAGTGTAAAGGATTCAATAGTGTTGATGGTGAAGTAACCTTGAGTGCATTCCACAGCCCGGGCGATGGGCCAGCTTCATCGGCGGAGACTTTATCTTTGCGCGGGAGATGAAGACTCCGTTCCCATGGGAAGCAGGAGGGGGGATGGGGTGAATGGTGTTATAACCTGTGCTTCTGGCGGGAAGTGTCATTCCTGCCACTACGTGTACGTGAGCTTTCTAAGATGTCTTAATAAACGGACTTTTACACCCAAAAAGCCTTTTATTTCTGCTTCTATGGAATTCCTTACAAAAAGGACATGCCAGGGGGGTTGGACTTGTATTCTAAAATACATACAAAGAACTATCTCCATATCATATAGACTACATTGCAAACTTTTAGAAAAATAGAGAAAAGCATTCATTTTACCAATTTTCTGCAATAATAAGCCTCACAAAACTGTAGATAAACACAGCCAAGCTTCCAAGTCACAGCAGGCACATTATATTGTTGTTACCTTCTCTAAAATATTATCAGGTAGAATGTACAGCTAACATCACTTACAGGCAACAAAAGTAGTGCTGACATGAGTAAACCATAATGTTGCTCAAGGTTTTTTGGCAGACCTTCTTATGGAACAACTAACAATAGAATACATAACAATAGAATATGTAATAAAGCTTACCTAGAGTATTGTGTCAACAACCAAATATAAAGGCTCAATGTGAAGGTTGAATTTGAGGACTACCTTAAAGTGATAGTACTTCCCATATTTATAGAAAGCAGGTTCATATGTTTGAAATTGGAAAATTAACCTAGCTTTGGTTTGCAAAAATATCCTTTTGGCATCGACCCTGGAGCACAAATGGGCTGTATAGCTGAACAAAAAATGAAATGAAGAATCTTGATTGGACTAGTCTGGGCCATTCAAGTCATGGTGAAGTCATGGTTTAGCTACAAGTAATTATAGTTAGTGTGATCAAATGTGGGTGACATCACTTCCTGTTGTCTGGGTCCTGCAGATCATTTCCTTTAGCAGTAAGGAGGGCAAAGTTTGCTTACTGCACTCTTCTATGGCAAATCGCTAGCTCCCTGTCACACAGATTCTGGGGTCTCCTATCCCCTAAGAGAAGTATTTTGAGGGGCATTTGGGACTCCAATGGGAGCATAAAGAAGAGAAGTCACACTCGATTGACAGAAATCCTTTCATCAGTGGAGATTTTGATGGGATCCAAACCAATAGTAAGTTAAAGGATATCAAACTGGAATCTGAAACCATGGTTTGAAGCTGAGTTAACTGCAGTTAACACCTTCACTATAGATATCTTGATTTAACTCTGACTTGTTTCCTAGCGCTGCCCTTATTCTAATGCATGCCAAGATATCATTCAGGTCTCTCCATAAAGGAAGCTGGGGAAAAGCAAAGGAAACTAGCATTTGTCAGAACAAACTCTAGATTTTAAATGCTCATGTGAGAGCTAAATGTTGGTTTCACAGGCAAGACACAGAATTTGATATGTCTGATTTCTTGTTCAGCCACGAAGAAGAAGAGTTTGGATTTATACTCCCCTTTCTCTCCTGTAGGAGACTCAAAGGGGTTTACAATCTCCTTTCCCTACCCCCACAACCCCACCCCACCCCCCAACAAACACCCTGTTCGAAGGCCAGAACTTTGATTTTTAAATATATTCACTGAAATTTTTCATAAAGAGAAATTCTGTTTTTCTGCTCAGTGTTCAGATTTTGCACTGCATCTCTCTCTCTCCCCCCCCCCCTCTCTCTCACACACACAATTGAGGCACAATGGCATAATTTTACCGTAGAATTTTATAAAAGAAACTCATGCAGCTTTGCAGAAAGTAGTCCCTAATGCGTCATAATTTATGGAACACAAACATTCTGATATTGAGCTAATGGCAGTCTCTAATCCATCTGAAAGGTCCTTTTCTAAAAACTATGTGCACTGAAAACATACCTGTGTAATACATCAAAGTCTTTCTTTGAATGATTGAGAAGCTTTGCATTACTTTCATGTCATTAAGGTGTTTCTGTTGCAGTAGGATCCGCACTTGAGCCTACCTTGAGGGGGTAATTGTGTGTTGCTAATGTAATGGCTGGAGCTGGTGATCCAAATGGAAGTCTGCGAAAGGTCAATATGCACAAGACAAGGACGCAAGGAGGAAACACACAGCCCAATTTCACACTTTGGTAGAAACAGGAAGAACAGCTGGAATGAAATGCTGCTGACAATTCCTTGGGCGAGAAAAAAATAAATGTTATATTTTCAACCTACAAATGATTAACTGTTGTAAGTTTAGAGAATGGCTGAAATCATCAGATAATTAAATAAGGAGGCTATTAGGGCTGCTGCCAAAAAAGAATGAAATTTGGTATCTGCTCAGACTGAAGCAATTCCCAGAATTTACCAGTCACCATATTATTTGCCTGCCTGCCTACCTGCCTGCCTGCCAGTGGAGAAAGACTGTTGCCATCGAGGGCAGTGCTGCTACCATCTGCTCTGCCCCCGCCCTTCCCTAGACATTTGTTTGTTGATGGTAGGTTTAGGTTTCAATATTTTTGGTTTTCTGTTGAACCTCTCGAGGATGGGGGGCGGCGAAAGGATCAACAGTGTACGTCACTTTGAATCCATAACTGAGCAGAGAAATATAGATACGTAAATAAAATGAACATTATTTCATTCATACTCTGGATGATTCCCTGGCACTTTCACACGTCTTGTCTCTAAGTGTATGCTGACCCACCTTCTTTAACACAGAATCAACTCACTCCCGCTCATATTTCATTGTCAATATTGTATTCAACAATATCTGGATAAACAGCTCATATCTTGATTTCTCTGGGAGTTTCATGCATCTTTGGTAATATGGGGCAATTAAAAAACCCTCAGATGCAGTCAACCAATTTTGTACTGAAGCTGGGTGGAGAATCTGCCAGTACAGAAACAGAAAATAATTCTACCTAACATCTAGAAACCAAAAAGAGCAGCAGCCTATGAAATAACCATGGCAACACTCTGTGGAGGGCTTCAGATTCAACTTGGCTATTGTGTTGTCTTCATAGCTACCTCGGGGTTGTCAGGATGCTGTATGGTTTAGCCCTCTTAACATCAGTTTGTTACTGGGATAGGATGTTGGGTAAGGCCACTATTTTAGTACAGCTGGGAGATGCAGTGGTGGGAGGCAGGAAAATTTTTCAAAGATGAATATCAAGATGGATCAGTGCTTCTTGCTCATCCAATTTCTGCCAGTCCCAAGAGATACATGTACAACGGCCACAACCTCCGTCATTTCTCCTCTGATAATGTGCACTGATACCAGATCAGTGAGGAACAAAGCAACATTCCTGTTCGGGCTGTTGGGGAGAAGAGTAAGTGTGTAATACATAATGAATCTGAGAGGACTACTTTTGGAGACCAGTTGTCCTCAGTATGGGACTTCTCCTATGATCTTCCACAGGGCTCAGTTGTTGTTTAGCACTTGGAAGAGATCAACAATATGCTGACCATGACAACTGTATATTTCTGTGTCTAAACTTGATCTGGCTGATCTGGCCACACTGAACTGTACCATGATAATCCCCCTCCTTTTTCTTTTTTCTTTTTTTTTCAAATAATTTTTATTTATTAAAACTCACCAGAAAACACAAACATCCAAAAAGATAAAGAAAATGACACAAAGCTAAAGCTAAAACAGGGGATTGCTGGGTAAAGAAGGAAGACTGCCTCCTGGGAAAATGTCTTTAAGGGACAGGGGCTAACTAAAATTCCCTCCCTTAGAAGACTTTACAATGAACTAAACCCATGCTAACTATGGGAAAACTGAAGCTTAATGAGGAAATAACAAAAGCCTCTGTGGGGGCATGACACTGCATCTTCTGTTTCTTGTTTGATGTATTACAATCCACATAGATCCTCCTGGATAAGTTGGAGAAATAAATCTGAACCCTCCCTCAAATCTAAATGAAATATATTCAAAAACATAAAAGGCATCAGGGAATTTTTAATCCATGTAGTTTACTCTTTAAGATGAGCTCATTTTGATTTGTTTAAGGCAGTGACCATGAAACAATGTGACGTGGGTTACCTTCTACAAGGCCCATATCCACAAGCAAAATCCCTCCCACACAAGAAGAATGTGTGGAATGAGTGGGATGAGATTTACTGATGTGTGGAATGAGATTTTAAAAACAATTGTTAGTGTGGCCACTTTGAAAAGAAAAGAACTGCATCTTATAGTGCATTCCTGGACAGAATTACTCCAGTCTGAGCCCACTGAAATCAATGGGCTTAGACTGGAGTAACTCTGTTCAAGATTGCACTGTTAGATGAGTTCTGAACTCTTTGGAGCCAGAGTGGTGTAGTGGTTAAGAGCAGTGGATTCTAATCTGAAGAACCAGGTTTCCCCTCTCCCCCATGTGAAGCCTGCTGGGTGACTTTGGGCTAGCCACAGTTCTCTTGCAACCCTTTTAGCCTCTCAAAGTGTCTGTTGTGGGGAGAGGAAGGTAAGGTAATCATAAGCTGCTCTGAAATTCCTTAATGGTAGATAAATGTGGGGTATAAAACCATAAAACCAGTGGGGTATAAAACCAATTTCGGATACCTCATAATCACAATTTTTGTACAGAATACATTTAAAATTCTGCTGTGTTTGTGGTTTATTGGGACCCACTATTTGTCTTCCTTGTATCCAGTAAGTCTGTCCATTTTAGATTTTTTTTAAAAGGAATCTGGGCAGACTCTAGAGATGGACTTTTCTCAGCCCATCTGACTACTTGCACCAAGCTGATCATGTGCTGCCCAGTACTTTGAGTAGGTACTGTATTTGATTGGATGATTGTTCCACACTATAAAGAAGATAAAGAAGTTCATGTTATTTGTTTACTTTATTTATATTCTCATTTCTTGTTGGGATGCAAGGCAGATTACAGAATATAAAAAAGCAATGCAATAAACAGCATTAGATATCCAATGAGCAATGCAGTAAGACAAGAATGATAGAATTGGAGAAGTTAGTTTCTCCCTCACCATTTCAATCCATTACCTTGTATCTGTGAGGGATAAGAAGGCAGTTTCTGCTGAAGCATCACTAATATGGTAAAGTATCAGAAAGGCACTTTTTTCCCAGTGATCAGTAGTCACAAAGTCTTTTTAAGTAAAAAAGAGAAACAGAAACCGTGTGTTAAACTTGTCAGAGAAGAGGGACAGAGTGGATTTGACGCTGTATTATTCAAATACTTGTTTGAAGATCAGGGATGAATATGAAAAGAGTTTCATACTCCACATGACATTTGGAAACTTTTTTTGATGAGATGGTGTCTAGTATTTTTCTTCACTTTCTAATACATGCCTTTGGTCCAATTCTCACGTTCATGTTGACAGACTAAGGTAATTACAAGGTGACTTCCCCCTGTTTTCACAATGTGGAAAACGCGAAGTCTCACCAATGCAGCACATAGAAAACAGCTGTGCAAAAGCAAGAGGGAAAAGGATTGACACGAGATCAACTCGGATCATTTTATGTATAAGACTGAAGACCACCTCAAGTGATGTGAAAAATCAAAATTATCCATACGGGGTGAATTTATAAAAATTGATGAGTGTTATCAAAGCTGGTATTTTGCCAGGCATTGTTTGCACCAGTGGCAGTGTATGTGAGTGAGGGGAGATTATTGCATTCCATATTTATTGCTGGTCTACAATCAGAAAATGTATACATCTCCAAGAATATAGCATCGTGCACTTTAACAAAATCATTTAAAAAATGATGTAATGGTTCCAAATATCAGTTATTATCAGGCAGCTTTTATTTTTTGTCAGTTTATTTATACCCCACCTTTCTTTTCAGTGGTGACCCAAACCTGTTTACTAGATTATTTCTTCCCTCCCTGCACTCTTACAACAATCATCTGTGAGATAGATGAGGATGAGAAAGAATGCCTGCCCCAAAGTCATCCAGTGAGCCTCCATCATGACAGAATGGTTATTAGAATCTGAGTCTCCCAGTTGTTTAAATTATAACATTTCAAACATGTCTTTGGACTCAATCCTTCAAAACATGGGATATATGCTTTTGGATCCTTTTAAACAACAGACTCCATCCATCCATCCATCCATCCACCATCCCATGTTTGGCTTGTACTTCTTCCAAGGAGGTGCCATGATCCCCTCCAGTGAGCCCAGCAAATCTGGCTCAGAGTCCTCAGGGAAGGAGCCTGAGGAGCCTGTGCTGAGGAGGACCCACGAGACCAGAAATAAAACAACCCTGCAGAAATGCCTGATGAAAAGGTACCAGTGGCAGCAGCAGCAGCATTGCCAGATCCTGCAAGGGAATCCTCACCACTGCCCTCTGAGTTAGCTGCTAGGCCTCCACCAGGCAGAACTTAAACCCAGGTCTGTAGTCCGTCAGGAGTGGACACTCTCCAACTTTGCAGGAACAGTGGTGGTGGAAGACCTGGGCTAAGGCAGCACAAAGCGCCACATCTTCCCTGCAGGTCTAGAGCAGAGTGCTGAGGATAGTACTTCCTCAGAAGACCCTAAGCACAGAACAAACCCATGAGCTCAATAGTTCCCATAAGCGCAGCTAATTCTGATGACCTCCTAGCCTATTTAGGCTTATTTCTGAGAAGGCTGCCTTGCTGGATCAATTAATCCACTGGGCAGAAGATGCCATTTCACTTACCAGGAGCTGCAAGTTGCCATCCAGGAGGGCAAGGGGAGACAGAGGCTGGGCCATTGAGCCAGCTACATGATGCCCACAGGGCAAGACCATTGGGGCTGGCTGGCATTAAATCTGTTGGCAGCATCAGCTAGGTGGAGGCAGAGCGGAGGGCAGAGTTGAGGCCCACTTTGGTTCCAGGCTCCTTTGGTTTTCCACTTGGCTGGCCACCCACTTACCCTTTCTTTATTGTAATGGCTTTGTAATGTTACTCTGTGTCTGTATTACCTGTCTTTACCTTTTATCATAGGAGTATTATTTTAATTGTTATCTTATATTAGCTAAGAAGGTTCTAAGCTGGTTTATTTTAAACTAGCGGGCCCAGCCATGCTTCATTATGGCTCACCGTGGGGTGGGGGTTAGGAAGGGTGGCAGGGCTCGCTGGGCAACTGGGCTGCGGATCAAGGGCGTGTGCAAGGGCCGTTGGGGCTCGCTGCTGGCACGCTTTTAGAGGCTCCTGTGCAAAAGCCGGTGTGGGTGTGCATGTTGCAGATGGGTGGTCTGGCGGGAAACAGTGAAGCGGCTTCTGCGGCCCCCTTGCCCCCCCCCCACCGTCTTGGTGTCGCTGCTTCATGATCCTAGGTCATGTCAGCCTGTCTCTTTCTGGGCGGCCCCCCGTCCCATGCCGCCTGGTCCCCTGTGGCTGATCCCCTGCAACTGACGTGGGGTCAGCTGGGGTGGCCACGCCTCATTGTGGCTCACCATGGGGGGGGGTTAGGAAGGGAAGGGAGGAGGAAGGGGAGAGGCCAACCAGGTCTCTCCAGCGGCAGGACTGGGAACGCTCCTTCTTCCTCTCCCCTTGGGCGGCAGCAGGTGGCGTTGCGTGGTGTGCACGCACATGCCGTGGCGAAGACAGGCAAGCCACGCCCCTTCCCCGGACCGGCATGCCCTGATTGGTCTGGTGCAGGTTTGGGGAAACATGGATTTTGCCGGGTCGGGTGTGACCTGCGAGCCCAATGAAGATCAGAAAACCTGCTTGCAACAGGAAAGGATGCCGTCGCCAAATTTGGGAGCTGTCGGTCCAGGCATTTCGGTGTTAGGGCATGACTAACAAAGTCACGGTTAGCTTTTTATATATATAGATTGTATTGTAAATGCTTTGGTCAAAGACCGTAAATAAATCTTACTACTACCTTTTGTCACAGTGAGTTGGCATGGGTATGGATCCTTTTGGTGGGAGATGGTGCCTGTGTACCCACCTCCTCATTAATGGGGGGGGGGGCCCATAAGGAACCTTGAGTGTTGTGGCAGGCCACTTAGCCACATGTACAGCTATGAACCAATTGAAAACACAACACATGTTTGCTGCAAAGTGGCTTTTTCTATTGTCTTATTGCTGAACACCCCCTTAGTCTACTGTACAAAACACATTAGAAAGCAATATTGCTGAACTTGTATCAACCTCTCATTTTACATTTGCACATATTGCAGCGTTACCCCAGATCACTTCTTAAAGCTCAAACGTCACCTGTTGTCAGTTACAGACCATACATTTCTTTATAACAATTCAACTTGATGACACATTTTCCTCTTGCAACACAGTCAATGAACTTTCGAATCGTTGTTGTCTATTTGTTGAAATTCTTCTGTATGCAATATGACTGCCAAATATATACTTAGGTTTGTTGCTTATCTGTCCGTTCCTTTCTGCCTTAAAGAGGTATCACCTTTTTCTTCAATGAACGTAATGTTACCATAGAAAAGATATCTTGCAATACCGATACATCCAAGGAAACTTTATATCTCCATAGGAATGATAGTAGCAAAAGCAGCATGTGTTATTTTGGCTTTTCGTTGCCCTTCATCAGTGCCTCATTCCTTTTGAATCATGTTGTGTAATCGAGGTTCTATAATTAAATACAATAATATGAAATACCCATATATAAAAGTATAACTTCTATATAGTTTAATTAACATCTTTCCAATTTTTGTTACATTAATTATATAGAAAACAGTGAAACAGATTATACTTCACTATCATTCTCTAATATTTGCCCTTACAAATCACTACTCACATTGCATCCTTTTTGTAAGGGTTCTTGCAATCCTCTCCTAATATCCATGTGACTTCTGCTTCAATATATCCTAACTCTTAGAGTGCTAACACCTGTGCTACTGAAGTCAATGTTGGTAGCTAGTTAAAGCTACATAGTTATCAATACATCACAATCCCTTATCTATTGCCATCATCATGCGCACTGATACAGTTATTGTACACTTAGCCACATGCCCAGGCAGAGGCGGCTGGCTAGGCCTACAACCCCTGGTGGCAAGGGAAGAACCATGTAGAGGCTGGCACCAACCTGGGTTCCCTGTAACTTGCCACTTCATGGGTCCTCCCAAGTAGGCTTGCTGGTGGTGAGGTGTTTCATCAGGTTGACAGGCTGCCTTGCTTGCACAGATCTGTCCTCATGAAACCACTTTGTTCCTGTTGCCCATATAAAAAAATAGCTGTGGCCAGCAAATTTATCATCATAAAGTGTATTGCATGTTAATTCAGCCTCTATGCCTTCCCTCCCCTCCCCTCCCCTCCCCTCCCCTCCCCTCCCCTCCCTCCCCTCCCCTCCCCTCCCCTCCGTGAACTGGTAACCAGCTCCAGTTCCCTAATTCTAGTTCCATCTTCTGCCTGACAGCTGCTGTCAACATCCTTCAAGTCTCACTATGTAGACCTGATGGTGTTACTCCAAAGGAGACCTGACAGGGGCTGCCTGCACAGCATAGGACACCTCCACATGTAGTTGCCTCACTCACAATCACATGATGGTGAGAGCAGTGTACTCATGCCTGGTCCACTCTTCATGTCACTCAACATGTGAAGGGGTTATGCGTAGAGGGAGGGTGATAAAAGACACATATTACATGGCAAAGATCCAAAGTTCAGTTCCTTGTGTTTTCACTTAAAAGCTGTCTGGTAACAAGTGCTAGAAAAGACCCATCTCTCCCTGAAACTGAAAAGCCACGGTCAGAGTAGACTTGATATACAAATGATCCGACAATGTAATGCAGTTTCATTACATTTACTTAGGAATTTATTGTGAAAAATTTGTAGCTAATAACTTTAAGCTCATAGTTTTTGCCATTAACAAAATGTAACTCAACATTCAAATCTGAAAAGCATTAAACTTTATTATATCCATATTGGAACAAAATATATGGCATGGTTCAGACAGATGAGGCCAGCTCCAGGTGTTTGTGATACCATACACAGTTCATTAGAATTATTCAAACATACTTTGTGGTTAGTTTGGCTTCCTCTAGCCATGTTTCTCTGTAGACAGGGAGTGAGCAAGGGTTCTCACTGTTAAGACTAACCATGGCTAATAAAACAAATTCAAGCGATTGATTCAGATGCTGGTTGGATGGCTCTTAACAAACCAGTTAGTGGAGTCACCCAGGTTCAGACAATCACACTAGCCATATCTGGTTTAATGAAGTCATGATTTTGTGTTATGTCTGAACTGAGCTTAGGCATAAATAGGGAGTTCAATATCCTAGCTATCTTAATGGAAGTGTAATTGTTTATAAAATGTAACATATTTGGCATTTGATTCCTATAACACTAAAAAAAATCCTAACCTTATTGATACATTAATTCTACAGGAGTGCATAAAAGCATTTTATTTTTTGCAGGGGATGGGTAAAGACTTCCCTATTATTACACAGAAAACTAAATGTGATGTTGGGTGGTTCTATTTAATTTATTCCTTTAAATGCTTTTACCAATTTTGTGAAAGGAATAGTCTCCCTTTCCCAAATATTGCAACTTGATAGAGAAATTGTTGATTGATGCCAGAATTAATATCATGAGAAAATGGGCAACTTTGTCTCTTCCATCAATCAATTCATGGGTGTCAAAAATCTGGACATTAATGGAGATGAATAAAATTTCATATTTTAAATGAATCAGCTGGGGCACTGTTCCAACAATTACATTTTATGACACCTGGAAATCATTTGTAATATGTTGGAATAATACATTTTTGAACTGATATGTGAAAGTACGTGTGTTTTTTTACTACTACTGCAAGTGCTAATATCATATTATTAGCAAGATTCTATCCAGGTGGTAGGAAGAATCTCTGAATCAAATTTTACTCCATTGATGTGTCAAGGTAAACAAGTATTACTGAAGTATGAAATCCCATTCTCAAGGGTGTTGATCATCACTTGTATTTTCTACCTGTGAAGAAGAAGAAGAAGAAGAAGAAGAAGAAGAAGAAGAAGAAGAAGAAGAAGAAGAAGAAGAGGAGGAGGAGGAGGAGGAGGAGGAGGAGGAGGAGGAGGAGGAGGAGGAGGAGGAGTTTGGATTTATATCCCCCTTTCTCTCCTGTAGGAGACTCAAAGGGGCTTACAATCTCCTTGCCCTTCCTCCCTCACAACAAACACCCTGTGAGGTAGGTGGGGCTGAGAGAGCTCTGAAAAGCTGTGATCAGCCCAAGGTCACCCAGCTGGCATGTGTGGGAGTGCACAGGCTAATCTGAATTCCCCAGATAAGCCTCCACAGCTCAGGCAGCAGAGCGGGGAATCAAACCCGGTTCCTCCAGAGTAGAATTTGGAACGCTTTGTTTCTAAAGCATAGCCATTTTTTGTGGTTTTACAGTGCAAACCTAAACAGAGTTAATGGGTTTAGGAGGGTGTGTCTCTGCTTAGAGTTGCACTGTTAGTTTCCCTTTGCAAAAAAACAGCACAGCAAACTGTTGAACCACTAGATGACAAAGGCCTGAAAACAGGAACAGGAAGAGGAAAATAAGTATCCCAATAAGAAGTTCAAGCAAGTTGACAAATTACAATTAATAAATTACAGATTTGTACTGTATGTGTCCAGGAGGTTTTAAGGCAAAATTGCTTGTGGGTTTCCATGTGGCATCAAATTGGCCCCTTTTAGAAACAGAATGCTGGAGTGGATGCTATCTAGTATGGGTACCAGGGATCACAGCTTGAAAGATATTGGTATATTTCAGATCCAGTTACCAGAGAGCTGAGAAATATCATTATTCCTGGTCATCCAGGTTCCAAATACGAGTTTGGTATTCATATCTGGGGTTTCTTCTAGGGTGGGGATGTTATTTGACTCTGTTATTCCCTGTGGGGAATTTTTCTGGAAGACTGGAAGGGATGTGTTTTTTAACAAATTCCATTGAAACTGTCATGGTGCTTCTGATGCCTGTTCTTTACATGACTGCCAATTTTTGAATGAATTAAACCAAGAGTTCCAGTTCTATGAGTCCCTGAATAAGGCACATCTAGCCGTCTTCCATTGTTTCTTATGGGGGGAAATCCATGCTTTCTCCAGGACAAAAAAAATAACCAAACACACAGCAGCAAGCAAAGCAATCCCTGGCTTAAAGACTCTCAGAGAAGATAGAACCTACAAGCCCAATGAATCAATGCAAAACCAGGGAATCCCAGCAGAAGTGCATGACAGTGTGACAAGCTTAAAACAACAAACAACTACCCGAGAATCCAAGTCTGTATATTCCCAAGATTTTTTTCAGGACCAATTTCTTGGAAACTATCCAGAAACCTGGATATATCTGGAATATAGCAATAAGATGTTTTTTGAATATTTATCCAGACTGTATCTATCCAAATACATATCCTTAATGGCTACTCTTGTGTTCTTATGTACTTATTACTCATGAAAATTAATCTGAGATGAGCATTGAGAGTAGACTAATAGTTTATGGTATCTCAAGGGCACTAATGTTTACCATATTCAGGCCAATGCATTCCTATATCGTATGCATGTGGTGAGAAGGAGCATTTGGAGTACTCTCTTCCAGAAGAGTCTACAAACATAACTTGTTGTCTTCCCAGCCCTCAACTCAAGTAATACCAGGGTTGCTCATGCTAGTAAAGCTGTTCAGGAAGAGAAGACAAAATGAGTAGACTCAGAGATGTGGAACTTTGTTACTTAGAATATTTCATATGTATGCCTTGATACCTACTCTTAAATGAATTGCACTTTATGTTTACTGCACTGAACATTTATATAGTTGGTCATACTTATGTGCTTTGTCATGCCAATGAAGTATCTTTGAATTGAACTCAAGTGCATTTAGATGGCACTTGCATCTGTTCACCTTTCTAAAGATTTTTTTCTTTAGTGTTTGGCAATCTCCTCTATGAATCAGAGACAATGGCTGTTTCCGCACAGCCGCTGCTGGCCCATCGCAAGAATTCTGCCAGCTGGAGGCGGAGGCTCGCCTCGCATGCAGCATGCTGGGCCGCCCGAGAGCGCTTCCGGCAGATGGCATGGGCTCCGCGATGGGAGTCGCTTCTTCCTTTCTCTCGTTCCCACTCTCACTTATCGGCCTGTTGGCTATCGAAGTTCGCTCACTGCCCTCCCGACCAGGGTCGGAGAGGACAGCATATGGGCGGGCTTCGGTCGCCAGCAGGCCGACGACGGGGACAAGGTGAGTGGGACAGGGAGAAACAGTGTTCCCGGCGGTTGCTGTTAACACAGCACGTCGAACACACTGTCGGGGGAAAAACATCCCTTTAAAGGGTTGTTTTTCAGGGCGGCCTGACGCCGCCCTGGGGGAGGGGGAGCGACGTCAGGTTGGCGCTGCTGCTTAGCAGCAGCGCCACCTGTGCGAATAGCTCCCTGGGGACGGTGTTTATCCCGTCCCCAGGGCGCCATTAAAGGGCCGTGCGGAAACGGCCAATGTGGAAGAGGCTTCAGAACAAACAAGGCATGCTGTCAATTGTCTTCCTTTTCATTTCAAGCCTTCCCTTTGAAGGGTTCTCTAGGTGTTACAGGAAAACCTCAGTTTGGAAAGAATTTGGGGGAGGGAAAAAAGGATAGGAATCTTACCTCTTTTATCTTGTTGACAAACTCCCAAATGCAAATCACTTTAATTACACTTTGAACACTGACAACTTGAGTTTCTGACCACTAATAAACTGCAAGACAGCTCTGTTCCCTACCTTCAGGTTACTTAAAAGTAGTTTAGCAGCTAATATTAAAAAGGCAGTGCATTTGCTGGACATCAGTAATAGACAGGTGTAAATCCAGGGAAAATCTAGCAAAAATCTTAACAATCATCTAATATTATTAGGAACTACATTCAGAAGGTCAGATCATTAACGGTTTGTGTGAGGGAGGCCTCTCCTAAGCTGCTTCTGTTCTACAAGGCATGAGACAGTGAGAGGTCTATGAAGGAAGAGAATACGGCTCGTTCTGCACATGCAGAATAATGCACTTTCAAACTGCTTTCAATGCTCTTTGAAGCTGTGCGGAATGGCAAAATCCACTTGCAAACAGTTGTGAAAGTGGTTTGAAAGTGCATTATTCTGCATGTGCGGAAAGAGCCTAAGTCAGTAGAGACACTACCCAGCCAAATGAGTTTTTCAGTGTTCCTGTTGAATAGGATCATTCCCACTGTGTCTCCACACCATGCACAGTGTCTCCACTATTTACCAATCATTGCACTATTTCAGTGGCTTTATGAAAGCTTTGTGATTCTACAGTATATCCTCATAGGTCATATATGAATCAGAAATTTCACTAGTAGCAGCTATACAAGTTACAAGACAAGTGACTTGGGTCAAAGTTTTGCTTGTTTCCATTGGCAAGCAGGCATAGTTGTACATTCTGAGAAGGCAGGCAGCTCATGACTAGGAAGGATAGAGGCAGAGGTCCAGACTTTTTCACCCAAGCAGCAGGCAGTTATTCTGCTTTACAGGTGGAGGGAATAGAGCTGAGCCTTAAATAATAAAGGAATAGATGCAGGTGCCTCCCTCCATTGACAGGCAGCCCTTACAACGGACAAACTAAACAAATGCACGTTGCTTATTCTAGTTGGCAGAAAGCCAGAGTTGCAGAATCTGGTGGAGGGAGACATAAAATAGAGGTAAAGGCCCAAGTTTTTTCCCCCTTCTTAGTAAAAGAAAACAACCTCCTTCCCTGCATTTTTCCAGAGCAGGGTCTTATGGTAGCTGGGCTAAGAGTAAATGCTGAAATCACTTGAGTGTAGCAAGGTAAGGTATGAGGCAGGGTTTAACTTTCTTCATCTACACACTTTAATGTTGTTTCAAAAAATAGACTCACTGCCCACTGTTTGAAGATTCCCAGACAGGAGAAAAGCAAATGTCAGTCAATACCTCTCTATGGCGGATTCCGCATGGGCCAAAAACAGCGGTGTGAAAAGGGTGTAAACCCTTTTACACTGTTTTAAACCATTTTACACTGTTTTCACACCGTTTTCACACCACTGTTTTTGGCCCAGGCCTGCTGTGCAAGTGAGAATTCTCAACCCCACTTACCAGTAAATTTGCAATCTAAGACAAAAAATCCCATGTGCAGTTGGGAAGCAAGTTAGACAGTTATAATCAGAAATGTTTGCATTAAACTATTTAAACAAAAGGAAACAAAAAAGAAAAAAGAATCCAAAGCATAGAAATGGTCAATAAGTACAGGTCAATAAGTACAATAACAAAATGAGCAAAGTTTACAAAAAAAACCTAAAATTAAACCCAAAGGGTCTGCATGAAAAGTCTGTGAAAATCTTTAAACAATGATTCCCATTTCTATGCTTTCAATAAGAGTAGGAAAGAGATGAGAACAGCTGGATAGGTAGACTCACACTTGTATCACCTCTTCTGCCTCTCTATAGTCATGGCACCATTTGTACTTTTTCTCTGCCTTTATGAATTATAAAGTCTTCACAAAAATAAAGTTAGAGAAGAGTTGTACAGGTCTCCATCAGAAAAAAAGATCTGCAACAATTTTACAACAAATTTTTAAAAGTGATAACATTTCCAAAATGTTTGCTATCAAAGGAAAGGCCACATGGAGAAGACTCCACAAAGTAGAAGATCTGGGGATTTCTAGGAAGACTAAAATAATGTTGATTAAATTCATAAGATTTCTCAGACATGTAATTGGATTTCATATCATTTGTTTTAATCATTCTGTACAATATTCTGTACAATATTACATATATATATTTATTTTTATTGTTTCATTTTTAGGTTGGAACTCATTTGGTTGTAATATCTTTCTGCTTTTTGTGGCATTTATGCAGCATGTGTTGCTGCGTGCATGCCAGTCATTCCAATAAGCTGTAATGGCCTGCAGTTAAACAACAATAAAGATTGATGTTTCTAGGGCTGAGCCAAAAGTACTCACTGCTTTTCATGAATTTTTTTCAGTACTGTAAGACATCCCTCTTCCAGCAATTTTTCAGTGAATGCTTTGAAGTGTTTGAACATGTTTACCTATTCATGAAGCATAGCCCTTATTCTGAACAGAATCTGCCATGCTTGACAACATTAGAATGTAGCCAAAGCTAATTCTTGATATGTGAGATCACCCATGTGATGAACCTCACTCTCAGTTGGCTTCCTTAGCACTCTTTGATAATAGCATGTACACAATTGTGATTAGCTATTTAGCACTGTGACTTCATCCAGTTCATTTTCAGATGTGAAATCATTCCACAAAACTTTTTTACCCATGCCATTTCCCCCTTGTCTCTTTAGCTGCATTCCCCCCGCCCCCACATATGACATATTATTCCTGATGGTGGTGGGATATCATCCATGAGGCAGAACAACCTTCCCCCTTTTTTCCTCTGCAGTCTCAATGCTTTTCAATAGGAGTCCTCTGAGCAGCTAAGATTCTCTTATGCATGTCTACATATTTTTGAATAAAGTTCCTTCAATTTTTTTAAAATAGGAAAACTGTACATTGCCACAATAGGGAGGATCAACTGAGCATAACTATGTACTTTTGGGGCTGAAAAGGCACCCAGGATCGGAGCCTTCAGAGCAAATGTCCTGGGGCGACCTTCAGCAAACAGTGGCAGGGAGAATCCCTTCAGCTGCACACAAAATGTGGTGCGCAAGCTGAGAGTGAAACTGACCAGAGAGCAAAAAGGTTGGGTGGGAAAAATAAGATGGCTCCTGAGCTCTGCATTCTGCAAAACCAGGCAGGAGATGCCTTGCAGGTAACATAGGAAAAAAAGGCACACTTTGAAGCATTCGCCAAAAAAGACACCTTGAGCAGAAATAAGATGTCCTGAGGACATCTTGAGCAGAAATACTGTGCAGGATGCCTTCCCAGGACATCTTTTTTATTGTCCCCAAGCCATCTCGTTTAGGCTGTGCGGAACAGACTTATGTAGGTTAGCCTTAACATTACATCCCTAATTCAAGATGAAATTGACAAAGCTGATACAATCAACCTGGCTAGTGTCTGTGCCCTAATGTTACATCACTAAATCAATATGACCAAAAGAATGTTTTAAAAATTACTTTTGAAAACAAGGGATGAGGTAGAGCAGAAAATGGATGAAGGGGAAATTAGGCAACTACATGGGGTGTTGATGAGGGCCAAGTGTTTGGTGGGGTAGAGAAATAAAGATAGTTTCAGCATGATTGCATGTTTAAGGGAACCTGGGCTGGAAACAGAAAAAAAACATTGTGGTAAAAGTGCTCAGAAAAACAATGGAGTAAAAATGAAAGGGAAAAGTGTTCAGAACCAAATGGAGGGGGGGGGGGGCATGCTTGATTAAAAGAAAAAAAAACCTTAGCATTTGTCTGCAAGATACACTGTAAACAACTATAACTTTAAAAAACCTACCATCAAATCTACATGAGGTGATATTGGTGCAGTTGTTGAATGTGTTAGTCTAGGATTTGCACTGACCAGGAAGCTCATGCAATGATCTCAGAGCAGTCATTTCTTCTCACCCTTACCTACTTCACAGAGTTATTGTCAGGAAAATATTCAGAAGGGAGAAGCATGCATGCTGCCTTGAGATCCTCAGAGGACAGGTAGAATTAAAAATATACTAGATACGTAGACAGATGGTGCCTGACAGAATAACAGAAGCAAAAAAAAGGCTTTACAGCAGAACTGAAAAACTCAGCATGCACTGTCTAAAATGACCCCTCTAATTCATTTCATGGCATCCACAGATCAGTGATGAAAAGATATATAACACCCCCTCCTCCATTTCATTCCTTATTACTCTGGCCTATAACGGTCATTTGGCTCTTGAAAACAGCAAGGTCTTGCTCACATGTTACATTCTATCAGGCTTGGCAACTGCCCGTATTTCCCAAGCCAAAAACTGCCATTTGCCTTCAGCACAGCTCCATGACTTTCAATAGACTGAAATGGTGCCTTTTCCCTTGTGAAATCCCAGGTGTGAGAAAGCACAATTTTATCCCTCAGATTCCTCAGCAAAATGCAGCCGTGTTACTGCAACTCTGCAAATTGCTTGGGGTTTAGAAGGAAATCCAACCCTTGACTTCCCACAACTGTGACCACAGAGTGGTTAGCAATAAAGTGTCAAAACATGGGAGCTCAGGCACCCCAAATCAACAAGGACAAGAGTACAAATCTGGTTATTGTATATTTGCCATTTAATATGGCATGTTCTTCGCAGGAAAGAAGGAGCCTATTGCCCTACTGTCCCATACTGGTCAAACTGCAGACCCCAAGGGAAACCTCGGAATTATTGTGACCTCTAGTCCATCCCCACAGCCTTGGGTATTCTTACCCAATAGGAAGCTCCACTGAACCTAACAGGACCTACTTTTGAGTAAATATTCATAAGACTGTACTGCATGTTTTACTGTAATTATCATTATCCCATTCATGGTCCCAGCCACCTTGTGATAGCATTTCCATTTTACTTGTAACACACATTTTCATTTTACAAAGGCTGAGATATATTCTTTATTAATGATACAACACCAGCAATTCATATGGTGCTTTACAGAGTAAGAATTTAAGTCCATAAGAGGAGAGCTGTTACAACTAGACCAAAGGGCTGTCTAGCCCAGAACTCTGTTTGCAACAGCGGTCCGTCAGATGCCTTGAGAAAAATCAAATTGCGGTCTGTCAGATGCCTTGAGAAAAATCAAATCAAACATGGAAGTAAAAGCCTGTTTTTAAAGGCTTACTGCATTTGGGATTCAGATGTTTTCAGAACCAGCCAGCCTCGAAACATGTTGGATCCGTTTAGCCATCAGGGTGAATAGGCTTGGATAGACATACTCTCTGTGAATTTGTCCAACTTTTTAAAAGCTAGTATCTGTCACATTTTGTGACAGGGCAGCAAATTCCATGTAAATTATGTATTATGTGGGAACATACTTTGTTTTGTCTGCCCTGAACTTATATTGAAATATAATGCTACATAAAATATAGTGCTACATAA
Source organism: Sphaerodactylus townsendi (assembly GCF_021028975.2). Taxonomy (NCBI): domain Eukaryota; kingdom Metazoa; phylum Chordata; class Lepidosauria; order Squamata; family Sphaerodactylidae; genus Sphaerodactylus; species Sphaerodactylus townsendi. The sequence goes on from NC_059425.1 coordinate 66,385,491, forward strand.
ATAATATCTGGTATATCATCCTCACTGATTATCACTTAAAAACTGTATTTTCTTTTCAAAATAAAAATGCTCACAGAACAGTAATATTATACTAGTAATAATTATTATAAACCATTTTGTAGAACAACATTAGAAACTAGGTTTAAAGTTTTTAGTCTTCAGCTTTGTGTGATTATGATTTATGAATTATTTTACACATCCTCTCCAAACCCAACTGATGTTGTTGTTGTTATTTTTCTTTCTTTCTCCTTGCATAAACAGTATTAAGCATTTTTTCCCAGTTAAGAAAATCAGCGTGTTTAATACTTCTTGCTGCCAGCAGTGATTTGATTTTAGAAGAGATTATAGTTTTGTGGGGTTTAATTCCTAGTTTATTTTTTTCCTCTGGTGCTAATTGGGATTCTGGATGACCAGGAGAATACTAAAATTATCCCCAGGAGAAAATTTTCCCACTGCAAATTAACAAAACATCTATTTTAAAAAGTCTTGTTTTACGACATGCTCCATTGGTACTACAGCATTCTGCCTATGTGGGCATATTTTCTAACACATTATGCAAAAACAAGTCAGGGAAGATGCTGAGGATTGTAATTTTCTAATTTAATTCTGCCATTTCCAGTAATGGAAAGCCATACTATGACCATTTATCTTCATAAGTGACAGATGCATTTCATTAAGACTTCCTTAAATAATTTCTCATGGCATTTGAGGAAGGGGAGAGAGAGTGAAGACATATCTATTTTGCAAGCACACCCACATCAGAGTTTTGAAAGCAGCTAAACACGCAAGTGATCTACAACAGAACCTTAAAAAGGTCAAATAAAAAGACATTTGTCTGGCATTTTTGAAGTGTTGATGCCTGTTGAACAAGTCATGAAACAATATGACATTGTCTATGACTAGGTAATAATAAACCAATAATGCTTGTATAATGCCGATCACTGTGAAGGGTCTCCAAATGCTTTGCAGTCAATACAGATGGGGAAAAAAATGCTGCGACTATCACTCAAATTCATCTTTTCCTGGAGATAATGCAGCAGGATCTGACAAAACCGGCCGGGAGTGGGAAATGAAAAATACCATACCTCAAAATTTGACTTGCATGGTTGTGCCTGTTTCATTTTAAGTGCAGAAGCAACTCATCAATGTGCACATATATCTTCCTCAGTGTCCACTGCAACAAGAAAGAAACTCGGAAATATTCACTTTGAAATATATTTTTTGCCATGATCAAGAAATTTGCATTGACTATTTGCATATATTTACTATCTGGCATCTAACTGCTCCAATATGATTGCCTTGGGGGTTTTCAACTGCTCACTAGCAAACCAGTCAGATCCAGTTCTAAAATTACACAACATATTTTAAACCAATAAAATAAGAATACATGGTCAAGTAAGTACCACCATTAGTTGCAGATTATTGCTGCAACTGGCAACATATTCATAAAGAGGGGAAACAGCCACTGTGCACATATTAATGGAACAATATTTATTTTCCCAAGTACTCAAAAACATTTTAAATTTTCAGGACCTTGTTACTGCCCTGTAAAGTAGCTTAGTTTTGCTTATTATATTTGGACAGGTTCTCTTCAGTTTCATAGGATCAAATTTTTGCAATTGATGATAATAATTTACTATGTTCTGTACATAGAGGCCGGTGGGACAGAAAGTGTGTTGGATTTCATCTGGGGAAAATTGGCCTGTTTCATCAAAGTAACCAGAGCTTCACTATTTTTGCTCCATACTCCCCCCAAATACTTTTCCTGTTCAAGGCCAAGTTCTTGCTGACAAGAAAGGGCAGGAGAGCTGTCCAAGAAATAGAAGAATGTGATACTCTGCACTAATCAGGACCTGGAATGTAATATTTTTGAGTCCACAGATAAAAGACTAGTAACTCTGCAAATGGTGTAATAGTCCAAAAAGAATATCAGATTCTGAGGGAAATCATCAGTCTATGATGTTGGCAGAGCCTAGGATGGGTGATGAAGGACATACTTCTTAGGCATTCCTTTCCCTCATTAACTGTGGTGATCTCTGGAGAAGATGGCTCCTCAGAAGGTTCTTACTGAAGCGGCCCAAGGAAATGGTTTGCACTAGTCTTGGAGTCCTCAGTGTTTCAAGACTCTAATATAGAAAAATCCATATAGTATAAAAATCTTATTTTTTCTTTACAATTGGGAATTCATATGACAGAAAGAATAATTACATCCTTCTTTATATTATGGCTACCCTGTGCTCAGAATGCTAATAAGTGCTAAAGTGGTATGAGCCTACACCAAAAGGAAATCTCCTGTTTTGGTCCCTGCAATCTTCCTAAGAGAAGCTCAGAAAGCAGGCCTAGGAGGGACCTTTGTCAGAAACTGCTGGTCAGAATATAAGACTAGAAAGGCCAATGCTTTGACATTATATAGTGGCTGTCATATAATATTCATATTATTTATTGATTAACAATATTTCTCTCTCATAGATCTATGTAGCTATATTCAAGGTAGCATACTGATAACTTATTTAAATTTATACTTCCACTTATGGTCCAGCAAGCATTTGAGATTGCTGACAAATTAAAGCCCCATATAAACAAAAAAACAAATAAAAGTCCACCATGAAATAATACATAAAACAAACACAAATGGAAAAAAATCACAGCAGAGAGGTAGCAGATAACACATGAACATATAAGAATTAACTCAGTCTGCTACTTCAAAGCCCTACTCAAATGTCTAGTTCTTAACCTCCTCACATCTAAAATAGGCAAAGCAAACAGACTACCCTATGGAATGATGGCACCAGCACCAAAAGACCCTATTGTATGGTTACCAACCTCTTGGTGGGGCCTGGAGTTCTGGAATTAAAACTGATCTCCAGATTTCAAAGATTAGTTTTCTTGGGGAAAAAAATTGCAGTTTTAGAGGTGGATTCTATGATATAATGTAGAGTCTAGGAAAAACGGAATTTCCAGGAATTTCCAAAACCAGAACTGGTAATCCTACCATGTTCCTCATAGCTAATTCGCAAGGGTCATAGCGCCTGAAGGAGGGCTTTCTTTGATTAACTGATTAATCATACAAGAATATATGCAGTTTATGAAGGAAAAGGCAAGAGATTATGAAGGAAAAGGCAAGAGATTAAAATTTTAATGTGAGATTTCAGCTCTTAAAGCCAAATTATGTTGAATTTGAAAAGTGAAACCAGAATGTCATGTTCCATTTTTAAAGTAAAATTTGACAGCAAGGCATTTAGCACAACATTATAGTTTTTCCTTAGAAAGTCTTTTCCTTTATTTTTATTACCATCATTACCACCACCACCATTATAGGTGCATGTGGCCTTTCATAGAGTAACACAAGGAGCAGACAGGTCTCTGCCCTGCAGAGCTTACAGTACACACTCTGAAAGAGTAGATGATAAATGCAGAAAAAGTGCAAGTTTGAAGCACATTTCTTGGTCTGCCTCCTTTTGATTTTGGCTGGCTCCTTCCTCCAAAGCCACAAATGTTCCTAATTGTATATTAAGTTGTATATTAAGTTACAGAACAAATGGCTCAACACTTTAAAATATGTGGCTATAATTTATTCTGTTTTTTTAAAAGCCAGTACTGAGGAGCAGGAGAGAGCACTAAGCTACATTTTGCTTCAAAGCAAATCTATGGTGAGGCTGAACAGGACAGCTCAGGATCTCAGACTGCAGGCTCAGAATCCCACTTCCCACCCCCTGCATTCTACTGCATCTGAACTTTTCAAAGTGGCACGTTATCAATTGCCATTTCATATGTCAGGAAACCAGATACTAAAAAACTTCAAAGAAACCCATTGCTTTAGCATTCCTGAACCTGATGCAACCAAGCAGCTTAAATGAGATAACAAGGTCTCTAGTTTGTTCACTTTTAATTCTTCATGAGGCAGTAGCTAAATAGTCTTGTACATGATCTGGAAAGTTGAATGCTAATGGCAAAATCTAGCCTTTAAAGAAAATTCAGTCTAGTCATTCCCCCCTTTAAAGGGGTAGGGCTGGGATGGAGCCAAGGTGGCTGGAAGTGGGGTCCATTTCAGCCCTCCCAATCTCTCCCTGCATTCCATCCATCTAACTAACAATGTCCAGTGAAGTTGCAATGCATGGATTTACTTTGTTTCACACAATAAGTTCATTTCCACCGGAATGCATTTATGTATTTACTTCATTTATACCCTACTTTTCTTCCTAAGGGAGTCCCAAAGTGGCTTATAAGATTTCCCCTTCTGCATTTTATCTTCACAATAACTTGTTAAGTAGGTGAGGCTAAAGAAAGAGTGCAATGACACAGAGTGGTAAGCTGAAGCACTGCAGTAAAAAGTTCTATTCATGACCTGAGTTCGATCCCCACAGAAGTTGCTTTCAGGTAGCTGGCTCAAGGTTGAATCGGCCTCCCATCCTTCAGAAGTTGGCAAAATGAGTACCCAGCTTGCTGGGGTTAAAGTATAGATGGCAGGGTAAGATAATAGCAAACCTTACTGTAAAACATAGTCAGCCTACAACATGTTGGGATGTGACATCATCCCATGAGTCATTAATGAACCTTTACCTTTGTGTTAGGTGGAGAGTATGGGACTGGCTCAAAGTTACACAACAATTTGCCATGGCAGTGTGGGGATTGGAATCGGGGTCTTCCAGATCCCACCCTGACAGTCTTATCACTAGTCCTAGTCACCATTTCCACACATTAATATCAATGCTATACAAATGTAATGGAAATTAAACTGTAGACTCTAAAGGTCTCACTCTGTCTATTACTTGTAAAATTACACAGGTGTCTGGTAGCACCTTAAAGACTAATAACATTTATTTCAGCTTAAGCTTTTATAAATCAGAGCTCTCTTCCTAAGATCTGTAGAAATGTGCATCCATTGGGCTGAACTCGATACTCAAAAGGAGGGGTAGGGGAGGTTTTACAAACAGAACATCTTCCTACCCCTGCTCTGTTTGTAAAAGAGTGTGGGATGTTCATTTATATGCATCTGAAGAAGTGAGCCCTGATTTACAAAAGCTCCTGCGGAAATAAGTCCTATTAGTCTTTAAGGAGCTCCAGGATTCCTGAGTAATTTTGTTGCAACAAGTTAACATGGCTACATTTGCAGTTTGAAAAAAGAGTGTGAACATTAGACCAAGAGTTTTAGTCATGCATGTACAAGGACACCACCAACATAGCACAGTGGCTCTAGTGATGTTGTGCTAGTTCTCCCTCCAGCCCAAATACTGTGTGTTTCACTTGGACATACTGATGTTATCACTTTATGCTGCAAGAGTGGGAGTAGCCCCCTTCCCCGCCCCAGCCCCAACACACACCTTTAGCATCTGAAATATAAACTTGTGTGGAGCATTTAAATACACAGGAACTGCAGACCTGTCATGGCCAAATCTTGTAGCCTGAGTGAGATCAGAAATATTCACCTTCCCAGCAAAGGACCGTGCTTCCCATTTTTATTGCACATTTTCCCTTACACTGAGTTAACTGGCCCGGGCCCTTTGCTTGTGCATGTGGTAAAAACTAGAAATAAAAATTCAAAGTAATGTATGTGTGCAAGTCATTATTTCTTCTGCTGCAGCATCAGTTAATCCATAGGACTGGAATATTGGATAAGTTGACAAAATAACAATATTGATGATATAATGAATAATGGACTACCAAAATGTCTATTCTGCCATTTCTTCTTTCTTCTTAGTGATCATATTTGAAACAGCAGTGCTGAAGTTTCTAAGTGTAAGCAAAGATTTGCTTGATCCATTTTGTTCTGAGTTGAATATTGATCTTTACCTCTAATCAAAAACAGTGAAAACCCTCCCACTAGGATAGCCTGATTGAGGTTGTTTTCCAGGGCTTAATGCTTTGACCTCTGTGTGTGTGTGAAGGAAGTCAATTTGGACCCGATAAAAAAGCATTGCAGTTAGGACGAGGTGGAAAGAAACAAAATCTTGACACACCCCCTCCACCCCCCTCCAAAATCCTACCACTTCCTATTTTCTACTAAGCAAAAGGTACACTTGAAACATTGCTAAACTCTAGAAGGACAGCAAGTAATTTTAATTAGCTAACATGCAGAAATTGCTTTAAGCATATGAATCGATGAAGGATTGAACAGCTAAGTGGATGGAACAAATAGTGTTATTGTAAGATACCAATTTGGAGGAAGAGAAATTTGAAAAGTGAAGCTGCAGAGATTAATTCCAGTCTCACCATGAAGGTTAATGATGACTTCATATGAAGAAGGGATTGTAAGGACATTACTATGGATCAGGACAGACACTGGGGCCTCTAAAATCTGATCAAAAATGGGTCCTGGTACACAGCCTGAAAGCAGTTTCTGAAACACCCTCCCTTTTACCGCATAACAGATAACTGAAATCAGATTTGGCACTATATCAGCACTAATAGAGGAGGGTAGGACCACAGAATTCAACAAGATTTAAACGATTTAAGCTCTTCTCCCATGGATTCAAGAGATCTGAGTCTGTTCTTTCATGGTATCCTCAGTCAGATGTGCCTTCAGGGTAGCTTACAAAGCTACAAAAATAGGCCTTTATTGATTTTTGTAAGTTCACATAGATCTTAGGTAACAATGGCAAGTAACCTACATAAAGTAGGCTCTCTGAATACTTTTATCTCACAAAAATTAGTAGCAGCTACAATACATTGGCAACTGAACTGAAATTACCAGCAGACCATGAAAACTTACATTTTCTATTTTGCTATTGATGCAGGCTTTCAACCTCAGAACTGATTCTGTATACTTAGAACAAAGTATCATGAAAAGTTTTTTTCTGATTAAATTCTATTTTTATTTGTCCTGAATGTTATCAATGAATGATTGAATAAATGTGATGGCAGCACCTGCATTATGACATAGCAATGCTCCAACATTTTGCCGTAGTCACTTCTGATCTCTATGGTATCATGAAGCCCATTCCTGCCACCCCATGAACCTAGGAAGCCCTGATCATGGGAAAGGAGAATTAAGCATTAGTTGAAGAAGAAGAAGAAGAGGAAGAAGAAGAAGAAGAAGAAGAAGAAGAAGAAGAAGAAGAAGAAGAAGAAGAAGAAGAAGAAGAAGAAGAAGAAGAAGAAGAAGAAGAAGAAGAAGAAGAAGAAGAAGAAGAAGAAGAAGAATGGCAGCACATATTTGGGAGTAAAATATAGAGATGTGTGGGATGGTATAGCATACCCTGATTTTGTCAGATCTCAGAAGCTAAGCAGGATGGGGACTTGAATTGGACTACCAAGGAAGACTTTGCAGAGGAAAGCAGTGACAAACCTCTGCTTAATCATTTGTCCTGAAAACCCTATGTGGTCCCCCTAAGTTCACAGCATCTTGACAGCACTTTACACACACACACCCTTAAATATAGACCTAAATGATGTAATATAGGAAGTCTTCCTACATATCTGTTCACATTTTCATTTTTTTATTTGCTCCCTACAATGAATGTGCTTCTTTGTCTTTGCTTTCTGCTAAAGCTACAAAACCACAAGCTTAAGAAACACTGAAATACTTCTGATCCACAGTATTTTTTAAAAAATGTTAGCTAAATGTTTGACAGGAACAAAAATGCTCCCTACGAATGTGAAGCTAATGGCTGATCACAGAATTAATTGCTCTCTGTAAACTCTCTGAGTGCTTCTTGCAGCAAAGACAGAAATTTGTATTAATACTGAAAATGCCTCGCTTAGCCTCTAGCTTGGTCAGGCTTTTAAAAACATCTAGTTCCCAGCTGGATATTATGCATTTTGAATTCACATACAGCTCAGCACAACCAGAGGGGTTAGCAGTAGAAAATGGGGATACAATGCTGATTCCTTTTAGGCACTAACAGCATTCCTTCCAGTGCATTTTATCTGGAGTGGCATTCCATTTCACTTCTGTTGACTCAGTTTTGCATTGAACTTTGGAAAGCCATGGAGTCATAATTTTCTTCCATTAACTTTCTTAATGGAAGCCAAGAAATTTTCTGCATTAAAATATGGCAAGGTAGCCAAGCTATAGTCAAGCCCACAAAGGACTGAGAGTCTTATGGGCTTGACATAAACCAGCTTAATTCCAATAATTTCAGATGTATGCTCTTTTAAACAAACATCATGTCTCATATTTCACATTTTCCCATGCAGAAACATTAGTGGGTTGTGATCTAGACTCTGGATGCTCAGGAACTGTACATATCATAGGAAGCTCAAGAACGGAACATATCATAGGATGAAATGAATAACAGTAATGATAACAGTCTCACCGCAAACTTTGCACAACATTTTGGCGCTTACACAGCTGACAAGATCACATGATTTGTTTTCATACACTGTTTGGGTTGAATCTGGATGGATTGGGGTGGGCCAGAGAGAACCTGCTGCTCATAGAAGCTTCCCTTCCTGATATCTTATGAATACATGGAATGAATGCTGCATTGTCCTGCTAAGGAAGTGATCCAAGGTCAAACAAGGAGGTAATAAGTACTACCTTTCATGTAATCCTACAGTTAATTCTTAGGTTGAACTCTTTTTCTGCTTGTCTTTCAGTCTTGCTTGTCTGCATTATGGGTATTCAGGGATATAATCCAAGATGAGACTTGAGTCTATTTTTAAAATATAGTATAATTTCCCTTTGTCAGTAAAGTCACATGAACTCAAGTGCTGCCATTTACTGAATCAAATGTTTTTGGTCTATCAAGGCAAATACTGCCTACTCAGACTGGCACACTGCTCTCCAGGTTCTTTCACCTCACCTGCTACCTGAACCCTGTAACTGGAGATGCTGGGGACTGAACCTGGGATACTCTGAATATCAAGCACATGCTTACCACTGAGCCATAGCCCTTTCCCCGCGAGTGTCAAATCACTCCTAACTTGCCAATACTTTACAGAAAGTCTCCAGATCAAATCACCTCTGATATAAATGGGACTTCTGTTCCATTTGTGCAGCTCCCAGCCAGCAAGGAAACAAAAGGCTTATCAAGCTTCTGGAGAACTGCCAAATACGACTGGTTGGCTGCATGCAGAGTGTGAATCACAAGTCCTGCAGCCAGTGCTAAAAGGTCTCCAACTTTCTATCGATCATCCTGGGCCTTGCTTCTCTCTCTTCTCTGCTCCTAGTTAATTCTCTTCCTCAAATCCCAAATGCAGCTACACAGGACACTGCTTTATCATCAAAAATGATTTCCAGGTCACAGTGCAGTACTGTAGCCATTGCTGGCGCTTGGATGTCTTGTCCTGGTGATTCTAGTTGACTGGATTTTGGTGCTCTTTAAACTTTGTTTAACAAAGAAAAGAAGCAGTTTGAATACAGTGAATCTGGTGCATTTTAATTTTGCCAGATTTTTTTATGGTATGTAAGGTTAGAAGCGGAGGAGAGGTGAAATGTGCAAACATGCATTTGAAAGCACCCATATTTCAGACAGTAGTGTGTCCATACAAGCTGCCATTTCAATGGACACCTCTCTTTTCATGATAGACAGAGGAAGTATTTTAATGTTGGCCTTTCTTGAGTCCCAACATGGATGTGTGTATAAAGAGCTGTCAAGTCTCAACTGACTTATGGCAGCCCCAGCAAGGGGCTTTCAGGGAATTAAGCAGAGGTGTTTTCCTATTGCCTACCTCGGCAAACTCTTCCTTGGTAATCTCCAATTTAAGTATCAACCCTGCTTCACCTCTTAGATCTGTTGAAATCAGGACATACTATACATTCTCCATCTCTCAAAATGAATCCCAGAAACTATTTTTCTAGGATGTTTTTGTTTTTATTACTCTTGTGAATAGTAGTATCATTGGCTGTTTGAGAACAACAGAAATCCGACTGCAATGGAAAAGATTGCTTGTATAATTCAAAGTTATGAAGAACAGAGAGCAATATATTTTGACAATTGGGCAAGTGTTTATTGTATTTTGGGAGAACCATATATTTGAATGAGGATTTGCAAATGCAAATATGAATGTAGAAAAATCTCCCTGTTTCTTAAGTATGTAAGTGATACTTAATTGGTGGATTGTTTTATATTGTTGGGTTGGGTTGTTTTATATTGTTGTTATTGTTATCATTACACCCTACAGTCCTTCGATAAAGGACAAACACTCATTACAGAAGGAATAATTCAACAAAGCCCCATGATGTAGAATTTTACAGCATGGTGCTAAATGTTACTGGAAGTCTGTAGCCAAAGAATTGACTGGTTACAAAATCATTGTGAAGAGCTAGAAGTGATGCCAAACACACAAATATGATCCATACAGCTGTGACATAGGTATAGATTTTTTTTATGGCGTGGGTTTGGGCGGTGGGGCCATGTCCCCACCCACCCCTGGGGGCATGGCCATGCCTCCCCAAGCCACACCCCAGCCTCAGTGCTTATAAAAGCAGCTCTCTGAGGTCAGGGATGGTAGACTCCCCTGTCCCGCCCCCCTCCCCCCCCCCGACTGGACTCCAAGCCGGCAGTTGGCAGTCCCTTCTGCCCTCCCCTCCAGGCAGAGACTTAGCTAGGGAAAATGGAGCCCGGTGCAAAATCTGAGTTTTGTGCCCCCACCCCATGGGCAGCCACTGTGATGCTGGAATCCACCCCCAAACTGCATCACTTTCAACGGTGTTTAAACTAGAGAGCCCAAATTCTCCTTTAAAATCCACCTTAAATGGAGAATCTGGGGTCCCCAGTTAAAACAACATTGAAAGTGATGCTGTTTTGGGGTGGATTATCCCCCACCCTGAAACAGCATCACTTTCAATGTTTAAACTGGGGACCTCAGATTCTCCCTTTAAATCCATGTCAAAGGGAGTGGATTTAAAAGGAGAATCTGGGGACATTTGGGGGTTGCCTGCTATCAGGGGTGCAATTGTTAAGCTAGCAGCACCAAACTTTCAGGTCTTTAGGAGACTCTTTTGATGATACTTCACCCAAGTTTGATACTTCACCCAAGTTTGGTGAAGTTTGGTTCAGGGGATCCAAAGTTATGGACCCTAAAAGGTGTAGCCCCCATCCCCTATTAGCTCCCATTGGAAACAATGGGGAATGGGGGCATTCCCTTTGGGAGTCCATAACTTTGGATCCCCTGAACCAAACCTCACCAATCCTGGTATCATCAGGAGAGTCTCCCAACAAATCCCTGATATTTTGGTGCTATTAGCCTAAAAACTGCGTCCCCTAAAGACCAAAAACCTAAAAAACACTTAAAAATACCAAAAAAACCCCCACGAACGGGGGTGGAGCTGTTGGAATAAGTGACTTCTGCATGCCTGGACACTGGGGGGTGCTGTGTATAACTGTGATGTTGCCTCTCTTGTTTGCCCTCCTTGTCTGGGCCAGGAGACCACCCACTAACTTCCTTTCTTCTCCATGCTGGTCTCACTTCTGTCCTAGCCTTTGACCTGAGTGCATAGTCAATGGCAGCCTGCTCAGTGGGGCTTTCCCACTGTAGCATTCTCTCACCTGCACACACGTGATGGCACGGTAGAGTGCCCACTTGTCCATAGGGAAAGTATTTCTTTAGACTAGGGTTTCTTTCTATCTACCTTTTTCCTGGAACAAAGCTGTGAACTGGAGATGCTCTAATAAATGTAAGTTTTACTTTTTACATTTATCTCTTGAGAAGTTTCTATAAACTGCACTCACACACACTACTGGGCAGATCCATGACTCTAAACAAAATCTAACAGAAGCTTCGGACATGTAATGAGGGGTTGAACCTGGGAAACCCCCCCCCCCACCACCACCACCAACGTCCTTGCCACACAGCCTGCTACTATGAGACACCATAGGGATCTTCAGAACTGTGTAGTAAATACCATATCAATTTGGACAGTTCCTAGAACCTTGGGTGGTGGGGAGGACAATGTCTTTTCTGGTATCTTCCAGAAGTCACTGTAAAATGCCAGCCAAACAAACAATTTCTCCCTCCCTGATTAAAATTGCCTTTCTCTGTGAACCTTTGGAGTTCACAGAGTACCTTAGACAATCTGGGTCAAAGACTACACATAACATTTGATGGAATATGAGTGGACAATTTTTATATCCTTTCCAATGTGGTTCTAGGCTTAGTTATGGGACTGAAATAGCACAGGGTGATGGACAGCAGAAGTATGACTGTTGATTTTTCTGGACCTCTCAGTGGTCTTGGATACCATCATTTATGGTATCCTGGTGATCTACCCTTCTAAACTGGTATTTGGAAGCACAATTTTGTGCTATCTCTAGGGTGCTGGGCAATTGCTGCTCAGTCCCTGAGCCTTTAGCCTGTGGAAGATTCCATCTTGTCCTTTCATGTTTGACATTCACATGAAACCATTGGATGAGATTATCCAAAAAGTTGGATTGTGTAGTCACTAATAGGAGCAGCAGTGGCGTAGTAGTTAAGAGCAAGTGTACTCTAATCTGGAGGAACCGGGTTTGATTCCCCACTCTGCAACCTGAGCTGTGGAGGCTTATCTGGGAAATTCAGATTAGCCTGTACACTCCAACACATGCCAGCTGGCTGACCTTGGGCTAGTCACAGTTCTTCTGAGCTCTCTCAGCCCTACCTACCCAACAGGGTGTTTGTTGTGAGGGGGGAAGGGTAAGGAGTTTGTAAGCCCCTTTTAGTCTCCAATAGGAGAGAAAGGGGGGATATAAATCCAACTCCTCCTCCTCCTCCTCCTCCTCCTCCTCCTCCTCCTCCTCTTCTTCTTCTTCTTCTTCTTCTTCTTCTTCTTCTTCTTCTTCTTCTTCTTCTTCTTCTTCTTCTTCTTCTTCTTCTTCTTCTTCTTCTTCTTCTTCTTCTTCTTCTTCTTCTTCTTCTTCTTCTTCTTCTTCTTCTTCTTCTTCTTCTTCTTCTTCTTCTTCTTCTTCTTCTTCTTCTTCTTCTTCTTCTTCTATGCTGATGAAAATCAGTTCTAGCCTGAACTTCCAGTCAATCCCAGGGAAGATGTAGGAAAAAGTTGCCTGGAGGCAGTTTTGGGGTGCTTGCAAACTATACAGCTGCAACGTCCCTTCCATTCTTGGTCAGTCTTTCTATCTACTTGTCATCTTGTCAGAAGTCAGGAATTGAAAGAAAACAGTGCGGTTTCTCTTGTTCTTAGTTTCTGACAGCAATCTAAGTTCTTGTTAGTCTCCTCAACCCTGGCATCCCCTTTTCTCTGTTTCTGATTTCATCTCCCAGCTCCATATGAAGAATTTCGAAGTGTACCTTCTTAAAATTGTTTGTCTAGTGAGGTTACACATGTGGATACCTGGATATATGAAACAGCCTTGAACTTAATCAGCCCATCAATCTAGCAAAGTAAGTACTGCCTACTCAGACTGTCAGCAGCTCTCCAGAATCTCAGGCAGAAGTCTTTCACATTATCTACTACCTCATCCTTTGAATTGGAGATGTTGGGGATTGGGCCTGGGACATTCTGCATACTATGCAGATACTTTACCACTGAGTCCTATTCACTCCCTCATGCCTGATGATAATTTGAACCTGCTCTCCCCTGATCTAGGCCACCCACAATAGCTCTGACTTGCCTCACTTCAGACCTTTGATGTGTGAGAGATATGATGCACTACTACATTCCTCATCCATGACCCAGTGGATTAGCTAAGGTTGTCAGTTCAAGACATCAGTATTGGGATATCAATTTCTTCTCCATTATTCTTTAATCTGAAAGCAATTCAGAATCACTGTAACCAAAATGATCTGATCATTTTAGCCTCCGTGAACAATTGCAGGGCAGGATAGTTGTCAAATTTCCAGAATTTGTGCTATTATAGAAACTGTCAATTAACCTCCCTTGACAACCTTTCTCCACACTGAGAAATAAGCAAAAGCTCCTCTGTCCTTAGTGTAATGCAAGGGGCCCAATGCCAGAAGAGATGCTTTCCAATGTTCATTTCACGGATGACTTCAGTAATATTGTCAGACGCTACCCTTGTTTAAAGTAACATTCTTCAGCATTCTTAGGCTTTCTGATTGTCCTGGGATCAACTGCCATTAACAAGCTGTAAGCTTTCAATAACTCTCTTAACTCTGTGTAAGCAAATATTGATTGTAACTGGGATAGCAATTGCACTCATTCATGATAATAGATGGCCCATTGGCTGCAACCATTAGACTTGTTTAATCGCAGAAAAACAACTATAATAGCCTTTGTAGAGAGAGGCAAGGGCTGAAATGGCAATGGTTGGGACCATTTTAATCGTAATATAATGCTGGTTTTTACAGTAGGCACTTCATACATTCAATAAATACATTATTAACAGCATTTTAATCAAGAAGGCACTGCTGGCTGTGTCTGTAAAAAAGAATGTCTAGAATGAGAGGGGGTATCCACAAAGCACATCCACACAAGAGATCATTCTGAGCCAGTGTATTACTGCCTTCCCTCTTCCCTACAGATCCATGTGGCACTCCCTTCACCACCCTCTGGTTCCACTGCCACTCAGCACACAGTCACCACAGCACCAACAGCAGTAGCAGAGTGAGTGCAGTGATCATATAGCCACAGGATAAACATTATGCATGCATAAATGGCCCTAGTGAAATTGCACAGAAAGATGAGAATTTGAACCTTAGACTCACAGACTCTGCTCTGAAGTTGGCTATCATAGGTTGGCTGCTGATGAACAACAGCAACCAGCCAGGCCTAGTTGAGTCATTCAAGTCAAGTGCTATCAAGTCACACAGAGACAGCCAATCTCCAGGTGGGACCCAAAGATTCCCCAGAATTACAACTGAACTCTATGGTATTATATCCAGCTGAGGCCTCTTCTCCTTGAACTCTTCCCTCCTCAGACTTCATCACAAACTCTCTAGGGCCATTTCTGCATGTGCCAAAAAAGCTGGTAAAAGGACGGTAAAAACAGCATTATCGGTGGGGAGTTCGCATGGCCATCGCTGCAGAAACGACGCTACAACGATGTGGCAACGCTCCAGTGGGCCCACAACGGTTTATTTGAAAGTTGCTCACTGAGCATGTCTTTTCAACAATGGCACTCCGCAGTCAGCATTGTGTGAAGCGCCCACCAGGAATTGGTGCCACAGAGCTCCCCCTCACACAATGGTGGCTCACACTGGCCAATCCTGATGCCGAACGCCCATGACGTCTACTCTGGGGAAGAAAGAACATCGTTTGCAAAGCGCAATCATGTGAAGTGCTGGGGTTCAGCCGATGCGCTACCCGTCTACGGAGCACCCACCCATGCATATGCTCCATTGTTGCAGCATTGTCAATAACACCGATAGCACAACAGTGTTATTGGCTGTGCAGAAATGACCTATGAGTTTCCCAGCCTGGAACTGACAACCCTAGACAAGCCTTGCCCCAACCAATGCTTCCTCAAAGATCAAAATAAGCCTTGAAAAGGTTCTGCCCTCTCCCCTTGCTCTCTACTTACAGAACCAAGTCCTGGAACTCTGTGGTTGTTTAGCAACAGCCACTCAGGGAATCCTTTGCTTAAAGATACAGGTGCTACTTTTATCAATTTTGGTTCTTTTCAACCCTCCAGTGTAGTTTTTTTAAAAAATAGATTAAACATTTTTCTGCAAACCAAGGATGCTTGTAGAGAGATCTGTCTTGCCCATTCACAGCTCCAGTTACTGGATTTTAGTAACATCAGATTTTGCTGACTTAGCTGCTAGTATACAGAGGAGGAGAAGAGTGGATTTTTATAGTCTCAAAGCAGCTTACAACCACCTCCCCTCTACCTCCCCACAACAGGCACCTTGTGAGATGGGTGGGGCTGACAGAGTTTACAGGGAAGTGTGACTAACCAAAGGTCACCCAGCAGGCTTCATATATAGGCTTTATGCAAACTCTTATCTGGAAACTCACCTATGATTCCCTACTCCTGAAGTGAATCTGGTTCTCTAGATAAGAGTTTGTCACTCATACAGTAGGAAAACAAACCCAGTTCTCCAGATTAGTGTCCACTGCTCTTTTAACCACTACTGAAGCCTGCTATCTGCTTCCTCAGGTTGCCAAATACCTCCCTTTGTCTGCTGCTAGCAAAATTTTTCATTGCTTATGTCATAGGGATGTTTTCTCTAATCTCCAAAGTTGCCACTGAGGATCCCTTGGATGAGGGTTATAAGCTCTGTGGATTTTATTTTATATGGATGAGGAGTGAATTACGATTGAAATAGTATTTCTCATTGAAATAAACTGGAACAATCCCCAAAATGTAATACAGAAAACAAATCAGTATGCTAATTTAAAAAAAAATATTTAAAAGGTTTGAAAGACTTAAAAATAAAAACCATTTATATGTTTTTCCCTATAAGAGGTAGTAAACGTGTAGGGAAATTGCAAGAACTTCAGTCCCTATAACCAAAATTAATAGATTTTGTTTTCCAAAATAACCAAAATTAATAGATTTTGCTGTCTATTTACATTTTATAGAATACAAGGTAAAGGTTAATAGTAAGGTCCAAAAACAGTTGATCAAGTACTAGGCAATGGCCAAGGGATTGCTCTAGCAATGGGTGGTAAAAGTTTCAAAATACACAGATGCATGAGTCAATCTGTTGGGTGAAGGATACCCCAGAAGTCATACAATGATGGGATGGATATGATGCATATGGACACACCATTTTAACATCTCCCATGGGCTTTCCAAATGAAGAAAGGCCAGCATTGATAACCTTACCATATCTGTGTAAAAACAGAGATTGTATAATAACTGGTAGATTCATAGTCCAAATGGTAGGGGTCAATCTATTATATGTGTACAGTATAAAAGTCACTGTATCATGGGTCACTTATTGTTTAATTCTATTCTGTACAGCTTGATGGTTCACTGACACTGAAAAGAAGATATGATTCGTAAATGCATCAAGCATCCAGCCTTGCGCGGAATGATGAAGGTGTATGTCTTGGGGTATTTGGGGAAAAAAATCAAGCTCTTTCGGCTTTGTGTACCTTTGTGACATAAAGTGTGCTATTTTAAATAATATTAATTTAAAGCCAGAGTCATAGTCATTGATGCTGAGGGGTAAAACGTTTGTGTTATCTGGTCACAAATATAGGTGTGTAATTTCCAGGTTCTAAGTCTAAGACTCTTTGTCTGCATATTCATGCAGAAGAATATGATAGTACTACAGTTGTCAGTAACATATGCTGATGCTTCATCATGATTTTCCAAAGCTGTGACCCTCTTATGCCACTTAAAATTAGCAGATGGAAGAATCTTGCACTCATGGTAGATGGGTTCCTGTGAAGAACAAGCAGAAGCAGAGACTGCAATCAGGAGGTGTCATAACACTCAAAACATACCTGTCTATATTAGTGAGAGATATTTAATCACATATGGGATGTTAGCATGGGTAGTCAGACTGCCTTTGATACATGATTTAGGGCCCTTAAGCTGGTCTCAAACCTGGCATTTGATGAGTTGAAAAAAGGAGGAACCAATTTCTTTGATATTATTTTCTAGTGCTTTGACTGATTTTTCAAGTAGGTATGCTGATGCTGATCATGTTCGTCTCCGAGAAATGAGTCTCCATAATAATGGAGAAGAGGTGACTGCACCAAAAATCATTCTCTGTAAGAGAAGGTAAAGTTAAACTGAAGGCCTAGAAGAAATGCAACTTTGGTGTGACTCTGCTGAAATTCAAGGCACGGCCACAACCCAAAGGACTATCAAATAAACATCAGAGTAGGATGATAAATATATGGGGCCACCAAAAGATGTCTGAGTGAACATTGTTGTACACAATCTTTGTGTATGTACCTGCCAAACAGATAGTCCATGTTCATTGCGGTGCTGTGTGTTTTCTGGGCTGTATGGCCGTGTTCTAGCAGCATTCTCTCCTGACGTTTTGCCTGCATCTGTGGCTGGCATCTTCAGAGGATCTGATAGTAGGAAAGGAAAGCAAGTGGAGTATATATACCTGTGAGTAAAGGTCAATAGGGAACAAAGGTCAGACTACTTCTATTCAGATGCCTCACCTATTGACCTTGCTATCTCCATTGTTACTCACATGCTACACTTCATTGTTACTCACTTGTCAGGCCACTCCTATTCAGATGCCCTCACCTATTGACCTATTACCATGGCCATACAGACCGGAAACCACAAAGCACCCCAGTGATTCCGGCCATGAAAGCCTTCGACAATACATAGTCCATGTTCATGTTGCAGAGGATTTTTGGGCATGAATGCTCAGTTTGCCTGTTGGTCCTCACCATTTCTATGTCAATTGCGAAAGCTGGCTGAGAAGACACAGTTCCCTGTCTATTACAGGAGAAAATAAGTAGTATTAGAAGACCTTGTGCACAGTTGCCAATTTTCTCATTGAAGGTCTCTTCATAGGTTGTCAAGGATGTATAGCACAGAAATTCTATTTATATTGGCTGGTATATGCAGTAATTCCTATGTCCTTACAGTAATTGCCACCATCCATGGAGCCAGAAAATACTATTTAGTGAGTTTTTACACAGTATTCTGAACAAGATTCTACTCATCCAGTTCTCTTATCATCATCATCATCGTCGTCGTCGTCTGTTTGTTTGTTTGGTTGGTTGGTTGGTTGGTTGGTTGATTGATTGATTTGGTATACCCCTGAAGAGCTCTGAGCAGTGTACAACGAGCACAAAACAAGTAACATAATCAAATAATACAATAAAATCCATTAAAATTCACAAAAAAACCCAATAGCAGCAGTCCCCATATATATGTATTTATTTGTTTATTTGATGGCATCCGGTCCTACTCCAGGGAGGGGACCAATAAATTGTCGGTGATGACATAACCAGAGGGGGGCATCAAGAGGGGGCAGACAGTCCACGGGCAGCCTCCCCAAAGGCCCAATGGAACAGCTCAGTCTTGCAGGCCCTGCGGAACTCACCAAGGTCCTGCAGGGCCCTAACAGCTGGAGAAAGAGTGTTCCACCAGGCAGGGGCCAGAGCCGTTAACACCCTGGCCCAGGTAGAGGCAAGTCGCATCATGGAGGGGCAGGGAACCACCAGCCAAACGCATGAGCTACAGCTGACTATGTAAATGTATCACAGCAAGTCCATCTTTAGAGTACAGATTATTTTACCATATTTTGAAGCCTGAGCTAATTTTTCCCCTAAAAATGGTTAAAACATGTTCTGCTTATATGCCCTGCTGTAGCAAAATTCTTGAAAACTTGTGGTTTGGTATTGTGGCCCAGAAAGTTTGGATTAAGTGAAGTCGTTAAAGGTTGCATCTTCCTTCCATTCCCAATGTGTTCTGCCCTTGGCAAGCAAGTCAACCTTGCAAGAAGTCATTGGTTTATGGAAATGAATTTGCATTAAAGCAAGACAGACAATGAACCCATCTATTTTTATTTTCCCAGTTCAGTGCCAGGAGTATATAGAAAAAACTGCAAGAAAAGTATGAATGCCAAAGGATCCAGAACTTGGCTGAATTAGGATGCCATATTTGCTGCAATGCTCTTAATTAGAACATAAACATTGTCAAATTGTAACATTAGGATCCATAATTGGTTCAACAGAATGAGAGACTAATTGTTACATCAGTGGCCAGATTGCTCTCAGGCAGAATCACTGTTCAAAATTCAAAGCCACTAATTACCATGATGTAATGAATAAATGAAACAACAAATCCCAGATTAATAATAGGGGTAAGTATATAGAAACTGCAGAATCCAAACACAAAACAGGGAAACCTATCCTTACAGGTGGTTCAAATAATGTCCTTTGTGACTTTTCTAGCTATGATGTAGGAGTTAAGGGCAATCTTCAAGAGTGAGTTGCAGCAATGGACTGCAGCATTGCGGGTTCATGTCCTTAATATCTAGACTTGCAGAAAAGTGGTTATCTGATGGCTCTTTGCACACCCATATGAGTTTTTAGTCTGCAAAGAGGCAGAAGAGATTCACATCATCACGCACTGAACATTGATCTTAGACAATAGACCCATCAGATGATCCCACTGTTTCATGACTGACTGTAGTATACACTGAAACAGTTGCTTGATCATGTGAATGGCTTCTAAGAATGTATTTTATTTCTCACAAAGGCCCTTTCTGCACAGCAAATGAAAAGCAGGTTGCAACCGGGATAAATGAATCCGGCATGGCCCCGGGCCTTCGTATGGCTGGCCATCCTGCAGCCAGCGAGTGAATTGACTTTGCACGGAGGTGCATATTTTTTTATGTACCTCCCACCGAAGTGTAGCTACGCAGATATGCGTGAGTGAACCCCCACAGCCATGCTGTCTGATGTTACAGTACACCCTTTGCACCTGTAAGGCTACGCAGATGGGCACCAGGATTTTTTTTTTTTTTAAAGGAATGTGCAGCTGAATAAAGCGCCTCCCTGGCCAGCTGTTCACTTGGAAGTGGTCGCAACTCGGGATTTTAAAAATAATCGCTGATAGTGCAATTCTTGAATAACCCATTTTGGGGGAAATAACACGAGGCAAACCCACTTTAGGGGCAGGATCTGTGTGAAGTTCCCTCCCAAAACAGGATTTTTACCGTTGTTATCCCAGGTTTATTAGCCTGTGCAGAAAGTTCCAAAGATACAAGCTATATTTTATGAGGAAAATATAAATGCGGAACTTGACGAAACCATTGTGCTGAGATTAAAGCTTCCATACCTGATCTTTCAGCACCTATCCAGTCAATTGCGACTACATTCTTTTGAGAACGGTCAATTTAAGTTCCATTGCCAGTAACTGGCAGCAGTAGCTTACCAGCATGATGTAGTAGTTAAGTGTTGGATAAATTATCTT
This sequence comes from Sphaerodactylus townsendi, assembly GCF_021028975.2. NCBI lineage: Eukaryota > Metazoa > Chordata > Lepidosauria > Squamata > Sphaerodactylidae > Sphaerodactylus > Sphaerodactylus townsendi. The sequence continues at coordinate 66,406,175 of NC_059425.1, forward strand.
GGAGACCAGGTTTGAATTCCCACTCATGAAATCACCCTGAGTAACTTTGGGCCAGTCACTCCCTCTCAACCTAAGTTACCTCACAGGGCTAAAAAAATAGAGAACAACATCAAAGGTCACTTTAGGTTCCCACTGGGGGAAAAAAAAGGTGAGGTATAAATAAATAAAATATAAAAACCTTTACCTGGATTAAGTCTCATTACTACTAAATTGAACAGATTAACAGTACAGTTCTCAAGACATTTTCCTGCATATAAGCCCAGCTGGAAAGGATTCTGAGCAAAATTCTATGCCTGTTCATGGCTGTTGTCTAACAGTGCAATCCTATGATGAGTTACTCTAGTTTAAGCCCATTAAAATTGGCTGGGAGTGTAATAACTGTGCAAGATTGCATTGTAGGTCAGTTTTGCCCTGATACAGCTAAATTGTTTGCAAAAGTATACAGTTGCTTAACAATCACTCTGATGTAGAGGTTAAAATAGCAGACCAGAATTAAAATCCGCACTGTGCCATGAATTTTACTGAAACAGCTGGGGTCAGTAATTATCTTTCAGTGTGATGTACCACACGGGTAAATGTTCCCTTTCATAACTTTATACATATGTTGTCTAACTTCATGATTCACCTCATAAAGAGTCATCTAATGAAGTGGACTTTACTCTGTGAAAGTTCATGTTAAAATAAAAATTTGTTAAATTTTTAAAGTTCCACACTCTTGTTTATTTCAAACCCTGAGCCCATGGTGTAATTATCATATGGTTATTTCACTGCAGGACAAATATAATTCATACAAAAATGAATTAAAAAAATAAAATTGAGAACAAAATGACTAAAAGTGAAATCTGATTTTCTTTCCATTTTTCTGGTGCAAGACTTCTGTTAAGCTATACTACTTACAGTCCCAATCACCCATGGAGCTTGATTCAGTTAAAGATATCAAAGTACATTTTTGTATCTCTCAATCTCTGGGACCAAGACAGCAGGAGCTGTTACTTCAGTCACTCAGCCCCACTCCATTCTGTTCTCTAATTTGATCCTCAAGGCCAATCATGGACATCTGCCCGACTTTCGGCACTTCTCTCACCTTCTTTGAATATAGGCTGTTTTATCTGAACATACAAGGGTCTCCAATGGTCCTTGTCATGCTAAGAGTTTGACTTGCTAGTGCTTTTTCTCATGATTTTATAAGAACAAACATAAAGTTAGCAAGAATTGGCACTTGTTTCATTACAGTAAGAGGTGCTATGTCCAACTTTTCCTTAAATCCTTTCAGGGTTTGCACCCCCCCCCCCCCCATTTACAGTTTATTGCTTACATTAATGTCTCTGGGCTCAGATATAAATACAAATCCATGCCCCCCACCTCAAAAATAGTTCCTGAAATATTCTCTTGGTGTTAGAAATTATAGTGACAAGATCTTTGTCTATATCAGTTCTACTTGTCCTTAATAAAACATAGAGAGGAACAATCTCACTCACTTGAGATTCTACCTTGAATCTTCCCTCCCTCTTGATTTATGGACTATTTTTCTCTAGAACGTTTGCCTCATGTGACCAACTTCCCTTTTTCTATTAAAACCCCATATCTTACTTTTGAACATGGGTAAGAACTGTGAGTCATTGACTTAGATTTTGCTCCCAAACCCTGTTCAATTGTCTATTTAACTGACTTTGGAGGATTGCATCTTAGGTTGCTTCTGTTCTGAAGTTTTTCTTTCCTTTGGCTTTCAAACTGGAATATTTTGGAGCTTCTACATCAGGGGTACCCAAACTTTTAAAACAGGGGGCCAGTTCACTGTCCCTCAGACTGTTGGAGGGCCGGACTAAAAAAAACTATGAACAAATTCCTATGCACAAATGATTGTAAAATGTTTGATTTCACCTTTCAGCCTTTCTGTCATGGTCTATTTTTATAACAGTGACCAAAGTATGTCAAGTACAGGGTGGGCTCCAAATATTGGTGGGGGAGGCTGTGGAATACCTTCCCCTGTAAAAAAAAGCAGAACTTTCCCAATGAAGCATTCCATCTAACCCAGGATCAGGTATCTTCCTGGGTTCTTTCCTCCCTAGCAGCCAGCGAGCAATTCACCAGCCTGGCTGATGCCAATGGGAGTGAGGCGGAACAGAAAGCCTGAGAGCAACACATGGAGTAGCCGAGAGGGAAGGGCGGACCAGGCATTGCCACATGTAAGGTTTCCAACTCTGGGTCAGAAAATTCGTGGAGATTTGGGGGTGCCATCATGTAACTGCAATCAACAGCTGTTGGGGCCGGTTCCTCCTCTCCCTCGAGCCCCCACTGCACATGAATGGAGCCATCGCTGCCATGCCTGGCGGGCCGGATAAATGCCTTCAGGGGGCCACATTTGGCCCCCGGGCCGTAGTTTGGGGACCCCTGTTCTACATGATATCATGCATTGATTGAACTGATTCTAAGACTTCTTATAACCAGGATGTTCTTTTTCAAGCCTGCTGTATGCCAGTCTTTTTAGAAAGAGTGTAAGCCACATTCATTTGTATGCCATCTGGAAAGAATGGTATGCATTTTTCACTCCTGAGAAAGGGTCCAGACACATCAGTGTCACTTTTCTACCATCAACGCCTTAGGGGTACCTACCGTTTTCCTACATCAGTGGTGGCGAACCTATGGCATTCCAGATGTTCATGAACTACAATTCCCATCAGCCCCTGACACCATGGCCAATTGGCCATGCTGGCAGGGACTGATGGGAATTGTAGTCCATGAACATCTGGAGTGCCATAGGTTCACCACCACGGTCCTAGATATTTTCCCTACCGTGCCACTGGAGAGCTTGCTTGCTTGCTTGCTTGCTTGCTTGCTTGCTTGCCTATCTATCTATCTATCTATCTATCTATCTATCTATCTATCTATCTATCTATCTATCTATCTATCTATCTATCTATCTATCTATCTATCTATCTATCTATCTATCTATCTATCTATCTGTCTGTCTGTCTGTCTGTCTGTCTGTCTGTCTGTCTGTCTGTCTGTCTGTCTGTCTGTCTGTCTGTCTGTCTGTCTGTCTGTCTGTCTGTCTGTCTGTCTGTCTGTCTGTCTGTCTGTCTGTCTGTCTGTCTGTCTGTCTGTCTGTCTGTTTATTTATTTATTTATACCCCGCCCATCCCTGAAGGGCTCAGGGTGGCAATACAACAGCATAAAACAATCCTCAATTAAAATGACAATAAATAATCCTAAAACACTATAAAAGCAACTAGTACAATATAATAACAGTTTAAAACAGACAAGATGGTGACTTAAAACCCCAAATAACCCCCAGGAGGCCAGTAAAGTAGATGTCAGACCGGCTGGCCTCCAGGAAAAGCCCAGCAGAATAGCTCCATCTTGCGGGCCCTGCAGAAACAACTCAAGTCCTGTAGGGCCCTGATCTCACTCGAAAGCATATTCCACCAGGTACGGTCCAGGACAGAATAAGCCCTGACCCTTGTTGAGGCCAGCCAGATACTTTTTTGACAAAGTCAGAAGCCAGATTAAAGTGAGTCCAGAGCTAATGTGTAGTTCAGGAATGCCTGAAATGAAAGAAGGGACACTGGGCTGTAGTTGAAAGAATTCAGAAAAACCAGTGATGATTTTTTTCAAGAGTGACCTCACCACTGCTTCCTTCAGCCCTGCTGAAAAGACCCCAGAATCCAGGGTCAGATTAATAATGTCCATCAGGGGCCCCTAACCTTGTCACCACTGGCTTTCACTAGCCTTGACAGGCACAGGTCTAAGGGGCAAGTGATGGACTTCACAGCCATCAGAATCCTGTTGAATTCACACTGGGAGAGACAATTGAATTTCTCCCACATAGTGCCTGAAGATGGGCAAGGGGCATTTGGTTTGCTAACTATATCAATATTGGCAGGGAGGCTCAATGTTTTATCTGCAAAAAAAAAAGCTTGCTTTATGCAGAGCTGCCTTTAAGACTACTGTGGAAGCTACAACTAGTGGAGCATATCTGGTGGGATGGGGAGTGCCCTGAAGGAGAAAGACTCCCAGAAGAGCACCTCCCCCCAACCCTTTGTCTGAGATTGATGAAAAACCAAGAAATCTGGAGGGGCTAGTTCTTTCAAGGCAACTATCTTGCCCAACCTCAGTCACTGCTCAGTCATGCATGCCAGGTCTACAGTATGAGCTGCAGAATAATTCCACAAAATAATTATATATTTATATATTTCTGCTGTTGAAACAACAAAACTTCATACACCAACTCAACTGCACGTAGCTTCCTAACGGGTGAGAGATTGAAATGGGAAGTGACATTTGAATGAGTCACTCAATATATAAGTCACCAAATGCTGCACATTGTGAATGATGACATCCACATTTGTGTGACCACCCTCCATTCACATTCCGTCTACTCATTCATAACTGACTAGGCTGAGATAAAGCAACGCAACTGCTAATTCAGTGCAGCAAGTCAATGAATAATGACTAGTTTGCTATTACACAATCAAATCTGATTGGCTATGTGGCACTGTGGTGCCTTTCTCTTCATTACCTGATCCCTAACAAGCAACAACAATGCAGTGAAGAAACCTTTCAAAGTAAAAAAGAAATGGTGCCACTGTTTGGGGACACAATAGCTGCAAAGATGTGTGTTAAAGAATGGCAATAGTAGATGTTGAGGGGGTGTGTGTCTTTTGATCTTCCTCCAAAAAGCAACTTCCATACTGAAAATTGAGGCTCACCAACATTTGGCATAGTATAATTTTTTCAATGTCTTATGGTTTATCTTTTTTTTCTTCTGTGAAAGCCTGTATTATTATGTCACTTCCAACAAGCACAGTCACTTTCCCTGAATTATTTGAGGTAAAAATACATCAGTAGTTGAGGCTGCAATTGATGTCCAAATTGTAGCATTGTTAACAAAAAATAATCCTGTTGCAAGGCTAAGTAGTTGCATGGGATAAAAAATAGCTGTATAAGAAAGCAATTTTCCTAGTCTGTGCCGCTGCAAGCCATCAAACAGAATGCAAGTTGGGATTCTTGCTCTCATGCCTCTACCCTTACAGCAGACTTATCATTATTATTAAAAAAAACAAGAATGCTCTTAGTTTATGGCCTGGCTTAACTGAAGACTTGGTACATTATTCTGACATCTAGAAATAGAGATGAGTGGAATTCACAGAAGCCCTCCGGAGGTGTTTTAAGAAGATGAAAATTGGATTTGACCTAGCAACCAAACATCTTGTAATCAATTCCTCAAAGAGAATTCTCAAAATCATTTCTAGCTTTTCCCAGCATTCCCTGCTCTCCAATAGTTGTCATTTTTTGACAGAAATTTGCTCTAAGAGTCATTGCTCAGCATGGTCAAGGCAGTAGCTCAAAATCATTTGGGATAAGAGAACAAATTTGGTTAACTAACTCAGACTCTCCCAGAAAAGCAAATATTCATATTATTCTATTTTGCACTAGTATAGATTAGAGACTAGCAGTGGATCAAAATTAAGTCAACTAAGTATAATTCCTCTGTTTGGTTAAAAAAAAAAGTCCAGTGGATCAAAAAAAAAGGCCAGACAGATCTGTTTTTATCATTTCACATCAAATGTTGTTACTGTGGAAAAGATGATTTGTGTAATTGCCATTAGAGGGTTGTTTGGGAGCTGTGAGTGAAAGATGGTTGATCCCTTTTTGTGCTTCTGTTTTTGGCTTGGCTAGGGAAGAGCACATTTTAAATGCAATTATATAACTGGCCAGATAATTGGGTCACAGGGACTGAGTCAAGGTAGGGCAAAGGGTGGGAAGGAAAGGTGGAGTACACAGTAGTAGAGTCAAAGGATGCCATTGAATTTCACTTGAGGAGGAGATATTTCATCAGGGAAGCAATTCACAACAAAGTTCAAAGGCCTGAATCAGAGTATATGCAAGGTTAAATAGCTCCAAATAGTGTATTATAGGCAGGGGGCATATCTACAGAAAATAGTGCCCAGGGCAAGCACTGAAACTTCAATGTTCAAACATTTGATACTGTAGATACACATAAAGTTGTGTATTGTTTAAGTGTGGATAATTCTGGTAACAATATGCCAGGTCTGATAATGTTCTTTAAAAGATTAGTATTTTCAATGTTAAAAATTTAACTTGATATCCAAAGATATTGGCAATCCAAGCTATTGCAACTGTATAATACATTTTCTGTTCAAATAGTACACGCTCTCTTTCCAATTTCATGGTTTATCTTTTCCTACTTTGCATACACAAAAATGTGCTGAACTAGCATAGGATATTGGATATATTTGTGGTTTTGCTTGTAGAAAAAGATACGGTTCTTCCTATTCCATTTTAGTCTCACAACTCTGTGAAACAGGTTAGGCCGAAAGAGGATTGGGCCGCAGGGTCTGAGTCAGGCTAGGGTAAAGGATGGGGAAGGTAAGGGTGGGGTACACAGTAGTGGAGTCAAAGGACACCATTGAACTTCACTTGAGGAGGAGATATTTCAGCAGGAAACCTCAGTTTCCCTGAAGACAATTTTGTAGTCCAGAAGGTAGATGGGGCAACAAGGGGACTGGCTATTTTAGATCTGCTCCTAGCCAACAATGATAATCTGGTTAATGGGTAGAGGTGGTCGGATCTATAGGTGGGAGTGACCATGTTCTCCTGGAGTTTGTTATACAGTGGAAAGGGGATGCCAAGCATAGTCAGACATACATTCCAGATTTTTAAAAAGCTGATTTCAGTAAACTTAGGAAACTACTGGTGTGATCTGGTGCTTAACAATACTAAAAGAGAAGGGAATGCATGATGGAGGGAGTTTCTTAAAAGTGAGACCTTGAAGGCACAATTTCAAACAGTTCTAATGAGGAGGAAAAATGGGAGGTATCAAACAATTATTGTTCAACCAGCCTGACATCAATTCCAGGAAAAATTCAAGAGCAGATCATTAAGCAGACAGTCTGTAAGCACTTGCAAGTGAATGCGGTAATCACTAAAAGTCAACATGAGTTTCTCAAAAACAAGCTATGCCAGACTAATCTCTTTTTTTGATAGAGTGGCAAGCTAGGTAGATAAAAGGAACACTATGGATGTAGCATTTCAGTAAGGCCTTTTTGACAAGGTCCCCCATGTTATTCTTGCAAGCAAGCTAGTGAAATATGGGGTAGACAATGCTAATGTTAGATGGTTTGTAATGAATTGACTAAGGCTTCTTCCGCACATGCAGAATAATGCACTTTCAATCCACTTTCAATGCACTATATAGCTGGATTTTGCAGGGTGGAATAGCAAAATCCACTTGCAAACAATTGTTAAAGTGAATTGAAACTGCATTATTTTGCATGTTCAGAAGGGGCCTGACTGAACTTAAAGGGTGCTCATCAATGGCTCCTCTTAATCCTAGAAAGAAGTCACTAGTGGGGTGCCATAAGGTTCTGGCCTGGGCCCAGTATTATTTTGGCCCAGTATTATTCAATATTTTTATCAATGACTTGGATGATGGAATAGAGGGAATGCTAATCAAATGTGCTGATGACACCAAATGTGCTGATGACACTTTGGAGTTAATACTCCAAAGGATAGGGTCATGATTCAAAAGAGCTGGGCCAAAATTAACAAAATGAATTTCAGCAGAGATAAATGTAAGATACTACACATAAGTAGAAAAAAACTGAAATGCATAGACATGGAATGGGTGACATGACGCCTGGCTTGACAAAAATACATGTGAAAGTGATCTAGGAGTCTTCGTAGATCTTATACTAAATATGAGTCAGCAGTGTGATGGTGCAGCCAAGAAAAGCAATGCAATTCTGGCCTACATCAATAAGGAGAGTAGTGTCTAGAGTAAGGATGTAACAGAACCACTCTATACTGCAACGGTCAGACCTCATCTAGTATACTGTGACCAGTTCTGGGCATCACAATTCAAAAAGAATATTGACAAGCTGGAACGGGTCCAATTACAAATATGTGCTGCCACTATTTTCCTTAACTGTTGCAGCTTGTCACTTTTACATAATGATACAATTATATGTAGAGATGATAACTGAACTGAAATTTGTTTTTGAGCCTTAAGACTCAGTCAGGAATGAGCAAATTTCATTGAAGTCAAGTACCAGTTATTTGTTTTCTCCTCAATGGGGACCCAAAGGAACTCAAGCGTCATTCTTTCTTACTCTTTTTTTATCCTCACAACCACTCTGTGAGGTAGGCTCATGTGAAAGTGATCGAGAGGCCCAAAGTCACCCAAAGTGAGCTTCCATAGCGGAGTGGGGAATTTGGATCAGGGTTTCTCAGTCCTAGCACTGCACTCCAGTCACTACACTTATGACTGCCAACCTCCAGATGGGGCCCAGAGGTTGCTCAGAATTACACTGATCTTCATATTATAGAAAACATTTCCCTCGAGATAATGACTACTTTCGAGAATGGGCTGAATGACTTTATACCCCTGTGAGTATCTACCTTGGAACAGTAAGTTTTTGCCTTTTTTCAGCATCCTGCTGTTGTATTAATATTTTATATTATTTTCTGTTCTAAGCATGTACATTTTTCCTCTTTCCCCTCTCTCATTATGTCTACAGTCTTTGAAGTTGCAGACTTACATGGTTGATTCTGATACCAATAAAACCAATGTATGGTTGGCTACACACACAAATGGTTGCTGGAAGGGCTGGAGAAAAATGCCTTATTCTTGTAATAAAAGTTTAATGTGTGGAAACAGGCAGCTGAAACTTTTCATGGCATGGAGGTAAATAACATCTCATGAAGGCTCTTTTAAAGGATCAGGACATTTTTTCCTTCAGGTCTGTTGGCAACTTTAACATACTGTCTCAAAGACAACCAAATCACAAATACTCATTTATGTGTCTCAGTGGAAGAGCCCAGGTTTTGCATGCAGAAGGTTCCACTGACTCCGTGGCTACCCGAGAGCCATAGGAGTGGGGATGCCAAGACTTGAACTTGAGATTGTCTGCATGCAGACAAGGTTCTCTGCTGCTGACCTGTGGGGTTTTATAACTTCTGCCTGGAAAGAATGCCTGCTTGCAGAATTAACCAATTTGGCAATCGATAATGCAGGTTTCTCCAGGTGAATTTCTGGGCTAATTGAAGAGGGTGTCTCAGTGTACCTGAAGAGGCACATTTTAAAATTATTATTAATAATAATATTTTTCCAAAGCAATTTTGTGTGTGGGAGTAGCATTGGTTAACCAGGGGTTGTTGCAGGCTAAGGGAATGACTTTCACCTCTCTTGCCTTGGCCCCTCACGAGGTGTGATCCAGACCAATGTCTATGGCACAGAGATTGGGTGAATAATTGGATCTACTTATAATACCTGAGATCAGGGATCTGGATGACAAACTCAATGCCAGGAGGTGGCACTTGGGTCTTCCTTTAGCTTTTTGTCAACTCCACTATCATTGGGAGAAATGAGCGGGTTGGCAAGTAGGTTATGCTATGGAAAACATTTTCTTACAGATTGATTACATTCCAGTCCAGCCCCTCAAAGCTGGCAGCTGCCTAATCCTTTTGCAAACTATACCCCAATATCTTTCTCTCACCATTATCAATACCCTCATTTAAGAAGGAAATTACAGGGATAAAAGCTTGCTCCTTCTCAGCCTGCTACAAAATACAGCTTGCATTTATGAAAAGAACACTCTGGCATCCCCCCCCCCTCTAACCATCCCACTCAATGAGGGGAGAGGAATATTGCCAAATAACAGACTCAACCAAAGGCTGCAATTGTTTGGAAATGTGGAAATTTTTTCCACGTCTTCAAGCACGGCAGCAATAAAGATAAGGACTAAAATGAAAGGCTGAGGGTGGAAGAAGTTCATGGAGAAGAGAAGAGAAGAGAAGAGAAGAGAAGAGAAGAGAAGAGAAGAGAAGAGAAGAGAAGAGAAGAGAAGAGAAGAGAAGAGAAGAGAAGAGAAGAGAAGAGAAGAGAAGAGAAGAGAAGAGTGAAGGTATAAAGGGAAAGTCTGGCCATTGTCCAGGAGTGATGGAATTTGACAGAAGGACAAGAAAAGGAAAGGCAGAGAGGACAGGAGACATGGAAGAGAGAGGAAAAAGGGAAGCAGAAATAAAGTTATATTCACCACTGGGGAAAAAAGGACTGAGGCAAGAAGAAGGATTGCCACCAAGCATTCCTTATTCATCCCCTCCACTTGTTTGAAAAATGGCTTCCCCACTCCAACTCTGTTGCAAGGCTCACTTTTTGGCTTCACCTTCCTGGCTTCCTGGCCCTCACAGCAGAGCAGCCACATTTATATGGGTTTTGAAGCTGGTCCCCCCCCCCCCGCCCCACACTGGCGGTGTGTCCACATGCTGTTCAAAGAGTAATCTGGGCACCAACCAATGAGCAGGCAAAACAAAAAGGCATGGAACAGCTCTGCATGGGCACTGGTAGTGCCCTCCTTAAAGAAATTGGCCATCCAGCACCATGGAGAGGGGGAGTGGCAGGGCTTTGCTGTTGCCTGGGTTGAATCGGGTTGAACCAACCCAGCTGGATGGCTTTCCTGGTGCAGTGTGGGAGGCGAGGTGGCACAAGCTTCCCAAACCTCACTGACACGGGGTGCTGCCTAGACTCTAGAGGTGAATGCCAGCCCCTCCCCAGCCTCCCAGGCAAGGAGCCTCAGCTTGGCCTCCTGACCCAAGGCAAGAGGTGAATGAGGAGGGCTGGTGTGTGAGCACATATGGGCGCACCCCCACCCCCACTGGACTTTGGGTCCACCTACCTCCTTCCTCAGAGCCTCAAAGGCTGAGCTGAGCTGCACGGCATCATGCAACAGTGGCCCTGCTTCTTCCTGACAAAGGGATGACCAGGGCATCCCCAATTATGCCCTGACTTTCCCTACCCTTGTTACACATCTGATTATAAGAGTTTTTCATAGGGCTATGCTGCATACTTCAATATAATCAGATTCATTATTGTAATTAATTCCTTGTGAATTATCTATGAGGGGGAAAAATCTGACATGCCTACCCTGTATCCATCTGCAAGTGGTGGCCATGAGAATACAGTGGGATATTTGTGTGGATCTGAGTGGGGAAGTAACTCTCATGTGTGACAGAGGGTTGAAACCAACATATCTGATCACAGCAGAGATTAGAGGCCCCAAGAAGCAGCAGCCACAGCAGTGCTAGAGCATCTGGAAATTGCAGTGAAGACGTTTGCCAGCTTTGTTCCCCCTCCCCAATTCCTCAAGCAGTGCTGCAAAAGAAATGTGACCTGGGGAAGAGAACACCCACTGTTGACATTTCTGGAGGAGGGGTCAGCAGTTATGGTCGTCTTTTTGGTTTAATTTTGTGTGAGTTACTGGTGAGCGAATTGAACCAACCCAGGCCTAAGTTTCTCACCTTATCTCACCAAGGCAAGGTCAGCTTTTACAACAGTATTAAACAGTGCCATCTGCATAGAGTAGCTTCAAAACCATCACAAAACAGTGCCACATCAGTTCAACATAGCATTTTCTGTCTGTATGTTTGTTAGGAGCATGCTGTACTTTACAACAATGTCATTGTAGAAGTTCAACTTGTAACTGAACATGCATCTGAGCATCCAGCTGGATGGCTTTCCTGGTGCAGTGTGGGAGGTGAGGTGATGCAAGCTTTCCAAACCTCACTGACATGGGGTGGACGGTGGGGGATTACAGTGTGCATTTAATAGGCAGTGAGCTTTGTTGTAAATACTGCTGATTAGGGTTGGAAAAATAAACCAGTGAGTTTTGCATTTGGTCCATGAAATAATGTACAAGCCACCAAGTCCCAGAAGAATATCTGTAGCTGCACGCTTTAGTATGTACAAGATATGTTCTTTTTATCTCCTGCTAGACCAGCCTTGTGCTGGTTTAGATCACATTTTGGAATTCTGCCTAAACAATACACTGAAGTAGGAGTCATTATGATGTCAGAATTCTTGCTTTTTCTTTATTTGTGTGGGTATAAAAAGCTTGAATATATATCCTATTGCATTGGCTGTAATTATACTGCATATTCAGTGCAATTATAGTGTAACTGTAGAGAAACACAATTTGTATTGTGTTTGTATACTTGTAATTACCACCAATTTCCCATAATAACATGGCAATGTACACAACAGAGCAATGTCATAGGGATTACTATGTATTCAGAGTACCTGCACCGTAAAACATATACACTAACAATACACGTGAAGGGTTATTAATCTGTTTCAATAGTTAGCAACAAAAACAGGAGGTGATTAATTTTCATCCACAGAGTAATTGTACTATTTAAGCTTATCCTGATTCTAAACCATTAAAGCTAATGACAACTGTGTCATGGACTTCAATTAACATAGCATCAATCCTTTGGGGAACAATTCACTCAAACACTTGGCAATGTGGTCCCAGTGACTTCACTGAGGTTACACAAATAGAAGAACTCACAGTTTGCCTATGTTATGCCCCCAAATGTATGCTTCAGTGTGATTTCTAAGAGGCCTGTCCGCACAAAAGATTTGATTTGTCTCATAACATTAAAGCATTATTGCTTTAAGTGACATAGAGTTAACTTACAGTAGGAGTCTATGATAAAATATGCTTAAACAGCAGACAATATTACCTTGCTTACTTCAATTATGAATCCTCCCCAAATAACACCAGCTGGAGGCTCTAGTTCTTCCATAGAGAACACCACAAGTAAGGTTTTACAATGTGTTTTGTTAAATAAATGCTGCCATTCATGATGATCCCTGGTCTAACAGACTACTGTGGAGTCAACTTTAGATCAACATTAATGTTGTGTTCCTTTGTGGGGACCAGGTGTGCCAACTGTACCCAAGACTCAGGGAGAAGAAACATGTGGGCATGCTTCTGAATCAACCTTTCATGAAAATGATGCTGAATCAAGCTTTCTGAAAGATGCTTCCTGTGTCCCCAGTTTGATCAGAGACATAAAGTAAAGATGTGCTTTGTAGTTGCCCCCAGCTATAGACCTTCCTTCTTCTGGAGCTATAGATTACGTATAGATTGGAAAGCTATGGATGGGTTTTCATAAACCATCTTAGAGATTTTCCCTTTGCATTTCCCACACCTATGATTGGAATGCAAAATGTGTGTTGACTAGAATGAACATTTGATCTAAAAACAACTTTCCCCTGCCATTTTCTATCTTGCATCCATAATTTAGCTTTTAAAAGGGCTTGGACAGATTTATGGAGGAGAAATCGATCTATGGCTACCAATCTTGATCCTCCTTGATCTCAGAATGCAAATGCCTTAGCAGACCAGGTGCTCAGGAGCAGCAGCAGCAGAGGCCATTGCTTTCACATCCTGCATGCGAGCTCCCAAAGGCACCTGGTGGGCCACTGTGAGTAGCAGAGTGCTGGACTGGATGGACTCTGGTTTGATCCAGCAGGCTAGTTCTTATGTTCTTATTTAATTTTCACAAGTGATTCCAGGCAGAATGAGATGCATAGTACAATTTCTGAAAACACCCAAAGAATCAGCTTGAGCTGGTTTTAGGTTGATTGATGTAATATCAGCTGGATCGTCACTAACGTTCATATTTCTTGAATCTCCCCTCACTGCAGCCTAAAAAATTCCCCTTCCCCAATGTTGCTCTGGGAGAAGAGCAACTAAGATAAGCATGAGGGGGGAAGTTGGAAGGCTTCCGTAGGAGAAAGAACTCTCCCCAAGCAATCAGGATGGACAACATGGAAATATAAACCAAGTACTTGTCAGTTAGGAATAGATTTATACCATCAGCTTAAGCTGGTTTAGTAGTCATTCTCTCCCCAGAGAACCCCTGGGAACTGTAGTTTTTTGAGGGGGGCTAGGGAGCTCAACCAGAGCATCACCTCTTATGAATGACAAGCCTCAAGAGTCTCTGGATGAAGACATTAATGTTATAAAACAGGCATAAAATCGATATACATTTACACTGTAGAGCTGTCTAGTGCTGATACATGTTGAATAATTTTGATGGACTAAAACTGAGATCTTGGCATTTTTTTTATCATTTTCTGCTTTTCTTTCTTCCAAGCCTCTTTGGTGCTATCTTGCTCCCTGGGCAAGAAACACATTACTCATGGCTGTCTAGCCAATGCTATCCAACATGACTTAGGAATAGCAGTAGTGGCCATTTGCAGAAATATTTGCAGTATTTTAAAAAATTAAATATTAATAGGAAAAAGCTTCACAGAGGTGAAATGGTAATATTCTTTCTCACATTTGCCTTCTTTCCACTTTATTTGGTAATGATCTCGATTTGTCCAACGTATGTAATAGTGATAGTTGCCTTCCGCTGTTAATGCAAAGGCAAAATATGTTTTTAAAAATCTTCTTGTGTTCATAAATTTTGGAAACCACCTGGGTTTTACAAGGCAAAAAAGAAGAGGAGGAGAGAGGAGAGGAGAGGTAGACAGATACTGCCGCTATAGCTGGTAGGACTTCTTTATTGTGGTTATTTATTTTGATTAGTGTCTGCAGTTATGTTAAATGACTGTGTTTTGTTCTGAAACATTGCAATTTAAGACAGTTGGCTATAGGTAGATACAAAACACAAGACTGAACAAGATGAAGTGGGAACATGCTTGCTAGAAGTAGAAAAGCTCAATAACTTCAAGGAGTTAAAGACAACAGATAAAATTCTGGAAAAAAACTTCCTGTAAAGTAGAAATTGAGTTTGTGTAATGGAAGTTCCTACAAGTCATTTTTGTGGATTTTTTATTTGGTAATGATCAGTCCAGCTCCCTGCCCTTCAACCCTACCCTGAACCTCTTCACAGCCTTCTCACTCATCAGCATCCAATGGCAGAACACTTCCTTTCTGCATCTTGAAAATACAACGGCTGCTTCCACATGACATCTTTTGGAGCCCACCAGGTGAAAGAGAGCAATAACACATTGGATTAGAAAAAGACAGCTACAGGAAGCTGCTGCAAAATATGCGAAACCCATCAGTCCACAGACAGGCTGTGAGGAAATATGCTGCATGTCATCCCAAAGTTCACAAACAAGCTGTAAAGAAGTATGTTGAATGTCACCCCGAAGTTCATAGAGAGCCTGTGATGGAGTATGTGTAGCGAAGCATGGGTGCCCTGCTAGTTAGTAATATTAGCTTTGGAAAACAGGCAGATGTGGTGAACTGAGGGTAGTGAGTTGCTCATGGCAGGGAAAGGTGACTCCCCTTTGCAACGGACCTGTTTGCTCTCAAGGACTCTATTTTTGTTTCTCAAAGGGGGACCTACACATGTCTCGATAAAAAAAGAGGGAGTGGCTGCCTTATGGCTGAGAACTCCCACCCCTCCAAGTGAGAAAAACTCCACTGTCCTTTTTATATCCACATGGTCAAGATTGTGAATGGTGTCAGAAAGTTAAAGGACTACTTGTTTCACAAAGTTGAAATTTAAAAAAACCAAAGTAGGAAGGTTTTACATCGACAGACATGCAGTTTAGAATCTTTGCAACATATTTTCCCCTTGACAGAATCCAAATAAATGTAACCAGAACACAAGAAAAACAACCAATACAGTGTGTACTTCGCTTATCCTAGGATTCCAAAACCCCTGATCTTTTTCCAGTCCACCAGATTCTCCTCAGGCAGATCAACTGCTTCAGCCAAAGCGACTGCCAGCAGCTGCTGACGGTCTGAACTAACTGGAGCCACCTTCCCTCTGACTACTGGAGGGTCACCAGTGGAAAAATCCCCAGTGGGTGATGTTACTCCCCCACAGCAGGCACAGTGAACAAGGCTGGAAAACATCATCACTGGAACACCAAAAAGGCAGGGGCAATCAAGGAAAACACTTGTCTTGTGAGTTTAATTTTTTTGTCTTTTTAGGTGGTTGTGCAGGCAGAAAAGGAGAGAGGGGACTGCTGTAAGAAATCCATGTGAGAATGCCCCAAAACACTTGCAATACAATGTGGAATAAGGGTGAGTGCTTAATACAAAGTCAGCTTCCTTGGATTGTTCAGAGGTGCTGCTCACACAATCTGCCATCAAATTGCAGCTGAGCAAAGGAGTGGTCACACCTCACTAGTTACTAATGCAACTGGATCAGAATTACACCCCAAGCAGCAATTTCCCAGCTCCAATCTATTGGGCATTTTTTTGTAGCCAAAGCTGCTTCTATACTGTAGAGATATAGAGGAACTGAAGAACAGAGCTGACCTGTTTCCCATCTCATTTTCCCCATATCATACCTCTGAGCAAACTCAAAAGATAAGCAGCAAAGCAGGTTTCTGGAGTTTTTAACAGGGAGCACACTGGTATCTTGCTAACACATGTGTTCTAGAAAGAAATGGAGGTGAATAACTGGCTTCGCAGGTGGGGGTGCCAGGAACACTTTGGCTTCTTGGACCATGGTCTGCGGTTCATGAAGAGGGACTACTGGCAAGGGATGGGTTATACCTCACAGCTGTAGGGAAGAGCATTTTTGCTAGGAGATTGACAACCCTTATTAGGAGGGCTGTAAACTGAGTGAAGTAGGGGAGGGAGACAATATTCAAGTGGGAAGGAGTTCATCTAGTACTAGAGAGAGTTGGCTGAAGGTTATAGAGAGAACTGAGTGAATAGTTCAAAAACCCAGAAGTGAGGGGGATGAAACCTCAAATAATCACCCACAGGGCAAGAACCAAAGCCTTAGATGTCTCTACACTAATGCACAAATCATAGAATGAACTGGAATTCTTAACACGGCATAATACATATAATAGACATCACTGAAACCTGGTGGGATGACTCTCATGACTGGAATGTAATAATTGAGGGGTACAACCTATTCCAGAGAAATATATCAACTAGGAAAGGTGGAGGAGTTGCACTATATGTCAGGGATGATTACACCTGTGAGCAGGTCCATGGCTTAAATCCTGGGAATCCTGGGAACCAAGTTGACATCTATTACAGACCCACAAGCTGAACAGAAGAGTTGGATGTTGCCTTCCTGGAGCAGATGACCAAACTTTCACAAAGAAGAAAAATAGTAGTGATGGGAGATTTCAATTATCCAGATATTTGCTGGGAGTCAGACTCTGCCAAGACTACCAGGTCCAACAATTTCCTCACTTGCCTTGCAAACAATTCCATGGTCCAGAAGGTGGATTGGCTATTTTAGATCTGTTCCTAACCAACAATGATAACGTGATTAATGGGGTGGAAGTGGTAGGGTCCTTAGGTGGGAGTGACCATGTTCTCCTGGAGTTTGCTATACAATGGAAAGGGGGTGCCAAGTCCAGCTGGACACATGTTCTAGACTTTAAGAAAGCTGATTTCAGTAAACTTAGGAAAATACTGAGTGTGATTTCATGGTTAAGAATACTAAAAGAGAAGGGAGTACAAAATGGATAGGAGTTTCTTAAAAGTGAGATCTTAAAGGCACAATTTCAAACAGTTCCAATGAGGAGAAAAAATGGGAGGTATCTAAAGAAACCAGGATGGATGTCTAAAAAACTCTCAAGTGAGCTAACAGGTTCTGTCCTGGGCCCAGTGCCAGTGGTGGGATCCAAAAATTTTAATAACAGGTTCCGATGGTGGTGTGATTCAAACAGTGGTGCCGCTGCACACACACACCTCCAGTCCCTATTGGGCAGGGGGGTTGCTTTAGTAACCCCTTCTTGGCACTCAGAAAAAATTAGTAACCACTCCTAGAGAAGTGGTGAGAACTGGTTGGATCCCACCTCTGCCCAGTGCTACTCAATATTTTTTATCAATGACTTGGATAATGAAATAGATGGCATGTTAATCAAATTTGCAGATGATACCAAATTAGGAGGGGTACCCTGGAGGACGGGGCAGGATTCAAAATGATCTGGGCAGATTAGAGAGCTGGGCCAGAACTAACAAAATGAATCTCAACAGAGATAAATGTAAGATTCCACAGTAAGGGAGAAAAAAATGAAATGCACAGATATAGGATGGATGAAACCTGGCTTGACCACACTACATGTGAAAGGGATCTGGGAGTGTTAGTAGACCACAAGCTGAACATGTGTCAGTAGTGTGATATGGCAGCCAAGAAAGCCAATGCAATTCTGGGATGCATCAATAAGAGAATAGTGTCTAGATTGAAGAGAAGTAATTGTACCACTCTACTCTGCATTGGTTAGACCTCACCTAGAGTACTGTGTTCAGTTCTGAGCACCGCAATTTAAGAAGGATATTGACAAGCTGGAACGTGTCCAGAGGAGGGCAACCAAAATGGTAAAAGTCTGGAGTCCATGCCCTATGAAGAGAGGCTTAGGGAGCTGGGGATTTTTAGTTTGGAGAAGCGAAGGTTATGGGGGGACATGATAACTATGTTTAAATATTTGAAGCGATACCATGTTGAAGAGGCAGCAAGCTTGTTTTCTGCTGTCTCAGAGACTAGGACACGAAGTAATGGATTCAAGGTGCAGGAAAAGAGATTCCACCTAAACATTAGGAAGAACCTTCTGACTTTCAGGGCTGTTCAACAGTGGAATGCACTACCCCGAGTGTGGTGGAATCTCCTCCTTGGGAGGTTTTTAAAGAAAGGCTGGATGACCATCTGTCCAGAGTGCTTTGATTATGTGTTCTTGCATTGCAGGTGGTTGGACATGAGGGTCCTTGCAGTCTCTTCCAACTCTATGGCCGATTCCGCATAGGCCAAAAACAGCAGTGTGAAAACAATGTGAAAACGGTGTAAAAGGGTTTAAAACGGTGTAAAAGGGTTTATACTGTTTTCACACCGTTTTCACACTGCTATTTTTGGCCCATGCGAAATCAGCCTATGATTCTATGTGGTGCTTTAAAGAAACAAATACATAATGTTTTATACAAATTAATATTTATTTATTTATTTATTTATTTAGAGTCAGTGTGATGTACTGGTCAGAGTATTAGACTGGGATCTGGGAGGTCCATATATGAATCCTCCCTCTGCCTTGGAAACTAGTTTGGTGACCTTGAGGCTAACCTACCTCATAGTGTGAGGACAAAATAGAGAGGAAAATGGTATCAGCCTCTTTGATCCCAAGTAGGGAGAAAGGTGAGGTAGGAATCAAGAATATAACATAATATATAACGTATTACATAATATACAACATAAATAAGCAGAATTCCCATCACTTCACCAGCTGTTTAAAGCCAGAGCAGCCAACAAGGAAAAAAATGCTGGCAATCTTAATCAGAGAAATTCTTTTCAGACTAGTATAAAGTGAACTTCGAACTCCCATATTTTGCTTTTGGCTACACAAAAATGCAGGCTCTGAGCATTGGCTCAGGGCCATTTCCCCCCATGATTCACCCGGTAATCCCCCCCCCCCCCAAAAAAGGGTGAAGGTTTCTGGATCAGGAACTTTAGGTAAGTTTGAACTGGGGGAACCTGCATTTTTCAAACAAAGCTGCACTTGAAAACTGGATGATGGTGCTGCTCACTAAACAGCGGCAAGATAAGGGGGAGGACACTGCAAATATTCAATCTGAGTCTTGAGTCTTGTGCTCTGTAGCTTGGCTTGTTTGCTAGAAGTAAAATTGATTTATTGGCTTGAATTGCATGCCTCCTACATTGGGAATGTGTCACAAATAAAGCCCACTTTTCATTATTTATAACTTCAAAGGAATTAAATACATGTTTGTGTGAAAGTCACCCCAGGATTCAGGCTATTAATCTTTACCGGGCAGGCACATATGTGACCTTCCATGAGACCTCTGCCAGAGGGATTTAAATGTTATATTTCAGCACACCAACTGATCTAGATCTATACACTCAAAATTTAAAGCCCAAAGGAATTTGGGGGGGTCTCAAACATTTGCATGTTAAACAGGAGTCCAGTAGCACCTTAAAGAATAACAAAACAAATTCTAATCTAGCACAAAGGTTCATGAGTCAGCACTCACTTGCTCAGATGCCTGCATTTAACTGAGCTCTGACTCATGAAAGCTTATGCTGGAATATACTGTACTTATGTCTAATTTTGCTACAGCATGGCTACCCTTCTGGAGTCATCCACATTTAGATATATCATGATGTGTCCCAATGTCTGCAGTAGGAAAGAGAGGCTGGAATAGAGAAAGAGTAGTAAGATGGCTATTTTGTCCTAGTTAGAACTTCAGTACCAACTGTGGAAGTTGTCACAGAGGACAGAATCTCAGCTCCCCACCCCCCATCCTGCTTTCATAGTGGACACTTTCTTTCCAGACACTTTTTGGGCTGAAGTCCTGTACACACTTATTTGGGATTTAACCATGTTGGTCTCAGTAGAACTCAATACTTTCAAGCAGTTTTTGATGCTCTAGGAAAGGTGGCTCATCTGCACATGAACTTTACATGCACCTTAAATTCCCTGCTATGTCACAGAGGTCTCTGTGAGCTTTTCCTTAATTTTTGGACAGGGCCAGAAACAGAGCAAACCCTTGGGCTACTTCCATTTTAAGGAGACCTTTTGAGTTGGACCAGGTGGACTCTTCCCTGCTTCTGAATGAAGACTGCTGCACAACGGAATCACTTCTGGGATCTCTTTGAAATCCCAGCTCAACAATGTCTCTTTATGTTTGAAATAAGCATTTAGAATATATATTCCAGCTCTTCAAAGATCTGCTCAAGGAAGCTCACAAAGTACCAAAACACAAAACCAACCAATACAATTAAAACAACAGCATAAGTAATATCAGTAATAAATAAGCCATAAAAAATAAGCCAGGGACACAAAAACAGCATGAAACAACATTCAATCGCCTAAGATGATTCAAAAGTTCCGAATCTAGAAGCCGACCGTTAAAAAGATGGAATTCCTCAGTTAAAAATCTGGTAAGAAGAAATGTGTTGGCCTGGCGCCAAAGGGCAGATGTTCAGTCCTGCTTTGCTGTGCCTACCCACTAGGCTTCAACAGCTGTGTGGTCTATAAGCCAATTCATTTTCCCTAGGCGGCGATTTCGACCTTGTTACAACTATCACCGAAGTTGTGAATGAATTAAAAGATCCCTGTTCACATTCCATATCATTTCTTAGAGAGGCTTCCTCCTCTCCTTTGGCTGACCTGTTTAATCTGGGCGCAATTAAGGAAAAGTGCATGATGGCCCAGTCCCCTTCCAGAGTCTCTCGTTTGCCTAAAACAGTCAGCTGTATCCATTCTACCCTCTGGGAACGGAGAAAGAGACAGAACAGAACGGATGTCCCCGTTTTTCTCAATGGACGGCTCTCCTCCAGCAGCAGCCTCCGGCCCCAGCCTTCCCCTACTTATTAGCATAATAAATCCCCGGCAGCGGCCATTGGCCGCGAGGAGCCGCGCTTGTGCGTGACGTCAGCGGTCTCAGAGTAATGCCCGGGTTGTGGCGCGTAGTTGGAGCCTGTAAAAATCCTCGGCGCGGCGGCGGCTGCAGGAGACGCGGAGCCAAGCAAGCCACGAGCGCAGCGGAGGAAGCAGGAAAGCGCGGCCGCGTCTCTGCTGGGCTTTCGGGTGACAGTGAGGCAGCCCGGCTGAGGGGGAGGTTGGCCGCGGGCGAAGCATCCCCGGAGAGCCTGGTCTCTCGCCATGCCCTCTGGCCAGCCGTAGAGGCCAGCCCTGAAGGGGGGCCGTCCTGACCGCCCAAAGGAGCGCCGCGCCTCGCTTAGCGTCAGTGCGAGGGGAAAACAGAGTCCGAAGAGCCAGAGGCGGGAGCCCGAGACGAAGGACCCTCGCCGAGGGACTCTTCTGACGGGACCCCCGCCCCCCGTTCACCCACCAGGGAAGCGGCTCGCAGAGATTCGAGGCGCCCCTTTCAACTCCCCAGAGCGGGGCAGCGGTGTGGCGAGAGAGGCGTCTCCTGCCTGGCTGCTAGGAAATCAGTGAGCGGCTGCGGAGGACGTCCACTCCCCTACCGGCCCGTATCCTGCGCGTCTCTCCGGACTTGGGGAAGGAACCCCGGAAGGCGAAGCGCTGTTAGGGACTCTGCGGGGTTCAGCTCGCCCTTGAAAAGCCGTCGGGGGCCAGATTGGGAAGCGCCCGTCAAATTCCAGGGCGCTCCAAGTCAAGGGGTCCAGTGAGGCCAGGCAGTGAGACCGACGAAGGTGAGGACGGCAAGGGGGTCGCCAGAAGCCCCTCCATCGCCTGAGGATCGGGCGAAAGGCTCAGCCGGAGACTCGCCCGACCAAGCCCGGGCTTGCCCCTGGCAGCTGAGCGTAAACGGGGAAGGTTTCCCCTCGGAAGCCGGCAGCTCCCCCCGCCACCCCCGGGCAAGATGAAAGCGGCTGGCCTGCCCTCGTTGCTTCTGAACACCCTGCTCATCTTTGCAGCGCAGCCCTGGGAGGCGGCTAGCTCCCCGCCGGGCACTTCCCGATCCGGCTTCCAGCCGCAGCGGGACGCCCCAAGCTTCTCCCGGTTGCAGAGGAAGAGTCTGTCGGTCGACTTCATCGTGCCGTCGCTGTTCCGGACCTACGTGCGGGAGCTGGTGCTCGGCGGCGGCGGCGCCCTGGGCTGGTTCCAGGCGGGCTGCCACCTGGTGCTCGACTGCCCGCCCCTGCTGCGCGCAGCCCGAGCCTGGCATCCCCGGACCGGGGCGGCGGAGCCGGCGGGCCGAGCCCGGGCGCCGTCCAAGGTGCTGAAAGGGGGCTCCGTGCGCAAGCTGCGTCGCGCCAAGCAGATGGTGCTGGAGGTGGGAGAAGCCAGCCTGAGGGAAGGCTGCGCCTGGGATCCTGCCGGGGAAGGAGCCGAGGCGCCGGCGGGCCAGCTCGACTTCAACCTCACCGAGCTCTTCAGCTGGTGGATCCGCTCTGGGGAAGGCAGGCTGAGGATCCGGCTGATGCCCGAAAGAAAGGCGTCTTTCCTGGGCAGAGAAGGCAGCCTGTCCGCCGCGATCAGAGCCTCCAAGCCCCGTCTGTCTTTCCAGATGGCCACCAGAGGTGAGCAGATCTGTAGCAACTCCTGTGTCCAGATAAGAGCGGTCTTCTGCTTTATTACCGAGAATTGGGGGCGGGAGGAGGGGAGAGATAACTTGTTGGAATGGCCAACTTTGCCAAAGGAGAGGATTTGGCAAGTCTAGTTGCAGGGGTCTCTTTACTTTTCTGGATTCTCTGAGTTCCCTTGATTAAGATAAAGAGGCATAAAGAACAGTGAACTTTCATTTATCCTGAAAACTTCAAAACACTGCTTTTGTAAAGGTCTTTAAGATCTGCTGATTTTTAATTAAAGCAGCTAGATGTTTATCCCTAGTCCTTCTGTCAGATGTGTTTGCAGTTTACTCTCTGAGAATTTCAGAAGGATTCCAAAGTTTCAGAAAAATATAATGCAATAAAGTTTGTGTCTCAGAATGGCTTTGAAAACGTTGAATTCGAACTGCTTGTCTGTACCTGTTGTGCTGGCTTGTAAGATCACTTCTCCGTTGGCCTTGAATATTTTGTGGTATAGCTGGCAGTTCCAATAAGGTGCTGAAGATTTGTAGACTATGTCTTGCAATGCTGACTTATTTGCTCTGTCCACAAACCCTGCTGCTGTCTTAGTCATAGTAGGTTGATTGAAGGCAAACTTTCTTCTTTCCTTTTTCTCTTAATGGGATCCCTCCCCGGAAACTGCCTATTTAAAGAAAAACAAGTTATGACCACAGTCTTAAGTAAGATCTGTATTTTTCAAGCAGTAGACTTTGGTGCATCTTCTGGTTCCACAGAGGTTTTTTGTTCATTACTTAGAGAGGTGCATTTATTAGTTTTGTCTTTCTGACTCCTTGTCTGACAGTTTTATCCCAAGCGTGTTTACCTAAAAAGTAAATTTCATTGGATGTAATGAAGCATTCCTAAGTAAACATTCAAGGTAAAAATATTAATATTTTAAGGGAATACTTGAGGGAGAAAATAATGCCTTATATCTGCAAATCTCAGGAAAAAAGGTGCATGGAACAGGGCAAGGAGAAACCTTTGTTCATCAAACCAGTCATGCTAATAAAAGGTTGTATTGCTTTTGAGTGAAAAGAACTTCCAGCCGATTGAGGACATTATAAAATAGTTGGTTGGTAAACAGTGATGTTCTTTAATGCAGTACACAAGCATCTTACTCTGGACCAGTCTCAAAGAGGCTGGATATAAATGTGTGAAGCTCATTAATATCTCTGTTTTGCCAGTGGCAGCCTATTTTCAATACTCAAACAGATGGGTGAATACAAAGTTCAGTTACATACCCTGGGGTTTGTTAACATCAGTGGATTTTGTAGGAAATCCATGCCATTGAACTGAATGGCAAATTTCCCAGATAAAGGATCAGGATTCTTTGTTAAGCCAAAAAATGGGATATGTTTCAAGGCAAAGGGAGCAAGATAACTTCAATGCAACAAGTATTTACCAGGTTTCTTGCTTCAAACAGAATAGTAGAACAATGCTTTGAAATCAGTGACCAGTCTTGGTTTTGTCTTTTTCTGTGTATTAACTGATATCAGTCAATATCCAAATCAAGATTTTTTTATTGATTAACAGCCTGCTGAAACAGCTTCCCGTGATTCAAATTATTGAGTTCATCAAAACAATAAATTGAAGATCCAAACTCTTAATTGCTACAATTTTAAGGTATTCCTTGTAGATACATCCATTAAAGTCTATGAAGGGTGGAAAGCAAGTATGTAGTAAGGTTTCGTCCTTGAAGGACATTTCCTTTCCCCCTCATGAGCAGAAAAAAATTCTGCTCACACATATGGTGTTTGGATCTTGCCCACTATTACTTGAAGAGATGAGTTCACGTGGGCTGCTGAATAGTAAGTGGTTTGTGAACTGTTCAATGTTTTATGTACAAATGGAATAGGATGTTGACAGTATCAGCATTTGTTTTGAGAAAAAAGTAGTGCATAGAACCAATGCACAGAGGAATGATAGTTATCCAAGTTTAAAATGAAAGATGAATATTTTTTCAAATCTTAATTTAGTTGTTCAGAAAGTTGTAAACAATATAATTCTCAAGGGCATTTTCTGTATGGTGTAGTGGTTAAGAACGATGACTCTAATTTGATTTTGATTCCCCACTCCTCCACACAAGCGGTGGATTCTTATCTGGAGAAATGGATTTGTTTTCCAAGTCCTACACATGAAGCTTCTGGGTGAACTTGGGCTAGTCACAGTTCTCTCTGAACTCTCTCAGCCCCACCTGCCTTAGAAGTCTGCTGTGGGGAGGGAAATGGATTGTGTTTGGAAGCCAGTTTAAGATTCCTTACAAAACATAAATCTCAACTCTTCTTTTTTTCTTCTAATGTATTCCAAGGTAGTCAGTTTGTCCTGTGTTCTGACACTTCCTGACTCCCACCCCTTCTTATGCAAGCTTAGAAACTTCAACCTGGTCATGCAAATATAGTGTGCTACTTTATTGCTGGACAGTGCTATTCTGAGCTGGAGGTGTCTTCTCACTTTGTGCTGGGATAGATCCTAGCTGAAATGTTTTGCTTGAGGAAGTGAATGTGCTATAGCTGAGCTATACATTGATCTGCAGAATGACCACAACCCTTGTGGATCCAGTCTTGAATAACTTGATCAGGAGGCATTTGTCCTCCAACTGTGAAAGAACTGTTCTGACTATATATACTTATTCAATCCCATTAGCTTCATGACAGCTATACCACTGTTCACTAAGTGATCACTGAATTGCTTATCCCTTTGTTCCAATTATTTCCCATTGAACTTCCTAAGGATAGTTGGGTCGTTCTCAATGATACTGTATATGCTTCACTATCAGAATACAACCCAGTCTACATGACTAGTTCATATTTTACCCCATCCTCCCTTTACACATCAGAACTGAAACTGAGCTCTGTATCTCTTCAGCAGTGTTAAGAATTCCCTAATTAACATCCTATTCCCTATAATGTGCCATAAGGACATAAACTGGCATTTATTAAGCAGAACCCTAATCAGCAGAGTGTTACTAAGTAACCCTATACTTAATGGCCTGCAAAATAGTCTTAGATAAATCTTTTAAGAGAGATGTATCTTCTTATCAGCTTGAAAATGAGCTGAAGCGTCCTGCTTCTGGCTTATAAAAGAATCAATGGCCCAGAAAGTTTAAAATTACTTCAGTGGGCTCAGCTTAGACTGAAGGCAGTCTAACTATCTAACTGAAATAAAAATGGGACAATAAGGAGTCAGGTGCCATTTTTGAGTCTTGATAGTAGACCTCCAATGGACCCTAGAAGTTAAATCTGTAAAATAAAGATCTTAATTTCAAAACCATCAAGGACTCAGTTTTCAAAGAAATGAAATCTTCCTGGTCACTCTAAGGGCTAATCTGTTCTTATGTCATCCAGTCTGGATCACTGGATTCAAAGTTGTGTGTAACAAAGCCACTGGAACAAAAACATTCAAATGTGCTTGTTTGATAATCATGTTTGCTCCATTATTCAAGAATCCCAAATAATCCTAGCTGTGCTAATAATACTATCCATAGTTAGCAGTTCAGCTACTCAAAGGTTTCCATTATTGTTAACACTAGCCAAACTGATGCAAAAAGAAACAGTTGAGATCTTCTTCCAGTGACATCTAAGCAGTTGTTCCATTGCTCCAGTTAATTGAGAGGACCTTGTAAACAAGACAGACCTAAAATCAACAGTGCAAAACTTCTACGTTTTGTTGGACAAACAGTGTGTTTTTCCTCAATCCCTTTTTAGTGAGCAGTTAAAATAATTAACTTGCTTTCTTTGTTGATAAAAGATGAGGATTGAAATATCTATTCTTTGTGGATATAAACTACAGCTGGACTTATGTCTGGGTCTCAAACTGTCAAGAAGTTCAAGTAAATGTTATGAGTCTCCTTAACTATCACCCTCCACTGTAGTTCCTTTAAAAGTTATTTAGCTGAAATTCATGCTTTCTGTGTGTAACAAATCGCCCTCGAAGAGAATTCTGTAAAGGGTGGTCCTCAGCATGCATGTGCAGTATTATTGAACAGTCAGTAATTGTCAGGAAAAAAGTCTTTATCTTAAGGGCATCCACAAATGCATAACTTTTAGAACAATATGGCAGCAAAAATCTTTACAGTAAAATATATGGGACTACTAGATTAGGTTCTCAATCTTTCTTATAATGATATTTTCTAAGTGTCTTTATTGCTTTCCCACATTTTATTTATTTTCAGGGACAATCTACAGGTGAAACAAAATATCATAAGTCTCTGACGTATCCTATTCTGCAGTCTCTGAAAAGCCAAAATGGTCCCTACTGCAATATTTTCTTTAAGACAGTATCAATTCCTCCATTCACCAGGGACGATATAACCCTCACATGTTGTGGGAGGGAACTGGCTCTCTATCTACCATGCAAATAAGGGTTGATGCTCTGAGTTGATGCTGTGTACAGACATCCACTGGCATGGATATTGAGTTCCTGTGATCATGGTGGAGAGATATCACATGACCCAAAACCTCATGTAAAGTGCCTACCTCACATGAGATTGGAGGAGGGAAGGGGTAAGCATTTTGCACCACCATGCAAGGACAGCTCCCATCCTTGTATGGAGTGGTCTGTAATTTGTGGGACCGCTTGTTACAGCGACGGATAAATCTCCAGATATAGCAGTGGAAAGGGGTGTTTTCGTTTGCCCTGTGGTTTGGGATGGCTCAGTAACCTGCAAATAAAACTAAAGCTTTAGCTTCCTGTGAGGATGAATTATTACTTACAAAGGGGCATGTGTGGGGTGCATATTAAAGCACAGCCAGTGCAGTGAAGCCTGAAAAGGATTCAGAAGGTCAAGACTCTTTGATGCATGGGACTGATTGATATGTTGAGCAGCATTCCTTAAGATAGCAGCGCATAACATATTCACTTGAGACTGGAAGGTGCATTTCTCCCTGATTTATAGCATGCATGTGGATTAACAGAAATTTAAATCACAGGGTTGTGTCTGAAGCTACTTGGGCACTTGCTGTCTATTCATCATTGCATTCACCAATGGCAAGGGCTCAGGGACGCTGGTTCAGCAACCTGCACAGCGTCCCACTGCCAAAGAGGGTGACGGTAGCTGCATGCCAGCAGTTTTGCCCCTACGCACGGATGCTCTTCTGAAGGGTTTCTTCAATGCAACTCTTGGTTCCCTTTAACATTTCAAAGATTGTGAGAATAGAAGTTATTTTAGTATTCAACACTCTGGCCAGTATTTTGCAACTTGTGGGGAAAAGAACAGGATGGTGACATAAACCAAACTGGGATCGTTTTTAGATTTTCAGATAAAATTCGGTACGGAAGTCATAGTGTCACAAGAGCAGAGGTTTTTTTCCCCTTTGCTTAACCAGAGAATCTTTGCAATTTTGTAGATTCTAGACTGGAATGAAAAATGAGGTCAGGCTTAGCACGTCCTGAGATATCCAGAGGACAACAGGGATCTAATGGTACTTCTACATGCTGGTCACTACTTTTGCAGACAGCGCTCTATCTAAGGATGTTCCCTTGAGGACACTTTTCTTTCTAATCATATTTGTAACAGCTTGCAGGATCCATTTTGGATTCTGCAACCCACTTGGGCATTTTTGCAGTATGCAAACAATCTGTTTCAGTCTCTGTCAACACTTTCCAAGGTGGAATTCAGAAATTTTGCTCATTCTCAGACTCAGTGCTGTGATAGCGTGAATTAGAAAGAGGCTAACATCTATGTTGAGATATCCTTGCACGAAACAGTTTTCTTTAAAAAAACACACAATAAAAATAGCCCCAGCCATTTTGTATTTATATGGCTTTTGTATGTAATATCAATGAAAAAAATACCCAGTTTACAGCCCCATCCAAGGGGTCAGGTGCGTGGTTGTAGTTCTACAACCAAAAGGCTTCCCTGGTGGCATGGGGAGACTTAAAATGCTGAAAAGGCTCCCTGCCACCAGGACACCCCCATTGGACAGAATAGACTGTCACCACTTTTGTTGGTGGTTTAAGTCAGCCATCCCAGCCACTGGCACATTGGGGTGAATGGCTGGGAGGGAGTTGACTAAAACTGGCTCCTCCCTCTGCCACATGCTTGGACCACCCCTGTTGCACCAATGGCAAGGGCTCAGGGACGCTGGTTCAGCAACCTGCACAGCGTCCCACTGCCAAAGAGGGTGACGGTAGCTGCATGCCAGCAGTTTTGCCCCTACGCCAGGACAAGTGCTCTGGGGAGGGCAAATCCACCATTGCAGTCACGTGCTGCTTCTACTGATAGATTGCCCCCTTAGATGGGGCTATTAGTCTTTCAAGTGAATAAAGTGGGGCAGTTGAATTAATTGCATGGATGTCAAGGGTGCATCATTCTAAAGCTGATCCACTGCATTTTCTGCAATATCTGGATTCAAATTGATGCCAAGTTGGAAATGCTTCTCTCCAATAAGTCATATAAAAATTGTGCAGACTTTTTATCTGAGTCTCCAGCAATTTCTTGCGTGGACTATGCCTCCAGTGCTGTCCCAATGCTGCACTGAACCAATACATTGTCTTAAGTTGTTTGGTTTAGAGAGGATTGGCACAGTCATTGGCACATAGATGTAGGGTGTATCGGTTCAGTACAGTCAATAGCAAAATAATTCTGTGTGCGGATGTTCTTTTAGATTTCCTGAAGTAGGTCTCACTAACAGAAGCCATCAATATGCTTGCTTCTACTGGCTTCAATGGGTTTATGTCAGCCGAAGATGCTTGTAAAGTTCTGCTTAATTGGTTTTAATATTGTAGCTTTAGGACTTGTTTGTAACTTCCTACATTTGGTCATTTTATTCTTTCAGGCTGCTGCACACATTAGATTCACCATGGGGAAGCTGCCAAAATAGCCCTAGTATGGCAAGTGTTCCTCTTTCTGCCATAACAATGCAGAATTACTAACCATTTGGATCTTTGCCATGGTGTTGTGAGTCTCTGGGATTCCAAGGGTGGCCACCAAAGGGGATATGAAAATGTGGAGGGGACATGGAGACCCTTGCTTGATACTGGAGATCCACATGATAAGTAATTCAGTATGTTATGGCTAAAACTGGGATTACGTACCAAAGCAGGTCCTTAATGTTAGCAAATATTACTCATGCTGTGACCATTAGTTGCTGAAAACTCATCACTTGCTTCTATATAGCTGGAAGCTTACATCTGCAGTGGCTGGGTAGAGGTAGTACAATCAACTAAGAATCTGCCAAAATCTATATTCAGCATTCTTATAAGGAAACTAATAGGAATTACCTAAGTGTAATGTTGGAAAAGTGTAATTGTTAGGGTCAGCTACTCTGGTCATCAAATGAGACTTGAGAAGGTTTCGAGAGCTCTATTGGAACAGTGTCAGCCCAGGGCTCAGATAGCCGAAAGTAAAGTTTGGCTCTCTGGCCTCTGGTATGTACTTGTAAGTTACAGGATGGTTCATAATATCAGCGTTATAATATCAGTGTTATAAAAGACGATGGGAACAGAAGCATTGTTTAAGGATAGGCAGTTCATTCCTTCGGAGGAAGGCAGATAAGAGTGAATGTTTAAGCTCTATTGACTAGTTACATGTGAGCAGGGGGAGGCCTCCTTTGCCTTGGGCGATTATAATGGTTGGGCTATCTGTGGCCTTGATGCGGACGTGCGAGCTGCCAGGCCGAGAATGGCGCAGGCCTGTCAGTAATATTTGACAGATACAAACCCCCTGACTCCAATGATATATCAGGAGTAGAAACCTTTATCAAGGTTATACTAGTTTAAATATCATAGCTTTTCCCTAACTCTGCCTCTTGATCTGGGTGCTAAGAATTCTGCTGGAGTCCCCTAATTCCCTGCAGTTTCCAACATTCTCTGGGAAGACAGAACTACTATTAAGCAGTTTAAATCGACAGTCTAATATGAAGATACCCTTAGGCTTGGAAAATAAGATAATAATACTTATTGTCTCCAATGGAGTATGCATTTCATGTTGTGTCTTTTGTTTGCTTTATTATTCCTAGCAGCAAAAAGAGTTTTATAATGAGGAGTCTAAACTGAGGGCAGTGAAAGCTAATAGGAAGAGTCTATGATGAAGAGCCACATTATGCTGTCCATCCATGTCTTTTCACAATACTGCAGTGATTTTGCTTGTATTTGTCAGCTATATTTCTTTTGTTTGACTGTGTTATTTAACCCTGGATGTTGCACAACCTCAGCTGAAATCTTGTAACACCCTGCCACCTATTCTATCAAATATACAGGCATAATCTCAATTTGGGTTAATCATTCATCACTTGTCTATAAAATGTGTAAAGGACTTGTACAATCAGTGCCTTTAGTTCTATTTTAAGTTCAATTTAATTCCACGGGACTTTTGTGTGTGTGTGTGGGCGAGTGTGTGTGTGCATGCGTGCATGTGTGCTTACATTGGAGGAGTGGGAAATGGAACCTAGTTCACCAGATTAGAGTCCACCACTCATGTGAAGGAGTGGGGAATCAAACCTGGTTCTCCAGATTAGAGTCTGCAGCTCTTAACTACTACACCATGCTGGCTCAGAAGTAGAATGTTGAAAGTTTTCAGGCTATTCTGGCAGCAATTGTCTGTAGAACAGAAAGATGGTCCAATGGGGCACCCTGACTCCAAATTTCAGTACATATAGTGTAAAGAGAATACTATGCTTGAATTTGTTGAATTGGCAATAATCGCAGATTCATGATGCACACAAGATTTTCTTAGAATTGAAATTCAGCTTCAAATTATGAAATCTGAATCCCAATTAATGTAAATGAGTTTTGTTCTGGTATTCCCAATCGACCCATGCATCGAAGAATGTGTTTAGTCTGGATTCTTTTTTATATGTCTACTAAAACTTTCTTTTTAAGCACAGTGAATTACATCCCTCCTATATTTCTTGAGCAGTTTTCATGACAAATAATTTATTTGACAAACTATAGCCTTGTCCTCTGTTTGCAAAGTGACTATCTGGAGTTATGGATGTCTCTAACTTTTCAGAGTTATTTGCCAGGTAATTTCAGCAAATGTTTCTCAGTCTGTAACTTGTTTGTGTGAAGGCCATTGTGTACATTTGCGATTCAAAATTCATGCTTCTTTTTGAAGGCTAGTGGTATATATTTGTTTGTGCACTCTGAATCTCACACCTAGAAATGTATAGGCCGTTTCTGCACGGGCAATTCATGGCGGCCTGGAGACGGTAAAAACACCGTCTCCAGGCCGCTCGATTGTTTCCGCATCGTGGAGCAGCTGAAGGCGCTACGTTTGCCGCTGCCGCCATCGCGCCGCCCGGCCGGCCTGAAGGCTGGCGTTTCCCCAGAGCGCTTCCAGCGCTCTTTGAGAATCGCCGGCATGAACGCTGCCGAAGCGAGCGGCGAAAGCGACTTCATACCGCCCTCCCACCCGGCATCTTCAACTTCTCCCCGGGCCTCCGGTGGCGTCAGCCCGAGGAGCCTGGTGACCTACGCCCTGGCCCTGCGCTTGGCCTGGAAGCAGGCGGCGCCCAGGGCCGAAAGCATCAATCCCAATTGTACTCGGCGACAGCCTTGAGTCTCTGGGACAGGCCCAGTCGGCTGGTATGGCTCCGCGGCGCCCGGCTGCCCAACTTAAAGCTTCAAGGACCGTCCATCGCGGGACGGTCCCAAAGCACGGGCTCTTCAGGTCGGCGCGCAATGCGCCGACATCGCCGTTTCCGCCGCCGTGCGGAAACGGCCATAGAGAATGCCATCGTGGGAGTGAGCCCCAGTGAAAAGACCCAAGCAGGAGTCTGAGTAGACTTGCTTAGAATGGCACTGAAGGACTTAAGGTTTATACTCTTGCTTGAAATTCAGTTTTTCTAATTCCTGCTAGTAATCTTAAATGCTAACATATTGATGGGCATTAATATAGTACAAGTGGGAATCCACAAAATTCATGAAGAAGGGAAATCCCATCCCCTCACTGTTTCAGGCCTCCTTCCTCCCCTTTCCCCTGCTGCACCAGCTCTGCTTTCTTGCCAGCTCACATAGCACTGTGCTGGGTGAATGTGACCAGGCCTTTTCCTCCTCTTTCCAAGGCACTGTCTCTTGAGCATTGTCAGGCCTCTCCTTACTTACCATATATACTTGCATATAAGTCGAATTTTTCAGCACATTTTTTGTGCTGAAAAAGCCCCCCTCGACTTATACGCGAGTCAGATGTATTTTAAAAAATATTTTAGGGTTTTTACTTTGTTGGCCATCAGGGGGCGCAGTTTTTAGGCTAGCAGCACCAAAATTTCAGGGATTTTTCAAGAGACCCTGCTGATAATACCGCCCAAGTTTAGTAAAGTTTGGTTCAGAGGGTCCATAAACCAAAGAAGGTGCCCCTATCACCCATTGTTTCCAATGGAAGTTAATAGTAGATGGGACTACCCTTTTGAAGGTCCATAACTTTGGACCCCCTGAACCAAACTTCACCAAACCTGGGTGGTATCATCAGGAAGGTCTCCTAAAGATACTCTGAAATGTTGGTACTGCTAACATAAACATTCCTCCCCTGACCAAAAATCCAGTTTTGAAGGATTTTAACTCTTGATGATGTTTTAGCTTAGTTTGCTTTCTGGTTGAGCTTAAGGTTTTTGTATTTTTTACAGGTATTGTTGAGACTACATTGTTTTTTGTTTTCGACCCTCTTTTCCCACATACAGAGCTAGTTTTCTACTGTTTTTTTATTTCTGAAATAAAAAAATTCAAAACATTTTAACCTACTGATGGTCTCCAATTGATGCTTAATTTTTATTGAGTATCTATTTTATCTTATTTTGAGAGGAATTTACCAGTAGCGGCTGCATTTCCCACCCTCGACTTATACGTGAGTCAATACGTTTTCCCAGTTTTTTGTGGTAAAAATAGGTGCCTCGACTTATATGCCGGTCGACTTATACACAAGTATATATGTATCTAAAATCCTGCTGCTGCCACAGAAAACCAAGACTGGCCATCTGTAAGATTGCCCATCACAGACATCAAAAGAGGATTCAATGGTAGTAATGATAATCTTTATTGAAACCCTATGCAAGGTTGGTAACCATAATTCTCTATAGCCAGATCTAAAGAAGCATAGCAAGCAGAAGGGCTGATATACTCTATGGGGTGGGGAAGACATCCCTTAACCAGGTGGCTGACATAGGCATAACATCATCAGCTGTTACCTAGTACTGTTTCAGTTAGTTTCAGACCGTGCACATCATTATCTCTAACTCCACAAAGCTGGAATGCACTTGGGGGCCCAGAAGGGGAAGGAAAGAAAACTATTGTCAGACATTATGGAAAAGAAGGACAAGCAAATACAAAGACTGACATCATCACACAGGCAGTTCCCAGACGTGCAACAGGAGGCTTGTTCGAGGAGAAATAATATAGCAGCTCTGACAGGACCATCAGGGGCATGACACCATCCCTGGAGCTGCCTGAAACTTCCTCCTCTTGCCTGGGGGAATCCCTTGGCCAGTCCAGCTCTTGGTGGCTGCAGCAGCTACTGCCATTTTGAAAGAATATTGTCTGCTCAAGGACACATCACCCTATTTCAAAAATAGGAGGGGGAATTTAAGCCTCCCAATAATGTCTTTTTTAAAATTTTCAGATTTTTCTGCAGACTCAGGGGACCCCTCAGGAAACTTGCTGTGGGGACAGTCTGCAAATTTAAGTATCTGCAGGGAGGAAGCAGAATTGGAAATTCCATATATAGATACAAGTCAGTACATCTAACATATAATAATGTACGCATGGTTTTTTTAAAAAAAGACAGAACTTTAAAGGAGATTATTTTAGGGGTTTAAACTTCTAAAAAAGTTGAAGCCATGAGGGAAAAATGTCAGCAATACTTATTTATGAAATTTTAACTTATTTTACTAATACTATGAAACACATCATTTATAGCTTGCCAAATAAATGATACTATTTGGCATCTTTATATAATTTAAAAGTATAATTGACTTACAGCTCAATCCCCATATTGCCCTGTTAGGCCCCTCCGCTCCTTGGAGGAGGACCTACTCATGATCCCTGGCCCAAAAAAGATCAGCCCTGGCCCCTACTTGGTGGAACAGGCTTCCTAAGGAGATCAGGGCCCTGCGGGACTTGCAGAGTTTTCGCAGGGCCTGTAAGACGAACCTGTTCCACCAGGCAGTTGGCTAGCCTGGTTAAATACATCTACCTTTCCATCTGGCCTCCCGTAGACATGGGGGGTGGGGGAGAGCAGTCAGGCACCATCTGCATTTTTTATGGGTTCTTGTTATCCTGAATATCGGTGTTTTAAATTATGTTTTTATGTATGTTTTAAGACTGTTGTTCACTGCCCTGAGCCCTTAGGGGGAGGGCGGTATACAAAACTAATAAAATAAATAAATAAATCCTTAACAGAGTTACACCCTTCTATCCCATTAACTGTTGTTAGTTTTCTACAAACAAAATGGCTAACTACCCCAGTACTTGAAAGTGAGCTGTAAATTGTTGTGCCCTATGGTATTTTCGCACATGCATCTTAATCTTTTGCCATCTGAGATAAGGGTGAGAGATGAATTTTTTTAAAGTATAGGAAACAAATTGTATTGTTGACAGAGTCAGTCTCATGCACTTATGGTAACCCCCCCCCCCCCCAAGAGTACATAGATATGAAATTAAACTTTATGACATTGAAAAATCTGAATTCTTTAATAATATCTCATCGACTCATTGTCGTCAAACACATTATAGTATATGAACTGTTGCCAAAACTAATCAAATTTAAACAATAAAAAATTATCCTTGAAAATGTGTTGTGCATTTCTATGGTATGTTCAAAGGTTATCGTTATCTAATGCTGCATATTGTTTTGCATAAAAATCCTTATGCTACACAGTGTGAGAGAGTAAACCTTGTCTGAAAAATGGGAGTGGGAGGGGGTGTGTGACTTCAGGAAAAAGCTGTTTTTTTTTCCTGATTTTTTTCCTGGGCTTTCACTAATTATTTGATCTGTTTGTGAAAGCACTTTCAGGTGCTTTGTTTTATGCTAATGTTTAGTAGAAATGTAATTATAGTTAAAATCAACAGGAGAGAAGAAGTCTGTATGCAGAGATTGCTCGGAACAGTGAATTTACTACAAATCAATTAGCACATCTGTAACCTCCTTGCTTAAAGTACTTAATGAGTTGATGGGAGAACTGGAGTGCAAGTTCTAACTCCTGAGATTGTCTCTAAAGATCTGCCTTGAGCTAAGTTATGACTCTTTCCACATGCAAGGATATTCAGAAGTGTGTGTTATAGTTTAGGCAGCCAGGCATAGATGAAAAAGGTCCTTTCTGAAATGAGCTACATTTGTCTTGCTTCTATAATTCAGAAAAAATTTGGTTGGAGAAAAATGTCATGGAAGCATAAATGCAGATTTGATAAGTTTGACCTTTCTTCTCTTCAGTACAATAAATGTCAGAAAGCTTAAAATGACAAGGTGGAATATTTGGAGGTTATTTATGTGCTTAAATATTTAGGCAAGAAATGCATTTTAAAACTAACAGGCTGATCTTGTGATTTTGCTATGCCAGAGTCTGCCTTGTTGAGTCGCTCTGGTACAATTATTCTAATTTTGAGCATTCCCAGCAACAATGTACAAGACCAGGAACCTGCAAGACCAAGCACAATTCCACAGAGGCCACTCAGAGATGTTCCACCAAACTTATGGTTGAAGACATCAAAGATTTTACATCAACTTCCTTTCCTTTCCATGCTGTTTCCTTGTCCCTATTTATGCCCTGTCCATTGATGTCTCCGATGGCTCCTCTACTCTTCATTTGCATGGTTGTTTTCAAGAACTTGAAACTGAAGGCATTAACTGAGAGTCATGACCAGGGCATTACTGTTGGTTTTAATTTTTGTGATTGTGTTTCTAATGGAATTTTATACAGTTATTTATATGTTTTAAAATTGTATTTATGTTATTACGCTGAGCTCATCTTAGGTTGAGAAAGGGCACGGGGAAAATATAATAATAAAAATTTAAAAATAAAAAGACCACCAGTAGAAACAAGAAATAATGTGGTTACATTACTGCCAATTCTTCCTCCAGAACCTTTCACTCCTGACACTGCCTGCTGACAATGTCCCATGGAAACTTTGCTTAGAAACCTTCAGTCAATATGTGACAACAGAAAGAATATCGTAATGAGGATGTGCAACCAAGTCAGCCCCTCCTACCATCCACAATCCCTGAGTGTCCTTCCAAACAACAGCCTACAAGCACCTCCTGTGTCAGAGGCCTCCAATGCACAACACTTAGGAGGGAACAAGCTGCTGCAGTTCAATGTCTCAGAGGTCCGATTAGGCAATGGTATGAATTTCCTAGCAACCCAAATGCAGCCAGTAGCAGCCTGTGAACAACCACTTTAACAAGGAAATAAGCCATGGAAGGAGAGTGATTGTGAACATAATGACCAAATCCATTTCATAGCCCAGTGAATAGGAAGTCTGTACTTAGAATCCTTTGGAGACAGACAACATCAGATGAAGTGTTCATGTCCCAGTGATGACACCTAGACAAAAGACATATAACAGAGCACAATATGCGTGTATTAATGTCTGTCTATGAAGGAGAACCTTTTTTTGCAACAGATGGGGATGAAGAAGCTTACAGAACATAATGCATATGATAATATTGCATTCAGTGAAATGAATGGAAGCTTACAGTGGAAATATAATCATAATGGGGAACAAGAGCAACAGGTTCAATTGATAGTCCTGAAAGGTGTAAATGTCTCATGGCCAAAAATATGCTCAAAATAGAAGTCTCTCAGGCCTAACTTGTGACATACACCTGTCTTCCTCACTGTGCACTAGATTTGGGGAACCCAGTTCTGAAGCATCTCCTCATTCAGTAGAACATTACCCGCTCACCTTGCAAAAATTAATTTTTATTTGCCGTCACCCAGGAGAAAGGCTTTGGAGAGCCAGTCTTGTTTATTACATTTTATTATAACTTTCCTCCAAGGAATTCATGGCAGCTTCCATGGTTGTTCCTCACAGAAATTCACAGCAGCCATGTGAAGCTGGGCCAAAATAGAATGCCTGGCTGAATGCATCTAGTGAGTTTCATGCTAGAGGGGGGATTTGACCTCTCCAGTCCTTGCGCTGTGTTCTAAACAACAGTGAAAGGTTTGCAGTCAGGAGGACAGTGAGACCGCTGCTCATCTTTTATTATTTATTACATTACATTTATACCCTGCCTTTTATATTACATTTATACCCCACCTTTACATTCAGACCCCTGCTCTCATCTATCCATCCATCCATCCATCCATCCATCCATCCATCCATCCATCCATCCATCCATCCATCCATCCATCCATCCATCCATCCATCCATCCATCCATCCATCCATCCATCCATCCATCCATCCATCCATCCATCCATCCATCCATTACGTTATGTTACATTTATATCCTGCCTTTTTCTGGAAGACTCAAGACAGCTTCACTAGTGGTCCATTGACAAGGCTATGGACAAATGATTGATCTTCAGCCTTGATGTAATGGTGACGAATACTTTGCCCTTCCCATAATGTATTTACTCCTGGAGACAAGTGTGGTGAATAACACTTTGGAGAAGGAGGTTCTCTGTCAGGAGAACAAACACATAGGTGCTACTGATCTTTTAATTTTTTTAAAAAAGTATCATATTTGTATACTGCTTTTCTTCTTGCAAGCACATAAAAAGTACAGTAAAATATAAGGATTAAAACCACCAATTACTGTAAATCTAAAAACAGATGTTGTTGAACAATGTGAGTAGCAGGATTGTGGGATGGCTAGTATTAATTTCTGCAGGGCCGTTGTTTTCTCTGAAAGCTCCAGGATGGGCAGCATAGTGATGTGTGTGAGCATTCCTTCTCTTTGCATCCCTATACTGGGATTGCGGAATCTTTTTCAGTCCAGTCTGTGATGCAATTCTGACCAGGCTGGGAACACAGAAAGGGAGGGCAAAGGTGGCCATGCCCCACAGGAGGTTCCCAATGCCATTGCTACTGTTTGTAGTCAATGTGGTATTACAGGTGCAAAGTACCCACTAGCCTAACATAGATAATCACTTAGGGCACCAGCTTTTAATCCATTTGGAAGGGTACCAAGCCAACCCCTCCCCAGTGGCAGCCCAACCCAGTACCCAGAGGTTGCTGCCAGCCTTCCTCATCCAGGATGGGCTGGTGCAGAAACTGGGAAGCAGCAGCACAGCAGGGTGTCTGGGTGTGACAGTCACACTGGACGGGAGGAGCAGGGCAGCCACTAGTGGAGTTCACTGGTGCTGTTGTACAGCTAGCCTGCTTGGCTGCAATTTGCCATCCCGCACAGCAGAATTTGTACCTGTGTGCAGGTAGGTGTGGCAGCTCCAGACATCATTGCTGCCTCCCCAACATACAGGAGGCTGTAATGCCACAGCTGCTACAGCTGGCTGGCTGACTGTGTAAAGAGGTGGTAGGGCTCCTCTGGGTCCTGGCCATTTAATTTACATGGACTGCTCTATACTGGCACTACTGACTTGTTCACAACTTCCCCTTGCTTTTGATTGGCTAAGGATTACTAGGGCCTGCCTCTTGCAGATAAATGTGCTCTTGTTTCTCTCATTCTGTCAGTGGCTTTCCCATATTATTGCCAGGTTGCTTCTCTTTGCCTCTTCCCAGATCACCATAAAAATATGAATGTGGGCTGAGGGTGGCAGCATTGGGAAGTGAAGGTTTCCCAGATTGAGGGGCAGTGAGGGCAGCTTCCAGTTGGGAGGGGGAGAAAAACAGTCGCTTCTGTAGGGGAAATGGTGGGTGGCTGCCAAGGGTGGCAAAAATCTTTGTGACAACCTTGGTACTGTTCTTTGTGACTGCTAAATGGCTACTTGGTTGCTTCCGGAAAGACAATGAATAATGACTAACAGTTACCATAGAGAGTTCCTGTGGTTGATTTTGTATTTGGGGTTGGGAATAAAATGTGCTGTTATCTAGATAGATATTCTTTCATTTCCCATTCACTATCCCCTGGAAATAAACATTGGAACATTCATCTTCAAAGTAGATGATGCAGTCACTAGATGCTATGATTAAGGACAGCAGCAGTCCTAGAACGTCACGGTTACCCTGCATGCAACAACCCCTGCCTACTAAGAGATCCACAGTGGTGGCAGGGCACAGGTCTCATTTTCAGAAACTGTATTTTATGCAATACATAGGAAAGGAAATTTATTTTATTTCCTTGGCAGCACGAGGCATATAACAGCCGGCTGAATGGTTTCAGGAGTATCTGCTATAAGACAGTAGTGTCGGCATGTATACATCCGTTCCCCTCCTTCTTCTCAGCCCACTTGTTTGAATGAGCTGCACATCACTCGTGCTGGTGTCTCAGCAAGCAGCATTTGCATTTATCTCTCCATATGCATGATTATTCACATGTTTTGAATGTTCTCATCACCCTTTGTATATGCTTTTTTAGGCTCACTCTTAGAAATTGTCCGTAAATGACCACTGTAAATCTCAAAACCAAACTTTTTTTCTGTTTTTCTTTTTAAGGAGAAGCAGCAGGATATATTGAAGAATATGTTAGAAGTGAGGAAGAGCCTTCATTAATTCAAAGAGAATATTTGATTCATATTAGGCAATCACAGGCTGCTGGTCTATAAGAATTTTAAAGCAGTATTAAGAGGCCAAGGGATGTATCTGTGCCTGCCCATTTTTAAGCGATCTGTCACTAAAAATAGTGTGAGGCGTTAGTATAGTCTCCAACTAATTTCCTGTCCTTGATTGTAACTGATTAGCAATCCATTTCCTGATGCATTCCTTTTTCAAGTTAGCACCTCATGAGAGTGGTACTAACTTGGCTGCAACTGGTACAGACAGAACAGAGGCTTAGTGCCAGCAGGGTGGGGTGTGACACCCTGGGCGGAGGTGTGCCAGGCCACTGTGGGTTCGTTCCAGGGGTGGGGCACATGCACCCCAGGCAGAGTTTCCCCTCGCTCTGCCTCTGAGACAGAATTACTCTCAGTGTTTCTCACTTTGGCAATTAATGTGACTCACCTTCTACATCATCGCAGCTTTTTTTTCTTTCATAAAACAAACAGAAGAACCTAACTTTGGCATAAATGTCCATTTTCCACTCATTCATTTTCTGAGAGTATGGCAGGTATTTCTGCCAATGCATAATCTGTCATTACACAGCAACATGGCAATATCTCCCAACATTCTCCACCCTCTTTTTCAAAGTTTTTGTTTTGGTGGTCTTCATTATGGAGTGCATTTGGGACATCTGTTTCAAGTTTTGCATTGGAGGGTCACCCTTTTGGGGCAATCACTGAGCACCGGTTTTGACTTCCCCTGCCCTCTCTGCTATTAATCTGAGTTGCCATAATGAAAGACAGAGGCTGGAGAAGCTTGAACAGCGGGGAATGGGTGGCCAGACAGCTGGGCCCTGAAACACAGCCATCCTTTCTTGTGGCTGGTTATTGCCAAGCACACCAGGGGCGGGGGGAGGGAACATTGGGCTGCCTTCCTCAGCCACCTCTGCCCCAAGCAGCTGAGCGAGAGAGTTCTGTTATGCAGCTGCCTTTGTCATATAATCACTGGCCAGTACCTGCAGATCCACATGTTAAGCACAAGAGTCAGGCACTTCTCCTGCCAATCTGCCCACTTGCTTACCCTGCCCTGCCCTGCCCTGCCCTGCCCTGCCCTGCCCTGCCCTGCCCTGCCCTGCCCTGCCCTGCCCTGCCCTGCCCTGCCCTGCCCTGCCCTGCCCTGGTTGATGGTTGAACAAAAGAGCACAGCAGATTTTACCACCTTCTTACAGGCAGGCACTTGCAAGTCTATGCACCAAGTATGAAGGGCACTTGTGTGGGTCCTGCTACCATATTTCCCCCCATTTCTTTTTGAGTGATGGATGTGGACCAAAGGAGCTGGCAAAGGGAACAGAATGCTGGGCTTTCCATGCCTCCCCCCAAGGGGGACACCATTGCCCTATGTAAGTTATTCCTTTTATTTTTGTTCAGTGGGTTGAGTAGGAGTTTTTGGGGTCCCACCCTTGACTTTGTGGAGGGCCCCTAGAACTTTAGTGTATTTCTAAATACACAGATGTAACTGCACTTAGAATATTTGGTTTTTTTAAAAGAAAGGCCCAAATTCATAGAGAGAAAATCTGCATATAGAGAGGAAATGCAGGAATGATGTCTGTACATTGAGATAGAGTAAAATGAAAATAGATTCAGCACATATCACATGAGCAGGTATATCCTAATTACAAATGTGCTATAAACATACATATTATAAGTCATCTGAAGAGGAAATTTTAATGTCAAACAAGATAGATTTGTCTAAGTCAGGACCCTTGGATTTCTTTTTGTAACTTAGTCAATAAGTAATTCTAGATTGCTCTGAAAAACTACTTAAAACAATGGACATTGTCTGTCATCCTTTAGGTTTTCAGTTTATTCATTTGAGATCTGTTGTATCTCATTTGAGAAGGTATCCTGTGCAAAAATGCAAGTTCTTCTGTTGTGAATTAGCTTATAGTAGGGATTTTTTTTGCTAATGTAAGAAGGCAATAAGAGCAGTTTCAATGGAAGTCAACAGCTCCTCTCTGACCCTTTAAAGTTTAGGCTTTTGTTGAGAAAACCTGCAACAATTGCCAGAACTGCTTACATATGGCCACAGCTAACAGCTCCTCACTACAAATAGATACCACAGGTTTGAGGCTTCCAACTTAAGACCCAAGTGGCCCCTAAAGGTAGGTGTAGGGTTTGCCAGGACTGAAGCATGCTAAATCCTTGGTGTATTGGGTCATGGCTGGGTCATAAGAGAACTGCACATAGCTGGTTCCTTAGCGCTTAGGTTGGGGGTGAGGTTTACCTTAGGAACAACATTGGGTGTGATGTAGTGAAAACGAAAGAGCCTTTGCATCTGATGCTAAATTGAGTATTGCATGTG
Source organism: Sphaerodactylus townsendi (assembly GCF_021028975.2). Lineage (NCBI taxonomy): Eukaryota > Metazoa > Chordata > Lepidosauria > Squamata > Sphaerodactylidae > Sphaerodactylus > Sphaerodactylus townsendi. Next base: position 66,448,848 of record NC_059425.1, read on the forward strand.
AGTATTCCTGAAACAGGAACCAGACTTGTATTGCTGCCTCCCTCTGAATCAGGAGATTGACTTGACTTATTGGGGGAAAATAGGACAAAAATCAAATAAATAAATAATCTTGACATTTTACATTGTTAAAACTTTAAAGTTTTGCATTATTAGAACTATAAATCTTTTCATCGTAAAATACACATCAGATATAGATGTTGTATATTTTTAAAATTAAAGGTGAATTTCTCTGAAACTTCGAAAGCTGGGAGGTTAAGAAAGAAGCCTCTAAAGTGGGATATATCAAGAGGTGCTGACAGAAATGGATAAATCCTAGGGTTGGAGATTCGGACAGTCCGAATCTGGATTTTTACCGAATCTGCACGGATTCGGACAGATTTGGACGAGCAGGGTCCGAATCTGAGCTGTCCGAATCTTAACAGATCCGAATCCATGGATCGCCAGCCGAATTGCGTTTTTATTTTTTGGTGTTTTTCACGTTTCGGCCTGCAGGGGGCGCATTTTTAAACATATCGGCACCAAACTTACAGGGTATCATCAGGAGACTGTCCTGATGATACCCTCCAAGTTTGGTGCAGTTTGGTTTAGGGGGGCCAAAGTTATGGACCCCCAAAAGGGGTGTCCCTATCCCCCATTCTTTCCAATGGGAACTAAGGAGATGAGGCTACCCTTTTGAGGGTCCATAACTTTGGCCCCCCTGAACCAAACTGCACCAAACTTGGAGGGCATCATCAGGACAGTCTCCTGATGATACACTGAAATATTGGTACCAATACATCTACAAATGCACCCCCTGCAGGCACCCCCAGAAATTTGCAAAAGATTCTTTGTTCTGCAGTGACTTAGCTGTATTGCTGTCAATAGGGAATTTCTGATAGAGGGCTGTGGAGTGCACATTTTTCATGGTAAACCCACAAAACTTTCAGGGAATCTTCAGGAGAGTCTCTGGATGACACCATCTAGGTTTGGGGAACTTTACTTCAGGGGGCAGTGGGAGATGGGCCCTACCCTTTTTGGGTCCCATAGAATTAAACCCCCTGAAGCAAAATTCCCCAAACCTGGATGGTGTCATCCAGAGACTCTCCTGAAAATACCCTGAAAGTTTTGTGGGTTTACCATGAAAAATGTGCACTCCACAGCCCTCTATCAGAAATTCCCCATTGACAGCAATACAGCTAAGTCACTGCAGAACAAAGAATCTTGGGCAAATTTCTGGGGGTGCCTGCAGGGGACGCATTTTGAGATGTATCGGCACCAAATTATCAGGGTATCATCAGGTGACTGTCCTGATGTTGCCCACCAGGTTTGGTGCAGTTTGGTTCAGGTATGGATCCTCAAAAGGGGTGCAACTATCCCCATTGTTTCCAATGGGAGCTGATAGGGGATGGGGGCTACACATTTGAGAGTCCATAACTTTGGCTCCTCTGAACCAAACTGCACCAAACTTTGGGGGTATCATCAGGACAGTCTCCTGATGATACCCTGAAAGTTTGGTGTCACTAGCTTTAAAAATGCTGGTTTGCATGTTTCACCGCTCACTCACTCCAGCAGGCTTCATGTGCAGGAGCGGTGAAACATGAAAACCGGAATTTTTAAAGCTAGTGGCACCGAATTTCAGGGTATCATCAGGAGACTGTCCTGATGACACCCCCCCAGGTTTGGTGCAGTTTGGTTCAGGGGGACCAATGTTATGGACCCTCAAAGAGGGTCCCTATCCCCCATTGTTTCCAATGGGAGCTAAGGAGATGGTGGCTACCATTTTGAGGGTCCATAACTTTGGCCCCCTTAAACCAAACTGCACCAAGCTTGGGGGGTGTCAACAGGACAGTCTCCTGATGATACCCTGATATTTTGGTGCCGATATGTCTAAAAATGCACCCCTGCAGGCACCCCCAAAAATTTGCCCAAGATTCTGTGCTCTGCAGTGATTTCTGCATTGCTGTCAATGGGGAATTTCTGGTGGAGGGCTGTGGGGTGCACATTTATCAAGGTACAGTCACAAAACGTTCAGGGTATCTTCAGGAGAGTCTCTGAATGACACCATCCAGGTTTGAGGAACTTTGCTTATGGGGGCAGTGGGAGATGGACCCTACCCATAACATTGAACCCCTTGAAGCAACGGTCACCAAACCTGGATGGTTTCATGAAGAGACTCTCCTGAAGACACCCTGAAAGTTTTGTGGGTTTACCATGAGAAATGTGCACTCCACAGCCCTCCCACAGAAATTTCCCATTGGCTGCAATGGAGCCAGCCAGCCACTACAGAGCACAGAATCTGGGGAAATTTCTTTGGGTGACTGTGAGGGGTGCAGTTTTAGAGCTACTGTCACTAAAATTTCAGGGTATCATACAAGTACTGTCCCTATGATACTCCCCAAGTTTGGTGAAGTTTGGTTCAGGGGGTCCAAAGTTATGGACCTTCAAAAGTGTAGCCCCCATCTCCTGTTAGCTTCCATTGGAAACAATGGGGGATGGGGCACCCCTTTTGAGGGTCAATAACTTTGCCCCCTCTGAACCAAACTGCACCAAACTTGGGGGGAATCATCAGGACAGTCTCTAGATGATATCTTGAAATTTTGGTGCTGCTAGCTTTAAAATTGCGTCTCCTGCAGGCCAAAACGTGTAAAAACACTAAAAATTCAAAAAAATAATAAAACGGACCCAAATTTTTCAGATTTACCCGAATTTTCGGGCATATCCGAATCGGCTATGATTCGGATTCGGGCATACAAATCATTTTATGCCCCAAAATACCCAAATCCGAATTTTACCGAATTTTTTTAGTATTGACCAACCCTAAAATCCTTTTAATTAATCTAATCAAGTAATTCTGGCTGCATCCAGAAGATGGCACTAGCACGCTCAAGAGTACAAATTGAGGTCCTAATCCTGAAGATTTTTTTACATCGGTTTAATTCCATACAATTCAGTGTGACTGCTTCAGTGTGATTATAGTTAATATGTACACAGAACACATTTATCAGCATGTGCATGGGCTGCTGATATGTACTTAATGTGTAGTTTTTACAATCCACATTTAAGTTTCAAACTAAACATTACGTGCCCATATATGCATATTTTTCAGATGTTTTCTTTGTTAAAATGGAGTACCCAGAAGATCTGATGCTGTTTCTGCCCGGCTGTTTTGCCCTGGTAAAACACCAATGGGGGGGAGTAGCCTTCACACAGGCGGTGCCACCAAATTGATGCAGTGGTGCTCCCCCCCCAATGGTGTTTTTAAACCTTGCTTGGGGAGCAAGATTTTTGGAAAATGCCGGCTTCCATTTGGTGCTGAGTGTATGGCACTGGGTGGAAGCCGGCGCATTTCTCACGGCCTTCCTGGATGCCTCCTGCTGCCTTCTGTCACTTTGTGGAGGCCAGGGGACACGCCTCCTGCCCCCTGACTCCAGAGTGTCACTCTGACCATGGGGGTGTGTCCCCTGGTCTCCACAGCACAAAGGAAGGTGGCAGGATGTAGGAGGTGTCTGGGTGCAGGACCAGTTCATGCACAGCCAGCAGGACCGTTCATGCGAACAGTCCCGGTGTGTGTGTGTGTGGGGGTGTGTGCATTGGCATAAACTATGCCGATGCACCCCCACTCAGCTGGCCATGCAGAAATGGCCTGAATTTCATCTAGGGACTAATAGGAGAGTGGTGGCATTATAGTAGCCTTCCTTCCTTCCTTCCTTCCTTCCTTCCTTCCTTCCTTCCTTCCTTCCTTCCTTCCTTCCTTCCTTCCTTCCTTCCTTCCTTCCTTCCTTCCTTCCTTCCTTCCTTCCTTCCTTCCTTCCTTCCTTCCTTCCTTCCTTCCTTCCACTCACCTACCCACCCACCCAGTTTAGGTTTCCAGGTTTTTCTCCCTGAAAGATTTCAGGCAACAATGTGTATTAAAATAGTTTCACACAACTTTATATTGCACACAACATATACTTTATTTCTCTCTGTGTATGTATCCTATATATCAGGAAGAAGAAAAGAGGAAATAGTATGGACAGGCATACAGGGAAAAGCAAGGCATCCCCTGCAAGTCCTTGCAGATTCCCTATCATGCACCTGGCCAGGTTCAACTGACACGACACAACCATGTGACTAGAATGTATTGTCGAAGGCTTTCACGGCTGGAATCACTTGGGTGCTGTGTGGTTTCTGGGCTGTATGGCCGTGTTCTAGCAGCATTCTCTCCTGACGTTTCGCCTGCATCTGTGGCTGGCATCTTCAGAGGATCTGATGTTGGAAAAGCAAGTGGAGTATATATCTGTCCAGGGTGTGTGGGGAGTGTCCAGGGTGGGTGGGGAAACCTTGTCTGTGAGTAACAAAGGCGGCAACCAGGTCAATAGTTGAGGGCATCTGAATAGAAGTATGAGTAACAATGAAGACTATAGCCTGGGAGTAACCCTGTAGATAGCAAGGTCACTGGTGGGAGCATCTGAATAGAAGTATCCTGGCCTTTGTTTCTTTTGTCTATGGTCATCCTGTGTTTGTGTGGAGCTGGTTTGACACAGTCTTGACCCTAGTATTTTTCAACACTGGCAGGCAAGTTCTGTTCATTTTCAGAGTTTCTTCCTTCCTGTTAAAATTGTCCATGTGCTTATGGATTTCAATTGCTTCTCTGTGTAGTCTGACGTAGTGGCTTTCAGAGTGGTCCAGAATTTCTGTTTTTTCAAATAATATTCTATGTCCAGGTTGGTTTATCATGTGTTCTGCTATTGCTGATTTTCTGGCTGAAATAGTCTGCAGTGCCTTCGTGTTCTTTGATACTGCGGTTCAAAGGCCAAGTGCGCTTGTGGTTCCTTTATGTAGACTTGTCCACAGCTGCATGGTATGCGATAGACTCCTGCAGTAGCTAAAGGATCCCTCTTATCCTTTGCTGAACGTAGCATCTGTTGAATTTTCTTAGTGGGTCTGTAGATTGTTTGTAGGTTGTGCTTCTTCATCAGTTTTCCTATGCGATCAGTGGTTCCCTTGATGTATGGTAAGAACACCTTCCCTCTAGATGGCTCTTTATCTTTGTTCATGTGGCTTGTTCTTGGTCTTGCAGCCCTTCTGATTTCTGTATTAGAGTAACCATTAGCCTGTAGAGCCCTGTTTAGGTGATTCAATTCATCTTGTAGGAGGTGAAGTTCACAGATTCTGTTTGCGCGATGTACCAAGGTTTTTATGGTGCTCCTTTTTTGCCCTGGATGGTGATTGGAGTTTTTGTGTAGATATCTGTCTGTGTGAGTAGGTTTTCTGTATACTGTGTGTCCCAATTGCTGGTTTGGTTTGCGGATGACTAAAACATCTAAAAATGGTAGTTTTCCTTCATCTTCTTTCTCCATAGTAAATTGGATGTTTGGGTGGATCTTGTTGATATGGTCCAGGAACTTGTTTAGTTCTTCTTCTCCGTGGCTCCAAATGGTGAATGTGTCATCCACATAACGGAACCACATAACGGAACCAAAAAAGCCCACCATATGGTTCCGTTATGTGGATGACACATTCACCATCTAGAGGGAAGGTGTTCTTACCATACATCAAGGGAACCACTGATCGCATAGGAAAACTGATGAAGAAGCACAACCTACAAACAATCTACAGACCCACTAAGAAAATTCAACAGATGCTACGTTCAGCAAAGGATAAGAGGGATCCTTTAGCTACTGCAGGAGTCTATCGCATACCATGCAGCTGTGGACAAGTCTACATAGGAACCACCAAACCGTTCTCAGCGCCATTGGGATTGATCGTATCAAAGAACACTAAAGGCACTGCAGACTATTTCCCAGCCAGAAAAAATCAGCAATTAGCAGAACACATGATAAAACCAACCTGGACATAGAATATTATTTGAAAACAGAAATTCTGGACCACTCTTGGAAAAGCCAACTACCGCCAGACTACACAGAGAAGCAATTGAAATCCATAAGCACATTGGACAATTTTAACAGGAAGGAAGAAACTCTTGAAAAATGAACAGAACTTCTGCCTGCCAGTGTTGAAAAATACCTTTAGGGTCAAGACTGTGTCAAACCAGCTCCACACAAACACACAGGATGACCATAGACAAAAGAAAACAAAGGCCAGGATACTTCTATTCAGCGATGCTCCCACCAGAAGTGACCTTTGCTATCTACAGGGTTACTCCCAGGCTATAGTCTTCATTGTTACTCATACTTCTATTCAGATGCCCTCAACTATTGACCTGGTTGCCGCCTTTGTTACTCACAGACAAGGTTTCCCACCCACCCTTGGACACTCCCCACACACCCTGGACAGATATATACTCCACTTGCTTTTCCAACATCAGATCCTCTGAAGATGCCAGCCACAGATGCAGGCGAAACGTCAGGAGAGAATGCTGCTAGAACACGGCCATACAGCCCGGAAACCACACAGCACCCAACATGTGACTAGAGTTTTCCCACCAAAAGACTGCCAGGGTTAAGGAGGAGGAAAAGGTGAAGAGGGGGAAATAAGGTGCCCCACACAAGTCCTTGTGGGGCCCCACTTGTTGTTTTCTATTTTTTTTAAATCCATTTTACTATGTTGTTTTAGATTAGTTTTATTGCATTGTTTCTTTGAAAAACTTGTAATCTTTCTTGAGCCTTAGTGAGAAGGGTAGACTAGAAATGGATAAAATACTTTATTTACAGTCAATGACCAATGACTTGAAATGAAGTAAACAAATGAATTAAGGAAGGAATGTTTAGAAGAGTTTGTGATGTAGAATGAGAAACAGAGTTGTTTTTAGAGAGGGAAAAATCAGAAGCCTCAGGCAAGCACAAATAATTGCATGTTCCTAAAGCAGTTCACTAATGTTAGTCTTTACAATACATCAGCCAAATGAGTAGGTTAGGAATATAATTTTTATATAATATAAAAAATGTCCATATCTCATTTGCTTAAGGTAACTTAGTAAACTTAGCATACAGAAACAAGACATTTAAACCCTATATCCACAAGGTCATTTAGCATGAATCAATATCATAAGCCCATATTTGTGATTTGTTTACATACTAGCCTTCAGTTCAACGATAATTCACTATCTTTTTACATGTCTTTATATCAGTCAGTAGTTCTTTGCCAGTGTGATTCGTAGCTCCTTTCAGAGTATACCATTCTTTTCTCATTGATCTTTTCAGTAACCTTTGGGGAAAATTTTTGGTTCAGCTATGCTATCTGAACAAACATTCTATCCAAATTTCTCTCAAGATAATCACATGACACAGTAGTCTAGGCATTCTAAGATGGTTTTTACAATTTCTTTATGCATTTATTCATTTATACCCTGTTTTTCTCCCCAGTGAGGACCCAAAGCCGCTTACGTTATTCTCCAGTCCTGCATTTTACTCTCACACTCGCCCTGTTAGGCAGTTTAGGTTGAGAATATATAATAGTCCCGAGGTCATCCAGCAAGCTTCCATGGCAGAGTTGGGATTTGTTCGCCCCCCACCCCCCACCCCCCACAAGTGACTCTGTTGGAGATGCCCTGTTCTTGGTTGGGACAGAAAGGTCGAGACACAAGCCAGTCTTAACAGTTCTAATAATGGCTTTATTTACAGAGATGGACAAGCCTCTAATTCCTCCCTGGCTCTGACCAAGGGGGTTACTTGCTTGTCTGCTGATGATAGGAGCTGTAGACTGTGTCCTTTTCTGGCTTCTTTCAGTTGGAACAGTGTCTCTTGCTTCCTCATGGCTCTGTTGGTCTTGGTCTTTACTCTGGATGCTGATAGACTTGGCTTGCTCTCTTTAGACCACCATATGAACATATAGACTCCTCTTTGGATCACCATATGGACTCGTGAATATCACAAATATTAAGGGATCCCAGCTCTCCTTTGTACCTCAATGAGACTGACTAACTAAAAACAGGGGATGCTGGGTAAGGAGAGGGAATTGCCTGCTAGGAAAAGTCTTAAGGTGGCAGGGGCTAACTAAAACACCCTCCCAGGGAAGACTTAACAAGGCAAAACCATACTGACTATAGGGAAACTGAATCTTAAAAGGGAAATAACCAAAGGCTCTGTGGGGGCATGACAGGATTTAAACCTGAGTCTCCTGGATCCTATTCTAACCATGGCCCTGTACAAATTGGTCTTTGGTGCTTTCCTATTGTTTCAGTTGTTTTGTAGGGTTGATCAATCTCACAGACTGAAACATACGGAGTAAATTGCATTATGTTGCCTTATCAGACTAATTGATTATATGAATTGCAGAAAGCTTTCCAACCGACATTTTTTTCCATCAGGCAGAGCCAAAATAAGATGTTCCTCTGGGTACAAACTAAAGGAATATAATCTTATTAATTCCCACAATTTGCATTCACAATCCTTTATTGTTAGAGACTTCATTAGGCATTTTCTAACCTAGACAAAGATGGCAATGTATTTTTATGTATACCCAAAATATATACATTTGACAAAGAATGTGACGATCTGAAACTTGCAACCTCTTACATGACTCATTCATCCAATAAATGATCCCCTTTCACCTACCTGGAATCTGTTCATTTGAATATTAGATTCACATAGAACAAACAGACGACAACCTACCATTTTGAAAGAGCATCTAGCCCAACCAAATGCCCATGGAAGGGGTTAGAAGCAAGAAACGAAGGCAAAATAGCTTTCCCTGGCTGTTGCCCACCATCAGCTGACCTTGAGTTCAACTGTCATCTGAAAAGTTTCACCGTTCATCAGTGGACCAGTCCTCATCTTCTCAAGGTCCCTCCCTTCCACTGATATCTGTTGCCTAGCTGGTTAAATCCAAATGTCCATTCCACATAATTAGACTCTATAGATATAGGTAGTATGACCTTATGATTTTTTTTCAGAAGCAGTTTTCATTATTGATGCTAATTAAACTTGAAGCTAATGAGGAAGGATTACTTTTCAGGGCTTAAGAGGAGCTAGGACAGTTATTATAGATTAATTATTCTTTCTAAAGGCCCAGTTTCAGGAATAACACATTTTTATGATCTTTTTCCGCTTCTCCCCCTCCCCTTCGTGCTGAATGATCTTTGTTTGAAAAGGATTCAAAATGTAATTGCAGCACTGACCCCACGTATCACCTGATCAGCAATCATTTTGCAGAAACGTTTAAAGAAAGAAAAGGTGGGCCTTATCTAGATAGGCAGAATACAGGATGCTACTCTTTGCAAATATTTCCTGCCAGTCTTTCCAGTGTCCTTTGCAAACCCTCTAAAACCTGGAAATGAAATGCATAATTTTTGATCAACCACGAAAAAGGATGTCCCATTGATTGGGAATCTGTAATTCAGATTGCTTTGATATTTATGTAAAAGTAGGCTTAAAAACCAGGGTACAGTCTGAACTCAGCCTCCAATGTTGGAATAAATTCAAAGAGCAAACCTGAATTTTTCATGCGTTAAAAAATAAAGTGGTGAATTCCTGCTAATGGAGAGTGCAAGAGTACTTGTATATCCAGGTATTTTCCACTTCCTCCACTTCTTGTAAATTTAGATGTAGAAGTTAGAACCTATGAGAAATATGTGTGTAACAGAGATAAAGAGATTCAGTTTGGTTTATCAGTATTACATTCAACACTGAGTAGATGAAGTTAGAGTAGGGGTGGGGTTCTATTTGCTTTTAATTAGGAAGAATGAGACTTTAAGTAGGGCAATTCTGTTGTTCTAAGTGATTTTCTGCTTCCTTTCTACTTAATGTGTACATGCCTAGTTGGAGTAACTCTGCATAGAGTTGCATTGTTACTAACCCCCCTTTTTTGCTGTCAAATCATAGCCAATTTATGAAGACCCCATAGGGTTTTCAAGATAAGAGACAGTCAGAGGTGGTTTGCTATTGCCTGCCTCTGTGTAGGACCTTGTTCAAATACTTACCAGGGCCAATCCTGTTCAGCTTCCAAGATTTGACAAAATCAAAGTAGCCTGGGCTATGCAGGTCAGGGCATTACTAAAGTACATTTATCCAAATTATAGGACATACTGGTTGACAATATCATTACAGGTTAGGTCATGCCCAATCCAACTCCTCTTTCACTATGTAGGCCAACAGTGGCGTACCGCTTATGGGGACATGGGGTATTCTATGTCCCAGGGTGCACACCATTTTGTCACGTAATGAAATGGTGTGCACCGGAGTCGCACACCACAGCGCCCCCCTTCCAGGCTTCCTGAAGGCTGGCTTCTGCCCTCCCAGGTCCTTGGGAGAGCAGGAGCCGGCCTGCAGGGATGCGGGGGGTGGGGCTCCACTGTGGGGGGGGGGGGGCAACAGTGCCCACTTGGGCTGCACACTGTGGCCACCCACTGCGACACCCTGCCCTTTCTGTGGGCTGGCTTCTGCCCTTCCCCCAAGCTCCACCCTCCCTGGCCTCCCTGCTAGCTCCAGTAAGTGGGGCATGGGGAGCTGGGGGGGGGGGCGGTCATGCCCCTGGCACCATTTAGGCCTGGTACACCATTGCAGCCCAAAAGTTAGAATTCTCTTCCCAGGCCCTGCTCTCTGTATTCCTCCTTGCAGAGGCAAGGAAGCAGGCAAACAGAGACAGGGCTTTTCAGTGGTGCTGCTTTGCCTTTGGAATGTCCTGTCTCCCTTGAGACCTGCTTAGTGCTTACTTTACTGCCCATAGATTTTTTAATTGAAGGGTGTAATAATTTTAGTGGTTGTTTTTTTAAATACTTTCTGTTCTGAAGGCTATTCTGTAGGTATAATTTTAAACTGCTACCATAAAGAGGATACTGTCTTTACAGCTCGCAGATTTAAAGTGGGAGGGTGGAACAACATGACAGTCATGCACCCTAGCCCATTTAAGCCCCACCCATTCTTACTGGCACTGTGGGATACCCAGAATGCTCCCCCATCTTGTCTGTTACCCTGCATCCCCACTGCCACCAGAGCCCAGGCATGCACCTCTCTGTGCCTTTCTCTGCACCATGCTGCAAATACAGCCTCCAGGTGAGTCTTGGACCAAGGGTTTAAGATGCTAGTATTATGTTCTATTTATGGACCAAGCAGGCTTTTGTTTGTTTTATTATTTGTTTTAGTATTGGTAATTTTAATGTTTGTTGTTCTTATGATTTTACTGTTGTTTTGTGTCCTTGGAGAGGCTGCATAGATGAACTGTATCAGTGAAAGTGCAAACAAGCAAAACAGAAAGTGCACAAAGAATCTTCAAATATGTGAGAGATATGCTGTACAGCCCTTAGAAGAAATACAAGAAGCTTTCAGTATTTAGAAAGGCTATGTTTCCTCTCAACTGTTGATTCAGGCATTTGAATTAAATAGCTATTAGCAAAACCAAATGAACAAGTATTTTAAACAGCCTGCATAAAATGTTATGCTACAAGTTCTCCAGGTGTTCATAACATTCCTTGGGGAAATATAGAATGCCTTCAGGCTGAACATCAACAAAGACTTTATTTAAATAACTGTCTGTTACAGCCGTATCTTTAAACCTTAGCTAAAAACTCTTTCCTTATGTCGCATCCCCAAAACAATACAACCATGGAATAGCAAACAAGTCAATTGCTTTGGTGTCCCAAAATCCCAATTGACTGCAACACCGGTTCACAATAGAAGAGTATGTAACCCCTTAATGTAAGACCTTATTTACTAGTTCAGTGCTTTTCAATGAGTGAGGATGGTCTTCTTAGGGAAGTATGGTTAGTTATCAGAGAAGGCAGAAGAATTTTTCTGTCTGTCTCTCCAAATTCTTTTTGGTTACTCTGTTTAGTATTTGGAAGCTGCCTCTAAAGCAGCTAACAATAAAGCCAAGGATTTATAATTATACATTATAATTGACAACAATTATTTAAAATATGTACTAGTAAAAACATCATGTACTCTAAAATGACAAGAGTCATTTGGAAATGATGTCACAGCACTCTAGGCATTCTTACATCTATGGTAAAAAATAGAAATGAGCATATTTCGAGAGCATCATCATGTCACTTCTGGGTATAAATTGGAAGTGATGTCACAGCATTGCCCTTCACTGCAAGATGTCGCTCCCCACCTCCCAAAGGCACCTCCTGGTTGCCAACATTGAACTGGCAACTCTATATTGTATCTCTGGCTGAAGGAGATGAGGTTCAAGTTAAATGTTTGCACCTTGAGGGGCGCTATCTGTTAGGGTTCTGAGAACAGAATTGTTAGAATATGCTACACTCTTCCACAGCTGCTTATGTAAAGTGCTCCCTTGTTGGTCAAAGCAAAGTGTATGTTCTAAGAATGTGTAACATGGTGTGGAAGAGACATTGCCCAATGTTACATCCCTCGTCATTTGAAATATGGGTGTTCTGGCTGTGATCTATACAATAGGAAAGCTGTAGGGTTAATTGGTATCTTATGCTGTGCCATGACTTGGAAATGTGGAGGGAGGCAATGGGAGCAGTTGTTTTTCATTTTTCATTGTTTCCATGGGAGATTTTTGTAGTTGTTCAAGAGTTATCATCATATAACATTAAACCAGTGCTAAGAAAGGGGTTGGGGAGGCTTAGGATATCCTGCTGTCATGCAGACATAGGTGTTAGTTGCCTAAGAACTTTAGGATCAAATTTAGTATGATGTTTTTGTTACATTTTCTGTGCCGTCTGGCAACCATATGCCAACTGCCAGTCCCCTCTGAAAGTGTCAGGGGGCCTGCATTCTGGCTGGCATCATGGTGAGGGGACAGGAGGGCCTCCTGCCTTTCCTGTGCAATTTTCCTGACCCCAAAAGGTTCCACAGCATAATTTGCCCCACTGGACAGCTACACATGCACTTATCCTTGCACATGGACTACATTATGGGAAAAATAACACATCCTGGTGTCATTTTGGGTTGGACAAATTGGGTGGGGAGAGGTGGGAGCCCTTCCTCCGACACTGTGGTTGTGGCCTGAATTGGGGCACCACAGCACTTTTAGAGGGCGTTCTCTACAGGGACCAACAGCTGTTGCTTTTCTTCCAGTGCACTGCTAATCTAATATCCTTTCCTCTTTAGATATAATTGAAAGCAGCATTAAGTTTGAAGACCTGGTTCGATAATACTTTATGAATTAATATTATGGCTGATATTAAGTCTTGAAAAGCCTGCTTATGAATGACTTAATGTATTGAAGTTTAATACCAAGCCAGCTCTTTGAACTTTGTTTTGAGTGGGATGTAGAATGATGATTGCTGCAAAGATTCCGAAGAGAGCAAACATAAAGGCAAAGATGCTCAAGCACTGGTTTTGGGAATTCAGAGCACAAAAGTCATTAGTTGCATTTCATAAACATTCTTGGAAGGCTCAGTGAAGTGCAGCTGGCAATGTTCTGAAATCAGAAATCAGAAAAAGGTATAGTGTGGCTCACTGTCCTATTGCAGCAATCCTTCTAGCAACTAGCTGTCATTTCCATCTTGCTTGAATGGCTGCCACAACCAAAGCACGCATGCACACACACACACACACACACACACACACACACACACACACACAGAGAGAGAGAGAGAGAGAGAGAGAGAGAGAGAGAGAGAGAGAGAGAGCAGTATGGTGTAAAACTTATGTTCAAGCCCCTGCTTAGCCATCAAACTCACTTGGTAACATTGGACACCATCTCTGTCTTATTTGTTTTATATATGAGAATAAAATCAGGAAGGGAATGACTCATACAGCATCTTGAGCATCTTGGGCAGAATAAAAATGCAATAAATAAATATATGCAGCAGAGTTGCGCACAATGTCCTATAGCAGGCCCCCCTGCCATTTTGAGGCTTGGGCACCTTTGCAGTTTTGAAAAGAGGTTGTTGGCACCATTCCAAAATGGCTGCTGCAGAAGGCAGAGCCAAACATAATATCTCCCTCCTCAAAAGAGTTGCAGGAAAGGAGTAAAAAGAAATGAGGGGAAGCCCAGGGAAAGGAAAGGCGAAAGGGATGGGGAAAACAAAAGGGGGAAGGAGGTGGGGAGGAACCATAAGCTTGGATGCTGTTAGTCCTACCGATCCCCTGGCAGCAGCTGTTGTTATTGCATCCATGGAAGACTCTTTCGTTTGAATGAGGGCAGCCAGTAACAAACGCTTCCTTACAAAAGCCTCACCCACTTTCTGAGAAGCCAAGTCGGTAACAGGGGAAATACTGGTGAGTGCCAGGGTACTCATGGGTACCATGTTGGGGAATTATGTCCTTCCTACAAAGTAACAAGCAAAAGAAAAAAGTAGAGTGAAAACAGCAAAGGAGGGAATGGATAATATAAGCCAGGGTCACAAGATATAAGTATGACAAAAGCATTTCACATGTATCTAATTTTTTTCAGTGTGTGCTATAGCAGCTGTCCTCATGGCAAAGAGGAAAGGGTGGATACAGAGGAAATTTTTCAAGGAAGTGAGAAATTCTATAAAGTATAAACTTGTTGTCATTGGTAAAGGATATTATGGCAAAAGGATTATTTGTATGTTTTTCTTCAGAGTTCTACATTTACTCATAATGTAGAAGGAGCTCCAGCACAGAATGATTTAAATTTTGTTTTAGCCTAGTATCTGGATGTAAACCAAAGGTCTAAACTGATATCCCTACTGACTTAAATGTAAGGTGGTGGGAAGACCTAGAGATGCTATGAACCCCGAGAGTTAAAGAAGTTGTGTTATCCAAGCAAGGGTCTGACCCGACTCCAGGGAAGCTTCCTAACTGCAAAAGGTTTTTTCCTCTTTTTCTTTTCTTCCTTTACCTTTATTTTCTTGACTGTTTCTACTTGCCATGAGGAGGCAGAAAAATACCCCCAGAAGCCTCAGTGTTGCATGTATTTGCATAACCTTCTGGGAGCCGCGACCATTCTTTTGAAAAGTTTAAGTAGAGCACAAAACCCATTCCAAATTCCCAGTGCACTTTGACATTTTTTGCACACAGGAATTTTTTTGTTCCAGGATCTGCCAACCTTTATAAAGCAGTAATCAACAAAGCAATTCTGCCCATCACTCCTATTTTCAAATCAGGTAACAAGTGAAAGGAGGGTCAATGTCGGATCCTTGACATATGCAGAGATATGATGATTTCTCAGAATGATCTTCCTTGTCACCTGGCTTGAAATGAAGACTACATCTGTGCACTGCCTTGAAGCTGCCTCAGAGTACTGGCAGCGGCAGTTTGTAGTCATAAGACCTAACCAACCTGAGATGTGATGTAGGCTAAAGGGAAGCAAGTGATTTGCTGCTGGTTTGCATTAAGCCTGAGATGCAAAGGAGTTCCTGGGGCCAGAGAACACCAAATATTGGGATCCTTTAAACTGTGAGAGGAATACATCCATGATTCCTGTAAATGTGTGGGGAAAGCTTTCACCAAAATAAAGAAATATTTTTATTTTTGCATTCTAATTCATTTTTCTCTATGCAGACTCAAAGTGACCCATGCGGGAAAAAAAGTCACCACTACAGTTGATATTTTAACACAGGTAGCTTAACCAGCTTAAGAAAGGTTTATTCAATGTCAGATGCACGTTTGAATGTGCATTTAGTTTGTGATCCAGCATGTGGCATATATTGTTTCCCTTCCCATCCCCTTAACTGAATCAGGGTCAGAAAGTATGGGTAGTGGATAGAGTGAGACATAACTGAAGGAAAAAGCTGGGTAGAGAAAAGGACTCAAACCATGTTTTTTGGGGGGTGCTGTGTGGTTTCCAAGCTGGATGGCCGTGTTCTAGCAGCATTCTCTCCTGACGTTTCGCCTGCATCTGTGGCTGGCATCTTCAGAGGATTCTTCAGCCTGGAAACCACACAGCACCCCAGTGATTCCGTCTGTGAAAGCCTTTGACAATACATTTTTTGTTGTTGTAAGCCTACAGTTGTTCCTCTGTATGGCCTCTTGGTGTTCTGGTTGTATCTGTAACTTAATTGTGGCAGCAGTTTAGAAGTCCTTTTATACATTAGGCAGTAAACATTGAGTCTCCTTCTAGCAAGTGACCCACTATTCCCTAGCAAAAGCATGCCCATTGTGTCTGTGATACTCCACTTTCCTTGCAAGTGTGAGCACCGGAATAATAGCAGGGAAAGTGGATTACTGTTCAGGCCCCCTAATCATTCATGGACTCCCTCCAGCTGCTTTGCCAGCTGCTGGCATAAGTGATGTCCATATAGTATATCCCTCATCAACCCATACTTCCATCTGCATTTGCTCCACAACAAGAATGCATGCCAGTACAGCAGAGGAGTCGAGTGTGTCATATAACAATCAATCTAGCACACCTGTATCTAGTGTGAAATTATCCACAGATCTCAGTTTGAGGCAAGGATAGCCTTATTGCTGAGAAAGAGAACGCAGAGTCAGCTGCTCAGGTTCATACCTAATATGGGGTGGGAAAAGGAGAAGTGGGGCTGGCACCACAGATAAGCCTTTCACAGCCCTAGAATACATCCAATCTTTGTGAATACTTATGGGACTCCAAGGAAGATGATGGAGAGGTGCATGCCTAATGGCAGTCTGGTCCTAGCATGCACCTTTGCTGGGCCAGAGCTTTAGAAGACAGGATGTTCTCACACAAATTATGTTATATTCTGTAATCTGCTTGCTGATTGAATGGCTTGCTTTGCTTTATTAGAAATATCTGCTGCCAGAGTTAAATATTGCTATTCAAACGTTATCACATCAGTTTATTGACTGAATAGTTTATTATACTTGTAGTCCACCTTGAGTTCTGGTGAAAAGGTAGGTAATAAATAAAATCAATTCTGTCACATGCTGACTGGCAGCTGCTGTTTAAACTGCAGACAGGATAAAATGTGGTACATTGTCATAACTGGCTTTGGTGGGTTTGCACAGATTGAAGCTGTTGCTGGTTCATACCTTTGTCCCATTCATGCATCCCACTGAAGCATCTAAATAGCTATATGTTTATTCAAATGGAAACTTTTTGTTTTCTTTTTTATTATCATTTTTGTATTTTGGATGAGATTTCTCTCTTTTATAAACTTGAGTGAAGAATGGTTATCTTATAAAATGGCTGCTCACTTGCATCCCCTTTGCTTCTCTGCTGTGAAAAGCAACCAGAATTCTAAGAGGCCCCAAGAGCATTTTCATGGCCTTGCTTTGACATGTCCAAATAGGTGAATAATGGAAGTGTTTAGAATCAATTTACATGTGATGGATATTCAGGAATTAGGAATCCCAAAGTATGGGCAATAGAGCTTTAGAAACAAAAAAAAAAGATGGTTGTGGAGCAAGAATAATGAGAGGGAAACTTTTATTCTAATGAAAATAGACAAGGTTGGCTTGGCTACAAAGCATGAGCAGTTGGCTGAGGAAAATTGGAGAGAAATGTCTCTATAGATGATTATATGTATTAAAAAATAATTTTCTGGTCAGAATGTTAACAAGGTTCCTAACATCTCCGTAAACATTGCTCACAAGGAGGGAACTGGAGTTCAAGCCACTGTTTCATAGTATATTTTTCCCTTTGCCATTTTTTGAAGGAGATAAAGCTCCTCCATTTCATTCTTCATTCATTTTAGTTGGACTTCCAGAGCTACTATCTTTAAGGTGGAATCTGGTGTTCTCCTGGTATCACCAGGGCCAGATTTATCTATAGGCTTGGCAGGCTGAAGTCTAGGGCCTCAAAGTCTAGGGGCCCTCTGACCAAGCTGTATGGTATTTTTGACACTGTCATAGTTCTTTCTTACATGCTGTAATAATACACTGTAGACTCTAACAAACCGTCAGTAATTTTTCTTGTGTAACTCCAGTTCACTAGGGGAGCTAAAGAGTTAGGATTTTCCATTTCAGGAAGAAAAGGCACAATCTTCTCAGATTTCAGGAGGATCAGAAGCTGCAGGTAGTTTCCCTTAGAAAGACTCCAACCTTATTATAAACTACATATTAATATTCTAGGTATGAGAATTTCTTATACTGATTGCTGCAAGGGGGAATTGTGTTTATATTAATCAACTATTAGCCTGCATTTTAAATTCCATTTATTCCATGCTTTATTCCATGCGCTGATCACTCTTTAAATTTGGAGGTCCATTCGGCTGTTGACTGCTGCCTTGATGCAGTGAACTGTTTGGCATTATCAATGAAATTTATACCTTCTTTTCATCCTCCACAAAGAGATGGACAGTTCTAAAATCATTTTTGTAACCTTAGTCAAAAGTGCCTAAGTATTTGAAAAACGCTAGGTGGGAGGCACATATTAAAGCCTCAGAAGCTGTTTTGGAAAGTTACAGAGCTATCACTGATGCCCTCAGTCGTTTGTACTCTGATGTTAATGGGTAAGGTAGTACTAGGCTTCAAGATAACCATATTTTGTGAAAATGGAAAAACTGGATTTGTGTTTAAGCTGCATTTTTGGACCAGTGTGCTAGGTCATTTTCACAGGGTCATCAAAGTCATTCAGAAATCAGAACTGTTATTGAGTACTTGTGCAAGTTTGTACAGTTCACTTCAGGATTTTTAAAACAAAATTAGAGAAGATTTTGATAAGCTTGAGCAACAAGCAAAAACCACCTTGCCAAATATTAACTACAGAACTATCACAAGGAGACAAAGGGTACGGAAATGGTGGAAGTGCACCTGGTCCTGATGCTTTAGATCAGGGGTGGGGAACCTTTTTTCTGCCAAGGGCCATTTGGATATTTACAAAACATCATTTGCGAGCCATACACAATTATCAACTTAAAAATTAGCCTGCTATATTTGGTCAAACATTTAATCAACTCGCTTCTAATGTGATGGCTGGAACTGCTTCTCTTTGGTGGTATTGAGGACATGGTTACTTTCAACTGCTTTTCCAGGTTTGAATTTTGAGTGCCACCTGCAGTTGCCTTGGCAGGGCCAGACCAAATGATTTTGCAGGCTTTATATGGCCTCCGGGCTGGATGTTCCCCACCCCTGCTTTAGATGAACTTTCTTAAGAGATTAGGATTAAATCCTTTATTAATATACTAGATGCACTTGAAGCCAGTTTCAGAAGAGCTACTGTGTACAGTGATATTGCACAAATGTTTTCCTTTCTTGCTAATCTGACAGCATCTAAGCAAGAAATTTAGCAAGATTGATGGGCCCAAAATATGTTGACCTGAAACTTATTGATGAACTTCTGCACTTTCTCTTGTGAGACAAAGTCATAGGGCTATAGAACAGCACTTTCTGTCTCATACAGACCTTTATAAAATTATATACAAGGAAAAAAAGTCAGATACCTTTCCCTAATGTGGAAGCAATCTTGCAGCTATTTTTTAACTTAATGGTCAATAACTGCTTGGAGAGAGAGATCTTTTTCAAAACTCAAAAGAAATAAAAATGAATTAAGGGCCACAGTGTCTCAAGATAGGTTGTCCACACTGAACATTCTGTGCACTGAAAGTGACAAACTTAGACAAACACATTTTGATGAACTTTTGAATGATTTTCTTATGAGGAAGGCTGGGACTTTTAAAGTCTTAATTTATCTGACGATTGCAGTTTATTTCTTAATATGTATTTTAAAACTGACTGTTTAATTACAACATAAAGCAGGATCTAGTAGTGTTGCACTGGTTCTTTCTGCATAGCAGAAATAAAATGTCCTGCAGACATTTTAAACAGATCCATTTTGGCTTTTTCTGTTCACATACAGCCTGCCCCCACCCCCCCAAGTCAAAAGCATAGCCAGCCAAAACAGTTCTTTTTTTCCTGACCTGCTGGCTGATGGAGCTCTGTTCAATTTCACACAAAAGCACAGTTAAAACAATATAAATCAAGCTAAAAGTGCATCCTTATAGAATCAAGGCCCTCTCCAAGCAAGTGAGCCAGGAATGTGCAGGGAGTGGGACATTTTGGGAAGGCAGATCCATCACCATGCTTCTCTTCAGCAGTGAAATCTGTGTAATTCTGTTGATAGGCAAAGTTTCCACTAGGTACATATCTGCTAAGTCCCACCCTTGCTTTTGAAGCCTGGGGACTCCAAGCTCAACATCTGGATTTCAAAATAATAGCCACATCTGAATATGACTCTCTGTGCTGATTATTCCATTTGATGTAATTATAATAATAAATGAACTGAAGGTTTTCAATCCAGGCTTTGGCTAGTTTCTCTCTGAATGCAAGCAGGATCTAGAAGTGTTGAAAGCAATTGCTAAAATGTTGGAGCTGGGTTCTAATCTGTATTCATCTGTGAACCTCACTAGATTTCTTTAGGTCCCTGGCTGTCTTTCTCACACTAACCTACATGACTGAGTTGTTGCCAGAGTAAAATGGGATCACCCCAGATGTACTGCCCTGTGCTCATGGGAGGTGAAGTGAAGCACAAATGTGATAAAAATACACTGTAAACTCCTGAGTACATTAGATCAAAAACTCGAAGAGGGTTGTCTATGCTACCTTTTCCTTTGTTGGAGACATCAGGGGAGGTATTTCTATTGACACATGAGTTCAAAATGTCACCATGGGGGTGAAATTCAACCAGTACTTCCACCAACATGTACTAATCTAACAGTGATTGTTCTGTACCTTTGCTGATAGCAGTGTTTCATTTCAGAATATTGTGGTATATAAATAACCTGATATCGGTTATGGCTAGAGGCTTTTTCTCCAAGAGTCAATGATATGTTCTCATTTTTAATTTGATGACAGCCATTGGTATAATAGAGTAGCAAAAGCTATCTGAAAACATGCAAAATATTTCCAGATTGCATGCGTGTGAGATGCAAGCAGTAAATAGCAGGATGGTAATCAGATGCAGAATGTCTTATCTTTAAGCAGGACAGCTTGAATGATGGCAATAGTGGTAGATAAACATAAAAGCAGTTATGAAGCTAAGGATGAATAGAGCAATATCCTCTAAATAGCAAGGAGCTGGAGCACAAGGCCCATGTGAAGGAACAGAGGAGTTGTGGCTTGAGAAAGACATTTACAAATACTGAAACTGAACCCATGTCAGAGTCTGGAATGGGCTGATAGGAAAGATCAATCAAAAGAAGGCAGCATTATTTCTAGTCAAAGGAATCCTGGATAAAGCTGATTTTGTCCCTGCAATATATGTGATCAAAGGGGCAGAAACAGTTGACCATATTACTTTTCTTTAGCTTATTACTTTTCTTTTCCATCAAGTCACAACTGACCTATGGGGACAAGGGCCGTTTCCGCAGGGTCAAAATATTATGGGTTGAGCAAGAGAAATGCCCCGTTCCATACAATAATTCTGCATATTTCCTGGTCCTAAGGTGGGTTTGCGCTGTGATATTTCCCTCATCCCAGGTTATTCAAAAACCACCAAATTGGAGATTATTTTAAAAAATCCTGGGGTGAGCCTGCTAGAGCCTGCCACAGTGCAAACACCAATTGGGAGCAACATCGGTTCATTTTTCCTGCCCAGCTACCTGATCTCCCCGCCTGATGTTCATTCAAGCTGCCATTCAAAAACAACAGCCAATCAGAACTTGGGACACAGGGCATGCTCAGATTTGTTCGCAGCTGCCACTCAAAAACAGCAGCAAATCAGAACGCAGGACACTGGGCATGCTCAGATATGCTTGCAATGTAAGTACAGAAGTCCTGGGCTTGTGTGAAACAAGCTGGAGTATTTCTATCCAGTATTCACTGGATTTCTTAGAAAAACAGGCAGCTATGCTAATGGACACCCCAGGATAAAACAGATTCAGGTTTAAAAAACTGGCGGTACACAAGTATAATTTTGCCATCTGAAAATGACCCAGGTGTCATGATTTGGTAAAGTCTTAACTCAATACCAAGCTGAGCCAAATACTTTAAAACACGGTAATCTGAACCACTATTTGGGTTATCATGGTTTATTCTTTTAAAGTTTAAAGGGACAGTTCCAGAGGACTAGCCGCTTAAAGTCTCTTTAAACCAGATTGATTTTTTTTCAAAACAGAGAATCCCTCTTACCTTACTTACCTTTGCTGGGTGTCTCTTCTGGGCTTTCTGTTGGGGTCTGTTGGGATGCTTAAATCCCACCCCTCTTGCATTACTGAAGCAGGGCTGCCTGTAGTCATCTTCCTGCTCTAGCAGTCTGCTCTGCATGGCCTGTGGGTTGGTTACTTCCAGGGAAACAAATGGGAGAGCTCTCTGGAGATTCTTTCCCAGCCAATGGCTGGCATGCATTTCTGCAGGGAAAATTTTTGAACCTTTGCAGAGAACAGGGAAGGGAAAACAGAGCTTTCACTTGCCTATGGGGCCTCAGCATGCAAACAGTGTTTTTGGATAATCAGGAAAGGCTTTAAAAACTTTTTATTCATTAAGATACTTTCAAACTGCCAGATAGTACAGTTTTAATATTTGAATTTTGTTTCCCAAACTCTTTGGTGGTTTTCCTGCCTGCTGGTTCTGTGTCTGCTGGGTTTTGTTTGTTTCTTGCTGGCATTGTTGCGGACTGGGCGGGCCTGTAGATCTTCCTACATTAGTTTATTGGGGGGGATTGGGGGGGGGTTCTCTGCTGAGAAAGGTGGAGTAGGATTGTTGTGATAATATTTCTGGGTTGGTTCTCTGTATTTGAGCCACAATTTTCCCAATTGTTAGATTTAATTAGAGCAGTGATTCCCAAAGTGGCGCCACCGCCCCCTGGTGGGTGCTGCAGCGATCCAGGGGGGTGGTGATGGCCACATGTAGAAACATTAATACATATATCTTTCTGTTTAATTGCTATTAAAATTAAAAAAAAATAATTTCCAGGGGGCGCTAAGTAATATTTTTTTCTGGAAAGGGGGCGGTAGGCCAAATAAGTTTGGGAACCACTGAATTAGAGGCTAGTTGTAAAGGGCTTGATAGGATTTGTTAGAGTTTCAATTAATTCAACCCTATAGGGTTTCAGTTTCCTACTTAATAGGATATTAGCAGGTTCTAATAAGAGTGAAGGTTTTGGGTTTGCAAGTGGTTTGGTTGCTGTTATGTTAGATGTAGGGTTGTTTCTCTGGAGAGCATAGGGAAGGGAGGGCATGGCTCTGCTATTCTCTTGAGGGAAAAGGTCATTTTTATCCTCCATTTGAAATTGGGGGGGGGGGAGGCTTTCTGTTCTCAGGTGGCATTGTGCTGGAGATTTCATTGGGGAAGGGCTCTGATGGGGCTGTTGTTTTGAGTAGAGGCACCAAATTTGTCACAAAGCTACTGGTGACTCTCCTCAGAAAAATCATGGCAAGGCAGTGGGAAACTACTTATTTTTGGAGATGGGCTTATATTTTGGAGTAGGGCTTATTTTTGGAGATGGGCTTATATTTTGGAGTAGGGCTTATTTTTGGAGATGGGCTTATATTTTGGAGTAGGGCTTATTTTTGGAGATGGGCTTATATTTTGGAGTAGGGCTTATATTTTGGAGTAGGGCTTATTTTTGGAGTAGGGCTTATATTTTGGAGTAGGGCTTATTTTTGGAGATGGGCTTATATTTTAAGCCTCCTCCAAAAATCCTGAAAAATCATGATAGGGCTTATTTTCGGGGTAGGTCTTCTTTTCAGGGAAACACGTTATGTATGGCAAAATATACCAAAATAGCCTTTTGATCACATGAAAGGTTTAGGTGAGCAACAGTGCAATCCCAAGTAAAGTTGCACCTTCTAAGTCCATTGACTTCACTGGATTGCTTTGTAAATTAATTGCTGATCTAAATTGACTGTAAAGTATGGGTTTGTAGGTCATGCTTGTGGCACCCCTAGTCATTATCTGCTGTTCGCAGTGCAAAGGGAAGCTTTCAAGGTGTCCTGAGCTGGATTGGTGTGGGTATTACAGGTTCCTTTCGTTTTGTGGTAGAGCCAGGCAAGCTAAGCTTCCTGCCTTCTGTGGCATTTAGGCATTGGCTGGTTGTGTAGAATGTGCTCTTTGCATGACCAAAAAAGAGCCAGTGGGACAGGGTGTAGGACAGCCAACCTTGCGGCTAGCCACCGGAGGATGGTGATAGCTAAGAATAGGGTTTCTGTTGCTTCCAGTTCTAATACCTGCCCTCTGCCCTCAGTTACCCGAACATCTGGATTGGAGAAGGTGGTACTGACAGCCACTGGGCTGCCAACAGCACTCATTGCCTCTAGCCTATGCTGTACCAAGACCTGAGGAACTTGTAGTGATTGAAGTTGGGGCCTGCATGTTGTGTCATCCTTCTCTGCCCTCTACCCCCAGGCACAATGATTATCTTTCAAGTTAAATGACTTACAGTGCAAGGCTAAATGTAAACCAAAGGGCATTGAAGTCAGTGGATTTAGAAGGGTGTTATTGTGTTTGGACTGCATAGTAGTGTAATTTTCAAAAATGTGTCAGAATAATTTAAAGAAAAAAACTAAAGAAATTCTGGCTAGAATTTAACAAAGCAAGATCTTGTTCAGAAAGATAACTCCTAGGTAGGTCCTCTCAATCTGAGTTCATGATAAGAAAATAACTTCCTTTAGCTGCTCAGAATGCTTTAGCTGCACTTTAGCTGCTCAATCAATAAGTCAGAAATGAGAATGGAGGCTTCCATGAAGATAAGGAATATGACTGGTCTGTTCTGCACAGCCTAAATAAGACGTCTAGAGATTGGTAAAAAAGACATCCTGGGAAGGCACTCTGCATAGCTTTCTTTCTTTCTTTCTTTCTTTCTTTCTTTCTTTCTTTCTTTCTTTCTTTCTTTCTTTCTTTCTTTCTTTCTTTCTTTCTTTCTTTCTTTCTTTCTTTCTTTCTTTCTTTCTTTCTTTCTTTTTTATTATTATTTTTTTAGATTTATATCCTGCCCTTCCTAATAGGGCTCAGGGCGGCAATCATCAGAATAAAACCACATAAAATAATACAATACAATGCAAAACTGGTACAGACAACAACAGTACCATTTAAAACTTTAGCAAGCAAAACAATAGAAGAAAATAGAAGGCGATAAAACCCCTTGACCGGCACTCATGGGAGGCAATGATGTTCCAGTCAGGCCGGCTGGCAAGATATAAAAGTCTGGCAGAAGAGCTCACTCTTACGGGCCCTGTGGAACTTACTGTAACGACCCAAAGGACCCCCAGAATATTATTTATATATATTTCTGCTTTAAAATCATATTGGCAAAAGCCAGTTGCCAAAAGCACTCCTATGGGTGTAGGTAGCAGCATGTCCAAAGGTCACAGGTCTGCTTTACAAAATCTAATCAATGGATGAGTTACTCCAGCATAACCTGGAGGTCTCATTTGAGTCACGAGAATGCTTGATTACCACACCTTGCAAAGATACTGTTAA
The DNA here is from genome assembly GCF_021028975.2 of Sphaerodactylus townsendi. Classification (NCBI taxonomy): domain Eukaryota; kingdom Metazoa; phylum Chordata; class Lepidosauria; order Squamata; family Sphaerodactylidae; genus Sphaerodactylus; species Sphaerodactylus townsendi. The sequence continues at coordinate 66,473,921 of NC_059425.1, forward strand.
AGACAAAGAATATGGAAAGCCAACTTGCTATCAGATACTGTCATTTCCCTATCTCTTCTGGAAACCAAGTCATCAACAGATGGTTGCTTCTCCGCATCTCCTCGTCCCATTGTTATGAATTTTCCTAAAGCACCCACCTTTCCCCGGTCTAATGTCTCAGCCAAAATCTGAGCTACTCTGCATAAAGCCATTCTGTGCTTCCTGACTTAATCTAGGACCAATTGACTCCCATTGTCCCAAGGTGTAGAACAATAGAAGAGTCGCTAATTAGCTCACCCAGCAAGCCCAGCATGGGAAATTCCAGAGAATTTAGAAAAAGGAAACTTAAAACTCACTTGTTCCCGCCCCTTCCTAGGCAAAAGGGTATAAAAGTGTAGTTCACCTGCAGCATTTTGCTCTTGGCCACATGTTCCTCTCTTGGTCATGTTGGTCTTGAGACACAATATCGTCTTCACTGGGTCTCTGTGCTGGCGTGGATTCCCTGCCTTCTACTTCTACTCTTCTAAGAATCATTAGGTAACGTATTACCCCACAAAAAAACCCTTCCTCTCTATCTCCAATCTATATTTTTAACACCTTTCTATATCTCAGGAACTTGAATGTATGTGCCCTTGTGTCTTACTGTGTGTGTGTATTTTTAAACAAATTTATATAAAGCATTTAAATTCAATTTGGACTCTTTCTTCTCTGTGGAATATCCATTGCTAGATATCCTTCCTCGTATTATACAGTCTAAAAGATCCCCTCTCAGCCCCTCTCGCTGCCAACGTGAGAGCTCATTCCCCTTTGCTACTTTTAAAATTATATGTGTGCTGTTTACACTTTTAGCAGCTGGTGGAGAATCCCTTTAATAAAACCCTTGCCCCTGTTAAGGCCATAACATTACAGATGTCCCGCAGGGCCCTGATCTCAGCTGGGAGCTCATTCCAGCAGGTGGGGGCCAGGGCCGAAAAGGTCCTGGCCCTAGTAGTGGCCAACCAAACCTGACTCGGGCCGGGAACCTCCAGTAAACTTTGAATGATCAAAATTCTTCTCAAGATTAGAGAATAATCTATACGAAAGATACAATATAATTTTGTTATAATAGACTTATATTTATGGAATTAGAAGGTTAAATGAGATTTCTCGCACAATGAATGAGAGTTTCGGTTTATTCGTTTTTTTAATTAAACTTTTAATTCTTTTTTAAGGTCAATGGCAATGTAGTAATGTTGATATGTAAGATTATTTAAAGTTTGTAACAATGTTTATATTTTTAATAAAAATTTAAAAAAATTCTTCTCAAGACATCCTCATGACACCTTATTTTAACTCAAGCCATCTTTTTTTGGAGAATGCTTCAAGTACACCTTGTTCCCCTAAGCCACCTGCAAGACATCTGCTGTCTGGCTGTGCAGAATACAGAGCTCAGGAGGTATTTTATTTTTCCCACCCGACCATTTTGCTCTCTGGTCAGTTTCACCCTCAGCTTGCACCTGACATTTTGTGTTCAGCTGAAGAGATTCTCCTTGCCACCATTTGCTGAAGGTTTTCCTATTTTTAAAATTTTTTGATGAGCAGTATATCTACGGAGATGGCTCATCGAAAATAAAAAAAGACAGGAAAACTATATGTTGCTGGAATTGGCAGGACAACTGTACAACTGTGTACTTTTTGGGCTGAAAAGGTGCTCAGGATCAGAGTCTGCAGAGCAGGGGCATACAGCCCATGGGGACTTGTGGGGGCAAATGTCCCTAGGCGGCAACCATTTGGCCAAGGTGAATTACAGATTTTGAGGAAAAATGTCAGTCTTTGTAGCAGTCATAATAATTCTCTGGGCTTAATCAGACATGGATGGCATATTGCAATGTGTCATGCTGCTCAAGTAGTTACAAAATGAGATGCAATTTTATGAGGTTTAGGTGAGTGAAGAGTTTAAGGAGAGCTTTGTTCAGTTTCACAGGCCTTCTAAGTAATGCTATGTAAGCACCATCAAATTTATTGTCTCCTTTTACCTTTGTGTCCTTTCCAAAAGAAACCCGTGACTTTTGAATGACTGGTAGCTGTTTCCTTATCTGTTCTTTACTGTTCCAAAAATCTGTGTGATCCAAATGGTAGTGAAAATGTCAGACTACCTTGTGGGCTTTTTGCTTGTGTGGTTTATATTCTCAGCAATAATGCATATATTTCTCATTCATCACTTTGCTTTGGAGAGCATTTGCAAAGAGAATCTTGTCAGAAAGCTCTTCCTCTGTGAACAAGTTAACACACGTGGTTGCTCCCACCTCTTTGATTTGGAAAAGCAGCAACCCAAGCTCGGTAAACATCATTCTACTAATCTCAAACAGATTTCATCTGATTCGCTCTCTCGACAGACCTAACTTTGAAGAAAATTTCCTCATAGCTTGTTTTCATTATTTTAAAAACACCTTAGGCAGCTTCCTATGCTCTGGATGCACCCCAAAAAACCCCATTGTTCTGGATAGGGTTGTGTGCTCTCAAAATACGTTGCTAATTTTATTGAAGCCCTTAACTTTTTAAAGAATTTTTCAGATGTCCTCCTTAAATAGGAATCGTCATATCTTAACGTACTGACTTAGAAATTGTCCCTTGGTTAATTATGCATATTGTTATGTCAATGCATATTGACATTTATACTGACCAAATCTGGTTTCAGAATTCTACTTCTGAGGCTCCTGCCCTTCAAAATGAAATCAGGGCAAAGACATGATTCTTTATAGATATATCCTCTATTTTCCCTTGTACCTCTTTGCTCTTTCCTTTTATTTTTCTTTCCTTTACTACAAGAATTTCATGAGTATTAGAAGTCAGATGCTACTATATAAATATATCTAAAAGACAACTGAATGGAATTTTCACTTTCTCAGTCCCCATACCCCTCTCTCATCTCATGCACCATATTCTTTTTTGATGCTTTCACTAGAGAATGTCAATATTAATTTCCTTTGTCATCTTGATCTTTGTGAGTTTGAACCTCTGATCAAACTGATAGATTTTTTCCCCTAAAGCTTGTCTGATCTGGTAGTCTATTTCTTGGCTCTTTGTTGCAAATGAAATGACCAGGCATATTATAAGAAGTGACAAGAAGATTCATCAAACTGTACTCACAACTGGAATTCTAACTTTTCAGTGAAGATGCTCACATTTCTATATCACATGCCACTCCACAATGGCAATCTGTAGATGTTTCTTTATTTTGCCCTTCGGGAGTGATGTGCAAAGGAGCACCTTCACTTGAGCATCTTCTGTGAAGAAAGATGAGTGAATTCCACTTATAGATACAAGTCTTTCATTTTTCCTGCAGGAAAGTGCAAGTTTTCTCTTTTACATTGTCCCAGAAGTGCAAATAAGTTTAATGTGGTTTAGTATGGCTGTATTTTGGTGATTACTGTAATGTGGAAAATCATCTAAGATGTCTTTGACAGTTCCTCTCAAGTATACCTATGATGCAGATGTATTATGGTTCAACCTGCCTGAAAATTCCATGTTACTCTCTAAAATATTCTTCTCTAAACTATCTTCCTTCCACTTTTGCCTCTTACTGGACATCATATAAATCTTAAAAGGCTTCAGCCTAAAGTCATTTCCATTATGTTTGAATCAGTGTCCTCCAAAATGTCCTATCATTAATAACCTTGCTCAGGTCTTGCAAACTGAGGGCCGTAGCTTTCCTGATAGAGTCAATAGAAGTTGGGTCTTCCTCATTTCCTGTTGCCTTCAGGTTTTCCTAGCATTACTATCTTTAACAGCGACTCATGTCTTCTCATAGGCATTTTCCCCAAGGACAAAATATCCTGGGATAGACCTGGGATCATATATCCCAGGGTTTTTTTTATCCCGGTTTCTCCCTTCGCATGGCTGCACGTCAGCACATTCAGGCCAGGAGGAAGAACTCCAGTGAATTATACATGAGCTCCAGTTTATTTTCATTTTCCACATGAACATGTACGTCGTTTGCGTAGTTTGTGTACATTTACATCGTTAACATAGATTCCGTTTTTCCAACATTCTGATTGACTGCAGTTAAGGGGCGGGGAGAGCAGGGGGTGAAGCTGGAAAAATAAACTGGCCCATCTCCTGTGGTGTTTGCGTGGGAGCGGTAGCGGTGTGGGCTTTTTCAAAAGAACCATCAATTTTATCGGTTTTTGAAACCTGCAGGATAAGGGAAATCTTGCAGGGCAGCCCCAAGTTAGGCTTGGAAACCATCCCTGAACTAGGAAGTTTCACCTCCTTATCCCAGGATATTTTGTCTGGGGGAAAACGCCCTGATGTGACCAAAGTACAATAACAAAGTACAATTAGTCATTTTATCTTCTAAGGACAGTTCAAGCTTGATTTGATCTAGAACCCACTTTTCTGGGGAGCGGCAGTCTTCTGTATCTGTATTCACATTTCAAAGTTGTGAACCGCCCTGAGCCCTCCGGGGGAGGGCGGTATATAAGCCAAATAAATAAATAAATAAATAAAATAAAGGAATCTTTCTTTATGGTCCAGCTTTCACACCTATACTTAGTAATAGAGAATACTACAGCATAAATTAACTTGATTTTGGTTGCCAGTGATACATCTTACTTTAAAATATTTTCTAGTTCCTTCATGGCTGTCTTTTCCAGTCTCAATCTCTTTCTGGTAGCAGTCTCCTTTTTAGTTGTTGTTGATTGAATCAAAGACTTTTGCTTAAGGTAGGATTTCTTCTATAAAATGGTGTTTAGCTTACAGCAAGCATTTCTGCTGTTGCATGGAGGTTCCGAATGGCTGCAGTTTAGAGTGTAATCAAGAGGCCCTGACAAACTTGCTTTGATGGCTGTCCCTTTGTAGACCTCACTATCTGTTTCCCTCAAACTGGAACGAATGCTACTGTAGTGCATCTTCAATGCAATGTTTTCTTACAGTGGTGTGCATTAATTTAAAGAAGCCGCAACACAATTTCCAGCTCCACTGAAGATTGTAATAAGCTCAGCCTTTGTGCTTTTCAGTAAATTCCTGGGACCTGTTTCCAAGGACAGGTAAGTGTTGCATTCTGTTTCCCTGCAGTGCTTATACACTCTTTAATGATGCCCTACTGTTTTTGCGCAGTACAGCTCTTTTGAAAACCTCTGTAACTTGGAATGCAACAGTCTTATTTATTGTGTCCCATGCGCACAATTGCTCTTCATGTGGGTCAGCAGAATAACAGAACTTCAAAGACAAGGACTTTGTTAATTTACAGTGCAACCCTGAAGAGGGTTACCGAAGTCTAAGCCCAGTGAAATGCATGGGCATAGGCTGTAGTTACTCTCCTTAGGATTGCATTGTTAGTCTCTGAAGGCTCTTGACAAGATCACTGAGTTCTGAGTCACACATGAGCTCTTTTAATGCCTGGTGTAGTCCTGTTAAATAGGAATGGAACTGAGCTCATTCACAACAGTAACATACTGCTGACTTACTTTTGGTATTTAAAAAACCCTTAAATATTGGTGACTCTTTTATGTGCCAATTGAAAATTAAGAGTCCAATACAGGGATTTAATATGTATCCAGTTGATCAACTAAACCCATTTTGGTTTGTTCCCAATTAAACTGGGAAGCATTTTTTTAAAATTAAAAGATTAAAGTCAGGGCATACATTTCAAATATATCATTTTAATTGGATGTTGGAAAGTTGGGAAGGGCATGATTAACATTTTCACCGAACTTTGGGAGCATTGTTATTCGTTCTGAAAGTTGTGTCAGGAAAAATTTCCATTTTAATTAATATCCAAAGAATATTCCCAGCTGAATGAAAATGATAATCATGCCCTTTCCGAAATTACAAAAGGAAATTAAAATGGTAATTTTTGAAGCAACCCACCCAAAAGGAGCAGGAAGGGAGGGAAAGGAACCATTCCCTGGCTCTGTGCTGGTCTATTGTGTGTTGGCCCTTTAAATTTTAAAGAGCCACTGTATCAGTGGGTAAAAGACATGGCACCTTGAGGCCAGGTCTTCTGAAAATAATGGCCCTTTGCAGTTTAAAGGACTGGTGTGCCATGGTCCAGCTGGGGTGTGCTGCCTTCACTCTAGCCACTCCTGCTGCTACCCCGACCCAATTCTGCATTTTGATATTGAGAATGGCATATTGGAATTAGAAATATTGGGGCGGGTGCCTTACACAGTATTGGATATTGACAACCCAATACCAGAAATATCAGGTATTTTGTTGGGTTGGCAATATTTGATTGTACAGCCCCTAGATAAATGTATCCAACCAAATGTGAAAAGAACTCAGTTTATGAAATAGCGATTTTCCTCCCTTCCCCTTCTCATAGCAACTCAGATTACCTCTGAAACCCTTTCTGATGTTTAGAAGTCTCCCAGCAATAGAGTTGAACCTGATGTGCAGGGCTCCACTAGAAAAAAAGAGTCAGTAAAAATTATTAGCAAAAATGCCCTCCTATCAGTTGAAAACAAATGTTGAATATAACACAGATTTTGTGTTTTGGCAAATACATTAGATCATGTTGGACCTCATACACAGCATTTGAAAATTTCCTTCTTTTTCCACAGTAGCAAAGGCCTCTTTTAAAATGGTGCCTGCAATGAAATGTGCACCTTGACTTGGATGGCCCAGGCAAATCTGATCTTGTCAGATCTTAGAAGCTAAGCATGAATTGGTCCTGGTTAGTACTTGGATGGGAGAGTACACAGAATCTTGGAGTTGCTGCTTGCATGGGAGAGCATCAAGGAATGTGCTGCAGAAGCAGGCAATTGCAAATCGCCTGATGGCATTTACATACATACATGTGTACTGGTTTAATCACCAACCAATTTATGCAATTTTAAATGAAGTTCATAGTTGCATCAACTAGGGTTTGTAGTTGGGAAAAAGCCTAGTTCAGGGGTCTGTAACCTGTAGCTCTCCAGATGTTCATGGATTACAATTCCCATCAGCCCCTGCCAGCATGGCCAAATTTTTAAAGGCTACCCAAATATTCATTTGTTTCTAGGTGTTTCAGTTACCCACTGATGATTTTGTCATAAAAAAGTATTTTTCTTTTCCTAATACTGTTTTTCCACAGACTGTTATTTGTGGGCAAATTTTCAGCAAGGTATTCTTTACACAGAGCTGTTCATCTTTATTTTACAATCTTATTGAGGTTATGAAAAGCACTCCATGATCTCATAAGATGTCATATGAGCAGCTGTTTTGGTGACATAAAGGATATAGCCTATTAGGATGCAGTGGGATATGAAACCATCCAAAATCAGATCAACAGAGGAACTAAGATTTATTAAATGGTCAAGACATGCAGCCCCCTAGTCCTCTTGAGGCCCATTGTAACGACATCAACAGATGGTAATCTTTGAGGCTTGGTTACTCAGCCTGTAACCATATCAATATCTTAAAAATGTGTCAGTGACAACTCACAGCTTTTTGTTCCTAAAGATGACAGGAGGGAGGATTGTTCTTTCCATGATTCATTTGAATGTCTCTGAAGAAATGCTTTCCACTGGTGTTCAAGTACCTCTATGCATCACTGTTACTTGCTTACTGTTAAAACATTGAGAGAAATATCCCGTAACTCTGTAAAAAAATATCACTACATCATTCAGTGAAGAAGAGACATGTAAAAAGCTCTATTTAGAATAATTTTCTAGTAATGCTGCTGGGCTATCTGCCAATGTGAATGCTGCACACTTAAGAAGAGTAAATTATGATTATAGGGTTATGGACACATATTCAAAACAGTATAATAGTGAATATTTGCCTCTTTAAACACAGACTTTAGTACACAGAACAGCAAATGGCATAGAAGTTTCATTAGTTGTGATTAGCACTATGCTACTTATTGATGTTTTTACTTTGCTCTGGTTATGCTCCCCATAACCATCCAAGCCATGACGTAGTGGTTCTCAACCTTCCTAATGCCATGACCCTTTAATACAGTTCCTCATGTTGTGGTGACCCCCAACCCTAACATTTATCCATTTTAAAGATGGAGAACACTGATGCAGAGAGTCTTAGGCGACCCCCGTGAAAGGGTCATTCGACCCCCAAAGGGGTCGCGACTCACAGGTTGAGAACCGCTAACATAGGCAAAGGGCTCTGGATTCACTACTTCAGTGTGAATTGTTATAGATGTTGTGTCATAGCTTGACTGTTACACATACAAGGTGAAACAGGATTTACAGGATGAGGTACATGTGAAAAGAACTCTTTTGGCTATTCATATTGGAATTGTGTGCATTTATGTGTGTGGAACTAAAGTTAAAATCCTAAACATACTTCCCTGGGTGCAATCCCCATTGAATAAAATAGAACTTACTTGTGCATAGACCTATTCAGGGTGGTTCCATGAGAAATCTGTGACTGTGACTTGGTGACTGAAATGCATAATAAATGAATGGCTGTGGAAAACCACTTGGTTCTACAGATGGATGAGAAGAGGGAAATCTTTGCAGCTGTATTAATTTGTTGGACTTTATCCATTAATTCACTGCTAGTGTTAGCAACCATTTAGTTCTACCTCATTTCAGTTCAGAATGCCTGCTAAAGTACTTGCATCCCAGGGCTGTAAACTAATGATATGGAATATGCTCAATTTTTCCATTTACAGGACTGCCTCCATTGACCTGTGATCACAATCAGCCAGTCACAAGTGGTGACAACTAGTTCTCAAGGATTAACCAGTTTAAGCAGCATGTTTTTTTCAGTTTCTCTATATTTTCCGCAGACACAAAGTAGCAAAAGGAATATTTACTCAAGAGTAATTATTACTGAATTACATCAGACTCATACTGATGTGAATAACATACCAAAAATGTTTAACATGAACTGTTTTTCAGTACCATCAGCATAACCCTGGGAAACAATAGGAGCTATGCAGCTGTCTATACTCCCAGGTTAGCAGCAGTTAATTTTATGGAGTATCTCAGGAAGCTCTGTGCTATTATATAGAAACTGGCACTATCCCCGTTGGACCTCCAGATGTTCTGAGCAACCATATGGATGGCAAGAGGTCTAACACAGGCAAAAAAACTACAGATCATCCAGGCTGCTGGATCATACACGCTTCATAGATATTAATTCCTTCATACACACACACATGCACACACACAAAATAAGTAGCATATGAGCCAGTGGTTAGTCAACAGTCTCAATGATGAAGTCATTGTGAACTAAGAGAAGGTACTTGAAAATAAATATATTTATTTACAATATTTTTGTCCTATTTTTCTGTCCAATGATGGCAAGTAAGGCCTTATGCAGCTTCAAAAGTCACACCTTTTCTTCCCTCCTTGTAACCATTTGAGTAGTACTTATTTGTGAACAGACAATGCACCACTATTGCCTTCAGTCTGAGTCAATTCTGACTATAGCCAGAGTGAGAGGGGGAAACAGTTTGTGTTGGTTTGCTATCAGCAGCTATGCCGAAAGCTACTTGTGCATTTTGACAATAGGACAGTAATGCTCTCGTCAAACAGCTTGTCCTAAAGTGTGTACAGATCAATCAATAAGCATGTCACTTTAAAGAGATTTGTGAGCCTCCCCTGCAGCGTAGCTGCAGCGTAATACATTGTCAGGTGGGATTCAAGAGTCTCAATCTTATTTTCTTATATGAAATCAGAAGAAAAAGGCTTGTGATAACAAGTAAGTTTCTTGCATCAGCTACCAATAAGCTAGGAGTAAATACACATTCAAAACAAGTAGGATCAGTTCTTTTGGATGGCTGGTCTAACTTGCAATTAAACATCACAATTGCTTTGGCTTTTATTGACATCAGGCCAAAAGTACAATTCAGCTCCACCTTCAGCAGCTAGTGATCCTCTCTGACTTACTAACTTGTCATAGTTACTTCTGCTCCTAATGTTTCAGATTGTAATTTTGTCTCTGAATGTGAAGGCCTAAGTATTTGTAGAGTATAATAAAGGCAACTGTAATGGTATCATTTTCCAAGAGAATAAAGCTGTGCATCACTAAAACACAAAGAGCAAAACACAAATGACCAAACCAAGATGAGTAAAAAAGTCTGTTAATTAGAAAAATAGTACTAGAAAATGGATTACTTGATGCTGTTCTTCATGGAGCTTTCCCCATATCTATGATGAATGACGTTAGCATGGAGATCTCAAGTTTTCCACAGTCTTTAGATATGAAACTCACTTCCCCAGTGATTCTGCAGAAGAATGGGCCCTGCTCCTCTGTAATAATTTTTCTATTATTTGAGGTTGGACCTATTAGGTGTAGGGGCAAAACTCTTATATCCAGTCTCAGGCCTGCAGGACCAGGTTGCAGGGGATAACAAAAGAAGCCCCTGCAAAAAGACAAATATTTGGTTTACTGGCAGGTAGCTGGGCCTGCCCAGCGTTATAGTAACTAGAAGAAAATGTTAAGAGCTTTCATTCCTTGTTAGGCATAATCTGCCTGAAAGGAAACAGAGCTGGTGAGCCAGTCAGACCTGCACCTCCAGAGACAGCTGTATATCTGGGAGGACCACCAAATCTCTCACCTGATCCTTTTGGGGCAAAAACATCCTATCCAGGTGAAGGTGACCCTCTATGGACTAGACCTCAGAACTCAGCACAAACAGCACCTCTGTCGTCAGAATTCAGTGTCAATCAATTCACCCCCATCCAATCCATGACTGCTTCCAAGCAGTGCTCCAGCACCTGCACTGCCTCACCTGATGAGGATGGAACCATGAGGGACAGTTGGATGTCATCAGCATATTGATGGCAGTTGACACTGAACCTCCTGATGACCTCCCTCAGCAGCTTCATATAGATGTTAAAATAGTGCAGGGGACAGCACTGAGCCCTTCCTGACAGTCCCTGTCCCATGCCTACAAACGTGCAAATAGGACAGTGAATGACTCCCTTCTGGAAGTTCCCATGGCAGTAAGCCAGTTAGTGCTGTAATGAATGAGGTGTGCTTGCCTAGAGCCACAATGGAGTGTTAATTAGTTTCCAGTTTTGAAAACAATGTGACTTCTCAGTTGATGGCACAGGGGAAAACACAAAGCTAAAGCAATCTAACAGAGTACTGAAGGATGCCAAGTGGGAAAGAGCTTCAGGGTTCATTTTTATTTTTTTCTGCTCCTGCTTCACAGCAGGGTTGAAGGGAGTGTTATAGGTCTGATACATGGAGTGACAGGTATCCCGGGTGCTTGCAGTCTAAATGCAATGGCATCTTTCAAAACAGTGATGCCAGCATGCATAATTAAATAGGCATAATTGGAGCAACTGGAGTGGAATTATGCAAAAGATCCTGTTTTTGATATTCCTTGATACTAAAAAATTGACTTGATATTTTAAAAATATTAACGTGCTGTGATCAAGCTTTTGAAAAAAAAATGGCACAGGTGTAAAGATTTGAAAAAACTTAGGAATATGTAAACTCTTTGGGACTATTAGACCAAGGCTTACAACTGAGCGCCTCTGATGTCAAGCAGTCTATTTGTTTTGCTGTACTTTAACATTTGGAATGCAGCTTTGGTATACACAGTGCTAGGCTGAATACCTGGTTCCAGCTGATGTGTTCCTCATGGAGGGCCAGATTGAAAATCTGTTATGAGCTGGCTCAACATCTGTCCAGGGCAATAACATCATTAAAACAAATCAGTGTCAAAAAAATCTGGAAAAGGACAACATATTTGTCTTATAACTATAATAGTAACTAAATATAGCTCTCAATAGCAGCTAAATATGGGAGCCAGCATGGCAAAGTGATTAAGTAGCAGGTGGACTCTATTTTGGAGAACCAGATTTGTTTCCCCACTTGTACATTCCTGCTGAGTGACCTTGGACTAGTCACAGTTGTCTCAGAACTTTCTCAGCCCCACTTACCTCACATGGTGTCTGTTGTGAGGAGAGGAAGGGAAAAGATTTTGTAAGCCCCTTTGAATCTCCTTACACAGAGAAAGCAGGGTATAAATCCCAACTCTTCTTTCCATCCTGATAATATCAGATCTCAGGCATTAACAAAAGTTCATAGCGAGACAATAACTTTGAAGGCTTTCCTGAAAGCCACTAATGATGAGGCCTTGCAAACATATTTTGGTATAGCATTCCAGAGAAGAGGAACAATGATAAGAAATCTCTTGTAGATGCCAAGCAGTCTAGAAGATGAGAGGGATAAATGGGATGATTTCAGCTGGTATGTGAGTTTTTTCGTGCCAGGAGAGGCTGTCCTTCAGATATGTGAGTTTCAAATCTCTAATGTACTTTACAGGCAAGAGAACAATTCTAAACTCGTCTGTTCAGGTTTCAACTCAGGTCTGTTCAATAGAGCTTAATCTGAGGGAAGTATTCATAGGATTGCACTCTGAGAACTTTAAATTGGGCCCAGAAGCAAATTAGTAGCTAGTGCTGCCATTTCATCAAGCAGAAATGTGCTCATACCACCTAGCACTTAGGGTGCCTATATATTATTTGGTTAACTGTAAAGGTATAACTCACTTTGGAACATCTAATGCACAAGCTGAATTGAAAGTAATATAAATGCTGCAAGAACACATTTCAGTAGGAGATATTTTCTACTTGCTTGTGAAATAGCTAATTTTTAAAATTTGTTTTAAGGCATTCATTAAAAAAACTTTTAACAGGTTTGTGCAAAGCTTAAAAGAAATGTTATTCAAACCTGATGGACTAGTTGACAGTGTAGTCCTGGTTCTACATATGAATTGTCTGAAAACTTATACTGGCTGGTCAGCTTCATATTTAGATGAAAGTCAGGTTAACAGTAGTAGATTTCACACAGCTTAAAAATAAAGTCTTTAGCACATTATAAAAAGATCTGTTTTGGCATTTTGTGTAGCTGCAGCATGGGAGAACACAAGCATTACCAGCCAAAATGAATCTTTTTTTTTCCTGCCTGCTATACGGAACGCTTGTCAGTTGCACAGTGGCACCCACCATTTTGTGTGCTGTAGCAGAGATTCTCTGTGAAGGTTCTTCATGGAGGTTTCCTCTGCTTGCAGTTCATCCATACATGATTTCCATGTAAAAAGAATAAAGTTTGTTTGCCTAACGATCCTGCACACATGTCTTTTTTCCATTTTCTGTTTGTTTTCGGGGGTATATCTGGGAACCTATGACAGCACAAATATGTGCATATTGTAGCTTCTCTAATCGTATCACTGTAACTTTGCAGACATCCCTTTGAAAACAGCAACAACAACAAAAAAGGAAAATGACACATGCATGGGATCGTTAGGCAAAATAAACTATATTCATCTGCATTTTACAGTGAAATTGTGCATAGATGAGCTGCAGGTAGAGGAAACCTCCATGGAGAATCTTCACAGAGAATCTGTGGCAGCACACACAATGGTGGGTGCAAGTGGGGGAAATGAAAGTAAGAGGTCTGGGCAGGAGAAATAAAGCATTTCCTGACTGCTTATGTTCATTCAGCAGGCAGGAATCGTCTTCAACCCGGGTTGCAGGAAAAAGATCACTAGTTTAGCAATTTTCGAAAAAACCAGGTTGAGAGGTATATAATGGGTTGAACTTGTTTTGGGGGAGAGCTGTGTGCAGTTGTTCTCCAAAATGTTTTTTATAACAGCCTGAAGTCGTTATATTTGTGCTGTGTGGAATCCACCAGTGGGATAAATAAGCATGATAAGCAGCAAATGCCTATGCATGTATGCAAAGTTCAGCCCTTCAGGGGAGAGTGGTTTATTAAATTGAATAAACAAACAAATAAATAAAGTGGCTTTCTTCACTACAGAATCACCAAAGTGTGCCATTACACATCTAATCTTAGGGAACGGGGCTTCCAGGAGCTTAAACTTCTGTTCCTATGATTTGAATATGAGTGTATCTCTTTACAACTTCAATATTGTAAGGTTTGCATCCTCGGTGTCTTCCTCTCATTGCTTCATTAACCATTTTCCCCCTTTTCACTTGCATCTGCTGAAGCGAGAATAGAAGCTACTGGTTTTGCTTCACAAATGGTTGTCAAGGAGGATGTGACAAAAGGACCAATAGAGCAGGAGTGGAAGTTATATACTTGCCTTAGTGAAATGGGTAGTATAGCATTTAACAAGAGAGGCATAGTCTCCACTGACAGACTTGGCAGCCATATTTCCAGGCCTATGCTGCTGTGATCCTTCAAGGTGCACCTTCATTACATTCAGCTTCTAACATTCCCTCGCTCTTCTAAATTCATATTTTATTTACTTTGAACACTGCCTCCTCCTCCTCCCCCCCTCTTTATTGTTCCATGCAGATGGCCCTGCAGGGTGTTGCCTTCCACTGAAAGAATCTCCTGCTGGGACTCACAAACTGCTCACATGTTTCCTGGCGATTTTGCCCCCCAATGAAGTGGATCTAAGGAAACTCAGTCCAAAGCAGCGAAATGGAAAACAATAACAACAATAAAGAACAAGGAGCCCATTTGCTCAGCTGGGGCTACATTTTATAATCAAAACCCTGGGTAGGAAAAAAAGAGAGAATACCATAGAAAGTATGCCTATTGATTTTAATTTAATTGTCTCAAACACTTTTCCGCACATAAGAGCAATTGAATTTAAAATGTTTACAGTTGGCTGCACAGCACTCTCTAGTACTACACTTGCAACAATGAGATGTTCCTTGCTCATTTCAGGCATCAGAGTTCAGAAATACAAAAGTCACAAAACCTTTCTTTAGGTCTGAGATAGAGAGCCCTAAAAAGGGAGCTTTGGTTTAAAGAGTAGAACTGTAATATGTTCTTTTAAGAGACTGCCTCATGCAGTGTGCTGCTTTTTAATTGTGTTTTATTTTATAGACACACATTGCATAATTATATATTAAAATACAGACACAATTTTCTTAGCCTTCTGCATATAAACAGAATACTTTATTTTATAGGCCATTCTAACTAAATGGCTGAAGACAACACAGATATAAACAGGAGATGAATCTGATGACAGCAGCTCATAGGTTTGGGTGAAAGAGCTGTAGTACTTTCCTCAAGCAAAAATGGTGTATGGTTATAGTGTCTGATCAGTGGTGGGATTCTATTAATTTATCTACTGGTTTGCCCCACCACCACTCGCCCCCCTCCCACCGCCCACTTACCTGGCAGCTGCAGAGGAACGTGGCTAGTCCAACCAGGGCCTTTTCCTCCACCTCCCCACCTTTTCAATTGTTGGGCCACCGAGGGGGAGGCAAGGGAAGGCAGTGGCTGCAGTTCGGCTCATTTGCCGCCAGGCTTCTTTCACCAGCTGGCTGTGAGAGGTGGCCGGACTCGGAGCAGGCCATGCACCTGGGGGATGGCTGCATGGCCCATGGGAACTTTTTTGGGCATTGGCTGGGAGGCCTGGGTTGGCTGCGACCACTGGAGGCCCCCACAGGGAATTGACTGGCTGCCAAGTGGGCTGCGCGCATCTGGGCCAGCAGAGGCCTACTTGTGCCTGGCTGCTCTAGGGCTCTAAAAAACCCCTCACTCCCCCTCCCCTGAGGTGGTGGTATTCACCCGGTTTGGTGAATTCAGCAAAAAATTAGCGAACCGGTGTGAACATGCTGAATCCTACCACTGTGTCTGAATCAAATGAAAGAGACAAGGGTTCAGATCCTCCCATTGCCATGAAGCGTACTCAGTGACCCTTGTCCAATAATAGTTTCTTAGCCTGAGCTATCTCAGTGGGCTATTGTTAAGCTAACAGTTCATTCCTAAGTAGAGTTACATGCTTTACAGTCCACTGAAGTTATTGAAGGGTGTGACTGTGTTTTAAATTGCGCTGTAGGGTTGCCTGTAGATTTTGTGTGTGGGGAGGGAGTGATGCCTGGGGAGAAAGAGGTTTGGAGAAAATAGGCACCTCAGTGGGATATGATGTCACACCGATGACGTTCCAAAATTTACCAGTTCTTTTTGAAGCAATGAATTTTCAGTAGGGGGCAATTCATCATTTTAGAATATTAACAGGGCAGCTGGGGTACCTAGTGCCATTTTCCCTCCACAGTAGTTTCCCTTCCCAAACTGCTTTCATCTCCTGTAGTGTTCTAGATATGTCCATATTCTCCAGACAAATGACTAGAAATCAGGATGTGGGGGCATAGAGGAAATAATTGGGAGGGGGGAGTTTCAGTAGGACAGTGAAGAGATTAATCACCCCTATCCTCCTACAAGTTCTTTGCTCAAACTGCACCATTTAGAAACTTCTTGCTTTAACAGAAACGGCTGCTGGGGTTTAAATGGATTCATTTGAGATTAATCCATAGTTTGTCTTGTAGTTCAGTTCTCCCTTGAAACCTACAGTGTTTAAGGCTAATTGAGTAAAATCTAAAAGTGTTTGAACTTGCAAGAAATGAACAAAGGAGAGGGGAAAATATTTGCACAACATTAGATTAGTAGCATTCACTTTGTTCTCTGTGTTGTGAGCTTCTGTGTAGTGGATTACGTCTTTCCCAAATTTCCTTTACAACTGCAGTAGACTCAAATATGAGAAACAGTACAGAAGCTGTATTGTCCAAGGCCCTTTCCGCACAGCAAAATTAGACCAGGTTGCCGCCAGGATAAATGAACCCAACATAGCCCCGGGCCGTTTGCATTGCTGGCTCTCCTGCGCACCTGTGCACAGAGGCGCTTAAAAAAAACTTTTTGTAAATTTACCTCCCTCCGAAGAGCAGCCATACAGGCAGACACACATGCTCCCCCAGAGCCTTGCTGGAGCCGGCAGTACCTGTGTGGCTCTGCAGATGGGAGCCGAGGAGGGGGGGAGTGCAACCTCATAATGTGCCGTGGGGTGTGGTGGGGGCGGGCGTCGCCACAGCAGGGGCATAGGGCACGTGCATGCCCTGGGTGCAGTTCTCCCTCGCTCTGCCCCTGATGTGTTTGTCCATGGTGGTTTGAATATGTGTGACTCATCTCAGAGTAAGGTGAGACAGGGAGGGGGGAGGGGAGGAGGAGGGAGGGAAAGAGTTTGTAGCATCTGGTGGATTGTTGAATGGTGTTTGAAAAGTCCTCTGGTTTTTGGTATTCATAGAGCAACTAAAGTTTAATTCAAGGACAATATTATTGCTGTGTTGTTGTCAATTGGTCTTCCTCTTAAGGAGTCTTTATTAGGATTTCAACTTTAATTGAACTGTTTCCTCCTGAGGAAACACTGTGTGAACCTTTAAGCTTTAATGGTTTCTGAGTCAACTTCCTCTATTTATTTAGTTGGTTGTTGATGAATTAGATTATATATCAGCAATGAAGACTAATAGCTAGTGTTTCCTTAAATTGAAAATTTCTTGCAGGATGTGTCTGTGGCTGGTATTCTACAAATGAGTGCGTTATATAAACAGAGGCAATTTGAATTTTGGCAGAAAAGCAGATTTTTGGGAGCTTACCTAGAATTAGGGAACAATCCTAAGCAGAAATAAGTCCTCCTTCCTCTTTAGCCTTCTTATCCCCACTTATCTTATGACTGTGGCATCAAGGATGTTTTGGTATGGCAGCTGGCTGAGCAGACAGGAAGAGAATCTCTGTGCCCCCCCCCCATGCAACTTCCTTTCTTTTCATCTCCTTTTCCAAGTTGACTTGAGTGCTTTTGGCAGCATTTCAGGCATGCCTAGAGCAGCCGTGGAAATGTGTCCAGGCTAATGAGGACTCCATTGGTTTGCCACTCATGATCTATTGATATTTTGCGTGTCAGTTGGTGCTTTATTGATAATATATTTTATGTGTTATAATTGATGGTTGTTAGCTGTTAGCTCATCGATGGGATATTACAGCTCATAGATGGGGGGAAAACTTCACAGGTGTCCTGGTATACCATGGACACTACTGAAATAGTGACTGAGACACTGCAGAAGGGACAGGAAGGTTAATTTGTGAAACCAGGATTCAGATAATCACACAGTTCCTTGTATGCCTCAAAAATCTTGGTATTGTTACCTTTTCTCTGATTCCTGGAAGAGCACCACTAGAAAAAAAAAGCCAGGATTAAACCAGAATGTCTGCATTCAGACATCATGTGAAACCATTGCTAAAACTTTGTGTGTAAAGGGCCATTAAGTTGGCCCCAATTTATAGCAATCCCAGCAAAGGGCTTTTAAGGCAATTGATTATGCAGAAGTGGTTTGCCCCTGCCTTTCTCTGCAGAACCTTCCAAGTATTGACCCTGCGCAGCTTCTGAGATCTGATGAGATTGGGCTACACCATTCTGCCTTCCCTCCTAGCTAAAACTAAATGGGGTTAATAAACCAATTTCAGATCCTGGCAATAGCCCTATTTTTATGGACTTACTCAATTTGTTGATAAGTGATCTGGAACTGAGGGTGAGCAGTGTAGCGGCCGGATTTGGAGATTAAACAAAATGATTCAAGATGGTGCTATTCTTCCTGAGAACTTTCCAAAGAAAGTTAATTAATTATGTTTGTATATGTTAACGGCTGCCAGAGTGTTAATAGCCTCCAGATGGAAGACTGGCATAGAAATCCTTGCCTTCTTCTAGATCTTCATCAGCTGATTTAGGTAACGTATAAGTCCCCTGCTTCCCTAAACTCCCATTCTATCATCCCACCTATCTTTTCCTTCCTATTTATATACTTAGGAACTGTGTGTATGTGTCTTGACGTATTACTGTGTGATTGTTTGCAACCAAAACTTATATAAAAATATTTAAACTGCAATTTGGTCTTTTGTGAATTCTCTGCGGACACGTTTCAAGCCGTTTCTGGTATACATAGTCTAAAAAGATCCCTTCCTAGCCTGCCTCTCACATTGCCAAGCCGAGTAATTCCCCATTGTTCTATGAAAATAAGTGTGTACACTGTTAAGCTGGGTAACAGGCAGCTGGATGCCAGTGTCCTTGCCCTCTCCACCAGCAGGGGTGCCCCTTATGTGGCAGAGGGTGCAAGACCATGCTGCATATGTGGTGATTTCCCCTTTTTCTTTGGATAGGGCCATTACCCTTAGTTGGAATTCTGATGACAAAGAGAATTGGAATTATTTCACTTCATACCAAGGGAAACCGAAACATTATCCTTCTCATATTCACTCTTGGTCAAATCATGTGCTATTTTTTATCATGTTTATTTTTTAATTGTGCTGCTTTTATGATTATGTTCTTAAGATCTCTCTCTTCAGTTTTTCCAAACTTGCTGTCTGTCTGTCTGTCCATATGTCTATCTATCTTGCCTGCCTGCCTGCTTTCAGGCAGGACCCTTTTCTAATTGGAAAGTACCAGCAGAAGGAACTGCATAAATAATGATAATTATTGATTGAACAAGCCATTATTGCTACTGATCTATAAGTATTGTCACATTTCTTCATTATGAAGTGATTGCTAATGATTGCTAAATCACTGCATACCAATGATTGAAATGAATTTATTGTGATAGCACTTTGGAGAAAAAGCTACCAAATTAAACAACGGCAATTTAATCAAATTTGGTACATTCTTGATATATTAGACAAAGATGATTAAACATACTGAGAATAAATGCATCACGCTTGGAGATTTTAACTGGTTATCAGTATTGTTTGATAGTGTTTTTTTCATTATTTTTCTTTACCGGAAATGTACATGGAACCATCATATCAGTTTTCTTGGGGGAAAACAACATGATACTGCTGTAGGATCTTTATCTAGATTCATGTTCTAGGTTAGATCTGATTGTTGCAGACTCATTAATCCCCTAACCCTTCCCCACCTTCAGTGCAGCTCCCAAAACAATGTAGTTGTTATTCCAGGTAGATCCCACTTCTCCAGGGATCAGCTGATTTTTTGCTTACTGTTCCCTTTTTAAAATTTATATCCCATTTTGTCCCTTATTGGAGAACTCAAAGAGGCTTCTCACATTGTTCTCCTCTCTTCTGCCTTATCCTCATAGTAACAACCCCAGTAGGTTAAGCTTACAGATTGTGACACACTTAAGGTCATCTGGTGAGCGAGGGGGCATTTGAGCCTATTTGTCCCAGTTTTTAGTCTAACACTGTAATTACTATGGTGATTGCTAGAGAAAGGGAAGTGCAGGAAAGATCCCCAACCATTGCTTCAGTGGAGGATAGAATGCTATTCCCCTTTTCTGCAACATTTTATTGACACATCAAATTTGGATATATCAATATTTTCCTATGTGGTATTCTACCAATGCGTAGAAGCACTTGTGTGCGTCAGTAGCACAAAAAAAGAAAAGAATTTTTATGAAATCATACACATGAATACACTGGGATTATCTTTCTGTAGAAGTAAAAGTTCTGATCTGGATAACCCACTCTAGCCCAATCACAGATCTTGGAAACTAAGATATTGGAAACTAAGCAGGGTTGGTCCTGATTCCTCAGTAATGACCTGGTGCTTGCACTGGAGACTATTTTTACCTTTTAGAATCTTCTTCACTCAGGCCCATTCTGCACTGGCCAAAAACAGCAGAGTGGGGATGGTAAAAACACCATTTTGGGGGAGAACTTTGCACAGCCACTGCTGCTGAAACAAAGCTGCAACGTCTTATTTTCTCCAAAACGGTGTATTTGAGAATCACTGAACTAGTGATTCTTTTCAAAAATGCCATTCTGCAGTTGTTGCTGAGCAAACAACCAGGCAGGAGGCGGTTCTGCTCCAGCCACGCTTCCGTTTTTTTTATTCCTCACTTCTCACTTCTGCATAGCCACGCAGGTGCACAGGCTCATCTCAAGGTCTCATGGGGTGTCAGCAGGGCTGTAGGGCGGTTCATGTGTACATTCCTGCGTAGCTACACAGAAATGGTCAATCAACAAAAAAATCCATGTTGCACCTCTGTGAAGGCCTGCAGCCCAACCAATTCACATGCTGTCCACAGGATGCCTGCCCATGTGAATGCCCTGAGGCAGCAGCGATTTAATCTACACGACTGCAGTCCGCTTTTATTGGCTCATGCAGAACGGGCCTCAGTTTCAAATAATCATACACGGTTAAATAAAAGATTTATTCTAATAACTATTTAAGCTTTAACATATCCTAGCATAATTTATTAGTCAAACTACTCACTTCTAAATTAGCAGTAAAATGCAGGAACCTTCCTGTGGGACGCAAAGTTATGGGCATATGGACCTGGTCACTGATGTCAAATTGCCCTCCTAATATACAATTTTGATGAGTACCATTCAGTATAAACGTTGCATACTATGTAAATGAGGTACTTCCTAACTGGCTGTAATTACTGCCTTTCCCGTTTAAGCTACAACAAGCTCTCATGAGACTCTGAAGGAAGCAAAAAAAAGTACTATAATTTTTTATTAAGTGACTGTAACAGATGGTAAAGCATTCTTCCCTGGTCTTTCATCTGCTTGTTATGTTCCTTTCCCATCTGATTTTAACAATTGTAAGCAAAACAGTCCAAATTTAGAGCCAGCGCGATGTAGTGGTTAAGAGCAGGTGGATTCTAATCTGGAGAACTGGGTTTATTCCCATCTTCTCCACATGAGCAGCAGACTTTTATCTGGTGAACCAGATTTGTTTCCCCACTCCTACACGCCTGCTGGGTGACCTTGGGCTAGTCACAGTTCTTTGGAACTCTCTCAGCCCCACCTACCTCACAAGGAATCTGTTGTGGGAAGAGGAAGGGAAAGGAGTTTTTAAACCCCTTTGAATCTCCTTACAGGAGAGAAGGGAAGATATAAATCCAAACTCTTCTTTTTCTCAACTGTGAAGTCTCATCAATGCTCTTGCTTGAAATGTCCATAGGTGCATGGTTCATAATGAAAATCACTTGCACTTGCTTTCCAAAATATCTTACAGGGAAATCACAGCAGATAAATTTGATCTAGGTCTGTGTGTTTGAGAGGCTCCCATACCCGTTTTAGCTACTAAAAATTAGAGAGAGGCTTGCTTCAGAAAATGCCCCCAAGTGATTTCTGTGGCATGAAGTTGGCCTCAGACAAGCGACAATGCAATGTGAAGCAAATCTAGTCGATGAAGCTTACACACAGGAAAATTGCCTACATACCCACCATAATTTCATAGATAGAAAAAGTGAGTGGGGCCATGGGCTAGGCATGCCAAGCCTGGCTTGGGAAATTCTGGTAGATTTGGTAATGGAGCCTGGGGAAGGCACCGTTTTGAGAGGGGAGGAAGATTAGCAGGGATATGATACTGCACAGTCTATCCTGTGAAGCTGCTATTTTCTTCAGGTAAATGGATTTCTGCAGGGAGGAGATCAGTTATTATTCTGGGAGGACTCCATGCCCCACCTGGAAGATGGCAAACCTACTATGGACAGAGTCTGGCAGCAGTTATCTGTTTGTTTTCCTCAATGGGGAAAAATAGTGGCTCCCAGGGCTATTTCAGATTGGAAAAATAGTTTTGGGGGTTGTTGAAAAAATAAAACAAAATTCAGGGAGCACTGAATATGGAATTCCCAGTATTACATGCACTTAAGCCTTTGCTCCTATCTTTAGTAGCCAGTTCTGACAACTGAACTCAGGATCCTGAAGGGGAGCAAATCCTCCTTGCTTGCCTGAGTTGTTCTTGACACCATGGCTACTAAATGTCATCAGAAACTTCTAATTAAGCTGTTAAGTGAACATTTGCTCGTTACATTTTCCACCACCTGAAACATGAATGAGTCAGAATTTCTTACTCAAAACAAATGCTGATTCTTCATCATTCCAAGTGTCTGGTTCAATTGGTCCTATTCTCCCCACAAGACATGACTGAAAACCATGGTTTAATTCAAGTATAGAATCCTGGTTTGCAGGGAGAAAACAAACTCCGATTCAGATGGGTCCTTTGCATTAGTACATGATTTGGAGTTAGAGCTGGTTTCCAGTTCGGAATCTTTAATCATACTATGTGTGAGAAGACAGGGAAGTAGCAACCATTCTCACAACTATGGAAAAGAGACGGACAGCCCAATCCAGAGCTCATAGCAGCCAGGGACAGCTCTGCTGCCATGCTTCTGCACCACTTCTGGAGGGCTTCCAGGTGGCATTGGGAGGCAGAACAAAACAGAGAAGCCCCAGTTTCTGAAATCCCTCTATAGGGCTAAATGGAGTTATGGCGTAAGACCAAGGTCTACATCAGAGACATTCCCGGCTATAAAGTCCAGTAGAAGTTGATTAAAGTTGGCTTAATCCCAGGAACATCCCTAGTTCTTCCCTTCCCTCGCCATTCTGCTGGCCAGGTTTAGGCTGACAGGGCTCAGCAGGGCACTGTCTTTTCTGGGTTGGGTGCTGCAGAGTCACCTTGCAGTTTGCCCTCCCCACTGGTATAAGTACAGGGTAGGTGAACTCACCAGCACAACCCCACACCAGCTCCAAGAGCGGATTAGTTTCCTCCCCCTACATAAAACTGGGCTGTCATTGGTGCATATCTTGGCTTAACTGTAGCTTGTGATTCCTGAATGAAGCCTTGTAGTCTGCAGTGGACAGGAAAACATAGAAATAATTTAGACCTTGTGAGCTGGGCTGACAGTCAGCTGCCAATATAAAGTATCCCATGATGCCCTAATTCCTCAAGTAGAATGGAATTTGCATTGAAATGGAGATTGCCTAGTCCTCTAATAGTTGAGACCATGTGCTCCAAATCTGGTATTTCTGCAAATGGTTGTTTTCTCATTAAGAAAACAAATCTAATGAGAGCAAAATGAGAAAGGCAGACTTATAATGATTTCTAGGTAATAGCTTTTATGCACTTTTTGAATTTGTACTCTTGGCAGCAAAATTGACCAGAATACTTATCATCAGCTACATGATTTCATTTGTGTTCTTAGAATTTAATTATATTTTATATGAAGAACTGTGTTGTAATGCAGTTTTAAAATAATAAAACATTTAAAGAAAAGAACTCCCAAACTTGCGCCTGAACTTCTGACTTTTTTTCTTCATCTGCAAATGACACAAATGGTTATACTAAAATCAGAAGTGAGTCAGTAGTTTTAGAAGTAATGTTGCCTCCAGATTGTTATTAAATAAGTTCAGGTTTAACTATTTATTTGCACTGAACCTCTGAAGACTTGAAAATGCCAATAGATTATATTTTTTATTTCACATTAATCCATCCTACATTCCAGGAGCTAAAATATGGAGGAGGGGGAGGAGGAAGAAGAGGAGGAGGATTTATATCCCCCCTTTCTCTCCTATAGGAGACTCAAAGGGGCTTACAAACTCCTTTCCCTTCCCCCCTCACAACAAACACCCTGTAAGGTAGGTGGGGCTGAGAGAGCTCCAAAGAACTGTGACTAGCTCAAGGTCACCCAGCAGGCGTGTGTGAGAGTGCACAGGCTAATCTGAATTCCCCAGATAAGCCTCCACATCTCAGGCGGCAGAGCGGGGAATCAAAACCAGTTCTGCAGATTAGAGTACACCTTCTCTTAACCACTACGCCACTGCTGCTTATATGATAACTCATTTTTCTTTGGCTTGGTCTGAAATCCCTAAACTGCTATAGCACCCATGTTTATGTATTGTATAAAAGCATTCTGTGTAGGCTGAAGAGATAGAGGGCAAGAAAACATGCCTTGGAGGAAAATACTATTTTGAAAGTTATGTTGGTGTGTAAAGTACATCAGATTGTAGCCAACTCAAAGTGACTCCATCTAATTTTTTTAAGGTAAGCAGATAAGCAGAGTTGGTTTGCCATTGCCTTCCTTTGCAAAGTTTTCTTTAGTGGTCTCTCTTCCAAGTAGCAAACCCTGCTTAGCTTCTGAGATTTGATTAGAGTGGGTTAAATCGTATAATTCCCTCTCCCATTTTGAAAGTTACCAGGATTCAAATATTGCTAACATTTTGGCTCATCAAGGACAAAGTCAAGGACAGTGTATACCTAAACATGTTATGATAAAATGAAACGTAAACTACAGCTTCAGTTTTTTTATCCTAGTTCTATTCATTCCCACTTCATGGCACCACTTATTCCACCTTCACGTACTCTTGTCATGTCTGATTTTGATAAAAGGTAATTAATTTCCAGGAGCTCTTTATACTAATTCACCTAAAAGTTCAAGGATGTTATCCTAGAATATCAGCTAATTAATCAAAGGTTACATGTTGGTCATTAATCAAGACTCTCTTGTGAAATATATTCCTTCAGAAGGCATAAAAATGTCACAAGTGTGTTAGTGTGTTAAAGTAAATTTTAGCACTTCTATTTATTGTGAGAGATGATAATGTATACATGACATGTTTGCCAAAAATGACAAAAATTAGGACTTTGAGACATCTGAGTAGACCTAAAATAGCAATAAAATAAATATTTGCAGTTTTTTTCTTATTTTTCTTATTCTCAAATATTCTTCCTGATGACAGCTGAAAAAGAATGGATCAAAGTACTTCTGTAATTGGATCAGGAAATGCATGGATACAAAAGAATGTGTACTTAGTGTAGTTTTGTTTGTGCAAAGTGAGGAAGGAAGCAACACATAGAAGGAAGGAAGGATGTTGCCAACAGTAAGGCTTTTGCACTCCATTGGGCTTAATGAACTTATGTCACCTTTTTAGTGGTGTAAGTCCTGAGCCTGGGCTGCTGGTCATGCCCCTGGACCACCTCCACTACACTTCCCAAGTGTCCTGGAGAGGGCAAATCTGCCAGTGTGGCCTCGCACAACTCCCATTGGCAGATTCAACTCCCCTCCTTTGGATGGGATTGTTGGAATGAAAATATGTTAGGCCTTAAAGCATTTTATAAATACATACATATACCAAGTGAGAGAGAGAGAGAAAAAGAAAAATGCCCTGTCCCTTTAATAGAAGTCTGTATGTGGAACTGAATAAGTTGTTTAATGGCATGGAGGCAAATAAGATCCAGTTAAGCCTCTATTGAAGGGACAACACATTTTTCTGCAGTCATTTGGCAACACTAACCTGAATCTACCCAGTCCTACTCTGACAAACTAAAGATTATTATACCACACTTTCCTTCCATTTAATACATACAGAAATTTCTGGGTTTTATATGCAGCAAGTAGAAATCCAACAGACACATTCTGCCTTAGCTGCTGGGGTTCATCAGTTTCTCTCAAACTTTTCAGCTTGTCCTCCCCCTCCAGTTTTATTCAATCTTTTAGGGGGTGTAACACAATGCCAGCATATGTGTGACATTCTTTGCCCATAGCATGCATAGAAAACTAGCATCCAGGGAAAATAGTAAACTAGAACTCTTCTTCCTGACATCTACATGTGTATGTGCTGAAGGGTTTATTTGATCTATTTTGTGTATTTACTTCATTCATGCCACATTGTTCTCCCCAGTGGGGACACATAGCACTGACATCGTTCTCTACTCTTCAGTTTTATCCACACAACAATGCTGTGAGATAAATTTGGCTGAGAGTTTGTGACTGGCTCAAGGTCACCCAGTGAGTTTCCATATGGCAAAATGGAGATTTGATTCTGGATCTCACGGGTCTAACCACTATACAACCTTAGCTTTCATTGTTTGTTGTGTGTGTGTGTGGGGGGGGGGGCGTTAAATATGAGCATTCTGCTTTGAATCTGAAAGTGGTGCAGTCCAGTCCCAAATTTAGCTTATGAGAGCTATGCCAGAGTTTCCAATACTTGGTAGGTATATGTTACTAAATGTTATTGCAGCTTGGTAGTTATTTTATTTTATTTTATTATTGCATTTTTATACCACCCTCCCCCGGAGGGCTCAGGGCGGTGTACAACATTAACAACAGACAATAAAAAGATAAAAGTAAATTAAGACTTAAAATGCAGCATTCAAATATCAAACCCTATTTAAGTTTAAAAGAGATGGCATCCGACTATTAAAACCTCCTCTTAAGAGAGGGACAGTGGGTCTAGAATGTTTCTCAGCATGTTTGTTTGTTTCGGGCACCCATATCAGCGGCTGGTCTCCCCAAAGGCCCGGTGGAAAAGCTCAGTCTTACAGGCCCTGCGGAACTCACTGAGGTCCCGCAGGGCCCAGACAGTTGGAGGGAGAGCATTCCACCAGGCAGGGGCCAGGGCCGTGAAAGCCCTGGCCCTGGTGGAGGCCAGCCGCATCATAGAGGGGGCGGGGATCACCAGCAGATTGGCCTCCGCAGAACGCAGAGACCGGCGTGGGACATATGGGGCCAGACGGTCTCATAGGTACGAGGGTCCCAAGCCGCGCAAGGCCTTAAAGGTTAAAACCAATACCTTGAAGACTATCCGGAACTCAACTGGGAGCCAGTGCAGGCATCGCAGCACGAGCATGATATGGTCTCTAAAGGCACCGCCCGTGAGCAGACGTGCCGCCTCATGCTGGACCAATTTTAATTTCCGGATCAACCGCAAGGGGAGGCCCACGTAGAGCGAGTTGTAATAGTCTAATCTGGAGGTGACCGTTGCATGGACCACTGTGGCCAGATCCGCCTGGGAGAGGAAGGGGGCCAGTCGCCGGGCCTGGCGAAGATGGAAAAACGCAACCCGGGTTGTATGGGCCACCTGGGTCTCCATTGAAAGAGACGAATCCAGGTGGACCCCCAGGCTGCGAACTGAGGGGGTCGGTGCCAATGAGACCCCCTCCCACACCGGCGGCTGAAAGTCCCCCGCCCCCCCTCGGCCTAGCCAAAGGATCTCCATCTTTGTTGGATTCAGCTTTAGCCTGCTCTGCTTCAACCAACCAGCAACCGCCTCCAAACAGTGCTGCAGAGCTGCAGGGGCGGTGACGGCTCCCCCCCTCCATCGACAGAATGCGCTGGGTGTCATCAGCATACTGGTGACAGACCAGCCCAAACCTCGGTACCAGCTGAGCAAGGGGTCGCATATAGATGTTGAATAACAGCGGGGACAACAGCGCTCCCTGAGGTACACCGCAATAAAGCGGGCACCCTCGGGAGGCCTTGTCCCCGCACCACACTTGCTGACTCCAGTCCCGGAGAAACGAGGAAATCCATTGAAGGACAGTGCCCCGCACCCCGGAAACGACCAGGCGGTGGGTCAAAAGATCGTGATCGACCACATCAAACGCTGCGGTAAGATCCAATAATACCAGCAGCGCCGATCCGCCTCGGTCAAGCTGCATATGGAGCGTGTCTGTGACGGCGACGAGAACAGTCTCCGTCCCATGCCCAGCACGGAAGCCGGACTGGAAGGGATCGAAGGCCGATGTGTCCTCCAGAAAACCTTGAAGACCTTTATATCTATTAAGCAGCAATCTACTTTAGCTGGGTAGTTATATGTTTCTAATTTTATTTAAAAAATCTAGCATCTCTAACATTATGGTTATATTTAACATAATATACAGTGCAATCCAGTTACTGCATTCTAAGAGATCCAGCAAGGTATAGTGGTTAAGAGCAGGTGGATTCTAATCTGGAGAACCAGGTATGATTCCCCACTCCTCCACCTGAGTGATAGAGGCTTTTCTGGTGAACCAGATGTGTTTCCACACTACTACTGGGTGACATTCCTGCTGGGTGACATTGGGCTAGTCACAGTTCTTCGGAACACTCTCAGCTCCACCTACCTCACAAGGTGTCTGTTGTGGGGAGAGGAGAGGAAGGGAAAGGAGCTTGAAGGCCACCTTGAGTCTCCTTACAGGAGAGAAAAGTAGAATATAAATCAAAACTCCTCCTACTCTTCTTCTTCTTCGCCCACAGTGAAATAATTAAAAGGAATAATTCTGCATAAGATTACATAGTTAAACAAATTATATTTTATACACTACAGTTGGGGACACTCAAGAATTGTGTGGGAGCAGCTATCCTATTCTCCCTAACTTTTCTTCCTCTTTTCTTCCAACTTTTCTCAGTCTCTCACTCTTTCTCCCTCCCACCACCCCTTTTCTCATTCTTTCACCCATCACTGTCTCTTTCTGTTTCTGCCTCCTCAGCTCTTCACTTTCTCTTTCTGCCTTCCAGCCTCCTCACTCTATCTGCCTCCACCCCATTGCTCTCCCACCCACCTGCTTGCTTTCCCCCCATAAGCAATTGTGGCTCTTCTGACTACCTGCCTGCTTTTCCCCCACAGCAATGATAGTGGCTCTTCTGGCCACCCACCTGCTCTCCCCCCGTGAAGTTGCAGAGTTACTTAATTAGAAAATATTGGACATTTATATGTATGGTATTTCCTCAATTAACTTACTGGACAGGAAGGACAAATACTGGACTGTCCAGTTTAAAACTAGACACTTGGCACCCCTGTTCTCCATATATGTCTATCAGCTCTAAAATGGCAGAAGAGTCAATAGTCTGTTTAAGTTTAAGCTGTTCAATTGGATTTTGAGCCCTGTTTCGTGTAACCAGATCTCAGAAGCTAAAGGCACAGAGATTAGAGCAGCAGAGAATTGGGATAAATCAATAATAGCAAAAACAAAAGTCCAAGCTAACAACAGGCTGCCTTCTGGCAACTACAATCTTCATTTGAGGCCCTTCTCTGCAGAAAAAATCTAATCAACCTATCATATATTCTTTCATTGCAGTAACATACAAAACATGAGTCTTGAATTAAGGCTTGGGTAGCTTGCTGTCAGGGAAAGGGAAATCATGATCAGTTTTCCACCTTGTTGGGTCTGGAATCACATGGGCTTACAATTAATATTGTGTAGATCTCAGATACCATTTAAAACAACTTTTTCTTTTTAATTTTGATGGATGTGGTAGAAACTTGAAAAGAGAATTGCATTCTGCTTCTAAAGGCAAAGCTAAGAATGCCAATATATTGAATGTGTCTCTGTTTTACTGTAGTTACTTCTCACAGTTTTCTCTTGCAAAACCTACCTTTTTTTGTAAACAGTCAAGGCAGACAATATTTATTTGCATGCTTTTTGGAGGACAGTTCTGATGGCATTTATAAAATTAAATGCTTTTTAAAAGAAAAAACACTCAATAGGTATTTCAACAAAAGTTTTCTGACATAGGCAGGATGCCATTAGATAACAGCGAAAAGTTAATTACTTGGAAGAATTGTGATGCGTCTTTTAACAAGCATAGATTCACCTGGATCATTTTAGCATCGTCTCCCTGGATTAGTTTCTTACAGGTTTTCATTGTAACCAATCGGTTTTTGTATTAATTGTCTTGGGAAGCTTACAATTGTTGTCAAATGGCTAACTATATTCCAGCAAGTGTTCATTTTAAATTTGTAAGACAAGTGCAAAAAAGAAAAGAAAAACCCTCATTTGCTGAATGAATAGGACAATCTTGGCATTCTCTTATTTCTTGTTATTCTGTGTACAGAATTTAATTTATTACATGATACAGTTTTCTCTTTAGAATATCTTGACAATAAAATATCTTTTATGCATGTTCCCTTTGTTTAAACTAGCACAGAATTTTTGCATCATCTATGTCTAAAACCTTTGTGTTGGCAGGCTATCCAAGAATATGGACATCGTCAGTATATCTAATTCACAGCATAACCAAATATGTATATACTTAAATCTTAAAGACTGAGCCATGAGCAAACAAAATGGATCTTCATTTTTAAAAAACCCTCAGGAAATCTGAAATCTAATAAGAGGAGGTGGGGAGATTAAAAGCCCCAGAGTAATAGAAGCAATACCTGTAGCTTTTTGGGTTTTACTGCTGCAGAACTAAGGGCTGCCCCTTACACAGTGGAGAGGGAAAACACACCAGCACAGAGCCATGCTGCTCCCCCAAGCTCTTTTACCCCATCCCCAGATGGCGCCATTGGTTAATGGAATTATTTTTAATATTAATTTTGGACTTTTAAGTAACTTTGGACACATCTCCAAAAGTTTTGTCATAGAAGAAGCAAGATGTAGGTTTCTTCTTCGTTCTTCATAAATCACCATTTGGACAGTTTGCTGTTGAATGAAACACTGTTGAACAACACTATTGAATATATTAAATATGGAGTAGGAATAGACAAAACAAAAGTCATCTGATGCCTAAGAGAGCAGAAACATCTAATATGTTAAGCCACTTCTGGGACATAGAATAAAGTAGCAACATGTTTCGAACAAGATAGGAAATGAAATATTGATTTTTTTTTTTTGCTGATTCCACATTGTACAGTCATCTATGATAAGGCATGCATTAAAATACTGTTTACTGTGATCTTGTAGATAAGCATATGGATAATGCCCAGTGTGTGCTTTATGTTGGTATAATTACAGTGGCATTCTTTCTTCAGTAGTTGAAGCAGACTTACCTGTTCTGACTCCCTAATGACTATAATCACACTATAAAAACTGACTAATAATTACAAAGTTTAATTATGTATGATGCTTAATAATGCTTTGTGATGGCCAAAGTTCTGAATTTAGGCAAAAATGACCAAGTGTACAGATAAAGATACAGGAGATCCATATCGGCAATAATTCATGTCATTACAGTCAATCACAAGCTGAAAATGAATCAACAGTGTAATATTCGTCTGAAAACAGACACACAGTATCCAATTATTGCAGTAATAATTCTGCTCTATACAATGCTAGTCAAACTTCATATGAACTACTGTGCCCTGTTCTGGGTAGCAGGGTCAAATGAACCCAGGCCCATTGCAAAGGAGATGAAAAGGTTATCAAACTTCCAGATTCACTGTAATCCAGGATCTTTCTCCACAGGTGAGAGTGGCGTAGCAATAATGGGGAGGGGAGAAGTGGGGCGGGGCACTCAGCCCTGGGTGCACGCCATTGGGGTCACATACCTTTCCCTTCCTCCCTTGCCTCGCCCCACCAGCCAGACCCCGGTGGCCAGAGCAGGCTGTTTTTAATAAAATAAGTGGGCAGGGGAATGGAGCTCTGCGGAGGGCAGGGCTCTGCGGGGGGCATCCCCAAATCCTTCCCGCTCTCCTGGCCCCACCAGCCAGGCTTCGGCAGCCGGACCAGACTGTTTTTTCAGCCAGCTACTGGCTAAAATAAAGTAAGTAGGTGGGGCTCTGTTAAAGGGAGAGGACATTTTTAACTCAGTCAGTTGTACTTCCCATTAATACATTTAATACTTCATGCACGACTGAGGTATCAACTTGCTATTGTCTCTGCATGCTGATTTCACAGTAAGCTCTACTGAATGAAGTGGAACTTTTGTATGCCTTACTTGGGCAGTGGAGAAAGTAATGGAAGAGAAATGGATGTGACCAAAAATTTGCCCTTAAGTTTTATTTCAGCTCAGAGTAGGGATTGAAGGATCAAGCTGATCACTCCCTCCCTCCCTCCCTCCCTCCCTCATGCATTGAATTTATGATACAAAATATTGTAGACGCTTCTGAGCTTTTGTCATGGTGGTTGTCCCTAATAGACATTTGTGTGTAGTGCAAACCATCATAGTAAGACATATTAACACATGAGACACAAACTTACATACTAAATCAACAATTATACATGGAAACTATGCACAAAGCTCCCTTATTAACAATTTTTTACTCTGTCATTATTGGTGTAACTCTGCTGATGAGAAAATGTGCTTGTTAGTTACATTCTTCCCTGACTTTTGCTTGCTTCCCTCAACTATGAAGTCTGATGGGACTCACTAAACCAGTCAGCTAGATATTAGAATAATGCAGAGGTCTCAATAGTATTAATGAATATCCCTATTTTCCCAGCTTATGTGTATTTTTTCATTTGATAATAAATGAATGCACATTGCCATATTGCCATATTGCAAAATGTACAGAAACTATGTAAGTGAGCCAAGTATTATTAATTCCCATATCACAGATTTCAGGGGCTTCTGCTGTAAAACAGTAACTAGTAATAAAGTGAGCAACTGAATTTATACAAATGATCTAAACCAAATACTTCTCAAATCACAGCACAATTTCTTAACCACTATACTAGCTTTACACGTTGTCCCATAACTTTATATAACTTTGGAGAAGCAAGGCTGTTAGGTCTTGGAAACTTAACCTAATAAACAAACTCTGAAATGATATTCCGCAGTGTTTATTGATGAGGTAGTCAAGCATAACACTTGGCAAAGCCAGTTCTAATGAAACTGGCATCTCAGTTCCTATATATCCCCCTTCCCGAATTCCCAAAGACAGCATCTGGGGCCAAGACTGCTAGTGTGTCCGGCCCCAAGGTCAGCAACAGATATCAGAGGAGCCACCTGGTCTCCTGCCCACAACAAGATAACAGTCGTAACTCTTTTCTCATGGGAAAGGCAAGGCAGGGAAGGCCTACACTACAAAGTATGCAAAGCCATAAAACGTAGGTAAAGGGAAGAATGCATAGATGGCAGTGGTTACATATAACAGAGCTGGTTACATACATCAAAAGAGGCATTGGGTTGCCATGTATAGCTGGTTACATTGATTCAAGAGTACATCCATTTTACTCATGTAAGCACCCTCCTGACAGCTACTTCATATAACTTCAGGAATGTATAAAGCATTTAGCTATGTGGTTCAAGTGTTATGGCTGATTTACACAATGCAGGTGTTTCATGCTCTTGCAAGTTTGGGCAATGGACTGTGTATTGACTATCCCTGAAGAAAAATGTCAATTGTCCTTGATTCCATTCAGGATGTGATTACCTACCTTGTGGTCATTTAGCTTGGCAGGTCGCTGCTTGTTCAGATTATTCCGGCTGGTTGGGAGTGAGAATTTAGATCTGGCTTGTGACAGTTTTCTTGTGCCTAACCCATGAAACATGGAATAAGCATCAGAATGCTAAAATGAACTGGGAAATCACTTAGCCATGTGTAAATTATTTGAGTTTGTTCAGAGCTTGGTAATATCCTTTAAACATGTGTTTCTTATTGCATTCTTAGTCACCCATGTTAGCTCAATGGCTATCCAGTAATGGGTATAAAGTGTGTCCTGCTAATGTGTTGCTTCCAACGCTCCCATTGACTTGGCACACAGAAGCAATGATTGAGTATACTCATCACACAGTGAGCATACCAAATAAATTTTTCAAGCGTGCTGTATTTGTGGGCTAAATCTGTAATGAATCATGCATGTTAAGATGTTTAATTCAAGAGTTAACTAGGAAAAAACATTATAAAAATTACTGATGTTGAGGCATGTCTCATATGAGTTCCAGATTATTTGTTTATACATAGCAATTATATTGTCCAGAACTCTGCTCAGAATACAAATAAATTAAGCTACTATCTAGGGAGGTGACTGTAAAATGGAATAACTTGAATATCAGATGATGTATTCCATTGCAATTCTATTTAGCAAGAAGCCTACTAGTAGGGTCAGATATACTGAAATGCCTCTTAGCTGAATAACAAGGAGCTCACATCCTGCATGTGAGCTCCCAAAGGCACCTGGTGGGCCACTGCGAGTAGCAGAATGCTGGACTAGATGGACTCTGGTCTGATCCAGCAGGCATGTTCTTATGTTCTTAAGGAGGAGCATGACAGTTATGTGAGATGTTTCTTTTAGGTTTACTGCTTCCTTTGAGTTTGTTTATGAGCACCGATGAAGTGAGTCATGTGTGCAGAATCGCTACCACTGCCTACACCCTCACAGAAGTCACTAGTTTGGGCTTCATTCTTGGATATTGTGTCTGAGGGAGCAATCCTAAGCATGGTTATCCATGAGGAAATCCTGTCAATCAGTAACACGGGATTTCCTTATGGTGAAGCCTACTCTCATGAAAGTGCAGCCTGAATTTGTATCTTCCTGTGTGACATAAAAATTATAAAGATATGCTTGTTGCAAGATCACAGTTGAGATATATTCATAGTTAAAAATACATTTTGTGGTTGCTCTCAGGAAATCAGTGTCTGGGTGCTACTGGAACCCTGTGTTTGCTATTTTGCAAGAACCAGCAGATACTTGCTCATGAGTGAAAGGGCAACAGTGAGCACTGACCTTGGGGTTTGAAGTATATAGAGATGGTTAACCCAACTAGTTAGGCTTTTGCTTTTTGCTGATTATGCTTACTAAACAGAATTTATATGTAGCACCACACGTAACCAAGTCAGATGATGCTGAATGTATTCTTTTAAAAATATATCTTGGAATGTGCTGATTTGCAACAAGTCAAGATTGTGAGCCTGTGTGGACAGCCGGCCAGGATTGGCCAGAAGTGGTCAGAAGGGTCTGTTCAGAAATGTCTTAAAATGAGCTGTATTGTGATGTAGACTTCAGAGAGTTGATACCACAGTATTGCTCTCTCCATGTCTGCAGACATGTTAATAAACCTAGCTTGCTATTAGCCAACTTGGTCTGGAGTTTTCAATGGGTAAAAACTTCCATAACATGTGTGCTTGACATTTTGCTGAGCAGAAGCTTTGGGATTTGCATTTTTGGATACCTACAAACAATGAACGTTTTCATTAGCCTTACAAAAAATGTTTCTTTTCATGCATTAAAATTCTTCAGGTCTTAGGTTGAGCACGTTCTTTCAAGTCTCCCTCAGAATGTTGCTTTGGGTGAAATTGGGTGACAACTGTAGCTTCTGAAGGACTATGTGGCAAAACAGAGATTCTTACCTTGACTACTTATAATGCTTAGATCTCGTAAACCATCGATGTTCTGTAAAAAGCAATACACTTGTAAGTGTGATTTTGTCAGACATTAGCCACATCACTTACTCCAGTTCTTCTGTCTCTCTCTTTAATATGGAGCAGCTCCCTTATTACAGCTGCATAAAGAAAATAACATGTCTGCAGAAATACTCCAAAAGCCCTATTCTCCCAATTTATCTCCTTCCAAAGAATTATGTAGGAATTTCACAATCAACGAGGTCTCCTCAGGGTTCAAGCATTAGAGTGCTCAATATTATTTCCCTCATGTATCTGCAGTGATGAAGCCACTTTGTGAGGTTCTGTCAGCTAAGGGCTGTTACATTTTAAAATAGGGCATATGAGAAAGTACTAGTGAGTTCCCCATCTTGTTTCATATGTCACAAAGGAGGAACTCTCCTGAGCAGCTTGAGAGTTCTAGATTTGGAAGCTCCTTATGAATCTCCCCGCAGAGCAGATGTGCAAGTTCCCCCTTTTTACCTCATGGCAGCAAGCAAGAAAGTGTGAGTCAACCTTTCTCTGTGAAGAAGAGCCCTGGAATACAGTTGGAATGCGCTCACACTTTCACGAAGGATTACATTAAAGGGCGGGAGGGGGACCTTTTTAAAAATAAAAGCACGTCCTCTGCCATGATTGATGCACTGACATTCTAAAGAAGTTGCCAAATATGTGGCAAAGGGCACAACTGCAACTGCACAAGCTGAGCTAACCATTCTGGGATTTATTGCCATGATTAATCAGGAGCTGGCTTAGAGGCTAGCTTCGAAGCACAGTGCAGTTCCCTCCTGAGACTCTACCCCCTTTCCCCATGTTCCTGCTGCAGCTCGAAGCTCAGAAAGGACTAGCATAAACAGTTTAATATTTCATGAGGTTGTCTAAGCCGGAATGATCATGCAAATGTTAAAACCCTGTAAGACAAGAAGGCCCCTAGAAAGAAGTCACTGCTTGTGGAAATCTTCCCACCAGATAAGATCCTGACTATTGATTTTCAGCCTCCAACAAGCTAGTCAGAACAACAAGCGTTTATTGATGAGGCATTGAAGTACCAAAGCTTAGCAAAACCAGTTCTGACAAACCTGCCCTTTGCCATCCCCTTTATCCCCATTGTAAACGCCCAGCTTGCATTCCCAAGAAGTTGTGAAAATCAGTTCCTGGAACTGAGGTGCCCCAAGGTTGGCCGCAGATAGTAAGAGAAAGCCATCTGGCTTCCTGCCCCATGAGATAACAGACATAATTCTTTTGCTCAGGGGATCAGGGTGTCAGGGGAAGCCTAGTTATCTACAAAGCATGTGATGCCATAAAGTAAAGATCCAAAAAAGAATGCCCCAGATGGCAGTGGTTACATATATCTTTTAGCAGCATTGATTTATTGTTTTAAGCATTGAGTTAGGAATGCATCTCAATCACACAGATACCATTCCCCTGATACTTGGGAATCTACCGTCTGAGAAGCAAGTTCTTAAATTACTGCTGAAATTCACCAACTGAGGAATTGCACTCACATTGCTGGTTTCCGTAACAGTGCAAAATCACCAGCTCCCAAATCCTTGAAACTTTATTGGGCAGCCTCTGTTGGAGGTAGGTCTCAGAATGAAATCAGGACACAGAAGAAACAGCATGGTTCTTCCATTTCCTTGCATTTGTCAAGTCAGGTTTTGCCCCCCAAAAATGACTAGCTAGGAGCACAACAAAAAATGGTAAAATGTGCTTCCAAAAGCAATACATCTCGTCAAGAGAGAATACTGGGAGGAGAGTGGAACAGCTCTTGTTCTAGATTTTTGAAACTGGAGACAACAGGGCCTGTGATCCCTCTGCCAACTGCAACTCATTTCAAGCTGTTCTTCTTTTTCCCACACATTCAGATAAGATATATGAACAACAATAAACACTTGTGCTAATACAGCAAGTTTGAAGATTAGGCTGGATGAAATGATTAAGATTTATAAACTACCATTGGGCTTACAAAATTGTTGATCCAAGAGTTCTATTGATCTTTCAGATCTATCTCAGGGGTCCATAAGCTTTGTCAGGGTTAGCCACTTTGGCACTATGGTGCTATATTCACTTTCTATTGAGTTGCACAAACACTAGCACAGTTGAAGCAACAGCTTTATGATGCCAAGCAGAGCAGAGCTTTGACTGCTGACTAGAACTATATTTCAGCTTCATTCAGCCTCTGTGGGGACTTTTCCCAAGTTATGATTTTCCATGTGAAGGTAAACTTTTATAAAAGGGTGGATTCACATATCATTTGAAGTCCAGTGAAAGTGTCCCTTTCATTGTGAAAGTGTTGAACGTACAGTTGCTGTCAACTGAACACGTTTGTTTCCTAAAGGGTACTTCACACAATTGAACTGCCATTAATTCATTCTTTCAGACAATAATATTGGAGTCTGGCTGAATCAAATAGATTATTTTTGCAAAACTCCTGTTGACTTCTTAGCATGATTCCATAATCCTGGGAGTTTTCTGAAAAGTTGTTCTGCAGGTCAGATTAGCTAATGAGCAGAACTGGCGTGGGAGGAGGTTGAACGTTATTCAACTTTGACATGGCTCACTTTTTAAAAATCATCTGAGGTCTTTTTCATCTTCTTTCATATCCCCCCCCCCCCCAGATGGTGCAAGACCCTTGATCTCTGTTTGCTATATGAATGAGAGGTGCTAATGGGCTAGCTAGTTTTCAGGGACTCCAGAAATCTCATGATCGTACAATAATGTTGTCGCTGTCAACCATATGTGATTTTGATATTGATCTATACATTACAGTTCTCAAGACTGCACTCTCTGAAGTTCTTGGCTTTTAAAGTCTTTCATGCTTTGTGGTCCACATCCCTCCAAGACTGGCTTTTCTAAATAAGCACCACCACAGCTTGCTGTCCACAGGCCCTGCCTGCACAGTATTTGCAACCAAGAGTGTAACCTTTACCTTAGTTAGGCCAAAGCTTTAGAGGATCATAGCTGCTCTTCCCTATGGCTTTCTGGAGACAATGCAAAAATTACTTGTTTTAGTTGATGAATGTGAAAATGATTTTATATCATTGCTGCTGAATTTTACTGTTTATTACACTTTGGTTCTTGCTGACTTTTGTATTATCAGAATGCTTTTCATCCTTTTGAGTGGTTCCAAGGGACACAAAAATATTTTAAGAAGGGAAGAATAATTGGTTTTTATACTTCACTTTCTCAACCATCTTCAGGGTATAAACCTCTGAGAGTCAAAAGTCCCTGAGTTTAGATCTGATACCCACCTGAAACTATACAGTGCTGAAATTATGATAAATTTTACTGACAGGTTAATTTGATCCAATGATGTCATGGCTTCTATGTTCTGTATTTCTGAACAAAGCCCTTCATGCCATACTATGTATTTGCATTTCCCATTGATGCCTCTAAATTTGAATCAAAAGCTATCTTACAAGATCATCCCTTTAGCAACTCCAGCCTTAGAGCTGCCAACTCTGCTTTGGGAAATACTTGGAGGGTTGGGGTATCTGAGGAAACCAGTGCTTGGCAGGGGGAAATATGCCAGTGGGGTATAATGTCATAGCATCCACATTCCAAATCAACCATTTTCTCTATGAGAACTGATCTCTGAAGTATAGACATCTTACTATATAATTAAGCAGCATGTTCCTGATGACAGATCAAAAAAAGCAAGGGCTGCTGGGAAGTGCAGTCCTCAGCCATCTAGAAGGGCCCAGATTCCAGCTCCTCTTGGAGGGGCAATGACTACACATCTCAGCAGTCGTTACGAAGTCTGCAGCTGTAGGGAATGCTACTGCCTTTGTACAGGCACTTTCCAAAGAGGTGCTTTCCAATTGGCCATGCTGGTAGGGGCTGATGGGAATTGTAGTCCATGAACATCTGGAGTGCCATAGGTTCGCCACCACGGCCCAACTGCCTCCCATCCTTTGCAAAACCAGTATCTAGCTTTGTAAATGAAGGATGTGCCTATGGAGTTGAGGAGAAGTCTCCCCATCTTCACAGGAACCCCACTGGCTCCACCCACTTTGCAAAGCCAGAATCCAGCTTTGGAGATGGAGATGGAAAGAACGATGCCCATCTTTACAGGCACCCTGTTGCCTCCCTTGCAAAGCCATGATGCAGCTTTGTAAATGGTGGGTGTGCCTATGGAGATGAGGAGAACTTTCCCCATCTTCACAGGCACCCCACTGGTTCCACCCCTTTGCAAAGCCAGGATCCACCTTTTGCAAATGTAGGGGAGTGCCTAAATTGATAGGGAAAACTTTCCCCATCTTCACAGTCACCCTGCTGCCCCCTTTTTGCAAAGCCAGAATCCAGTTTTGCAAATAGGGGGTGTGCCTTTGTGAATAGGATGAACTTTCCCCATCTTCACAGGCACTCTGCTGCCCCCCTTTGCAAAGCTGGGATTGTTGTACCTATGGAGATTTGGGGAAAGTCTCCCCATTTTCACAGACACCCTGCTTCTCCCCTCCCCCCGCTTTGTAAAGCCAGGATACAGCTTTGTAAACAACAGTTTTCTAGTGTTCATTGTATTTTCTCACTCAACAAGATTTATTACTAGTCAGTCATATTTCTGGGAGATCTCCAGGCCCCATCTGGAGGTTATGGTATTTAATGTGGGTAGGTGCATCTGTACAGTTATGTGATAATAACTGCACCAATGACTCAGGACTCAATTATAATGTGTGATTCTTTTAATTAATAAATATTTTGCCAAGTAACAGTCTGTGTATCATTGAACTATTCATTTACAAATTCAACAGCAAACTTTTTACAAAAGTCAAAACTTATAAACCTATAAACTTTTTTTTACAGAGGTAACAACTTATAAATCTTTCCTTTTTAATGACAAACATTAAAGTGTTGTAGGGCTAGAAGGCCCCTGGGTTGGGTCATCACAAGGACTTCATTTGGCCCCTCCTATATTAAAAAAGAGAGAGTTTCAAAGTAACACCTGGAATGAACTCAACAGTTAACCAAAATGCATAATGCAATGTATAAATGCACTTATAGTCTACTGTTAATAATTTTCCAATGCAATTTCTTTATGCAGCAATTGCTACTATTGTAACTTTCTTCTGGACTCTCTCCTAAGAAACAATCATGACAACCAAAGTTATATCAGTGAAATTACATGCCCATAATTGCTCAAAACAATACTATTTGTTATAGTAAAAAGATATTTTTACAAAGCCCCTTACCCCCATTTTTAAACCATCACATATAAAAGAATCACCTACCACTATATATGCGTAGGAACGCTTCTCTCCTACATCCTATGCTGATTCATAAGTCCCCTTCTGCACATGCTGAATAATGCACTTTCAATCCACTTTCAATGCACTTTGCAGCCAGATTTCACTGTGAGGAATAGAAAATCCACTTTCAAACAATTGTGAAAGTGGATTGAAAGTGCATTATTCTGCATGTGCAGATGGGGCCTAATACATGATTCTTTATCAGGGATAGATGTTCCGATGTGCATATCTTCAAATTACAGGTTGTGTGACCTACATACCATAAAGGACATGTGCAACAGATGCCACGTATTACATTCTGTGTGTTACAAATGTGAAAAAAATCAATACTTTTCTTAAAACCCTTAATGCTGACCTTACACTCCTCATGTAGGCTACAGGTAGAGCAGTTACCACATTTGAAGGGCCTTGTATTAACAGGTTTAACCACATGGGGTTCTTTTACATTGGCCTTGGCAAGCCAGTTCCCTAAAGTTTTACTTCTCCATCCCAATAAGGAAGGGTGTTTACAGCCTGCTATCCCATGTAAAATGGGCCAATATTTGTTTATGATCTTTTTAATTCCCTTGCTGCAAATACAAAAGCCAAAAGAAGTAGTGATTCTCTTATCTGAAGAGTACACCTTAGGTGACAATAAACTATGTCTGTGCATATTATCTGCATTAGTCCTAGCTGCTTTAATCACCTTACACAAATAATTATGGTTTAAATGTTCAACTTCAACTTTCCTTGCTGCCTTTTTGTAACTTTTCAGAGATGTGGAGTTCCTTTTACCCTTCAAAAACACCCCATAAGGTAATGTATCTTTAATGTGGTAAGGATGGAAAGATCCAAAATGAAGATAGCTATTTCTGTCAGTTGCTTTAATGTACTGAGAAACAGCCAAGTCTCTCTGCTTTGCAACACCAATTAGCAGGTCCAAAAAGGGAAGACTTTCACTGCTAACATTACTAGTAAATGTGTAAATTATCAATAGAAGAAACAATGGGGGACCCCTTACTAACACCCCAAATTTACTTAAATACATAATTGTGAAATTTGAAAAAAATTGTTTTTCAAAGTAATATGCAGTAGATCCAAAAGAAAATGTGTTGTTAGGGTTTGGTCTAAAAAGTGCTGTGCAGCTGCCCGTGCCTTCTCATTAGGAATGCTGGTGTAAAGAGCTGTAATGTTCTTGGTTACTAAACAAGCTTTCTCAAGAAGAAGAAGAAGAAGAAGAAGAAGAAGAAGAAGAAGAAGAAGAAGAAGAAGAAGAAGAAGAAGAAGAAGAAGAAGAAGAAGAAGAAGAAGAAGAAGAAGAAGAAGAAGAAGAAGAAGAAGAAGAAGAAGAAGAAGAAGAAGAAGAAGAAGAAGAAGAAGAAGAAGAATAATAATAATTTTGGATTTATATTCCCCTTTCTCTCCTGTAAGGAGACTCAAAGGAGCTTACAATCTCCTTGCCCTTCCCCCTCACAACAAACACCCTGTGAGGTGGGAGGGGCTGAGAGAGCTCTGAAGAACTGTGACTAGCCCAAGGTCACCCAGCTGGCATGTGTTGGAGTGCACAAGCTAATCTGAATTCCCCAGATAAGCCTGCACAACTAAAGTGGCAGAGTGGGGAATCAAACCCGGTTCCTCCAGATTAGAGTGCACCTTCTGTTAACTACTGCGCCACTGCATAAAGTCTTTACTATCTTTGATATAAAAAAGTAAAAGAAACAAAATCCTGAAACTAGTAATCAAGATCCTGGACTAGTAGTTCAAAAAGGGAGTTGATTCCTGATACTATGAGTCTACTGGATGGTGGGAATACTCCTTTGCACACCTTAGGCAAGCAATAAAAAATAGGTGTTCTGAGGGATGGATTCTCCAAAAAACCTAGCCGTTTCCTCATTAATTTCACCTAGAATGCTGGCTTCTTCTACAACAATCTGGATTAGTCTGCAGATGTGAGCAGAAGGATTAGAAAGCAGAAGGTGGTAAAAATTAGAATAATTAAGTTGTCTCTTAATCTCAGAGAGATGCACTTCTGTAAAGCCAGGATACAGCTTTGCAAATGACAGTTTTCTAGTGTTCATTGTCGTTTCTCATTGTAGCTTTATTGCCAGTCAGTCACAATTCTGGGAGATCTCCAGGGCCCATCTGGACATTAGCAGCCCTACTCAGTCTGATAGTGCCTGTTCCTCTCTTGGTCAATAGCAATATTGCAACTCTCCTCTTCTTGTTCAAGTTCCGTGATACAGACAAACAGGAAGGATTGTCTTTTAATGAGTAATGCAAATCTTTAATGAGTCTACAGGGCATTTGCTAGCCTTGTCAGACACTGAGTCCAAGACTCAATCAACCTTCAGTGCCTAGCTTCATCACACAAAGAGCTTTTCAAACATATTTCTTAATTAAGCACTCAAAGGAAAGAATTGCTAGTAATATTGCAGCCTGTTTCCTGTCATATCTTATTTTAGATAACGCTCCTTGAATTTTTGTATATTATACCTAATTTTCAATGCACTCAGCATATTCAGTCATTATGTAGACATTCTCACAGCTTTCAATGGCTATCTATCGATATTGTGTCTTATTGGCCCATGGCAGATAGAGTATCAGAGGCTATGTCAGCACGCATGCATGTCCACAGCTAAAAGTGCGCAATGTAAAATGTGCCAGTGCACAACTGACCCACATAGTTTGCACTATTTAATGTGCAATCTATCTCTGTAAGCTACACTGCACTTTGGCAGAATTATTTGGATAACTGCAGATTGTGTGTTTCTTCTGGGTCAGGCAAAATGCTGGTGATGGAACAACCCAAACTACACAGTTTCTCTCACTTCATATTAGATAACCTGAAATGGCTTCAGGTACACAAATCCATAACATTTCTCCAGATCTAGCAAAGTAACATTGCTCCTTATTATGTTAGCTCAATGGAGCCAACTGTAATATTAGTGTTAGGCAAACAGGGCCTATTCTAGAAAATATATAACAGCCAATTATGAAACAAAGCAAACGGAGGAGATGTAATGCAGATGTGTGTGTCGAATTTTCAATAATCATTCAGCATCATAAAAAAGGCTTTTATTTTGAAAAGAGAATGTTTTATGTTCAGCAAATACTAGAACATCACTAGTTAGCCAGAGCAAATTTCAGCATGACATTTAGGAATATTCCCCCTCCAGTGAAGTTGAGAGAGTGGGCATTTACTCAGTTGTGGTGGCCTTTGCATTGAGTATAATTCCTTTTGGATTGGATTATTGGTTCCACATACATTGACCCTCTTCAGAACTTACGCTCACATCAGAGAATCTCCATGGTTTCCCAAAGCTCTCAAAGTCTAACTTTTCCCCTCCCTTCACAGGGAAAGTGAAGGGGATCACAATGCACTATGGTTTCATTGGGTTCTCTTGATCCTCTGCACCATCCCCTACACACTGTATTGCAGTTCCTCTCACTCTTTGGGCCACCATTTCAGAACAATCAGAAGGGCTTTTTTTAACACTGCAGGTCTAGTGCTCCAGTGATAAATCAAGTGAAACTGACATGAAATTGACAAGGTCTAGCAAAGGAACAGTAGACCAGATGGCAACCAAAAATGAGGCAGCATGCAACCCCCTCAAATGGAGGCTGCATAGAAACAACAAGGAAGTGGAAGGTGGGCAAAATGGGGACTTGGCTTGGCTAGGAACGCTTCACAGGAGAAGGCTCCCTGTGCAAACAAAAAGCACAGGAACACCCTACTGTTCTGGGTAAGTAGTACATGCATAAATAGTCAGTGACTGGCCCAAGTGTTCCTACTGGGATTTATGACTTGGTGACGGTTAGAACCCATGTCTGACATACTAACCACTACACCACATTGGAACCAATATATGGGATTAGGTTACCAATCATGGTGGACAACTCCTGCCCCCATGCTCTGGCCTCCATTCCACACAGCAATGTGAGAAAAATGAGAGGATGGCATCATGTGAAGCTACTTCTGGCTAGAACCAAATTGTGAACCACTCTAGAATTCCTGTGATTTGTATGGTCTTTACCTTAGAGATCAGGAAAATCCTAAAATGTCATGTGGTACTGTTATGTCACTTTTGAAATTCCAGCTGAAAGTGACATTGCAGCATTTTACCTTCCGAACTTTCACACTGTTGCATAGAGCTAGGCTGGCAACCTTAAACCAACAGCCACTATTTCTCCTCAGTGGCTGCACATATCAGATAACAGCCCACTATATTTTAAGGTTTTGAAGACTTATAAAGCTGTCTTAGGCTCATTCCGCACAT
The DNA here is from genome assembly GCF_021028975.2 of Sphaerodactylus townsendi. NCBI lineage: Eukaryota > Metazoa > Chordata > Lepidosauria > Squamata > Sphaerodactylidae > Sphaerodactylus > Sphaerodactylus townsendi. The sequence goes on from NC_059425.1 coordinate 66,518,640, forward strand.
GCAGAATAATGCACTTTCAAACTGCTTTCAATGCTCTTTGAGGCTGTGCGGAATGGCAAAATCCACTTGCAAACAATTGTTAAAGTGGTTTGAAAACACATTATTTTGCATGTGCGGAAGGGGCCTTAGACTCCAGGAAAGACAGGGTACAATATTTTAGAAATGGACAAAAAGCCATACTATGAGTCACTATGTTCATTGAGCAAGAGCAAACTGTTCTTGCTTCCAAAAATCCTCTCCTTTTAAATTTAATTTTCTTCTTCCATTGTTGAGTCTGGACTCTCCCTACCCTAAGATATATTACACAAATCCCTGTAGGATTGCCTTCAGAATATTACTTTACTTTTAATTTATGATGCTGTTATTCTTTTCAGTGAAAGATTATTAAATAGCCTTAGTGAAAATTGTTGCATACTGAGGCTGTGATGAAATGACATCTTCACCACACAGGTAATAAATACAATTTATAGCTTTAGAAAACAAATCTTTAGTTTGTACTTAGACAGTATTCAGAAGCTACCTTGCAACAGCTTTTGCCAGGTAGGGAAAGGGTGGTAGGACAAGATTCCTGAGTTAATCTTCAGCTGAAGCATTGAATTAGAAAATTTAGTCACAATCCCAACTTGACACAGTTCCTCAACTCTGACCCTTTCACAGTCAGACACAAATTGCTGGGAACTAGGTTCCCATGTATTCCAGGGCCCCGTTTTTATCAGGGTAACATTGCAGGGAAAGTTGGGCCTTCTTCCCCCACCATGCCAACCTAAAATGGTCCCTAGGAGTGTTGTTTGCTCTGTAAAAACAAACAAAGGGTTACAGTAGTCCCCTGTGCATGGTGTGATGTCATATCGGCTGATTATGCACAAGACATCTGCTGCATGATGGGGGTAAATGTGCATTGCCACAGGATTTCTTTTTTAAAAAATGAATCTTCACACACACACACACATATGTATATACACACACAGTCACATACAAAAAGAGAGTGAGACAGAAAGAGAATAAAAAAGCAAAAATCAGAAAGAATAACTGATCATTAAACAAAGAAAACAACAATATAATGGATCTTAATATTCTATAACATATAAACATAATGCAATTTTAAGAGAGAGCCTTTTGTCCCTTATCTAACATTCTGCTCTGATTATTTAATTAGCACCTACTGGTATGCCACAAGATTTGTTGTATGGATGTAGTGGCATATGTCACACTAGAGGACAATATTGCACAGAGCAAACAAAAAAGGGTCCTATGGTACAGAGTGGTAAGTCCCACCGTTGAAGCTCTGATCACAACCTGAGTTCAATCCCAACACAGGACATTGAAAAGCTGGACTAAATATTGCAGAGTTGAAAAGCAGTTGACAGCAGATTGCCAAGCTGCACCCTCACATTTTTTGCAGCAAGTCTGGTTACCTAGTTTGGAGAAGAGAGGGTTAAAGGGTGACATAATAGCCATGTTTAAATATTTGAAAGGGAGTCATGTTGAAGATGGGACAAGATTGTTTTCTGCTGCTCCACTGACTAGGACAAGGAGTAATGGATTCAAGATGCAGGTGAAGAGATTACACCAAAACATTAGGAAGAACATCCTGATGGTAAGGGCTGTTTAACAGTGGAATACACTGCCTTGGAGGGTGGTGGAGTATACTTCTTTAGAGGTTTTTAAACAGATTCTGGATGATCAAATGTCAGGAGTGCTTTGATTTTGTGTTCCTGCATGGCAGGGGCTTGGACTTGATGGCCTTTGTGTTCTCTTCCAGCTCTATGATTCTAAGAATGTAATCCAGAGCAGAGTTACTCCAGTCTAACCCCATTGAAGTCAATGAAGTCAGTGGGCTTAGACTGGAGTAACACTGTTCTGGATTGCACTGTTAAGTCCTTCTGTCATAATAAATAATATATATTTTACATACTCTGCATTACTGTATTAAAAAAAACTTTCCATCTATGATTCAACTGCATTTACTACACATGCAATAATATAAAGTTAATACGTAGTGAACAAGCTTATGCAGTTAGGTGTATTGGAGGTTCATATCTCTGTTTAGGTTCAAAATCCTAATTTGAGGTATCCCTTTTCTGAATCATTTGACAACCTACATTTTCCAACTTTATTAACAGTGCAGTAGTAATTACCTGCCATCACCACTGCACCTTTCATCCATCAATTTGATCAAACGTTTAGCAAACTCTAGCAATTACACAGGGCTTCTTCAACGGCTTCAAGAAGTGAAGAGTGCAAATAGAACACGCTATCACCTACCTCTGCGCTATCCCTTCTCTTCAGAAAAATGAAAGCTGAGAACAATGTACATACATATTTGAGCAGTCAGCCTCTCTTTACATTTGGCTCAGAAGAAAAAAGGATATGGAAATAAAGAGCACTCCCTTACTAACAACTGTGCATTTTATTTTATTTGTTTACTTGTGCAGAGTGGAAACATTCAGAATAAATAATTCAGTCAGCACTTCTAATTTATTGGGGACATAAAATGACTATGCTGGGCCAAACCAGAGTTATTTAAAAGTATCTCAAGGTTTCACAATATGACCACGTCCACAACCCAGGGCACTCTACGTCTGGAAAAAAACCCCCAAGAACTTATATGTGGCCAATATCACTTGTGCTGCATAGCAGAGTCTGTGTCGTACAATAACCTGCTCTGAATTTCCTTAGATTTGAGAGAAATGTATCATGGAGCATGTGGTGGGTGAGATGCCAAGCCTCATTTTGCATTATGATCCTTGGACTGAGAGCCTGTTTTCTTTGCTCTGCACTTCCTAGGGTCAAGCAATATTCTATGTCTTATGAAACTTAAAAAAAAAGAGGATTGTATGCATTCCATGAAGGGAAGCTTCCCTTTAGTATCTCTGGTCTTTTGACTCTGGCATGGATTGGCAATTTGGAAATTGGCAAAGGAAGGGAGAATCTTTTAAAGTTCTCCCTTCTTCTGCAGGAGAGATCAGAGGCCACAATGGAATGGCATGTGTTTATGTTTATGTAGGAGGGCTTTTGCAAAGCTTGTTAAAGAAACTTGTGTTTTGGCAGGAGATAAACTGTTCTGTTATCAGCTTTGGGATGAGTCAGCACAGGATGATAGCATTCTAGTCAGGTTGTTGGTTTGGAAAATGTTGTTAAGAAACCTCATACCAGTCTGGAAGAGAGACTCTGTACTTCAAAATGCTGGTGGATATTTCAGGGAGGAATGTGAAGAAAAAGTTCTGGCAAAATGTGACATCAGCACAATCCATTGTTTCTCCATTTCATCTATTATTATTCCATCTGGCTGGATTTGTATTATTTTGACTTAATGTTGAACATATTACCCTCAGTGTAATTGAAGTAACTGATGTGTAACATTTTTAATAAGAAAATAACTTGTATATTCATTTTGTATGACTTTTTGTGAATCTAATATATATCAGTCATTTGAGATTTTTGTGCTATTTTTGTGCCTATTATACACAGTATAGATTTTTGCTTTTCTCTTTTAGTCTTGATACTGTATGTCCCTTCTCTCCTTTTCTATGTTTATCAGCTATGCAGCAGTCATCAAGCCTGCTGTCTCATGTAGAGCAGCTCTGCACGTTACAAGAAGACATGTGAATACTTTTTGCTTCTGTTTTTGTGTTTCTACTATAAGGAAGAACAAGGAAGCAGTGCATTGTAGTGAACAGAATAATGGTTATTGGAGGTTAGCCTGGTTAGCAAGCATAACATTGGAGAAGATCTGCCACTTGACCTCCCTAGAGGAAGGAGAGGATCAAGTATTATCTTCTATATATATAAAAATGGAACCATGCGTTTGTTGCTTCAAGAATAACCCCGCACCTGCTGGCCCAAACGCACTGCAAATTTCACAGACACTTACTCATTCCCCTTGACTGTGTTCTTACGTACCTCCCGCTGTCAGACAACACACCTGAGCCAGGTAAAACATCTTTTTCCTGGCGCACGAGGCCATGAAGCTGCCTGTGTGTAACTGTCACCCTTAGAATGTTCGTGCCCTTAGAATGTTCAATCAGATGGCCAGATATGAGCAGTGAAAACAGTACATAGGCATTAACTCGAGTGGAAGTGAAACACATGCACACGTTGCCGAGTGAGATGTTAGGTGGGGTTCCCCCCCTCATACGCAGGTACCTTTCACTCTCTGTGCCTCACCCACTACTACCACACAACACACCTACTCTCATACACATTCAGCAGAGGGAGAGGGAAGGGACAGAGGGGGAGGCATGCAAGGGAAGAGAAGTGAGTGCAGGGACAGAGAGTGAGGGATGGCATGCAAGGGAGGGGAGGGAGCAGGCCCAGCATCTGGATATGACCCACCCACTCTAGCAAAGGGAAAGGGGAGGTAGGTAGGGGGAGGGGTGCCATGCAAGGGAAGAGAAGTGAGGGAGGGGAGAGAGTGAAGGGTGGCATGCAAGGGAGGGGAGGGAGGGGACACAGCATTTGGATATGACCCACCCACTCTAGCAAAGGGGAGGTAGATAGGGGGAGGGGTGCCATGCAAGGGAAGAGAAGTGAGGGAGGACGCGGTCACACACATCAATGACATTGCACAGTATCAGCCTGCACGTTTCCATGAGCATGTACTGCTGGCCTCTGCAATTGATTTGCTGCTACTGTCCCTTTCCCATTTCACCATAATAAGCCACAGCAACGTTCGGGTCGAATTTCGAATTTCGAATACCTTTAATGGCATATAAACCGCATATACATCACAAATTTAAAACAAGTTTTACAATTTCAAGCGCATTGATATAACACCGTTTAAAAATTTAGCCACCGCTTCCAACAGATCAAGGTTGTGGCTATTTAAAAGATATATAACCTTCTGATCATCTGTTATGCCTTCACTTCCGTACAGGGAGGGGATTATATGCTTCTTCCTATCTTTCTCATAAAGGGAACAATTCAACAGCATATGAGATACTGTTTCCACAGAACCCATGCCACAGGGGCATTTCCTTTCTTTGTGTGGAATACCAAGATGACGTCCCTGGCTAAAGGAAGAGGGCAAAGCATTACACCTAGCTAAGGTGATTGCTCTGCGCCACCGGGCCTCAACCAGGAGGTAGAGGTACCGGGCTGCAATTAACCTATCCACCGGTATTCCCAGAGAGATCGGGGAACAGGTTTTATTGGCTTCCTCTAGCATCTGTTGGAACTCTCTATCAAAAAGTCTCTTCTTGATAGCCCCATAGACCTCCTGCTCTGTTAGCATCAGCAGGTCCTCTAAGGAAATACCCAGCTCATTGAGTTTGGCTTCGATTTTAGCCCACCATTGGGTTGTGTGGAGGATGGTACGTCCCTGGGATGTGTAGTCCCGTTCATCTCGATTGAAACAGATCCTGGCCCAAAACTTGAATGTTCGACACCAGGCCAGAGTTTCCAGTCGATGCTGACCTGTTTCTAAGCACAGGACCGCATATGGGACAGAATGGGGCAAGCCAAGGATTTTGTACAGAAAGTGCGACTGAATTCTTTCAACCTCTCTGCTCCATGCCCCTATCCAGATGGGAATCCCATAAAGGATTTGTTGGCTCACTTTGGTATTAAATACTCTCAATGCCGCAGGGATGTATCCTCTGCCTTTCCCATAAAGGAAGCGTATGATGGCTGAAGTACTTAATCTAGCGATGGAAATGGCCCGATTCCTATGAGATGTCCAGGAGGCCCTATGATGGTAGGTGAGCCCTAGGTATTTATACGACTGCACCTGCTCAAACCTACTGTGACCTACCCGCCAGATGGTGGCTTTCCATTTATGGGTAAATACCACAATTTTAGATTTATCTAGCAACGTGTGGCTGGTCCCGCTAGTTATCAATAATTATAGTGGATGATTTAAAAAAGCAGAAAAATGTATTGCTTGTGCTTTCTTCTTCTGGAAAAGTGTGAAACTTTTTATAGAGATCATTTAGCCTACCCAGAGCAAAGATTCTGAAGAAATGACCCCTATAGGCAAGTCCAGAATTAAAATGAATAGCTCACACTTTGCAGCCATCCTGTTCAATAAAGTTGGTGAAAAACTCTTACTACAGCAACTGAGCCTTTCTTGGACCTAGATTATACTCTTCAGAGGAGTTTGCTCTGGTTCTTTAAAAAAGAAAAAGAAAAAACACCACTCAGATGAGATCAGAAGCCCTGTCTACATTGCTTGTAATTCCAAGAAAGGAACACATTTGATCATGGTTTTACAGAACAATATCAGCATGCCTTCAAGTTCCCTCCATAGCTGGAGCCAGAAAATTGCTGGTTGCTAAAGCAACCTTGTAAACTGTTGAAATGCAATTAACATAAAGTTTGAAGACATGGTTCTAACACCCAAAGATCTGCAAGCTACATTCAGGTGACAATTCTATGGTACACATTTGTAGTTTTATTAGGCCTTGAGAAAGGATGCTTAACACCCCAGCTAATTAAAAGTGGATCAGTCTATCAGAACAAGGCTTTCTAAAGTGCTTTAATGAACATTTGGCCTTTTAAAATAATCCTCCTGTGCTTTTTCTTAAATTTACAGCAGTTTGTCTAACAACACCATTCAATCAGTGACAGCCACTTTTTTGTGTGCTCCTTTAAAAAGAATATAAAAATAAAGCGAAAGGCACCATTTATTGCATTCTGCATGGAGGAAGAAAGCTGCAAACAAATTTGAAAAATGTACTTTAAACTAACTTTATTTTATCAGATAACAAACCTGTGCTTTCTCAACTCCATGAAACCGCCATTGTGAACAGAACGTGAGAGCATTACAAGTTCTACTTCTGTGTGCAAGTTCTTCTGAAAACCTTTGAGGCAGGCAGGGCAATCCTGAGGGCCCGGACAGCACAGTTAAGCAGCTCCCAATGGAGATATTTATGTGGTGACCAAAAGGAAAATGGAGGGCCTTTTCTTTTATTTGATTCAAATGGCTCCATTTTACCAGCGGCCCACTACAGCATTGGTGTGGGTGGCCAATCATGGGGCCAGAGGCAAAGGGATGGAGTGTAATGACTGAGCCAGCCCAGGAACAAGGGAGCAGGACTAGGCAGATGAGTTATTTTTTCCCACCATAGAACTTGCTGAAGAGCCTGAGTGTGTAAGCAGGCTGCACATTTTTCAAGGTAGAGGCACCAGACTTTCAAGAAGGCTCCAGGTGGTCCTCCTGCTAATAGGATCCAGTCTTGGTGAACTTTGCTTCTGGGGGTGGTGGGAGTCTTGTGGTAAACAAGCTTTAAGTCTTGCGGCAAACAGTGATTAAATATCCTGACGTTGTGGAGCTAAATGGTAACAGTAAGTCCAGTGCACACTGCAGCAGCTAGAAACATTGATGTGAATGTGATATCACTGACTTGTTAAACTTTCATTTGGTCATCACTGCATCACATTTCCATTCAAAACCTGAGTCCTGGTGCTTGCCTTGCCTCCCATACATATTAGCAGTAAAATTACAGAAACTCATTATATTGTTCAGCATTGTGTTCAGCATTGCTATGCGGTGATTCGGCAGCCATAAGGACATATCTGTTCTGCCACTGTTTTATAAAACATGTGGTTTGTCCTTTTTTATTTGGGCTTTCATTATTCATGTGAGTCACAGCTTTTGATGGATAGAATCCAGTTTACTAAAACTGTATTAGCCCTTTGCTATGAATTATAGGAGGGCATCTAAGATTAAGTAGCTTCGGGGGACTGACAACATAAAAGCTGTTTAAACTAAACTAAACTACTGTAGGTGAAATTGCTACAGAAGGGACAAATTCTTTACTGAGGCATAAGAATAGTGTGCATATGTGACCACAGCTAAGTATTTTTTTCACAGTATCCTAAGTTCTATAAAGAGAAAATTTCATGGAAGAAGGATGGCATATTGAAACATTACTTTTTGTTTATGATGGTACACATCAGTATGGAGTACTGGCACCTTTGTAAAGGGGGGGGGGGGCTCCCAAGCCCAAAGGAAGGAATTTGGTGACATCTATGCATTTATGAGTACTGCCACCTTGTTCAAAACAATAAAACACTGATGAATACCCAATAAATATAATAAGGGTTATGCTGAAACTGCACATGACACATGCATATTTCTTCTGAAGTTAACTTAAAAAACTGAGTAAGTCTCAGGAGTGGAAACTGTGGAATTGAGCAAATGGACATTGGAGGAAGAGCCACTTTTCGTGCTTAAAATAGTCCTTTCTTAATTGCTATCTCTAGTGAGAAAACCTTTACATTGGTGTTATATGTATTGAGATTCTCAATGGTGCATTCCACAAAGCTGGGCCATGTTTTTCCTAGGTAAAGGCTGCTGGCAAGGGAGAGAAAGCTTGAGACAGAGGGGCAAAAATGTACGTTGGCTACTTGGTGGGAAGGACATAGATTACCAACTCCAGGTTAGGAAATACCTGGAGATTCGGGAGTGGAACCTAAGAAGGGTAAGGTTTGAGGAGAGGAGGGACCTCAGAAGGGTATAATGCTACAGTCTTCATCCTCCCAAGCAGCCATTTCCTCCATCGGTGCTAGAGTTGCCAATCTCCAGGCAGGAGGTGGAGATCACTCAGAATTACAGCTGCTGTCCAGGTGGCAGAGATTAGTTCCCTTTGAAAGAAAATGGCTGTTTTGGAGGGTAGCATCTATGGCATGATATCCTGCTGAGGTTTTTCCCCTCCCAAGGCTCCATCCCCAAATCTCCAGGAATTTTCCAACCTGGAGCTGGCAGCTCTAAGGAGGAACTGATCTCTGTAGTTAAAAGGTTCACAGTGATTTCAGGACTGCTGCCACTGCTACTGCTGCTCTGTGTGGTGGGAAAGCAGGTGGGTAGGTGGGAGGATGTATTGGGGGCAGAAAGAGACAAGGTGACAAGTATGGAGGAGAGAGAGAGAGAGAGAGAGAGTAACAAAAGGGGTGAGACAGAAGAGAGAAAGAGTGAAAGATTGAAAGAAGTAGGGAGAGAGGGAATGAAGCAAAGGTGGGGGATGGGATAGCTGCTACTGCAAGTTTCTTGCAGATCCCCACTTGTTGTGTGCTATTATTATGCATTTGAATGGGGAAGCTTGCCTCTGGGTCTGAGGGAGAAGCCCCATTAACAACACAAGGCAGGATAATTTCTGGGGTTGTCCCAGTCACTGTACACATGCAATGTAATCCTTATGACTGGAAGCGAGTTGACTCATTAAAATATCTGCTATCATCTGATAGCTTATTATTTATGTCATACTTTCATGCATGTTCTGCTCCCCTTTAAGACTAGGCTACAGGTTGGGTGTGCCATTTGAACCATCCCACATTTGGGTATGCTCATGGTGATACACAGATGGTGGTGATGGCCAGACCTATACAGTGGAACCTTGGTTTTCATTGGTAATCCGTCCGAAAAGAATAGATGAAAACCGAAACCGATGAAAACCAAGGCAAACTTTTCTATAGGAATCAATGTAAATCCAATTAATCCATTCTAGGCACTCCAAAAACATACTAAAACCACATTTTTGGTGAAAAAAAACCAGCGTTTAATGCTGAAAACAGTAACAAACAATAACACTAGGACCAGCTTCAGAGCCAGTGGACCAATGTCGCACCAGAAAGCTGTCCAAACAGGTCTGTTTCTGACGCCTCTTTAAGATTTGTCTGAAATGGGGCAAGACATTGTCATCAAACAAGTTGCAGACACAGCCTGCAACAGCTTTGTCCGGGTGATTTTTCTCCACAAACCCCTGCACCTTACTGCAAATCGATGAAAACCAAGGCAAGTCGATGAAAACCGAGACAAATTTTTCACTGAAAAAATCGATGAAAACCAAAATCAATGAAAACCGAAGGCAATGAAAACCGAGGTTTCACTGTATTTCATTGTCTTAACTCTCTTCATCAGGTGCACTAGTTTACCTTGGTTTAACATAGCCATACTAAGTAATACCTAAATTATATCCCTATTAAGCTACTGTAAAGTATTCTATAGGGGTTGCCCTTGGAGAGTATTCTGAAGCTGTAGAATCTTCCAACTACAACTGAGGATCTCGATGAATAAACTGTTTGCAATTTAATTGATTACCAGTTTATTTCTGGGGTCAGTTAGTGCTAATTTTAAGGATCTGATCTATATATCGTTACCCCTAGGACATCCTTCTCTGTTTATCTTGCCTTGCAAGATTTTTAACATGAGATATAAGACATTGTCGAAGGCAATTACTCAGACTACAGAACTCCCTTTCCAGGAAAATCTCTTAACCATGTGCTTTGACAGATTAAACCTGTACTTTATAGAAAGGTGTTGGGGGTCCTTGGCTAGTTTTAATGATTATCAATGTTTATGCTTGTTCTTTTGATTTTTATTCATACGGCTGTTTATTTCTATTAGTTTTAATCATTTTTGTGAAATATCTTCTGATATTTATATTTTCAATTGTGAGTTTTCACTGTTTTGTTGATTCATTTATTAGCCATCTTGTGAGTGGCTTCACATAAATATTTTAATTAATACATAAATGTTTTGTGGTCTAATTCCTAAAATGTTTCTATCAATTCTGCCATGGATTTAGTTGTTCCTTGTCCATGAAGGAGTGACTGCTGTCTCAAGGGGAAAGTAACGCGATGTAACATTTTCTCAGTGCCATCAGATGTCAATTGGTCACAATACATAAAAACTAGTGGTCTGCCACAGGAAACCCAGGAATAAAGGAAATTTACAGAGAACCAGTTAAAGGGAACTGAAGGAAGAAAGGTTGTAGCTTGTACTTGAAATAATGGGGAACTATATGAAATGTGAATAAATCTTGGTAGAATTGTGTGGCTAACTTCATCATGTACCTTTCATGAACTAGATCCACTTTTGTGACTATTGCAACTTTAAGAAAAAAAAAGATGTTGAAACAGTAGGTAAATCAGGGAGACAATGACAGTGAGCAGAAAATGAACACAATGAATATGCACTTAATTTGGTCCTTTCAGGAAGCTCTTTGCCTCCTGAAGCATTCTTTTCATCCCAAATCATGTCACCAAACCAATATTTGACACAAACCTATGTTTGGAAGAACTATCTATACATTTCTTTGTTATTAATTTGTTATTAGAAGCATCTTTAGAGATCAAGATTGATCTGTTTTGCTAAATGATTTGAACTTTAGCAAAAAGGCTATATATTGAAAAAAAAATCTTGTCAGCCTTTCAGTCTGTTTCACTCACTGCATGCAATAACAAATACACTTTCTTTATATATCATTAGTAAATGTCTCATTATTTAATTTAATTTGCAGAAGGATCTTGGGGAACCTATTTAGACCAGGGAAAAGAAAAAATGTATCACTGGGTGCTTTTGTACTATTTGTTGAAGGCAGTTCAGTCAGCATTGTCCCTTGGCCACAAAACATAATGCTAAATAATGAGGCTTTTAAGTCCTGATTCAGAAAGGTCACATGGATTAGGATAGACTTTAAAAATGTTGTTATCTGTAGCCTGACTGCTCGGATGCAGTCAACAGCCAAATGAAGCCCATGGGTGGAGCTTTGTTCATCCTATGTCTATTAACATACAGGAAGGTAATAAGGGCTGATTGTTGAGAATAGAAAGTGTCTGGATGGTTTAGTAATTGGGGTGATAACAGGAAACGTGAGAGTGAGTGGGCTCCGGCAATACCTTTTCATTTTACTTGTGGGAAGGCAGAATCATGGGTATTCTCTGGCTCTTGCAGTTTTGCTCGGAGCAAAGGTCAGAAACAATAAGAAAGGAAGAAAGAAGTTACTCGTGCAGCTGAATCCCATTTGGTGCTTTTGGCTTATTTCTGTACTTGCTCTGCATCTGTGATGTTGCCGAACTAGCTGCATGGTGGGGGCACCAGCCTGTGCTTATGCTGTACTTGAGAACTTTACCCACTTCTGAAGAAACTGGTATAATAACCAAAAGTCCTTTTCCGTGTGTGGATTTCTATTTATAATGCTTGATGTTGGATAAAGCCAAGCTTCATTTGAGCCAGGTCTTAACCTTGATTCTAGTTTCCAGTGCTAAAGGTCAGCCCAGCAATATCTGAGTAGTAGGACTTGTCAGGATCCAGAAAGTCACCAGCCACTTTAAAAAGCTGACACCCATGGGATAATACTGAAAAGAAAAATGGTTTTGTAAACATTTTTCTTCCCTTGTTACATTTGCTAATTTTTCAGCTGGATGCACAAAAGGAGTCAAAAAGTGTTTGTGGTCTGTACAGCTGCACACACACACACAGCCTGCCAACTTGACTGCTTCCCTGGGGCCAATTACATCTCCACCTTGCCTGTTCTCAGTACTCTTAATAGACGATTTGTATCTCTGATTGGCTGGAGCTTTGACAACGTTTTTTGAAAAAATATCCTGCTTTCTTCCTAGAAACTCATCACTAGGTCAGTTCCATCTGACTGGGCAACAAAGTCACTGAGGGCAAACAACATTCCCCTATGAATACTTCGTATGGGGGTGGGTGGGGGATAAATAATGGTTCCAAAGCAGAAGCTTTGTGTCTAGATCACAAAATAGATGAGAGGATGGAGGAATCTGAAAAAGAATTCACTGTCCATTTTTGCATTGACAACATTCAGCTTAGTTCTTGCTCTTTTTCAGCTTCCCTGGTGGGACTGTTGGGCTCTGACTACCTAGCAGAAATATCAAACAACTCCAAACCCAAAAGGAAATACTACTTAGATTTAATGCTGTGATGAAAGTCTCAAACTTAAAGTGTCATAACCATCTAATATCACTTTGGACATGTAAGCCACATCTATATATTATATACAATATACAAAACTAGAGATGCAGCATAGGTACTGACAACTATAATGGTATACCAGGTCCCGAGTCTATAAATATCCACAGTATCATGCTCAGAAGATCCTAGCAACAAAGTGTAAAGCAGAAGTACAAGATGGTCGGTCATTAAATATTCTCGTTTCGGTAGGTCTTGCCCCTTCATCGGCTTTTCTTGTCAGTTTCAGTGCTTCCCTTTTATCTTGTGGAGCATCTATTGTGCTGTATGATGTATGCACAACTGGCAAAAAAAGCAGATGAAGGGGAAGGACTCTACCAAAACGAGAATATTTCATGACCGGCAATCTTATACTAATTTACATGTTGGGTGCTAGGATCTTCTGAGTGTGAAACTGTGGATGTTTATAGATTCAGGACCTAGTATACTGTTATTGTTGTCAGTACATATTCTGTGTCTCTAGCTTTGTATATTGTAGATGTGGTTTATATAACCAGTGTTATATTAAATGGTCATGGCACTTTAAGTTTCATTATAGCATTAAATATAAGTAGCATTTCCTTTTGAATTTGGAGTTGGTTTATATTTATGGTTGGTGTTCATATCAGAACCTGGTTCTGTGTTGGGTGGTTTTTCTAGTCACCTCCAATGGGGATCCATCTGAGTCTTTAACTCAACTGCCTTAAAAACTATTTGTAACATGGACCTAACATTAGGAATGTTTCTGCCAACATAATTTAATAATTTCTCCCCTGATTTTTAGTTCTGACTTATCTGACCTTGTTTTTAAAATGGAAACAATGTAGTAAGAATCTTCCTTTGTTTCTTAAGCTTGCCAACTCCTGCTTGGGAAATACCTGGAGGTTTGGGGTTGGAGCTTGGAGAGGGTGGAGTTTGCGGAGGGAAGGGAAGGGTATAATGCCATACAAGTTTGCTTTCCAAAGCAGCTGTTTTCTCCAGTGGAAGTTTATCACAGAAGAAATTTACCTTTATTGCCTGGAGATCAGTTATAATTTCTGGAGACCTCTGGTTCTCCCCCCGCCCCCCCAGAGGTTAGCAGCTCTAGGTGGGGTGTCTTATTAAAGTGCATTCGCACATATGTGCATTGATAAAGCATGCCAAAAATCTTGATGTAACTACATATAATTGTATCCAGTTCATTTTGTATGCTGTTTTACCCATGAGCAGGAATTCATATAAGAATTAGTAAATCACCCCACAAAAACCATATTGAAGCAGTCAAATGTATGATCATATGAAGGTGGATATAAGGAATTGAAGGGTGTGGTAAACTGCTTGAATTGTGCCATTATCTCAGAAATTCTAATGGCACTGGAATTCAGAAGGAGTGGAATTTGGAGTAGAGCAAACCCCTAGAGTGATAAGGAAATGAAACTTGGACACCTACTCATTTCTGTGTAGTTTCATAAGGTTGTCATGAAAAGAAACTTGGTGGGCGGGGGCAGGGGGAGAGAGCCATGTATGTTTTGCTGGGGGTGGAACGTGTTTTGTGAGCTGGTGCAAAAATCATTGTTTGGTCGTGGTGGGGGAGGGTTTGTGTGTTTGGCCCGGGGGGGTGCCAAACTCAGGTTTTGTCCCCGGGCTCCAGTTTGCCTAGATATGCCTCTGCAAGGGAGCATTCTCTGTGGCTGCTGCAGAAACTGGAGTCTAAGTTGTTAGGGCAGAAATACACTTTACACTCAACATGGGTTGCTGCACAATACCAGCATCCCTTGCTAGAATCAGAGTCTGTGCATTTGTCATCAGATTATGCATTCCTCCATTCCTGCACAGCCACACAGCCAATAAAGGGGAGTTCTGTCTTTTTAGGTAACATTTTGCTAATTAGAAGGGTTTTAGATTTAGAGAAGTAGCGGAAACTCAACACCACTAAATATCAGTGGAAACTTGCTGTATGATTGCCTTTTGTAGTTTGCAAAATGTAAACTGAAAGCCCCAATAATATGTTAAGAGAGATGGATATATAATAGCCACACTGTGGAGCAGTTTTTGTCTTTAAAATTGTCCTAGCATTGTCCACATTCCAGCATATATTCTTTAAAGATCTGAACAGAAGTGAGGTTGTAGCAATTCTTAATCTATTCTCAGTCAGTGTGTTTGTCTATAAATCTTTTGGATTTTTCTAACTTCTACCAAAGCTATTTAATTAGAAACTGCTGTTGGAAATCAAGCCATCCCTCCTGCCACACATACACATACCCCATTTATCATTGATGTCATGAACACTGGTGAAAACATTAATATCTTAACCTAGTCAAGTGGGGCATTTGTTAATCATGCTGGAGGCAAAGAGACAGCCACAGTCCATGAATCTGCACCCACGCTGGTTTTGAAGGGTCATTGGTGATCATCACTGTTTTCTCTGCATGTTAACCAGATTAAATGTATTTAGAAGAAATATATGGAATATGTGTAAGCCATAACAACTTCTGTAGAAGTTTTTACAACTTTTTACCCCTTCTGGCTAGAGCAAATGCTAAAGATTTATAGTCCTAAGAAGGGTGGGTGTGCAGAAATGTACGTACATTAAAGTATTAATTGTAGTAAGTTTATTGTTGTTGATGATGATTGAATTTAAAACATGGTCTAATTGCATCCTGGGCAGTCTATGGTGGTTTCCACACAGCCCAATATAATGGGCTGAGGAAGCTATTTCTCCTGTTTTGGGGAATAACTTTTCACAGGGGAAGAACTTTTCAGCCCATTATCTTTCCCTCAACCCGGGTTTTACAAAAATCACTAAAGTAGCCACCTCTTTGGAGAACCCGGTAGAAGTCCCCCCAAGCGAACAGCATGGAAGCAGCTTCCACTTACTTTTTCCACCTGCCACCCAATTTTTGTGCCTCCCTGCAATGGCCCACACACTTACTTTAGTTTCTGCAGCAATCCACCCTTGCAGGAGGTCATTCTATCTGCCTTTCTTCTTTTCACAGTTCACCAAGCACAGTTCAGAGTTCACCAAGCACAGGGGGGTGGGATGGGGTATTGTTCTGTGACTGAGCTCCCTTTACATGTCCCAAACATTTTGGGGGGGAGGGGTATTTCTTTTTTTAAAATTTATTTTGGATGATACACGTTCCTTAAGGGGGAAAAAGTGTTCTTGTGCAAAGGAGCCACAGCAACCCAGACTGTTTGCAATCGTTTCCTTGAGAGGTGAAATTGCCAGTGTGAAGGCAAACAGGGGAAAATGTGTTCATTAATAATGAGTTACACATGTTATTAGTGTGCTGGGCATAAACTCATGCCGTGATCATCATTGATCCTGAGGAATACATATGCAATTAGGAGCACGTGTTGCACATTGCTGCCTAACCAGTCACTGTTCTGAATGCCACTACTCTGCAAACAGAACAGGAAATAAAGTTTGGATTTACATTGTAAACTAGTCAACATATTTTCAAATATCTTGTCTACAAAAATGGAAACTATCTCTGCATATAACCCCAAAAACATCAGTGGGTTTTAGTACATCAGTGACATTGTGAGTTCAGTCGATAAGAGAGGATGATGAATTTCATTAGGTGTTTGGTTGCTGAGGGTTATGTTACATGCAAGTGACTCCACACAGAAGCTGTGTGAAATGATTAAAAATGGCTTGTCAGTAAAAGTGGATTGGCTCGGTTAAAGAATCTTGCAAGCCATGTTCAAGTAGCTCCTCCTCAAAACAGTCACCACGAGAAAACATCTTTCAGCCAGTTCCATGTCACTGCCATAATGTGTGAAGTGGTCTTGACAAAGAATGCACAATATCTGTCTGTTAACTGACTGAAGGACATTCCTCCTCCTGATCATTGTAAATGCTGCAGATCATCAATTCAGTTGTTGTGCCAAACATATTGAAAATTTACTGCTTCAGCAAACCTTCCTGCTAGTAAATATGCTTGCTAGAATATTTGGAGGAAACAAATACAAAAGAGGTGTGAATGAGCAGTTGTAGCAAGTTCATCTTAAAATGTGAATTCATTTTTATGAGCACTTTCAGCGTCTAAGCCCAATATGAAGGCGAGGCTCTCTCGGTTGTGCACAATGGTACTATAAATCTCATGAAGACAAGCACCCTGTAAAAAGAAATTGTTGCTTTCTGGATTTAAGCTGGAAGTATACGAAGGCTTTCTGATCACAGCAGCACTGGCAAACGCAGGGGGGAAATGAACTATAATAATGGGAAACAAAAGAAAGCCATGAAATAACAACAAAATCACACCTATTTGTAGAAAAAATGGAAAGACAAAAGGTATAAGTTGAACAGTATTTTATCCAAGGTACAGATGCTATGTGAATCTCAGTCACATATCGGGCCTTTCCCCACTTTCGTCCTTCCCCTCTATGCCACGCGCTGCTTTCAGCGTGCAGCATCCCAGGCGCGTGCCCGGCCGTCCCCACGGCATCAAAAGGCGCCGTTGAGAAGAGCGCCTGGGATGCTGCGCGCTGAGGGGCGCGACAGCAGCAGCTTCGGGGTGGCTGCGCTGTCGCCGCCCCTCTCAGTGGGGAGTGCCGAGGGACCCCGCACTACTTTCCTCGAGTAGCGCGGGGCTTAAGGGAAGTGGGGAAAGGCCCATAGTTAAGGGTGGGGAATCTCCATAGACTTCAAATGATGGGTTTTGGATGGATTCATTATCTGTGTCTATTGCTCTTTAAGCCCATTTAAGTGCATTTAAGAATGTAAAATGGTGTACTTAAGGAGAAATCTGTTTGTGATTATATTTTTAAGATATCATAAATCAATTAATTAAAATTATAAAACCTAAAACCCTGCTTTGTCCTAGAACTACCACCGGAGGAATAGTCTTGAAGGACTTGAAAGACTCATTTTTCACCCACTTGACTTTTTAAAAATTTCAGTAGAGTTCTCAGATTTGTTGTTTGAAACTAGAAGAAACTATCCATCTTATCAATCCACATCTTGAAAGAACTTGCTTTTATCTTAAGTATTAACAACATTACAAATTTAATCAATGTCAAGAAATGTCAGATCAAAATATATTAAAAAATCTTTTATCTAGCACAGGAATCCAGTTTCTAACACTTAAAAAAAACCTGACAATACTGGACCACACAAGGCTATATTTTTAAAATAGGGGAACCAGGTTTAAAACTTATAATGAATTTGTCCATCTGGTGGTGAAATTAAGTTGATGGTAAGCAGTGGAGGAATCCATGAAGCTGCCTTATACTGAGCCAGACCACTGATTTATCAAGATCAGTATTGTCTTCTCTCACTGACAGTAGCTTGCTAGAGTCTTTTACATCACCTTCTACCTGATCCTCTTCACTGCAGGTGCCCTGGATTGAACCTGGGATGCAAAGCAGATGAGCTAAGCACAAGAAGGAGTAGTAGTAGTAGTTTGGATTTATATCCTCCCTTTCTCTCCTGCAGGAGACTCAAAGGGGCTTACAATCTCCTTGCCCTTCCCCCCTCACAACAAACACCCTGTGGGGTGGGTGGGGCTGAGAGAGCTCCGAAAAGCTGTGACTAGCTCAAGGTCACCCAGCTGGCGTGTGTGGGAGTGCACAGGCTAATCTGAATTCCCCAGATAAGCCTCCACAGCTCAAGCGGTAGAGCGGGGGATCAAACCCGGTTCCTCCAGATGCACCTGCTCTTAATCACTACACCACTGCTGGAATGGGCGGGTGATTTTGTCATACACAATTCAGTGCCCAGCTCAGTGTTTTACCTACTCACCTCTTTAAGCCTTTTGTGCTTAACCCCCAATGTAAATCCAAATAGGGAAAATAGAAATAAACTTTGAGGGTTAGAAGTAAATGGGAGAGCAGATAAACAGTAGGATTAGTAATGAGTAACCATACTGAGGAACTATTAGGAACTGAAACTCCAGCTACCGACCACCACAAGTCCTCTGGATTTCAGAAGGCACAATTGGCACATTGAGGATATTTTTCTTTGTAACACGGAGGGTTATTACGGGTTCTTAGAAAATTCTGTCTCATCATCCATATGGAATAGCATGTATATGAGGAAGAAAACTATAGAGAGTCATGTAGAGATTTCAAGAAGCACACCAGGGATGTTTACCATCCTTATTTTCTGGCACCATCCATTTTGTGTTAAAATTAAAACAGCACAAGTGAAAAAAGGAAAAGGAGAAAATGATCATTCCATTTTGAAAATGACTCTAACAGCTACCTGATGTTTCATAAAATAGATGGAATCTGAGATTGCTAATAGAAAATAGTCCTCCCCCCCTTTTAGATATCTGTGCTGGATACTTAGTAAGTCTACCAGCTTTACAATCTCTACAGCACAAATTTTATTGGTAGTGCACAGAAAAAATATATGAGGATGTCAGCAGTAGACACAAAATCTCATTAGTAATGGCAAACTTCTCTCTCAGGCTCACTTCTGTTTCTATTCCATTTTGGTGCTTTTCCTTGAAATGACTTTCAAGAAAGGATTGCAGAAATTGTGAAAAAGTAACATTTTTACTATCTCCTTTACAGTTCACTACCATCATAGGCAGCCCAGTCCGAAGGTAGAGCAGCAGCCAAGGACAGTGTCACGGTGCTGCCTCCAGAGGGGGAATCAGCAGCATGAGCGCCAGAGGGGAGAGAGGAAACACTCACCTCTCTCCAGGTAGCCCATTCTTCCTAATGACTTATACCATGCTTTTGCATGCATAAGTCTGCACTGCTGGGAGGGGGTGTTCCCAGGCTGAAAGTGCATTGGGAGCTGACTAAAATCAGCTCCACCTCCAGGAATTTCTCCGATATGTTACCCAAAGTGCTGGGGTCTGTCCCTTTTAGAGTGGGGAATTAGCGAAGGGCAGACCTTGTTTAATGAGAAGTTGGACAATCTTGGAATCTTGGTTACCCAAGTTTATGCAAGAAATCTGCAGGAGAGCAAAGTACAGTTTTATTAAAAGGTAAAAATAATAATTGAACCATAATCAATACAATACAATAATCAATACAATAATCAATTGTATAACACAATAATCAAAGTGGCAGAACACATACACAGCCCTAAGATATAGAGTTGAGTGGATGGGTTTGGAAAAGCAAAGGGATTTGGGAATTGAACCGGCGATATTACCTGTTCCTGGAGGTGATTGGTCCGATGAACAGAGCCTAGCAACCCACACTATGCTCCGATAGAAGAAAAAAAATGCTTTGGGGACAATATCAACAAAGAGGTCTCCAAAGATATTAAACACTGAGTGTTCTGAGAGGAGGCTAGTTATAAGGGAAAATGGGCCTTCAGAGGTATGCAGTGTGACCCTTAATCTCCCAAAGCAAAGGGAAGCCTTGTCTTTCTGGGGAAAGACAAGAAAGACAAGAAAGAACATAAACGTAAGTGTTGGATAGTTAATCTAATGGTTTGACCACTTGCCTTAATAGGTTAAGCTCAGGAATGCCCAATGGTGGGAAAAGAGCTGACTTAATCACAGCTGTAAAACAATGGCAATGCAGGTAAGGCGGTCTTGGAAAGAAGTTAGTCAGAGGAAGAAACTAAGATTAGTATTGTGCTGGCAGGAACATCTTGGAGCAATCACATTAGCACACTCTTTGTCTCAGTGAGGCAGCTAGACCAGGGCTGGAGGTGGAAATGGGACCTTCCAACTGAAGGCATTGTCTTGCCTTATTTCCTTTAGGAAGGGGGTGAGGCATGTATTTTACAAGGGAGATGTAGGCGAGGGCAAGTCCAGGCACGTTTTTCTGTTCTAGTGGGTATACTGAGCCAATGCAGAAAATGACACCTTGGCACTTCACTGCTAGGCACCCCAAGGATTGGCAGGATGGGCAAAGACAGGGCTCCCCCAACCATAGAACACTGATGCAGGCATTTGTAATGGTAGCCAGCTGCTGAAGGGACTAGCTTATGGGTTTGGGTGCCACTGTGGTTGGCTGCCGAGATAAGCCCCTCAGAGTGGTGGCCATGTCACTGTACATAAGGTGGTGGTGTGGATGCCAGCACAACCCTTCCACTGCTTCCACAGCTGCTTTAGCTCCGCCCCCTTTGAACTGCATAGTAACTCCGACCACACCACAGCTGCCCCTTTTCCTTTGCAGTGGGAAGGGATATTGACATCTTTCTCTCTCTAGTCTCCACTCCATCATATGCAACAGCAGCATTCTATATGCAAGAAGCACTGAAGAACAATGTTCCCTCATGCCTAGGCTGCTGATCTTGCAGTCTTTCTTTATTTCATTTATACTCCACTTTTCTCTCCAATGGGGATCCAAAGTGGCTGACAACATTTTCCACTTCTCCATATTATCCTCAAGCAACTCTGTGAAGCCACATTGAAAAGCCTCATTCAGCAATTAGGATGAAGATAAGACCCGGCCAGTAGGTAGGAGAAAAAAGAACAAGGTGAAAGAGACAGAAGTTTATTTGACCTATTAGATCCCAAAGTATTTCACTATAAAAGATCTTAAAGACACCCATTTAACCCCTAAAGGACTGCAGATCTTACAAATCCTTAGTCACTATGATCTGATCTTTGAGATCTTTATCTTCCTACACTTGTTAGGTCATTGTGACTAATTGTGTTTGAGATCATCAGTCCTTTTAGGGTTAAATGGATGTCTAGATTTCTTGTATCATAACTGGTTATGAATTATACTGAACTCTACCCACCATATCCATTGCTCCAAGATGGGAGCCAGAGATGTTTCTGCTTAAGGAATGCCACATTTATCTACTTTTCAGAATTGACCCTGAATTAAAGTTTTCTTTGAGTTCACTTATCTTTTTCAGTTTATATATGGTTTCAGGTTATAAACTGTCCAATTTTTTTTTATCACACCGAGAATATGTGAGGTTCTTTATACCATGCTCAGAGTTTGTTTTACATTTATATATATACTAGCGTGGCCCCGCCACGCGTTGCTGTGGCTTATTGTGGTGAAATGGGAAAGGAACAGTAGCAGCAAATCAATTGCAGAGGCCAGCAGTACAAGCTCATGCAAACATACAGCCTGATACTGTGCGATGTCAGTGATGTGTGTGCTCGCATTCCTTGGGGGGGGGATGGAAAGGCACCCCTCCCACACATCTAGGCTGGCTGGTCATGATCCTTTACCTGGGAGTAAGTTTGGTTGGTGGCAATGGGTGTCGCTTCTGAGGAAACCCTCTGACGGGTGCGACGCAGCCATTCAAAGTATGTCATGGTTGCTATACTGAGCTTACTCCTGAGTAATGCGTGCCTGGTTTTCTTAACTGTAACTGCAGTATTCAGGGAATCTAGGGTGCCTGGCCCCTCCCTCCCATCCCTCAAAAGTCGCCCCTCACTCTCTTCCCTCCCTCCCTTCTCTTCCTTTGCATGCCACCCCTCCCCCTCCCTCCCTTCCCTTTCCCTCCGCTAGGGTGGGTGGGTCATATCAAGATGTAGGGCCCCCTGCCCCCCCTCCCTTGCATGCCACAGCTCACTGTCTCCCCTCTCTCACTTCTCTTCCCTTGCATGCCTCCCCCAACGTCCCTTTCCTCTCCCTCCCTCTCTTCCCTTGCATGCCACCCAGTGGTGGGATCCAAAAATTTTAGTAACAGGTTCCCATGGTGGTGGGATTCAAACTGTGGCGTAGCGCCAATGGAGCTGGGCAGGGCACGACGGGGGCGTGGCCGGTTATTCCAGGGGCGGGGCATTCCTGGGCGGGGCTGTGGCAAGGACGCAGCCACTGCACCAGTCCATGGGTGGGAAACGAATGCACACAGGCGCAAGCTGCCATGCACACCGGTGCACCTCCTGCTAGACTGCTTCAAGTTCTGCGCGCTACTTCTGAGAGGAGGGGCATAACTAAGGCAAAAATCACTTGGCAAAATCACCAATTAGTAACCCCCTCTCGGCACACACAAATAATTAGTAACCTACTCTCGGGAACCTGTGAGAACCTGCTGGATCCCATCTCTGAAGCCACCCCTCCCTCTCAGTGGCAGTGGAGGTTAAGAGCTCGTGTATCTAATCTGGAGGAACCGGGTTTGATTCTCCGTTCTGCCGCCTGAGCTGTGGAGGCTTATCTGGGGAATTCAGATTAGCCTGTACACTCCCACACATGCCAGCTGGGTGACCTTGGGCTAGTCACAGCTTCTCGGAGCTCTCTCAGCCCCACCTACCTCACAGGGTGTTTGTTGTGAGGGGGGAAGGGCAAGGAGATTGTTAGCCCCTTTGAGTCTCCTACAGGAGAGAAAGGGGGGGATATAAATCCAAACTCCTCCTCCTCCTCCTCCTCCTCCTCTTCTCCTCCTCCTCCTCCTCCTCCTCCTCCTCCTCCTCCTCCCCCTCGTGTGTATGTGTGTGTATGTGTTTCACTTCCACTCGAGTTACTGCATAGGTGCTGTTTTCACTGCTCATCTCTGGCCATCTGAGTGAACATTCTAAGCAGCACGAACATTCTAAAAGTGACAGTTACACACAGGCATGTCCTTTACCAGGGAGCGCTAGGAA
The DNA here is from genome assembly GCF_021028975.2 of Sphaerodactylus townsendi. Classification (NCBI taxonomy): domain Eukaryota; kingdom Metazoa; phylum Chordata; class Lepidosauria; order Squamata; family Sphaerodactylidae; genus Sphaerodactylus; species Sphaerodactylus townsendi. The sequence goes on from NC_059425.1 coordinate 66,541,779, forward strand.
AAAGGCATTTTACCTGGGCCAGGTATGAAATTTCAGGTATGTGAACATCTAAAAACACTCTCGCCTGACTGACTATAGTGGCTGGGAATTTTCAGAGGAATTGGCCCAGCAGTTACTGAGGTACCCTGTCATCAACACATACACGGAAAGCTTTTTATATATATAGATATATATGGGTTTTTAATCAAATAATGTATGTTTATTCTAAACAATGTAACATTGATGTAATTGTATCTATTTTATCTTTGTTTTATTAGATCCCTTTATGAAATTTGTAACAAAACACATTGGGATCTTAAAGGTCAAATAAACCTCTCTCCTTTACACCTTGTACTTTTTTTTTCAAAAGCCACCTGGCAAACTTCCATAGCAGAGTGAAGATTTGAACCCAGGATTTTTGGATCTTAGGCGGATTCCACATGGGCCAAAAACAGCGGTGCGAAAACGGTGTAAAACTGTTTAAAATGGTGTAAAAGGGTTTACACAGTTTTCACACCGTTTCCACACTACTGTTTTTGGTCCATGTGGAATCCACCTTAGTCTGACTCTCTAATATACTGGCTGTGGTTTGATTGCTCCCATGAAGGAACAGAGAAACTATGCTGTTGTCACCACTGCTACTGTTGCCCTACTCCGAGCCCTTCTCTCCATTCAGAAGCAGTAAATTTCTGAGAAGCAGAATGTTGGTCTAGAATGGACCATTGATCAGTTTTCGCCGGGCTCTTCTTATGTTCAAGTTCTTATATTAAGTCTAAGACCCTTTCTGCACATGTCACCTAAAACATTTGCAGAATATTTGCAAGATGTTTTTTGTCTAACCACCCCCCACCCCCCTTTGTTCCCACTTACCCCCTTGAAACATTTCATGGCTGCTGTGCGGGTTTCTTTTCTTTTCTTTTTTTGGCTATTTGTAGAATTGATGCTCTTAAGATTCAGTGCATGAGTTCTGTGTTGCTGTGTGTAATCAATGCTTCAAAGACTTAACCTTTTTTTTAAAGCTACAGAAATGCAGAACTCAGTGAAATCATTGTCAAAGGGGTTTCAGATAAAACTTTCCAGGCTGGAAATAAAATGTTTTTGGGAACATTTGGTAGAAAAACAATGGGGAACTCCATGGAAAAACATTTCATTTCCTGCCTCAAAATGTTTTTAAAAGTTTGTGTGGAACAGGCCTATGTTTGTGGGGAGAGAGGGAAGTTTGGTAGTGGGGAAAACCCAGTATAAGGTGTGATGCACAGCTTATACCATAACTTCTGAGGCTGAGGAATAATATTTGTCTCCAAATATAAATGTGTTCAGGTTGAACCATATTGGCTTCTAGTGTCTCATCTCTTTTGAACTCATAGTTGCAGTACCATTCTTTGATAATCTACAGCAGTGGGGCTACAGCACTATGGATATGGGGTTCCCTCTGTCTGAAACTTGCTATAGAAATGCTGGCACTTTACATGATACAATGAACTCTTTGTACTCACAGGAGTTTCTGATATATCTTTATCCACTGTGCTATGTGCCAAACCATTCTGAAACTTAGGGGTTCAAGCAAACCATTCTGAAACTTATGTTCAAGCAAACAAGGATCAAGGGATGTGACTGTTCAGAGAGAAATAATAAAATGTCTTTGATACAAATGTGTGTCTTCATGCACACCTGTCTGTTTCAGGAAATGGTCTGTATATTCCTGGGCTTAAAAAATAGACCTGTCAACCAGGGAGCCTACCAGTGATGTTTGCAATATAAGGCAGTTATTTAGGATGATTGCTAAAAAGGTGAGACTGAAAGATAGTGCCTGCATTGTACCTACTTGGGAGTAGGTTTGGGTTACTGGGTCTTTGATGGTTAAATGATGCTGAAGAATATGATAGATGAATCACTGTTTTTTTTAAAAAAAGAATCAAAATTTTGCAGAAGTAGGACCATTCCACTAATGAGCCATTCCAAAGACTAGCGACACTTATTATCCTGAGGTAATCATAAACCAAAGAGAGTAACTTGGAAATGTTCATAATTCTACTTCCAAAAGCTCAGTTAATCTTCAAGGGATGTGTGTGACACCATTTTATATACCATGTGAAGAACACACTGAGCCCCTGAAGTGTATGAGTTTGAAGTATTTCCTCATTGAGACACAGACGGTATCAGCAGCCTTCCATCTTTACTGCTTGTGCCCCGCCAGGCTTGTTTCATCAGCCCCGAGGCTGTTTAAATCATACCTCTATCGTTCCTGTGAGAAGGCATACAGTTAATAGTCTTTCTGAAAATACATTGGAGTAAAGTTGAATATATTTTAAAGTTTTTATTTCCATTCTTTAAAACCTTAACTGCTGCCTCCACTGATATACCGCCTGAAAGCATTGTCCTATAGCTAAAAAAAACATTGTATGCTCCCTGACTGTCCTCTTTATTCTTTAATTCTCTTTCCCTTTGAAATATGATCGTCTTTGTTCTTTTCTGTTCCTACTCAACACACACACACACACACATTATACATTCAAATACACACAGGTATTTGCTATTTATTTAACTTAAGCTAATTTCACTTCTGACTGGGGTTACTTTGCATTTTTTCCTCTTGCCAACACTATCTGGGGCATTAATAGATGACTTGTCAGAATAACGCTAATATATACTTAAGGAGTTACTAAAATAATACAGCAAGTTATTGAACTATAAACATTTTTAAAAGCTAATTTAAATGTTTTACTGAAATAAAATGATGCAAGAGGGCAAGAAGCTCTAAAAATAAATTTATTGTGCTCACCAGTAGATACTTTAAGAAGTAAGATGCTATTCTCTCTTCCTTATTAAATCAGTCTCATACTTTCTTGCCTCTCTTCCCGCTCCCTTCTGGGCTTATCTGAAAGCAGCAGTGAGGTTACAAAGGATCTCCAAACACTGTTCCCAGAAGTCATGGAGCCCCTTGGAAACTCATTAGACATCCTGAATGAGAAGATCAGTAATGCAGGACATGCAGTGGTGGGATCCAAAAATTTTAATAACAGGTTCCGATGGTGGTGGGATTCAAACAGTGGCGCCGCCGCACACATGCACCTCCAGTCCTTATTGGGCAGGGAGGTTGCTTTAGTAACCCCTTCTCGGCACTCAGAAAAAATTAGTAACCACTTCTAGAGAAGGGGTGAGAACTGGTTGGATCCCACCTCTGAGGACCTGCTTCCTTGAACAATAGAATGCCCACCCATCCCTTCCCCTGAAAAGCATGACTACAAGAAGTGATGCATATGTCAGGTCATGCAAGGTCATGGTGATGCCAAAGGACTTTTTCAGTTCCTCACATGAGCCAAAAGAACACGTTACAATATGCCCCAGAATCCTTTTTATAAGGATTATTGTGGAAGATACTTAAAGAACCCTTGGCAAACAATAATTTGCAAATATTATCTGGGTATGCTTTTACTGCTACAGGTTTGCTCACTTTTATCACTTAGTCTAAAATTCTGGGTGGAGCCAATCTTAACCTTTTATTACCAGTAATGAACTTCCTGTCTCCTGTTTTTGTGGCCAGCCAGCCTAATTTCCACTCCATGCACCTGGTCTGCTGGCTCCAAGCATTTCCATAATGGCACTTGGTACACATTTTGTTTTACATAGTTATTGAGCTAGAGCAGTGCCATCTGAAATGGTGCAAATATGTCATGCTCTAGAGCAGAGATGGCAAACCTATGACATGTGTCAAAGGTGACATGTCAAGACATTTTGAATGACACTCCAGCATTCATAAACACCTGACAACTATTCTCTTTGTGTTAGTTTAAGTCATTTTTGTAATTATTTGACATTTCTTTATATAATGCATTGCGCCAAACATAATTGGACCATATTTTTAAAACTAACTGAATATGTAAAGAATTTTTACTCTCTTGCTCCAGACAGGGGGGTGGGGGAAAGTGACACACCAGCAGAGTCAAGTTTGGAATTTTCTGAATTTTTGGCCCCTTCTGCACACACAAAATAATGCATTTTCAAACCACTTTCACAACTGTTTGCAAGTGGATTTTGCCATTCCGCACAGCTTCAAAGAGCACTGAAAGCAGTTTGAAAGAGCATTATTCTGCATATGCGGAATGAGCCTTTGTCATGCCAAGCCCAGAAGGTTCGCCATCACTGCTCAAGCATAATTGTTATGTGTAGTGTATATTCTGAATACTAGTGGACATCCAAATGTCTAGATCCTGAAAGGTATGAATTGTAGGGCTCAGAATGGTTCTGTTACCTGACATTTCACAGGGTTTATCGATCTAGATTTCTGAAGCTGATCCCAAATTGAAGATTCAAATTTCTCAGGTTCTATCAGGTTTCTGCAACATTATAAAGACTTCCAAGTTAAATATCCCTGATGGTTCCAGAGGTGATAGTAAGCATTTTATTCGAGTACCAGTAATTATTTAGTGGCTTGGGAATATATTAGAATATTAGCTCCATTTCTATATTTACAATGCAGCTTCATTTTTAATTGTGTTATTTGCCTTGAGCCAATGGGTTAGCAAGATGGAAACACTTTTAAATAAAATCTTTCTACTTGTTCTCTCTCTCATCCTTACATGTCACTTGTAATCCTGAACACTTGCCTAGCAGTAAGTCTTTCTGAAATCAATAGTACTCATTTCTCTGTACAAGCCCTTCCCTGCACAACTTTAGGAATGTGAAAACTTAGAGTATATACATGCTTGCTCACAAAATAAATATGTAATGCCTAAAGGTATTTTGTTTGTGACAGCTGTAGCTAAATTTAGGAGCATCTTTGTGGATTCTAAACATAAGAACTGTCACAAAGATGCTTAGGTGTGTGACATAGAGTCAGGCAAGGTGTGCCATCATCAAAGCCATCATGTGGTCAGGACAATGAAGGCGCTGGGAGTCTGATTTAAACAGTAAAACGGATGCATGGGTGATGGATGTGGAACTCCTCCCCTACTTCCCCTGGCCTTATTCTAGTTGTCTATATGCTGAGGAGAAGCTCTGCAAAAGAATGCGCTTTAAATCATGCTCTGGCACATGGTTAGGTTAGTAATATCTCACCTGTGCTCCTACATTAGATGCAAGCCACACTGGTAGAAAGGGACTAGTGAGGGGAGCTGCAGGGATGATAGCAGTAAACATGGGGCAGAGGCGTAGCTAGGTAAAATGGAGCCTGGGGCAAAATCTGAGTTTTCCGCCCGCACCCCCATGGGCAGCTGCACTCCCCCACCATGACCAAACAAAGGTTTTTTTGCACTAGGTCATCTCAAAGTCATTATATAACATTATATAACATTACATACATTACATAACATTATATAACATGCCCCAACTCACACATTTGGGTAAAAATCGGATCCAGATAATTTTAAATGGATCCTCATGAATTCATATGATTTTTGCATTGGATTGAAATGAAACCACCATGTTTTAGTCTACAGGCAGCACCAAAACAATCATGCATCCCACGTTCCGTGGCATCACAGTGGCACAAAAACCTGCTTGAAAAACATGGATCCTCGCGGATCATCATGATTTTTCCACTTGACTGCCTCAAAATATCTTGCACATAACAGCTCATACCCCTGGACACATGTCTGAATGCAATAATCCTGAATCCCAACTCCGAGGCACCACAGTGGCTCAAAAATGTGGTTAAAACACATGGATCCTCATGGATCCTCCTGATTCTTGCACTTGTTCACCCTAAAATCACACACCCACAGAGACACACATGTCTCCATTCATAAGAAGCACAGAGGCAGGCAATGAAGACCATCTCTGCAGTAAGCAACTCTATTAAAAAGGATTTTTTTCTGATTATTATTCATCTCCCTGTCACAGTTCTCTTCCTCCCACCCTGCCCACATCACAGGAAAAGAGTTCCCATAATTTCTTTTCCATTTTTGGAAAAGAAAAACCTCTGAAGGTTAAGATGGAGCCAGAGAGCCAAGAGGCAGCTGCCTGGCTCTGGCCAAGGGTGACCATGAACAGTGTCAAAAGCGACTCAGAGCCCAGCCCAGCTGAGCGCAACCTGCAGGAGGAAGAAATACCGTGCCTGCTCAGTGCTGCCACCTCCCCACATGCACGCTCATCTGTGTGTTCCTCTCTGGGCGCTCGGAACTGCTTGCCCTTGCCTTGGATGCTGGGCTGGCCTTGCGCAAGGCTGGGAAAATGAAAGGAAAGGTTGGGGCAGTGGGGGGGGGGGAGGAAGAGGGGTGTGTTCTCCAGAGAGCATGTCCACAGCTGGAGGCTGGCCTCGTCCTGGGCAGCTCACGCATGTCGCGCTGAGGCCCAGCCATGCCCCTCCTCCTTCTTGGAAGTGTGGGGGTGATTTTTCCACCCCCATGTGACTCCCTGGGAGCTGCCTGGGACATTTGTCTCTGGATGTCCCCGTGGCAGCTATGCCACTGCGTGGGGGCAATTCTGTGCCCCTTATCTGCATACTCATTTTGCTTTTTACATTGGATTTCTACCCCCCCCCCTCTTTATTTATGACTGGGGCAGTAGCATTTTAAAAGATTGATCATTATCATCCTATCTAGTTGTGTGTGTGGGGTGTGTGTGTGTGTGTTGTAATTAACAGTTTAACCTGGGAAGATCAGTGTTGGTGCCTATAGTCTGCAAGAACACACACATTTCTGTGATTGTTTAATAGCATAATTATTTCTCATTTTTCACTATAAATCTATACAGTAGGGGTTTTCTCTCAACCATTTGTAACTGTCTCATTGTGACTGAAGTTATTATAATAAACAGCCCGGAAAACCCACCACAACCAGTATTATAATAAAGTTTGTCCATATTTTCCCCTCTTTTTATTATTATATATTTTGTAGAGTACTTTAGCCCTAATTGCAAAACAACAATAATAGCTCAAGATCTTTTAAATAAAACTCAGCTCCTGGCTCATAAATTTGAACTGCCTGGGTCAAATCCTTAAAACTGAGCATGTCTCCTTTTACTGGCATATCTGTCCTATAAAACAGAAGTGCACAGTAATGAAAAAGGCACTCCCCTGAAGGGCGCTTTGCCTTGAACTGCAATGAATGAACAAGGTAGAGGCATCATAAATTCGTCCTGAGGGTATCTGAATATTTTCTGTTTACCTGGAAGAAATGCAAATTTGGATTAGCCATTCCAGAGAGTACTCACACTTTCCGTGGTGATGTTTAAGATGTTGCATCTTTTTGAAAAAAGTTTACTGAGTTACTTTGTTTGAATGAGAATATTTTGTGCTTTTCTTAGTAAGCTTCTTCAGCTTGCTTTAAATTGACATTGACGTTGGATGCATGGACAGACAGCTGTAATTCCATAACTCAGTCACCAAACAGTTATTTACCCTAAACTGTTGTCATCAAACTGAGTGATATGTACAAATGTTCATCTGTCTCACTAATGAATACCCCTGTTCCTGGCTGCAGTATGCTGCAATCCCCAAACCCCTCCTTGATGTGATAACAAATGTTTGAATTACATGAGAGAAGTACGTGGTCCTGGTCCCTGACATATTCTGATGGTCCCTCAGCTGCTGCTTTAGAAGGCTGCGGCAGGAAATTATTTGGCCTCCTAGCTCTCCTAGGCACCAATGTCTGGATCTTTGAGCCGCATTTCTCTGCTTGATCAAGGAGAGTTTTTGTGTTGCTTTGCTTATTTCAGTCTTTTCACACTACATATTATGGTTAATAATACATAATATTCACTCAAATTATATATCATGAATCCATATAAGATGCCTTTTTTATTCTGCAGGCTTGTTTCCCTTTCCCTGTTGTTCAAGCCCAGCAGGTTTAGTTAGGTACTGTCTCTTGTCATTCAGTTCCTTGCTGCTCCACAAGAGTCCAAGCAGTCTTGAAGTCTACCACTGTCAGTGTTGGACTTGATGAGTCTTTATCAGAGGATGAGGAGACTATGATGATTGACCTCTAGGCTTCCCAACAATGCATGGGTAAATATTGAAAATTTGTGGACTGTGCTTGGGGTAGCTGAAGTTTGGAGAAAGTTTGGAGAAACACCCAAAGAATTTATCCTTACCTCTAAAGGCCCTAAAGTCTGAGGAAATCCCTAGAGTGTCGATCTAGAGGCAATTTTTCCTCCTAAATCTCTTTAATAAGAGATTTCTCTTTTTCCTTTTAATAAGAGATTTCTCTTTTCCTCCTAAATCCCTTTACTAAGAGACTGGCATTGGAGCAGATATCCCCCCCCCCAGGCAACTGAGAATTATATTTACCCCATGGAGGTTGAAACTCTGGCAGACACTGCAGACTCTGGACCACCTGATTCCCAGGTGCCATCAGAAAAAAAAACCAGCCAGCCATGGCATGGTGAATCTTCTTTTATTTTCATTATTTTTCTCTTACCGTACACCACTATCACTCTAGAGACTTACAACTTGCCTCATGTTTTGTTTTCTGTCCTGCCCTTATGATGGTTGGGGGAAGACCACTAAAACTTTTTGCACTGGCCCAGCCAGGCTCAGCCAAATCCAGGGATTTAGAGGACTCTTCCAAGGAGGAGTCCGATGGTGGCATGGTGCTCCACTCTCAGCCAGCAACAGTGGAGCCACACGAAGAGATGACCCTGTGGTGTCAGACCCAGGGTCACAGCTGAAAACCAGCGCAGAGGCTTTGGAAGCACACTCTGAGCCACAGCTAAGGACCAATTCAGAAGCTTCTCAGCCTCCCAACACCAGACAGGGAGTTTGGCTTGCTCTCCCACTGCACCCCCCAAACCCTGTGAGCTATGAAGAAGGCTGTGTAATGACCTGCAGGGTAGGAGGCATTGTGCATGCTTGGCAGCCCAGCACCACCCCAGCTTCAACCACAAAGAGGAGTTGTTGTAAGAATAGGGCTAATATGGCAGCCAGGTGCATCTCCAGCTGCTTGGGCGGCATGCTATTAAAAGAAGCTGGGAAACAGGAGGTGATGTTGAAGCAATGTATCTGCTTGCTGCTTCCTTGCCTGTGTTTGTGTATATTGCCTACTTCAATCTGACGTTGGCCTGGACTCCTGGATTTTTGTTGGTCATCATTTCCCTGTTTGGATTTGATGTTTGTGAGTCAGAACTATCTGCACTGATCTTGGACTGGACTTTGACTTCTGAGTACCATCCATGTGTGTGGGGTGTACCTGACATTTTTCTTAATAAAAGTCAGACTATATGGCCCAAGAGAGGCTTATTGAAATAAAAACTCAAAATGGTTTTGAGGGAAATGGAAAATTCAGGTTATCAAGGAAGTTTCAGAAAATAAACTAGGCAGATAAACAGGAAGAAGGGAATGTAGGATGTTTACAAACAGTAGATATTTTGTAACCAGAATGCATCTGTCATAATTCACAGAGAGGTATCAGTACTTTGTATATGTACTGAGATATAGTTCACTTGGCATTGCATATTTCAATAAATATTGGGCGGCATGAACTATTGAAATAATAGTTCTTAGGATGGAGGGGTTAGGAACAAACACTCAGTTCCCCCAGTTTTCTTCCTTAAAACTGGTAAGGGATCATTTTGTTTAACTATGAGTTATTTTCCATTGAACTGGTTACAGACCATTTTCTTTACTTAAGAGCTATTTCCCTTAGGGAAGGATACTCAAATCACTCCCCTCTCTCACAGAGCATCCTTCTTGATCCTAAACAAATGTGTTCCTCACTCCAGCTGAAAGCCTCAACTAAATATTTCTTCAATGGTCTTTCTCAACTGCCACTTGTGGAATTTCCAGGGTTTTTTTTTTCTTTTCAAACTTCCTGTCACTCAAAGTTCTATGACTAGGACAACTCATTATTATGCAGCTGTCAACCACATATGGTTGTCAAGGCAGAAATCTTAATAGTCTATGAGCAGAAGCTGGGGTCAGAGACTGGGACTACTAAGGAAATCTATTGAAGAAATCCACCTATCATCAGGGATCCCATGGCCACCCCCAAAATTCCAGGATCATAAACAGTGAAAAGTCTAGGCAAATGCTCAGCTCAGAAGGCAGAACGCATAGCTGGGTGCCCAGAGTCTCATCTCTATCTGTGAGATATTACAACACCAAGCTCCTCACTAAGATTTTACAGGATGCTGGACAAAGCCCAGTTGTAACTGTTCTAAATCTCAGAACACTTCTCTATCTGTAGAGAACTGTCTATCATGCCTTGTTCTGGCTGTTTTGGACAACAAAATGAGTAGAACTTATCCTGTCCCTGAAGAAGCAATGTGACTTCTTGAAATCTAACATAAATGAATAGAAGATATGGAATGCAGTCAAAATGCCATAAGGGATGACATAACAGATAGCTCGATTTTTAAAATTTGGGTTGAAGGCCTTGCTGATAGCAGGTGGGGGTGTCATGGAAGAAATACTTAGCTATAATTGTTATTTTTGCTTTGTGAAGATCCACAATGAAGATTGAAAATAATGAACAAAACACTAAAAAAATCCTTTCTTTAATTAATAAGGTGCCAGCAGAATAGGTTTATTTATTTATTTTATTTTCATTTATTGCTTCGTTTTCTGTACCGCCCTATCCCTGAGGGGCTCTGGGTGGTTTACAACATAAAATCCAATACAGTACTAACGAGGAGCAAACAATAAAAACAATTTACCTAGGCTCCAATAATTTAAATTACTAAATAAACAGTAAAATCCCATTTAAAATAGCAGTAATACAATAAAGGCGCCAAAAAGCCTAATTAACAAACCCTCCCCCCAAACCAGAAAAAGGGAAGGACGGCAGGTCCCAATAATATAAGGGCAGAACACAATAGGGGCCCTGGGGACAGAGGAGTTAGGCAGTGCTGAGGCTTCATTAGCCAAAGAGAGTTTACGGAGAGGCAATGACTCAATGATAGAACTTCTGCTTAATGTGCAGAAGGTTCCAGACTCAGTCCTCAGCATCTCCAGTTAGAAGGATCTGATGTGAAAAACAGAGAACAGCTGCCAGTCTGAGTAGACAATTCAGAGTTTGATGGACCTATGTTCTGATTCAGTATAAGGCAGCATCATGTGGGCATGTTCACATGATTAGTGACAGGAATTATCTGCTATTTCATCTATTCCTCAATATTTTTCCCTTCTGAAGTCTCTACTGGGTGAGCTCAGCATTCAGCCATTTTGTTCTCCAATGTCACCATAGACATGTCAGACATCAGATGGAAAAAACTGATGAGTTGGATGCAGTTCCAAAGCCAGAACTAGACATTACAAGGAAGTAATCCAGTATTTCCCACACAGGCAGGTTATATGTGTATGTGCGTGCGTGCGTGCGTGCGTGCGTGCGTGCGTGCGTGTGTGTGTGTGTGTGAGAGAGAGAGAGAGAGAGAGAATCAATTGGAGTAGTAGAAAAATGCTTACCTTTCCACTGCCTGTCCATTATTCTCTCCAAATGCTACTTACTTTCTTCCCTATCCACAGTTTTAAAGGCTTTTTCCCCCATAGAAAGGGTCCAAAACAGACAGTGAGCCTGACTGCAAGAAGAATGTTGGGGGCAGGCATCCACAGGAGGAAATTAATACATGCAGCATGGTTTAAGTAGCATTAATCTCAATCCTTCTCTGGTAGTGTCCTTTCATTCTTGAATTTCTATTTGGAATGATAGCATCTAGAGATTAGACAAGGCTTTAGGACTGAGATTTGCAGGTGGAGTCTAGGCAGGACAGGGTTTAGGGGAGGGAAAGGAGCACCACAGGGCATCATACACCATCCAAAGCAGCCATTTTCTCCAGGGGAACTGATCTCTGTTGTCTTGAGACAAGGTATAATTCTGGGATATCTTCTGTGCCTGAAGGCCAGCAGTCTCCAATCCCCACCTGAAAGTTAGCAACCTTACCAGGACATCCAAGGTAGGGAGCCTGAGTTTACACCTGTGTGTTAGCCTTGTTTTTGAGCTGTCTTGTGGTAGATATGCACGTTTTGCTTTGGCTCAGCATACGCTCATGAGAGCATCTTCCCCATGTTAAAATCTGGAGAATAATGTGTCACAATTATTTGCCCAGGGAAATCTAACCACACGCCTTTTGAAAATATATCAACATCCAAATTAATTCGTTGTTAACACGTTTTACTTGATTAAATGCTTTACACAGCAGCCTTTGATCAACTGAATTACAATTACAAAGAATCAACAATTCTTGTACATTAAAATAGCACAAGAAGCATGCCTCCTGATTTGCCTCTTGGTGAGAGCATATAATCTTAACATTTTCTTCAACTCTCTTGTATTCCTGCTGCTTCAGCTCTCTTGTATTCCTGGGGTAATGAAACTTCAATCACATTGTTGGACTCAAGGTCAAGGCAATTTAGAGCTGGGGTTTTTTTTTCACCCTTCAAGACATGCTTATGGAAAAAGGAGAGATTTTGATCTATATTAGTGATAATGAATACAAAAGCAGAATGACTCCTATTCTTGATTCATGAACCCATTTGAAAGTTAATGTTTGGTCCTGAATAAACGGCACTAGTGACACCCTGTTTCTTGATCCATGTGTCAGACAAATGGCGAAAAAGGGCAAATGTACTTCAGTGTTCATGCAGGGTGATCTCATATTCTTTCCTCAATCAAATCTCTATTTGATTTCCACGATTACAGGTGCTTTTTATTTTAACCTGGATCCTGGCAGAGCATGCAAGCTCTTAGCTTGATGAACTGAAGCACTAGTATGCGCAATCTCACCCTCCCACCTCCCTTTCCTTTTCTCTTCCATATACTATGAATACTGGCTTATTGAGTTTCCAAAGGCAACTGATTGCTGGAAGTATTGACTCTCCCAATCTTCGAGGAAAAAATATCAAAGAAAGAGGAACGATTTTTGGAGCAATTTTTCCCAGTATTGATACATATCTATCTGACCCCAGACATGAGCATGGCAGATAGTTTGGGAGCATGTCAAGAGGGACCCTTTTAGTCTATGGGCAGCAATGCAGGGTTTTGAACGCAAGGAAGGGAGTGCTCCAGTTCTGTGAACTGGAGGACCTGGTTCTTTGAACTCCTAGATATTATTTTATAATATTTCAAGTCCTATCAGCCATATTCCACCATATAAATGTTGCCAAAGCAAAACATACTATAAGGCTCATTGGGGGTTTTTTTCTCCTGAGGCCTATTTGAGACATTTGAAATCTTTGTTCTGGAGCTGTACTTATCTGTTCGATTTGGCAAGGTTTCATCCAGTATCCTGACTTTATCTGCAGTTTAATTAGAGCAAAATAATTTCCAACTACTAAATAAGAGAGCAAAGAAATAAAACTGTAGCTGTTGTTTAAATGCAACTGCATAAAATGGTTGTTTCCCCCACTCCCCAGAAATAATACATATAATTATCCTCTGACGTTCATGGATGTTTGTCAGTTCTTGATACGTGACTGTATCCTGTGTCTAAATCAGGAAAATATATCCACGGTCTATAATAAATGCTCTACATGATTATTTCCATACTTGAATGGCTCCACATATCCTAAGTCTCAAAGGGCAGCTAAGGCATTTGGGAATTGAAAGTGCATCTAAATCTACTGATATAATCCTGGGATATGGATGTTGAAAATAATCAACACAAACATCTGATCACAAAACAAATGAAACAGACAGAGTAACATTACGGTTGTGCTGTCAGCTTTGTAGCCCAGAATTACCACTGTGATGCATAGTAAAGACTATCCACTCTGATAGCAGCTTAACGTGTAATGTATTTCCCAAGCTTGGAATACAAAGGTTTGCAGCAACTGTAAATCTGCAGACAAACATACATTATACAAATTGATAGCCTTGGCTGAAACATAGTGTGGGATGGTGATGGGAACTCAATTTTTGTAAGATGCTGCATTAACACAAGAATACAATAAGGATCTTTACAGGTAAACAGAGTATGATTTTAATCTCAGCTAAGAAAACACTGATGCCGTTGCAATCCACAGTGCCAGGATAAATAGAGAACACCATAAGTAATATCTGACTCGGAGGTTCTCTAAATGCTGGTACTTTGGCATGGTTCTTTGGCACGGTAACAATATGTGGCACTATTTCTATGTCCTAAACATGATAACATTTAGGGTTGGTGGGTTTTTTTGCTTTTGCTAGCCTGATGTCATCAGATCTCAGAAGCCAAGCATGGTTGAGCCTGTCTAATATTTGGATGGGAGACCTCCAAGGAACACCAGGATTGTGACATGGAGATAGGCAATGGCAAATCATCTCTGAACATCTCTTTCCTTAAAACCCCTACCAGATGTTGTCATAAGTCAGATATGAAACAGAAAGTAGAGCAAATTCCAGTTCTCATGACCAGGATGGAGATCTGCCTCTCTCTGCCCTTTTCCATGGAAAATCATCTTTCCAGTGAGCTACCCTTGATTAACTAAACTCTCCACATGGGTCTCTGGGTTACACTGTGTTTGTCTAGTACAATTGAGGCCCATTTAATCCTGATTTCCAGGGTCTGCCTTTTTGTCTTTCCAGTGCTGATACCTTGGGCAGCAGCACATGGAGGTAGGTGCTCTCTTCCATTTGCCAGGGTCTTTGTAAATATGGTTCTTCCAGGTAACATTTGTCATTTATTGGTTAGAATGCTTATAAACCAGCAACATCAGTAGTCAAGTTCCAGTGTAGAGTGTAGCAGAGGCAGTGTTATCACTGCAAGGATTTGTTGGTAGGAAGAGAGCTGCTTGTGGGACAGGGCAATGGTCCTACCATGCGGAAGCAAAGAAAATAGAGGTTTCTGGATGATGCTGTCAGTGATTACTACTGAGGACTCTCTCATTTTCAAATGATGCAGACTGGCATCATTGATAGTGGCTACTTCTGCTCTCCATTTACAGCACATCCTGATTGAATTGACTACAAAAGCAGGGATGGAGGACTCTAGATATTGAGATTAAATTCTTTTGCTCTGCAGTTGTTTAAAAAATGCTAGAGCTGTACATGTGAAGAATAGAGTTTGCCCACTTCTGACAGTTAACTCTCATGACAGAAAGGGAAAGTGAGAGAAACATTGCAGCAGCTAAAAAGGAAATGGCACTCAATGAATCCATTCTTTTGTCAAAGGCCATAATGAAACCATCGGGAGGTAGTGACACAAAATCAATTCACTTTTATTATAATTTTATTATTGTGATCTTGCTGTTAGCTTTCTTGCAGAGTTAATGTATTAAAATTGGTTTGGGGACATTCATACAGGAGCTGCTTCTTCACATTGGCTCACAGGTTTCAGTAATTCTGTCTCCCAGGATAAAACTGTTGCTTCAGTCTTTGTATAGTTCCAGGATATTTCCTTTCTCTTGCTTGGATCCTGCCCAAATATACCATGGGCAGTAGGATTTCCATCCACAGAAAGCCATTTTCTCACCTCCTCCTCTTCTCTGCAATTCCAAATGATACCAAATGCTGCTCCTGGGATTTGGGGGACTTTTAGGAAAAGATTGAAAGAGGAATTGGAGGGCTGCCATGGTATGAAGAACTGGCAACAACAACAACAACAACAACAAAACCTCACCTATACATGGGCAGATCGGGGGCTCTTCTGTCAAAGTTCCGATCGGGGCAGATCGGGGGCTCTTCTGTCTCCCTATGATTTTTCTGAGAATCTTATATCGGGGGCTCTTCTGATTGGGGGCTCTTCTGTCTCCCTATGATTTTTTTGAGAATCTTATATCGGGGGCTCTTCTGATTGGGGGCTCTTCTGTCTCCCTATGATTTTTCTGAGAATCTTATATGAGTTACAGTGTCTTGTGGCCTTTTTTAGAAGCCCAGGTTTCGTGGTTCACACTGTTCTAAAGCTGCTGGTAACGTGACATATTCATGCATTGATAGATTGATGTAAGTTGGCCATGTTTCTTTTCCATGAATCCTTGCATCTTTTTTTTAAAGTACAGCAAACATCTTATTTGTCTAACTAGATTTACAAAGATATTAATAGCAAACAATAAATAGCGTAAACAATGGCAAGTCTGGAGCATGTCATATACATCAATCCAGGATAGTATTTCCAGTCTGACAAAGGGAACTTTGACTCTTAATCACTCATGACATGAAAATGTTGGTCTCTAAGGTGCTACTGGACTCAAATCTATCAATTCTAGTCTGAGACAGTGCAATGCTAAAGGGATAGAAGGTAGTTGTGGTATGGACAAAGACAGTGCAGCCATGCTGTCTCCTAAATTGCTTGCTGTTCTGTGGCCAGAAAGTAAAAAGCAATTCAGCCCCTTTTCCCATGCAAATTACCTATGCAGCCCCTTTTCCCATGCAAGTAGCCTGTGCCACCATTTTGCTGGTGTAAGTGCATGCTGGCAAATGGGGTATTCCCAGCCTTCAAGGACTCAGGAAGCTCTGCCATTGTCTACTTGGATTTCCAAAAGGCTTTTGACAAAGTTCCTCACCAAAGTCTATTGAGAAAACTCAGCAATCAAGGAATAAGAGGGGAAGTCCTCCTGTGGATTAAAAACTAGTTGAGGAACAGGAAGCAAAAGGGTAGGTGTAAATGGAAAGTTCTCACAATGGAGAGATGTTGGGAGTGGTGTCCCCCCAAGGATCCGTTTTGGGACCAGTGCTCTTTAACCTATTCATAAATGACCTGGAAGTAGGGGCAGGTAGCGTGGTGGCCAAGGTTGCGGATGATACCAAATTATGCAGGGTGGTGAGAACCGCAAAGGATTGCAAAGAGTTCCAAGAAGACCTTGATAAATTAGATGAGTGGGCTAAGGAATGGCAAATGCAGTTCAATGTAGCAAAATGTAAAGTGATGCACATAGGGGCAAAAAATCCAAACTTCACATACCCACTTCAAGGGTCAGTTCTATCAGTCACAGACCAGGAAAGGGATTTGGGTGTCTTAGTTGATAGTTCCATGGGAATGTCAACTCAATGCATGGCAGCTGTGAAAAAGACAAACTCTATGCTGGGGATCATTAGGAAAGGAGTTGATAATAAAACTGCAAAGATTGTCATGCCCTTATATAAAGCAGTGGTGCGACCGCACTTGGAGTACAGTTCTAATCTCCACATCTCAAAAAGGATATTGACGAGAAAGAAAAAGAGCAGAGAAGGGCAACAAGGATGATTGAGGGACTGGAGCACCTTCCTTATGAGAAGAGGCTGCAACGTTTGGAACTCTTTAGTTTGGAGAGGAGACATCTGAGGGGGGATATGATTGAAGTCTATAAAATTATGCATGGGGTAGAAAATGTTGACAGAGAGAAATGTTTCTCTCTTTCTCACAATACTAAAACCAGGGGGCACACACTGAAAATGCTGGGGGGAAGAATTAGAACTAATAAAAGGAAACATGTCTTCATGCAATGCTTGATTAGTGTTTGGAATATGCTGCCATAGGAGGTGGTGATGGCCACTAACCTGGATAGCTTTAGAAGGGGCTTGGACAGATTTATGGAGAAGTCGATCTATGGCTACCAATCTTGATCCTCCTTGATCTCAGATTGCAAATGCCTTAGCAGACCAGGTGCTCAGGAGCAGCAGCAGAAGCAGCAGAAGGCCATTGCTTTCACATCCTGCATGTGAGTTCCCAAAGGCATCTGGTGGGCTACTGCGGGTAGCAAAGTGCTGGACTAGATGGACTCTGGTCTGATTCTTATGTTCTTATGCTAGTTCTTATGTTCTTATGCCCTCAGGAATGGCTGTGGCCCAGGATTGCCCCCTTCAGCGTCAGCCAGGCTCCTGAAGTGGGGGAGTTCTAGCACTGCAGCTGAAATGGCACCCAGGCATCCTGCTGCTGTGTGGCTCCCCAACACCAGCAAAAGTGCCCCTGTATTGGCAAAAAATGCCCCTTACACTGATATAAGTGGCATTTATGCCAGTGCAGGGGTCACGCTGCATCCTCAGTGGTTTCAGCTCCCACTTCAGATTGTGCTGTCAGTCTACTGGAGCAAAACTAAACAACAATGTAGTAGCATCCTAAATGGGAACAAAATTTATTTCAGCATAGGCATTCATTAGTCAGAACTCATTTTCCCTAGTGAACGGGATGTGTATCAAAACAGCTAAATTTGCACTCAAGTAATAGAAAGGGGGCGGGACGAGAGGAAGTGGTGAGAAGTTATAAAAGAAAAATGAATAAAAAAGTAATCCACTCTGAATGTCTTGATTTTTGGTTGTTGCTTTACACTGGCCTCTCCTGTACTTATACTTACATGGCCCCTTTTTCTGTGGTTTGTCCAGGACACTCAGAAGTCACTTCTGATGATACCTGATTTTCAGAATCTTACCAATCCTTAGTAGGACTGAAAGTAAGGTCTAGTGGTCAGTTTGCTGTGGACTGATGTGAGTAGAAAGAGATGAGGAAGGATGGACAATTGAGAATGCTAAGCATGACATACCCTTTGTACTCATTCACTCTTACAACAGCAAAATATAACTTTGATAGAGTCACAGAGACAAGCAGAACATTGTGTAGGCATAAGTGATCGAGAGAGGAGAGGTTGGTCTGACACAGTATAAGGCAGCCTCAACTGTTCATGTGCTGAACTGCATCTGCAAGTATACGGTCCTCAGAGCTGTGGTGCTGAATCCTATAAAGACAGAACAGTTTTTGAAAGGAAATAACATTGTCTGGGTCTTCCTAAAGCATATATGAGGGGACAACTTAAAAGAAAAGGCACCATTATACACCCCCTGAATCACTTACCTTCACCAAGGCTTTAAATCTAGCATTTTCTGATTTCAAGGGAATGGCTAGAAATAATTTCAAAGATGAGACCTCTGGCTCCATTTGAATCTTTTGGGTTTGATCTGTATGCAATTGAATTGGCATACAATTTCCTTATTGCTAATAGTACAATTCAAATGCACATAGACCCAGGAGGTAGAAGGTGATAAAACTATGTGTGTGCTGGCATAGATTTATAGAAAGAATTTCTTTGAATAAGCTACTGCTGTGTCTAGAAGGATATTTGGTTGTGTACAAAAAAAATCTACATGGAATAATTCAATGTAGGCAGCCTAACAAATTAACTGCAGTGGGACTTTGATGTAACTCTGTGTGCGCCAGCGATTTCTTTAAGATATATATTCTTTTAACAGCAAGACAGGCTGACATTTATTGAACTTGCTTTTGAATTGTTGGCAACATGTTGCAAGCCATTTGGAGGACATCTTTTTCCCTTTCTGTGCACAGCTGCATGTGCTGTAACTTCATGCATAATAGAGAAGTTTAACTGGGGCTTTTATGAGAGGAAAGATATCTAAGTGGAGGCCTAAACCTTTTTATTGACTGTGATGTTCCCAAAAGTGTGTGGAAAACCAAACAGCCTGGAAGGACATGACTGGAGAACAGTCAGAGAAAGAGCAAATGTGCTGTCGGCATTCATTTCATACGGTAAAAAGTACCATCTAGGTTGTTTGTAATAAAACAGCATAACATCCCTCCACACTTCAAACGTAAGACAAAGTCTGGGGAAATTCAAGGCATTTGAAAATGGGTAGAATTTTGAGTAACATCTACACAAAGTATTTTCCATTCAAGTATGGATTTTTGGGCTGTATCATCAATCTTCAGTTCAGTGCACACAGTCTATAAAAGTGACATAGAAATTACACCAACCCATATACTGATCTGTGGAAATTCACAGTCACTTTTGCAATTTGAACAGAGGGAAATGGCATAACATCTCACCCACCTTAGTATAATAGTTTTTCTGTCCAGCTGTTATAGAACTGGAGCTCAGAATTAGCAGTGTGGTGACATTACACATCATTAAAGAGTTTCCAGCTTCAAACATGTATGAATGGACACATGATCATTTGTGACATTCATGATCATTCTTGACATTTCTCCTTCACTATAAGTAATATAGATAAAAATGACTTTCTTGATTATATCAGTTTGGAGGACACATCCTACACCATAAGATCTCCTGTACAATTGTAATCAGTAGGAAGTGTGCATATGGCTCTTGGTTTGTCTCCCAAATTTACTCTTCTAGATCCACTGGAATCAAATAAATTAACACAGTGATACTCACTGAGTCACTTAGGAGCTACCGGTGACTCTTCTGTGCACCATTCTTCAATGTGGAGTCTGCCCCATGGTTCTGGAAAGTGGGTAGGCCCAGATGCTGGGGAAACTCAGAGCAATAAGTTCATGGGAGCCAACTGGGTGCTGGCCACTGGACAGAACTCCCCTTGTTGCCTGTTGGGGGTGAAGGCCAATCAGCATCCCCATCCCCACCTGGGCATAGTCACAAGGCCTAAGAAAGATTCCTGGGGAACTTGAAAGTTTACTCTCTGTTTTGTGTCATAAGCCTGACTGGTAAGCACTTCCCCTCATTCCAGATAAACAAGGGCTGGGTTTCAACAGTGGTAATGAAAACCATTGCTGATTGTACACAAGGGCTCTACCCACACCGACGGGAGATTCTTTTCAGGGCAGAGCTTCTGTTATGGACACTTCCCCCCCCCTCACTGCACAGCTGTTTGAGAGAGTGGGTAAGAGGGACTTTTTCTCTTGCTTCTCAGGGAAAATGAAAGAAATGGGCCTGTGCTATTCTTTGTTTGGGACTTTTTTGCTCCACTCCACATCTCCTGCTCTCGTTACACCCTCCCCAGTGATTGGAAATACTTTTAAAAACTTTATTTCAACTTCAAGCATTTGCATCTGATTAAATCTATGGAAATAATGATAGATCTAATACAGGAATACTGAAACATCAAGGAATATTGCAATAACAAGCCTCTCTCCCCCCTCCCACAGCAGCAGCAAGTGTTTGCGTGTATGTTTGAGGGGAAAATATCAGTTCTAGGACATGGTCCCCTTCTTCAGCAGAGTGTGGTCCAGGGAATTGCTTTGCCTCTTTCATTGGGGGGGGGGGGGTATTTTTGGAAAGGAGCTACAATATCAATATAACTGCAATAACAGCAACATTGATATAATGGCTATTTAAAGGGCTTTAACAATGCCAGTGATCTTGTGACTATTGGGTGTGTTGAGATCTGTGCCTTTAAGAGTGAGTTGATGGGTGGAGTTAAAAGAACCAGGAAAAGTAGAGACTTGGGAGAGGTCAGTAGGAAGGTGATGGGGTGCCTCCTCACATGTAAAGAGAGAAATGCAAGGAGAGCCTACTACAACCCCGCTGCACAGCGAAGAGCCCCCAGGTAAAAGTTCCATATATAATGGGCCCATATTACATGCTGACAGGTACCTTTAAAAGGTTATACATGTGCTTTTAATATAAATACTTATACCTTATATGTATGTTTGTTTTCTTCCAAAGAATAGTATGCAATACAACTCATGTATGTGTACCCATCTACTAAGTCCCACAACAAGAATAGTTTTGTCATGGGGGTGTGTTTCCTGTGCATTCAAATAGGACTTTGATTTTTGTGGCAAGTTATGGTGCAGTTGTCTCAAGTTTGCTGCCAATAATTAGATAAAATGTTGCTCTTGTTACTAATGTCATTGTGAGAGAGACAGATTTGCCTGAAAACCTTTCAATTGATGTAAATAAGAGTGATGAACTGTAATGTCTGCACAACTTTGTTCTTTAGTATTGGCTTATTCTAATACAAGTTATTCTAACACAGCTACCTTCAATGTGAGGTACTATTGTGAACTATAAGAAAAAAAGGCATGTAATGCATCCTTCCTTAGCTGTTGATAATCAGATCTGTGGATACTTAATGACTGCTTTCTTGCACCTTCGTGATAGCCAATAATTTAGGGGAAGCTAATACAGGAACAGAATAGATGTTAGTAGTCCCATGGACCAAGTGACAGTGCTTTCCTAATTGGTACTTGGACTGATGAAAAAGAAACATTCATCCAAAAAGCAGGTGTCTACCTGGAAAGGTGCTGTCAGATTGATGTTGTGAATACACATCACATCAGACAAGACTTGTTCTTCAATCAGGACAGGGAACCACAGTAAATTGGAAGATGTCATGTATTTCACAGCTTAATGGTTCCATCAGTTTTAGCTTAATTAAGATATAAATGGAGTAATGCTCCAAAATGTCAGACTACTTTTACGTAATCTAGGGAAAAGAGTCTCAAGGAACCTATTTACCATTATGCATTACCCACTTACCCCAGCGCTGTTTGCTTTGCTGTGAGGTTTCAAGGTGATTTTCTGTACAAGAGCCTAGCAGAGCCAATCCATTGTGCATTGCTTTTCCTGAACTTGCCCTTTACAAAAGCAGCTGCTGAGAATCAGTCCCACAGGATCTCCTGGAAAGAAACCCCTTCCTCAGTTCCTCCCAGCAACTTCCATCCACACATGGCTCCCTTGATTCTGCTGCCTGCTGTCTTCTTCTGTGTGTGCGTGAGTCTGTGCTCATGGGTGTGTTTTGTTCTGTGCTGCTTTGTTGATTGTTGCCCTGTTGCTTCATCTACATGTTGAATCAATAGAACGGCGTGAAAACAAAAAAAATTGTTTGCTGGATGGGGGAAGTGAAAAAAGCTTAATAGAGTGTAATGCAGTGCCATTCCTACACTTCCCCTTTGGAGTAAGGGGAAACTTTGAGCTGTCTCCTCTCTTCAGAAATATGGGGCTTTGGGGATCTGCAGCACCCTGACTTCTGGGTGGGTAAAACTTGTTTGCAACCAGAAATCAGCCCTGAAGGAAATGTACACTCACTGTGGAGCAGACCACATGTGCATAATAGGCCTATGTTTGTTCTGGGAAGGAGCAACAATTAATTTCCTTGACAGTCTCACTCAAGGTTTTCCCTCATTTTAATTGGTCCAGGTTACCACCAGCTTAGATCTGGGCTCAAAAGGTCAAAACAAATCACAATGAAGACCTCTTGAGCTTGTCTCCAAACACTCTCACTCTGCAAGCTGAAGCAGTATGAAGTGCTGAAAGAGGTTCCATTGGCATATGTTGCCAAACTCATATGGGCCTGAGTGGTACTACCAAGGAGCCAAGTAAGAATGATGTTCCCACACTGTGCCACCGATCAAACTTGATAGGAAGGGAAAGACCAAATAATAATAGTAAAGTCCCCTTTTGGGGTTTTCAAGGCAAGAGGTGAGCATAGGAGGCTTGCAATTGCCTTCATCTGCATAGAAACACTGGAATTTTTTTGTGGTCTCCAATCCAAATACTAATCATGGGTGTCTCAGTTTAGCTTCCAAGCTCTGTGAAGCTTGAGCTAGTGTTGGCTATTCAGGCTGGTGGAAAGAGTAATTCATAAGGGTATCTCAAGGGATCTCAAAAGTTCTGAAGCAGATCAAATCTTAGACATTCTGGACCCCCATAATGAGCCCCCAAAATCCCTGGCCTGGGGGAAAGACATGGATTCCGCCCAACCAATCCCTGACAGGTGGCAAGTGGCCAGCATCACTTAGGCAATGGGAACCCTTCAACTGCCTGACAGCCAGCACTAAGAGCAGAGCCCCTCCTGCTGACCCAGAGTCAGCTGTGGGGCAGTTGGATGGTTTGTCCCATCCATCACTCAGCTGTCACCCTAAATGCTGGTGTGTTGTCCTTTAGAGTGGGAAAGTAGTGATGTCAGATCAGACTTAACTAAAGGAGCCCTATTGGGATAGGGTGGTGTATAAGCCAAATAAATAAATGGATGGATGGACGGACGGATGGATGGCCAGGATCTTTTCTACCCAAGATTATGATGGTAGTTTCCACAAGAAATCTGCAGGAATTGAGAGTAAAAATTTAACAATTTTATTAGAAAAATAATAAAAATACAATTACACAAATGGTCAAAACACACAGAGAATTCACACAGTCCTAGGAAACAGACTGTTCAGTGACACGCACTAACCTCCAACAGAAGGAAGAGGAAGAAGGCAATGTGTTAGGAACAATATTAACCAGAAAGAGAGTTTTCCAGGAAAATGCTGAACACTATGGGCTGGGCAAGCAGCCTTGATGCAGGGGGAAATGTGCTATCAGGTTAAGCTAAGTGACCCTAATCTTCCCAGGACAAAGAGGCCTCTTGTCTTCCAGAAGGGAGACAAGAGATGAGTGCTTAAGTTAAGCAGTGGGTTCTTAATGGCTTAATGTTCCAAGCCAGGGACTGCTGGAGATAACTAGGGCCGTTTCCGCATGGCCATGGAGGCGCCTCCACGCCGGCAGAATTCTTGCCGGCGTGGAGGCGGAGGCCGTTCGCATGGAAGCATGCGGGCGGCCTCCAGACAGGCCGGCAGACGGCAGGCGGCTCCGCACGGAGCAGCCTCTTCCCCCTTCCCCGTCCCACTCACCGTGTCCCCATCGTCGGCCTGCTGGCCGTCGCAGCCCCGCCCACGCTGCCCTCTGACCTCCAGGGGTCGGAGGACAGCGTAGGCGGGGCTTCCAACGGCAGCAGCAGGCTTCTAATGACCGACATGGACATGGTGAGTGGAACGGGGAAGGGAAACAGCGTGTTCCTGGCGGTGCTGTTCGCACCGCGCCGCTGGGAACACGCTGTTGAAGGAAAAACAACCCTTTAAAGGGTTGTTTTTCAGGGCGGCTTGACGCCGCCCTGGGGGAGGGGGAGCGGAGTCAGGTCGGCGCTGCTGCAATGCTGCCTGTGCGAATGGCTCCCTGGGGACGGCGTTTATCCCGTCCCCAGGGCGCCATTAATGGGCCGTGCGGAAACGGCCTAGATTTTTAGAATGAAGCTGCTTTAATAACAGCTTTGAGACAATGCCAATGTAAGTTAAAGTGGTCTTTGGAGGGGTTAGTCAGGAAACTACAAGATGAAATTAGTGCTTAAGAGAATAGCTGACAGGAACTCTTGATGAAATCATTTTAGCATACCTTGTTTCATGGAAGCAGGTAGGCTGTGGTTGGAATGGACCAGACTGAAGATATTGTCCTTTCCTAATCACTTCTGGTGATTAGGAGGCAAGCTGTTTTGCAAGTTGATGCTGTGGGAAGGTTAGTCCAGGCAGGTTTTCTATCCCTATGTATGACACTGGGCCAATGTAGTGGATGGCATCCATCTTGGCACCACATTCCTAGGTCACACTAAAAGACTGGCAGGATAGATAGAGACATTGCTAACTTAAAAACAGGCCTCTGTGGGTCTTTCTGGTAACACAGCTCATCCTGGTTGTTTGCTGCCTCTAAAAGAGATCAGATTTGGAGAAAATAAGTAGTATTAGGAGGGTGAGGAAAGAGGTGCTTGATCTTTCCCCTGCCTGCAACATCGCTCCTTTGGATCCCACCACTTCAAAATGTTCTGTGCAGAATGATGGGGGAGGGGAGGGCTATTTGAACTGTCAGGAAAACAGTAGTAAAAATACATATTGAACCTTATATGGAAGCAAGTTGTGGTGGGGGGCAGGGAAAGCTGGAGCAAAGTAGTTTCTGGAGGTCTGTAAATAACTTTGCCTCCCCACTGTTACTCCAAATAACCCTCACCCAAAGTTGCTCTTTTTTAAAAAAAGAGTCAGGGTTGATTCTCTATTGCATGCATTTGTACAAAATGTGTTACAAGAGGCACAGCCCCTTGCTTACTTCCCACCACCCCTCAAGAGCCTATGCCATGCCATGCCAAACTACTCCAGTGTAAATTCTTGCAGGTTTGCCTGCTCACAGAAGTGTTTTTAAAAATCCTCATCGGAGTGACAAGCCCTGCATTGGGAATCATCCAAATAAAAATAACTCCTAATTTAACAGATTCGGTTACTCTATGGCAGGGAGTGCTAAGCATTTCCTTGACTTATTTTTCCCTGGCTCGTACTCATTTCCTAAGTACTGGAGAAATGCTTGCATAGTGCTATTAAACTCACCTGCCGGCCTGATGGATTAGTAATTTCAACAGCAGGGCCCTTATGAAGGGAGACCAGAAGATAATTGACTGTCAAAAAGCTGAGCAATGTTAAGGTCAATTGGTGCTGAGGTTACTTTATTTGAACAGTGGGACAGTTTTCCAAAGGGGGCTCTCAGTGTTAATAATCATAGCAACAACAATAACTTTCACTTTAATGGAATTATTCAATATTGTCAGGAGGTGGTGTGGGAAGAATGAGTTACAGAAAGATAGGGCTTTTTTAAAAGCCTGATTAATTTTTTCCCCCTAAGGGAATATGAGATACAAACAATATGTAAGGAAAATGCACTTGGGGGGAAAAATGACCACATTCCAAGAACAATTGGTTTTTTCTGTTTGTAAATTGTTTTTGAATTTTTAGTCTACCCACACTGACTCATTATTGTACATAGCTTTACTCAACACGCATAATTTTGTCTTAAGGAGGGGAAATGTTTTAAGTGGGGAGGGTCTGTTAATGATGCATTCTTATAGTGTGAGTTTTTTTCACTGATAAACTGAAGTGTGTCAGTTTCCTGTTTCTCAACTGATTTACATTTGGGAAAACCCTTCCAAATTAGCTCATGAGCCTGGAGCTCCTGATGCATGATAGAGGACTCAAGGATGTGTGGGCAGCAAAAAGAAATTCTCAGTTTCTATCTATCCCATTTGTCCCTGAAATACTACAATCCCTTTATCTTCCTCTATTGATGAATTTGGTGTTTGTTTCTAATCCGTTCCATTTTGATCAAAGAGAAATTCAAAGAAAGAAGGGACCGAAAGGGAAAATCTGCAAAATTTCTGAATTTCACTCTTTAGTGTTTAGGAGCAGTTGGTGTCCTCTCGTGCCTTCCTGTTGTCATGCTACAGCACCAAATGGTGGTATGTGCCAGAAAAGAACTGCAAGTACTGAGCATATAAAAGGTGCATTGATTTCTCAGCTGACTCTTGCTGACTGGGGATTATACTGGATCCAGCACTGCTGTTGGGGAAACAAGTCAGTGACGCTGCCCCCCTCAATTCTTCCAACTCAGTCTAGCCCAGAAGATGCCTTCCTGCCTTGACATGGTTGCTCTGGTTCTTGAATCCATGCACAATAACATTGAGACTGGACTACTGAAATGTATAGCTCTCCCCTAAAAGTCAACTTGGAGACTCCAGCTGATGCAGAATGCTGTAGCTCAGTTATTATCAGAAGTTAGGCAGAACATGCATATTACTCCCATTCTGCAGTCACTCCATTAGCTTCCCATCAGTAACCAGGCTCAATTCATGGTATTGACTTTCTCCTGGCAGGTAGTTGTAACTTCCCTGAAATGGGTTTGTTATATCTCCACAACAGGTTTCTTATATGTGGAAACAGCATGATGGCAATATAATAGTCTTGGGTTTTTGTAGGTTAATGAAAGTTGTGATGATTTCTTTTGAAAAGACAGATTACTTTATGGCTTCACACACTTTGTCGATAACTAGGCCTCCCCTAATAACATGGTCTTATGAGAAATAATGCATCCATTATCTTGTGGGCCGTAAGCCAGGTGACTTTCTCTTACTATCTGTCACCAACCTTGGGACGCTTCAGCTCCAGGGACTATTTTTCACAACTTCTTGGGAAAACGGGAGAGGGGACTTGCAATGGGATAAAGCCAGGTTTGTCAGAATTGGGATAAATTGGGAGTGGGGATTTGCAATGGGATAAATGGTCAGAATGGGCTTTGCCAAGCTTTGGTACTCCAATGCCTCATAAATAAACTCTACTGACCAACACTACAGAGTACTGTCAAAGGCTTTCACAGATGGATTCAACTGTTTGTTGTGGGTTTTCTGGGCTGTGTGGCCGTGGTGTGGTAGATCTTATTTTTCACCTGCATCTGTGGCTGGCATCTTCAGAGGTGTGTGTAACAGACTTCCCGCTGTGATACACCTATGAAGATGCCAGCAACAGCCTCCTAATACTACTTCTTTTCTCCAACATGTTCTTATTGTTGTGCTATGCAGGGAAAGTTTAACAGTCTTAGTGGCCCTTTCCACACGGAGGTGGAAGGGCTTGGGTCGGCGTTACTGACGCCGACCCGACGACGCCAGGACCGTCCGCATGGACGGTCTCAGAAAGAACTGGGAAGACACGCCCGCATGGACTTACCTGCTCTCTGGCCCTCCGGCACGTTGCCAGGGCCTGGGGACATGCCTCCCCTGCCCTGCGCGCCTGCTTCAGCGTCGCAGAGCAGGGGGGCATGTCCCCAGGTCTCGGCGACGCGCCGGAGGGCCGGAGAGCAGGTAAGTGGAGGGAGGGAGGGGGGGAAGCGCTTGGAAGCCGCTGCCGTGCTTCCAGCTGGCGTTTTCTGGAAACACCAGCTTGGCGCCTGTCGGGTGACGCGAGTGCGGCCCGTCTGCGTTTTTGCCGTCCCCAGACTGCCATATTCCGCCCGTGCGGAAAGGGCCTCTGAGAAATTTGCCTACCATTAGTGAACTGCTTGTTCAGGTGGATAAAGGTAGTGCTGTTTTCATGAAAGCTTGCTACAGTAGCAAAAAGTGCCACCTGTCTCAGAAATTCTTCACAAGTGACACCAACAAAAGCAACTTTTTCTCCACTTGGACAGAGGGTTGCAACTGCCCACTGATAGCTGGAGACCACTGATAGCAGGAGAACTGGTATTCAGGTTCCTGCAGCGAACAGTGGCAAGGTTGCAAGACATGACTCTGCTGCAAATGAAGAGGCCACAACATGGCAAGACTGAAGCATCAGCCTTAACAACTGGTCTGTATTCCTGCAAGGACAGCGGAAAATATGTCTGGCAAAAAGAATATTGTTTGGCTGTGAGAGATACTTATAAGATCAAGGAGCTCAAGGAGAATTCTCTTGTGACTCTGTTGAGCATGGGCAAAGAATTCAGAGGAGGAAGAAGGGGGACAGTGCTACCAAGCTTTGTTTGGCAGCCCAGGTGACAGGCCATTCACATCGTTGACTCATTCACATCTCCTTCCAAAGCCCCTAATGCTGGTGGAGAGCAAAGGCATCCTATGGTCATTCTGCAAAGTGAAAATCAGAATGGGGAAAAGACAATCTTCAGACCGAACAGGAATTGCACCAGACTCCATGGTGACCCCACCAATATCCACCCATCATGGAGCAGCATGCTGCCAATATCCCCATGATTGGCACTCATAGAGACAGCCCACCACTGCCTGCTGATGCAGCCACAGTCCTTGATGCCACATAGCCATCACCCATAGACAGAGTGGCAGAAAGCAGGGAGAGTGGAGTGGCTGGCCCTGTTCATTTCCAAGGACACTGGTGACAGGAGCAGTAGAAGCAGTAGAGTTAATATACTCTAAAAAAAACTCTGCAGACATGGGTTTGTGACATATCCCCACCTGCAGCTAAGATCAGGTAGGATTCCATCAAGGGAACTGAACTGCTAGGGCTAAAAGCTATTGATAGACCTATCACTCATTACTCTGTCTTTTTAAAAGCATTCATCACAACTTTCATTAATCTACAAAAACCCAAGACTATTATATTGCCATCATGCTGTTTCAAGCCACATATAAGAAACCTGTTGTGGAGATATAACAAACCTGTTTCAGGGAAGTTACAACTACCTGCAAGGAGAAAGTCAATGAACTGAATAATGCTTTGTATAGAGCTATTGCTAAATTGGTCCCAGACAGTGAGAGACAATTCAGTTAAGGTTATAGTTTATTGGACCGACTAATCTTGCGTGGTGCTATATATGCAGGTCTTGAAATAATTTATTGTTCATGAGTGAGTCTAAAATTACAAGTCTTCAAAACTCTTGAAAGAATAGCATGGTAGTTTCCTTTCTGTAATATGCAAAGCAAAGTTTCTTCATGAGATGATAGTTGAATTATAGACTATTTGTCACTTGAAACGTGGATGATATATTGGCCAGCAAGAAATAAGTAATGACCCGAAACTCTAAGATGTATGCATAATTTATATACATGCAGTATATGTTTGTTTGTCTACCTCCAACAGTTCTAACTCGCAACCATAGAAGATCATTAATAACAAATCAGATCTGCAACAGTTTAAGTCGATAGTTTACATATGTAAGGCCCACTTTTTAAAGGACTACCTTTGGCAGTGAGTAGGAATGAAATCAGGTGAACTTCACTTGTGAGAGCATTCCAGACTCATGCATTTCTTACTGAGAAGCCCACCCCCTGTCATCAGTACCCATCATACTTCAGACCGGAACATATGTCCAAGGCACTGTGGGCAGCTCTATGTGGAAAAAATTAGTACACAAGAACTGTGGTGCAGTTCCAAAAAATATTGGGAATTAATGATAACTAGTATTTTGAACTGGGCATGCAGCTGACTGGAACCCAGTAGAAAATACCCTCACTGAAGGGATAAACATGTGCCTGGGCTTTATCACCCTCACATGGTACTTCAAGGCATCAACAGTATTTTTTATGTGTAGGGTTTTTTTGTGTGAATAAATATATACAGCCCTGACACAGATTTACCAACACAATGACAACTAGGTCTTTGGCTTCAGCCAGTTGCCGAGTGGCAAATCCAGAAGTGGCATTCAGCCAGTTCAGCCTGCTTCAGCCAAACCAGTTGTTAAAAGTCCCCTTACTCCCCTTACCCGGGGAGAGGGAGCAATGACAGGGCTTTTAGCATCAGCCCAGGGTGGGGAGGAGAGCTCTGAGTCAACTCTCCTTCCTGCCCTGGGCTCCCCGGGTGGGGAGGAGACTTCCGGAGCCAGGAAGCTCTGGGGGTGGGGAATGGAAGCAGCTGGAAAGCGTGAGGGGATGGCTGGCCCAAACTTCAGCCAGCCAGCCACCCCCCCCCACAGGGGCCTCTGGCAGCCACAGCCCTACTGGTGGTCACCCAGGATTCCCAACTGCTGACTTAGCCTGGGGTGGCCACTGCCATGCAGCTGCTGGTGGTGACCCTCCCAGGCTAGGGCAGCGCCTGGGAGGCCTGGGTGACCTCTAGCAGGGCCTCCAGCGGCTGCAGTTCTGCTGGACTCCACAGGCCACTGTGGCCCAGTCTCCTCCCTCAAGATTCAGTGCAGGGGGCAGCAGCAGCCGGTTCCGATTTTTAAAGTTTTAAAAAACCTTACCACATGAGATGTGTTGTATAGAACCACTTTACCATGATTTTTCTTCCATCAAAGCATTTGAGTGAATTGGTTTTACACCTGAGCAAGTAAATGTATAGAGGATTGCAGACTTTATCAACATATTGTGCCAGTCATCATTTAGTACAGTGTTGTAGTAGAAGAGGAGGAGGAGGAGAGTTTGGATTTATACCCATCTTTCTCTCCTATAAGGAGACTCAAGGTGGCTTACAAATTCCTTTGCCTTCCTCTCCCCACAACAGACATCTTGTGAGGTTGGTGGGGCTGAAAGAATTCTGAACATACTGTGATTTACTCAAAAGTCACCCAGTAGTGGGGAAATAAATTTGGTTCACCAGATACGAGTCAGCCGGTCATGTGGAGAATTAGGGAATCAAACCCAGTTCTCCAGATTAGGGTCCACCTGCTCTTAACCACTACACCACACTGGCTGTAAAGAAAAGTGTAAACACAGAATGTCAAAATATGTGACTGTGGAACTGAGTATAGACCAAATTTTACTTTTTAATAAAGTATTTTATTGCCATCTTACTCTTTAATTCTAACAACAGAATTAGGTTAGTTTTACAATGCCTAACAGCTTTCTGTTTCAACAAAAATACTTCACTTGTTGATCTTCTGAAACTGGTCTGTGAAGAAGATAGATTGTTTTGTTTTAAACTTTTTTGTAATTGGAAGATTTTAGAAAATAGAGATGAATGAACTTGTTTCTGGCAACATAGTAGTTTCGTTTGCCCATTTCCTTACAAAGTGTCCTAAATTCTTTAAAACTGGAACATTTGTTAATTAACCAGATCAACTTTTTATTTATTTACTTATTTTATACCCTGATTTCTCCCTAGTGGGGACCCAAAGCAGATTACAACCTCATCCTCCCCTCCTCCATTTTATTCTGGCAATAACTCCATGAGTATTTGACTGGCCCAAGGTCACCTAGCAAGCTCCCATGACAGAATGGAAGTTTGAATGTGGATCTCCCAGATACCAGCCTGGCACACTAATGACCACACTGGCTCTGTCATGACATTAAAAAAAACCCTCTTAGGATTATTTAGTTAGTGAGTGGGAAGGACAGTGATCTCTTAGTATTTCAGCAAATCACAATTCTGGGATTCTTAAGGTAATTAAACTACTCTACTCTAAAACCTCTCTAAAATAGAAATGTATTGACAAAAGCTTTAATGGCTGGAATCAACTGGCTGAGGTGGGTTATCTTGGCTTTATGGCTATGGTCTGGTAGTTTTTGCTCCTAATGTTCGTCCTGCATCTATGGCTGAATTCTTCAGTCGTATGTCATGGCAAGATGTATTTATCTCTGTGGGACAGCCATAGATGTGGGCAAACATTAGGGGCAAAAACTACCCATACCCCAGTCACACAGATAAGAAAACCACAATAGCCAGCTATAACAAAAAGTTGGTAAATGGCACTGAACTGAACTGCTGGATCATGTGAGCACCCTCCTTTGGGCCCAATCCAAAGATTAATGTTAAGTTAGAGTGCCACTCTAAAATAATATTTTCATGTCTGTGACTTGAAATATATCTGTGTTATAAACTTATATTAATTTTATAAAAAAAGAGAACTGCCTGCAAATTAACTGCCTACAGATTTTAGTACACAGATTTTAGTACACAGATTTAGTACACAGATTTTAGTTAGATGAGGACATTGTGAATTCTCTATTTGATAGAAACACAATTACAGTTCCCAAGAATAAGATTTGAGTCCAGTAGCACCCTAAAGACCAACAAGATTTCCAGGGTTCGAGCTTCTGAAAGTTAAAGCTTCCTTTGGATCTGTTCCCAAGGTTCCCTGGAGACAGGGGATGACTGTTGAACCAATTTAGTCTATGATGTAGTTCTACACATAGTGGGAAAAAAAGGGAATTGTTACAATCAGCTAGGGGTTCCGGAGATCAGTGTGAATACTAACATTCAATAGTAATACAGGCAGTAGTGGAGCAGTAGTGCATTTGAAAGTTAGTGGTTCAAAATTAGTTGGGTAATTCATTAAACAAAACCTTCTGAAAACAGCTAATTTAAGAGTCTTGCTCAGTACCTGTGCTGTAAAAAAAAGTTGTACACTTGGTGTAAAACAAGCAAACATGCTTTCTGCTATGCATGATTAGAAAGGATGCAGTTGCTAGGGTGTTTTGTCACCACACTGAGCTTGGCTCTGCCACAGACCAGCTATGATTCTAGGGAAAGGCAACAACAGGAAAGGATGTGGCTGCATGCAAACAGCTATTGCTCTTTTTCTCTGTTTTGGATGCTAAATTTCTTCTTCTTCTTTTGAGTGACTGCCAATTCTCTGATGAGCTTGTACTTGCCTTTGTCTGCTGGTGTCACAATACAGTGCTGCAAAAAAAGATGCATCTGTTGAATACCAGGAAAGAACCAGCAATTGCACAGAAACAGCCTCCCCACCCCCATTCTTCCTTTTTCAGAATGTGATAGAAAACACAAATGGAGATCTGAGATCTCTTGTAATAAGACTTGGAATAACAGATTTCCACATAGCTGGTAAAAAAGAAATAATGGCTCTGAATGTAATATTCTTTGCATTGTTATTGATCGGTAAAAAAGATCACCTTAAATCAGCACTATCAAGGGTAAATGGGTGAGTACTCCTAAGGGTGGCTTAAAAAACAACAACCCCAATGCAGCCATATTAGGCAAAAGGCATGTTTAAACTGGAAAATGTTTAAAATAAGTAGAGTACAGAAATCAACAACTCTGTTTTTTCACTGAAGGCAGTCTGCACTAGCCATTATGTTGACACTGTTTTTATTGACATTGTTTTGTTTTACACATTGATCCAGATGATGTTCCACCCAAAGTACTGAATTTTACAGTGGTTTTTTTTAGCGGTGATTTATGTAGCTTCTCTAATACAATTGCAGAATTACCCTTTCTGCTGGGACCCAATGTACAGCTATTACTAAACCTGGTATGGAGGAGAAACTGGTGACCTAATTTTCCTTCATTCATTCCCTTCCATTTCACTGACAAGTTTTTGATGTCCTTTTTCCTCCCTCTCACCTTCTTCCTCTCTCTCCTGCTGCAGGAATGTATATATATATGACATAGCTATCATTCTAATTTTATAATTAGAATGAGAGCTGTGCAGAGGTGGGATGCAGCCTATTTGCACTTATTTGGTAGAACCAGTTACTAAAATTTTCTCAGTTTGGAGAACTGGTTATTAATGATTAATTCCACTAGGGACAAGGGGGTAATCTCTGTCCCTGGGTACAACAAATCTCGTCAAGTGGGGGATGCAAAATCGCCCCCCAGGGCCCCCTGCAGCCCCCTGCCCCCCATGGCACACACCCCACGTGTGTATACCAACCTTCATTGGTATAAAGGTTGGGAAAGTATTATAGGTAAAGATTTTTCATTTTCTTTTTTCCCCTTGAAATTTATATTGGAAAGAGAAGAGTTTAAACTACTCTTTTAGATTAAGGATTTTGGAGCACTCCCTCTGTTAGTTTTCTTTCAAGTGGAATAGATAAAGTAGTTATAGGAATCTGAAGGGGAAGTAGAAAGTAGGGAGGGAGGGAAATATGGAAAAGATGGAGGCAATATAGGATGTTTTAGTTGGGGGGGTTGAGAGAGATAGACAATTAGATATGTTTGTGATATGTTAACAATTGTAAACAGTTTTTGATTTCTCTCCTTACTTATGTTATTATTTAAAGTCAATCAATATAATTATATAAAAAAGAACTAATACACTACCTTTCAGTATATTGCTTTTTTAATACTTTAAACAGTCATTATTTGAATCTAGAGGCGGGGCGAAGGGGAACTGCACCTGGGGTGCGCATGCCCTGCATCCTTGCCACAGCCCCGCCCAGGAATGCCCCGCCCCAGAATGCCTGGCCATGCCCCATTATGCGATGCCCAGCCCCATTGCCGCTACGCCACTGTTTGAATCCCATCACCATTGGAACCTGTTACTAAAATTTTTGAATCCCACCACTGGAGCTGTGTCATTTCCCCCAATATCCAACTTTTTAAAAAAGATATGAAATATATTAATTTTTGCACAGTGATTTGTATTCTACTGTAAAAGTGTACTGCTTTCTTGGATACCCTTCTCCCCTCGATCTTTCTCAGCAGCTACCTTCCCTATCAGCCTCAGCACTCAAGGCAGCTCCTTCCTCCTCCCCAAATGGCAATCCTGATGCACAGCTAACAGTTAACATTAAAAAAAAAGAAAAGGAAAAACACAGCTGTATAATATTGTCCTTCTGAAATCAACTGCAAAAACAACAACAACCTTGCATTTGTCCTAGAATAAAGCCAGTGTACATGGTGACACATCAGGTCACTGGAGGTATAGCATGCATCTTGTAAGTAGAGGCCTATTTTACAAAAGAAAGTCTCCTTTAGCTGTTCTTGAGTGCCGCAGAAAGCTGGGTGGTATCAGGATTTAGGATTTGCCCTTCTCACCTATAGATTTTGTCCCAGCTGCTATATGTATTATAGAAAGTGTGGAACAGCAAGCAACAGTGAGGCGCTGCCAAACACCAGTGAGCATTACTCTGAGATAAACAAATGTATCTCTGAATTCTTAGTCTGAGATATACCTGTTATTCATTTTAAATTACTGTATCTGAAATACGTTTTGCAAATTTTATTTTCTTAGAAAGGTTTCTGCCACTTCCCTAATTCCCAAGCTTCAGTGGGCTTGCCTGGTGAAACCAGTCAATCTAGTGCCACAGTTTGATGCCCACTGCAATGGCTGGATTATGAATGCTCCACTGCACATAGGTGGAGTTGGTTGTAGTTACTCAGTGATGGTAAGCAAAAAAATAATAATCCTTCTTTTATTTTTACTAATATTTTTAATTTGATGTGATTGATGGCTATGTCTTGGCAATGGATTTCTGGCAAATCCTCACTCGTGTTAAGTCTATAACAAAACACTTGACAGGACAGAAAATGCGTGCTTGTTTCATCAGGACAGTTATATTATGCCTGAAAGTTCTGAAGAAGTTCATCCTAACATTCTGCTTCTGCAAGATGCGAGGCCCCATTCATCTGAACCCATTTTCTTGCAAAGAGGAATGTCCCAACTGATATAGCTGATGCTGTGTCTATAATATACACTGATGTGTGCATCCTGGAAAAGGTTCACTTTGAATTGATTTTAAGTTGTGCTTCATTAAAGAATAATATTGGACATACTTTTCTGACCATTTTCCATAGGAAGTCCCTGTAAGGGAACCCCCATATCTTTGAACAAACACAGAATTATTTTGACTGAGGAACAGCAGATGTTAGTGGCATACTAACTTATGAGCAATTATTTATCCATGTTTTCTCTGGCAAACTTGCATTGATTTAAAAAAACTTGACAAAGAATATTGTGAGAAATATGCTATCATCTGAGTAAAAAAAAAGATTGATTTTATTGGGTGAAAAATATTCAAAAAGGCCACATTTGCTGATGAAGAATAAAGAAAAATGTGAATAATGCATTTGATATATTCTTGCTCGGCTGTCTCCGAGACCAGAAGAAAAACAGGAAGAATAAACTCATAAATAATGCATCTGTCAACTGGGGCGGGGGGGGGGGGGCTCTTTATGCATGTTGTTATCTTGCATAATATTATTGTTCCAAATGGAAGTGCAGACTTGTGCAGAGGAGGACGGAGGGAAATAATCTGAGCATCGATACAATGGTTAGTGCAGGAAGATACACTGTTGAGTATTTGACTCACCCTATGCCAAATCTCAGTAGCAATCAGAGCACTCAGAAAAGGATAACTCCACATGCCAGAGAGGACATGAAGGAGTAAAAATATCATGGAATGGCAGAGATGAGTTAAAGGGCATGACAGTGGTGGGATTCAAATAATTTAACAACCATTTCCAGGGTGGGATTCAAATAATTTAACGACTGGTTATTTACAAGCACCATTTTAACAACTGGTTCTGCTGAAGTGGTGCGAACCGGCTCAATCCCACCACTGGGGCATGGGTACTTCACAGTGAGCCATATACTGGGGCACTACATCTCTCACTCCTAACACATCCTTCCTTCTTTACCATATTCAAAGCTGACAAACACAAATGTTGACATGAAACCACACAGTAGCTTTTAGATTTTCAGATCTATAAATCAAATCTATAAATAACTGAGATAAGGCCTTTTCTCTTGTATATGTAATTTCTACAAAAAAAATCACTAAACTTCCATTTTCTAATAATCAGTTGTAGATAGTAATTTTTAATTTAAATATTTCAGTGAGATAAAAGGAAAATTTATAATTATCAGAGTTTCAAAGTTTACCGAGATAACCAGAATATTAAAATAGACATAAATTTACACCAATTTGCTACACCATTTATACCACTGAAATATGGTTTAAATGTATTTTACATCTGTTGATATAATGTTAATTGCCTGATTTAACTGTTTTTACACTGCTTATATTGCTGTTAGCCATCTTGTGTCAGGATCAAGATGGGTAACAGTAATATTTCAGGTACTTGGGAGAGTGCTGAGTATATAATTAAAAAACCCCAAATATCTTTTTTTCATGTGCACCTGCAGAAAAAAATCAATATCAACTAGGAAGTTTGCATATTGTATATTCCTCTGCCACTGAAAAAAAGCATGCCAGACCTTCTTTGTCATAGAATGCTCTGCCTGGTTTCTAGTGCCTACCTAGCCCTGCTCCCCACATCCATTTGAAAGTCTGAAAGTAAAAAATACATTTTGACAGAGGCGTAGCTGGGCTATACTGCGCCCGGTTTGCACTTTGTGTTTTCTGCCCCCCCCCCCTCGTGGCACCTCCCACACACACACATTTACCTTAGTTCAGCCTGAAAGTGCAGGCTGGAAAAAACCTTGGAGCTCACAAGGTTTCTTGGGAAGTGTAGTTCCCACTAGGCCATTTTCAGCTTCAAGCGAACAGGCCACTTTTCCAGCCTGCATTTTCAGGCTGAACTAAGGTAAGTGTGTGTGGGGGGGCATGGGGGGCACTGTGGGAGGGGGGAGGGGGAAATTTCTGCATGTGCCCAATGGAACGCACACCCCTTCTGCCCCTGGTTGCTCTGTCTCTGATCAAAGTACCATATTCAATAATGCACAAAATAATGGCTTTGACAAAGGAAATGCATAAAAATGAATGGTAATTCTCATATTCATTCAGGACTACATTCTAATGTGGGAGCATACACGTTTCTCAATTGCTGCACTTCAACTGATCAAACTAATATCTTTATGGATACCGAGTTGTCAGGAGGCCTGTTAGAAATGGGTATTTGCTTATGCTGCTTTCTGTAAGATGGGGTGGTGGTGGTGGAATGGGTTAATTGCAATACTGTCTGCCTTTTGCCTGTTTCATGTATGTGATCTCACTTCCCAGGTGCTGCCCAAGGTCAGTGGCTGGGCATCTTTGCTGTTATCTTTCTTACAGTTACTTTTGGGTGCACTTTCCCAGGATGGGGGGTGCAGAGGTGTAGCTAGGGAAAATGGAGCCCAGTGCAAAATCTGAGTTTTGCACCCCCCCCCATGGGCGACCGCTGTGATGCTGGAATCTACCCCCAAACAGCATCATTTTCAATGGTGTTTAAAATAGGGAGCTCAGATTCTCCTTTTAAATCCACCTTAAAGGGAGAATCTGGGGACCCCAGTTAAAATAACATTGAAAGTGATGCTGTTTGGGGGTGGATTATCCTGCACCCTGAAGCAACATCACTTTCAATGTTTATACTGGGGACCTCAGATTCTCCCTTTAAATCCATGCCAAAGGGGTTGGGTATAAAAGGAGGATCTGGGAAAATTTGGGGGGTGCCTGGTGTCAGGGGTGCAATTGTTAAGCTAACAGCACCAAACTTTCAGAATATCTTTAGGATACTCTCCTGATGATACCACCCAGGTTTGGTGAAGTTTGGTTCAGGGTGTAGCCCCCATCTCCTATTAGCTCCCATTGGAAACAATGGGGGCACCCCCTTTGGGAGTCCATAACTTTGGACCCCCTGAGCCAAACCTCACCAAACCTGGGTGGTATCATCAGGAGAGTCTTCCAAAAAATCCCTGAAATTTTGGTGCTGCTAGCCTAAAACCCGCACCCCCTGCAGGC
Organism: Sphaerodactylus townsendi; assembly: GCF_021028975.2. Taxonomy (NCBI): domain Eukaryota; kingdom Metazoa; phylum Chordata; class Lepidosauria; order Squamata; family Sphaerodactylidae; genus Sphaerodactylus; species Sphaerodactylus townsendi. Next base: position 66,580,664 of record NC_059425.1, read on the forward strand.
CACAAACTGAAAAAAACACTTTAAAATTTAAAAACCACAAACAGGGGTGGAGCTTTGGACATGAAATGGGGGGTTTAAACCCGGGAACCCCCCCTTACCTACGTCCTTGACACACAGACCCTGTATGTACATACATACATCTGATTGTAAAGAAAGAGCCAATATACATTCAGTTTGCAATTGAAATATATGTACCTGGAAAAATTTGTATTACAAATTCAGATGTACATTGCATTGAATGTAACATGAGAATTACATTTAAAAATTCATATGCACATTGTACATGCAGATGACAGGAGATAAAATGGTAGATAGCACAATATCACTTGGCTATAACTATTTAGTATAGATGCAGTACATTAGACTCCAAGATGGAGCTGCTTGTGTGAGGTAATGCTTGATTTGATGGCAAAGGCAAATATTCATTCAGGAATTTCACTTCTTTGTCAAAACACTCTTCTGCTATCCCCACCATCTTCCTTCTCTTCCTCTAGTCTCTAGTCTCTAGCCTCTGCCAAGCCATGAACCAAAATCATTCCCTCTGTCTTATCTGGTTGTTGATGTAATGCTTACTACTGTATGATGAAAGAGATTTCACTTAATAACTTGGGTATACGTATTATAAGGTGTGAGATAAACATTTTTTTAAAAAAATCTTGGTTGAAATTCACATATGTGATTGTGCTCTGTTTTAGATGCTTGAGCCTCTTGTTTTTTGAAGTGCTGTTGATAACTTGAACGTAATTCCTTTTAATGGCTTGGCAAAAAAATTTTTTCCACCCCCAGGAACCATGGGCATTTAGTGCATGTTAGAAGATGAACGAATGAGTGAATGGAATGTAACAATAGCCACTTAAAGAAGTACAATATTATGGTTTTCTTTTGAACAATTGCTTGCCAAGTATCCAGAACTGTTCAACATGTTATGTCTAAGTTTTGTGCAGTACAGAATTCAATTGTTGTAGAACCTAAAAAGAAGCTAAAACAGGGTCAAGTTAGAGACATAGCCCTAATATTCTTATTAAGGATCCGAACCAAAATCAAATGGGATTTGTCTCAGACAATAATGATAACTGTGAGTCATGCTTAAGGAGATAACAGGGCATTGAGCTGGAAATGGAAACTGTTCCATGTGCAAATCAAATTCTCCACTGCAAAATTAGTTAATTTGGTTACAGTATTTAGTTCTAACTGTCTCTGAAAGAAATGTACTGACTACTGGTAAGAGATGCACCAGTGACCACATTTTAGGTTGGTAGTTCAGTTATTTTCAAAGTGTAAGTGTATTTTGTAAGTGTATAATGTGTAAGTGTAAGTGTATAATGTATTTTTTACAAGTAGAGGAGCTTAGGAAGGGTCCCACTCTTTTATCATTCTGCAGAAGATGCAAGTCAGAAATGTTCTGGAGGGTATTTTTATAAACGGATTAGAATGGAACAGTTCAGTAAGGTGCCTTGATTTTGGAATAGGATTGTAGTCTACTACAACAATTATTGTAATATGATCTTGCTTTTATTGTATTATCTTCTACATTTGTGATTCTACTTTTTGCATTCTTTGTAGTATGCTTTGCCTTAGCTAGTTTGTTGTTCACATTGTCTTCAAATTCTGTAATCCTAATCCTATTGCATTATTCATTCATTTATTTATTTTATTTATTTATTTCTTAGGCTTTTATACCGCCCCATCCCCGAAGGGGATGGCACTGGATAACAGACTGGGGCATGGAGTCTTGTGGGCAGGAGTGTCATCACATTGTTGGGATGATGCCATGTACAGGTTTGACCTGGAAGTGATGACAATGACATAACATGTTAAGATGCTGCAGAAACTCTATGGTTTTAACAGAGTTACCACTGAATCTTAGAGCAGCATGATGTCCTTTTTGGTTCCACTCCAGAAAGGATGTCACCCTTTTGATGTAATGGTGGTTTCCTCCCTTATTTTAGTTCCACCAGCCTACCAAGAGACAGTGTGTTTAGGGGAGGGGCTGCTGGGAGGAGGGTTTCTGCTTTAGCAGAAGACCTGGCATCCCTTGGTCTATGGTATTTTATTGCATTATTTGGAATTCCATGATCCATCTTGAGTCTCAGTAAGAAAGGCAGGATGGAAATACAGTAACAATAGTAAATATCTGTAAGTCTGTGAAAAGGGAAAAGTAAAGTATTTTTGTAAAAGTTTGACAATAAAACAATAGACATATGTTATGTAATTTAGGAATAGTGTTTACCATCATGAAAAACTGGTCCAGCTATTTTAGGACATCAGTAGACCGTTGATGCCAAAGTATATTACAAACTCCATAATGAAATTTACTTCTTGCCAGCACTGTGCTGATTGAGTTGAAATTCCTTTAACCTTAATATTATATGAAGAATTATGTCAAACCTAAATGACAAAAGATAAACTAACCAACAAATCTGGAAGTGCAAAAGGACAATTTTTAAAGACCAAAAAGACAAGGAATGAAGAATCCGCCGATATTTGCTACTTACCTTCCCGCAGCCCCCTTTCCCAGGTACTTTTTTAAATCTGGAATTCCAATTTTGATAGTAAGTCTAGCTCAGAGAAAAGTGTGTTTTGTTCCTCAAGACAAAATCTGACTTTTCTGCTGCCACCTCTGGCGCCCAGGTCTACCACTGGAAGCCAACGAGGCACCCAGGTCTACTGCCTGGAGCTGGTGACAGTACCCATGTCTACCACCCGGAGGTAGTGAGGTGCCCAGGTCTATCACCCAGAGCTGGCTAGGTGCCAGATCTACCACCCAAAGCCGGCGACAGTGCCCAGGTCTACCACCTGGAGACTGCGCCGGCACCCAGGTCTACTGCCCAGAGCCAGCGAGTACAGCCTGGGCCAGCGCCCCTTCCCTTGTGATTAGATGACATGCACCCAGGGACATATGATACCCCATGTCCCTCTGGCAGGTGCACCCCTGCCTTGAGCCAACAGGATTGATTATTATGATACTAATTTCAGTTACTGTGGATCTGTTGGTCTAGTATTTGTCTAGGTAAATATGGTGAAACATAAAGTGTTGATAAAGAAAGCATTATTAAAGATATTGCTCAAAAAGCCTTAGTGAGGATGAACCAGAGGAAGTCTTTGCTTTTTCTGTTTTACAAATGTTTGAGCTTCTGTAGTTCAGAAAACTTAATTGCAGACATTTTGGCAAATGTTCTACACCTGTAATCAGGATGCATAGTGAGGGTGAGTTCAGGTTACACCCACTGGGCTTGTTTCCCTACTGCTCCCAGCCTTCATTTGTTTGTTTAGGGACATATATGAATGCAGTCTGGCTCCAGCGGTACAATCTATACTCAGGAAATATGAAGGGTACACATTGCATATATTGGGCTATACTTGTGTGCAGCAGCACCTTGAATTTGTAAAGGACAGTTCCAATGATGAGGCTAGAAGGAGCAATCCCAGTTGTCTTCCCCACTGTGCTGACTGCCCACATACATGTAGAATATGCACAGTTCTAATATTTCTAAACTTGAACTTCTACAGAAATGTAGTAATCATAATCTTGTTAACAGTCTAGCCCAGGGGTAGGGAACCTTCAACACTCAAAGAGCCATTTGGACCCTTTTTCCACGGGAAAAGAAAACCCTTGGAGCCGCAAATAATTTTTGACATTTAAAATAAAGATAACACTATATATATAGGGGTTTTTTACCTTTTACTCCGCTCATTCTGAGAAGTGCATGGATGTGCCCACCTGCTGCCTGCAGGGCGGGCAAGGATGAAGCCGGCGGCTCGGCCTCGCCAGCCGCTGGGAAAGCGCCCGCCCTGCTCCAACGGGGCAGGCAAGAGGGGAAGCCCGCGGCGCGGCCCAACCGACCAGGGGCAGTTGGTGCACCCACCCTGCTGCCTGCAGGGCGGGCAAGGATGGGGCCAGCGGCTCGGCTCGTGGAGCCACAGTGCAAGGGCAGAAGAGCCGCAGGTTCCCTACCCCTGGTCTAGCCAAAAGAGAAATGAGTTTATATAAGTAGAAGGGGGGGAATAAATATAAGTTTAGGACATTTTAAGTGATTTACAGTAGATGCCGGACAAATGATTGCAAGTTTGTTTTCACACAGCAATTAATGTATTGTATTCATTACTTCAGAGTGTTATCAGGACTACTTAAGTATATACAGTAGGCTGAAAAAGCCATTTATGGACAATTGGTCTGTCTATAGTTTAGTTAAAAGGAACTAAGTGTTCTACTTGCATTATTTCCTTTTTCTTCCTGATATCTGCAAGTCCAGTTGAACAAACAATATTGCCATTCACCTGATGTAGACAATAATGAAGTAACAATGGAGTTGCATTTGAACAAATGTAGAGCATTTCTCAGTTCCTATTATGGCTTGAATCCATATTGATCCAGACTGTTGCTACGAACAGGAGAAAAAAAGTTATTGTATTTTAGCCAGGATTGTCAACACCACCAATACCCTTACGCTTTATTTTCTGAAGCAAAAGGCCATTACAATATAAAATCCCAAGGAGCAGGTAGATCTCCTTAAGAATGCATAATTAGCTGATAAAGACAAGATTACATTCTCCTTGGTTTGGTGTAGGGGGAGTGAGTTTAACTGGCCATATTCCATTATTTGTCCACATTTCACTGTGATCCATGTTCCACTCCTAATTCCAGTTAAACCATAAGAATTTAGAAATTCGATTCCAAAACTAGATCATGCACATTTAGCCACAGTATTTGGTTTGTGCTCCTTACTGCATAAAAGCAACTGTGATGTGGTCGTACATGTCATTGTCATTGGGCGTTTTCGCACACACTTTTTATTCCAGAATAAAAGCGAACCGCATTGATTCCTTACCTTTTTAATGTAGTTTCGTCACTCGATGGCATTCACACATGGCCCGGTAGTCACACATCTTCCGCTTGCTTCGCAACTCCCGGGTTTTTGCATCCCTCAGGAATGCGGCGCAAACGACGAATCTGATTGGCTAGCGCGCAGTCCTGGGGCAGTCCGGGGGTGGGGCCTAAGTTACCCTGTGAGGCGGGTGGGGCTGAGAGAGCTCCGAGAAGCTGTGACTAGCCCAAGGCCACCCAGCTGGCATGTGTGGGAGTGCCCAGGCTAATCTGAATTCCCCAGATAAGCCTCCACAGCTCAGGCGGCAGAGCTGGGAATCAAACCCGGTTTCTCCAGATTAGATACACGAGCTCTTAACCCCCTACGCCACTGGCCGGGGTGTTTTCTCAGTGGTTCTCTTCTCCCACTCCGGGAGAAGGCACAGGAATACCTTTGTTCCATTTCCCAGGAGGACTTTTCGGCACTGGATCCTTGAGAAAGAGAGCGGGATGAAAACAGTGGAATGCCCTCTTCTCTACCCTACTTTAGCAGGATGAGAAGGGAAACGGGGGGAAAAACCCACACGCATCCCACCCCACCCCCAAAAGAGGTCTGCAGGCAAATAAGGCACCAGTTGTGCATGACAGCACAAGAGAATATTCTCTGCTCCTCTCAAAGATGCAAGCCGGGCCTCTTTCCAGCCCTCCTTGAAAATCCGCATCCTTTAAGCAACATCTCCTAGGCTCCGCCAAAGCAAGCAGGCTTTCTCTTTCAGCCGCCCTCCATTCAGTTCCGGACAATGGGAGGGACAAAGAGAAAAGCAGAAAGGGGTGGCGGTTTTTTAAGCACCCTTCAAGAGGCCATCTGTGGGTCGAGCTACAAGGCGTACACGACCGAACGGGATGAGGGGGGGAAGTCGAGTGAGACGCAAAAGGAAGAAAGGAATGTGCGCGCGCAGCCAGAACGCCCAGTCGCACTCCCATTGGATGGCTTACTTTGTCAGAACATGCTAATATATATTAGAAGTGGAAGCCCTGGTAAAACCATTCTTCCACCTTTCTTCTGTGTTACACCATCTATTTAATATAAAAGAATTCTATGATATTTCTGTTAATTAGAACCACTTATCCCCCTTAACACTACATTTCCAATCTTTGGCCCCTTCCGCACACGCAAAATAATGCGTTTTCAAACCACTTTCACAACTGTTTGCAAGTGGATTTTGTTATTCCGCACAGCTCCAAAGAGCACTGAAAGCAATTTGAAAGTGCATTATTCTGCATGTGCGGAATGAGCCATAGTCTACTGATTAAATTCCTTGGACTCCGAAAGCAATTTGGAAACCACAGTTCTCATGATACTGTGTGGTGGATCAGAATTATTCACTAACTGAAAAAAAATGTCTGATTTATTTTGCTCTTCTTTACCAATAGAAAGCACAAAACAATATACCATTGAAAACAGATCCTAGGCATTAAAATCCAAATCACATGGCAACTATAATCAGCAGATGTGTGCTTGGAATTGCAAAATAACAGAATACGGATTTTGGCTGAAAATTAAATTGTGATTTCATACAGTTTTCTTAATGGCATTTTTATTTATACCTGTGCATCAAGCATATTTAATTTATAAGTGCCTAACTGTTGTTTGGCTGTATTGTATATTGGATAATGTTAACACATTAGCTGAATCAAAGGGCAAAGGTGTCAAAGATAGTCAAAAGCACAAATGTCAGAAGCAGTTGGTCAGCTGAACAATTTAACTCTCTAGTAATTCAAAGAATCTTATAAGGCAGGACCTAACAACATTGTTTGGATTCACATATTCAATATGTCCAGTTTATTTATAGAAATAGCAATTGGAGGTCACTATCAAACATGAAAATGGCTGAATGTTAAAGTAACACTCTATATTTTAATGCTACACTCCAGTATCAGTGTGCCCATTATATTAGGTCCTGTGGAACGTAGGCAGAATAATACTGTGGCTTGTTTGTAGACTTCCTAGGGACCTGGTTGGCCACTGTGTGAAAAGACTGCTGGATTTAATGTACCTTGGTCTGATCCAGCATAGCTTTTCTTATATTCTTATGTATATTCCCCCCAGAATATTCTTGAATACTTACTAATGCAGAAAAAATCCTAAACTGTAAGGCTTCAATTCTGAGCCCAGTTACATACAAAATCAGTGGGACTGATGGACATACAGATCTGCTATTCAAATGCATCCAGATCACCTTCTATAGATTTTAGTTGCAGTAGAAAACATTTTCATTATGGAGTTAACAAAATTTAAAATTAATATTTATGCAAACTGACTTGTGAAACTGCTGGCTGAAAAATGGGATTGTCCACAAGGGTGGTACCTCAGTTCTATGAATCTTTCTACCTCAGCTAACTCATTGTGTGTATTAACTATTAAGTCACTTCTGACTTACCATAACCTTATGAATGATCTCCAAAGCATCCTATTTTTAGGTGCCTTGCAAACTGAGGGTCATAGCTTTCTTTATTGAATCAATCCTTCTGTTGTTGGGTCATTCTCTTTTCCTGTTGCCTTCAACTTTTCCTAGTATTATGGGCTTTTCTTGTGACTCTTATCTTCTCATAATATGACCAAAGTATGATAGTACTTTGTACATAGACTTGATTTGATCTAGAACCCACCTATTTGTCTAGAAGAAGAGTAGTAGTAGTAGTAGTAGTAGTAGTAGTAGTAGTAGTAGTAGTAGTTGTTGTTGTTGTTGTTTTGGATTTATTTTGCACCTTTCTTTCCTGTAAGAAAGCTGAAGATGGCTTATAAGCTCCTTTCCCTTCCTCTCCCCACACCTTGTGAGGTAGGTGAGGCTGTAAAAGTTTCGAAGAACTGTGACTTGCCCAAGGTCACCCAGCAGGAATGTAGGAGTAGGGAAACACATCTGGTTCACCAAATAAGCCTCTGTCATTCAGGTGGAGGAATGGAGAATCAAACTCTGTTCTCAAGATTAGAATCCACCTACTTTTTACCAGTATACCACGCTGGCTCCTTTTTGGTGGTCCACGGTATCTGCCAACTCCAATACCACATTTTAAAGAAATCAACCCACTTTCTGTCAGTTTTCTTCACTGTCCAACTTTCACACCCAAACTTGGTAAGAGGGGATAGTATGGCATGAATTAATTTAATCAGTTACATATCCTTTCCTTTAATAATCTTTTCTAGGTCCTTCTTGGCTGCTGTTCCATGTCTCAGTATCCTTCTGATTTATTGATTGCAGTCTTCCTTTTGGTTGATGAAAAAGCCAAAGAATAGAAAGCCTTTAACAATCTACACATCTTCATTGTCTGTCTCAAAGTTGTGTAATTCCTCAGTTCTCATTACTTTTTTATCCTTGACGTTTAGCTTTGGCACTTTCTACTTTAACCTTCAGCAGTAGCTGTTTCAAGTTTTTATTATTTTTTATCAGTCATGTTAATGTTCAACGGTTAATGTTCTATCTACAAATTTTCACTTTTTTCATCTAAATGTAATCCAGTTTTCCTTATGATATTTTCTGTATATAGATTGAAAAGATAGAATATTGGTAGGGATATTTTCACACTACTAGAGTATCTCCCATCTCCCCCTATACCCAGAGGTAGGAACGTTCCCTTGTTCATCTATCTATTTGGCCTTTCCTCACTCCCCTTATTTTTTCTTTTTGTGTTTTTGTATATTAAGTATTATTAAATTTTTTCTTTTATATTGAGTTGTAGCTTTTTTTCTTTCTGCTCCCCTTCTTATGTTTCCATCATTAGTCCTGAATATGTTTTGGTGCTATCTAGAGCTTTTAATATTGGAAATGTTGATAATTTTACTGAAATCATGTATTTCCCAAACTGAGGCCGTTTCCGCATGGGCAATGAATGGCGGCCTGAAGACGGTAAAAACGCTGTCTCCAGGCCGCCATTTGCACAGGGGGCGCAGCTGCATCACAGCCGCGCCGCCCTCGCGCTGCCCGCCCGTCGCGGAGCCGGCGTTTCCCCAGAGCGCTTGGAAGCACTCTTTTTGGGGAAACGCCGCCTCGAAGCCGCTGCGAAGCCGGTTTAACGGCAGCGGCTTTCGCTGACGCCTCCCCACCTCGGCACTTACCTTGTTCCCTGGTTTCGGCTCGCCGCCGGTAGGCCTGGGGACCGTACGCCTTCGCCGCCTGCGCCGCTGGAGCAGGCGCGGAGGGCCAGGGGGCGTGTCCCCAGGCCTTGGCGACTCGCCGGAGGCCCGGGGACATGCTGGGTTGGCCGGGTGCTGGAGCTCTGTGGCGCCGGCTGCCCGGCTGTTTCCAGGACCGTCCATGCAGACGGTCCCAGCGTCGTCGGGTCGGCGTCGTAAACGCCAACCCGGCTGCTTCCGCCTTCGTGCGGAAACGGCCCCAGTTTATCAGGAAAAGGTGGTCTAGAAATCAAATAAATGAATGAATGAATGAATGAATGAATAAATAAATAAATAAATAAATAAATAAATACTTCTGATCTTCTTACTGGTCAGCTTTACTATATATAATCTTATGGGTGAGGTTAGTCAACTGTCCTACCCCATATCTCACTAAAGTAAATGCATAACTGAGCCCGCTTAAGGCACTGAGGTGATCCCCCTTTCTCTCTTGTGCTGGATCACAGAGATTATGCTAGAGGCTTTTCAAAGTTCAATAATAAAACAGAATTTTATTAAACTTCTCAGAGGAACAGAATAAGGGAGGATTTGGTGAGAAGGAAAGAAGCAGACTTACATACAGATAGTATGTAATAGTACAGCTCAGTTAATAGTACAGCTCAGATGTACAGTAATAGTACAGTTAATAGTACAGCTCAGATGGCATTTGGTCATTTGATAAAATTTCAGTTTGTTAAAGAATTCTAAATTCTTTGAGATAATATAAACTTTTTGGTTGTTATGCAGCACTGACTCAGACTTGTACTCAGAGGTTCATGTGTAAACTCTGGTGCCCGAAATCTAGAAGAATGCATTATTACCCAACTCCCTTTTCCCCTTTAGATTTTCCCATTTGTAGCATCACTTCAGAGTTTTTGAAGTAAATCCACCTTAAAACTAGGGATGGAAATTTTTCTCTCATATGAAGTTCAAATTCACCTCCTGGCTGGAGATTGGTCCATCTCTGACACCATCTCTCTCTTTCAGCCAGCTCCCTCTGTTCTGAACACACAGTTCAGGAAATAAACCTGTTAGGAATTCTTCTTTCCCTAGAAGTTTATTCCCCTCTTTGGCAAGTGTAGGGTTCTCTCTCCCCAAATACCCTTTCCCTGCCAACACCACAGGTCTATGCACAGATGCTAAACACATCTTTACTTTCCAGTTCTAAGAGATCCAACCAATAATCTTGTCCACAGCTCTGATTTCAGTTCTAAACACCACTTATTCCCAGAATGTCACTCTGGCGGTTTCCACACGGGGAAACAACAGTGCTCCAGGGATGGAAAAAACTGGTCCCTGGAGCACTGTTTGTGAAGACACCGCTTCTGAAACTCGCTTGGGGGCGTGTGAACTTTTTGGAGTACGCCAGTTGCCACCCGTTGCCGAGCGAACAGCAGCAGGTGGAAGCCGGCGTATTCCCGTGGCACTCCCGAACAGCTGCCTATCTTTTCCCTGCCTTTCGTCGCTCTGAGGAGGGAAGGGGACATGCCCCCCTGCCTCCGTCGCTTCAGCCGTCGCTCTGGCCCCCTTCCCACCTCAGAGTGATGAAAGGCAAGGAAAAGGTAGGCAGCTGTTCGGGGGGGCTGTGCAGCTGTGCGGAGCGTGCTTCACCAGCTGCGCAGCCTGTGGGGTCGTTCGTGCGAATGGCCCCAGGGTTTGCATCGGCATCAATCATGCCAATGCAAGCCCGCAAGCCTGGCTGTGCAGAAACTGCCTCTCACGCACAGGCTTTGTGAGGAAACTCTTCAGAGTTCTTGCTTCTGCATGGTCCTAGCTTTGAAATATCATTATAAGTAATTAATTTTAATACATTTTTCCTTAGTTCCATCACAAATATGCATTAGGAAAGTACCGTTAAGTAACAAAATACTCAGCCAAACAGTGACTAAGGGACATGGTGACTAATCCAAATGAAAGTTATCTGAATTTCAAAGCTGAAGGACCTTGGCTAAACTTACCCCAATGAGACCTTAACGAAGGCCTCAGATTGCCTCAGATTGCAAATGCCTTAGCAGACCAGGTGCTCAGGAACAGCAGCAGCAGAAGGCCATTGCTTTCACATCCTGCATGTAAGCTCCCAAAGGCACCTGGTGGGCCACTGCGAGTAGCAGAATGCTGGACTAGATGGACTCTGGTCTGATCCAGCAGGCTAGTTCTTATGTTCTTATGTTCTTAAGGCCCTTTCCACACGGGCGTGAGCGGGGGTGCATTGGCATAAACAATGCCGACGCACCCCCCCAGGACCGTTCGCACAGATGGTCCTGGTAGGGGTGCAGGCAGTGGCGCAGCCTTCGCACAGGCTGCGCTGTCCCTGAACGCTGTACCTTGTCTCCTGGCTTCCAGTGCATTGCAGAGGCCAGGGGACACCCCCCCCCCGCAGGCTGTAGCGGAGGCTCTGGAGGCCAGGGGGGCATGTCACCTGGCCTCTGCAATGCACTGGAAGCCAGGCGACGAGGTACAGCGTTCAGGGATGGTGGGGGGGGGGAATGGTGCCTTCCAGCTGCTGCCATTCACACGGCAGCGGTTGGAAGATGCTGCTTCCGAAAAACCTCACTCAGGGAGCGAGGTTCAGAAGCAGCGTCTTCGCGCTGCTTGTGGGTGGCGAGGCCGGCACTGCTGCAATGCAGCAGCAGTGGCTGTGCAAACCCCTCCCCAGGGATGGCATTTTTGCCATCCCTGAGGTGCTCTATTCTGCCTGTGCAGAAAGAGCCCAAACCTACACCAATGAGATACATTTATGTAGGTGCTGGGTGAGTATAATTTTTTGTTACAAAGGAGGTAAAGCTAGCATACTGTTGCACCTTATCTCATAATGTGAAGCAGTTAATTTTCTCCAAGTAGGCCTTCTGGCTCCTGATTGAGCCTAGAAAGTAACCTGTTAGGCACAGCTGAAAGAAAAATACTGGAATAAATTATTTTAGCTAGCATAGATTTCATCTGTGAATATTGTGTCCATAGATTTCATCTGTGAATATTGGTACCCTCTTGCCATTTCTACTTAAAAGCAGGCTTCCAGCCAAGCTCCTACCAATGGGAAATAATGGAGGAAAAGCTCCTCTCTGTACCTCTGTGTGCCTGTTCTGCAAGAGATAACAGAAGTTTCTTGTATGACCCTGTCTCCTCTCATTCTGCAATTCCTTGGTTGAGGGATACAATCTTTGGTGGAAGAAGTTGCAGATAGGAATGATTCCCTCTGAAATTAATTTAAACGACCCTGAACACATAGCATAGAAATGGGTTATTCCAGTAATATACTTGGTTTATTACTATATTCAGATTGCTTCTACTACTACTACTATTTATGTTGAAGAAAGAATTGTACCAAGTTCAGCTTTTTGTGCAAGTGTGTGACAAGCTGGATTTGCTGAAACTATCTGTTCTGATTGACAGTGAAATGTACAAAAATCCCCATTCTGAATCAGGTTATCTGGCATGAGCATAGAAAGATTCTTTTTTTAAAAAAAATAGTTTTGATTTTTTTAAAATTAAGACAAGTAAACAACAATTTTGGGACAAGCAATCAAGCAACAACAAAAAGAGCTCTACCATAACATACAAATTCCCAATTTCTTTCAAACATGCACACAATAAAAATTTTACAAGTTGCTCTGTAGTTACAAATATGAATACCGTATATACTCGCATATAAGCCCCCCTCGACTTATATGCGAGTGAGGTGTATTTTAAAAAATATTTTAGGGTTTTTATTTTGTCGGCCACCAGCAAGCGCAGTTTTTAGGCTAGTGTCACCAAAAATTCAGGGTATCTTCAGGTGACACTCCTGATGATACCAGCCAAGTTTGGTGAAGTTTGGTTCAGGGGGTCCAAAGTTATGGACCCCCAAATGGGGTGCCCCATCCCCCATTGTTTCCAATGGGAGCTATTAGTAGATGGGGCTACATTTTGAGGGTCCATAACTTTGGACCCCTTGAACTAAACTTCACTAACCTGCGTGGTATCATCAGGACTGTTGGTACTGCTAACATAAACATTCCTCCCCTGACAGGCACCCTCAAATTTTCCCCAAATTCTCCCTTTAAATCACCCCCACCCTTCTGAGTGGATTTAAAGGGAGAATCAGGGCTTACAGAGCTAGTTTACTGTTTTTCTTTGAAATAAATATTCAAAAACATTTAACTTACTGATGCCTCAATTCATGAAATTTTATTGGTATCTATTTTTATTTTTGAAATTTACCAGTAGCTGCTGCATTTCCCACCCTCGACTTATATACAAGTCAATAAGTTTTCCCTGTTTTTTGTGGTAAAATTGGGTGCCTCGACTTATATGCAGGTCGACTTATACACGAGTATATACGGTATATGAAAATATAATTCAATTTGTTCTTTATTATTACTAATTAAATAGTATGTACATTTTTCTCTGTTATGTCAATTTTCTACTCATCCTAGTCCTCAAATCCACACATCATCCATTCATTTTTTTCTGTTTTAAGCCCAAAAAAGTCTATGAAGGGTCTCCAGTTGTTTTCTCTCATCAGAAAAGAAGAAGAAGAAGAGGAGGAGGAAGAGGAAGAGGAAGAGGAGGAGGAGGAGGAGGAGGAGGGGGAGTTTGGATTTATATCCCCCCTTTCTCTCCCAGTGGTGGGATTCAAATAATTTAACAACTGGTTGTTTACATTTCAACAACCGGTTCTGCCGAAGTGGCGTGAATCTGCTGAGTCCTACCACTGATTCAGTCTCTCCAATAGAATTGCATTGTAAATCTTTTGATTTCATTTTAGAGTCCCTCTGAGAAAAGTCTAGAATGTAACAATATATTTACTACCTATTTTCGACTATCATTTCTCATCTGTATAGGGCTTCTTATGATGAGAGCCATATCAGTGTTTTCTGTCACAAGCCTTATATTTTCCCCATATTCTCAGAATGTCACATCTAATATAATGGTTTTTAAAATCCTTATTGACTTTGTTATATCATAAATAGGCGTGCTATCTGAATTGCATATTGCATCCCTCCAATTCTGGCAGTGTTCTATTTCTTAACAAAACTAATTCTTTCAATCAAACCAAGCACCAGGCAGCAAAATATAATTTTAGATCAGATTTAGATTAGTAATCCTCCTATTTTGTTTGCATTTTGTGAGATTTTATATTTAATCTGAGGTTTCTTTCCATGCCAAAAAAAACATTTTTCTGCCATTGTTTAAACAGAATATAATTTGTTAACACAGGTATTGCTTGAAACAAAAATAACATTTTGGTAAAACACTCACCTTAATCACAGAACATAGGAAAGTTTTGACCACTTCTGAGAATCACAACTTTGAATGGAAAAGTAAGTTTTGAGACTCTTTATGAATGACATTTTAAAGTCAATCATATCAAAACATCTTTAAAAAATTAACAATAGAAATGAATTTTTTCAGTTGTTAATTTTGTTTATTACTGAGGTGTAATCAAACGCTGAAATCTGAAAGTCAATACAGAACAGAAAATTAACTTTTCTAAATCTGTTAGGAGATGGAAATATTGGTATATATCTCAGTAATAAAGGATTCCATACATAATCAATATTACCTGGAACCTAGCCACTGATGTTATACTGGCAGAAATGTTAGTTGAATTACAGAGGCATTTTTATTTATTTAGCAAAGTATCTTTCTGATGTTTTGCCAAACCATTAAGACTTTTATTCATTAGAAAGATTTTGGCTTACTTCCCTTCCAGTTGCTCTAGGTAGCTGTAATTTAGGCCTTTATAACTTACTGGTTTAGCACAATCTGGAAGAAGAAATCTTTAAATTTTTATTGCAGGGTTGGAACATTGTAGAGTGAGAGATTTTCTTTTCCTGTTAGTCTGTCAATCTATGCTAAATTCATTAGTGCAGAAGCTCTTTAGTCTCTATGGCCTTTATGTAGAAAGAATGGGTTACTTCTATGAAACTGGGACACAGTCATCTGTCATAAGATAAAAAGAAATTTCTGGTCTGCACTTGTTTGGGGAGATAAGAGCAGAAGATAAAAGTTTAACATTATTTCAACCATTTTCAAGTGTCTGAGGCTGTTAAGGTTCTCAGTTTTAGGCCGTTTCTGCACGGCGTCGCTGGGGGTTGGGTCGGTGCATTCCACGCCGACCCAACCCCCCTGGGACCGTTTGCATGAATGGTCCCAGAAACAGCCAGGACGACGGCACCATGGAGCGCTGTCGCCCGGCCAACCCGGCTTGTCCCTGGCCCTCCAGCATCTCACCGAGGCCTGGAGACACGCCCCCCCCGGCCCTGCATGCCTGCTTCAGCATTGCAGGGCAGGGGGGCGTGTCCCCAGGCCTCGGCGACGCACCGGAGGGCCTGAGACCAGGTAAGTGAAGGGTGGGAGTGGGGGGGAGGGCGCGTTGGAGCCGCTGCTGTTCACACGGCAGCGGCTTCAAGCCAGCGTCTCCCAACAACCTCGCTCCCCGAGCAAGGTTGGGAAATGCCGGCTTCGCGCCGGTCGGGCGGTGCAAGGGCAGCGCGGCTTCACAGCAGCTGTGCCCCCTGTGCGAATGGCTCCCTTTGGACGGCGTTTTTGCCGTCCCCAGGCCTCCATAAAACGCCCGTGCAGAAAGGGCCTCAGAAAAGTTACCTAGAGGAAAGATCTCAAGGTAAATTTTAGGAGAGGAAAACTTACTCTAAAAACAAAACAAAACACAGCAACCTGCTGTGGAATCTAACTGGAAAGAGACCAGTTTCCAAGGTGTAAAAGTATACAGGTTCATTTTTTTCTTTCACAACAGTATACCGTTTTCAAGTCACTAGGCAGACAAGGTTCAGATTGTCTTGGGGTTAACTCAGGATGATTTTTAGTCAGTTTTCTAAAATAGAGGTATAGGATGTACAATACCTATTTATTTTTTGTACAAATGTGGAACTATAAACAGCAATCAGTAGACACAAGATACTGGAACTTCATTGGAATCTCATTGTTCTATACCGTAATCTGACAGATTCACTTATATTTCAAACATAACATCACAAATGTTGGGTTGTGTTCCACAGAGTGTTTCTGCTGCCAGAAAGATTTCCATCAGGAAAGGACAATTCTCCTGTCTTGCCCTTCCTGTGGCAGCCCCGTGGACTTTCCAAGGAAAAAGAGCTTCCAAGGGGATTTTGTCATGTAAGCCTTTCCCATACCCCCAAATAACCTCCAACTGGCTTTTTACCAAGAGTTCCAAAGAAACATTAACTTTATTTTTATTTTATTACATTAAATTTGTATCCCCCCCCCCCCCCCACCATTGGAGTCAGGCTCAGAACAGCACACAACCAACAAAATTCAACAACAGAACATACATTAATAAGTTCCAAGCCTAATGGCACCCCATGAATCCCAAGCTTAAAAATACATTCATCCCCATAGAAATTTATTAACCAAAGGGAAAAGCGGGGCAGAGGGAAGGCCCCTCTTCATAAGTATCACACATTCATAAGTGTCATACTTGTAACAATAGCCAGTGCCACTTGGAGGTTATCATTTGAAGAAACCTGGGTTCAGATTTTCAGTCATGAAGCCCACTGACATTGGGGTCGTAAGCAGAGTTATACACTTCCAAGCCCACTGGAGTTACACCTTTTCAAACCTATAGTTTTTGAATGTTGTAGCTCTTAGGATTGCACTGTCACTGACCCTGGACTTGCCACACTCTCTCAGCCTGTAAAATGGCTACCACAATAATATGAAGCATGATGACTTCATGCACGGTGTCACTTCTCAAAATGTACTTTCCCAAAACATACTTCAAAACTGCTGTTTTAGGAGTGACCCATTTCTGAGGCATTCACTCAGGAGCTTCCACAACTATGAAGCAGCTCCCAGTGTAAATAAGGCTACTGATTCTAGATAATAACATTGAATTAAGAAATCTGATTATGTATGTCATGTCTTTCATAGAAAATTTTTATAACACATTCAATTACTTCAGAGTAATCTGGTTGCTCTTAGCTGGATAACCTGAAAGCTTTCTTAAACTGATTTGTTGCTCTTTCTTTCTTTCTTTCTTTCTTTCTTTCTTTCTTTCTTTCTTTCTTTCTTTCTTTCTTTCTTTCTTTCTTTCTTTCTTTCTTTCTTTCTTTCTTTCTTTCTTTCTTTCTTTCTTTCTTTCATAAGCAGTAGGTTCTTTAAAGCCTTTACATTGATATGATTTTGGTTTCTTCCTGTATTTCTTCAGCTTTTCATGAAAGGCTTTTGTAAGACTTATTACTGAACATTTCCTTTTATGTGGTGCCAAATATAGTACAGTATATTATTCCTCTGTCATGAGATCTCATTTAATAAATATCTTATCTGGAATAAGGTTGGTTGTTGTTTTTTGCCTCAACAACAGTGTGAGGGATTCTCAGATTTCTTATAATCACAATACATGATGTTTATGATTTGTGTATTTTAATCTGGAGAACCAGGTTTGATACACACCCCACTCCTCCACCTGAGTGGCAGAGGCTTATCTGGTGAACCAGATATGTTTCCACACTCCTACATTCCTGCTGGGTCACCTTGGGCTAGTCACAGTTCTTTGAAACTCTCTCAGCTCCACCTCACAAGGTGTCTGTTGAGGGAGAGGAAGGGAAAGGAGGTTGTAAGCCACCTCACAGGAGAGAAAGGTTGGGTATAAATACAAACTCTTCTTCATTCATTCATTTGCACTGGAAGGCTTTGAATAGGTTTGCTTTATTTTTAGGGGTGTTGTATTTATCTCCCCAAAAGGTATGTAATGACCTCTGATGGGAACATTATCGTGCTTTAAACTGCTAAAGCAAGTTGGAAATGGCATTACATAAGTGTATATTAAATAGATAATTGAGGAGACTTGTACAGTAGCTCCACTGTTGTCAACAGGGTAATTGCTGAAGAGTTGCTGGTTGCTAAGGCAGGGTATCAAATTAATAGTCTTCAGATTAATAGCTGCATTTGAAAATGTGCAGTGAATAGGAACTGCCTTTTGACACATGTAAAGAGCTTGCTCTTCAATGATGATTAAACAGCACTGGCCTCTATTTGTTGGAGATTCAGAGTGAGATCTTCCAGGTAGAGGTTGTGACTTCCTTGTAAATTTTCATGCCATTTTGCTTCACCATGAAAATTAAGTGCTGGCCTGTCTTGGTCAGTTTTCTTATTTTAGAACACTTGCCTATAGTTAGAATAGAAGTGGACCTGTTTTTTTTTTCCTTTTCATAAACTTGGGATTGTGCTTTAACTGGTAATTGAACAGAAGCCAGGCAAAGCAGTCAACTGCCTTGCTAGGCCCTGTGGTGGCAAGAAAACGGTATTAAACCAAGCTGCATTTTCTCCATGTATCTAGAGGGCATAAGTTGTCTAGCAAGCTTCTAAAATGAAGTGGCAAAGTATCAGTACTTTGTTCACCTTTATTGTAGAATTTTTGATGTTCAAATAAGAATGGGTTGCAAATCATGTGGCTTCCACACCCACACCTGTCTGTTCATAAAAAACTTTCGCTGTGATGTGAGGACGTGGTACACATGCACTGCATACAGCAGCATTTCTCAAACTGTGTCTGGGAAACCTGCAAGCGTACTTAGTGGTCTTCAGAAGCACTTAAGCAAAAGGGAATGAGAAAATGAGCTGTGGGGTTGTTTTTTGTTTGGATTGGTGGTGCTTGGATTGGACACCCCGAAAAGAAGCATTGCTTGCCTGGCCTCTGCAGGTGCAATGAAGGGCTACCTTTCTGAGGATGATTACGGCATTCTTAGGGATGGGGCAACAGGGCATGGTTCCATCCATCAAGAGTAGGCAGGTAGGCAGTGGGGGGTTCTAGAAGTGAGTTCCCATCTCCCCTTTGGCAATATTAGTGCAGGCAAAGTGTGTTAGCTTCTAGGTATAAAGCATAGGTGAGTATCCTGAGGCATTATTTGAAGGATGAAAAAAATTTCCTCAGTCCAGAATCTGGGGATTAGAGTGCCTGTTGTAGAACTAGACCAGGAACCCCTTGGAGTGTCATTATCCATTAATCAGTACATGACTGGCAAAGAGGAGCCTGGGTCGTATACAACTGGATTGTCTAAATCATGGAGTAATGGTCAGCCTCTCCCAGAATACGGGGATGTACAAAGCAAGGAGGCCCCACTCTTCTGCATCTTATCAGTTGACCACATTAATCACATTGTGATTATGCATTGGGTGAGTTTTACCCTTAGCTGTCATAATTCTGAATCTTGCTGATAAAATAAATAAAATTGACTGCTTATTATCCCAATGAATGGGAACAACTCCTCTTGTTCCATGTCCATCTGCAACACTCTGCTTGATGGCTTCTAAAGGAGTGGGATTTGAACTACTACCTCATAGCCCTGCTATGGGAAAGGAAAGAGATTTCATTTCGTTTGAAAATAAATGGTCTTCCTGAAATATCTAGACATTTTATACCAACTTGCTTCCTTCACCCCCTTGAGTTTATGACTGTCTAAATCCCTTCCTGCAAAAAGTGAAATAGCTTAGCTCCCATTTCCGCTGGCCAGATTCTGTGCTGTTGGAAAAGAATTTCCAAAAGTGATTACTGGAAGGCCTGAAAGAGAAATGATTACAAATGGCTGAGTTAACCGCTCCAGACGGCCTCATCAGTCATCATAATGCGGCCTCAGCACAAGTCTCTTCAGGACAGGCAACTTGTCATGACAGATGACACCTCTTTAAGGAGACTTCCTCCCTTGGCTTTTCCTCTAGCGAATCCTCAAGGGGGAAGGTGTTTGCAAATAATGTTTTTAAGCAATAATCACAGGAAAATCTCTCAGCAGCTGCCAACAGAACACCAGTTGGTTGGTTTCCTAAGCAGAGCCTGAGTATTTTGAAGGCTGAGTGCAGTTTGGTGTCTGTCCTGACAGTCAAAGTTCTTCTGTAGTCATTCAGTTGCAAGTGAATTGATTAAAGGCACCCAAATGTGACTCATGGATACTGAACAGGGCAGGTACAGAATTGAGTTGCCTAGTCAATTAGTCGCATGAAGCCTCACTCACCTATAAATTGGAAACTATTCCACTGACCCCATTCCACATCTAATACATTCCCACAAGTGTCATTAATCATTTCTATAGCATGAAGTGCATTATAATTCTTATCTGCTTTAGCCTCACATTCATGAGATTGCTTAGAAGGAGAAATAGAATGAAACTGACTGCATAGTAGAGAGTTTTAAGGTTTTTTTATTTTTTATTGAGCAAATATTGAAGCCTAGAATCCCTGGATTTGAATCCAATGCTCAAATCATTCATATCCAGCTTCTGTATTCTTGGAGTCATTTTATTCTTCAGACAGCAGACCAAAAATATAATTTGTTTATCTGTCCCCCCACCCTTGCCCAAGTGAAACTCTGAGCAAACTTTTACCACATTGTGAATAACAATTTCCAGAATTACCAACAACCAGATAAAATGTTTACATTGACTGGGTCTGGCCCGGAGTCACCAAGTGTCAGCCCCAATTTAACTACAATATCAAACTGGCTGATTACACACAAGGTGTTTGCTGCGTGGTAAAGGCAAACGTTCACCATAGCAAGATTTCTTTTATGGGTATATTTCCTCTATCTCCACTTTCACTTTCCACTCTCCCCATGGCAAGCAAATTCACTTATAGCATGATTTTAATTTTGCTTCGCTGCCAGAGCAGGACAGATTTGTCAGTGGGCACAGCTTTGCCCCAAACCTCTTCCCTCCATTTGCAGCCAGCCTGCCTAGTCTGACCCCGCACTCCCTCACGCTGCTTGCATGTTTCCCCCTCGCCCTCCTCCCTGTTGCCAACTACCTCCTGCTTCTTGTCCTGCCGCATCATTCCTATTGCCCATGAGCTCCCCACTCTTGCATATCTTTAGATTTTTAGATTGTTTTAAAAAAATTGAACCATCATATTGATAGATCAATAAATTGATGCTAACACTTAAAAATGTAAAAAAAAATTAATAAGACTTGGGTGCTGTGTGGATAAGACTTGGGTGTGAATACTTGTGAAATAAGACTTGGGTGAAATAAGACTTGTGAAATAAGACTTGGGTGCTCCACACAGCACCCAAGTGATTCCGGCCGTGAAAGCCTTCGACAATACATTTTAATAAGACTAGTTAATCACTCCAAACACCCAATTTGTGTATGCGTTTGATTAATCAACTGAGATGTCTCCAGTCTTGTATTTTATACACAAGAAGTCAGTGATTCCAGATCACTCTGGGAAAAGCCCATCAGTCTTGACACTTCCGTTTACAGCATATCAGGAGACGGATGATTGTGAACCTGGGGATCTTTGCAAACGGCAGTTCACATTGTCCTTTTGCGGTTTTGCAGTTTGCACGCTGCCATTACTCCCCCCTTACTTCCTACCATAAAAAGCAATAAATGTTTGGGCAAAGTGTACAGGAATAGTTCTTTAATAGTTCACCTTTTTATGTTGATATGTCTATTGTTCTATCAATAGATTGGTATATAGATCTATTGATAAGATTACAGATAAAAATTAAATAAAATGAAGAATAATGTTGATGTTATATATGAAGCAAAAATTAGCAGAAGGAAGAAATTGATTTTTGAATCTTATTTGGCCGTGCTGTCTGGGCTCAGTATTCATATTTTGTCAGTAACAGCACAAGAGTGAGATTACCTTTCTAATAATACAAATGTCCCCAGCAAAGTGGTGAGACAAATGGAACACTTACATTCTGGGGAAAAAAATCCACATAAACAGATGTATGCCTGATTTTTGCAAAAATGTATTCTGGTGGTGATGGGAAAGGGTGAGAAAGCTGCACATCTAACCACTGCAAGTCCTATGCAGTTACCCTCAAATTGATAAGATTTCAACAGACACCACATACAGTTTTCAGCATAATTGCCAAATCCATAAGAATCGTAAGAGTTGGATTTTTAAAATGCAGTTGAAGAACTTTGTGATAATTAATGCTAGGTACTAAACGTTGTACTTCTACAGTGCTATCACAAATAAACCTTACCTAAAACAAGTGTACAGTATTTGGGTAAGTTAAAAAGGCTCTCTTTTTGCTATCAATTCATGAGACTTATTCTGACCCCTAGTGAGGTTTTCAAAGCTAGAGACATTCAGGGGGGGTTTGCCATTGTCTGGCTCTGCATCACAACCCTAGTATTCATTGGAGGTCTCCCATCCAAAATCTAGCCAGGGTCGACTCCAGTGGTGGGATTCAGCAAGTTTGCACCACTTCGCCAGAACCGGTTGTTAAAATGGTGCTTGTAAACAACCAGTTAAATTATTTGAATCCCACCACTGGTCGACCCTGTTTAGTTTTTGACAAGATCAGGCTATCCTGGACTATCCAAGTCAGGGCAATTAATGCAGTCACAGAAATAGAAAGTGGTTTTAAATAGGCTCCAATTCTCTCTTCTCTGCTATCTTCCATTAGAAATGGTGTTTTCTTATCACAGTGATGGCGAACCTATGGCACGGGTGCCAGAGGTGGCACTCAGAGCCCTCTCTGTGGGCACGCACAAACAGAGTTCATCATGTGGGGGGGGAATCGCCCCCCCCACACACACCTAGACTGGCCTGGGCCGATGGGCTTGATTATTAGCATTAAACCTAAGACCTAGTTTTGGGGAAGCAGTGGAGGTAACCCTGTTAAGCGCTGTTAAACCCCACTGATTTTCATGCGAAGAACTAAAGCGCGATCCTTAACCTGGGAGTAAGCTTGGTTGCTGTCAATGAGACTTACTTCTGAGTAAACCCTCCTAGGGTCGTGATTCATCCGTTCGAAGAGTTGCATGGTTGCTTCAAAGCAAAGCCAACAACTACCACCAAGCTTATTCCCGAGTAACATACGCCTCAGAGCCAACCATTTTTTTCTAAACTAAAACCTCAGTATTCAGGTTAAATTGCCGTGTTGGCACTTTGCAAAAAATAAGTGGGTTTTGGGTTGCAGTTTGGGCACTCAGCCTCGAAAAGCTTTGCCATCACTGTCTTATCACATAGATGGGCACTTGAATCACATCACTTCCTGATATTCAAGGACCACTGAGACAATTCGGCAGTAGATCATAATTTTAACCTTTCTTTTGTCGTGTAGGACATAATATTCAGAGGTCTACTACTTGTTTTCTTATAGTTACAGGATGAGTTTCCAGTAGGGTTGCTATCTGCTCATTGGGGGCAAATCATCTTCTACCCCCTGTGGGCCTTACCTGCCAGCACTCCAGTAGCCAGTGACATAAAGATTTTTCAAAAAGAGTTGTCAGTGGTGACATTATGACACTTCCAGGAAAACCAGAAATATCAAGGAATCCCTGACAAGTCTATGGATAGGTGTGATATCACTACCAGTTTTCCCCAGATGTGACATCACACTGTCACTAATACTAGGCTTACCATACATGCCGGTTTGTCCTGGACAGCCCTGGTTTGACAGGTCTGTCATGCCATCCCATTTGGTTAATAATCTGTCTTGGCTGACAGAGTCAGGCACCATGGTAGCTGGCTGCTTTGCCCCACCAGCAAGTGAGTGATAGGAGCACACAGCTGTGGCAGAGGGGCTGTCTTCCATGGGATTCTTCTTTCCCCCACTTGCCTCTTTCCCCCAGCCAATGAACATCAGTGGTTCTGTGGTCATGTAGGTGTGATTGGACTGTCCCCCAGTCCTCGTTTGACCCAGGTGCTTTTGCCTCCATGAAAAATACAAAAGAACAATGGTGGTTTCTTGGCTCAAGTCTGATTGTCCCACCTCCAGCTGGCTTTCTTGGACACAGGGTGATAATTACTTCAGCATCCCAGGTACATGTCAGAGTTCTCAAAACCTTGGGCTCTTTGAAAACCCTGTGCATGTAGTAAAAGCTGGTTAGATGAATTTTTCAAACGTTCAAGGAACATAACATTGTTTTTTACATCCTCTTTGCTTGGAATAATGCACCCATTACAGCAGCACTCCAGGAAGCTCTGTGCTGGTTAACCCTTAGGCATGTAGCCCTATTTACACTTGCTTTCAACATTTCTTCTGTTGCTTTGTTCTTTTGCATGCATGCTTTTTTCTTTCCGTCACCAATATAAATCACACAAAACAGAGCAAAACAAAAACCTTAGTAATTACAACACTTTGTAAAAATCATGTATTCCTGGTTCCCCAGGATATCTACAACCCCCTCTGCTGTTATCAAACTGCTCGATTTTAAATACAGCCCTATTTGGGTAAGCACAGAGGCACTGTGATGAGCTATTTTTCTTTCTTCTGCAGCTGAGCAAAATTTAATGTCTGTGGGAGAGGAGGGTCATTCCTGCTGCTTGAAAAAGCTGGTTCAGGCTCATTTCCTTAAGAGCAAGCAGAATTGTCAATCTGACTGTATCTGTGGCATGCTGTGAAAAGGGTCCTTCTTTTTTCTTCTTGATGCTCCTAAACAGATTCTTTGGCCAATCCAACCCTTACTGTGCTCCAGGATTCGAAGCTAAATACTGCCACCAATCTTTATTTTGGGACAGGTTATATTCTGCAGGGCCATCGTGGTTAATCTGGTCAAACCAGCCCATACACTCTCTGACTGTCTGCCACCACTTAAGTGGGGTAGGATTTCCAAATGTGGGTGATTGATCCTTCAGTCTTTTGCATACGCAGCTCATAGGTATCTGCATTTGGATACATGCCTTTATTCATATCCTGTTTTTCTCCCCTATTGGGATTCAGGATATATTAGAACATCATTCACCCCTTTTCCATTTTCTCACAACAACCCCATGAGGTAGACCAGACTGAGAGTTAGTGATGAGCCCATGGTTGTATCCAGATTGTCCATGGTCCTAGTCTGCCACTCTATCTGCTTCACCACACTGGGTTTCCAGATAGTTCTCACTAAGGGAACTAGTTCTGGCTACATAAGCAGTGTGGGTCTTGTCTTTCTGGATCTTCCTGGGGTACACATGGGATAGCTGCCTTGAGTTTTCAGAGATATGGCAACAAAAAACCCTGTAAAGGATTCTCCTCTCCCTTATCTCCAGGCTGTGACTGATCTGATTCTGGCACACACACTTCCAGCATTTCCCCCTGCACTCTCTTCTCCATTGCTGCTCATGAGGGAAAGAAAAAGTCTATAGGAAGCTCTTTTTCTATGGCTGCAAACCATCTCTCTCTAAAGCACTCTCTTTTCATCCTTATCATTTCTGGCAGGCTCCTGGACTGACAAATCCTGTTGCTGTTCTGCTACAAACTGCACAACTCTGCATTCCAAACCCAACAGCTGTTCATCCCCCTTCAGTCATCCCCAACCAAGTCCTCTGCAACAGGGCTTTTGACCTCCTGCAGCAGCCAGACAACAAACCTTTCATCTTTTCGTTGTAAAATGCCATGCCATGGACTGGCTTTGTTGCTGCAAAATCTCCATTTCCTGATGGAGCAATGTTCCTTGCTAGTGCTAGAACATTGCTTCAAATCACTTCTCATGTGGCTGGATCTTGGCTTCATGCTACTGAAACATGGCTTCTGGCTTCTAGCTTAGCTGCTGAGTGTGCTGAGGGGAGGGTTCAGCAACCAACTCACAACTTCTTCCAAGAAAACCCAATCCCTTCCCTAATGCCCATGCCGTGAAAAGTTACCAGGTTGGCTCCCTCTGGAAGACAAAGTTGTGTTGTTTTTGTAGTATTTTCTTTATTTACAAATATAGAGACAGCGCGCAGGTAGAACAAAGATGTGCTTATGCAGAGCAGCAGATCTTCTACATTCCCCTCCCTACCATCAGATTCCCAGGCAGAGAGAGAGACACACAGAAAGAGAGACCGTGTTTTGTTCAGAATTTCCTAAAGGAATAAGACAATATAAAGAACCCAGCTGTATTAGGCCAAAAGGGCATGGAGTCCAGCGCTGCCCACAGTTGTCACCAAAATCTCCCTAGGGAAACCAACTAGCAAGGCAAAAAGGCAATAACCATTTTAAACAACAGTTGTTAATGAGCACCATATTCCCTCTGACAAGGAAGGTTCTATTACACCATTATTGCTGGTGTAATTAGTGGAAGACAATTAAGGAAGGAGACATGAACTCTAGGTTGATTGGGGGGAAAGTGGTGCATTCTGCACTGCACAAATAAGACAACTGGAGGACATTTTTTTAAAAAGGCAACTTCTTCTTTTGCTGGTCAACACAAATAAGATGCCTGGGGAGGGCTTAAAAATGCCTCTCATTTTTTGTCTGGACAGCACAGGCATCGGAGGAGAAAAGAGACTTTTCCCCACCTGACCATTATGCACTCTAGTCAGTTTCTTCCTCAGCTTGCGCCTGACATTTTGTGTGCTGCTGAAGGGATTCTCCCCGCCTCCATTTTCTGAAGGTTGCCCCAGGATATTTGCTCTGCAGACTCTGATCCTGGATTTATTTTCAGCCCAAAAAGTACACAGTTGTATTTAGCTTGTCTTGACTATTCCAGCAATATATAGTTTTCCTTTTTTTTAAAAAAAAATTCAATGAGATGTCATTGAAATTGGAAGCCTGGAAGACTGGTCTACTAAATCCTTCTCAGTGGACAGTAGACTAGTCCTCCATGGTCTCAGTGCTTTTCAACGGATGGTAGACCAGTCCTCCAAGCAGCTAAGATTGTCATAGCATGTCTGTGTTTCTTCACAGACAGCTTATCAAAAATAAAAAAAAGGAAAACTGACTGGGCTGAAAGGGATAGAAAAAAGGAGAAAGTGAGGTGAGAGCTAGCAGTGCAAGCACTCCATGCACGTACAGAGGCGTATCTAGGAAAAATGGAGCCTGGGGCAAAATCTGAATTTTCCACCCACCCACTCACCCCTCTGGCTCCATTTTCCCTAGATTTTGCCCTGGGCTTCATTTTCCATAGATACACTTCTGCTTACTAATGATTACTAAAGGCCAGCTCAGTCCAAGCCTATTTACCCAGGGCCATGGATCGATCCTTCACTGTCTAGTTCCCTCCCCCACAACACTTTAAAGCATCCTTCTCCCCCCTTTATTTTTTTCTTAAGATTTACATGCAAAAAAAGGTGAGCATTCTAGAGAAAAAAGGCGACTCTATGGAGAGGAGGATCGTTTGCTACGCTCTGTAAAATATTTATTTCTAAGTGCCTTGCCCTGCTTCTCTTGTAGGGGAAGTCACTGAGATACCAAAGTTCTATCCCCATTAAATTAAAAACATTTGTTAGTTCTGGACAGATTTTTTTAAAATAGGGGGAAAGGGAGAAGCTGTAACTTCTGCTGACTGCGCTGCGGCCCATCTCAAAGTATGGCAGGGGTACCCTCCCATCCTTCTCTCTCTCTCACCCCCTGCCTCCTGGTAGCCACATTCCCACCATGTAGAATATAAGGCAATCTTTTTTACCCCACTCCAATATGGGGAAGTCAGGAGGCTGAGCATGAGCGTGATGGTAATTGGCCAGCAAACGTCTGGTTTATACACTCACCCTGCCTGAAGTTATTTGCTTTAACAACTGTTTTGAAACAATAAAAGAAAAAGAAGGGGGAACACTGGGCAGGTCTGCCCACCCCACACTCACTGGGGCTGGGAAGGGGCTGACGAAGATAAAGCCGGCAGTGGCAGCAGCAACCGAAGCCGCAGGCAGGAGAGGCAGGAGAGGCTTTGCTGCAGGAGAGGCCAGGTGCAAGGCCCTGGCCAGTGCTGGCGGCTCCCTCCGTACCAGGGCCACACTCTCTGGCTTTGGGCCAGTAGGGCATAGTGCTCCTGTGCCGGCCACTGGACTCCTCATGGCCACAGTTGCTGCTACCGGTTTGATCTTCAGCGTGTCCATTGGCCCCTTCCCAGTTCCAGTTAGTGTGGGATGGGCAGACCTGTCTAAGAACCAACCAATCCCAAAGTTAGCACTGCCAGGGATCTAAGGAGCTGCTATCATGTGGGGGGCAATTCTCCACCTCCCCATGTGACTAGATGGCCTTCGCCTGGGAACATTTGACCCCACATGTCCCCATGGGTGGTACAGCCCTGTGCACACATAAGAGGTCAAGTCCTTGTCCCAAGAGGGTGAAAGGGCAAAAACCCATTGGTCTTGGCAATATCTCAATACCTGGTGTGAAAAGGGAAGAAGTAAGATGAATCCTCAAATCAGTACACACACAAGTTCCCTCGCTCAGAGTGACAAGCTACTACTACATCTTGTGGCAGAAAATTCCATATCTGTTATGTAAAAAACCACTTTCTTACATCTCCAAGTATGATGATCTTCACCAGAAAGATATGGGTTAGAAGGCTTGTATGTGAAGGTTGAGGACTGACTGTCTCAGTGAGAAGTTTTCACACCTTCTGCAGAGAAGCACTTTTTGAAATACACAAAGTATGGTTGTC
This sequence comes from Sphaerodactylus townsendi, assembly GCF_021028975.2. NCBI lineage: Eukaryota > Metazoa > Chordata > Lepidosauria > Squamata > Sphaerodactylidae > Sphaerodactylus > Sphaerodactylus townsendi. The sequence goes on from NC_059425.1 coordinate 66,608,901, forward strand.
AGTAGCTGCTTGCCAGTTGGTGATGTGTACTGCATGTTGAACGCTGGATATCTTGAGAGAAATCTTGAAATCTTGCAATGCTTCATCTTCCATAACCCCCTCCCATTTTCAGCTCAAAAACAAAATGATGAGGTACCATAAATTTGTTGTCTCTGGCTTCCATTTGCAGTCAGTTCTGAGGCGCCTATCTGGGTGAAGATAAGAGCTTTTCATGTTTTGCCCAGGTGTTTTATGGCCTTCATTTCAGGAATGCTTAGAAAACTTTCATGAGAAATGCTTTCACATATTTAAATTTTCCACAGTTGTAGCCAGAGATGATATCCTTTACCTTAAGCAAAGTAGAAATATTACAACGAAAACAGACAACATAAGCACGCTGGCATCCTTCCCAGTCAAGGGAATATGAACAAGATTTTATTGTTACTGCCAAGACAGTTCGATTTAGATGAAAACAGTCATCTCACCCTTTTGCCGCTTTCTAAGAGTAAAATAGCTTTCCCACTCTTAACAAATGGGCAGCATTCTCTTTGCATTAAAAAAGGATCTTGTGAGTTCATTATCTTTTTGCCAGGGGTATTTCTCAGTCCCAAAGCCTAATTTACCTAATAAATGGTATTAAACAAAGAAAAGTCAAGAAAACCAGCGATTCAGTGCCCTGCAGCCATCATAATTTCTTTCCATTGTGCAGGTGTAATGCTTCAGAGCATTCTAGATGGAGCATTAGCTTTAATGGCCTGAACTTTTCCCAGTTTTAGAAACCAGAAACAGGTTGCAGATGATACTCCAGACATGCAAACTTGTGCAAGTAGACCCCTCACTAGGTAGGCTTTGACCATTCACATTGGTAGAAATGGTTCATTACTCTGGCTATTATTTATGCCAGACTTCTTGGATGTGTCATGCTCTTCTGTCAGGCTGATAATAAAAAACCTGCTATAAGAAGGAGTGTTGCAAGAGCAGTTCAGAGTCATCTTGATTCCTTTGCTTTGAACAATTTGATAAAGAAGTTCTGAGTTTTGCTTGCACAAGATTCCTAAGAGGAGCAGCAGTGGCGTAGGAGGTTAAGAGCTCGTGTATCTAATCTGGAGGAACCGGGTTTGATTCTCCGCTCTGCCTCCTGAGCTGTGGAGGCTTATCTGGGGAATTCAGATCAGCCTGTACACTCCCACACACGCCAGCTGGGTGACCTTGGGCTAGTCACAGCATCTCGGAGCTCTCTCAGCCCCACCCACCTCACAGGGTGTTTGTTGTGAGAGGGGAAGGGCAAGGAGATTGTAAGCCCCTTTGAGTCTCCTACAGGAGAGAAAGGGGGGATATAAATCCAAACTCTTCTTCTTCTTCTTCTTTCTGGCAGAAGATCAGTCATGTACTGCAAAGTGTGGACTGTATTGTTTTAGGCAATGGCTGCCTGTCTTTTGTCTGCTTTTGTGCCCCTATACATTCTCAATATTTTCTTGGGGACCTCTCAAACTCTGATATAATCAAACTATTCCATAGACCAGGCCTTCCCTTTCAGACTTCCCCTCAGATTTATTGTTGATCCATTGGTCCAAGAACCTTGGTATTATATTTTTAAGATCCAATAAATATACTTTTGAGTGCTGTCCCAGTATATTGGAAATAAAATTGGTCAAGTCTTCCTTAGCTTGAACAGTATTCACTGCACTGTTTCTTTCCGTATTCTAGAGCCTCCAGTAGAAATTAGAGAATTTCAGTCAAGCATCTTCAAGACAAATCTTTTGAGATGTTGTGAGGATGCAATACATTGATGAAGTAACAGATCAACATTCTGAAATATTTCAACAGGCTTCCTCCAGTTAAGGCCAAATTCCCACTGGAAATTTAATCTAGATACAACCAAGTTTCAAAAGAATTGGCACCTTTTCATCCAGTATGTTTCTAGTGAAGACATCTAAGCCTGCCACTTGGCGGGGGGAGTGGGGGCTGCTGTCAGGGGTGCAATTGTTAAGCTAGCAGCACCAAAATTTCAGAATATCTTTAGGAGACCCTCCTGATGATACCATCATGTTTAATGAAGTTTGGTTCATGGGAGCCAAAGTTATGGACCCTCAAATATGTAGCCCACATCTCCTATTAGCTCCCATTGGAAACAATGTGGGATGGGGCAACCCCTTTGGGAGTCCATAGCTTTGGATCCCCTGGACCAAACATCAGAAAACCTGGGTGGTATCATTAGGAGACTCTCCTGATGATACCACCCAGGTTTGGTAAAGTTTGGTTCATGGGGGCCAAAGTTATGGACCCTCAAATGTGTAGCCCCCATCTCCTATTAGCTCCCATTGGAGTGTTTTGTTTTTGTTTTTTTTAAAGGTGCATAAACAAGCAGGCCCAGGAAAATTCCATGATGGGGGGTGGGGGTGGACCACCAGAAACAGGACTGATCTGTGTTCCGTGGTTCAACTGTGAGGGGATCTTGAGGGAACTTGGATATTTTGGGTGACTATCCCAGGATTAATCGCCAGTGAGGATATCACCTAAGTTTATACCAGTACAAAGAGGTTTTTTCCCCTGTTTTGAGTTGTTTTATAATTGTTTGGTATGGAATTTGAGATAAGCCAAAATAAAATGAATGTTGGTACAGGATAATCCTATGCTAATTTTACTTTTGTGGCTGTATGTACATCACTTACATGTTCATATGCAAAATCAGGACAGACTGAAGACACTAGAGAATGTGGACTGCAAGTCTTGTACCAATGTATGAATGAGAACATTTATGCCCCATATAGCCCCCCAAGACATTACAGATGTTTGCTATGAACCTACCTATGTTTCTAATTTCTAATGATTATTAGTTTAACATTTTATTTTTCCGCATACGTTTCATCATTCCAGTATCCTGATAGGAGCTTTTCAAAGTTGCTACATTTTCCCATGTGCATGTTAGGATGAGATCTCATGGGTTCCCTTTCCATGTCGATTTTAGGCAGGGGACGATGTTATAAATAACACATTTCACCTCTTAATGTGATAATCACAATGATTAGCAATGGTGCATTTATCTCCCTGGGGAGTGTTTTATCTCTTCCTATATGAAACTCCTGCCCTTATCCACCTGGCCATCTGTAGCAGTTGTAATTGTTTAAATGCTGGATGTTTTAACAGAAAGACTGTAGATCCCTGAAAAAATGATATGCTATCTGATTAGAATTCCACTACTTATGAACAAGAAATTGTTTGGACTCAACACAGGTTCTAGGCAAGTTTTGTTCAGGTTATTAACACCCGAATGGCATCTGTAAATGAGAAGTGCTGAAATCCATGGAGACTGGCTGGTGCAGAGTCTAGAAAGTGACATTCTTCCTATATTGTAAAAAAGGGCAGCTTTTCATATAATATTGGAAAAAGAATAAGCAGCATGGGCAGAAGAGGGGGCCAGAATGAATGCAGCTATTCTAGCTTACAAGATAAAAATTGTAATTATGGTATGGAATGTCCTGTATACGAAGGAGCAAAATGAAAGAGACAAAAATAGCATCCATCCACATCTGTATAGAAATACAATGAGCATACTGCAGAGCAATAAAAAGCCTTCCCAATAACATGATTCAAGTCTGAACTTTCTGAAATCCCCCTCTGCATCTGTGTTGCAGCAGAGCTACTAAAAAAAAGACCTTCTTTCATATATGAAATGAATATTTGTGGTGGTGATTTTGAACTGTCTAAGAGGTTTAGCAGAGATCGGCAGAAGAGCTTTTAAATATTCACATCTCAATCCAGTAATTTTATATAAACATATAAAACATTTCACTATTGATTTCTGAAAGTCTGGGGCCTTTATTTGTGGTGTGTGCGTCAGCAACCGCCATCTTATTTGGAATGGATCATCTCATCCCTTTGCTGCCCTTTCTCCCACATCACAGATAGGTTCAACATATGATCTTGAAATGATGTGGGTCAGTTTTGTCTTGCAGTATACAGCTAAAACTAGGCATGCCACAGAAATTTGTAATTAACATGATCCTCTTACAAATGCTGGCAAGTGCCTTTGGACTGTAGGGAGAAGTGTTCTTTTCCAATTTTGATCTTAGGCCCGTTTTGCACGGGCCATAAAGACTGGCATGGGGCAGGTAAAAACGCTGTTGTGAGGGAGGACTTTGCACATCAGCCACAGCTGGAGCGAAGCCACAATGCCCCCCACAACAGCGTTTTTCAACACAACAGTCCACAACAGTCCACCACAAGCAGCGGTTTGAAAAACAGCATCGTCTGCCCGGTGCCAAGTGAATGGCACTAGGTGGATGCCTCCATTTTCCCCATGCTGCTTAGTTGCCCTCTTACCTTCTCTCAGCTGCCATCGCCCTGAAGAGCCCAGGGGACATGCCTCCTGGCCTCTGACCCCAGAGGCATCGCCATGGCCACAAGGGTGTGTCCCCTGGCCTCTGCAGGTCGACGGCAGCCAAGTGGAGATAAGAGGGGACCTGTGCCAGCAGGCCCCATGTGAAGGCAGCCCCATGGGCTGCAGGGGCAACTAGGCTGTTTGCAGGGCCCTGGGGGGTGCAGTGGTATCAAATATGCTGGTGCACCCCTGCTTGCGAGGCCTGTTACGGGACTATATCTCAGTTGAAGAAATTCTCTTTGCCTCTCCCATACCTTCTCGCATAGCTGGGAGCAGTTGTGACTGTAGTACCTGGGAGAGGCCTCTCTCCATAAGAGTCTTTCCTCCTCTCTGGTGCCTTGAATTCTTTGTAACGGCATTTCCACTTTTAGTACCTTATGACAACTACTGCCCCAGCACTTGCATGGGGCTCGGGGGCAGGAAGGCTTAGCTAGGATTGGGAGAGGGGTTTATTTTGCTATCGTTGATGTTACTGGGTTTGTGATATGAGCTATATTTCAGTCTTTTGGGAAAATAGCTTAATCTGTAAACCCAATTCCAAATAAATTGTATATATGACGAAAATAACACACTCTACACCTCATTTAGTTCAATCCTACTGGGTAGAGCTGTTGGTTTCAGTTTCTAGTTCTCTGCTAATGCTGATGGTGTTAAGAGGTGCCTTCCTTGCAAATTAAAGCTGTTGTTTGGGACCAGCTTGTCTCTGCTGGATGGGCCTGGAAATGAGGGCCTGAGTGAGTATTCCAACCCAATTTCTTGTGTAAACAGAAAAATGTGGGGAAAACCCTCTGGGAACCAAACAGCATCCAGGCAAGTGATAAGTGCACAAAAACCCTATGCTTCCTGATCATTAGATTCTGACTAAGGCCCTTTCCCCACTTACCTTAAGCCCCGCGCTACTCTCCTCAAATAGCGCAGGGTCCCCCGGCACTCCCCACTACAGGGGAGGCGACAACACAGCCCCCCCGGCGCTGCCACTCTCACGCCCCCTCAGTGCGTGGCATCCCTGGCGCTCCTTGAAACGGTGCCTTTTGATGACCCCGCGCAGAGCTCGGCGTCATGGGGATGTCCGGGCGCACACCAGAGGTGCCGTGCGCTGAGAGTAGCGCGCAGCAAAGGGCAGCAAAGGACTTAGTTGTTTTTTGTTTCCATCTGGAAAAGGCTAGAACAATGAACCCTGTTGCTGGAGGTTGTTATACTCTGTCTCACAGAAAGATAAAAGTGTGGTTGTTAGTAGTGTGGCAGAAGTGTGTACTTCCGCAATCCCAAAGGACTATGAACATGCATGCGTGTAAGCAAGCCATGAGTTGGTGGGGAGGTGGGTGGCCCCGGTTTGGGCCAGAGAGTGGTTGGGGGGAGGGAATGGGGAGCCTGTTGCCAGGCCTAGCAGGAAAGCAGTGGCTTGCCACTGCTGCCCAGCCAGTCTAGCTTGGTGTTTGGGCTGGTGGGGTGGAGGGAACACTAGGCACTAGAACCCAACAGGAGCTTTCTACATGGAAAGAGGTCCTGGAAATGGTGACAGATGAATTCAAAAATCTCCTGAGATCTTTTAGTGAAATAAACAACATTGCTGTTGATCCACCTCCTGCACATCTTTTTTTTTCCAGCAACTGGCCCAGAAAGTTTCCTAGGGCTGCTTTCTGAGTTTCCTGGCACCACATGTGAGTGTGGCTCAGTGGTAAAACATCTGTTTTGCTTGCAGAAGGTTCCAGGTTCAATGCTTGGTAAGGAGAATCTCTTTCCCATTCACATTACGATCTTGGTTAAAATAATCAGGTAGCAAGTGATGTGAAACTTCTCTAGCTAAGACCCTAGAGAGCTGCGGCTAGTCAGAGGAATCATTATTATGACAGAGAGCTCAATATGCCAGCTTCATTTATGTGTTTCCATCAGCCTTTGTCTCTGTGGGAATCCACTTACACTCCAGCCAGAGCTGCATCTGAGGAAATGAAGTAAGGCATTTTCATATGTGATACTCAAATTGTTTTTTTCATAAATCATTCTGTAATGAGAAAATGTAACCAACGTTGGTAAGCATGTACATTTGGTTTTTGTCCCATGGTGTGTCATACACTATTAAATACATTAACAAATGACACAAATAGTTCAAGAGAGACCCAAAGATGTTTTATGATACCTAACAGGAAGGCTGGCCTTAGACATGTGCCAGAGTTGTAGTCAGGTGGAACATTTCAGTATTTATGGGCAATAATTGCAAACTGTGACAGTTGCTGTTTAGCTGGCTGGTAAACACAAACATGCACACACTTAATCTGTAGGAACATTTTAAAAGCTATTTAATCTATTTCCAAATGATATTTCAAACTGCTCTTAGCCAGTTGACATTGTCAGTCACTGTAAATGTTTCCAAAACTATATTCAGTTTAAACCTTAGAGAAATGTCTTGTCATCTACTACTACCTACTAATTGCTACCTGTATATGCTCCCATCTCAGCAAGAGTTCAGTACAGATTTTCTGACACACATAATGCTGTTTATTTGCACTCATCAAAATTTCAGAATGTGACATAAAATCATTGTAACTTAATACATTATTTAACATGTTTTCCAACTGGAAAAGATGAAGAGACAGGTTGTCACAGAGCATTTTGGTAGAGGGTTGTAAAAGGCAAAGAGAGTATTTGCTGGGACAGATGGATTATGTACATATGTGTTGTCAAGCCACAACTGACTTTCTGCAACCCCAGGAAGGGGCTCAAGGCAAGGGAGACACAGAGGTGGCTTGTTATTGCTTTCCTCTACATAGTCTCCCTTGGTAGTCCCCCATTCAAGTAATAACCCTGCTTAGCTTCCATGATATAATGCAGTGGTTCTCAACCTTCCTAATGCCGTGACCCTTTAATACAGTTCCTCATGTTGTGGTGACTCCCAACCCTAACATTTATCCATTATACAGATGGAGAACACTGATGCAGAGAGTCTTAGGCAACCCCTGTGAAAGGGTCATTTGACTCCCAAAGGGGTCCCAACCCCCAGGTTGAGAACCACTGATCTAATGGGATAAGGCTATACCATGCCTGACAGAGGGACTGGACCATTTTAAATGTCTTTAAAACCATGGATGTGATACAGCCAAGGTTAAGCACTGTAATGTCCCATTGATTTCCAAGAAGACATTTAACTATAGGCTTAACTCTCACATTGGGACTGAAAAGTCTTGCTGACCAGTTCCCTAGGAATTAATGATGGCCTATATATACAGTCACACCACACTTGCACCGGTAGAATGCGGTGCAAGTGTGGCGCTGCCCCACTGCCTCCAAAAAGACATTCCAGCAGCATGGGGAGCTCTGAAAAGGACCAAAGACCACCACCCTCTTCACGGAAAAGTTCCATAGGGCTTATTGTACTATGCCACCCAAAGGATGGCAAAAGTCTAGATCCTGGATGCTGCACTCCTGGCTCTCCACCCTGGGAGGAAGCCAACTAACATTGGTTCTACCCCTGGGAATACCCCCCTGCACTGGCATCTGAGCAGGACACCATCGCATCCTGCTGCAGCCCGATTTCTGGGTTCTGGGGCAGTGGAGCTAGAAAATGGGGTAAGTGCCATGAGAAGTGCAAGTGTGCCAGCAAAAGGCCACACCATGGCCAGGAGCCCTTTTGCCTTTGGATGGGACTGATAGTCTTCAGTTGCAAAACTGCTTTGAACTTGGTTGCACTGCTATCATTTTCTAACCCAGGTGAGTGAATTAATTAATTAACTAATTAAATATGGACATCTATTTGGTAAGGGGTACATTCTTTGAGTAACGTATCTCAATTACATAGGTGGGAGAATTACTGCCAAAATTGCTTCCTAACAGAACCCAAAATTAAACTGAAGAACTAAAACAGCATTAATAGTTGATTCCCTAAAACAAAAGGTATTTAAAATCAGGGCCTTTTAAAAGGAAATGAGCAAAATCTAAAAAGAAAACAAAAGAAAAATGTGCATCTCCACAGGCAATAGATGTGATCCAGACCAGAGTGCAGCAAAATGAAATATGGGGGCATTGATTGCTTATCAGAACACACTCAAAATAATAATTAAAAAAATCTTCTGCTTTTACCAAGCAGAGCAGAAGGGTTTTCAAGTATACTACCTTTCTTCAGCTATTCTTACAGTCACTCATGTGGAAAATGAATAACAAGGCCCTGGATTGCTACAAAAGTGAATTTCTGGCTTTTATTCAAACCACTGTTTGAGAGAAATTCTGCAATATATTCCCCAAGCACAAAGTCTAACTGAATGTAATTTGACCTAAAATCTTGAAACTACCATTCATTTCTAGTGGTCTAGAACTTTTAAAAATAGCTACTTCTTGAGCAACCTACTTAGAACAAGCCAATTAATCAAAGAGCAAGTATGCAGCAGCGTTTAGAGAGAAACAAATGTTGATGCTGTGATGGGGTTGCTAACCTCCAAGAGCTCTCCCAGAATTACAAGTCATCTCTAGACTGCACAGATAGCTCATTTATTATTTGTGTGCGAGGCCCCATCTTTGCATCTTCCCTGGCAAGACCTTCCCCACTATTTCAATGCAGTTCTGCCTGATCATCACTGGCCTCAGAACGGGTGGGAGAAGATGAACCTGTACTTTCTCCTGTTCCAGCTGATAGGTTCCTCATGCTGGCAGAATCCCACCAGCTATTTTTACTCCCTGGCCTCAGACACAAGCTCCCTTTTTAAAGGGATTATTTCCCCCCTCCTGTTTTCCCTCTCCCAAATCAATTCCTTCAAATCTTTCCTCAGCTCCCTTCCAACAGATCCATTGGCTGTCTTGCCTGTCGCAGCTAGGGCCAAGCCCTCCCCTTGCACTGCTGATTGATTCCCCCTTTAGTTTTTCTGACTATTTCTCCACTTCCCTGTACTATTGCCAGGTGCTCCCCATCCTCAATTGGCCTTTCACTCAGCTGCTGCACCCTCTCCATCTTGTTTGCCGCAGCTGCAGGCTGGCTCTCCCCCCAGGAGGCTGGGGAGTGCAGGAGTCATCCTACTGCCATTGTGCCCACTCGGGCCACCCACTGCCAAGCCCCGCCACTGGCCTACCTGCAGGGAGCTGGCCTGCAAGGATGCCGGGGGGGAAGTGGGGTTCAGTGGTTGGCAGACCAGGCAGGTGCCACCGCAGCAGGCTGACCCAGGAGCCCAGGAGCTGGCCTGCCACCATGGTGCCCATCTGAGCTGCGCTGCCCCAGAGCCCCGGCCTCCCTGGCCTTGCTGCTGGCTCCCATAAGTGAGGCATGGGGGTGCAGGGAGCCAGACAGAGGGGAGCGTGGAGAGCCAGTCATGTCCCCCGGCACCATTTAGGCTCGGTACACCACTGCTCATAATTATAGGATGTGGGAGATTTTATGGTAGTGCAGGATCTAGGGGACTTAGTAAATCATACTCTGAACGTGGTCAGACTTGGTTGAGACAAAAGAAGGCCACTGCTAATTACTGAATACAATTACAGGAGCATGGGGACCTATCCAGTCATCTTGCTACCTGCCTGCCACTTGAGGTATACCCAATCCCAACCTGCCTTCTAGGAGGAAAACCACAGAATGACAAGCCACTGCATGGTTCCATTGCCACCTGGTGCTGAGAGCTGGCCAACACCCCACAAGCTGTGCATACTGATGGTGGCTCCATCCCTAAGGCAAAGTGAAGAGAGGGAGGGTAGAAGGGAGCGCAGAGATCAACTAAGGGGGCAAGCAAGGTCTCTGCAACAGCCCAGCTAAATAAGTCAGGGGCAGACCTGAGTGAAAAATGCAATGCTCCAGATAGACTCTTCCTCTTCTAATCTGCCAACGAGATGATGATTGGCCCATTTCGGTTGCTCTGAGACCCTAATACCTGCAAGGTCTTTCACTGCTAGCATAGAGCCAGCAAAATAACCTCCCAATGTGGGATGAGCCAGTGCTCAGCTCTTGTGACCCTTTCTTATATGTCCAGGGTATGCCCAGGGATCAGGAAGGAATTTTCTTATATGCCACTTTGGGATCAGGAAGGAATTTTCCTCCTTGTCATGATTGGACGAGGGATGGTGGAAGTCTTTTGCTTTTCTGTCTTTCTCTGGGCATAAAGTGGGAGGGTGTGGAGTGCACTGTGTGTGGGGTTTTCTCTTTTGCCAAAAAATCTATGACTGTAAATGACAAATTTAAATTAGAAACTTGGAAAAGTTCAGTGTACTTCCTCTCTGTGGTTTATTGTGCTCTGCCAAACTTCTGGCAACTAAAAATGGAGCTATCAGCCTCCAGTTGTTAACTCATTCATTTATTTAAAAGGTTAGCGTGATTGTACGAACATGATGAAGCATTGTGGTTCAGGGAGCAGTAGCTAGCATTCTCCAGCTCGGGTTAAAATTCTTTAATATGCTTTGACTGTAGACATTATTTCTTCAATGAATTCAAAAACAAAACATTTCCCCTTAGCAAAATGGCTTGAAAACAATTTTTCTTTGGATTTTCTTTGAGAAGTGCATTGTACAAAAATAGAGGAATTTTCTTAATTTACTTATAGGCCTACTGTAATTTTCTTAAATGACCTGGGCTAACTGGGAGTTGTACTGGACTGAATTTCCCTGATTTCTGCTTTGAACATTGACGTAAAAGAACTAAATTCCTTTGATTCATTTTTTTCGTGCCTGTACACAACCATTCTTTCTTCAGTCTGCTGCTGCTTGCAGGAGGTATCGAAGAAACCTATCCCTATGATAAGGTCAGCTGGCCATATTCTCTTGAATTGGGATGCGAATCCAAATGCACATCCCATGGAGAATGGTGAATCCAACTATACATCCCATGGAGACTAGTGCAATACATAGAAATGGCACATTTGGATGCACATTTCAGTGTACATCCCAAAGCAGAAGCCATTTTTTTCTGCATTGCACTACTTTCCATAAGTTACCCACTAGATAAGAATCCACAATCACAGAAGCATCTGTTTGGCTGCACAGCGATAGGAGCATGTTCCCTCTTTATTCCTGCACAGCCTAGCAAACAGTTTTGTTTCTTTTGCTGAGAGATGCAAAGTGTTACTAAAATGCCAGGGCTCATTTTACAAAGGGCAAAATGTTCACTACTATCTGAAAAGAAACAAGCCTTTCATTCTCCTTATCTCTGTCTCCCATCTCGCATTGAATCACTAATTCTTCATTGTGGTATCTCACTTGGTAGCTATGTACAAACCTTTTACTCAGTATTTCTCATTCAAGATAAGTTAATTGGGAAGAGTTTTTGTCTTCTGATATAATCTTCATTTCCTATAATAAGGCCAATTACCCTAAGAAATACTTTGAGATGAAGTTGTAGGATATACCACCAAAACACAAAGCGTTAAGGTTGCTTTAACAGCACCAGAGAGAGGAAAAGTGTGTGTGTGTGTGTGTGTGTGTGTGTGAGAGAGAGAGAGAGAGAGAGAGAGAGAGAGAAGTCAAGTTAACTTTATAATGTTGCACAAAAGAATGGTCATGGATTTACTTGGGGCTGTTTTTGCAGCCTCAGGGCAGAGGACATGGCTTAGAAGCTGTACCTGCAGTATCGGGGGTGGGGGCAAGGCTGTGGCTGCATCCCCTCCTCCCCCTTAAGAAATCTTGGGGATGGTGCCAGATAGCCAAATGACAGCTGCACTCCCAGGTGGCAAGGTACCATGCAGAGCGCACCTATGTGGACCCATAGGACTTGCCATCCCAGATCTATCTCCCAGCAAGTGGACTGGGAAAGGTTTTCGTCAGTCAGCAGGCACGTTGCTTGATGTCTGGATCCTTGCCCTATGCCACACCAGTGCTTCAGTGGCTACAATTGATAAAACTGTGGCCTGTTCAACTCCAACTTGGTTTCTGCTTGCTTGCATCTTCCCACCCTGCTTCCTACCCTACGAGACCGCCATGCCTCCCTCCGGGGGGGTGGGGGAGGGAATTTTAATATTAGAATGTTGGACGCCACTTATATTTTCATTCCTTTGCTAAATACTGTTTAACTGTTGCTGCTTTTAATGTTTTAAACTTCTATTGTTGCTTTTATCTGTTGTGCACCACCCAGAGCCCTTCGGGGATGGGGCGGTATAAATAAATAAATAAATAAATAAATAAATAAATAAATACCCCACCCTTCATCTGCCTGTTGGACTGCAATGAGCATTTCCTCATTTCTAGCAGCCACGAGTTTGGCTGAGTGCTTCTTCTCTAAAATAAGAGGTGCCAGGTTTAAGCCTTTGTTAAATCATGTACTTTGATCGTGTAGACAAAAAGCCACCCAAACAGCATTCTATGATTTCACGTTCTGTTGCGTAGTTCAGAGGGCAGTTTCAACGCTCTTCTACAAATCCAGTCGCAGATTGTATCTCATTGTATCTCATTTAGCCAAGGCCTTAGGTAGAAAGAATGAGCCATTCCAGGTTTGAAGTACCTGTACGGTTTGATAGAGAACACAAGGGAGCAGATGTGAGGGATTGGAAGACAATGTGATCATTTTCCACATGAGCTAATTATACACAGGTGTAAATACTGGAATTGCTTGTAATCAAAATGTTTGTGTTCCATTTTGAGTTTCCTACTGTAGGGGGAAAAAAAAGCTTTCAGACAGAATTTTTTTTTACTTAGAAGCTATGCATTTAAGATGCCCATGACATGACTGGCTTGCCATGCCTCTGGGTTTTTGTTGAGTTTGCCTGCCTCCCTGATCCGAACAGCAGAAGTGCTAATCTCAGTCTCTCTGAATCATGCTGGTCTGGCAGGTGTTTAGAGTGGATACAGATGAAAATAAATCATCACAGCCAGCATGGGGTCATGGGGGAAAGGATAATCCCTAAAGACTCCTATTGAACATTCTAATTTGTACTGCTGAAAGGCAGCAAGGTGAGAAAGTACCTGCTGGACAGGACAACTTTGCAAAGGCTAAAAATAATGCAGCAAGTGAGAAATGCTCTGAGGTCGCACCTTACACCAAAGATCTTCAATTTCAATCATAGGAACAATTCTGTCAGTTAATTTTTTTTTCTTGGAGAAGCAACTTATACTTTGTACTTTTCAGTGTTGGATTGAGGGGATGGAAATATTTTCAGTCATCAAAATTGTATCCCATGAATTGTTTGTGTATGGTCTGTAAGCAATTAGTATGAGACAAAGATTTCTACTTTGCTTAAAAATTGTTCTCTGTGTGTATGTAGGTGTTTCTGACACAAAGAGAGAGAGGCTTTTGTAACTACAGGTATGCCCATATTTTTGTGAGATATTTTACTAATGCACAGGAACACATGTGGATAAAAACACTGTTAAAAGAAACTCCCTTGGTCTAATTATAACTGCAATCATATCAAGATTGCTTTTTTGGGTGATGTTTTATCAAAACATGTGCCCATTAGTGATATAGAAAGGGAAGGGAGATAGAAATAAAGCATGACAAAGTACACTCACTTCAATTCCAGAATTAATTTTTAAAATTCTCCTAAGCGCTCTTCAGATTCTCTGAAGCCATCTTCAAATTTTAAAAGAGTGTCAAATAAATACACATGTGTTGGGGAAGGAATGGGATTGCAATTAAAATCTCTGCCCTGACCTGTTCTCTGGAATGGCCACACTGAGCCTTATTTTGTGCAATTGAAATGAGTACACTCTCTGCACCACCTGAAAGGAGTGCACGCTGAGAGAATCAGATATGCATATATCTATTTGCATGTAAGCTCTTTGAATACATCATTTGACTATGCATGGATCTGGGATAGAGCTTGCCACCATGACCTTGTTGGGTTCCATTCACATTTATTGTACTCCCTGTATAATATCTGAAGAAGGCACTAATAAAATTAGAATGTGCAATGTGAGACATAAAGAGCCTCTGAAACAATAAAGGAAAAGAATGAAGCAAATCTACTTCTCAGTATTTGTAATTATTTCAGCTTTAATCGGACTAAAGCCTGTATGATAAGTTCAAGTATATATTAGAACATCTTTGATACAGGGGCAAAAGAACAAGAATCAGGCATTAAATCTTTTTACAAGATGTGGTGGTCAGAATATCTCAGTAAATATTTTGAAAACTTCATTTCTCAGACATGGTTGAAACTTATTTTTGCACCTAAAATTCCACACAGTATTATTTTTGATGCTTTTGTGTTGGTTTCCTAAGACTTTCGATGTACTGCATATATTAGCATCAAATTACAAAACAAGGCAGGGGCCTCAGGTCCAGCTGCATCCACTTAAGGCTACTAATAATAGTACCAAGAACAGTTTTTTTATGTACCATACTTTCAGTTTTCAAATTCCTTTACATGAATTATCTCAGTAATTTTTACAACGATCCTGCAGCAGAGCAGGTTAAAACTGAATCCATCGAAGACGGAGATCCTTTGGCTTGGCCGTGGGGGGGATGTTGGGAACTTTCAGTCGCCGGTGTGGGAGGGGATCTCATTGACGCCGACCCCCTCCATTCGCAGCCTGGGGGTCCACCTGGATTCGTCTCTTTCAATGGAGACCCAGGTGGCCCATGTAACCCGGGTTGCGTTTTTCCATCTTCGTCAGGCCCGGCGGCTAGCTCCCTTCCTCTCCCACGCAGATCTGGCCACTGTGATCCATGCAACAGTCACCTCCAGGTTAGACTATTGTAACTTGCTCTACACGGGCCTTCCCTTGCGTTTGATCCGGAAACTGAAGCTGGTCCAGCATGCGGCTGCTCGCTTGCTCACAGGGGGCGCCTATCGTGATCACATCCAACCTGTGCTACGCAGCCTGCACTGGCTCCCAGTTGAGTTCTGAATCATCTTCAAGGTGTGGGTGTTAACCTTTAAGGCCTTACACGGCCTGGGACCTTTGTATCTTCGGGACCGCATTACCCCATATGTCCCTACTTGGCCTCTGCGTTCAGCAGAGGCCAATTTACTGGTGGTTCCTGGCCCCTCAATGATGCGGCTGGCCTCCACTCAGGCCAGGGCCTTTTCTGCCTTGGCCCCTGCCTGGTGGAACACTCTCCCTCCAGCTGTCCGGGCCCTGCGGGATCTTGGTGAATTCCGCAGGGCCTGTAAGACTGAGTTGTTCCACCGGGCTTTTGGAGTGCCCAGCCGCTGATTAGGTGCCCCTTCTACTCTATTCCTCCGGTTTTCGGAGTCCCCCTGTCATCTAGGGGACCCACTTTTGTTATTGTCTTGTTCCCCCTTTTTTGGGAGGGTTTAATCTGGGGTATTGCTGCCGCCATTTTACTGAATTACTGCTGCGTTTTAAATATTTAAACTTTTAAACTTACATTTTAATTTAATGGGGTTTTGTTTATGTACTGTATGTGGAATCCATGTTGTATACCACCCAGAGCCCTTTGGGGATTGGGTGGTATAGAAATCAAATAAATAAATCAATAAATCAATAAATAAATAAGTAAGTAAGTAAGTAAGTAAGTAAGTAAGCATCATAGTACCCCTACTGCAGATGTGGAAGTGTGCTGAGGATGAACAGTGACTTGCTGTCTAGAGAGATCATGGCTGACAGAAAGTTTGAACTGAGAACTCCCCAGCATGTAGCTCATGATCTGAAGTCATCTGGCTAAATGCATATTAAGTAATCATGGGCAGTGCCATCAAGTTTCAGCTGACTTACAGCAACCCTGTAGGGTTTTCAAGGCAAGAGATGCGCAAAGGTGGTTTTCA
This sequence comes from Sphaerodactylus townsendi, assembly GCF_021028975.2. NCBI lineage: Eukaryota > Metazoa > Chordata > Lepidosauria > Squamata > Sphaerodactylidae > Sphaerodactylus > Sphaerodactylus townsendi. The sequence goes on from NC_059425.1 coordinate 66,624,888, forward strand.
ATTGCCTGACTCTGAGTAAAAATCCTGAATTTTCTTGGTGATCTCCCTTCCAAGTAATAACCAGGGTCAAAACTACTAAGTTTCTGACATCTGAAGAGATCAGGCTAGCCTGAGCCATCCAGGCCAGGGCATATTACAGCACAGTGGCACATTTCCAGGAAGTCATTGCGCTAACAGGCAACAGGTGAAGCTTGAAGTTCAAACTTTCTCTCAGTATATGAACATAAAAGCCATTAGTTTACAAAATGGAGTGGTCCTAAGCAGGTGCAGTCAGAAGTAAGTCCCATTTACCAACCCAGTTGGTAAAATGATAAACTTTCCATGCGATTGCAGTTAGTTCTTATGGAAAAGTTATAAGAATTAGGTCAACACAGACTTTTTACTGAAAGAAGTGTTTTGGGGGCTCCAAAATGTTTCAAGGGTACCATCTGTTTGTAAGGTCATTTTCTTAACATGTATTCACACAAATTATTCCCCTGAACTGCCATTTCTTTGCCAACATTTTCCCCCTAATTATTAGGGCTTCCTCCAATGCAAAGCTATCCCAATCAGTGAGGGATTATATACTGAGATTTCATGACATTTCATAGTAAATCATATACGGGTGCATTCTGGGGAAAAACTACACTTATTTCGAGTTTCCTGGATTGGTTACATGGTTAGTCCTTAACTTCCTGAAGCTTTGTGAACAAGCAACCCTTTAGCATTTGTAGTAATCCATCAACGATCACACAAGGAAAGCTGATTTCCTACACTGATAAAAATGGGTTTTAGGATTGAAGAAAAAAAAAGAGTTGGTTTTTATACCCTACTTTTTAATATCTTAAGGAGCATCAAAGCAGCTTACAATCACACACACACACCCCACACACACACACAGCAGGAACTTTGTGAGGTAGGTGGGATTGAGAGAGCTCTGAGAGACCTGTTTGACCTACCCAAGGCCATGGAGCAGGCTTCATGTAGAGGAATGGCGAGGAACACAGAACAGCACAAGGATTTTGCTTCTGCTGCAATATGCATGGACATATGCTGCCAGCGTCAGTGGTATATGAGAATCCTTCACTATATGTTCACCACTTAGCAGGGCAGACATAGAACTGATATTGAACTGCTTGCCCTTCCCATCATTGGTGACCAGCACTGTCAGAGCTGACAGCATTAATCAACTGGGTAATACTTACATGCAGTCATGATCCTGATGTACACAATTAGACACCCAGATCTGTAGATTAGAATAACTGGGTAAAATTGGTTAATGACTTTTAAGTTGCTATGACTGCTAAACTAAAGGTTCAATTCACAGGGAGATTGCTGCTAATTATTTCTTGTTAAATGGATGCATATTATTCTTGCTCATATAACTATCCTATTTTTACATCACCTGCTTTCATTTTATTGACAGGTCTGAGCATTCTGGAATCTCCAACAAATATTCCTCCACTTACTTTGGACTTTCCTGCTTGGAATTTATCTTGGATCATGAAAGATTCCACTCCATTCATTCCCAGAGGACGGCACTGTAAGCACATCCCTTTGTGTTCCCAGTATTTACTAAAGGGTTTGATGTTAAAATGAGTCACCATATAAGTCAGTTATAAAATAGGGGGTCCTTAAGAATATAATTGCTCATTATTAATTTTTGGTGAGTACTAATTTTACATGAGCTTCTAGTACAACCTCCCAATTTTTTTTTCATGTGATAACTTTGCTAATCACATATTTGCTTCATTTATACCATGACTTCCTCCTAATTGGAACCCAAAACAGTTGACATAGTTCTCTTCTGAATTTTACCTTAATTACCTGAATATGTGAAATTGTTATATTAATAGCTTGTTTGTAGTATGTATTGAGTCACTTGCCCAAATTTTCATAAGACAGAACACAGAAATCAAGATAAAAATACTAGACTGAATCTGAAGCTTGTTTTCTGTTGTTCAGTTCCACCAATGGAAAGGTGGTAATATTAACTAGTTGAAACCTCATTCTGTAGCTCCCTGTCAGGGTGCCATTGGTCTAGCACTTAGTAAAAGAAGGGAGGAAAGCAAGGACTTCTATAAATCATGATTGCGGGTGGGGGTTGCACCTTGAATTATGATGAGATGTAGTGAAGAAGGAACAGTTTGTGCAAATGTATGCAATTAAAAATTACAGAATTTAAAAGAACAAACCCCAAAGATAAAGAAATATCTATATATTTATCTAAAAGGCAAAAAAGCAGTGGCAAAGTTCAATAAGTATAAAGAGACTTACCGCCCAATCCAAAGGTGGGGGATGGCTTGTGAAGCTGGCATGGGGCCATGCTGGTGTGTTTGCCCATCCTGCTTATGCCAGCGGGAAGGAAAACTGGGATGTGAGTGGATGCTACACAGCTTGGTGGCACCAAACCCAGAAATGTCTGCCCCCTGAAAAACTGTGCAAGCCTAAACCTGCCTCTGGGTGCAGCTGGAGGTGGACTAGGGGTGTTCCCAGGGGTGGAGCCAACTTTAGTCAGCTTTCAATGCCCTTTCAGGCTGGGAACGTCCCCAGTATAGCCCTTGGATTTACACTGCCCAAAAAGGGTAGTGTAATCCTGTTTTGCCCTATGGAGGACTTTCTAGACTGCCAAGGTTCCCCCCTTTTTTTGCCGCTGCACGATGCCTCCTGGAAGCCCTCTGCAGCCAGTGTGGCAGCAATTCTGCCCCCAGTTGCAGCAGTCTCTGGATTGGGCCATTAGTGACAGATTTAAAAACTGCCACCTGTCCTAGGCTTGGTAAATACCCCAAAAATTCAGTAAAATTCAGATTTGGATTGATTCAGGCATAACATTATCTGTATGCCCAAATAAGACAAACAGCATATTTGGATATATATTCGGGTCCATTTGAATTTTTTGCAGGGTTTTTTTGGCATTTTTTCACAGGGGCCCTGCAGGAGGCGCATTTTTAACACTACCAGAAGCATCATTTTAGGGTATGATCCAGAGACTGTCTTGATGATGCCCCCTAGTTTGGTGAAGTTTGGTTCAGGAGGCAAAGTTATGGACCCCAAAATGGGTGTCCCATCCCCCATTGTTTCCAATGGGAGCTAACAAGAGATGGGGGTTACCCTTTTGAGGGCCCATAACTTTGGCCTCCCTGAACCAAACTTCACAAAACTTGGGGAGTATCATCAGGATAGTCTCTGGATGAGACCCTGAAAGTTTGGTGCCAGTAGATTTACAAATGTGCCCCTGGCTACATTGGAGCCAAGGCACTGCAAAGCAGAGAATCTGGGCAAATTTCTTGAGGTGCCTGTCAGGAGTGCATTTTTAAAGCTAGCAGCACCCAAATTTCAGGGTATCATATGGAGACTGTCCTGATGATACCACCCAAATTTGGTAAAGTTTGGTTCAGGGGGTCCAAAGTTATGGACCCTCAAAAGGGTAGCCCCATCTCCTGTTAGCTCCCATTGGAAACAATGGGGGATGGGGCACCCTCTTTGGGGTCCATAACTTTGGCCCCCCTGAACCACTTGGGTGATATCATCAGGACATTCTCCGTATGATACCCTGAAATTTGGGTGCTACTAGCTTTAAAAATGCGCCCCGTGCAGGCCGCAACATAAAAAATACCAAAAAATACCCCCCAAAAGCCCAAATACCTTGCATTCGGATTTGTTCATATTCGGGCAGGACACATTCAGCCGATTTTTCACCGAATAAGCCCAAATTCACTTAGATTCGGGCCTAATCTGGTATTTGTTTTACCCAAATCTATAAGCCTAACCAGTGCTAATAATTTCAGCAACCCCTCCCCCCCCCCATCTCCATCATGCAGTTTGCATGGTTCATCACACCAGAAGTGATTAGGGGGTTGTGATTAGAGATCAGTCCTTTCTCTTTTCTGTTGTGCAACTTTGCAAATCTAAAAGAATCCTCCAAGAGTTAATACTTTATAGATGGAGGAGGTAAGTAACAAGCAGGAAGGAATCCCTCTCTGTCAAACTCAATTAAAACAAAGACACCACTGTGCAATAACTCAAATTCTTATTGAACAATATCAAGAATGGAATTTTGAAATCATGAGAAATTATTGGTGTTGCTAGCTGTGTTGTTCTAGCAAGGGATTGTACTTTTGAAAAATGCACAGGCAGATTGAAGGATCACAAGTACAGCTTGGCCTATCATTGTATGTCTGTGAACTGATCTGGTCAAGCAGCTATCAAGTAAACACCTTGCAGTGGTGCAGGACCCAGTCTGGAATCAGAACAAGTGACAACATCAGCTAAATTAGATGGTGCAGCTGCTGATCATGGTGTAGGCTAGGTGAGTTGTATGCACAACAACTGCCTGGGAAGAGACCCAAAGACACTAACAAGCAATGTCTTTCAGTGACCATCAGCATTATGTCAGCTCACATGCTGCATATGATATGAGCTCTGGAACTGAGAGAGTGGTACCACCTAGGCACCAATTGTTATGCCTCCCTCCTCTTCTTCTTCCCACTTGGAGGTTCACCTCTTGGGAGATATAACAATTATTGGATCAAAACTTGACCCATTATTTGTAGGGAGTTGCGTCTGTACTCTCTTCAGTTTCTACTGGGGTTGTTCCTACAGATGTGATCTTGCAAGGTGTGAATGTTTAGCCATCAGTAAAAATGGTCAGAGCAGTTGATACTTCTGTAGAAATGTGGCTTTTCCCTATTTGCACGTGGTATTACATTGCACTGATGTCATGTTGATATTCTACCAGAATAGCCTGAATGGGGGAGCTTTCACCACTGTGGCCTCTGTATAAGATACACTGCTTGTAAATGTTCAAGGAAGAAGAGATACCAAGCCAATAGGTACATTAAGCTGGGGGGGGGGAGGGGAGATTTGCAAAGAATCCCCTTCCCTTGCTTACTTGTGTGGGCTGTGTTGTCTTTGCATCCCAGGTAAATGGGAGGTCAAGGACAGTGTCTGTGTTTGTATTCTTTGACAGCATGCCTGTAAGATTTCTAACCCAACCAGTATTAACAATGTTCCTATCACTAAGGTTCCACCCTGTGGTTCTAAGTGTGCATGACTCAAGACCAAGAAGATGTAGCTCTACCTCATGTCATACATATCACAGATATTATTTGAAATGTGGGATTGTTCCACACAGCTAAAATAAGACATCCTGAGGATGCAAAAAAAGGCATCCTGGGAAGGTTCTCCGCAAAGCCTTTTCCCCAAGATGTCCCTAGAATGTTTTATTTCTGCTCATGATGTCATTTTAAAATAACACTTCAAAGTTCAGCTTTTCCCCCTAAGCTGCCTGCAAGACTTTTGCTGCCTGGCTATGCGGAATGCAGAGCTCAGGAGGCATCGTATGTTTCCCACCCAACCATTTTGCTCTCTGGCCAGTTTCACCTTCAGTTTGCACCCAACATTTTGTGTACAGCTGAAGGGATTCTCTTTGCCACCATTTGCTAAAGGCTGCCCCTGGACATTTGCTCTGTGGGCTGCAATCCTGGGAGCCTTTTCAGCTCAAAAAGTACATAGTTGTACTCAAATGGTCCTCCCAATTCTGGCAATATATACTTTCCCTATTTTTTTTAGGAGCTATCTTCATACCTAAGCAGACACACATAAGAGAATCTTAGCCTTGAAAAGCATTGAGTTCATCTGTCCTCTGTGGACTGACTACGTTTTCTATGCAGTGAGAAAAAAAACTAAGCCTGTGGGGGGTATTTGGATGGGAGACTGTGATGAATTCCAACAATTAGCTGTATTTACTGCAGGGTGGACTGCAGCCCACAGTGAATTAAGTCAGGACTGTTTGTGATTGGCTGGCTGCAAAAAACAGTTCTAAAGGCTGTGTGAGGAAATTTGAAGGGAGTTCTGATCAAAGTGCCAGAGTTAACAGGTGTTTGCCAAAGGGGTTCCGTTGGATGTTAGTTAAGCTACCCTGTTGGAAGGACGAAAGGATCAGATTAAAAAGGAATCTGCACTGAGACCTTGGAGTTAACCAGACAGTGACACTAAATAAACCAGGAGCATAATGCCCATTGGATAAAGTGGGCAGTTGGCCAGGGCGCCCCCTTGTGGTGGGCGCCAAAAATGCAGGGTTCGTTTGTGGGGTTTTTTTTTTGGTATTTTAGTGGGTTTTCCTTTTTGGCATGCAGGGTGTGACGAATGCATTTATCCTGCATTCAGGTTACAGGGTGGAGCCGCCCCTGAAAGAGTTAAGCCCTGGCCAGCCCTGATTGGCCAGAGAGAAAACGCAGATAGTATAAATACTGTCAGTGAGAGTGCTGAAGGTTCTTGAATCTTGGTTCTTGCTTTGAGTCTTTGGACTTTTTGGCTCTGTGTGAGCTTGTGTGCCCTCGGGTGCTTTTTGTAGCAGCGTGAGGAGAATCCGCCAGATCTCTCACGGCTGTTGTTTAGGAATAGCTGAGGAAGCTATTCAGTCAGCTAAAACCCTGAGATTTGGAGGAGAGTGTCCGCCCTCAGGTGTTTTATTTTGTGTTTGTGAGGGAAACCTCTAAAAGTCTGTAGGTCTGTCCTCCAATACAGTGAACACCAGTCTTGGGAGGCCCAGTTCCTGTGGCAGAGAAGCCAGATTTTGGGAGTGTGGGAGAGGGAGGCTGTTATGCCTGAATCCCACTGGGCGTAGACTGGGTGTTTTATTTTGTGGTGAGGAACAGCGGACTGAAAACTTTATTTTTAAGAGGGAGTGTGAAACCTCCAAAGAAACATCTTGGTTGAAACATCTTTTTCTGAAACAAAACCTTAAGTAAAGTGACACCTGCGAGTGTTCATACATTTTAGTAACTTAAGTGAAGTGCCTGCAACCGTTAAGCTTAAACAAACTTTCTCTGCAACCAATACGCTTATTTCCTCTCCAGTTTACCTGAGACGCCTCTGTTAAAGCCAGCAATAAACGTTTTAAGTTTTTGTTCTGTCAAAACCTGTTCCAGTCTTCATTTATTTTCCTGTCTGTGTCTGTGTGTTCCCCAAACAAAAGGGAGGTGGTGGCCATTAAAAATCAGTATTGAGTGGGCTATATATATATAGAAAGAAAATTTATTTTTGGTGGCAGTGAAAAGAATATTTTTGGTGGCAGCGCAGAAGAGAATATATAAGCGCCCATCTTTCACAATTGGTGGTAGAGGTGGGATCCGTGTAACATCTAAATCCAGTTCCCAACACGCTGAAGAAAGCCCATTTCATTTTTATTTTACTCTTTTTCTGATTTTTGTGAGGTAAAACCGTGAAATTTACCTCACACAATGGCACCCCCTAAGACACAAAAGACAGCTGGTGAGGGAAAAGCCCCAGAGACAGATGATATTGAATCATTTGAAGGAATTTGTCAGGAATTAGAGATCTTGAAACCGAAACTGGCCAGTATAGATGCTGGGATTGAGAAAGCTAAAATGGCTTCTGGAGATGAAAAAGCCAAATTAGAGGGTAGAGTGAAAGCTGAAATGAAATGCTTAAAGGTAGAAATTGAAATAGTTAAATTACGGGCTGAAAGGGCCAGAAACGAAAGAGAGTTTAAAATGGCGGGAAATCGTAAGGCAGACATGAGCCATGAGAAGGATATGTTTGATTTGAGAGTGAGGGAAATGAAGCTCAGAGCAGAGCTGCCCATCCCCCACATCGTTGTGGAATTTCCCTCAGCAGATGAGAAAATGGAAATGAACGGGAGGAAAATCTTTTCCCAAATGCTGATGGGAAACCCTCAGAATGGCACCCAGAAGATGCAGTTGGAAGTGACAACGCCAACCCTGCAAGGTGTGCCTTGCCAACGTTAAGAAGTCCAGGAGGCGCAGAAAACTCCTTAAAGCCTGACTTTGTGAACCAGGCTGAGTCTGCAGCAGATCCAGAGTTGCAGATGGATGGTGTTCATGCTGACTGGTGCCAAAAAGTCCAAAGACTCAAAGCAAGAACCAAGATTCAAGAACCTTCAGCACTCTCGCTGACAGTATTTATAGTATCTGCGTTTTCTCTCTGGCCAATCAGGGCTGGCCAGGGCTTAACTCTTTCAGGGGCGGCTCCACCCTGTAACCTGAATGCAGGATAAATGCATTCGTCACACAGGGGGTGCAGTTTTTAGGCTAGCAGCACCTAAATTTCAGGGATGTTTTCCCAGGTTTGGTGAGGTTTGGTTCAGGGAGTCCAAAGTTATGGACTCCCAAAGGGGTTGCACCATCCCCCATTGTTTCCAATGGGAGCTAATAGGAGATGGGGGCTACACCTTTGAGGGTTGATAACTTTGGACCCCCTAAACCAAACTTCACCAAACCTGGGAGGTATCATCAGGAGAGTCTCTTACTGATACCACCCAGGTTTTGTGAAGTTTTTCAAACTAATAGAAAGTCAAACTGCATATTGTGTCATCTGTACTGGTGTGTATGTATTTGTAAATAATAACTTGAATGTAACATCGTGAAGGCTCTAAGCTACTGACATGAGCCATTGTGTAACTACTGTGAAGAAAGATACAGAAACAATGCGTAAATAATATCTCAACCTTTTTCATGATCTTTATTATTTTGCCTAAAAGTATTTTTAATTGTTCCTGTTAATAAAAACTTCAGTTTTTAAAATCTTTGAACGTTATCAAGCCTCTGATCCTAAGTTATTACTTTTCTGACAGAGGGTGAAGGATTCATTCTGTGTTTCCTTCTGCCTGGCTGGGAGGGGCCCTAGCTAAGCAGCTGAAGAACATTTTACTTATTACAAGTGTAAGGTTGGAAAGCACAAAGTGAAGAAAAATCAAGTTAAAATCATCATTCACACTTCTTCAACATAATAACAAAAGGGCTGTTCATTCAAAGCCTTAACTGACAGAACTTTTGGAGAAAAGATCTCCTCAGGGCACTGGTGGGCAGAAGAAAGGTCCTTGGGAGTAATACAAAGACCCCCAAGAAATTCCTGAGTCTTTATGCAGAGAAAATAATGGCAGACCAACTCTGTTAGACTCTTGCTTTAAAAACCCTTATGGGTTGCCATCTTAGCTGCAACTTGATGGCACTTTACATACAGAGAGAATGTTGCCTAGACCATGCCTGTGGTATGCTCCTGGTCTCCACACCTGGCCTCTACACTGGTGTAGTTGTGTTAGTGATGGATTTGCATCAGCGCAGTGTTGTCAGGGTATAGTTGTAAATATATGATAGCATATTTCCAAGTTACATTAGCTTGGGCTTTAGTTGCTATCCTAAATCATTTACACTCTACCTTAGAATTACACCACTAACCCCACCCCTGATGAAAGGCAAAGGGTGTTGTTGCCTTGTTATCTTTGTGAATGATACTCTGCAAAATGGGAATTTCCGCAGAAAAATCCATATCTTTCACATCAGTGAGATAAGAAACTGAGCATTGATCATTTTCATTAATAAATAACACTGAACCTTAGTCTGTTTAAAAGAATAGTGATGCTAGGGAAACACTTAATAATTTACTGTCATCTGCTGCACTACTGCATTCAAGTTTCTGCGGTTTCCTTTACATGGTGATTTAATTCTACCTGGGGGAATTCTGGTCATTCTTCCACAATGTCCAAACAAGGCAATTAGCAATTGGTTTGCTGGCACATTCTGAGAGGGAGACTACCCCAAATTGAGATTCATCAACCTCTGCCAGGGATTATAATGAAGACAAAAAGGTCAACCACAGAATTACTAACTTGGACAGCAGGTTGAATCTAGGGGGCTGGATCTTGGGACCTTTTGGCACAAGGCACAGAGGGTTGCAAATGTGCCTTAGCGCCCCCCTCTCCCAGTCTGTTCTGACCCTTGGAAGTTTGTTCCCAGTGTCCTTAGACACACATAATGTAATAGCCCCAACAATGGAATGGCTGCAGCTGGAGGGATGGGACAAAATCACTATGTTTAATCAGTGAAGGTCTACTGAGGAAGTACAAAAGAATGATTTTGTTCTCCTTCCCACTCCCCACTGCAGCCTTCCAACTCTCATTGGTGTTATATTGGCTACAGCTGTGGGAATAATCTTACTTGTGTTTATAAAGGACCAGTAGGGAAGGTGAGTGTGGGAAAGATCTACAGTTGTTGCACCTGCAAATTGTAGAATCTAATCCCATTCAACTAATGTGGATTGTACCTTCAATGTTGACTTTGTTATCCACTTTTACTAGTAGCAATCAGCAGTGGACTCGCGACTTGGATGTATCCTTAACCTTCTCTTTATAGGCATTCTTTCTAACTCACAATTTTCAAAGACATTTCTTAAATCCTTACATGACAGTATGTCCCATGCAGTACACATTTTTTACCATTTATTGCCCATCCATTATATACTGGACAATATATTAACAATTTGTTCAGATAGTGATACAGTGGAAATTTCGTCCTAAGGGTATATATGATTTCCATGTATTGAAATTATAGTGGAAAGAATATTAAAAACGCCAACACTTCAAATGACATTCTCATGTGATATTAGAAGATTTCATGTGAATCCCCAAGACATATTGGAGTCATTTGGCAGCTGACTTCATAAAAGTCAAAGTCAACAAAGAGCTTTTTAACACTTTCTTTTAAAAATTCAGTCATGTTCTAGACAATCTTTTGGCACACGTGCAGTTTTTGCAGCACTAGGAAAGCTACCTTCAGCATTCCTGTTGGATCCCCATGAAGGAGGATGAATCTATTGCTAGACTCTTGTTAGGACAGATGAGGTGGAAAGAGGCTAATAAGATTTACTCACCCCAAGCCTCTAATTATCTGCTTGAGAGAAAAGTTTGACCTACCTGTGTGAAAGCATCACATATTTCTCTAAATTTATGTCTCGGCATTTCATGTCATGCAGTGCCTTTTCTTTGGCACACAGTGTCTGCTCCTTGTTACACTGGTTTGAACAATGATGACTTGCCAGTTCCATCTGAGGGTAGTACATTTTTCTTCTTCCACTTTAAATTATGAACACTTTTCATTTATCGTTTAATTATTTGCCTCCTGCTTCTTTAGACTCCTCAAAAATGCAGTTCTAAGAATTAACAATCACTGTAAAAATCAGGGATGCATTAACCTGTACATTTTTGGTACAACACAGATCAGGGATGCATTAACCTGTACATTCTTCACATATCAATTAATTTATTTTTCAATCTGAATGAAACTGGAACACTGAATTTAAGTCCACAATTTATACCTGTTGTATGCTTTTACCACATAGTATAAAACTTCTGATGTGTAAATTAGATCAACTCTCTCTAGCTGAAGGAAGAGGGGTATGTTACTATTATTTCCTAACTATTTAGAACTCTTTTTTTAAAATCATGCTGAATCATCAATATTGCAAAAGATTATTCAGCCAAAGAACTGAAGCTTGGGGTGGGGGTGGGGGATTGAACAGACACAATGTATGGGTGCTTACTGACATTTTAAATGAATAATGAGCTCACAGTTTTCCATATCAAAGAGAAAGAAATGAAAATTTAGCAATTGTGGAATAAGAGTAGGCCTCTTACAGACTTTTTTGCCAAAACAAAACATCTTGCAAATGTTATATAAAGAACTGTTCTGCCTTTTTTTGTCCACATAGAGCTGGAAAATAAAGTGTTTTTGGCAACAACAGTTCTTTCCATTTTTAAAATTTTCTGTGAGGTATCTGTGAGGTTTTCACAGATGATAAACATCAATAGGAGAAGAGCAAAGTATCTGCATCGGGGACAATTCTATTTAATTGGAGAGGGGAATAATCTGGGGACAGATGAAGCAACAAGCTAGCAGAATTTTCAGTTGATCTAAAGTATTTAGAAACAACCCAAATTGCTTTACTCAACCTTGGATTTTATCCTCCCCTCTGCCCTTGCAGACTTCTTAAATCAAGACTCTTCACCCCTGCTAACCACTAAATCCATTCTAGCCAATTACATAGAGAATTCACCCTTGGAATATTTTTTTACAGAATTCACAGCTTTTTACCTCAACTCCTTCCTTTTTTACATAGAGAATTTACACTTGATTGACTTGTGACAAATTTCACACCACCCCTTAGTGCTAATTGGACCCCTCCAATCAACACTAAGGGTTGGTGTGAAATCATGGCAAATGATTGATGACTCCTTTCTGTACCTCACTGGTTATGGGCCTCTCCTTCCCTTAGCCTTAATCTTTTATTTCCTAATCAGCAACTGTTATGGAGACATCCACAGATCATTCTGAGTCAACAATGCAAGACTGGAAAGATCTGCCAACAGAGCTGCAACCAAGGGGGGAAAAACCCCTATTTAATTCCAAAATAGATGTCAAAGCCTTTCTGTGGGTTAGTCTGTCTATCTAGTTATCTGTCTACCTCACTGTCTAATTTTGTCTGCTATGTGTGACAACCATGATTTCATCCTTCAGTTTAAAGGAATGGATTTAACCCATCAGTTGAACCAGTGCACATGTGAAAAATTTCTGCATTCCTGTTCAGAGCTTAAAGACCACAGACCTTTATGTAATTTAATATGATGCTACACCATAAAGATAAACTAATCATGCCCTAAAAATGCCACATGCATGCCTGCATTTTGCAGATTTTCAGACTGTTCTTATCCCCTAAACAAGCATTTCATTGAGGCCATTTGAACCCAATAGCTTTCAATTCCCATATATGGACTAAACACATGTTTTTGATTAATTCAATGCTTTGTTGCCTAATTAAGATTGCAAGTGAAGGTTTGATAAAACTTCTATTAAAACTTTGTTTGCCTAATAGTCTGATGGGACCCTTTTAATTAAGCGACTGGCATTGCTGAAGTAAGGAAATATTAGTCTTCTTAATTACTTTTTTCCTTGTTCTGTTAATTGATCAATGTCTTTGATTGAAAGACAGAATGAATTAATATTTTACATCAATCCTCCCTTTTAAATTCATTTACAAAAGCAGGGAGGGTGTCTGAATGTTCAAGCCCTGAACGCATTTCTAAAACTGCTTATGATGGTCCCAAGAGAAAGTTGTCAGCTTTTTTTTTTAGGCTGCTAGAGAAATACTTTTGTGCCAGATGTTTGTGAACACCCTCACTTTTCTGCCAGGGTCAGCAGTAACGGAAGGCAGGTGTGTTGATAACTGCAAGCTATGCAAGTCAGAGATGTAACCTACATGCTTAGAGATAATCTGTCTCTGTCCACAAGCTTCTGTAGACAAATAACAGGGGATGAAAGGCACTACCTTGTCCTAAATGTGACATGCTCTGGGCCATCTTAGCTGGTCTAAAGCAGAAAAGACAGATTGAGGTAGACACACATGCTCAACACTGGCAAGCCAGACCATTTTGCTTGTCAAGCGAGACCAGTTCTTTGCCCGAGGGACTGATACAAACCCTTCATGTACTGGCAGGCAACACTGTTGGAGCTTGGCTTGTATGTTTGGACAAGCTCCTCCTATGCTTTTTATTTAAAACCAGCACACTAATGCTGGCACAAGTCGACATTACTGGGGTGGGGTGGTTGGCATTCAGGCCATAAACATTACATCCCTGGGATAGATGGACCATGAGCCTGATGCATCATAGGAATTTTCAGTGCTAGCACTCTAAACCTTTGCTTTTCCTGCACAAACCTCTATTGCTCTCTTCAAGGGAAGAGAACAGTGTTCACTTTTTTTGCAAGAATATAGTGTTGTTCCACCCTTGAAAAGCAAAATAAAATTAAATTAAAAACCCGGAATGTATAATTTGAGATGCGTGAATATGTGGCTGCAATTCAGACATGTAAGTAAGCTTACAAATGGATCAAACCATTTTCATAATGGCAAATAGTGATACAGCAATAGAGGTTCTCATAAGTGTTAAGGAGAATTGTAATTTAAGTAGGAATGTGGTTACAAGGGAGCTCCATATGTTCCTGAATGAATTACTCCCTGCATTGGCCCTTACTCTTGGTATGCACGCCCATCCATTAAATATAGTTCCAGCCCTAGCTGTTAATTACTTGTTTGTGTACACAGTCTTCTTACTTACCTGGTAATCTTTGCCTCTTTGGAGATGCAGTGGCATCTTTTGTGCTGACCTAACTGGACTGGACCCCAGACCTCTGAAGAATGTGCTAACTTTGTCCAGGGTGAGGCAAGATGTCATCAATATGTTTTTGAAATAAACTGTCTACCCCTCCTTTCAAAACCTGATCTAAATCCCAATGAGGTCAGAAAAGCTGCTCAATTATTCCAGCTGGCTTCAGACCAGACTGCAAGCTCTGGAACGTTTTTTTCTCACTGGCCTCGTTATTCTTGCGTCTTCCCATATGGCATGGGCTGGAGAGCTTGAAGCCAAGAGCTGCTTAAGTATTCTCTCCATATTGACTTAGCACAGCATATCAATCTGCAGTGTTCATTGTAGGTGGAACTTCAATTTCAGGCTTACATGACACGCAGCACCCAGTCATGTATTCTGCATCTTGGCTCAGCTGAGATCATTATTAATCTTCTCTGGTGTAGAATTATTCACACTTTGATAAATGATACAATGTGTTGCAAGTGTTTAGTGTAGCTAAGGGAAAACTAGCCTTATAACTGTAATCCAAATCAAGGCATCTGTACAAGTGGACCAATACCCACTATTGAATTTAAGTTTTGAATTTTGTTTCTTTTGGTTGGGTTTCATAGATCTGCTCCACTAATGGCAGTGCTCTACCACTCATCCCCTACCCCCAAAGAGCCTTCCCTTGACATGAGTGGCTCATGTGTCATGGGAAAAGCTCCTTGCCTGGGGGAACGCACCACTGCCTGTGGAATGGATTTGGTCCATTTTTGGTCATTTGGTCATTTCTGCACAGTCCAAATATCCCGGGTTGAGCAAAGGAAATATCCCGGTTTGGCCAAGAAGTTTGCATGGTTTTTGGTCCTAAGGCGAGTTTGCCCTGCAATATTTCCCTCATCCCAGGATTTTCAAAAATCGCCAATTTGCCGATTCTTTTCAAAAATCCCAAGTTGAACCTGCTACAGTGCAAACACCATGGGAACAGAACCAGTTTATTTTTCCCACCAAGCTGCCTTATCTCCCTGACACCCTGCCCACCCCCGATCTCATCACCTGTGCTTGATTTAGGTTTCTTTTTTTAAAAAACAAAAACATTGTATTATTACTTTATTATTGCTCCTGTTTCTTTTATATCCCACCCCTCCTCAGACAAGCAAACATTAATTATTACATTTTATCCTCACAACAAACCAGTGAAATTGTAACTCAGTGTGAGGTAGGTAAATAGAGATGAGAACGTTCAGTAGCACCTTAGAGTCAAAGATCCCTTTGTCAGATGCACATAGGAATGGAGGTCCTTGCAGGGGTGTGCAACAAAAAAAACCTGGTAAAATGTAGATTTGTGTCTAATGGCCCTGAATTTTTTTATTAAACCCAGATATTCCCAAACACCCCTATCAGGAATATCTGGATTCCAAAAAAATCAGCTCTAAAACTCGAATCTGAATTTTACCATCCCCACATTTTCCCGCACTTACCTTGGCTGCAGTATCTGGCACTGAGCCCCAGTTGGAGCCCAGAAGCTGCAGTGATAGTGGAGCCCAGATGTAGTGGCAGCCTGCACAGCTCTGTGCGATCTACCTCCTCCGAGTGCCATGTGGCCACTGGAGATAGCAGGTGGCCTACACAGAGCTGCACATTGGACTCAGCTGGGCCTTGCTCAGCATGCAGTTTTGTGCCACCCACCACCTTCAATCCCCATGTGGAGTCTGGAGTCAGCAGTGATGGGGAGTTCTGCACTTGCCTGGCCAACTAGTAAGTAAGGGAAACAAGAGGGAGAGAGGAGAAACAGGAGGGGGAAAAGGAATTCCTCAAGTCTTGTTTTTCAAATGGTGGCAAGGCCAAAGCAATCAAAATCAAGCCAAAAAAAATTCAGTATGATTTGGGATCTACTTTTTGGCTTCCTTTAAATTACCGTCATTTGGGGGAAAATGAAAACTCCCTGGTAAGGTATTTTGTTTGTTTTTTTAGTTTAACTTTGCCAAGTGCACACCCTAGATCCTTGTATCTGATGAAAGATGCTTTGAGTCTCAAAAGTTTATACCTCTTGTTGGTCTCTAAGGTGCTACAGGAATTGAGCTCATCTATGCAGACCAGCATGACTGCTTTCCAAAATTTTTTACAATACCAGAATTTCACTCCTTAATTTCATTTTAGCTACTCAATTACATAAAATTGTTTCCAAAATTGGACTCTGCACTCAATTCACATGTTAGGGGATCCAAGAAGCCAATATGGATGAATAGCAAACTCCACGATGAGCTAAGAAAGAAAAAAGGATATCTTCAAGAAATGAAAGGAAGGAGATACCTCTGAAGAAGAGTATCTTCATGTTCCTAAATGCAGTAGGCCAGCCACCAGAGAGGCCAAAGTTCACCGTGAGCTGAGGCTGGCCATGGAGGAAGAAAAGCACCTTCAGATATGTGAGGAGCAAATGCAAGGTAAAAAAGATGATAGACCCATTATTGGCTAAAAATGGAGCAAATCTGACAGAGAGAAAGCAGAAAGACTCAACGCCTATTTTGCCTTATTTTTTTCTAAGCAGAACAGGCATACCTAGAGATGATAGTAGGCATGGCATAATGTCCAGGCTGCTGGTTGACATGGACAAGAGGTTGTTGAGAGGCATCTGGCTGCAATGGAGGAGTACAAATCCCTGAGACCAGATGTTGTGCACGTGAGAGTGCTCAAAAGCTTTCTAGAGAGCTTGCAGAGCCTTTGTACATCATCTTCAAGGCTTTTTGAAAGATAGGAGACATTCCAAAAGACTGGAGGAGCATGAATATTATCCCAATCTTCAGAAAAGGGAGGAATGATGACCCAGGAAACTTCAATTCAATCCAACCATAGGCGGAGCTACAATGGGGTTGGGGGCAGATGTGGGGGGACGGATAATCGCTCCCCCATCCCCCAGGCCACCTCCATGGCCCAGAGCAGCCTCTGCAGCCTGGAGCAGCCCCCATAGACTGGAGCAGGCTGCTCTTTTACCTGTAAAAGGTGAGCCGTGTTTGGGGAGTGGTGCAGCCATGGGCGCCATTTTACCCTGAGCTCCATTTTTCCTTCCTATGGCACTGAGTCCAGCCTCTGTCAGTCAGGATGGATTTTTCCCCAGGAGGTCCTGCCAGACCCACCTTGATTCCTTCTTTGATCAAGTGATATTCTTACTGGATCATGGAAATGCCATCAACATTGTTTACCTGGATTTCAGTTAAACCTTTGATATGGTTCCCCATGAGGTTCTGATGGGCAGATTGCAGACTGGATGTTAGGATAGCTAAGTGAATAGTTTAGTAAATACACTGGAAAGTAGAAATAGAATTCAATGAGATCTGAACACACTGGAAAGGTGTGTGGATGTGGCCAAGATTCAATTTAGCAAGGATATGTGCTGAGTTCGACACCTGGGCAACAAAAATGAGATGCACACATGCTGCATGGGGGATATACTTCTGGGTAGCATTATATTTGAACAAGATTTTTGGGTACAGATGGACTGTAAGGTAATTATGAGCATTCGGCAGCATCAAAAAAAGGCTAATGTGGGTCCTTTCTGCACAGCACAAATAAGAAGTCCTGAGGATGTCTTAAAAAGAACTGTCTTGGTTTTTTTCCTCTGCATAGCACAAATAAAATGTCTTGGGACATTTAAAAAAGAACCCTGTTGACTTTGTTGTTTGCAAACCAGACATCTTTTATTTTTTCAGCTTTCCACTCCTTTTTCCCCATTATAGCACTAATTTTCATTTTCACAGCCAATCACACCCACCATTTTCTGCATTTGTTCTCCATCCTGCCCACCATTTGCTGCATTTGCTTCCCATGGAGGTTTCCTCTGCTTGGAGCTCATCCAATTTCTATTTCTGTGTAAAACATTCATGAATAAAGTTTGTTTTACCTGGTAATCTGTACATGTGTCCTTTTTTGTTTGTTTGTTTGTTTGTTTAGGGGAAGCTGGATTTGTAGCTACTATGACATGGAAAAAAGAATCACAGCTGCTCAATTGTTTCAGAATTATATCTTAATCATTAGCATGCGGGAACTCTCTTGGAAACTTTCTTGCATAAACTGTCAGCTTTTAAGGGAAAAAACTGATTCTTCTATCCTACAAATATTGTGGCCTGGTGAAGGCTTTTAGTAAGATGTTTATGGGGTGTGATATGTTAACAAATAAAAACTTGAATAATTGTGAGAAGAGTTATTTAAAGTAGCCTAAGTTTTCTGCAGAACTATCATCCAATACCATTTCTTGGAAAGACAAACTTACAATGAATGAGAGGAAGAGGATAAGTGTCACCATATGTAGATACTGGTACAAAATTCTGCATGCATACATTGCATAATAATAGCTTCATATGGTGATAATTTGACACAAAGCTCTGTGTTAAAAACAATGATGTAATTCATGTCTCAGTTAAAACATCAAGTTGAATACTGAGATAAAATCCTGAAATGGCACTTGTCTGGTAAAGAAATCATAAATAAAAACGTAATTATTCTACAATATATTATCTAACCATGGCTCTTCCTGCACAAGTAATCTAAAATGTTTGCAAAACATCCCCCCCCCCTTTTAAGCATGATGCATGTTCCCACTCACCCCCTTGAAATGAATTATGGCCACCATGAGTTATTTTTTTCCCTTTTTTGGGTTACAGTGGAACATAGATGGCTCCAAGTGGCAACAGAAGTAAGAACCCATTCAGTATTCATTCATGCAAAGCCACAATGGGACTACATTAAAACCACTCTAACCTTGAAAATATATACATATTTTACCCACACATATATCTTAAACAAGGTTTGTCCCTTATCACCCATTAGTCTTCATTCTGAGGGACATTTCACATGTGCTGTTGCTGTCATTAGCTGTTCAAAGAGCTTATTGCTACAACCTCTCTATGTAATACAATACATGATACTATAGTAGCAGACCTAAGAACCAAGTCCAAGACTATCAGAAATCAGTTTTTAGCCTCCATATGCTGCAGTTCAATCTAACTGAAATAAAATTTCCATTGGCTATGCAGTTCAACCAACATCACCTTCTTGCAATTATGTCTTTGTGGGCATATATTTCAGTTTTAGAGATCTGTACCATAGCTGAGTTTACTTTAATCTGCTTTCTTACAAACTGCAAAATGGAAATGAGAGCTGTGCTGGCTATTTTCTTTTCCATGAGCTGTCTTACTAAACAAATGATTAATGAAACTTTTCCAGCCTTTTGCTTTGTATGTTTATTTTCATTTAATGATGATTTCTCACAGGTTTCAGTGATTTAAATTCCAGTGTTCAAAGACAAATAAGCACCATTTCACATTTTAGATTCTAAAGGCAGAATCGCAAACAATTTCATTAGGAAGGGAGTATGGGAAATATTAAAACAACTAATTCAGTTGCACAAATTGGAGGAAGGTTTCTTAAGAACTTATGGATGAGTTCAGAATGATTAAAAATGCTATAAAATGTCCTAAATACAGTGGCAGCTTTGCTGTTTTTGGATTGCACCAAAACTACACATTTTTATTTGAAACCTGAGCACAAACAAATAATGGAGAACCTACAACAAAACCAAAATAAATAACTGAATATTCACATTCATATTATGTGAATATCTGTCCAATTATCATGCCATTATGAGTAGAAATTACAAAGATAGTAATAGAAATTAATTTTATACTAGAATGTCCACTGGATCTTAATTCTCTTACTGCTGTATTTGAATATAGTCCTTCTTCCTGGAAACTCTTCAAAGGGCAGAGGACAAGGCTACTATTAGCTTTGGTAGTACTAAATGAATAATTCTTCACAACAGAAAGCAATAACTATATATCCAAATATGGACTGAAGCTATGATAGATCATGAAGTGAAAGAAAGGGTTGCTTTTAATAGACAAGAAACAAATAGACAAAAATATCACAGTGTTTGGCCTGAGTTTGTGTATTTATTTAGATATGAATGCATCAGTATTAGGTTGTTCACAGTAAAGGATTAGATTATCACTTAGGGGGTCTCGTTTTCAAGAACAGTTGTAGATAGATAGCTCAAACTTCAGGGAAACTGGGTTGGATGCTGAACGCTGTGGATGCAGTAACAGCTTTCTTATCATCACATTGCTGCAACACCCTGCTTCTGGGATCACAGAACCACAAGAGTGGGGGAGACTGCAAGGGATCTCCAGTGAAAGGAGAACATATGTAGAAATTGGTAGGAAACTTGCAAGAGTAGAAACACTGCTAGCATTAGAAAAATACAACAAAGGTTCCAACCCACTTAGAGTGGCCCCCATTGTACCGGATGGGAGGGGAGACCGAGTGAAACAAAGTCATGTGATGCTGCAACATTACTTCCAGCTGAATATTTAGCTGCATCATGTGAATATGAGACATCACTTCTGGCTGAATATCCAAAAGTGGCTTCACCTCATTACATGATGCTTGAGGATTTGTACAAACATCTATGGTAAAATTCACAGATGTTGGAGACATTTCTAGAATATGGTATAACATAGTGATGTCACTTCCAGGTGCACAACCCGAAGTGACACCTCACAGTTGTGTGATCCTATTCTCACCCCATCCCCTACTACTCTGTCAAGCAGCAGGGCATGGAAGTCCAGGACAGGAGATTGCCTTCTATAGCAGGTAACTTGGCCACCATAAACCCATTGTCAGGAAGGCTAATACATGGAACTCAGTGAAGTTAGCAAGAAATGTTAAGAATAATAAAAAGGGGTTTAAAAAAGATGTGTAAGGAGGAAAAAGGAGAATAAAGAGGTAGTAGTGAAATATTTAGTGAAATATGAATAGGGAAGGTATAACTGTTTAATTCCCAATGTTGTTATAATAAGGAGGTATAACTGATTTCCAATTTTGTTTCTGGGTTCTTGTAGCAATAATTGTATCCAATATAACTACACAAATAAATTGAACCTAATTCAACAACAATAGTATAAATATGATTAGGGGAAAGGGTTACAAGTCAAGATAGACAAAAAGTATCCATGCTAGGATATTGAAGGAACTTGTCAGTGTTCTTTCAACACCTAGTCTATGATCTTGAAGAATTCTTTCGAAATTATGAGATGTCTGATAGACAATGAACTGCAACCTTAAAAAAAACTAAAAAGAAGACCCAGAAAATTATTGGCCACATAGCCTAACTGGAAAGACAGAAGAGCAGATTGTAAAATAATCACGCATAAGCATCTAGATGCTTATAAAATAAACGTCTAGAATAGGCATAAAATTTTTTTTGAATGAATGCCAAAAATCCTGCAACATTGACCTATGGCAGTGTTGGTATGCCAGCATAGAAATGTAGACTGAGAAACAAGAGTTGGGAGGGGCCATGACTCAGTGATATAGGAGCTATCTGCTTCTATGGGGCTTTCCACACAGCAGAGGTGACCTAGGGTCGACTCGTGTCTGCAGAAATCATTACCTGAGCTCGACTCTTCTGTTATTCCGCAAATAGCCAGGTCATCTCTCCGGACCTGTGTTCAGAGGGAGTTACCTCCTTGCATCTTTCGCTCCTCATTGCCGATTGGCTGCTGTTCTATGGCGGGAAACGTGTGTGTGCGTCCCTTTTTTTGTTTTGCCATGTAGGAGCTATGTTGTGACAACGTCACAAAGCGCCAATTTCCCGCCTGTCACAAACTGGCAAGAATCTGCGTTTTTGCGAGGCTACTCTGTCGGAGCAGAACGAGCAGAGCTGAGCCATTGCTTCGTGCACGAAAAGGGTTTTTTTTTGAAGGCGCGCTTTTTACCGCCATGAGTCTCCCGTTCTGCGCATGGCCGAAATACTGCACTGTGATTGGCTGGCTGGCAGAGTCGAGGCAAGGGAGATTCCGCACTCCGCCGGCTTCGGCTTGAGTGCAACTCGAGATCGGCAAAAAAGTTGTACCTCCCAGTCGAGCTCGAAAATTTGAGGGTGAGAGGGCGGGATCAGAGACAGACACAAGTCGAACGCTACGGCTTTGGGAGTACCCGGGTCAGACCTACGTCGAATTAAGGTCGAATCCTACAGTGCAGAGGGGCTCTATGAAGAATGTACAAGCTTTAATCTTTGACCTCACCACTTAAAGCAGTGGTTCACAACCTTCCTAATGCTGCCACCCTTTAATACAGTTCCTCATGTTGTGGTGACCCCCAAGCCTAACATTTATCCTCTTTACAAATGGAGAACACTGATGCAGAGAGTTTTAGGCGACCCCTGTGAAAGGGTTGTTCGACCTCCAAAGGGGTCTCGACCCCCAGGTTGAGAACCACTGACTTAAAGGGATCAGCTAGTAGGAGATGTGAAAGACCTTTACTTCAGATCCTGAAGAGTTGCTATCAGTCTGAGTAGACAGTACTGATCTTGATGGACTAATGGTCTGATTCAGTGTAAGGTGATTTTTTAGGTGTATGTGTATATACTGGGAGCAAGCTGGACCCCAGTGATGCTGCTACATCTTTGTAACCTGTATGGAGAATGGGGCTTGCATACTGAGTACAATGACCTGGTGTGATATTATTTGACATATATGTTGAGGACTGCCTGCCCTGGTCTAGAAAGCGGTATAGTGATTGCTAGATAGCAGAATGGATTTGGCAAGAATGTTAGGTCAGAGTAATCGTATTTCTTTTTTTGATTGAGTTGCTGGTTTAGTAGACCGCAGCAGTTCTGTGAAAGTAATATATCTTGACCTTAGTAAAGTGCTTGACAAGGTCCCTCATGATGTTTAGTTGGAAAGCTGATAAAGTGTGGATTAGATTATGCTATTATTAGGTGGATTGACAGTTGATTGAAGAGTTATGCTCGAAGTGTGTTTATTAATGTCTCTCCATCAAACTGGAAAGACGTTTCAAGCAGTGTACAGCAAGACTCTGTCCTGGAGCTGATACCATTTAACACCTTTATTAATGATTTGGATGAAGGTGTGGAGGGAATTTTTATTACATTGTGTATAATGCAAAATTGTGTTACAAAATTGAGATGTACAGCTAATACCTTAGAACATGGGAATAATGTTCAAGAATATCTTGATTGGACGGAAAATTGGAATTAGATTAATAAAATGAAATTTAATAGGAATATAAACAGAGAAAAGGTGCAAGCATAGGATAGGAGATAGTAGGCCCAGTAGCATGGAAAGGTGATAAAAATTCTAGGGATTGTAGCAGATCACAGTCTGAATATGAGACAGCCATGTGATTTAGCTGTGAAAAAACTCTTAATGGAAACATAATTTCCAATTCATGAAAAGTTTGCTCTGTTGGGAACTGGTTAGATTTAATTGAGTACTTTTTATTTTTTGAGCATTAGCAACAAAGTAGATTGTGGCCTGGGTATGAAATCTTAGGCCAAAAACTTCCAAGGAACTGGTATCTTCTGATCATTCTGAAATAGTGGTGCCAAGAGTGGGAAAAACTGCTGTGATGTGAGTGGGGGAATGCAAGGAGGAGCAACAACCTGAAGGAGATCTCCTTCGCTTTCCCTGGGTAGGATTTTTCCATTTTCCCTCCTAATGCAACCCAGCAGGCCCCCTAGAATTCTGTTCCTAGGGATCAACAAATCCTCTGGAACAGTGAGGGGTTGCAATGAAGTGGGGAGAACTGATAACAATTGTTGCTTCTTATTCCACATACAAAAATCAGGAGATGGATGATCGTGAACCTGGGGAGCTTAGCAGTTCATGTTGTACTTTTGCGATTTTGCAGTTTGCACGCTGCCATTACTTCCCCCACCTACTTCCCACCATAAAAGGCAATCAGTGTTTGGGCAAAGTGTACAGATGCTGTATTCAAGCTGATGGGTAATGTCTGTCCTGCTGCAAACAGGGCAGTGGGTAATAATGCTGAATATACCCTGAAACAAAGATTCTGTGACCAATTCTTTGTGAAGTTGCAAGAACCTTGCCATGCGCAATCGGCCATAGCCTCTCCCCTTTTGCTACTTCCTTCTTTCCTTCCCATCCACCAGTCTACTTATCTATATCTTACTTCTGTCTTCAGTTTTACCTCCATCCTTATCCCAGTAACCTCTTCCTGGGAAAACTATAGCCTAGTTGTGTGGTGCCAGCCACCAGGTCCACAAAAGTTGCATAATATGGGTTTGTGACAATGCACACATAGTAGAATCTAGAAAGGCTAACATGCATTCAGATATATAAGCACTGACATATGTGCAAATGGAACAATGAATTTATGGAGGTGAAGGATGTTTGAGCAGCACTGATTCAAGATTTCACCAAGATTTCTGCACTGTAAGAAAAGTCTGTGTAAGATACTTGTATCAGTAATTCAGTGTTAATACTAGGTAGGAATGAGTGATTTTTTTCTGGAATGGTGGAGTGGAGGGAGAACGCATAGAAGACCTACTAAAAAGCAAGGACTAGGCAAATACACAAACTTGTATAGATCATACAGCAAGTGCTGGATTTAGATGAAGAGAGGCTATCCTATTCTACTTGTGAGGCCCCTCCCAATCCCCACCCTTATGACTGATGGAGTTCACAATACAGGGTTACAAAGTGGAGTCCACGTCAGTGAAGTCCTGGAAGGTCAAAATCAATACAGAAATCAATGCTAATGTTGAGTTATCAGCTTAGACACTATTATTCTGAAATGGAGTGCAAGGAAAATTATTGAAGGTTTGCTTAGAGCAGTGGTTCTCAACCTTCCTGATGCAGCGACCCTTTAATACAGTTCCTCATGTTGTGGTGACCCCCAAGCCTATCATTTATCCATTTTACAGATGGAGAACACTCATGCAGAGAGTCTTAGGCGACCCCTGTGAAAGGGTCGTTTGACCCCCAGGTTGAGAACTTGGCTTAGAGAATACAGTGTATTATGACAGCATGTGTAAGAAAGGCTTATGACAGTGTCAAAAATATTCTGCACCTTGGGTGGAGACCCTGTAGATTTTGAGCCCCTGGGCTAGGCTTCAGTCTGCAAAGCCTATAGGTAAATCTGGCACTGCACACAGAGTTTTATATAAGCTCTGAGATGCAGTCTCAAGGGAAGGCAAAATACTTGTTCAAAATGTAATCACTCCCTGAGGTCAACACATATATAGACATTGCTATGCACCCATTGCAGAACTGAAGATGTACCATGGTTCTATGTACCATTAAGGGCCCACCATTCATATTCATTTGCTGGTTGAATCTGTGTGGATTCTCATTGACATACTTCAACCATCAGGAGAAAAAAATGCAGTGCTGGGACAAGATATGTAGTCTGTATAGTAGAATGCATGTTTTGCCAGCAGTACCTGCTTTGACATGCCTTGCTGGTGGTCTTCCCGGGTGCAATCCATAAATATGCTAGGAATGCATGCTGTCAGGCTACCAAAAATAGTAACAGAGTACATTCCACTCTGTTGTAAAAATAATGAGATGGCTAAAAAAAGATGTGTTTGAGAGAGATGTAGAATGTAACAACCGTAGATGGGTCACTGTAGAAAGCAGGATGCTGGACAAAATGGATCTTTGATCTTGTTCCAGAACCAACTGGTCTAGTGTCGTTAAGCGGCTGGTGTGACTGACACAGCATTACATCTAGCATCCATTGTTCACTAAATGACCTTTGGTCACCTCTCAGTCTAATCTAGATCACTCAGATATTGTGAGAGTAAAATGGGAGGAGACCATGTTAGCGGTTTTGAGCAGCTTGGAGGAATAGCAAGAGAAAAGCAGCAAATAAAATCATGGAAGAATCTTGTGTTCCTTTTCTCCACATCTGGTTTCTTCTATACATCTGAAAAGATATGGGGCAAGTTAGCAGGATTTTTGTAAATATAGACAAGGCCTGCGATGGGAAGAGCCTGGAAGCAGGATTTACCTCTTCTGGAAATTTGTAATGGGAAAGCTTTAGGAACTGACTTTGCTTTTAAAATTAGTAGGTGGAAAATCAATGTGTCACTTCCCTATCATGAATTTAAAGCTTATTGGCCTTATAAATTAAGTATATGGAGGTTAGTTGGTATTAATAGAGGTCCCGGGGCTCGCTGAGCTGAGTACTTCTCCCAAGAAAGCAATTTAAATACTATCTCCTCCCTAATGCATAGTTGTGAATATTTATTTAGAAGATCTTATTGTAATAAAAAATCTCTCCGTATTGTCTCCACTACATGTACTTGTGCAAGCCTTTGTGGGATTCACTTGAAGAAGAGAAAAGTTTGAATTTATGCCCAGTCATTCTCTCCTGTAAAGAGACTCAAAGGGGCTTACAAACTCCTTCCCTTTTCCCAACAACAGACATCCTGTGAGATAGGTGGGGCTGAGAGAGCTAACTGTGACTGCCCCATGGTCACCCAACAGGCTTCATGTGTAGGAGCAAGGAAACAAGTCCAGTTAACCAGATAAGAATCCGCTGCTCATGTGCAGAAGTGGGAAACCAAGCCCAGTTCTTCAGATTAGAGTCCACCACTCTTAACCACTGCACCTCACTGACTCAGTGTGGATGACTCCCAACTTTTCTCCTTCTACTAGGGTCTTGAGTAACATGTACAAAATATTTATATGGGGGACATACTGCATTCATCAGAAAAGACAGTATCCAGATGTTTATGATTCTCAGGTGTCTTGTCTACTGACAGACAATATTAGATTGAGGATCCCACTCCAAACACTGTGGATCTCTTCTACATGTGGCTAGGTAAGTTTATTAGACCTGTCTGGGCTGATGCAGCCTGGCTCAATCTTGCCAGGTGATGGCTGCTAAAGAGGATTGATTCTGATACTTCAGTGGGAGACCACCAAGGAAGTACTGGGTTGCCACACAGAGGCAGGCAGCGGGACATCATCTCTGTTTACTTCTTGCCATGAATGGAGTTGCCAAGAGTCTGCTATGACTTGAATCATAGAGTTGGAAGAGACCACAAGAACCATCAAGTCCAACCTCCTGCCAAGCAGGAATACACAATCAAAGCACCCTTGTCAGAGGGCCATCCAGTCTCTGGCCCTTTCCGCACGGGGCCAAAAACAGCGGCCCAGGGATGGAAAAACACCGGTCCCTGGGGAGCTGTTCACACAGGCAGCGCTGCTGCTGGAGGTCAGAGGGCAGCATGGGCGGGTCCCTGCAGCCCTCCATTCTAATGCTGGAGGACAAGGTGAGGGGGGGGGACTAGCAAGAGGTGTGGCTCTGGGGCTTAAATCTGCTCTCCTTCTGTGTTGCTTCTGCTGTTTCAGGGGCCATTCAAGCGACGCCTTCCCAGTTGGCTAATGGTTCTCTCCCCCTCCACCAGCATAATTTCTGCCGGTGGAGAGGTGCCCTTTCCGTCATGCGGAAAGAGCCTCGGTTAAAAAACTTCCAAAGAAGGACACTCCACCACACTCTGAGGTAGCATATTCCTCCTTCGAACAGTCCTTACTGGCAGGAAGTTCTTCCTAATGTTTAGGTGGAATCTCTTTTCCTGCACTTTGAATCCATTACTCCTTGTCCTAGTCTCTGAATACAAGCTTGCCTGATCTTGCTCCATAGTTTGTTTGTGAATGTGACACTTTTCAATTTGGGAATATTGTTTTCTGGATTGTATAGTGTGATTATCTTTCCAGCCAATGTACATTTGTAATATTGGCCTTCCCAACCCTCCCCAGAAGTTGTGAAGAGCTGTACAACCACCATCTTGTACACACTCTTACCTTGACAGCAAAATTGTAAGCACCAACTTCATTGTGTAAGAGAGGGCGGGGAGAGAGAGAGAGAGAAAGAGAGAGAGAGAGAGAGAGAGAGAGAGAGAGTTTTTTTACCCTTATGGATTATATTTAAGATTGCATCCTTAATTTGATTAAAACACACATAGGTTTCTTTATTCCAGTTAGAGTTCTAATTATGACTCCGAAGCACCATTTTGGTTTATCGTGGTGATCTGTGACAGTTTCTTTTATTCATGTAGACTGTTTCCTAAACACACAGTGACTTGCACTGGAAAGAGCTTTAGTTCCTAGCATGAATATTAAAAAAAGGATTTGTGATTCACCGGACCTTAGTGGCTCCTTTATGATCCACAGTGCTCATACAGCTGCTGCATAAACATATACAGATATAAATCTTTCAAAAATCTCATTGCAAAAAGCTACTGAGTATGCACAGTAGATACTTCCTAACACTCTATGTCTGGTCATTTCTTTTGGTAGTGGTGTAAAAAAAGGATATCTCTCCAGGTTCTATTAAATTTAATTACTTTCCTCTACAGCTTCAGATTAAAAAAGGAAAAGGTGGCATTTATTTAAATATTTTTTTTAAAAAAACCCTCCAAAAGTAGTAGCAAGATATATTTTTACAAGCTAAATACTAACCTCAGGTAAAGTCAGAAATGTAAGGTGTAGCGATGCTTTACTTGCACTAGAAATTCTTTCCCAATTTATTTTGCTAATTGTTAGTGAGCCGCTAATTGTTAGTGAGCTGCCAAATCTGTAGGTTTGCTATGGCACATTTTTGCAGCAGCCAATAAACAGCAGGAGCAGACAATTACAAGTCAAAGGCAGTTTATAAGTGAAGTTAGATACCATATGTATGATGTGCATTTACATTGAACTGGGTGCCTAATCTCTGCTTTATTTCAACTTTTAATTAAACGAATCATGTTGATGTTACACACAGCAAATGAAGCATCTCCCTAGGGAGAACGTACCATACTTGAAATTCCATTCTAAATTCAATTTATTGAGGACAGAACAGGAAGTGGGGATTTCCTCTATCTCATTATTGTCATAGGGTGCAATGACTCAGAAATGAGGTGACATTTCTAGAGATTTCATCATTCCATACATCTGTGCAATGAATATGAAGTCGCTGGTTCAATACACTGTTTACTAGTATATAATCTTGGTTAGTATGTGTACATTTGAAATGGTAAGAGAGATATTTTTCAGTACAGGGAAGAACATTTATGGGTGTTCAAGGATAGAAATCACAGTGGAGAAAACCAAATTATATAAAAATAGAGTAACTCTAATTTTCCAGACTTAATGAAATACATTCCTCTTGTACATATTTTAAATATATGTAAAAATAGGAGTATATTTTTTCAGGAAATAAACCTCAAATCAATACTTTCTTTAGCCTGTTTTAATATGCTCAATAAAAATAATAATAAAAATAGAAAACTGAGTGGTGACAAAAATTCTCTGCTACAAAGAGTGTACTTGATAGCAACTTACACAATAATGCTTATGCATGTATCTCCTCACTTAAGATGCTACTCTGAGTTTGTCATCTCCTGTCTGAGAGAGGACAAAGGTATTCACCAAAACTATGATGCCTCCAAAAGAATGAGGTGAAGATCATAAATCTATGCAGGTGTAAAAGAAATGAGATTTTTAATGTAGAATCTAATTGAAATTTTAAAAGTGTCTTGGCTGGTTTGGCTAATGTTAACCAATTATTTGGGTTAATCTCAGCTCAAGACCTGAAAAAAGAAATGTTAATGAAAATCTCCAAAAAGCAGCATTTTTTTCCTTTAAAGGTCCAGTATTTCTAAGCCAACTACAGATTGAGAGCAAATGTAACCGATCTACAAGAAAATGATTTAAGCACAATCAGTCCTCCAGCCATCTTTCAAGACCCACTGCAGTTACTCTTAGGTTAATTTAATCATTGAAAAGGATGGCAATATGCTGCACCTTTGGGCCAAACTAGATGTCACTGTGTCCGACCCATGACCACTGCCATCATGTCAGAGCTGAACTCAGACCTTTTAGAAATACTACAAGTGTCTGATTCTGAGGGGCTACCCACAGCATGGCAGGACTAAGTGTTCTCCCCTGCCCAGCATAACTTTTCAACTGCTAAAACAGGCTGCTTTGACACAAGGACACAAGATCTTCTGGACACATTATGCTACAGACTCAACCAGGATCAGACCCTTGAGGGCATTTTTAAATGGCCTGAGTCCTGCTTCAAAATGGTGGTGTCCCCAGGTCGGATGCATGGACGTCATGATGTCTCATTTTGCCCTTAAGCAGCACAGTCATTCTGGGTTGCCTTTCAAAGACTGGTGTCCTAAGAACACTTTTCTGGGACTATCCCAGTGAATAAAGGGGATGGGATGACTTCTGCTTAGATGGCTTTATATTACTTCCATTCTCTCTCTCTTGCACTCCTCTCATCTTGCTCCTTTGTTGCTGTTTGCATATATGCCCACATGAGACAAAACAAAACATCAAGCTTTGTGTGTTTTGAGATGACAGACATGTTGTTGTCCACATTCTTTCCTGACTGCTGTTGCACCTTCTTTCATGTTAATCAGTATGCCTAAGTTAGAGTGCATAGCTGTGAAAAGGAAGACCCAGGTTCAAATCCACATGTGCTTATAAAGGGCAGTCAAGTCACAACTGGCTTATGCTAACCCTAACAAGGTCTTTCAGGGCAAGAGACTAATACAGATAGTTTGCCATGTCCTTCCTTTTTATAGTGATCCTGGAATTCCTTCACATCCAAGTACTAATTAGGACCATTCAGGCCATGATGGCCCACAAATACATACATTGGCCCTTTCTGCACAAATCGCTGAAAACATTTTTAAATGTTTTCAGTCTCCCCCCTTTACCATGCTACGTCCACATTCACCCTGTTGAAACTATTTGTGGCTGCCATTTTGTGATTTCTTCCTTTGCTTTTTTTAGCATGTTGTCCAAACAGTGCTTCCATGCTTCACAGCATGATGCTGTTACTCTATGCACCTTCTATAGTCCATCCTTCAATTATTAGCTCCACCCCTCTTCCCAAAGTGAATGAACACTTCTCAAATACTTGAAAAATAGATGAGGAGGAATGAAGAGCAGTGGCGTTCCTGCCTAGGGACAGGGGGTACCCTTTGTCCCTGGGCGCCCCCCATTTGGTCACGTGGGGGGGCGCCAACATTTCATGGTCGTTTGTGTGTTTTTTAATTTTTAAAGTGTTTTTCACGCTCCGGCCTTCAGGGGGCGCATTTTTAAGGCTAGCGGCACCAAAATTTCAGGGTACCATCCAGAGATTGTCCTGATGATACCACCCAAATTTGGTGATGTTTGGTTCAGGGGGAGCAAAGTTATAGACCCCCAAAGGGGGTGCCCCATCCCCATTGTTTTCAATGGGAGCTAACCTGAGATGGGGGCTACCCATTTGAGGGACCATAACTTTGGTCCCCCTGAACATAACCTCACCAAACTTGGGTGGCATCATAAGAATAGTTAACAGATGATACCCTGAAAATTTGGTGTCACTAGCTTTAAAAATACACCCCTTCCAGGCACCCCAAGAAATTTGCCCAAGATTCTTTGTTTTGCAGTGACTTTGCTCCACTGTAGCCAATGGGGAATTTCTGAGTGTGTAGGCAGGCTGCACATTTTTGAAGATAGAGACACCAGACTTTCAGGGTGGCTCCAGGAGGGCCTCCTGGTAATAGCATCCAGGTTTGGAGGCCTTTGCTTCTGGGGGTTCAGTTTTATGGGCCCCCAAAAGGGTTATTTTGTTTCCCCACTCCTGCACATGAAAGCCTGTGGGCTGAGTTCTCTCAGAACTCTCTCAACCCCCCCCCCCCCACTCCAGAAGCAAAGCTCACCAAGCTTGGATGCTATTACTCAAGGCTCTTGGAGCCACCTTGAATGTCTGGCGCCTCTATCTTCAAAAATGTACAGCCTGCCTCAGAAATTCCTCATTAGCTACAATGGAGCAAAGTCACTGCAAAACGAAGAATCTTTGGGAATATTTCTGGGGGTGCCTGGAAGGGATGTATTTTAAAGCTAGTGACACCAAAATTTCAGGGTATCATCTTTTAACTATTCTTATGAGGCCACCCAAGTTTGGTGAAGTTATGTTCAGGGGGACCAAAGTTATGGTCCCTCAAATGGGTAGCCCCCATCTCAGGTTAGCTCCCATTGAAAACAATAGGGATGGGGGCATTCCATTTGGGCATCCATAACTTTGCTGCCCCTGAACCAAACATCGCCAAACTCGGGTGGTATCATCAGGGCAGTCGCTGGATGATGCCCTGAAATCATGGTGCTGCTAGCTTTAAAAATACACTCCCTGCAGGCTGAAAAAACACCAAAAATACCCCCAAAAAACACCAAATACCTTGCATTCTCATTTGTTCATATTTGGGCAGGACATAATAGGATAATTTTTGTCCGAATGTGCCCAAATTTGCCCAGATTCCAGCCGAATCTGCTATTTGTTTCATCTGAATCTCCAACCCTCAAAAGTGATGCTGTTTCAGGGAGAATCTCAATTAAACAGCATCACTTCCCATTTTGTTTGAACCAGGGACCCCAGATTCTCCCTTTAAGGTGGATTTAAAAGAAGAATCTGAGCTCCCTAGTTTAAACACCATTGAAAGTGATGCTGTTTTGGGGGTGGATTCCACTGGAGGTGTTTTGTGAGAGATGATGCTGACATTTGTTTGGTAAATGTTTTGCTGGGGGTGATTTGTGAGAGATTTACATGCTTAATACCCACTTGCACTGGCTTGGAGTTGTTTCTCTGGCTAACAACCTACCTCATAGGGTTGTTGTGATTAGGAAAAGAGTTGGTGGGGAGAGAGCCATGTATGTTTTGATGGGAGTGGGAGGTGTTTTGTGAGCTGGTACAAAAAATCATTGTTTGGTCTTAGTGGGGGAGGGTGGCCACCCATACGCCGGGCGGGGGGTGGGGCGCCAAACTCAGGTTTTGTCCCCGGGCGCCAGCCTGCCTAGGTACGCCCCTGATGAAGAGTGAGCAGAGAAAATGAGGAAAAAGTTCAGGAAAGGCAGAGAGGCATAGAAAACATCCTAAAGAGACCGCAAAGACAATGAAAGTAGTTTTGAAAATGTTTCAAGTAAATGTTTTAACATGGCATTCATTTAATATGTTTTGAGGCAGCAAATAAAATGTTTGGGAGTAAAAACAAGGTGGAACTCCACGGAGGAAACATTTTATTTCCTGCCTCAAAATGTTTTAAAGTGCCTGTGCAGAAAGGGTCATTGCCACAAATTTCACAGTGTGTCCTTGAAATAGTCACTTTCTCTCAACTCAAGCTCATAACGATAAAGGGATTGTGATAAATTGATTGTGCATTGTAATAAATTGATTGGTTGTTTATTCCCGCATGGCAGGCCTCCTCCATCGTAGTCTTTTCCAGCTCTATGGTTCTATAGAGGTAAAGAGAACTGTGCATGCTGCTCTGGGCTCCTTGGAGGAAAGACAAGATACACATTAATAAAGAAAGGAAAAGAAAAGAAAAGAAAGGGTGCTCTTTAGGTCTTATCACTTCTGGGTGTACACAAGTAGTTTCTTTTTCAGTGCCTACTGAATCACACTGACCCATATCTGGTGGTTTCCTACTGTGGAAGAAAAAAAAAAGTGAGAAATTTGCCCAGCAGGACACTAATGATTTGATCAACCTTAAATGGCTTTTTGTTTTGTTTTTCTATTCCAGTTTTCAACTGCAATTTTGAATTGCCTTGTGATCTAGAATATTCCCCACCGTTGAGAGAGGGCCATAACTGGTCCTGGCACAGAGTGAGGGCAGATGAGCTCTCACAGCTCCATCTTTCAAATGTTCCAGAGAGAGATTATTCAGAAGAGTCGACAGAAGGTAAGCGTTAATGCTGTGACAGTCTGTACTACTGAATGCAATGGTGAAAGTTCCATTGACTTCCATAGGGGTTGGATTTCAGCCACAACAATCACATGCATCTCAACAAATATTGGGGTAGATACAGTATGATTGCTCCGATGGGGCTGAAAGCAAGCTTAGCTTGTTCACTGAAAATAATATGGATTCGGGATTATCTTTAATTACTACTTTACTTGGGTGGACAAATTTCCTTCCCTTGAGCTTTGTCCATGATTGCTCCAATTCTGTCAATATTGTCTTGTGTGGCAGGTGAATGGATTTCTGCAATATCCATGTAGCACATGGCAGCTATGAGGATTGCTGCAATACCAATTCATCGGCAAGAATTTTTACAATTGTATCTGATGCAAGCTCACATGGATTGAATGTAACTGATGATGCTACTACTACATTTTTGAGTAGCCATAAGTTTGAATTACGTAAAAGAAAGGTGTTGAAGATTAT
Organism: Sphaerodactylus townsendi; assembly: GCF_021028975.2. Lineage (NCBI taxonomy): Eukaryota > Metazoa > Chordata > Lepidosauria > Squamata > Sphaerodactylidae > Sphaerodactylus > Sphaerodactylus townsendi. Next base: position 66,658,844 of record NC_059425.1, read on the forward strand.
TCCTGCAAATATCTCAAGCTGTATGCTTTAACAGGGGGAACAGTGTATTTCTACAGGACTTTGGAGAACTACATGCAAGCAGTGGAGTCAAACAAGCAAATTAATTATAGCCATTAATAATTTCTCTCTAGTGAGATGAACCTTGGCAGGCCTCCTCCAGTGGAATTGCAGTCTTATGATTCACAGCTGACAGTTTTCTTTCATTCCTACAAAAGACCTCTTGACAATTTTGCTTTCAGCCAGCATTTCTCTATTCTATTTTAAATCATTTTAATTACAGCTGTTTGGCACGGAGATATTGTGTGTGGTCTGTTTCGATCTGAAATAATTAGGCACAGTAATTTTAGCTCCCACTGTTTGTTTCCTGCAAATGCAATTCCAATTAGCTGCCTCCCCATTTCAACTTCATTCATGGATCATTGTGAGTAAGAGGTAAATAATGAGAGAGTGTAGCCACCTGCATAGAGTTTGCTGTGTTTAGCTCATCCTTGTCAACTTTACTCAGGTTGCATATGTCAACCGGCTGTCGAATCTCAAAGAGAAATCATCCAGGCCATATACATTACTAGTAAGTCAAAGAACAGCAGCAGGAATAGAACCTTTGTAGGCATTCTGAGATTTCTAGAAGAAAAATAATATTTAAATATACAGGTGTAGTCAGATGCAGCGTGAGAGCCACTGGATGGAGGAATAATTAAATTATGCCATTCAAATGCTGAACGTTATGAAGGCTTTTGGAACAATGTTCTTAATTGATGCTTCATGGAAGCTTTTGAGAAGGTGTAGGGGATGGTTGGAATGCACATGATCACCAGCCTGGGTTTGACCTGTGCCTGGTGGGAATGAAATGCATGCCAGTTTGAGGTCCTTGATGGCAGAACAATTGGTTATAAATGGGGGAGGGGAGAATCTCAGTATTTGACTGAGCTAGCTGTCTTTTCCCATTCATCAAAGTGGCTTACAGCAACACTAAAACTATTTCAATAGGCAATAAAACAAAATATACTCAATTACAATAATTCATTTAAAGAGTAAAAAACTGAACTGCAGCAAACTGAGAACCAAAGGCCATTCCGACTCTGGTTTATTTATTTTATTTATTTATTAGATTTAATGTACCGCCCTATCCCCTAAGGGCTCTGGGCGGTATACAAATTAAATAAACACATCCATATACAAACACATCCAAAACAAACAAGCACATCCATATACCCCAATAAAAGAAATAAATTGCATTTCAGTTAAAACAATTTAAAACATACAATATCTCCAACAGCGCAGATCTAATCAACAGTATCAGCAATATCAGTTGCTCAGTCATACGGCAGTCAAGTCCGAATATAATTCTAGGTAGAAAAGTGGGTAGGGATGGCACCTCACTGGCCGGCCTCACCAAAAGCCCAGCAGAACAACTCCGTCTTGTAGGCCCTGCGGAACTGTTCTAGGTCCTGCAGGGCTCTGATGGTCAGGGGGAGATTGTTCCACCAGGTAGGGGTCAGGGCACTAAAGGCCCTGGCCCGGGTAGAGACCAGCCGGATCATAGAGGGGCTGGGACCACCAGCAGATTAGCCTCTATTTAGCCAAAGATTATTTGCAGAACCTTCAGAATCTGTGGGAGGGAGACCAAGGGGAGCAACCTTTGAGAAAGCTATGGTCTTTGTACTAAAGACACTCAGGAAAGTACCCTTGAAGAAGTTTAAATATGTGGGCTTACACAGGGGAATAATGCTCCACCTTCCCTCTTCCCCCTAACATTCCCCCCTCCAATGGTGGGTGGGTCATGACCAGATGACGGGCCCCTTCCCCTCCCCCTATCTACCCTTTCCCCAAGGGGAAAGGAACCTTTACTTTTTCCTAAATGCTAACCAGCAGTCAGTGAAGGTTCCACAGAACTAAGTCGATATATATTCCTATCTGTAGTGACATGTCGTGGCATTCTGTAATTCTGGTGGATTCTGCACAGCATATTTACGAGTTGCGATAGTTATAAATGAACCCATGTCCCCCTTTTCCACTTGTATGCATTCTGTTTATGCTCATGAAAACAAGTCAGGTTGTTTTCACACTTTCTCACAAAAATGCTTCTCTTTTAAATTTTTTTGTACAACACATGCGTAGCTGCAAAGGCATACAGAAATGAATCCTTGCAGCCCCACCTATTTACTTACAATCCAACTGGATGCACCTGCGTAGCTTTGCATGTTCAACACATTTTTAATTTAAAAAATTAAAAAGGAGAAAAAGGGACTTTTTTACACCGGTCAGGCAATATTGTAGATCTGTGAGTGAAATGGTGGTCATACTCACTGCCATGGAAGAAAACGCCCTTGGGGGACTTGTAAAAAGGCAGGTGGGCAAATCTTCCTGACATGGCAGACAGTGGCAAAAACAAAAGTAAAAGAGTAGAAGTGAGGGGGGATCTGCTGGTGCGTGGAAAAATAAAGCATCTCCTGCCTGTCATGTTCACGGGGGAGTGCCTTCAACCCGTGATTTTGCAAAAAGATCACTAGTTTAACAATTTTTGAAAAACCTGGGTTGAAGGGAATATAACAGGCTTACGTCATTTTGGAGAAGAGACTTGTGCAAAGTTCTTCCCCAAAATGCTAGTTGTAACATCCTCAAGACATCATATTTGTGCTGTGCGGAATCCACCTCTGTTGCAAAAATTGTGCTTTCAGCAAAGGGAAACACCTAGCATATCTCAGGTAACTGATAGAGAGCACTCTTGGCTACAATTGCCCCTGCTTATTCAATAACAGAAGATGTTCACTCTGTATACCTGCTCTGGTACAGTAACAAATAGTTACTGAGAGCAGGTATGTTTATTCTAGATGGTACAATAATACATCACTGAGAGTTAAGAATAAACATATTTAACTCGTAAGCACCTTTTGAATTCTGACCCACAAAACAGAGCCAAACATAAAATGTCAGGAAGTGAATTCATGTATAATTCTAATAGTAATTCTTCAACATTTCAGGAATATACTCTGTTTAGTAAAGTGACTTCTGAAATGAACATATTGTTTAAAGATATTTTCTTGCATACACACAGTTTATCAGAAGCCCTGCTGGGCAAATGCCATACCCACTTTTTAAAACTCTTGGTGGGCACTAGGAAAGATGTTGGTATACCTAGATTCCACAAGGGGGATCCATCATCTGGAGCATGGGGCTGAATAGTGTGATCATTTTTGAAAAAGGTTGGTGTGATGAATAACAGAAACTTTAAAACCATTTTGTGTACTAAAAAGTTACCTGAAACGCTTTCTCCAAAAATAATTGCCTTTTTCTCCCGGGGCAAACATACTATGATAATTTTGTAAGAGGAATGTGAGGGCTTGATTTTTCCTCACTCGAGAAAGGTTTGAAATAAATTGTAAGGGCCTGCATAGTTTGTTAGTTGGAGGAAACCTTCCTGTTTCTTGTAGAAGTACTGAGATGCAAAGGTCATGGGAGGGAATGCATTACAGCACTGGCAGTGAGAATAATAGCATTCAAAAACCATGAGTTATTGGACTGTAAATGCTAACTGACTTTAATTTATGATCCTTGTGACAGAGAAGAATGAGGAAGACAGTACAGGATAATAAAGTGATAATACAGAAAAATATTATATATTAACAGGACCAGAGAGGATAAATCATGGCATGAAGTCACAAGAAACTAGTAACAAAGAAACATTACCCTTCCTAACATGAATATAATTAGAAATGCCCAGATTGCTTGTAAGAGGTGTACATAGAAGGTAGAAACCTCATGTCAGAAAAGTAGCATTGACTGTATTCAAAGCAAAGAACATGGGTGCTGCCAAAGCCTAGCTGTAGGCCCATCTTTAGGAATTTGTTCAGTGTGATCTTCACTGTGGCCCTGTTCCCACATATTAGCTGAATCAATGTATATTTACCTGGTGGTCAGAAAGTGTCAATGGGAATTCACTTTTCCAATGAAACTGGGGACCAGTACCTGGATAAATGCAGGGATTTGATCATATGTTCAGCTGTGCATACATTGTGAATTACTCACCACATGTATAAGGAACAATCAAGTGTGCACTGTACATGAATTGCGTTGACTCTACCTTGTCAATAGGGCTTATATATTAATGATTAACTGGAACCTATGAAGCTACCTTTTTACCAAATCAAACCCAGCTATTTAGCTATTTTCAGATACCTTGTTTTTGTCTATTGGCTGAGAGCAGCTTTTCAGGATTTCAGTTGACACTTGCTATTTGAGATTGTTTTACTGGAGATGCCAAGAATTTGACCTGCAAATAAAATGTGCCCTAGTATGACTAAGCCATCGATCCATAGAAGTTAGCAGTTTTGAGACTAAAATATGTAAGACAGCAAAATAGACAATGGGTGGCATGTTTTGGGTGCCCATGCATTCCATTTGTTATACATCATCCACATATTGGAGTCTGTTTCTGTGTGTGACTCTTCTTTGATGGGCTGGAGTTTGTTTGCAGTGTCATCCTAATTAGAGTTATATCCTTCTAAATCCGTTGAAGTTAAAAGACTTAGGCTGCTTCTGCACATGGAGAATAATGCCCTTTCAATCCACTTTCACTTTGCAACTGGATTTTACTGTGTGAAATAGCAAAATCCACTTCCAAACAATTGTGAAAGTGGATTGAAAGTGAATTATTCTGCATGTGCGGAAGGGGCCTTATATGGGTATAGCTCTGATTTGAATGGCACTACTATTTAGGCTCTTCGTCAGCAAGTCTTAACAGTGGTTGCATCTCAGACCTCAATACTTTCTTTGTGGATCAGCATATTTCTTGAATTATGACAATCAAATAGTTAGTTCTTGGAATGAAAACTATTGCTCTGAAAATTCTCAGAGAGCTATAATTGGAGATGCTGAAACACCAAATGGGATTTGCCAGCTGGAATTCTACAAGGCTTAGTACTCGCTCAGGAGTTTATTAATATCTTCATAGAGCTGCTGAGATCTTAGTTTGTGGCCATGTCACATGTGAAGAAATGGCTCCCCCCTCCACACACACATACACATACCATTTCCCCAACATACAACAGTCTCTGGGGTTCAATATTTGTCCTGACAGGAAACACTTTCTAGAACCACATGGCTTTCCCCCAGAGGTGCTCCTTAATACCGGTTCAGGTTGGGAAAATGGCACAGGACACCAGGCTAAAAATGGCACAGGATACCTTTCTCCATGTGTGCTGCAGTCCTGATCTGAATCAAGCAATACATGTGAATGAACTAAGGAAAAACCTCAGCTCAGGTCTAATATGTCTGATGCAGGGCAGGGGCCCCTGTCCCAACCGGTATACTCTGAAATGAATGAATTGGCCTGAGAGTGAATGAGCTGAGACCAAGCCCAGGCAGGATGGAGGTGGGTTTGGAATGGAATACTAGCATTCTAAAAGTGAACCTGTGATGAACAAGCCAGCTGTTATCCTAAATGCCCATGTGAAGAACCTAAGGAAAGCTAGTTGTGTTTACTAACAGCTAGTTGTGTTTACTAATATTCCACATGGAGGTTCAGTTTTGTTCTAGACAGCTGTGTCCTTTCTGAACCATAGGAGGGAACTCTGCGGCTTGATTACAATAATGTAGTATGTCAAAAGCTGACCTTGAATGTTTTGAGACTCAGGAGCTTCAACTAGTGCAGAATGCAGCTTTTATCTATTGCTATTCAGCATAATTGTGTTTAGCGTTTCTTGCATCAGCTAGACTGGTCACTAGTTTGCTTATGAGCTCAATTAAAGCTTTTGGTTTTAATTCTTAAAACCTCTTTATGAACTAGAGCTCTCATGCTGATTCTGATTTCTGTTTCTGATTCCAGGTGCCACTTGCTATTTGGTCAGCAAGTGTTGAGGGCATTGCCCTTCTTCAATGGATGGTAGAACTTTATCTATTCATTGATACTTCCCACCCTCTAGAATAATTTTCTACAGAAAGCACAGAAACCTATTTCATTTCTGAGCTTCTGGAGACAATGTAAAACCTGCAGGGATGTCCATTAAAATATATCCAGTGTGAACACATTTCCAAACATACCTTATCAGTTGGCTGTTGTAGGTTTTTTGAGTTGTGTGCCTGTAATCTGGTAGTTTTTGTTCCTAAAGTTTCGCCCACATCTGTGGCTGGCATCTTCAGAGGAGTGTCACTGTGCCATGGAGAGAAACATCTTACCATGGCATGCCTCTCAAGATGTCAGCCATAGATGCAGGTGAAACTTTAGGAGCAAAAACTACCATATTATAGCCACACAGCTGGGAAAACCCACAACAGCCAGTTGATTCTGATCATGAAACCTTCAACAATACATATGTTATCAGTATTTTCTGGATATTTTTAAGTGTCCAGATGCTATCTGGGATTTTCTGGGATACCAAGAAAAATCCCATAAATATTCAAGAATAACTGGGAATATTGGGAGTCAGTATTTGAAGGCTCACAAGACTATTCTTTCTTGATTCATTGATATCTTCCACCCTCTGGATTTTTTCTAAGTTTCTTTGTCTTCCTGGGACCTAGTATTGGCTTGCCTTGTTTGTTTGGCTTTGATTCTATCCTTTGAAGTTGGTTTTGTTGATCTTGCAACATAGTGATCTTTGTGGGAATTGTTGGTGTTCAGATTCTCAGGTTTGACATTGCCTTTGATTCTTTGGCTGTACATTGGCTTGTGTTCTGTGATTTCACCTTTACTTCAAGATTCCTGTTTAGTTTGCTTGGAAGATTATCTGGTTTTACATTGGGTTGGGTTCTTGAAGTGTTAGGATTGCCACATTCTCCTGAGGTTCTGCTGGGATTTCCTGGTCTTTAATTGCTAATTTGGGCTTATTGGTTGTGTCTGTTTTGATGGGCTTTTGGTTAATGGGTGTTTTGCTTACTCTTGTGTCTTTGACTATTTTTTTGCCCTGACTATTTTTTTTCCTTTGACTATTTTTCCCCCTCCATAAAAAAATGGAGAATGGCTTGTTCAGGGCCCCACAAAATTGGATCTCTTGATCCAATTCACTTGAAATTTAGGGATTGTTTAATGAACACGCACCAGCAGCTTTGCAATTTTGGTACAATGTGCTCAAAAAACAAAACAAAACAAAAGCCAACCACCACCACCGCCAGCCCTCTAGAAAGATTCTTTTATAGGGAATAATAGAGCCAAATATAATTGGAATTCTAGGGGGGGAATCTTATCTGAATACTGGTATTTGGAACTAAGATAACTGGGAATACCAATATTTTTCAGCTCCCTCATATCCACCCCCCCCCCCAAATGTTTGAGGTCCACCTCCCCCCAAAAAATCCTTAGTTATATTTGATTGCGAAATTTAGCTTCTAAGAAAGATAAAAAGTTTCTGCCTGCCTTACATTTTATAGTAATTGTTTAATGTATATGTAGCATAGCCATCATTGTAGGTAGAAATTGTATACTTAATCTTTTTAGGTTTACTGAATCTTTGTGAACATGTATTTATAAAATCCATGTGTTTATAAAGTCACCATTTATTGACTGGTGGTTTTATGGTCCCTTTTAAAAAATTGTTGGCACTACTTCAAATGTGGGAAAGGTGGAATAAGAATGTTTCAAACAAATAAATACAAGATCAATATTTTTTTCAAAGGAAATTCAATGGTCACCATCCTGGGGCAGGAAAGGACCATTGAAATGCTCAGAGCTGTAGCAGCAGTGTGCTAGTATTCATAGACAAAGCTGAATTAAATGCTTTCCAAAATCTTCATAAGCAGAAGGGACTTGCTATGTCTTATGGTGTTCAGAATTAACAACCCCTCTAAGTCTACATTTTGCCAGATTTTTGTTTTAAGTTTCAGCATAGCCTAATGTCTGGAGAGAAAGGTAAAGATACTGCTTATATAATGGATCTACAAAATGCCACTAGGTGCTCCACTGAGTACACAGCAGAGATGTTGGCACACATAATACAGAAAAGATTCTCTTTTAAGCTTGCCAAATCAAAGGCATCAACCTCATTAGTATCACACTTAGGCTTTGTTGATACAGCTTTTGTCCTCTATAATGAGTTTTATCCATAAGAGCAAAATTATATCCTCATAGATTAACATCTTTGGTCTTCATTGTGGGATCACAGTGCAAGAGACATTTATTTTTTGGAGTTCAGAACTGCTTTCTGTTTTAATGTCTTTGCCTGATAATCTTGCTTCTTTATAGTCTCCTAATAGACTCTCTTCTGAACTTTTCAACTTAGAACAAAATGAAAGAAGTGTAGCATGCAATTATGTACACATGTAATAGTAATAGTTCATTTGTACCCTGCTTTTCTGCCTGTGTGGATGTACAAGATGACTCACAATGCTTAAATAAATTGTAATTTAGGGGGAAAAAATCTGGTGAGGAGCCAGAGCAACTCTATATCTTTGTGGCACAGCATGATCACATGGCCACTTTTTCCTAAAAACATTAATGCTTTTCACTGATTTCTTGGGGAGAACATAGAACAAATACTGACACAGATGAAGTAGAAGCAGAAAATCCTCCACAGTTTTGGCAGCATCTAATGCACTTCTGGAGCATGCAAGAAGTGTAGTGACCAAGATGTGTGGCCTTAGATTTTATACCCCATGGGGACTACATTACCTAGGGGACAATATTAGGCAATGGCAAGAAAAGTTTCTAAGGTGCCCCGAGAAGAGAAAGCAGGATGCAGTAAAATTCTCTTCTATGTGTTGGCTGCCTCTACTACTTCTGCTGTATGCCCTGGCAACAGCAGTGATAAGAAATCTGAGTTAGAGGGCAAGTCAGAGATCACTTCTGCTTTGGATTGGATATACAGTCTGACCCAGGTTTTTGATAGAGAGTCTGTTGCATTGCCCTGACTTTTCTAGTGATGCCTTTACTGGTTCAGGGTTCCATCCTGGTTTATTTTGTGGTACCACACAACCATTTGTTGGCCTCATGCCCCTTTAAAATTTAAAGTGCTGTTAGTTCCTATGAGAGTAAATCTGGCCTCTGGAGTTCCTACATCACATAGAGCAGGTCTACCCATAGGAACTAGCCAGTCCCATTATTTCTTATGTAGAATAGAGAGACCTAGTCTAGCTATTCTACCCTGTGTAGAGATTCCTGTGGGGCAGCCACTTGGGGGAATCAAGAAGCCTTTGTGCCAGTCTGGCTGTCAGGGCAGACTTGACTAGTTAAGAATAAAAACAACAATATAACATTAAAGCTATTTCCATGCCCCCTGCACAGTATTCAGTCCTCTTTAGGGTCTTTTGGATGTTTTGATTTTGATTAATGTACATGTTGAAGCTTTCTGCATATTTGCAGAGGACCCACTCTTGGCTCTGGGACCCTAATTCTACTGTTTTTATGACTGGCACAGGGGCCAATATTTTACTGTCAGACATAGTGATGCCATAATAGGAGTCACTGTGGGAGAATTACTTTTTTTAAAGTCTATATAAAATATAGATAGATACTACACAGTCCTTAATATCTATACATAAGGATGGATTAGGAGTGTGTCTGGAAAGCACTGTATCTCCAAAGCATTATGAAAACTCTGATTGTGGCGAAAGCATCCTCAGGGGAATTGATAATGTACTAATGGTTGACATCACCAGTTCAGCAGCTTTCTAATTTAAGAAAATTAGAAGAAAGTCATCCCAATATTCAATTCTGGAGTTTTAATTTTTTTTTCCAAAGTAGAAAATGATCACGTTAGCTTTAATGCAGTTAAAGTGACCAACAAGGGCCTGCGGTATAACAACAAGAAACTGTGCTTTAGTATAATCAAGACAACTGCACTGATGTCTTTGTATATTATGTCTCTCTTTAATGCTACAAGATGGGTGCAGTATGCTGAATCACTGAGCCATTTTCATGAGATTTGAAGGATGTAATTATGAAAATTATGATTTAGAAACTGCATTGGCTAGTCTTGTTTTATAAAGAACTAATTAGGGTTTATATAGGCAGATGGCCAAAGCTAGATTTTATCCATCAGATTCCCAGATATCGCTGAGACTATCAAGGGATGAAATAACAGTGGAATCCATTGCAGGGAACGAGCCTGGTGCTCAAGTTTGTAGTTCTGCTCTGATCAGTCAATTTAAATACTATTTTATTATTATTATTATTATTATTATTATTATTATTATTATTATTATTATTATTATTATTATTATTATTATTATTATTATTATTATTATTAATTCAATTTGATAAACCACCCTGCCCCTGTAGGGCTCAGGGCGGTGAACAACAGAACAACAGCAACCACAGTAAAAACAAATTGAATAATCCCAGTTAAAAATAAAAATAATACAAAACCTTAAAACTATAGCAGTAGTAACCTTCAATAAATAGTTAATAACAAGAGACATCTGGCATGACACCCCAGTGATCAAATCCTGGGAGGGGGCTGGCAGATGGTCGAATACACAGCCAGTGCACAGGGCAATAAGAGGGGCGGGCTAAGATGTTGCGACCTGTTAGCTGAGGGAGGCAGTTGGAAGTGGGCTGAAACGGAGTTGGAGTCAGAACATCAGTATGGTGGGAAGCTCTTCCAAATACATAGCACTCTGTAAGTTTTGGTAACGCTGTTCCAAATTAATGTGCACAGGACCATCAGGTTTGCTATTATTAGTAATAAAAATTCATATGAAACAGTTTCAAGCTCATGAAATCATTTTTCTCCCTGCATAACAATGGTTTCTTCTAGACAGCCTTCATATTTCAGTCTCATGTCCCTTTGTTATTGGTTTTTCCTACTTTCCACATCTATATTAGCAATCCTTTGCTGTGCCAGTTTTCCGACAATTTCTTTCCTGCTCTTTCTGAAGCCTGTTTTCCCTGATCTTTTTCTCTGAAATGGCTTGATTTCAGTTTTTAGGCTGTCTGAAATGCCTGTGCTGTTTTGCAGTTTTCCATTGCCATTTTGCGTAGGGTGTGCAATGATTCCTTTTTTAAAGAATTGCATATCAGCGATCCAGTGTTAGACTACACACATACTGAATGAACCCTCACGGGCAATCAGAAAGTTCAGAACAAGCAGCCACTCACTGCCATGCTACCTCGTGATACATTCCTTAGAATCCATTTGAACACCACATCCGGGTGCAATTTTAAACTTTTGAGTGAGTTCTGGATGGTTGAGCTGGGGCAGGAGCAAGAGAGCCAGCAGTACAACAAGCCCGTTGCAGGTGGGTGAGTCAAGGTGGCAAGGCAGCTGGCACTCAACAAGCTAAGACAGTGGCCCCAATCTCTACTGACCCAAAGAGGTGCTTGTATGGTACATGGTTCTCCACACAAACACACTTTTTGAACACAATTGGTACACAGTAATAATGAGTAATGGATCTTAAGCACAGCAAAATTCTTCATTGATTAACAGAATAGGACCAGTGTAAGGGTGATTTGAAGAACCTCAACAGTAACCTTTCAAAACATTATTTACTTAGCCCTACAATCAGCCATAATCATAGTTATACTGAATTCTTTAGCTACTGACCATAACTTAAAAAGGAAAGGAAGGGCAGCACAGCCTGTCAAAACAAGCAAACACGGGAAAGCAACTAATTCTGGCTTTCCTTTTCTACAGTTTTTCTCATCCCTCCTCCAGTCTTACCTTTCCTACCCCTTATCTTTTACATTCGTTAGTATGTCTCCTCCTGTGTTGACACTAGCTGAAGTTTGAAATTCTTAGTATATTGGTTGATGGCTGCCTAGCAAGCTTCAAAATGTCCACCAAGATTAATTTATCTAGAAATAAATAAATGCTGCCTATCCAGCAACTTGTTTCGGTTGTGTTACAATTAGAACCATAAAGCAAATACATTAAAAACGAAGCCAACGTCATAAAAACAAGCCAACAAAAACAGCCAAGACCAAGAAAGCAGATAGGATATCATAATACAAAATATACATTTAACAGCCTAAAATTATGTACATAAAATGATCTTTACACCAGAAGCAGACCATAAAATGATTGAGATAAAATCCCTTAGTTAAAAGTCTGGCTAAAAAGGAATGTTTTAGCCTAGTGCCTAAAAGGAAAGTATGGTAGGGGCCAAGAGTATATCCCAAGGAAGAGCATTCAGAAAGTGAGGAGCCAACACTGGAAAAACCCATGTCTCTGATTGCCACCTACCTCTCCTCTGAAGGTGGGGTTATGGAGATCTCTTCATATAGTGTCCTGAGATCTCAGTGGTACACTTTTAGCAAAGAAACAGACATTTCTTCTATGATATTTGGGATTTTCTAGCCCCCAGGGTTTATTAATTTTATAATTCACATTTTTTTCTGAAATCTGGCATCATTATTCCACACTGTGGCAGATTCCACATGGGCCAAAAACAGCAGTGTGAAAACGGTGTAAAATGGTTTAAAACAGTCACTGTTTTTGGCCCATGCAGAATCTGCCTATGACCCAGTTCAGAATGAAGTATAATGATGTGTGAATTACCAATATTTCTTTTATTTAATGAGGGCCACCATGGTTACAGTATCCTGCAGGAAGATATAGCATGAAGGCTTTGCTGTTGACTTTTTTGATGCCTCTATAGCAAGGGTCTGCATCCTGCGGTTCTGGAGCTGCATGCGGCTCTTTCATCCTTGTACTGCAGCTCTGTGTGGCTTCGGACCTCTCAGCCTCCTTCCGAGATTTGCCCTAAGGGTTAATGGGAAAGAGTCCCTGTTCCTAGAGAGGCACAGCCCGAGACGGCTATCCCAAGCCACTTCCGGCTTCCCTGTCACAGTTGCCTGGTTGGCTGATGACGGTGAGGACGGGGCGGGGACGGAGTACTGCTGGTAGGTCTTCTTGAACAGGTGAGCGGAGAAGGGCAGGAAATGGGAGGGAGTTGCAGGAGCGCAGATTTTCAGCACAATCCTAATGTCAGTCTGCCCCCCTTGAATGGGGGGGTCAGGGGTTGACCCTGCTTTGGGTGGCCTCATTCCCCCCTCCCCAGGGTCCTTCTTGGGGGGTGGGACCACATGGGGGACCCTAGCAGTGCCATCTTGGGTTGCAGGCCCCCCAGCAGCCCCGCTGAGCTCCAAGGGCTTTCCTGGCAGATGGCAGTCTGGCTGAATCCAGGTGAGAAAGACAATGTCAGGTTTTAAAGGAGTTATTACCTGCAGCCCTGCAAGGTTGCCCTCATCGGGGCTGTTTGATGAGGAGGTGGGGGTGGGTGGGAATTGTTTGCTTCTGCATTGCCAAGGAGGGCAGAAGCACATGGGAAAAGCCTTGCACATGGATCTTGGAAGGTTTACTTCAGAGTAAGCCAGCGGAGGGTAAGCTTGTAGATAGTGGAAGGGAGGAAGACCAGGATCATCCTCAGCCATGGTTGTCGTGGGTTGCCAACTCCCGGCGTGCAAATCCCAGGACCTTCGGGGGTAGATTTTCAGAAGCTGTGGTTTTTGGGACCAGAGCAAGGGCCATGTTCAGTGTGGAATATGGCTGTCAAGTCCACCCTCTATGGCAGTTATTATTTTTTAACAGTTCAAAATATGTTCTTTTTCATAAATAAAATATAATTTTTTCTGTAGCACTTCATAGATTTCATAAGCAACACACTATAATTGTTTATACAAAGCATAAAGGTAAAAAAACAATATATACAGTGTTATCTTCATTTTAAATGTCAAAAAAGTATTTGCGGATCCAAGTGATTTCTTTTCCACGGAAAACGGGTCCAAAAGGCTCTTTGGGTGTTAAAGGCCCTGCTCTATAGCATTAAAAAGAGCCATTCTGGCCAAGGTCTGCTATATCCGTTTTCCTTCTGAATTAAGTTCCTTTATCCGGTATGTTATATGCTATGGGACAAGATGTGGTATAATATAAAATAGCCAAATCTTGTCAGATTCTGAAAGCTAAACAGGGTTGATACTTAGATGGGAGACCACCAAGAGACTGCAGAGGAAGGCAATCGCAAACCATTTCTGCTTAATCACTTGCCTTGAAACCCTGTGGGGTTGCCATATGTTGGCTGCAGTTTGGCAACTCTTTACAAACGCAATATGCTATAGCATGTGGAATTTTCTCTATGAAACTTTTATGGTTGAGAACTAAATAATCTTATTTCATTTTGATATTGAATTTCACAAGAAAACAGAACTCCCCAAACATTGGCTTATTTTTTTAAAAAAACACAGTGGCTGCTTTCGCACGGGCATTTTATGGCGCCCTCGCGCCACCCGACCGGTGCAAAGCCGGCATTTCCCAACCTCGCTCGGGGAGCGAGGTTGTTGGGAAATGCCGCCTTGGAGCCGCTGCCGTGCGAACGGCAGCGGCTCCAATGTGCCCTCCCCCTCCCACTCCCAACCTTCACTTACCTGGTCCCCAGCTCTCCGGCGCGTCGCCGAGGCCTGGGGACACGCCTTCCTGCCCTGCAATGCTCAAGCAGGTGCGCAGGGCTGGGGGGCGTGTCTCCAGGCCTTGGCGACATGCCGGAGGGCCAGGGACAAGCCGGGTCGGCTGGGCGACGGCTCCGTGGCGCCGTCGTCCCAGCCGGTTCTGGGACCGTCCATGTGGATGGTCCCAGCGGCGTCGGGTCAGCGTGGAGTACGCCAACCCAAGCCCTTCTGCCTCCGTGCGGAAGCGGCCAGTGTAAACGCCCACCCCTGTCTACTACTTTTTACATTCACTTGTTCTCTGCAAGGTATTAACCGCTAAACTAAAGAATGGATTTTTCTGATTATTCTATCAAACTCTGGTGATCAAAAGGAGTGAGCTCATCAAATGCAATGAATTAACTCATTTTTTATTCATAAATTATGGCTTCCTTCAAAATGAATTGCTTTCCTTTTTGGCTTGCGTAATAAATTGTTTGTTAAATGAGGCTGGAGTTACTATTTAAAAACTGTTTCGTAAAATGCACATGAAAAATGAGGCAGTCTGTATATACAGTGGAATTGGGTATTCTTGAATCTTGAAGTGACAGAACAGAATGTACTGTTCAAACTATAAATGGAGGACACTGGTTTTTAAAGGCCCCCACATAAACAGTACTCGTTGTAAGAAGATAATTAGTACCTTGTGAAGAATGTTTCCAGGCCATTTAAGAGAAATGATGTTTCAGTGGGGGGTTTTACTGCCCCCCACTGAAACATCGGAATCAAAACTGAGGCTGCCATTCTCCATCCCCTGTTATTTCGGTCGGGCCCACTGTTGATTCCATCTGGGCCCGCCTGCTCCCTCCTTTTCCTTTTCTATTACTACTTCTCCCTTTTTAGCCTTGGGATCGGGCGCCCGTTTTTACCGTTTTATTAGTCTACTGTTTTACTGTTTAAATTGTATATGATTGCTGCTGGATTTTAAATGTGTTAAGTTATGTTGTTGGAGTTGCTGTCAGAGAACAGCCATGTTGGAAGCCGCCTCGAGCCCCCTGGGGAAGAGGCAGCCTATAAGTTTGAAATATAAATAAATAAAATAAATAAACATATAATCTTCCACCTGCAGATAAAAAGACAGAGCCTTTTGCTAAGTTGCTCACAAGTTCATGTTTTGGAAGTGGTTTGCTTTGAACACTTAATTTTTTAAAACAGAGACTCCTATGTGCACATCCTCCTTTTATAAAGTCTAATTTTAAAAAGCTGTCCTGAAGAGGAAAAATAGTTCAATAATGCACAATTCCAATTGTCTTTCTATTACATATGGTTCCAGCTAATTGGTCATCACTGTTTGCTATTCTAAGCACTTACTAACGTTTGAAAGATTTTATCCAGATTTTGAGGGCAATCCTTGGATATATTTATCTGATCATCTGGTTGAGGCCCACCCACCCTTGGGGGAAAGGTGGGGAGGGGGAGAGGAAGGGGTCTGTCATCTGATCAAGGCCCACCCACCCTGGGAGGAAGGGTAGGGAGTGGGTGGAGGCACGTCAACTAGATAACTCATTATACACCAATATCCCTTGTTACATTGCATTATATTGTATTTTTTGCACATTAGCCTCTAGCAGTCAGCAGGCAAATGACATAATCTGTTTGCATCCGCTAGTTTGTGGAGGACAGTGTACAATAATTTCTTGGTCCTTTATTAGGCCTTCATGGTCCTGAAACATCACACCAGCAGCAAAGACCATTTTGCCTTTAGCAACTGTCTTAAGTTTGTCTTTTTTATACATGGGGTGGAATAAGGAAGGTACAGCATCTGTTAAGCTTTTGTGTTATGGCTGGCAGAATGGCTAAGGCATGAAGTGGCCAGACTTGGTGTCCACTGCTAATAGAATGTCTTCTTAGTCACCATGCTTATTGTCATCCCAGTGGGTGGCCAAAGAACAGTGCCTCAGTTAATTGAAAAACAAACGTGCATTATAGGGAGAATGACTTGATGAGAAGGTTGACTGACAAAAATTAATTAACTTGCTGTTAATTGATAATAAGCCATTTTTATTACCTTAGCCAAACAGTTTCTCATGGCAGCACTGAATTATTGAACACTTCTCTGTAGCTAAAATAACCTCATTAGTCACACTACACTCTTTGGTAGCTGACAACAAATCGCTTGCTTTTCTCTGGCTGAAATGACCTTACCCACTTAGACTTCTGCTCCCTCCACTCTGACTTCTACTCCCCCTGCCCCCATCCACACCTTTTAAAATATAATCTTCTTTTCTTTTTCTTACTGTGGCTTTGAGCGTTTGACTGCTGATAATTTTCTCATCTTTCTATGCTAGCATATTTATTGGAATTAGTGACTAAAGCAAATCCAGCTTCTCATCCAGCTGAGACACACATGGAGCTGAAACAAATTCCCTTCCCATAGATATAGTGCAAAATCCTAGTCTCTGAATTTTGATAACATTGTTTTTCCCCCTCAAAATTCCATATTTGACATTGGTTTTTGGCATCCAGCAATGTGACAGTATCTGATGACTGATGTGCTGTGTTCTTTAGTGTTTTGACAGTATTTGCCAGTTGGTATGCAGTGGCATGTGCTGAGGGCAGGCTCCAGGTTTTTGTTGTAGCACTGGTAAATGACCTGCAATGGCCTTTCCAAGCAACAGACCAACTCTTCATCCAGAAAGAGTATCGTGACAGGCAGGTGAATACACAGGGGCCGGCGTAAGTGCTTCTCTGAACCAGCTTGTGTTATTGGGCGAGTACTCAGTATAGCTCTATGTTTATTCATGAAATCTCATATTTCTTTCATTGTGGAACTTGAGGTAGTGTATATATAATTCCCAGAAGGTTTCCAACCTAAGCATGAACTAAGGCCAGACCTGTTTCACTTGGAGTGCCTTCCTCCCAATCATACCCAGGAGGGGTTTTGCTAGAATGAACAAGTAATGGTGTTTGACAGAAAACAAAAGCTGTATGACACTTCACAATAAGTCAAACACTTTCTGATAAAATTGTAACACTTAAAGACAGTTCTAAAAGTTTAAGGCACTCACTTTGAAATGCAAATTATAATTTGAAATGGGTTCTGAATTTTTCAACCTATTGTTTCCATTTTACTTTTGTTCCATTTAATAACTGTGCTATGCCTTCACTAGTGCATTGTTGAAAGTATGTAAGACTGATACATAAGATTTATGAAAATTATATAGGAGTTCAATATGGACTGTGTAGGTTTTAAAATAGATTTTCTGGAGATAATTCTATTGCTATCATGAATAGCACTGAATTATTGAGTTGTTTTCAAATGATTATTTCTGTAAATGCCATTAATGTTGAGCTCAGAAACTTGTCTGAAGGAAAATGGGGACCAGAACATGTGAAGGTATCTATTCTTCCCACCTTATCATTCAGTCTTTAGTATTTTTCCATGTCCCACTGGTGCATTAACAGAAGATAGCAGTTTTCAATAATTGCTTAAACAATGCTAACCAGTATTTTTCTGAGGGTTTTTTAAATTACCACTCTGTAACTCTAAATGGGAAGGAAGGCAGCATTGTATAGCTTAATCATAGCCAATTTAAGGAAACCCCAGCAAGGAGCTATCGAGGCTAAGTAAGAAGCAGAGAAGGTTTCCCACTGCCTTCCTCCGCAGAATCTTCCTTGATGGTCTCCTTTCCAAGTACAAACTCTGCTTAGCTTCTGAGATCTAATGAGATCGGCCTATATACCATACTGCCTTACCTTCCGTGTGTGTACGTGTGTGTGCATGCGTGCGTGCATGTGTGCATGCATGGGTAGAGAGTCCACTACTACAGAGAGAGTCAAACCAAAACTTGGTGTCACCAACTCCACCTACCCACTATGGCAGTTGCTCATGCTGTTCTTAGGTGATTTTCCAGAAGTGGTCCAGACCCATAAATGCCTCATTTCTCTCCCTCCATGATTTATTTTATTTCCACATTCACCTCTCCTATACCTGCCATTTCCATCTCCATGCAGTTCTTAATGTCTCAAAGGCAGTTTAGATATCTATGCCTCTGAATCTTTCATCCACCATTTCACAAATATCTATGTGAGACTTTGCCACAGCTACAGTTTCTTTTTCCTGAGCCGCTCTTACAGTTAGGATTTCCCACAAATGTTGTTTTTTTACTAAAAGCCCTTTCCAGTATCTCAAGTAAATTTCTGCTTATCCTGCAAGGCAGGCTGAGCAATTAAACTTCTCTCTTGCTGAAATTCTTAGACATTTTTACACTATTGAATTAGTCATTTTTACACTATTGAATTAGTCACTAAATCTTAATTTTGAGAGACCTTAATAATTACAGATTTTCTCTGGATTCTCGTACTTGGCTTCCATTTCTGCTTCTTGATAATTAAATGTATTAAGCAGTGGCAAAACAGAATTTGGTTATTTCTTATCTATTTTCATCTTAAATACAGCTAGCTGTAAATGAATTCCACTGATTTTCAGTGAAACCTATTCAGATGTGCAAAGTTTTAGCTAAATTTTGATTAGGTTGTGCGGTATTAATATGAACCAAAAAGTGAAGTCAAAGCTAATGAACCAGCAAGTAGACTACTAGATGAGTCAGGTCAGTTAAAGGACAGACACAGCCCATGTTTCCATTGCTGATTTGAGAGGAGAATTGTTCTGTTGTTGTAAGCATAGTAATTTGAGTTTGTCCAGATGCAACGTGCTGTAAATGCAAAGTATTATTATACTGTGCCCAAGTGATATTAGATTATTCTCTTTCTTGCCAATAAACAGAGAGTGAGGAGAAGTCTGTATTCATACTGTCAAGTACTTTTCTAATAATATTAAATTTTTATCTTTTTGAAACCAAATGAGATTTCTCCAGACATGGGTATGTATCTGTATGCAGCATGCACTATGCAGACGACCACAATGCTATTTTTAAAATAGTGAGCAATCACCACAAGGAGCCTAACAGACTCTGCATTCTCCGTAATTACACCCAATTTTCCAATTGAATTAGCTCTTGATTTAATTCCTTTGCCTGCATCTGGAAAGCCTCAGCCTCATGCAGCTGTTGCAGCTTTGAAAGTTAATTGTTGCTGAACAGATTAGGAGTAACCCAGTTGCAATGCATTTTGGAAAGTTGCTGAAACCTAATTCAGTTCTGGAAGACGCCACTTTCACTTCTTGTTTCCAGATCCATGCCTGTTTAGCAAGGGGGTGAACGGGGTATGCTTGGCACCTGTTGTATTACAGACCACTCTAATTCACTATAAATACACTGACAATGATTTAAATGCAGAGAAAGATAGGCATGTCAACATACACAAATTAACTGAGAAAAGTCAGTGTCAGTTAAGCCTGATGATGTGGAAATTGTTGACAGGCAAGGCTAGTAGTGCTATAATTATAAAAGCTTGTTGTGGCAAAAAGAAGGGAAGGAAATCCTTCATCTGTATCACATATTCACCTATCTTCACCAGGTGGTAGTTCAATGTGAGACTATCTGTTCTGGGAACTTTGGAGCAAGTGCCATAGTGACAGCAATAATTAACCATGGCTGTGTTAACCATGATCCATTCTGTACAGCACAAAAAAGACATCTGTGGGATGTCATAAAAAGAAGTGCCTGCCTCTTTTCGCTCCACACACCCAAAATAAAACATCCGGGGCAGTGGTGGGATCCAAAATTTTTAGTAACAGGTTCCCATGGTGGTGGGATTCAAACTGTGGCGTAGCGCCAATGTGGCTGGGCGGGCATTCCGGGGGCGGGGCATTCCTGGGCAGGGCTGTGGCAACGACGCAGCTGCTGCGCCGGTTCTTGGGTGGGAAACGAATGCACGCAGGCGCAAGCTGCCACACACGCTGGTGCACTTCCCGCTAGGCTGCTTCAAGTTCTGCGCGCTACTGCTGAGAGGAGGGGCGTAACTAAGGCAAAAATCATGTTGCAAAATCACCAATTAGTAACCCCCTCTCGGCACACACACACAAAATTAGTAACCTACTCTCAGGAACCTGTGAGAACCTGCTGGATCCCACCTCTGATCCGGGGGATTCTTAAAAAGAGGCAGCTTCTGGTGTGCTTTCCAGACGTCATAGGCATCAGAAGGGAAAAGACATTTGGGGTGCAGCTAAAGGGATTCTCCCTGCCACCATTTGCTGAAGGTTGCCCCAGGACATTTTCTCTGCAGGTTCCAATCCTTGGTGCCCTTTCAGCCCAAAGAGTTGTATTCAGCTCTTCCTGCCAATTTTGGCAATATATAGTTCTCTCTGTATATTATATATATATTATATTATATTAATATAATTTTGAAGATATGCATATTTGAAGATATGTATTTGAAGATATGCAGACATGCATATGAGAATTTTACTTGCTTGGAGGACTCAAATTGAAAAGCATTGGGACCATGGAGGACGGGTTTACCAAGAAGAATGGGTCCCATTGGGTGGTAAATCTGTCCACCACGATCACAATGCTTTTGAATGGCAACCCTCTGTGTGACTAGGATTCTCTTATGTGTGTCTGTGTATTTTCAAAAATAGCTCCTCAAAAGAAAAAAAAAAGGAAAACTATATATTGCCAGAATCAGCAGGACAAGCTAGGTAAAACTATGAACTTTGGGGGCTGAAAAGGATGAGAGACTGCAAAGCAAACATCCTTAGGCAACCTTCCTTAAATGGTGGCAGGGAGAATCCCTTCAGCTGCACACAAAATGTTGGATGCAAGCTGAGGGTAAAACTGACCAGAGAGTAAAACTGACCAGGCAGGATAAATAAGATGCTCTGCATTCCTTACAAGCTATCAGGAGACATCTTGCAGGCAGCTTAGGGGGAAAGGGTGCACTTTCAAGCATTCTCCCAAAAAGATGCCTTTTGCTAAAACATCGTGGACAGAAACCTGTGTGGAATGCATTTTCAGGACGCCTTTTTTAGCATTCCCAGAATGTCTTTTTTAGGCTGTGTGAAATGGACCCATTTAAGCCTAATATATTATAGAACAGTGTCATGACCCTCTCTGACCAACTTAGTGATGCTGACTCAGAAACCTCAAGTGAAAAGTCTGAGGAACTAGGGTCAATGGCCTAGATCAGGGGTAGGGAACCTTTAACACTCAAAGAGCCATTTGGACCCTTTTTCCATGGGACAAGAAAACACTTGGAGCCGCAAATAATTTTTGACATTTAAAATAAAGATAACACTATATATATTGGTTTTTTTACCTTTTACTCCACTCATTCTGAGAAGCACATGGATGCACCCGCCCTGCTGCCTGCAGGGTGGGCAAGGATGGGGCCAGCGGCTCGGGCCTTGCCGGCCATCGGGAAAGCGCCCGCCTCCGGCCGCCGAACAAGGCAAGGGCGAGAGGGGAAACTCCGCGGCGCTGCCCAGCCGGGCCGCTGGCAATTGCGCGCCGCCCTGCTGCCTGCAGGGCGGGCAAGGATGAAGCCAGTGGCTCGGCCTCACCAGCTGCCGGGAAAGCGCCCGCCCCGCTCCAACGGGGCGGGCGAGAGGGGAAGCCCGCGGCCTGGCCCAGCCGGCTGCGGGCAATTGGTGCGCCCACCCTGCTGCCTGCAGGGCGGGCAAGGATGAAGCCGGCGGCTCGGCTCATGGAGCCGCAGTGCAAGGGCAGAAGAGCCGCATGCGGCTCTCGAGCCGCAGGTTCCCTACCCCTGGCCTAGATGGACCACAGGAACTGCAGGAGGGGGAGCCCTGCGGAGGCAGCAGCTGACAATGAGCTAGCAGTGCCAGTCTCCCTATCAGACTCTGCAAGGAAAACCTTGCTATCAACCTCTGAGATAACTTCCAGGCTTCCATTGGGCAAGTCTCAAACCTGGGCCCATGACCCACCCACCCCTCCAGGACCTACTGCCAGTTTGCAGGAATGACAGTGGCTGAAAGTTCAGGGCAAATTAATTTTTTTCTGGTTGGCAACTCTAGACCCATTGCTGGACCCATTCCAGTCCTGTTTTCTCTCTGGACATGGAATGGAGATGGCTCTGACAAGCCTGATGGACAATCTCCAGAGGCACTTGGACCAAGGCAGGTTGCATTGCTGGTAATTCTAGATCTGACAGCAGCATTTGACTTAGTTGATCATGACATCATGGCCTTGCCAATGTGGGGATTTATGGGTCACAATTACAATGACTGCACTCATTTCTTCAAAGTTGGGAACAGAGAATACAACTGGTGAGAGAACTTTTACCCACCAACCATTAGTATGTGTAGTCCCTCAAGGGGCAATTCTCTTGCCAATATTATTTAATATCTACACACTCTTGCTGGGTTAATCTGGAAGTTTGGGCTGGGGTTTCATCAATATGCTGATGACACCCAACTGTAGCTGTTAATGAACGGTCATCCAGACTCTGCCCGAAATGGTCTGACCAGTTGTTTGGAGACTGTAGTGGAGTGGTTGAAAGAGAGCTACTAAAGCTAAATCCAATGAAGATGGAAGTTTTGTAGCTGGGTTGGGGTGTGAAGATGCCAGTTACCAGCTTTGGACAGTATGCAGCTGAATGCTGCACAAACCATAAGGAACTTAAATGAGCTCTTTGATACCTTGTTATCAGTGGAGGCTCAAGTGACACATGTTTCACTATCTATGTCAGGCAAAAGTTTCCTGTCCCAGACCAATCTAACCACAGTGATCCATGCATCGGTCACCTCTAAGTTAGACTACCAGAGCTCTCTCCACACAGGGCTTTTCAACAGCTTGAACTGGAAGCTCCAGCTGGTACAAAATGCAGCAGCATGGGTTTGTACAGGGATCACCTGGCAAGGATGTATGCAACTGGTGCTTTGCCAGCTGTGCTGGCTCCAGGTGGAGTACCAAATCAGGTTGAAGATTTTGGTGCGAACCTTTAAAGCCCTAAATGGTCCAGGGCCTGCATAAATATGGGACTGCCTCTCTCAATATGTTCCTCGAAAATAGGCAATAAAAATCTGCTGGTGATTCCAGGCCGGAGAGAGATCCAGCTAGCCTCAACTAGGGCCAGGGCCTTCTCAGTCCTGACTCTACCTGTTGGAATGCTCTGTCAGGGGAGAGCAGGGCCCTATGGGATCTAAGACAGAGCTGTTCTACAAGGTGTATAGTTGAGGCAGCTATCGTGGTACCATCATTACCCCCTCCCTCCCTCCCCTTACCCCCTCTCCCTTCCCTATCTATTTCTCTCCTTCCCTTTTTGCTTCTCATTCCCCTTCCCTTATCCATTTGTTTCCTTCCTTCTTTCTTCTCCTCTAACTTCTTATTTCCTCCCTATTGGGTTTCATTGTAGTCCCCATCCAAACCCAATGACAAATGCATTAGGAAGACAGGGCTGCTGAATTCAGATGAGACTGAACAGTACTGCTAAATTTTCTGAGATTTTAGTCTTAAATTTTAAATTATATTTATATTGTATTCATCGTGATATTTTATACAAGTTGGAAACTGCCCCGAGCCACAAAGAAGGGTGGTATAGAAATTACATGATAAATAAATAAAATAAAAACAGGCACATCCTCACTTCCACTGCCTTGTACTGCAGGTAAATAGGCAATAAAGAGTATATCTGTTGGATACCTGATTCAATCAGGTGATGTATCAGCCAATAGGAATTGGTATGTGGTGCCTCAGTTCCAGTGCAATATGTCATCTGGCCAATTCCTACCCAGCTTCTGTTCATAGCACACTACTGGCAAGGAAAAAACTTATTTGATGTGACAATAGTAATGGCCCTCCTATGAATAATTTTGGCAGGTCCTAGTGACTATCGAGCTCTTGTACAAGATCACTACCAGTGACAAGTGCCTGAGTAGTTTTTCAGTGTTGAAAAAAATCATAATTTTAATGTTTGGAACACTTCTTAATGTGAAGCTTCTCACACGTGGATTCGGCACAGCACAAATATAACATCTTTAGGACATTATAAAAAGATCCATTTTGACATTTTGTGTTCCTGCAGCACTGACATTGCTAGCGAAAATGGATCTTTTTTCCTACCGTCTGCATGAAGCTTTTCCCACCCTCAGTTTCACAGTGGCACCCACAATTTTGTGGGCTGCAGCAGATTCTCCATGAAGATTCCCTACAGAGGTTTCCTCTGCTTGCAGCTCATCGGTTTGCTATTTCATTGCAAAAAGTAGATGAATGAAGTTTGTTTTGCCTAGCAATCCTGTACATGTGTCTTTTTTGTCCATTTTTTCTTTTGAGGGGAATGTGTGTGACACAATCAGAGAAGCTGCAATATGCACATATTTGTATCACTGTAGCTTCGCAAACATCCCCCTGAAAAAAAATGCATATTGACATGTGTATGGTATCACTAGGCTAAACAGATTTTATTCATCTACTTTTTGCAGTGAAATAGCAAAAGGATGAGCTACAAGCAGAGGAGACCTCCATGGGGAATCTTTGCAGAAAATCCACTTCAGTACACAAAATGTTGGGTGCAAGTGGTAGAGATGAGAGAGGTTTGGGTGGGGAAAATAAAGTGTTTCCTGCCTGCTTGCATTCACTCAGCAGGCAGGAATCATCTCCAACCCAGGTTGATTTTTGAAAACCCAGAGTTGAGAGAAATATACCTGACTGAACTCATTTTTGGGAAGCGGTCTGTGTACAGTTCTTTCCCCAAATGCTTTTTATAACATCCTAAAGATACTATATTTGTGCTGTGCAGAATCCACCACACCCCAGGTGTTCCACTCAGCCTGTTAGACAAGTTTAGTTCTGTTCCATAGCATTCAGAATTCTCTAGGGAAGTTTCTCAGAATTCCTTTTCATGGGTCTGCTTGAGTTGAGAAGAATAGCCAAATTCAGCCCATTGTTCCAGGTATCCTGTTCAAGCAATTGGGGGAGATCAGCTCATTACATGCTTGACCAAAATTCATGCCTTGAACCTTGATCAAGATGGATGTGTTCAGTACAGCACACTTGTGCCAAACCTTAACAAAAACTTGTAATCATTTCATATAGGTGGCAATGATTAAGTACATGGATTTAATTTATTAGAACTAAACTGAATTAGACTGCTTACAAATGTACATCATTTGGCAGTAAACCTGTTGTGGAAGTCCACACAACTCAGCTATATGTAAAGCCATCTGCCATGATTTTGCTAAGAGCAACTCTGCCCTGCCCCCCCCCGCCCGCCCGCCCAGCCCTATTTGAAGAGGATCAGTTTGCAAAGCATCAGTTGGCTTTGGTGTCATTTACTAAGTCACTCACTTTTATGGTGCTGGATGGATGTCATTAGGTTCTTCCTTAAAACAATAAAGGCGTAAAGGATAACCTGTAAGTACTTTGGGGAAAAAATAGGAGGTAGGTAGCCTATCTGATGTTTCAATCATGTTTCACTTCAGAGCCAGGCAGGTTATGTTGCTTTATAGTCTTTCCAGGAAAAAAATGCAACAATATGTATTAATCCAACATACTTTATTGCCAGCTTGTAGTAGAAGTTGTTCACTGTTTTGTTCCTTAGCTTCCTGAGGGCTAGCTCTCTGTTGAACAATTGCTCTAGCTTTTCAAAAGGATGTTTCGTTAAATTTGTATTCAGCATAACACTCTGTGGATGCGTATGTCAGTACAGATGATGGCAGCAAGGAAAACAGAGAAGCCATCTGACTATGTTCATGTGTATGCATAAGCATGGGGTGTGTGTGTGTGGCTGAAACACTGCGTGCAACTTTGGTGGGATGCATAGTTTGGCTGCCAGCTCTCTCCCTCCTCACCCCAGGAGTGTGGAGCCAGTCACCCACCCTCTGCTAAGGCTCAAGGTGAGGGCAGAGCGTGCAGCAGCAAGCCAGGATGCTGCTGTGGGACTTAGCAGCTACGTGGGGGATGGGAGCACATGTGCATCCATCATTACTGCTGCTGGCTCCCTCCTGGCACCACCTGCCCACCTACCCTGCCCTTCGCTTGGCCTGCCATGCAGGTGATCAGTGGTAGGCCCAGGCTGCAGGAGTACGAGGAGTAAGGCAAGGAGGTGAGGCCACCAAACCAGGCACTGGAGGGTGGAAGTGGCAGAGTGCCCTGGGAGACTGGGCGTGTCTCTTCACAATGTAGCTGACAAGTTTACCTGCCTGCAGTGCTGCCATCGCTGGCCACCTGCCCTTCACTTGGCCCACTGGGCCCAGATGGCAGGTGCACCAGACATGAGATGAGGAGGAGGTGCTGTTGCTGTTTCATTTCTCAGCTGCCACCTGACTTTGGTTATGATGGCTGCCGCAGTAGCTGGTGCTGCTCAGCGGGAAGTGCCACTTGCTGAATATATGCAGGGTGGGAGCTGCTGGGCGTTACATATGGTGTTGGTAAATATGACAGTGCCCTTTGTGGAATACTTGGAACTAGTGCAGACCCTTGGAGAAGGGGCCTATGGAGAAGTTCAGCTAGCTGTGAACAGACACACTGAAGAAGCAGTTGCAGTAAAAATGATTGAAAGTTTGATGGAGCAGTGAGGCTGTGTGATAGTAAAGGATGGCCAATCTACTCCCGTGGGTTAGTAAAGGATAAATTGAAGAGAACAGCTTGCAAGTTTCTGGAAGATTGTAATTGTGATTAAGATTTGTCTTATCACTATAGATTTTTAAAAATCATCTCACTTCCCTCTTGCTTCCCAATTAGGAACTAGTTCCCATTTAGGAACTAAAAGCTTTTAATATAATTAGATACTGGTACCTTGAGTTCTTTGATCAATTTCAAATATACAAAGAAAATGCAAGTAACAGATTCACCTCATTCTACTCTTCTTACACTGGAATTTGTATAACATTATCTTTAAAAATTGGCTGTTTGACTATTTCCTGCATAAATAAATGGTGGGCATAGCAACTACGTGAGTTTATATGAAGCTGTTGATGGAATTGATTCTTGATTATATTTTATTATTATCTTTCATCAGATTTGACAGGGTTTACTTTTATAATTTATATGTGTTTTATGAACCACCCTGATCCTGAATGTGATTTGTTTTCTCTGCAGTACCTTGTGGTATTTTTTACATCATGTTTATTAACATAAAGTTATTTTTTTTATTATCTCAAAGTGCAGGAATTTCAATTCTAAACTGCTCTGTGTGAAGAATGCAGGGAACTGAACGTTCGCCTTTCTAGCTTCACCATTTGAAAACAAATGGGACTAGTTTAGTTATTAAAACATCACATCATTCGGACGAGGAATAATAGAGCATAGCCTACTAGGCAGTCCTGCTACCTAAACTCACATTCATTGAAATGCCTGAAATCTTTGACACTCCAAGCAGAATGTAGCCCATCAGCAATATATTATGGTCTGCCCATTGCTGGAAAAGCTGCAATGCCAGACAGGCAGTATAAATAGATTCATCAAAGCCCTGTTCAACTTTATGTCAAAAGTCCTGCCAGCTTGTCCAGAGAGAACATGTATATCTTTCAAAAGAAACATGGAAATTGGCTCTGATTTAGTCAAATTTCACTCCGGATAGAAAGCTACAATAAGTAGAAGAAGCCATATCTTGTATTAGCTTGATTCAGACTCTTCAGTTTGATTTAGGCCAGGGGTAGGGAACCTGCGGCTCTCCAGATGTTCAGGAACTACAATTCCCATCAGCCCCTACCAGCATGGCCAATTGGCCATGATTTAGGCCATAGTTGCTTCCTCAGGGTTACGTAAGACACATAGCATAAATGGTGCCACAAGCTGCCAAACTGTATTGCATACTCAAGGACCTAGATTTCTCAACTTCCAGGGGAATGCAAAAAAAAAAAGAATGAATGGAAATGATTGAATTCCTTTGTTGAAGTAATTTTCAGTGCAGTCCTTTCTTGGGAGTAGGATTTTATTGAGCAGGCTTGTGTAAGATTCTGAGTAGACTTGTTTAGGATTGTGTTTCATCATATCTGTGTTCAAGGAGCCAGCTGTCTTTACCACCCAGTACTTGACAGACAAGGTTGGATACTTTCATAGGAGCACCAGAACTCCTGGGCCAAATTTTGAATAGAAGATTGTATGTGTGAAGGAAGGAAGGAAGGAAGGAAGGAAGGAAGGAAGGAAGGAAGGAAGGAAGGAAGGAAGGAAGGAAGGAAGGAAGGAAGGAAGGAAGGAAGGAAGGAAGGAAGGAAGGAAGGAAGGAAGGAAGGAAGGAAGGAAGGAAGGAAGCAGCTGGGCCAGTAGGTAGGTGGTGGCAGGTGCAGTGGTGGGTAGGCAGGCAGGGTAGGTAGGAAGGAAGGAAGGAAGGAAGGAAGGAAGGAAGGAAGGAAGGAAGGAAGGAAGGAAGGAAGTTAGGTAGGTAGGTAGGTAGGTAGGTAGGTAGGTAGGTAGGTAGGTAGGTAGGTAGGTAGGTAGGTAGGTAGGTAGGTAGATAGGTAGATAGGTAGATAGATAGATAGATAGATAGATAGATAGATAGATAGATAGATAGATAGATAGATAGATAGATAGATAGATAGATATTTCAATTTATATCCCACCCTTCCACTTCAAAGCAGGGCTCAGAGTGACTAATAACAATAAATAAAATACATTTGAAATTACAAATAAAAATCTGTAGTTACTGTCTGGAAATACCTCTCAAATAAATGTGTTCTTCTTCTAGTTCACTACACAGCATGACATTTTCAGACTCAGGGGAGTCTTATGATCACCTCTCTTTGAAAACAGAAATTCTCCTGTTTTACAGACCTAACCTGAAAACCTCCCTTTCATTTTCACTTTTCCCTCATTTAAACTGGTGAGTCTTTATTTTTCCATGGTTTTCTATCAAAGTGTGATAAAAATGGTGTTAAAATGTTGAAAAGAAACAAACAAATCAAGAACACTGGCAATCAAATCAGCCAAAGAAAAATCTTACAGTAGCAACATAAAAAAAGAGAAATGAGAAGGGCATATTCATAAATCCCTGCTTGAAAATGCATTTTAATGAGAGTTACCAACAGTAATTTGCTACTTGTAGATGTTCATATAGTATTTTTAATGTAATTGATCATGTGTGCGGTACACATCCTTATGGGGTACACAGCAAAATGGTCATGAGAAAGTGAGAGTTTCATGCAGCAGTTTGCTCTGCTCTACTTTATATTTTATCATATTGGGATGAAATATTGTTTCATCGCTTCTGCAGTTGCTCCTAAATAACAATAGATTCAATTATTGGTAGTGCGGTTGGCTTAGTTGTATAAAGGGCAGTCTAGGTTTGACTCCTGAACTTGTGACTTTAGTTTTTTCATTCTGTTAAAGTGGATTAAGACAACTTCTTTTTTGAAAAAGAAATAACCAAGGCTCATTCCGCACACGCAGAATAATGCACTTTCAAGCTGCTTTCAGGGCTCTTTGAAGCTGTGCGGAATGGCAAAAACAGTTGTGAAAGCAGCTTGAAAGTGCATTATTTTGCGTGTGCGGAATGAGCCCAAGTTTATTTGTGACCTACAAGAAGGGAACTTCATGACACTTAGGCTGTGGAGCAATTTACCCTGGTCAACTTTTCAAAGGAGGCACAAGGCAGGATTGGTCAGGGCAGGAGAACTTCTAGCCAATGGGCAGAGCTCTCTCTCCCTTGCACTGTTTGTTGCTGCTACTAACCCACCCTCCATCCCTTATAGAAATTTATGGGGTGTCCTCTGATTCACTTTTAAAGAAACTCATTTTTTCCCCTCCTGCTTCACAATGTCCCTGAAAGAGGAGTACATACCGGTAGTTAATTAGATCTGGTTAGTAAACTGTTTAAGTCACAGATAGTTGTCACAAATAGGGTAGATTGTTAAAGTTAAGTAAGAAGAACTGGCAAACACCCTGTTACATAGGGAGTAGTAAGGGCAGGATTCTCCCAACTCCCAGGTCCTATTCCCCACTGCTGCTTGAAGCAGTGTTGTGGGAAATTTTCTTTTTTAAAAAGCAGTTTAGATGTATACCAGAGGTCCTTACTGGAAGTGATAAAAGGTAGCTCTCAGAATTGCCAGAAAAATAGATCAATTCCTAGAGCAATTCTTGTTACTTTCGATAAGAGCTTCTGGTTAAAACATGAGGATGCATTTTTTGAATAAAAAATTCTTCCGTGCTCCCTTCAGCTCTCCCACTTGGCACCCTAGATACAGAATATGCCATCACATGCCTTATCACTGGGTGTGCTAGGAAGGAGCATATCTTTCCAAATCTGATAGGGCCTTAAGGCATGTGTGGGGATGTGAGTGAGGCTGGGCACCTCCTGGGATCTAGTGCATGTGCAGGTGAGGCTAAACAAGGCTGGCAGGAGCACTGACCAAATATGAAGCCAAGGTGAACTTGCTCAAGAAAGGCTGCTGTAGTTGGCTACCTAATACAGCCCACCCCTGAGATTGTTATCCTTAATGGATAATGATGTTGATCAGCCTTTTAAATAAATGAAACTAGTTGACTCCATGCAGTTGTCTTTTGTCTACATTTAGGGGTGACAGGCCAGAAGTGAGACATCTCTCACATGAAGCTGAAACTGTGAAACCTGATCTTTTGCATGCTAGGAAAAAGTAAATTCATGGGGATTCAGTGTAATCTATTCCCAAACGAGTCTGCATGGTATTGCAGCTAGGGGTGCAAAAGTGGATCTGTAGAGGTCTGGGGAATGTTTTGATACCCGCCCAGCTGGGAATGGAGACCAGTGGATCAGGCAGCAGAGTTCACTAAAAATGCTGCAGTACAGGAGTGAATCATATCTGAAGCAAATGAAGAGAGCCAAGCCTCCAACCAGTCAAGTAATATGTATACACTCACATACAAACACACACAATCACACACAGAGTTATATATGCTGAGCAGATACAATCACATGATAATACACAGACATAAAATAATATGTAACATACAATTTCCTATGTTGCAGAACAGGGGAGTGTAGAGTAAGGAATATAACAGAAATCTCTTCACTTCATCTTCTCTAAAATATGTTTCACATGAACTGGCAACCTGCTGCTCTATTTGAGGATATGTGTGAAAGGCAAAATGAACCTCTGTGGATATTGCAACTCTGCCACTTGAAAACATCTTTCTTTGGGTTATCTGTAATTGCAAATGATGTTTTGGAACATTTGGTATGGCATAAATCTACATCTGCTGTTTTGGTTTATCGCTAGATGGTTCTGGGTTATCATCCAGAACAGGTGGGCTTCTCATCTGTAAGAGTGTAAGCTATTTTGTCTGATGTCATTTAGATTCTTCTTACACAATATCATTTTTTCTACATCCAGCCATGCAGTGGATGCATAACTTCCCACTAGCTATTGCTTAGAGGCATAGCATGCCTATTAGTTTAAAGCACTCGCCTCATCAGTCAGTATCTGTTCTCACTTCTCTTCTTGTGTGGGAGGGTGGATATAATCCTTGTCCTTCCTTCCTGGTAGATTTAGAAGAGAAGAGTTTGGATTTATATCCCTCCTTTCTCTCCTGTAGGAGACTCAAAGGGGCTGACAATCTCCTTGCCCTTCCCCCCTCACAACAAACACCCTGTGAGGTGGGTGGGGCTGAGAGAGCTCCGATAAACTGTGACTAGCCCAAGGTCACCCAGCTGGCATGTGTGGGAGTGCACAGGCTAATCTGAATTCCCCAGATAAGCCTCCACAACTCAAGCGGCACAGCTGGGAATCAAACCCAGTTCCTCCAGATCAGAGTGCACCTGCTCTTAGCCACTATGCCACTGCTTCTCTTACATTAATTGCAGAGTTTAGTAGATACCAGTGAAGACCCAGATACTAGTGAGTTGCTTAATAAAAACTTTTACTAGCTAATAAGGTAGCATAACATGGAGAAAAACAATAAACTATACTATACTAGTATAGTATTTACATACTATATGTATACTAGTATAGTATTTACAGTATGTTACATACTACATGGTGCTACATGATCTAGCTGGTGCATGGTCCAAATGGCTACTATATTGAGCAATGCCTAATCAACAGGTCAACTTGTTAAAATGTGACCTCAACATCTTGTTTACATAAAAACCTATAGTTAACACTTTCATGACTGGTTGTGACAGATACTTGCAAATCCTAACACCCCTCCGTAGTGTAACTCCCTTGCCTCAAAAGTGTAAGGGGAGAGGCTTTGATTCCCCACTCTGCTGCCTGAGCTGTGGAGGCTTATCTGGGGAATTCAGATTAGCCTGTACCCTCCAACACACACCAGCTGCGTGACCTTGGGCTAGTCACAGTTCTTTTGAGCTCTCTCAGCCCCACCCACCTCACAGGGTGTTTGTTGTGAGGGTGGGAAGGGAAAGGAGTTTGTAAGACCCTTTGAGACTCCTTGCAGGAGAGATAGGGGGGATATAAATCCAACTCTTCCTCTTCTTTAAGGCTGGCCCTCTCTAGCAAAGCCTGAGGAGAGGATCTGGGCATGTCTTCCTGAGCATGTCCTTCTCAACTCTTTCAAAGATAGCTTCACAGGCTTCAAAGGATTCCAGTCTTTCCATGGCTGCAACCCCCTCCATGGAAAGCTAGAATAATTTCACAGACACCTGCCATTGAGCATCTTCTGGTGAACTTTTGAATTTTGACAAAAATAATTCTAGAAGCAGTCACACAAGGGTTCATCTCTTGTTTCCTCTTTGATCTCCCCTTTCCCTAGTGATTGCAAAGACTAGTGCAGGAAATTCTAATTCCTTAAGAATATTCTCCTGGACTCAGAAAAATGACCCACGCACTTGAAGGATAATTTATATGTGCCTGGCATACTTAAAATTGTCCTAGCTGGCCCAGAATCCTAGGAGTTGACCATGGTCGACCTTTGCCCTTCCCCCTCTTTTTACCCCTTTCCACAGAGTCTGTGGAGCTTACAGTTAGCAGTGTCAGAACAGAAGTGTGTAATTTTTGTCTCAGAGACTTGACCTAGGCCCTAGATGTTTCTATAAGTGCCTGGATGGGTTTTGAATGTTCAGAATATCACCCTTTGGGCCAGGATAAAATTGCTCAGATTACATTGGACTGCTTATCTAAAGTCCTTGGAATGGATTGGATCCAATCAGTTGTCAGGAAAGTGGGGACTATATTCTGACTGTGAAATCAAATTAATCAGATTTTGCAATCATCCCTGCTAAAACCTATACTGTATCTAATGACAAAGCTAATTCAAGCATGATTCTTCAAATTCAACCTGTAGAAAGTTGTTCTTTTAGTGGTTTGGAAATAATTCTCACAGACCCACAGAATTTTTAGTGTAATGTTGAATTATACTAAAAATTGTAAAGTCAAATTGTACATTAAACAGGTGGGCAATTGCATTTAAAAGAGCTCCTAATGGAATTATTGGAACACTCCATACCTGAATACCGGTATGTGTTATAGGATAACATGTTTTCTGCAATATAGAACTATAACTTTGCACTTTTCATTTTATACAAGCTGTAAAGAACTGGGAGCACTCTACTCACTCTTGTTTCAACAGTCACTGGATTCAAAGTCTTTGTATCACTTCAATGAGAGCAATGAAGGGACTAGCAGGGAGAGGAACCATGCTGTAAAAATGATTCATTTATCTCATAAACTGTCATGTGTAGCTGAAGTCTCTCTGTGTAGCCTAAGCTGAGCTGCCAAGCCCCCAGTGGGAACTGTGGAAGTCCTTTGCATCCAGGTTTTGTTGCCCACTATTGCTTGGAGGGATGGTGGGAGGATTTTTTTTTAATGCAGCCTTATATGCTTACTGGAATTTCTCAGTGGAGCTGTCAAATGGTAGCTCCAGGCTGTTGCGAGTTTTCTAGGCTGTGTGGCTGTGATCTGGTAGACCACACAACAGCCTGGAAAACCCACAACAGCCAGTTGATTCTCACTGTGAAAGCCTTCAACAATATGGTAGCTCTAGGAATTGCCAGAAATTCTGTGGTTTCACTTTTTGTCACTTCTAGTATGAACTTTCAGTAAGAAATATATGAGGCTGCATTTTAATATGGTTTCTCCTGCAATACTGCCCCACCTCCACCCCACCCCACCCTAACCCAACCCAACCCACCCGCCTGCCTGCCCGCAAGCCCTGCTGTTGATTTCTAGTCACTACCTGCCAATCCTAAATCTAAGCCTTTATATTTTGCCACTGGATTAGAGAGAGAAAACTGCAGCTGTCCCTCTTCTCTGCTGCTGCAGATGCTAGCCCAAAATTAATAGAGTGACATCTAGTGGCCTTTCTCACCAAGGTTGCCTGATGCCTTGAACTGGTAGCATAATGTTAGCAAAGGCAGTGATAAGACGGTGAGTTAAGCAGAGTAAGTGGCAAGGCAGTGAGTTAATGTTCATACAGCAATTCCCATGTACACTGTTGTTATTTTAACTTAACACTCTTTCTTTGACTAAAACCTTTCAGCTAATTAATCTGGTGTACTTTTCAAGGAACAATCCTCATTAATTCAATTCTTGCATTTTTAAAAGTTAAAAAAATTGGAGTCACTTGCCAAGGACTGGAGCCACTTTGCTTTTTTTAAGGGTCACCTTTAGTTGAAAGGTAACTTTCAATTGTTTGCATAAAATTTACATCAAAATGAACAACTGTTTTCACAACTCTTGATCACATTCTTTTTTAAATTCATGAGTTAGGTCATGGCTCTTTGACAATTTTGCCACTTATGTACATCAGGCTTCTCTTCTCAGCTGCAGGCTGTTAATCTTCCCTGGATCTAAGGGACAAAAGAAGTTGAGAAAGTCATTACACACAAAAGCTTTCAGATCAGTCTTCAAGTAAAAGCAACTTATATAAAGACAGAAACACTCATTAAAACCACAAACATTTTCATTGTATTACTTGCAGCTTCACTTTACGGTATGTATAGTTCTAGCAGTAAAGCCCATTGTACAAACAAATATCATGGGCTCTAGAAAACTGTTGGTGGGTTAATGTCACTCACTGAGGGTGTCAACTCCACTCCTCCTACCTTTCCTTCCCTCTTTGCCTGCATCACCTCCTGCTCCTCCTCTTCTTACTGGATGCCTGCATTGGCACACAAGGGTTAATGGCACCCACCAAGGGGATGACCCCCTCCTGCCTTTCATTAGCTCCTTCCTCCTTCTCCTCCTGTTCCTGGTGCCTGCTCCTCTTACTGGACACCTGTATCGCCACATAACTGTTGATGACACAGTTGCAGCCGCCAGCAGTTGCAACCCTCCCAGTGCCTGCACCTGTTTCTCTCAGGCAGCTACAGATGGTACAGTGACTATAATTATTCAGCAGTGGGAAAGAAAAGCAAGTGCACACAAGAGTGAAAAAATGCCATATTTGGCTGTTTTGTTTGTTGGGTTTTTTTAGCCATTCTGTGTAAGCCCTGCCTCAAGTTATCTGTGCATGGTTGTTGGCTGGAAATGAGTTGTGTGTGCTGATTGGCTGGAAGTGAGTCATTGTCACCATGGCTAGTCATTTATATAATAGGATAAGGCCCCATAGGCTAAACAGCTTTCAAAAATGTGAATGTGTATAAATGAAGATACTGTTTTGCCTCTTATGAGGAGAACCTATTTCAGAAACTGGGGTTTTTAAATCCAAAAGCAGGTCTGTGGAAATTAGCAGCATCTGAATACTAGGTTACATCACTTCTGTATTGTTTGCTTTTCAGTGCTAGGAGTGCTGTATTCTTTTACCTTTCCAGTCCTCCTGTGATGATTTATGTCTTTTGAAGATGGTTACAGGGCCTTAAAATGCAGAACTTCTTTTGGTTGTGTTTTTATGGGGTTCAAAATGAAAGAATCATTGTCTTGGGTTCATTTATACTGAGGCAAAGTGCTGCTTAAAGTGTTGGTGCAGGTGTAAGGATATGAAAATGGGTACCCAACAGCACTGTTTTATATCACTATCCCTAAACAATGCTACAGCATGCAGTTTGCTTTTGGTAATTGCACGGTTAGAAGCTGGTGTAGTCTAATTACCTGATCAATTACATAAAATTGGAGAGGGAGGAAAGCACTGTTGGTTTTGCCATAAGCTGGAGATGCTTCTGTGATTAGAACTGCCCATTGATAATGTAGTTTAATTATTAATGAGGCATTTTACTACGCTGGTTAAATAAATGAAAGAAAAAGTTTTCATTTCAAGCTAGTATCAAATAGTAGGCCAATTTCTGTAACAGTTTAACAGTTAGATTCTATTAACATTCTAAACAACTAACACTAGTATGGTTTATTGGTTAGAGTTTCAGATTAGTATCTGGGAGACCCAGGTTTGAATTTCTACTCTGCCATGGAAGCTTGCAGGATATCTTTGGGCCAGTCAAATACACTCAGCCAAACTTCGCACAACTTTCCAACTTTGCACAACTTTGCACAACATATTCTACTTCTGTTAGTCATGGGAAGATACAAGGAACTGTCAGTGTTCCTTCCATAAACTGCTGATAATCAGTAATTCTGCAGACTTCCAGGATTTCATCAGGAATTGTCCACAAGTTTGCAGATGTATCTTTGCAAACA
Organism: Sphaerodactylus townsendi; assembly: GCF_021028975.2. Taxonomy (NCBI): domain Eukaryota; kingdom Metazoa; phylum Chordata; class Lepidosauria; order Squamata; family Sphaerodactylidae; genus Sphaerodactylus; species Sphaerodactylus townsendi. The sequence goes on from NC_059425.1 coordinate 66,695,500, forward strand.
AATACTAAAAACCCAGCTCCAGTAAAATGAGAACAAAGATTATTAACTTCACCTGGATTCTGTAAGTACAATTTCATCTGGCAGACATTACGAACTGCTCAGAATCATACTATATACAAAGTCCTATAGAAAACAGTCTCTGGAACCAGTCTCTGGAACCAGCAGAAAGGAGCAGCAGTGGGCAAGGCATCTGGGCCAGGAAGAACAGAGTGACTCTGGTGTTCATTTTGGAGGGCTTTTCTCAAAGCCACATCTTTTAAAACAGTGTATTTTTAACAGGGGTTTGCAGGGGTTATCTCTTTTTCTCCTTAAGGCTACTAGGAGCTGAGACTGCTGGAGGTGGGGCTTAACAGGGGTTAACAGAGGTTACTCTTTGTCCTGGGCTGCTAAAGGTGGGGCTCCTGAGGTGAGTCATTCAGTCTTTAGTTCAGTCTCTGAAACCAGCAGAAAGGAGCAGCAGTGGACAAGGCATCTGGGCCAGGAAGAACAGAGTGACTCTGGTGTTCATTTTGGAGGGCTTTTCTCAAAGCCACATCTTTTAAAACAGTGTATTTTTTAACAGGGGGTTTGTAGGGTTATCTCTTTTTCTCTCCTTAAGGCTACTAGGAGCTGAGACTGCTGGAGGTGGGGCTTAACAGGGGTTAACAGAGGTTACTCTTTGTCCTGGGCTGGGCTAAATGTGTGGGGGCTCCTGAGGTGAGTCATCATTCAGTCTTTAGTTCAGTCTCTGGAACCAGCTGCAATTTCTTTCTTTTTTCTTTTTAAAATAAATAAATTAATTAATTAATCATGTACATTTTACTTCTTGAGGGATAGATAGTAGGTACAGATAGCTCCAAGGGGCACTGACTAAAAAGTTTAATATCTAAATATCTAAACAAAAGCAGATATGAAGGCAGGAAGCCAGCAGGGGGGTGGGGGCTTGCCAGTGGTTTGCACTGAGTGTCACATACGTATGACTATCTGCACACCACGCTACTAGAAGTCGTCGGGTGTGCCCTCGCTGCAATGAGCTCCTGGGAAGCACTCAAGGAACGTGTCCGCTCTCTCTTGAAGCCAAGGTGGCAGACCTGGAGAGAAGCTGAGAGAGGCAGAGAGGGCAACAAAACAAGGCTTTCAGGGACCTATAGCAGCCGGGTCCCACTTCCCAAGGTGACATCTCTTCAGATGTCATGGAGAATGAGAGTCTGGGTGACAGAGTGTGGCAGTCTGGGGTAGGGGAAGCTGCTCCCTTAGGATGGGATCCCTTCCTTAACTGGTGATCAGCTATCCTTCCTCGCGACTGAGGATACCCCCTCAGGAGGTGGGGGCTCCCTGTGGTGGGTGATCTCGGATCATCAGGAATATAGAGAGTTGGGTTTGGTGACAGGCGTGATGACCGCGATGGTGACTTGGCCTGCCTGGTGCTGGTTGGGCATGGATGTCACGCCACGCCTAGATAGGCTGTTAGACAGTGCTGGGGTAAGTGGAGTCAGCAGTTGTGGGTCCACATTGGCGTCTACCAATGACATTGCTGGGAAATGTAGCCGGGAGGTTCTGGAAGCTAAATTTAGGCTGCTAGGAAAAAGGTTAAAATCCAGGACCCCCCAAGGTGGCATTCTCTGAAATGCTACTCTGTTCCACTGGCAGGGCTGCAGAAGCCAGGCAAGCCGGAGATACAGGGTCTCAATGCGTGGATGAGAAGGTGGTGCAAGCAGCAGAGAAGGTTTCAGGATTTTGTCAGGAACTGGGGAACCTTTTGGGATAAGGCAGGCCTGGTGGCCAAAAGGGACGGCTTCATCTTAACCAAAGAGGGAACCAGGAGGTCTGCTGGCTACGCCAACATTAAAAAAGGTGGCAGAACAGCTTTTAAACTGGATTCCTGGGGGAAAGCCGACAGGAGCTGGGAGGTGGGACTGTCGTTCGGAATACAGAGTCCATGGGGATGCAGACAGAGAAGGAGGTTTTTTAAATCAACCACATACAAGTGAGGAACATAGCAATGTGATAAGTGATAGTGTTCTACAAAAAGGCTAGAGGGTAAAACACATAAATCCCAGGTAAGGGACAGAGACAGAGTATGGGCAAGTGTCTCTATGCTAATAGTAGAAGCTGCTCGGTACCCTAAAATGGGGAGCTGGAGTACAGAGTTTTGAAGGAGGACATTGATATAGTGGGCATCACAGAGACATGGTGGAATGAGGAGAACCAGTGGGATGCTGTTATCCCAGGTTACAGGCTCTACAGGAAGTTGATAGGACAGGGCGTATTGGGGTGGGGTGGCCCTCTACATCAAAGAGAGCATAGTGTCACATAAAATAGACAATGCAGGGGAGCTGATTCCCTCTACAGAAGCACTGTGGATATCAATACCAGGGTGAAGCATAGTTTAACATTAGGGAATATATTATCGTCCCCCCCTCCCTGACCAAAGCTATGCAAGAGGATTCTGGAGATGGAAAAAAGAAATTAGAGAGGCCAAATCAAAAGCAAAATGTTGTGGTGGCCATGGGCTTATTTTAACTATCCCCATATAAACTGGAAAAAGCCATGTTCAGGGTCATAGTAAGGAGAGAGAACATTCCTGGATATGCTAAAATGCCCACTGTGGCTTAGAGCAGATGGTTGTAGAACCAACCAGGGGAGATGCGGATCCTAGATCTAATTCTATGCGGGACCCAGGACCTGGTGCGTAGGAAGTCAGTGTTATTGGAGCTTCGATAGGGAACAGCCACCACCAATGCTGTCAGATTCAGGTATCTCTGCATGTGCTTAACAAGGTGACAACTACTAATGTAGTTACATCTGGCCTTCAGAAAGGGAAATTTCTCAAAGATGAGGGGGGGGGGATAGTGCGCAGGAAGCTGGAAAGGGAAAAATGAAGAGAGTCAAAATGTCCAAGATGCTTGGAGGTTATTTTAAAACACAGTCTTAAAAGCTCAACTGGAATGTGTTCCACAGGTTAGGAAAGGCAGCCTATTCAGTCCAAAAAGAAAGCCACCATGGTTAACAAGGGACGCTTGAGGAAATTATTAGGAGAAAAAGATGTCTTTTAGAAAAAATGGAAGTCCAACTTTAACTGATAAAGAATACCAGAGAGAAACAACACAAATGGTGGCAAAAGAGTAAGCAAGCTAGCTGTAAGGGAGGCAAAAAAGGATTATGAGGAACGCATGGCTGTGAACAAACAAAACCAGCAACAAACAAAGTTCTTCTCAAGTACATCAAAAAAAGCAGGAAGCCAGCAAGGGAAGCGGTAGGCCCGTTAGGATGACAAAGGAACAAAGGGTGTGCTAAAAGATGACAGGGAGATTGCAGAAAGCTGAATGAATTCTTTGCATCTGTCTTCACCCAAGAGGAGGTGAGGAAAATTCCTGCACCCTGAACCAAAGCTTCTTAGGAGGTGAACTGGAGTGAACTAACGGAAGCATAGTGGTAGACAAGGAAGAAGTTCTGGCAGCCATTGATAAATCTAAATGGGTTACCGTAATCCCCTGGCCCAGATTTCTCGCACAGATTCAATCTAAGAGTTCTTAAAGAGCTCAAGCATTGAAATTGCTGATCTTCTTCTACCCTTTAATATGCAACTTATCCTTGAAATCAGGCTCCATCCCTGAAGACTGGAAGATGGCTAATGTCACACCAATCTTTAAGAAAGGATCTAGGGGGACCCGGAAATTACAGGCCAGCCGTCAGTTTGACATCTGTTCCTGGTAAATTAGTAGTAGAATCTGCTTTCTCATTAAAGATAAAAATTATAAACATGTACAAAAGCAAAGACTCTGCTGAGAAAAGAGTCAGCATGGCTTTTGCAGAGGCAAAATCCTGTCTTGACAAACTTACTAGAGTTCTTTTGGAGGGTGTAAACAGACATGTGGGATAAGTGTGGGGAAAGTCCAGGTGGACATTATTGTCTACTTGGATTTCCAAAAGGCTTCTTTGACAAAGTTCCTCACCAGAGACTACATTGAGAAAACTCAGCAATGAAGGAATAAGAGGGAAGTCCTCCTATGGATTAAAAAACTGGCTTGAGAAACAGGAAGCAAAGAGTGGGTGTGGTAAATGGGAAAATTCTCACAATGGAGAGATGTGGGAGTGGTGTCCCCATGATCCGCTTTTGGGACCAGTGCTCTTTTAACCTATTCATAAATGACCTGGAAGTAGGGTGGGTAGCGTGGGTGGCTAAAGCCTTTGCAGATGATACCAAATTATGTAGGGTGGTGAGGAACCACAAAGGATTTTTTTCATGCAGGAGCTCCAAGCCGACCTTGATAAATTCAGGGTGATGTGGGCTAAGAAAATGGCAAATGCAGTTCAATGTAGCAAAATGCAAAGTGATGCACACATAGGGGCAAAAAATCCAAACTTCACATACACGCCACAGGGGTCAAGTGAGCTATCAGTCACACAGACCAGGAAAAGGGATTTTAAGGCGCCTTAATTGGATAGTTCCATGGGAATGTCAACTCCAATGTATGGCAGCTGTGAAAAAAGGGCAAGCTCTATGCTGGGGATAAATCAGAAAAGGAATTGATAATAAAACTGGGCAAAGATTGCTCATGCCCTTATATAAAAGCCGCAGGTGACCACACTTGGAGTATCACTGTGTTCGGGGTTCTGGTCACCACATCCTCAAAAAGGATATTAGAAGAGATGTGAGAAAAAGTGCAGAGAAGGGCAACGAGGGATGATTGAGGGACTGGAGCACCTTCCTTATGAGGAAAAGGCTGCATGCCGCTTTGGGACTCCTTTAGTTTGGAGAGTGAGTACGCCTGAGGGGGGGGGATATGGATTGAAGTCTATAAAATTATGCATGGGGTAGGTAAAATCGCCGACAGAGAGAAATTTTTCTCTCTTTCTCACAATACTAGGAACCAGGGGCATCTCATTGAAAAAAAATGCTGGGGGGAAGAATTTAGGACTAATAAAAGGAAACACTTCTTCACGCAACGTGTGATTGGTGTTTGGAATATGCTGCCACAGGAGGTGGTGATGGCCACTAACCTGGATAGCTTTAAAAGGGGCTTGGACAGATTTATGGAGGAGAAGTCAATTTATGGCTACCAATCTTGATCCTCTTTGATCTGAGATTGCAAATGCCTTAACAGTCCAGGTGCTCGGGAGCAACAGCCGCAGAAGGCCATTGCTTTCACATCCTACATGTGAGCTCCCAAAGGCACCTGGTGGGCCACTGCGAGTAGCAGAATGCTGGACTAGATGGACTCTGGTCTGATCCAGCTGGCTTGTTCTTATGTTCTTATGTTCTTATGTTCTTAAACAGGCAATTCTCCCAGAGGGATGTGCAATGAAGGGGATTTTGCCGACATGGGATCTATTTTGTGCATTTAAAATATACTTGTAGCCTAATAATGCTAACAAAAGCTCCATGGCACAGAATTATAAGCTGCAGAGCAGTGAGCTCTACTCATGATCTGAGTTCGATCCTGACAGAAGTCGGTTTCAGATAGCTGATTCAAGAATGACTCAGGCTCCATACTTCTGAGCTCAGTAAATGAGTGCCTGGCTTGCTGGGGGTAAAGTGTAGACAACTGGGGAAGGCAATGGGAAACCACCCCATAAACATAGTCTGCCTAGTAAATGCTGTAATGTGATGTCATCCCGTGTGTCAGTGATGACCCTGTGCTTGCACTGGAGACTACCTTTACCTAATAGTGCTGACATGCCACAGGTGGGAACAAAGCAAACATAAATTCCAGAAAACAAAGAAATATTTGTTTCATCCATTTCTATGAAGGGTATCCTGCCCCTTGACAGAAAGATGAATAGCCTAACATTGTTTTAAACAATGATCTAGATAAACTGAGTGACTGCAAAACATTACAGAGACAACAGATTGATGCATAAATCCTTATTGGTCATTTTTGTTTTCTTTCCGGCATATAAACCTGCATTTGTCTCCTGAGCCCATGAAGGGAAGGATGGGATACAAATCTAATACTAAACAAATAAATAAATAACTGCCAACGGCACACCAAATTACAGCCTCTCTTATGTGTGTATTTAGCTTTCCATGCAACTCAATTCATCTGTAAGAAATCATTTTTAAACAAACAGAATGAGGTTGGGCCCATGAGGCCCTGAAAATGGGTGGAAATATAGTACTAAAATAAAATCGTTTCAGTATGTGGTAAAGTAGTCATACGGTAGCTATACCACACTTTTCAATCTTGTGTTGTAATGCAGGAAGGCTTTAACTATGACTTTGATCTACTCCCAAGCATAGTGCTGTCCCCTTGTCTGTTCAAGAGTGTTCTTCCACTGCAGAGAACATTCTTTCAGGGCTAGGAGCTTCCACACAAATCAGACCGACTTGCACCCTGCACCACAGGAAAGTGCTGCACAGTGGAACCAATGAAGATGGGTGGAGACAGAAGGAAGGTTTATATATTCACAAATGCTTCTGAGAGTTGTGCAGGCATGGGATGCCTTGCTGCCATGCACTGAGAATCAGACACTTGAACATGCTCAAATTAGGCTCAACATCAGCTCAGGTACAAATAGACTAATTTGCTGTGATTGTTTTGGTTCCACTTATTTTCTTTGTTAATTTTACCATTTCTTAAACGGCGTTTTCTGTGCCACTCGAAAATCAATTATACATCATAAAAAAGCAGATATCCATTTAACTATCAGTTTGACTAGCCAGTTCCATTGTTTTGACAGGGAAATAGAAAACCTGAGTACCGAGAAGCCATAAAGAAACTCCAGTTTTTAATTGAACAGAGTAGTCTAGAAATTTGGTAACATCTTTATTCAACTTGCACCTGAGTCCCCTGACAGGCTGGTGTGGATCATGAGCTAGCAAGGCTGATATAGCTGATAGTCATGAATATGCCCATGTTTTACTATATGCCTGCTCTTTTATTTCCTTGTTATTAAGCATTCATTGCACTTCTCACCTGCATCTCCCTCATATATAAGTCTAGTAAATTACAAACAAAATAAAAATCATAAATATCATAAAATACTCTAATACTACACCTTTTAAAACTTATGTCAGACACAAAAGAGTGCATTAAATGAACATCTCTTGGGAGAGAGTTCCATGTTGAGCTTTCCAACCATGCAAGACATAGGCAAAAATCACAATCATGTCCCGATATCTGACAAGTCCAAAGGTAGTGAAGGTTTGCCTGGGAAATGAAGCAGGAAAATCAGATCTTCTGTCCTTTTTTTCACATAGCTGTTGTGCACTGTCAAGCTCAGAATCTGCAGAGGCAGTTCTCCAACATGGGTCCAGCAGACAGCTTTAAGCTGGAATGTAGTTATTATTGATCCAGGATGAAGAAGAATGGAGGGAAAAAAACATTTGGGGAAAAATAAATTGGGAAACATGTCCAAAAATTAGGGAAAGGAACTCTGCTCCTAATAATGAGACAAATAGGCTGATTAAAATATTACACCTGATGGATGACGAAGTCCATCCATGAAAAAAATAATCGGTATCAATAGAAAGTGTAACTTGCTTTTTCATCAAGATTTCTAAAAGTCCCAAAACCTTAATCTTCTCTCATTTTCCCCCACTTTTTCTTATCACCATAGCAAGTGCGCGATTCTAAATGACTTTATGCAACATCAATATGGAGTGGCAGAAACTTGTAATAAATTCTTTGGCAGAGTCACAAAAACACTACAGTCAGCGTGTTTTGATTTATTTTTGATGTAGGAGAAATATATTGAAGTAGCAAAATCTGCATGCAACTAGCTTGATTTGCTCCACAGCATCTTCTTTTATTTACTTTTCCTTGTAGAGAACTGATGAACTTGCCTTAAAATAATCACTTCTGCGGTTTTCTCTAGCTGTAGGACAGGGCTTTGTTACAACTACATATTTTCTGACTGACATGATGAAATCTGCATCAATAGTGTAGAACTGCCCAAAATTTCTGATCTTGAATTATGTGGCCTGTTTTGTTTCTCCTTTGTTCAAAGGACAACATCTAATTTTCACAATTCTGACATTGAAGGTTGAGCATCATTGAAGAAGAATGAGATGCTGCAGAAGAGATGTAAACCAAGGCAGGAATGTGGGGACAGTAAATAAATAGATAAAATAAAGGAAGATAACATGAAAAAATACAGAAGAAATTAACTAAGGAAATGAACACATTGGGATTGGGGGGACTGTGTCACTTGACATTGTCACTAGAAACTCTAGAATCCCTGGGCTTGGGATACAATCCTAAAGCTATTCTAGTAAAAAGCCAGGGTAAAGATAGTTTTTGGCTGGCCCAAGGACAGAGTCCAGTGCAAAACTATCTTTTCAACTCAAGTGGATATTCCATCCTGCTGGAATTGAACAAAGATAATTCTAGCCTAGCACCCTATTTCCAACAATTTTCTGGCATGAAGGCAATAACCTTTCTCAGTGCTGAATTATAGCCATAGGTCTAATTTTCAGTTCAGCAGCCAATTCAGCCTCTTGCAGCAGCCAATTGAATAAATTAATTGTACTTTGTATAAATAATTTATTTGTTTTGTTTGTCATTAATTGGTTTTGTTTGTCATTATCAGGTGACCACAAAGTTTTCATGTTATAAGAGATTCCTTATCTGCCTTCTGCCCACCATTTGAACAACATGCATATGTAGTACAAAAAACTTACAAAATCACTGATGAAAAGTTGAGAGTGGATGCTGATATAAAGATAATGAATATCCCAAGAAGTAAAATTGGAGATATTTCTTCATCCTTATTTTTCATTCACTATATTGCCTGGCAGTAACTTATTCAGATTTTTAAAAATCAACCATTATCTACAAAAGCTGTCTCCCTTTAAAATATCAGTTTTCTAATACTAATACTCAGTAGGGCCTTACCTGTAAATACTTAAATCTGGGGACTTAGGCCAATAGGTATAAACAATGTAAATAAATAATACACATAGATGGAGATGGCATGCAGTTGAAAAGTAAGCTAGTGTCTGGGTGGAAATGAGATAAGAAAACAAGAAAAACAGAGGATGTGGAGCTGCTAGGAGGACAGAAATAATGTGGGAAAGGGGATTCAAGGGAATGCCAGGTTCTTCCAACAAGTCCTTGGAGGTTCCTCATCAGGCAACTGAGCCCAGAGATCCTGACTGTCAGGCTGGTGCTGCACAACTGGGCCTGGCTGACGAAGGTTGGCAGGAGAGGAAAGGAGGAGAAAGGTTAGAAAAAATGTCAGTTAGCTGACAGGTAAGAATGAGAGAAAGAAGCAGGATTTTCACGGGAGGAGAAAAGAAATGCCTGCTGCAAATTCTTGTGAGTCCCCTGCTTGTGTGTATATATCTACCTATGTGTAAAATTCATTGTTATTGTCTATTTTAAAAAGTTTGATTGAACAACTAGGAAAATTAAGAAGAAATTAATGAATAAAGAAGAAAGACCAGAATTTAGCATCCATTTTCTCCACATTACTTTTACTCTCAACCAATAGCTGATAATAACAAGGGGACCGCCCCCCTCACACACAAAAAAAACTGTATGTGGAAAGGGAAAGCCCTGTGTGCCTAGACTTTAGAATTGCAAAAGTCATCACTTGATACGATGTAATGGCTCAGGGAAGTTATTAAACTAAAGCTTGCCACATATTTACTAGGTCGCCTTAGACAAGTTACTTTCTGTCAGCTTCAGCCCTGCATCTGCAATAAAGAGACAATAACACCAGCCTACCTTACTGGTATGTTATAAGGATTACAAGATAATGTATTATCCGGGGCAGTTTTACCCATGGGCAGCTGGGAAGGTTGAGGCCTTAAATGATTAAAGAGAAGTAGCATGATGTAACCCTCTGCCAGTGTGGTTTCTACACCTGACAGGTTTGACCCAAGTGACTTCTGAATAAAATAAATTTATCACACATGAGGGAAAGAGAAAAAAGAACAATAATTTTTATTTTCTCACAAGCATATAAGAATAAGGTGGTTCAGGAAATGAAATCAAATCTATTTATAGGCATAACACAATTTCTTGCAAATCCTGTCTCCACACATTTGCTGGTTTACAGCCCAATCCAGACTGGAGGACTGAAGAGAGTTGTGGAGGCAGCACCAGCAGAGTTGCCTTCCCTGGGCACTTACGCTGGCAGAGGGGCAAATCTGCTGGTGGGCGGGTGAGTGCCACAGTCCTTCAAAATGGCCTGATGTGACACAGAACTGCATCAACACCCCTGCCCCCCCCCCACTGGCTCTGCTGGCATAGAGGAGGCATTCTAGAAGTATGGCTGGGGGTAGAGCTGACTTTAGTTGGCTTCCAACCCAACTTTGCCTTCTGGGACACCAGCACATGGGGCTTGGGCTTATGCCACCCTTTCAGCCCATTGAGCCCAATAGAGGGCATTTCAGTGGCAAGGAGGGGGGGTGTTTTTGCTTTCCTTCACTGCTGAAAAGCCCAGAAGGCAACGTCTGAGACAGAATTCCACCAGTTTTCTCTCTGAAGGTTCAGCCTCTACCTGATCTGGGCTGATGGTAACATCTCTTTCTCTCTCCCACCTCCACCCCTTCTAGGGATCCTGACTGGCTATTGGGAGTGCTGCTCCCACACCCAACAGGACCCAGGGAATTGATGTTGTTCAAATGTTTGATGGACCATCCATCAAAGAACATAGCAGCTGCCCCAGGCCCCATGCTGGGAGGGGGCCTGACCACCCACAGCCACTCTTAGCAATGGGAAAAGAACAAGAAGAGAAAACTCTGCTGCTCATACCCACCCACTTCATAGGGCATGCACAGAAGCTCCCACCCACTTCACAAGAGGCAAACACTACCCGTTACTTGGCCTGAGGGTGGGGGAGCAGAAGCAGAGTGGGAGTGATTCCGGAGCCCCATCCTGGCCTTTTGTCCAGCACTAACTAAGGTGACGCTGACACCTCTGAGCCTCAATAGCCCAGTTTATGTATCATTAATGCCTTATTCAAGAAAGAAGAATTTCAAAGGCCAAAGCCATGCGTCCTAATACTGCAGTGCTGGAAAAACTGTAGTTCTCCTGTGCCCTAATTTATTCTTCTGTCTTCATCCTCTACCCCAAAGAATACTAAAGTCTAAAAAATAAGCATCGTAAAGCCTCAATTTCCTCTAATGCATGCTCAATAAAATTTTACATTTTATCATAAAGGCTTTTGCTTAAACCTGTTTGCTATAAGCAGAGACATTTGCAAAAATGTGTTGATTTTTAAAAGATGGCATGCTACAGTGACTGTGAGCCAATGTTTTATGCCACTTCTCACTTAATGTGGTAATATTAGCAGGGAAATTCTATGCCTAGAAAACAGAAAAAGCCTGATGTTTAAGGCATTAACGTTTAAGAGGGAAAGCCACGGCTTTTTGAATTATGGCCCCAATTTTGGTTCGGAGTCTTGGTTGCCATGGTTACTACTACAGCCAACTAAATTGTATTATGACTACTCCCTATTAACTATCACTTGAAAGAAGATCTATTCAGTAAGTTCCTGTCCCACTCTTTTCTTTCAAGGAGCTCAGGGGTGCAGACAAAGTCACCTCTCCCATTTTACCCCCCACAACCCTACTTGGCAGGTGAGTGTGAATGGCTCAAGGTAATTCAGCAAGCTTCAAGGCGAATATGAACTTGGTTTCCAATACCCAAGTTTATAACCATTATACCTCTTTGGGACCCCTGTGTGCATCTAGTACCTCTAACCTATTGAAGATAGAAGTCACTGAGGACTCCTGTGTGCATCTAGTAACCCTAACCTATTGAAGGTAGAAGTCACTGAGGAGGAGAAGCAAATTAATTCTGTGTCTGTTTCACTGAATCTAGACCTATAATTTCACAGTTGTGTACATTGATATTCCACCTTTCTCATTGCAGATTACATAATATAAATCAGTACAATCAACAGAATGAGGCGACATCTGATAAGGAATGTAATAGACCTAAGACCACAAAGAGGTCTAAGTCTGAAACAAGGTATCAATATTCAAGCCTGATGTATAAAACAATACAAGAAATGATATTACATAAATAGAAATATAATACAGTGAGTGCAAGATAAAAACATACAGAAGAAGCGAGAGAGAAAATAAATCAAGATTTTAAAATACACAATCATATTGCTTCAGTATGAACTCAATAACACAAAATGATATCCTAGGAAATCAATATTCACAGTCACAAACACCTATCCATGCAGTAATCCTTGTATTGTTAGTGCTATGAAACTGACCTCCTGATTGAAGGTTATCGTTGAAGAGTTAGAGTAGCAAACTGTAATCAAGTCCATAAACCACATGGGTTACAAATCAAAAAGGCATGTGTTCAAGTGCCAATTCAGCTGTCAATTCCCTGGATAGTATCATATATATTAAGGTCTGATCAGATAATTTCAGATCAAAGCACAACTCAAATTACCACCATTATAAAGATAGTAAATAATCCATACAGAATGAATTGTGATATTCAGAGGCTGTCAGAAAGTTTTCAGACTGACAGTTATTGTGGTGCATTGCTGTCTGGTGTGGGTAAGAGGAGCTAACCTCATATGACTGGCCTCAGGTATCTGAAACCTGTTTTCCTCCAGCCTGGCTCCAGAGTGAGATGCCAACCAGGCCCTGAGAAAGATGCTGGAAACAGAGTGCAGTGAGGTGAGGTGGAGGGGAAAATTCACACTCCCAGTCATATCTCCATGTGCCTTCTCTGCAAGTGGATAGTTTAGTTGTTAATAGAAAAAGGGACACTTCTCTATCTACCTCCCAACTTGGCAGGGAGATTGTACCCATAAATGTATTTGCCACTGAAACAAATGGAATTTACTACAGACTGTTTTCCTAATAGAGCTAGCTTCATTACTAATATTAAAGAAGTCAACACAAATTCTATTTGTTTGTTTGTTTGTTCATTTACTTAGCTTGTATGCCGCCCTTTCTTGCATGGTCTCAGGGTGGCTTCTAATATATAATAAACAGTAAAATAAAAAAATTAAATAACAATTTACAAGTCTCAGATGGTGCCTAGCCTGTTAAGTTAAAAATTCTAAACTTTAAAACATCCGTAGGTATAGAAAACAAAAAGCAATGGAAAAAGAAAAAAATAGGGGAGAGGGAAGAATAACAGTTTAGATGTATACCCTTCCTTTCTTTCTTGTAAGGAGTTGCTAAGGAGCTTACATAAGCCTTCTCTTCCTCTCCCCACAGCAGACACCGTGTGAGGTATGTGGGGCTGAGAGGGTTCTGAGATAACTGGGATCAGCCCAGGGTCATCCAGCAGGCTTCATGTGCTGGAGTGGGAAAACAAATTCAGTTCTTCAGATAAGAGTCCACTACTCATGGGGAGGAGTGGGGAATCAAACCTGGTTCCCCAGATTAGATTCCACTGCTCTTAACCACTATACCCGTGGTGGCGAACCTTTGGCACTCCAGATGTTATGGACTACATTTCCCATCAGCCCCTGCCAGCATGGTCAATTGGCCATGCTGGCAGGGGCTGATGGGAATTGTAGTCTATAACATCTGGAGTGCCAAAGGTTCGCCACCACTGCACTATACCATGCTGGGAGGCCATTTGAATTATGGAAACCATAGCTGCCTGAACCCTGGTTACTGGACAGATCATTTTATCAGGTTGGGGCCAGGGCCAAAAATGTTCTGGCCCTGGTTGAGACTAGTTGGATATCTTTTGGGCCAGGAATCATTAGTAAATTGTTATTTGCTGAATGCAGCATCCTTTGGGAGGTGTATTGGGGGAGACAGTCCTGCAAATACAATGGCGCCAGACTATTTAAGTCTTTAATGGTGAGCACCAGAACCTTGAACCTGTTTCAGTACTCCATCCAGAGCCAATGCAGCTGGTGAAACACAGGTTGAATGTGTGTCCACAAAGAGGTCACATTAAGAAACTGTGCTGCTGAATTCTGGACCAGCTGGAGGGCAGCCCTGCACAGAACAAGTTTCACTAGTCCAGTCTAGAGGTGACCATTGTATGGATCATTGTAGCTAGGATTGTTTGGCACAGATAGGGTGCCAATAGTCTCATCTGTTGAAGGTGATAAAAAGTCAGGCAAGCAACAAGTGTGATCTGAGCCTCCAAAGATAGGGAGGCATCAAGGATCACACTGAGACTGCTGCTTATCAATGCAGGGGTTAACTGTACACCATCAAGAGTAGCAATTTGCAACTAGCCATGACAAAGGATGGCTGGTCTCAAGCTTGGTCTGGGGTCTGAAGCTCTGGTTAGTGATTCAAAGGGAACCACACACTTCCCCAGATTAAGGGGAGAGCCAGAGGAAGCCACATAGACTCTTAAGACTGCTTTCCCTGGCTAGGATCAAATGAGAGAGATGCCTGTCATGGTGATTCACTGGGGTAGAAAAGTCAAGACAGTGATATCACCACCATTCCCTGCTGGAGATTTCACCTTCCCTATGGGAGACTACATTCATATCATGCACCTCTCATGAAAAAACAAAGATGATACAGAAACCAAGAGAAGTCCAAAATTCATTGCAGATGAGTCTAGCAAAAACCAGAAGTTCTCTCTAAAAGATCTAGACTTCTAGTAGACAAAAAACTTTTAAAAACAAAACTGTGAAACAGGAGAAGCTTGGAAATAAACATGTTAGAGAGTAATAGCTGCTTTGTGGCTATAAAATATGACTGAGCTGACTATTCTTTGTTCTTTGGAGCTGGTACCAGGCCAGGCAGGAGGGTGCTTTGCCACCGCTGCCCCTCTGGGCCTTGCTTCTTCTTTCAGGAAGTGTCAGCGGGGGACTGGAATGCTGGGCCCTGATGGAATGTGTGGCAATTGGCTAGCTGTGAGTCATCACTGCATGCTCCATCCTTAGGCAATTATCTCCAAGGATAAATTCAGCAGTGGGTTTTGGATGAAAAGTCAAGTAGTTTTTTCCTCTTTTAAAGTTATTTTTCATTGTTTAAGTAGTTCTTGTGGTTAGGGTGACTGGTTCACAATAGAGATGTGTGTATTGTTTTCAGTTGTGGTGTGTAGTTGTCAAAAAATCAATAAGCATCATTATTAATTGGCAATTGCCAACTCCCATCCACATACACCTGCCCTGCAATAAGACCTCAATCTTAGATGGATTTAGCTTCAAGTGAGTCTGTTTCAACCATTTCTGCATGATCTTCAAGCTGTGGCTCAAAACCCTTGGGGCAATGTCCAAATGACCAAACAACAGCAAATATAGTTAGGTATCATCAGAATATTGTCATCAAGACAGTGGGTCAAGATATCATCATCAATCAAACCAAACACTGATATTAGGTCAAGCAATATTAGCAAAGCCCATCTGCCTCGGTTCAGGTGTCTCCAGGGATCATCCATGATCATCTGTCAGAGCAGTCAAAGCCATCTCCATTCCATGGTCGTGTTGAAGAAAGATTGAAATGAGTTAAAGACAAATGTGTCCTCTAGAAAGGCCCGGAGCTGCTCTGCAGCCAGACTCTCAACTACCTTACCCAGGAAGGAAAGATGAGACACTGGGCAGTAATTGAAAGGATTACTTTTTCAAGAGCAGCCTTACCACAGCCTCTTTCAGTTTCTTAGGGAAGGTTTCTGAACTCAAAAACAGATTAATAATATTCCCTAAGGAAGTCCACACCACATCCCCACTGTCCTTTACTCGCCAGGATGGGCATAAATCCAAGAGGCATTATGGTAGGTTTCACAGCTCTCAGGACTTTGTCAACATTGTCTTGGGAGGGCTGATCAAAGAACTTCAAAATGTGGCCTTAAGATGACTACATTCACTCATTACATCTAAATTGGCCGAAAGGTCTTGGCAGAATAAGATCTTCTCTGCAAAGAAGTTCATACATGCCTCACAGCTAAGAGTTGGATTTCAAATAATTTGGGGCCTCTCAAATAGGTCCATCAGAGACTGAATTACCCTAAACAATTGAGCTGGGTGAGAGCTAACAGATGTGTTACTGGTCACGAAATAGTCCCTTTTCATAGTCTTTACTGCCATCTCACAGGCTTTTGTAAGTGTCCTATAAGACGTTCTTATCATGTCATCACACGTTTTCTGCCAAACTAACTCTAGCCATCTCAGTTCCTGCTTTTTCCTCTTCAGCTCCAAGGTATATCAAGGAGCTAACTTGGAGAAGGAATGGAGAGGTCTTCAGGGTGTGATGTTAATGGCTCCAGAAAGTTGGCTGTGCTAGTCATTTATCAGCTTATCTAATAAGTCACTGGGAGGCATTGGGTCCCACAGAGCATTCTGGAGTCCAATAGGATCCATTAGTCTCTGCAGGTGAGCATAAGTTAGTTCTCTGCCTATACGAGGGTGAGCCATGCTCACTTGGTCCTGCGATTGGCATCCCATGTAGGTTCAAGGGCATGCTTCATACCATGATAAATAGCCATGAGTCATTCAGAAAGATGTTCTAACGAAGCTCCAAACATAATCATATGGGAAAGTAATTCACCATTCTACCCACTTGTGTAGATTCCTTTAGATGTAGAAGCAGTTTTCAGCAACAACTGCACACTTTCAGAGTCTGTGGCTTGGGCTTCAGGCAAATCTCCATTGCTCAGCTTCATAGCCTTGTTCATAAAATGGGAATAATAGTAACAAACTTTATCACAGGATTATTATGAAGGCAAACCTCAATGAAGAACTTCACAAATTAAAATTGCCATATAAATTACAGGTAGCTCATTTGTGAGAAACTGAACATTGTGCACTTTGAATATTTGAACTGGTTACTGTCTTTATGCTAATTAGTTTCTTTATGCAAATTAGTTAGGGGCCTCCAAACTATGTTTTGTTGTAGTTCATGATTTCCCCCACTTTCCTTAGGGCTATTCTGAAGGGGGGTTTTTTTGCTGGATATTAATTTGCAAGTCCAAGTGGGCTCACGGGGTCAGATTGATTGGCTGTGAAGTGTTGCCATCTGGAAATAGCTATAGGATTGTCCCAGTGTTCAGTTCCAGTATACAGCAATCATGCCTGGGATATCTTGCCTAAGAAGCATTTGTGCAATAAACTTATCCATACACAAATAATTTTTTCCTGCACATCATTATGGGAAAACCTGAGCTCTATGTCAGAAAAGAGCTTTGCTTATGTTTTATGACTGGGTAGATTAATTGCAGAATACCCAAGATGTATTGTTAGATATGTTTCTGTCTGATAATCTGTTGTTTTGCTTTAGGACAGGGAAGGTACTTTCAGGGAGGTGATTCTGCCAGTCTCTGACATTTTTTATTTAACATATGAGGATTTAAGTGCCTCAAGATAGTGATAGGCATAGCAAATCTAAATTAATACATTTTGTGTAGAATTGCAACAGAGTGGTGTGAGCAGAACCTAGGCAAAATGCCAGGGTAAGAGAATTATTATAAATGAATTCCCTCCAAATCAAGGCTCTCATTGATTTGTGGGGATTTTTTTTAATGAATAAGAGCTGTGTAGCAGCCATGTTCGAACTGCTTGACAAATACTCCCATATGTTGCTTCCTCCATGAAGTGTTAAAACCTTGCTCACACAGCAATTTTTACCATGACCTTGAGAAGAAGGTACTGTGTAACAGGGGGTACACAGGTTCATTTTGTAGTGATACTAAGACATGACGCTACTTTATAGTGAGTGGGAATATTGGTTTATAAAGATCAAATTTTTCTGCTTTGACTGGTGGCAAATTTGGGGGTCTCAGAGGTCTGTCATTTTTCCAGCTCTGGTGAATTGCACAGTAAAATAGGTGATTAAAAGTGCAAAGGCAGCCTGGAAAACCCACAACAACCACCTGCTCGCTGACTTCTCTCAGAACTCTCTCAACCCCTCCCCCCAAAAAGCAAAGTCCTAATGCCTACAGAACCTCCACCTTTTAAAATGAAGCCACTCTACAAAGCTCTTCAAGCCAGGGGGCACATTTGCCAGCCCTGAGTCTGCTGCCAAGCGTGATGCCACGCCACATCAACAGCAGCCAGGAAAATGGAAGCCACAATTTGGAAAACCACTTATACTGAAAATATTACACTACAACAGAGACTCCAACATTCTACTGGATGACAATGGTCTAATCACAGTTGCTCAGAACTCTCTCCATTTATTTATTTATTTATTTATTTATTTATTTATTTATTTATTTATTTATTTATTTATTTATTTATTTATTTATTTATTTATTTATTTATTTATTTATTGTTTCGATTTATAAACCGCCCCATCCCCTAGGGGCTCTGGGCGGTACACAACATTCACATATACAATTAATTAAATCAATAACAAACAATATAGTACTAAAATCCATTAAAATCTACTTAAAACAGCGGTTAATATCACCATGACAGGTGCCCTATAATCCAGTTCATTAAGATCGCCCCAACAAAAGAAGAGGGAGGGGCCAGGCTCCTCTCTAGGAGGATAATAAGGTGGTAAAAGTCTGCATCAAATGGTAGGGTGCAAAAAAACAAGGAGGGGAGGGAGGGGGAAGGCTGGCACCTCAGCGACTGGACACTCCAAAGCGCCCGGCGGAACAACTTCGGGTCTTACAGGCCCTGTGGAATTCACTAAGGTCCCCCAGGGCCCGGACACAGCTGGAGGGAAAAGCAGTGTTCCACCTCAGGCCGGGCCAGGGCCGTAAAGGTCCTGGTTGGGCTCGTGTGGAGGCCAGCCACATCATTGTTGAGGGGCCAGGAACCACCAGCTTAAATTGGCCTCTGCTGAACGCAGAGGCCGAGTAGGGGCATATGGGGTAATGCGGTCTCTCAGATACAAGGGTCCCAGGCCGCGTAAGGCCTTAAAGGTCAAAACCCACACCTTGAAGATGATTCGGAATTCCACTGGGAGCCAATGCAGCTGGCGCAGCACAGGTTGAATATGATCACAGAAGGCGCCCCCTGTGAGCAGAGACGCACCGCTGCATGTTGGACCAGTTTCAGTTTCCGAATCAGACGCAAGGGAAGGCCCGCGTAGAGCGAGTTACAATAGTCAACCCTGGGGGTGACCGTTGCATGTATCACAGTGGCCAGGTCTGCCTGAGAGAGGAAGGGGGCCAGCCGCCGGGCCTGCCAGAGAGAGGAAGGGGGCCAGCTGCCGGGCCACCTACTTTAAGGTATCTGTGGTGGGTTGTTGTGGGTTTTCTGGGCTGTGTGGCTGTGGTCTGGTAGATCTCATTCCTAATGTTTTGCCTGAATCTGTGGCTGGCATCTTCAGAGGTGTATCACAGATAGATGTCTGTTACACACTGTGTCCAGTGAGCACTGAACAGGCTTCATGTGTAGAAGCATGGAAACACAATAAGGCAGCAGGCTTCATGTATAGGAGTGGGGAAACACATCAAACCATATGGCTACATGTGTAGAAAAGTGGAAACACAGTAAGCTTCTTCAAGTTCTATGGTGAGCAAAATTAATTGTTTTTCCAACCATAGATTTCACTGGGGCTTGCTGTTATACCCAGCTGCCTCCGTGGTAGAGATTTGAGGGGTCTTTTGTGTGGGTCTTGCTCTGGGTGGGGGCACTTATTTCCCGCTGGGCTGCTGATATGTCTCCTGAAAGGAACCAGCCAACTTAACTGCAGTTTACATGCAGTTTACATGATGACACCACCCAGATTTGGTGAACTTTGCTTCAATGGACTGAGGGAGATGGGCCCTACCATTTTGAGGGCCCATAACATTGAACCCCCTGAAGCAAAGGTCACCAAACTTCAAGAGACTCTCTTGAAGATACCCTGAAAGTTTTGTGGCTTTACCTTGAAAAATGTGCATCCCACAGTCCTCCTCCAAGAAATTTCCCATTGACTACAATGGAGTCTCTTCAGAGCACAGAATCTGGGGAAATTTCTTTGGGTGACTGTCAGGGGTGCATTTTTAAATCTACTGGCACCACAATTTCGAAGTCTCATCCGGAGACTGTCCTTATGATACCCCCCAAGTTTGGTTCAGGGGGGCCAAAGTTATGGACCCTTGAAGGGGTAACCCCCATCTCCTGTTAGCTCCCATTGGCAACAATGGGGGATGGGGCACCCACTTTGGGAGTCCATAACTTTGCCCCCTGAACCAAATTTTACCAAACTTGGGGGGCATCATCAGGACAGTCCCTGAATCATAATCTGAAATTTGGTGCCACTAGCTTTTAAAATGCACCCCTGCAGGTCACAATGTGAAAAAACACCCCCCAAATTAAAAAAAAAATCAAACGGACTTGAATTTTTTGGGTATATCCAAATATGTTATTTGTCTTATCCAGACATACAGTTAATTTTATGCCTGAATGAATCCGAATCCAAATTTTACTGAATTTTTAGGGTATTTACCAAACCTAGACTTTTTAATGTATTGTCGAAGGCTTTCACGGCCGGATTCAACTGGTTCTGGTGGGTTTTCCGGGCTGTGTGGCCGTGGTCTGGTGGATTTTGCTCCTAACGTTTTGCCTGCATCTGTGGCTGGTATCTTCAGAGGTGTATCACAGAGAAAAGTCTGTTTCATACTGTGTGAACACTGTTTCATCACAGTGTGAAACAGACTTTTCTCTGTGATACGCCTCTGAAGATGCCAGCCACAGATGCAGGCGAAATGTTAGGAACAAAATCCACCAGACCACGGCCACACAGCCCGGAAAACCCACCAGAACTAGACTTTTTATCTTTTCAACACCCCAAAACATCCATGCTACACAAAATTACAGCGGCTGGTAAAGCCAATTCATACATCATAATGCATGTACATTTGTTTCAGCATATTTCCCACTCTAAGCATGAAAAGAATGAAGAACTGGTGAATGTTTTGACACAATAGCAGACGGGTGGAAAAAATTAGTTATGCCCATGTCCAAAGTATGTTTATGATTTATTTGTTTGCATCAGGTGGAAGTGGAAGCTCAGCAGAATGAGGCTGGGATATATCAAAATGAGTGGACTTCTTTTCTACTTTGGGCAGATTTTAAACATTATAACATAACTAGCTGGCCCGACCACACTTTGCTATGGCTTTGGGGGGGGGGGGTTGGGACAGAGGAGGAAGGGGAGAGCCATACCAGTTTTTCCAATGGCTTGGCTGGGGATGCTCCTCCCTGGTCTCCCGGGGTCCGGCAGCAAGGGGTTTCTCGGCATGAATGTGCACTCTGCAGCAAAGGCAGGCAAGCCACACACCCCCGGAATGGCGGGCCCTCATTGGCCCAGTGGAGGTCTGGGGAAATGGGCTGTTTAGGGGGCTCAGGTGTGACCTGGGACCCCGGCGAAGGGCGCATTACCTGCTCGCCATGGGAAGGGACGTCATGTGATAATTTGGGGGCGATCCGTCCAGCCGTTTCCACGTTAGACCGTCACCAACAAACGGATGGTTAGCTTTTTATATATATAGATATGAGATTTCAGATTTGATGATACCATTAAACAAAGCTGCAAAGCACTTTTCCATACTCTCACACACTGTGTCAAGTGCTAACAAACAACGTGATGACATCGAAAATGTTTCCCAAAGACCTTTGTATTTATGTGCATCTTTCCCATTTTCAGTTGTTTTTAACTGAAGTATGAGCCCAGTTGATTGAAGTGAACTATAATTTTTGTATGCATCTTTGTTTCACACATGATGTTCAGAATTCTGGAGAGTTCGTTCCAGGTATTTAAAAGATGTCAAGTTTCTCATTGCTCCTGTCAGTGGACCTGCTATGTGAAATTATCCTTTGCAATCACTACTGGGTTGAATCCATAAACAATTTAAGCTTTCACAAAAAGTCAACCATATACTCAAGAACTCACTGACCAATTCCAACAAATAGATAAAATGTGTACATGTATAGATCATAGCTGATAAATTGACCACATGACTCAGCAGCATCAATTTTTCCTCGCTTGTTTTTAGCATACCTCCAGTAGGTATTATTTTAATATTTCATTTGACAGAATGAAATGCACACTCGGGGAGCTTGCAAAGATTTAATTAAACACATAGATGGCCAAGGAGCAGTATATATTGAAACTTTTATTAAAAACACAGATAAGGAACGACGCTAATCAACTCAAGAGTTCTTGCCCCTGCTTTCCTTAATGGATGATATTAGTCATTAGATCATTAGAACTAGTACGGCGCAAGCACTTGCTTGCCATTTTTAATGCAACTTTCTTATGAGTCACCTTCCTTTTTAGACATCATAAATTCGTTCCTCCTCCCCACCCCTTTTTTTGATTTGTTGTATGTCTTTCAAGGAAAGGCCATGTTAACTCAATGAGGAATGCAGAACTGAAATGAAGGAGCTGGGCAGTGAATTAGCTTTGTCAGTTGATATCATGTTTTGATTTATATTCTTTCTAGGATTTTTTTTGAAGTGCAAAAGAAGTCTTGGCTTTCAGAACTAGCATTTCATCTTGTATCTCCCCCCTCAGCCCCCCTCAAGGTTGACATTAGCTACTTAAGTGAGATCTGATTTATGCATGCAAGCAGAACCTTTCTTCCAACAACTCACTTGGTTTCCAAGTAAGAATCCTAAAAAGGAAGCAAAGCGCTTAAGGAACACTTGTTCTAAATATCAAAAATAAGGCATGCTTCAAGGCCAGGGTGTATTTGATTTAAATTAAATCAATTTGATTTGATTTAAATTAAATTGATTTAAATCATGGTTTAAATCACTAGTCAGCCTAGATTTATAACATGGTTTTCTACATAGAGACTCATTCCTGCTGGTATAATTTTATATTTGCAATCAGATGAAGGTTTAATTTTTAGAATAACTTTTCGTATTAGTTTCACAGCTGCAGTTAGGCCTTTGGAACTCTGGTGAAGCATGGCGGCTCCAACCCCAAGCCTCCAGGAGTTTCCCAACCTGGATACAGCAATCCTACTTTCCTATTCCAGCCAGTGGCTGAGGGAAGGGGCTGGCAACCATATTTGTTGGTCCTAGCTTTCTTACATCCACAGACTTCTTTCCTGAGTTCACTTTTTAAAATTATTTGGCAATGGCAGTGATTAGAATCCTGGTATACCATAGCTGTAATGTATAACTCAAACATTTTTTCCCTGCTTCAGATTCCTTCATGTTCTAGTAGAAGGTCAGAATTTTTTAAAAAACAATTGGGGGGTGGTAATGCACAACTTTAAATTAATTTTTTGCAGCTTTCATGAGAAATCTGTGCAGTCAGGAATCAGTAATCAAATAGATAAAGAAGATAAGCAGGAAAAAGGTTTTTTTTTTAATTTTGCAACTATTTTGCAACATAAGACTCCCATTCCCCTGTTGGATCTCCTGCAGAAGTGACAAAGAGTAGCTCTAAGATTCCTACAGCTACCTTCTGGCTTTTTACCACAAATGTGGTCAAATTACTAAAAGTGAAATGGCACCACAACCATTATTGCACTTCCCCATATCCCTGCCCATAACAAATCTACCTTCTGCCAGACATACCTGTCAACTGTAAATACACATGGTTTATTTGTTCTTGAAAAAGTTTTGGCTTCTAAAAATTGTCTTTTATACCTTTTGTGTTGTAAGTTACTACATTAAATCATTTGTTGATCGAGGAGGCTTCTACTGGCCTAGAACCCAATGTAGAAGGATGACAGCAGTAAGACTATTTGCACATGTTTGGTTTCTTTGGGTCAAATATACATTACCTTTGGGTTAGATTCTTAATTGTGCATATATTTCCCACTCTGAAGAACTCACTGAGCTGCGGATCAGAGAAGCTCCACAGTTTCCAGCAGTGGGCAAAGTGTGATTTTTCCCCCCTCTGCCTGTGCAGGCAAAGTGAAGCAGAACAGTATACACTTTGCTTTGTTCAGCTTTTCCACTCCTCCCTGCCTTCCCCCGCCCATGCAGGAGCAGTCCCTCCAGCATTTCTGGGGATCAATAGGGCTCTGTGAGTGTGTGGGTGTGGGTGTACACACACAAACACACACACTTTCAATCTATCCCAGGAATGATAAATTGTGGAAATGACCTTTAAAAAAATTCAGAAACAAGTGAAAGCAGAAGTGGGAAAATGAAGGGGCAGGCAAAATGGCAGCTATGTTTGGGGGAAATAGTGGGGAACCTCTTCACATATAAGTGAGGAAATGTGGGGAGACCCCACTAGGAAGTACACAGCTACATGGAAAATTGTACATGCATAAAGAGCCTAAAAGGGGCAATAAAACGTAAGGATGACAGGAGTAAGCTTGACAATACAGAGACATTTGGGGGGTGAGGGAGGGGTAAAAATTTGCCTGACAGTCTTGAGAAGTTTTAAGGAGTAGGGTGTGGGAGGGTTGTTCAATATGGTGACATCATTTCCAGGTAAAGACTGTTAAGTAAAACTCTAGGAATATGCCAAAGGGATCAAGGGAGTTTCTAGAGCAGGGGTAGGGAACCTGCGGCTCTCCAGATGTTCAGGAACTACAATTCCCATCAGCCTCTGTCACCATGGCCAATTGGCCATGCTGGTAGGGGCTGATGGGAATTGTAGTTCCTGAACATCTGGAGAGCCGCAGGTTCCCTACCCCTGTTCTAGAGCATTGTTCTGCATTATTTTGCTTCTTGGTGACTTGATAATACACTTTTAGGGGATATAGTATTGTTTTAAAAGCTTAATATTAGTTTGAAGTCCAGATAGTAAAACTTCATTTTTTAACTACAGCGTTGGTGTTTTACCACACTAAAATATGCCTAGGCACCTTAGGGTATAGTTCGCTGTTCCATTTTTCATATATTTGCAATTATTGCTTAAATAATACTTGTTCTAATACTTTACATTTCATAAATATCCCAAGTAATACAATTTTATAGATGAACTAAAAAATACATAATGCATGTGGTTAATGTGTGATCTGTCCTTGGGAGGTGGCCGCCAGCTGCTTCTGGCTTTCTGCCTGGGATGGGGATTTTTGCTTGTAGGTTATCTCCACTTGCCTGTGTGAAACTATGCTTTGTTTATTCTGTATTGCTTTGAGTATTTGCTTTGTTTATTCTGTATTGGCGGGAACGTGAAATGCCACTGCATAAAATCTACTGTCAGAGGTCTGATGCTCTCAGACCTCGCATTGCCTGTATCTGACTATGACTGCCAGCACAATAAAGAACTGAGAACGGTTACTTTGGCCTGGACTTTGCTAGTTCGTTACAGTTATGTTCTTATGATAAGAAAGTAAGCTCAGATGAGAAAATACATATTTCATTAATTTCCACTTCAAATTTTCCAGATCAGAAATCCAACATCTATAGGTTGGTTCTAGGTTATGCTGTATCTCTTTGCTAGACTGTTAAAAGAATACTCTCTCATAAGGTGGGGGGGGGAGTCTTTAGATAATGTAATATTTCTGATTTAAGACTGAATAGTTCATTATAACTCAGACTTCTGGACTGTTGCTCAATTGGGTTTAGTTTGACTGCCACTTAATTTTCTCCAAGAATGATTTCCCTGTTCATCATCTTCTCATTTTGAAAACAAATTAAATCTACTTCAAGTGATTAAATCCAACCCTCATTGATGTACATATGGACATAGAGACTCACTAAACGTTCTTCTCTTGCATTGCTTCTCCATGCATTCAACATTTGCTTGAAATATCCTCCTTTCCAATTAGAACCAAATAAGCAGACAGGGTGGGGTTGTCCCATGTTTCTGAGTGTTCATGCTATAGAGGGGGAAAAACACTAGATGGTATATTTTTGTCTTTTGGAAATAGAATTCCTATCAGCTTGCTGAATGAAAACTTCAAAAAATATAAAAGGGGTGAGAAGTGAGTCAGACAACAAAAATTATTTGAGGCTTAGCAGCAAGACAAAAAGGTGAGTGAGAACAAAATCATGAGAAAAAGAGAGAAATTACAACCTGGGAGGGACTACTTACATGGAAAAATACAGGCTTTTTTCCCATTTAGGGGGGAGGAGGAGGAGGAGAGTTGGATTTATATCCCCCCTTTCTCTCCTGTAGGAAACTCAAAAGGGCTTACAAACTCCTTCCCCTCCCCCCCTCACAGCAAATATCTTGTGAGGTAGGTGGGGCTGAGAGAGCTCTGAAGAACTGTGACTAGCCCAAGGTCACCCAGCTGGTGTGTGTTGGAGTGCACAGGCTAATCTGAATTCCCCAGATAAGCCTCCATGGGAAACCAAACCCAA
This sequence comes from Sphaerodactylus townsendi, assembly GCF_021028975.2. Classification (NCBI taxonomy): domain Eukaryota; kingdom Metazoa; phylum Chordata; class Lepidosauria; order Squamata; family Sphaerodactylidae; genus Sphaerodactylus; species Sphaerodactylus townsendi. The sequence goes on from NC_059425.1 coordinate 66,721,492, forward strand.
TTCCTCCAGATTAGAGTACACCTGCTCTTAACCACTGTGCCACTGCTGCTCCCATGTATACTTATAAACAATAATATGCATTAACAGTGAAGAGGTATAAAATGAAGCAGAGGAGTAAGGAACAATTCAGAAGGCAAAAATGATTGAAGAGAGTTTGCCCAGGGACTTACCAATGATGGGGGTGGGGGGGGAGAGATGGCCCTACTCCTGCCTTACTCAACCCCCAGCCTTATTCCACAAAAGAAAGAAGAGTTTGGATTATACCCCTATTTTCTCCAGTAAGGAGACTAAAAGGGGCTTACAAACACAATTCTCTTCCTCTCCCCATAACAGTCACTTCAGAGAGAACTGGTCTAGCCCAAGGTCACCCAGCTGGCTTCATGTGTAGGAGGAGAAAACAAAGCCAGTTCACCAGATAAGAATCTGCCTCTCATGTGGAGGAGTGGGGAATCAAACCCAGTTATCCAGATCAGATTCCACCAGCAACAAAGCCTTGAGTGTAGGGTCACATTATTAAAAGTGCTGAAGTGAAATCCAAACTCCCGACTATGGGTACAGTGTTCAGTTGCACTCCATCAAGAGTTGGCAATTGGCATCCTCCACCTGAACCTCCCTGGCCCAGCCACAGGACCTCTGTTGTAACTGGATTTCACTTCAGCACTTTTAATCACGTGACCCTTCACTCAAGGCTTTGTTGCTGGTGGAACATACCAGTTTGTGGACTGGAAGATTCATGAAGACTGTATCCTAAGTATCCTAAGTATTAGTGAACCTTTTGCTGCCATCTCCCCCATTTATTAATGTAATTTGTCATCACCAACTGGAGCCATAGTTACTGTTTTCCAAGAGCAGTTATTGCCGACTTGTGAATAGGGCTTTAGGAAAAGGTGTGGGAGCAGTACCAAAGTTCTCAGTGCAGATATTTTCCCCTGAACTTGCTCATCTGCAGCAAATATGCTCTGTACACGACCACAACAGTTTTCTTGCTTTGTTCCCCTTTCTTGCAGCCGCAGAGCTGTCTTTCTACCCAATTCTTTGCAGACACAGCAGAAAAGCAGTAGTGATTTTAGTGTTTTCCTCTCTTGGTGTTGCTGGGATACAATTTGCTGTAATGCAGAATGATTTTCCCAAGCTGATTTAAATGCTTGCGGAACAACTGCTGAAAAAGTCAGGAGTAAGGTGTGTGTACAGAATAGCCCTGTGTCTGACCAGGTAGTAAACTGCTCAAACTCTATATTTTATGGGAAGGACATTTAAACTTTTCTGTTGTTTTGTTTAAAATGTTAATGTTTTGAGGTCTGCTTAGTTCTTACATTTTTAACTTCTGTATGATCTTTGTAATTTTTTCTTTTAGAGTCTGTTATTTCTTACTCTAAGGTTGAAATGACCTTGAGCTGTTAACAATAAATAAACCTGAAAATGCATGTCCTGCCAGAATGTAAGGGTTCTAGTACCCTTTCATCATTTAGGCAGTGGCTTCACTCTGTGAGCCTTTGCTGCTGTCAAAATTGCAAGTTGGCATGGAGTTCCTAGAAGATACACACTCTGGCACATTCTGGAGTAGCAGAAGCTAGAAACTGAAAGTCAGCTCTGAAGATGAACTCGCATTCCAGTGCAGGCTAAGCAATGTTGTAACAGGGGCAGAGGTTGGTATAGCTGCATAAACACTATCATTACCCATGTGTCATCCTCCCCTCTTTCATCTTTCTGTATGGTGCAACTACACTGAAAAAGGTGTTATTGATGAGAACTGAACAAATAAATCAGCCCCCTAATTTAATTTATACCTTAAATAAATGGGTCATCTCATTTACTTAGTAAACAGAATTTGGAAAGATAATGAAGTTTTGACTGGAAGCAGCCTGTTGCCCTAGAGGCACGTTTCCGATTAGCTTGTTAATCTCAGTTTTGCTTCATCAACGTTCAGCATTTATTTAGCTGTTTATATTTGTGGATGCAATATAAAGCCAAAATAAACAGATTCATTGGGTTCTGCACTCCATATTAAACAGACTTTCAGTGTTTGTGATTAGGGGGTTGCTCATTTTTTAAACTTTTGTATTAATCTGCTGGACACTGTACCAAACAAAATGCAAAGTAAATGTTGTAAGTAAATGTATGACATATACATTTTTAAAAACCTCCACTCTGAAGAAAACTGGATGGAAGTGTCAAATCCAGGATAGCTTTTAGTAGTAGTGTTTGTCTTCATATGAAACATGAATGCAGGTGTTAGCTAAACATTGGGATGGATCCAGCATGAATAAGGGATTATGCCTGTGGAGTGCAGCTTCAATGGCACCCCTCTCCTATGGCAGCCCCCAAAATTGTGCTCCTGGGGGCCAGAGGACCCCCAAGATGAGAATTTCAGGGGTCATTTTGGGTGGAAAAGATACAATCTGCAGGAGGAAGTTCCTGCCCCCACAGAAATGTGGCATTGGATCTACCTCAATTTAATTCGGAATAGCCTCATACATGAGGCCTGTCAAAATGCAGACTTGAAGCTGATGGGAGCTTTTGATGACTCCTCAAATCCAAAAGGTTCAGGGAATAGCATAAAGCCACCATTCTGGCAAGAAATGTTGAATTTAAGACAGTATGTCTTCCTCATACATGTACCACTTAGCCTATCTAAATCATATAGACATTAACCATTTACTCATCTGACTTTTCTTCACTTCCCTTCAGCAGTCTACTCAGAAAGGTAGACTGCTGAAGGGAAGTGAAGAAAAGTCAGATGAACAAGGAAATGTTAGTTCTATATGACAGATTGGAACCTAGGAGGTGCATGGTATGGGAGGGGGAATACATATTGTCTTGGGAGTTCAACATTTCTTGCCAGAAGCTTCTATTAATGTCCCAGGATGTTATCTAAAAGTTCAGCAATACAGAAGCCTCACTGAAGCTAAGCAAATGTAGGTCTGGGCTGAATCTCCACCGTCAATAAAACATGTGGTAATCATGGCAAAAACCGCAGTTTGAGCAAGGGCTCCTCACCGCTTAGATGCCAAACACATCTTCATCATGGTTCTGTTGCTCGTTCCATCCCTCATCACAGGTTTTTCCAGTACCTGCATTTATGTGAACCTTTTGAAAAAACACATGCCGAAGCTGGATCCAAGGGGAGAAACAGGAGTCGAATGTGTGTATGTTTTCGCGCCATTGGGAGTAACGAGACGTCTTTCCAGCCAATCAGAGTACAGCGGGCTGGAAAGGTGTCGCGTCACTCCCTTTTTTTCGCTGTGCAGTTGGCGTGGCAACATTGCCACAATGTCATGTTACTATGGGACAACAATGTCATGCTACTATGGGACGACATTTATTAAATATTCTTCACATATAGCAACGTTGGGATGTTAAAGCGAAAAAAATATGAATTTTTGATCAGGGGCAGAGTAATGTTTCCGGTCCAATCCAATAGCCAATCAAATTGGCCGCCATCACCACATAGTGATGTAGTAACGTCCTCAAGCTGCTGTGCGCGAAAAAAAATAAAAAAGCTCCTGCCTCAACACAATCCAGTCAATCAGGACAAGGAAAAACATGCCTGTCGAGCAGATCACGTATTCGAGGAGAGTGTCACACTGCTTGAATCTCAGATAGACATCTGAGGTCTTCAGTGGAGTGGGGAGGGAGAAACTGCAATGAAAAGGTACTGTTTCTTTTGAAACCTGATTTCTTTTGAAACCAAAATATTTCTTTTGAAATACTTAATTTCTCGGTGGGGATTTGGCCCTGGTTAGTGCCTGAATGGAAGCCCTTCTGGGAACCTTGGGTATCTCACCAGCTTGTAAGAATAATGGCATATAAAGCTCATCAAATCTGAGGGCTAAATGTTTGCTGTCAATTCCATAATTGACTCTTTCAATGTTTTCTTTAAGAAGAAAACACAGAAGAAGAAAACACAGAATTTGTGGGCGTGGGGGAGGAGGAGATTTGGATCAAGGTCATGACAAGGGGGGATATTTTTTCTGATAGAAATCCCTATAGAGCTGCTATTAACTGTGATAGGGAAAGAAGACAATACAACAAATAGTAGCTGGGGTGTGCAGGAAGTTCTACCATGAGAATGGCATATAAGGAACACTTTAATTTCCCTTTTTCAGTGCTTCAGTACTGATTTATATCCCACCCCCCTTCATTGTTAAAGAAAACATCAGAACATTTAGTCATGGGTTGTAAGTAAAATTTGTGGAAAACACAGTTCCTTTCGGGATTTCTTTCCTAGTTCTAAAAGCCACCCATCAATAATGTAGCTGTTATAACACAGACAGCAAGTAAGCTCCAGCATTAACAACCAGCAGCATGACTTCCAAGATGGCTTTTATATATAGCTCATGCAAAACAACCTTTGAAATAATTCCACGGAGGTAGCCATGTTTGTCTATAGTGGCAAAAATATATCTGAAGAACACTGTGAATGGCAGGGACATTGACAATGAAATTCAGGAAGTAGATGATGTGAAGTAATTATGTAAAAATTGAAGGAAATTAAGAAAAGTACAAACACCATTCAAAATAGCAGTAATTGGTGATAATACAATTTCTTTAATTTTGCTAAGCAGACTAACAGCTATAAGTGTCAGATTTCTTGATGACTTCTTTGCCAGCATGATCATGCTGGACCCTCCCTTTAGAGTTCTTTCATTGGAGAATGGAGACTTTTAGACCCCTGAAGTAGTCATAGAGGTGATATTCCAGGGATTTCTCATAACTCTTTCATGCTTAATCATCTCTCTCTCCCTCTCTCTCTGTGACTTTTTCTGCACATCTCATTCATTATGAATGAATCCATTTCCCTCTCTCCCCCTTCGCACATAAGAACCTCACCCGTTCAGGATGCGGCAGAAAATGTTGCGGCTTCTTTGCATAGGGATGCTTTTTTCCCCTTCCCAGAATGCATGTGTAGCTACAGGAGCCTCTAGGGGACCTCCATGGCTACACAGTGCCCAGGCAAGAAAAGAAAAAAGTATCTTCCCTCCACCCCCGTGCTTGGGACTTTAGAATGGTTGGCTGCCAAAGATTCTTCTCCCCACCCGCAACTGAGAATCTTCCCCCATCTGAACATGGCGGCCACCACTTGAGTGAATTCTGTAGAGAATCTACTCAAATGGTGGATGGAAGAGGGGAAATTGGATGCTTCCTGCTGCTGTAGCTCACACAGGCAAGCAGGAAGCGTTTGAAGCCCAGGTTATGGGGAAAAGATTGTTTATTTAGTGATCTTCATTTAATGCAGGTTGGGCTCTTTAAAGCTGATATGATCTGTTTTAGTGGAATGTTCTGTGTGAACCTCTCCCCCCCCCCCAAAATGGTTTTTTTTTTGCCTCCTTAACTCATTGTAGATTGGTTGTATAGTGTGTGTGTGCGCGCGCCTGTGTGTGCCTGTGTGTGCCTGTGTGCGTGTGTGTGTGTGAATGCAGGAGCTCTGGCACACTGCTAGCATCAAATTAATATTTAATAGTGGTAATAAATATAATGGGATTGACAAGTGTTCTGCTTCTTTGCTTGTAATAGTAGCATGACATGAAGAAATGTAGTCACTGCAACTGTTCCTGGCATGAAAATAAAATGATGGGGCCAACTGATCCTGCATTATTTTGGCATTTCAGGTTGCTGCTAAAGGCACAAGAGCAGGAAATGTAGTCAGCAAAAGTAAATAATAGTAGCAGTCTGAGAATTGTCAGTACCTCAATACAGTGCCAGTATCTCTGTGGTTCTTTCCTTTCTTTAACTTAATTTAGAAATCAGAAAGTCTTTTGCACCTACGTGAGACACCATATGCTAGTCCTTTGTCTTCTAATTCCCAATTAACGTTGCCTGGTGCTCATCTTGGCTTTCTCCCCCTCCCCATAGTGACTGCCATAATAGAATTATAATTCTGCTTATAATCAAAGTTCCAGAAGGGCTTATTGGATTTGTGGAGACTTCTGTGGAACCACCTCCCAGCCTTTGGAGTACACACTTATAATTTCAGGGATTGACTTCATTCCTGTACTTTCACTATATTAGGCAGATTCTAAGGCAGGCCTGAAAGCTGGAACTGCATGATCTTGCTGGTGAGCTTTTTACTGTAAGCAGAAGCATCTGTGCTTTGTTAGCTACATTGCAATTTTACAGAAAGCTGTTTTTTCCCCAGAGTCTTGAATAATCAGCTTGTTATCTAGGTAGCACAAAATAATTGCCTGTCAACACAAGCACTGCAGACACAATGAGATAATGGGAGCTAGCTGGTAAGACAAAAGCCATGTCTTAATAAACACACACACAGAATTTTGGAGGGAGTGCAGTATTAAACAGACTATATCTATGGGACACACTAATATATAGTCTGGTCTGATTTCTAGAAAATGGTATCCATTTGATCTACAGACAGTAAATGTGATCAGCCAACTGACAATAAGATGACAGTGGTGTAACCCTTAGAAAACTTCCTGATGTGTTACTCTGTGGGTGATGGCATGAGAAGCAATGGAATTCTTTCAATTGGAAGAGGAAGAACCCAGTCAAAAGAAATCCAAGATACATAAGTAGCTTCCTCCCCCAGTAATAAATATCCTTTAAGTGTACCAAAAACTAACAAATGAGTCTGAATTAACAGATTTATTTCTTTTAGCATCTGCTAGGGGGAATAAGAAAGAAATCAAATAAGAGGGAAAATTGTAGGTAATAAAAACCATGCATATCACAGGTGGCTGTGTCTTATGGGAAAGATCCAATCAAATATTAGCTTAGACCAAAATGGTTGTGGTGGGTTTTCCGGGCTGTGTGGCCATGATCTGGTAGATCTTGTTCCTAACATTTCGCCTGCACCTGTGGCTGGCATCTTCAGAGGTGTATCACAGAGAGCAGTCTGTTACACACTGTATCTAGTGAGAAGGGAATGTTTAGTAGGGTATATATGTAAGGTTGTGGTTTGATGTGTGTTTCTGTTCAGCCAGCTTGGCCTTGGAACATTCCACGGTCTGGGCTGTATGCCCAGGGTGGCTGCTGGAGTTAACCTTGCTGTCTGCGCTTATCATATATGTTTGAAGCTTGTCTTTTTCTATTGTGGGAATTGTATTGGGGAGTTCGGGGAGGAGTCGTTTTGCCCGTAAAAGAGGCCGCCTAATCCGGGGATGGTCAGAATCTGCATTCCGCGTATGTGACTCCTGAAGTTTATGAAATAGAGAACTATTCCAAGTTGCTTAATTTCGGGTCCTTCGAGGTTCTTTACAATATATTGTCCATGTCCCAGGGTGGGGAACCAATCAGTAGGTGTTTGGGTGGAACTTTCTATGCAAAGGTGTGATTGAGTGCATTGTATTGTGGGTGGGGTTATCAGTCCATTTACATTTGTAGATACATTTCCATTCCCTGCAGCAGCTGCTGCAGTATTGGTGAATGCAAATCCTGTGTCTGGGTGGACTCCATTGTCCATGAACTTAGCATGCCCTTGGCCTTTGATTCTGGTGTTTTTAAGTACTGGTAGCCAAGCTTTGTTCATTCTCAGAGTGTCTTCTTTCTTGTTGAAGTTGTCTTGGTGTTTGTGAATTTCAATGGCCTCCCTGTGCAGTCTGACATAGTAACCTTCCAAATTGTGCAGAATTTCAGTGTTTTCAAATAAAATGTTATGTCCAGTTTTGTTTAGGACATGTTCTGCTACTGCAGATTTTTCAGAATTGTTAAACCGACAGTGTCTTTTGTGCTCCTTAATATGAGTCTGAATGCTGCGTTTTGTGGTTCCTAAGTAGACCTTTCCACAGCTGCAGGGTGCGCGACAGACTCCTGCAGAAGTGAGTGGGTCTCTCTTGTCCTTTGCTGAGCATAGCGTCTGCTGTATTTTCCTGGTAGGTTTGAAGATGGTTTGTAGGTTGTGTTTTTTCATCAGTTTCCCTATTTGATCTTTGGTGGGCTGTTTCTCCTCAGTCCTATGGGTTTCTCTTGGTCTTAAAGCTCTTCTGATTTCTGTTGTGGAGTAACCATTTGCCTGCATAGCCCAGACAAGATGATTGATTTCATCAGATTGTAAAAGTGTCATCTGGAGCCATGGCGAGGAGGAACTGCTGAATTTTCTGGACCACCTTAACAGCACCCACCCAAACATCCAATTTACCATGGAAGCTGAAAAAGAAGGAAAACTGCCTTTCTTAGATGTCTTGGTCTTTCGCAGACCCAACCATCAACTGGGCCACACAGTATACAGAAAACCAACTCACACAGACCAGTATCTACATAAAAACTCCAACCACCCTCCACAACAGAAAAGCGGGATAATAAAAACTCTGACAGATTGTGCAAAATGAATTTGTGAACCTCACCTCCTCCTTGATGAAATCAATCATCTAGACTGGACTCTGCAGGCTAATGGCTACTCCACAATAGAAATGAGAAGAGCATTAAGACCAAGAGAAACAGCACACCACAGGAAAAATATTTCTAGGAGGCAGTATCTGGTAACATCTATGCCCTGATTTTTGGCCCTCCAGGGCAAAGTGGTTTGGCATCAGTGAGAAACAGTACATTGAACTAAATTGGTCACTGGTCTGCTCCTGCAAATGGCAATCAACAAACTATTTTATGTTGCTGTTCTAACATACAGTAACTGTTAAGTGGAGGTGTCACATCTATTCTACCCTAGGGTTGCCAGGTTCCCCCTGGCCACTGGCAGGGAGAAGGGATTCCCAGCTTCTGGAGATTTGGGGGTGGAGCCTGGGGAGAACAAGGACCTCTGTGTGGTACAATACTATGGAATCCACTCTCTAAAGCATCCATTTTCTCCAAGATAAATGATATCTGTAGGCTGAAGATGAGCAGTAATTCTGGGGGAATCCCTGGGCCCCACCTGGAGGCTGGCATTCCTATGCTGCCTCCATGACAATTTCTGTCTTGTACTTTTTTAAATGATGCCCACCAAGGCTCTGAGTACCTGGGAAGTGATTGTCCATTGAAATGCCCTTTCCTGTCTATTGCTACAATTCTCTTTGCATGCTTATGAGGATAGAAGCAAATATATTGAAGGACTTTTCTAAGTACTGCTATGATTTGCAGTCTGGGGAATCCCTGTGTTGTATGCAGTGGCTAGAGCTGATCCCTTTTCATCACATTCTTGGCTTTCAGGATAGGTTTGATTTCTGCCTCTGCCAATTTTTCACTGAGGATTACTGGGATTACAGCCAGAATACTACTTCCTTCATGACATCCATAAATCTCTTGGCTTTTTTAATCCATATTTTCAATCCAAATACAATAGTGATCCTAACAAACCTATTTACATTGGAGGCTTTGCGTATTCAGCTAATGTTCAGAGTGCCTCCATCTGCTTTCGCCTCTTTCTGCTTGCTTGTTCTCTTATGAAAATGCCACAAGTCATGACTGCCTAACTACTTCAGCTACTGCTTCCTACTGTTTTGGTGCTGATTCCTGATATTAAGAGGGAAGCTTTATCCACCTGTTCTCAACTAACCTGGCTATAAGAAGAATGTAAATTTTATACATAAAAAGGCTTCCAGCTTTACTTAACTTATTTGATCAAACCCCATGTCAGGTTACTGGTTGTTGTCTTGGAAGCCAGAACTTTGAGGCACAAAGAGTTATCGCAGCTTCTGAACAAAGACACCCCATACTAAAGCCCAGTACTTAATAAAAGTTGCCTGTAACTTTTAGAGCTTTTTTGGAAACCCCAAAAGTTAAATGTTTGCCCTTTCTAATAATAATGAAAGCCACTACTAGAGTCTGAACAAGGACAGGATGTGTTCAACATATTTATTTATTTAATTAGATTCCCCCGCCCCCCCCAAACAAAATCCAAAAAACAAAAATAAAAATATATAAGAGAATGAAATAAATAAAGGCAATTAAAAAAGTGTAGGGGTTGGGATAGGGAGGCCAGTAATGATGTAATTGTTGCTGCCTCAACCATAGGCCTGGCCAAACATCTCTGTCTTACAGGCCCTGTGGAACTGAACCAGATCCTGCAGGGCCTAAAACTCAGTTGACAGAGAGCAGGCCAAGACCAGAGTTGAAAAAGCTTTGGCTTTGATTGTGGGCAGCTGGCTACTTCTAGGGCCAGCGGCCGCTAGCAGATTGTTTCCAGTACAGAGTAACACCCTCTGCAGGTTGTTTTTGCAGAGGTAGTTCCACAGATATGATGGGCCAAGATCGTATAAGGCTTTAATGGTTAACACCAAAACCTTGAACCTGATCCAGTGTTCAAGTGGGAACCAGCGCAGCTGGCAAAGTACAGGCTGAATGTGAGATCTTAATGGCATTCCTGTAAAGATCCTTGCTGTTGCATTCTGGACTGGCAGAAGTTTCCAGAACAGCCTCAGGCAGCCTATCATAGAGGGAGTTATAGTAGTCTAGTCTGAAGTTGACCATAGCATGGATCACAGTGGCTAAGTTGGGATAAGATAGATAGGGCACCAACCAGAGGCGTAGCTGGGCAAAGCTATGGCCGGAGTGGTCTCCACCTTTTCCACCCCCCATGGGCCCCCACGCCACACACCCCTGCAGGTATGATGGTGCGTGGGGGTGGCCTCAGAGGGGGGTTTCCCTGCTTGGGGCTGCCGGCTGCTGCGGCGTGAGAGCTGGCAGCACCAAGCAGGCTGCCGCTGCCATCCCAACTCTGCCTGATGGAGCAGGCAGCTGCTCCATGGGGCAGGCGGGTTCCTTGCTCGGTGCTGCCAGCTCCCATGACACGAGAGCCAGTGGAACCAAGCAGGGTGCCACCACCATCCCCCCTCTGCCTGATGGAGCAGGAGCCACCTGGGGCAGAGGGGATTTTCCCTGCTCAGCACACCCGGTTCCCACAGTGCGAGAGCCGGTGGCACCGAGCAGGCCACAGTCGCCATCCCCTCCTCCAGACACCTTTGGCTCCCTCAGCCAGTCCTTGCCTGAGGGACCGGCTGCAAGTCTCTCAGGCAGAGGCAGTCCTGCCTCTCAGGAATGGGCCGGCTGAGGGGAGCCAGATGCAGCAGCCAGGTGGCTGCCACCTGAACTACAACCAGGTGTGGGGGGCATTTTTGCACCCCCCACGTAACCTGGCAGTGACGTGCCCGTGGTGGATGTCCCCGGGTGTCCCCATTGGTGCCATGCCACTGGCACCAACAGTTCAGCTTGGCAAAGATGAAGAAAGCCATTCTGGCTGTATTTGTGACCTGGACTTCCATAGAAAAAAGAGGAATCTAGAGTCACACAGGCTCTTGAGTGTAGATATATATGTTAATTCCAACTTATCCAAATTTGCCAGCAAAATTCGACCTCTCCAGCCCAGACCTCTCACAGGACCTCTCACTTCAATGGATTAAGTTTCAATCTGTTCTGTTTCCAGCATCTCACCATAGTCTCCAGACACCTGGCCAATATATTTGGGATGGTGTCCAGCCAACCGTCCATCACCAATACATCTTCATATTGATGTTAACCCAGTTCAAAACAGCAAATTAACTGAGTAAGGGGTTGCATAGAATTGCCCCTGAGGAACTCCACTCACTAAAGAGTGTTCTTGTGACATCCTCTCCCCCAGTTGTGCTACCCTCTGTCCCTGATCATGGAGAAATGAGACCAGCCACTGCAAGGCTGTCCCACACAAACCTAAATCACTTACGTCAAACATGTCAAATACTACTGTAAGATCTATCAATAACAGAAGCGCTGATCTGCCTTGGTCCAAATGTCCTAGATGTCCCTATCCCTCCTATATGTTACCTTTGATATATTGTTTATAGATAAGGAAAGTATGTATGATTTTGAGGTAATTTCTAGATTTTTTAAAAAAGAAAGCCAGCATGGTGGAATGTTGAATTAAAATGTTGAATGGGGATCTGGGAGACCCGGGTTTCTTTCTGCCTAACCTACCTTGCAGAATTGTTATGAGGATGAACTGGCCAAGAGGAGAACAATGTAAGCTGCTTTGAGCCCTCATGGGATATAAAAATGGGGTATAAATAAAGTAAATAAATGAATTAATAAATAGCTCGAACTTTCACTCAATAACCAAGAATCTAGACTGCAAAGTTGAACCGGAACCCTGCTAATTTTATCTGTTTGTGTGATTGACTGAATTTTTTTTAAGGGTGTTAAATAATGTGTTGGATCCTGTGTAAGGAACTTGCAAGTTCCATCCAAGAATCCATCATGTTCCTTGTTGTCTCCTCTCTCCAGCAGTCATTTCTGACCCCAGGAGAATTTATTTCTGGATTGCAGGAGCTGTGTCGAGGAATACCCACACAAGTCAGGAGGCTATGGTAGAATCCCCACTGAGAAATTAAGCCAGATACATCCCAGTTCTAAAAGAAACAGCACCTTTTTCATCACAGTTTCTCCCTCCTCACTGCAGAGTGTGTCTACTGAAGACCTCGATGTCTATCGCGGTTTCCAACAATGTAACACTCCCCACGAACACGTGATCTGCTCGGTGGGTCTGTTCTTCCTCGTCCTGATTGGCTATTGTGTTGTGTTGGGGCACAAACTTTTAAAAACTTTTTTTCACGCAGCTATATCGCTACATAGATGTGCAGGCAGGATTTCCCCGACTTCTGATTGGCTATTGTACTGGAGCGGGAACACTACTCTGCCCCTGATTGAAAATTCATGTTATTCTTCTTCTCGTTTTTACATTTGAACATAGCCATGCATAAACAATTTATCAAAATCATTTTTTGTAGTTTCGTATTTATGTTCCTTCGTAGCCACGCCCAGTGCACAAAAAAAGGCTGTGCATGCTCTGCACACAGCCCGCTGCACGCTGATTGGCTGGAAGGCGAAGGGTGGGAACAATAAGCCGCGTCTGTCTCCTGTTTCTCCCCACCAATCTGACTTCGAAGCGTGATTGGAAAAAAAGGAGCACCAATCAAATCTCTAATAGTCAATCAGAAGCCTTGCTGGCAAAAGCCCTACCTGGCCCCACCCACTTCCTGAAAACACTTGGCTGGCTCCAGAAAGGGTATTTGTTGGTAGGTGCCATGGCACCCATAGGCACCGTGTTGGCTGCAGAGAAGAAATGGCATAATCCAAGAAAGAAAAACTTGTGCAAATTGATGTACAGAGGAGATGATTTCCCGAAAGAGATTTTTGAAAAAAAACATTGGAAACAAGATTTGGGGAAAAAGATTTTTCTTCCAATGCATTTCTATTATGACTCAGTCAGCTGTTCCCAGAAGTCTGAGTACCTCTAGTTTCATTATGAATGCTGAATAGTACTGCTGATAGACCTTTCATTTTCAGTCCAGTGATATAGATTTTGCAAGGATACAAGAAGATAGCACAATGAATACTTTGGGAACACACGTTACTGACAGAGCAGTATCTCAAAGTGAGCAACCTCTGGGGCTCTGTTAATAAAGGAGACTGAGAAGGATCTAAAATGCTGCCTGTTCCCACATTATTCCTGACCACCCCCACCCCCAAAAACCCTGTTAAATGTGAATGCTGACAGATGCAGCATCTTTGAGCTGTTTCCTTGGGCTTGCTGGTAGTTCAGGAGAGATGTGCTGCCATTACAGAACTTTGCAACATTTTCCTTAGAAGAAGAGGTTGGGGCGGAAGACAGAACTACTAACGCTTTGTGAAGCCTTTGCCAATTCAAGACAATAATAGCTTGTGGCAACGCCACTGTAATTGAACCTAAGGGAAGCTACCAATAAGCAATTGAGGTTAATCCCATGAAGCTGAATGTCTCCAGACATAGGAGAATCCAGTGTTTACAATTCATTGCTGCATTACTGTTTGAATCCCTGCTGTTTTCGCTCATTTATTCCTAAGGGAGTTTGTTTTCCTCCATAAAGGGTTGCTGTCAGGTCGATTTAGCCCCAGAAATGAGGCTCTGTAGAAACACTTTTTACTGAACCTGGGGATCAATAGAAAGGTTGCTGTGAGGGTTCTTTCTTTGAAGGACAATTACAACAGGGGTTTGCTCAAATTTATTGTCGCTTTTCTCAAGATTGTGGTAAAGCATCAGAATAAGAAAGCTGAAAAATCAGAGTTTAAGAAACAGAAGGGCAGACTGGAAAAAAAATGAAAGAATAGCAACAACAAAAGGGAAAAGGTTAGAATACATGGCAATGTTAGCTAGGACAATCAATCTAAGCAAGATTGTATGGGGTTTGGAACAGGGAGACCAAAATTTAATGTTTAGGTATTTTGTGAGTTCATACACATGCACAAAAAGAAATACTATAAACCAGTCTTAACCTTTGTGGAGAAATACCCCCCCCCCCCCAGTTCAGTTACTCAGAATTCTCTTGTTCCATGTACAGGAGCACAACTGATGTCTAGAAGCTGGCAAAGGGGAAGAGGCTGGAGAAAGGCTCTTAGGCTAATGACAATGGCTTACAAAGTCACACCCGGTAGCCAGGTCACCCCCAAAAGGGACAGAGGCTGCTATGAGCTAAATGGCTAGAATGTAAACTCTTCCATTTGGGGCAAGAAGATAAAAAAACAGGTGGGACTGACTTTTCAATGTAGATTATAAATTCTTAGAACGTGAGGAAGAACTCTCTCTTCCATTTTCCCAATTTTTGCGCTTCCCTGCTTGCAGAGATATTTGAAGGTGAACATAATAAACATAGCCTACCTATAAAAACCATAGGAATTAAATGCAATTCTAGCCTTGGAAATCACTTCTTTTTTAATATTTAAGATTTTGTTGTTTAGATGGTACTTACATATTCTGTCACCAAGAGTATCATAAGATAGATTTTATGAAAAACAGAGGATTCTCTACCAGAAGGATAGCAGAGGTAATCTGTAAGCAATACCCTATTTCACCTTAACTCTGAGTTAGTGTGGTGTGAGTGTGGTGTGGCAAAACAGTTAGAATGTCAGTTAATTTGATTTCACTTATTAAAATGGAGAAATTGTACAATAAAGTTTCCACTTGATCGAACATTCATTTCTAAACACAGGACTATGTGATGACTTTAGGGTTGCTGGTGAGAAATGGCGGGTGGGGGAGGTATAGTTTCCTACCTCAGGTGGACTGCAATCTTTGTTGGTGCATGGTGAAATCACTTCCGGAACGATCTAGAGGTGCTGTCATCACACCAGGGCTCTAGCACTCATTCAGAGAGTTTCTAGGTGAATGCTAGAGACTTGCCATGATGTGATGTGGGTGTTTTTGAGTAATGCCAGAAGTGATGTCATTGTGTGCTGACAAAGATTACCATCCCATCCATTTTCCCAGCTTGCTTCTGGCTGTTGGCCTCATGAGTCTTAGAAGGCATCAGAAAGAATTTACCGACCATTATCAGGCACTTGGTAAGCCTTTGTACTATCAGTATCATAACAATGGGAGATGGTAAGAACATAAGAACATAAGAACATAAGAACAAGCCAGCTGGTTCAGACCAAAGTCCATCTAGTCCAGCTCTCTGCTACTCGCAGTGGCCCACCAGGTGCCTTTGGGAGCTCACATGTAGGATGTGAAAGCAATGGCCTTCTGCGGCTGTTGCTCCCGATCACCTGGTCTGTTAAGGCATTTGCAATCTCAGATCAAAGAGGATCAAGATTGGTAGGCATAAATCGACTTCTCCTCCATAAATCTGTCCAAGCCCCTTTTAAAGCTATCCAGGTTAGTGGCCATCACCACCTCCTGTGGCAGCATATTCCAAACACCAATCACACGTTGTGTGAAGAAGTGTTTCCTTTTATTAGTCCTAATTCTTCCCCCCCCCCCAGCATTTTCTCAATGAATGCCCCTGGTTCCTAGTGACATTGTCAGGAGAAAAGAGAGAAAAATTTCTCTCTGTCAACATTTTCTACCCCATGCATAATTTTGTAGACTTCAATCATATCCCCCCTTAGCCGCCTCCTCTCCAAACTAAAGAGTCCCAAACGCTGCAGCCTCTCCTCATAGGGAAGGTGCTCCAGTCCCTCAATCATCCTTGTTGCCCTTCTCTGCACTTTTTCTATCTCCTCAATATCCTTTTTGAGATGCGGTGACCAGAACTGGACACAGTACTTCAAGTGCGGTCGCACCACTGCTTTATATAAGGGCATGACAATCTTTGCAGTTTTATTATCAATTCCTTTCCTAATGATCCCCAGCATAGAGTTTGCCTTTTTCACAGCTGCCATGCATTGAGTTGACATTCCCATGGAACTATCAACTAAGACGCCTAAATCCCTTTCCTGGTCTGTGACTGATAGCACTGACCCCTGTAGCGTGTATGTGAAGTTTGGATTTTTTGCCCCTGTGTGCATCACTTTACATTTTGCTACATTGAACTGCATTTGCCATTTCTGAGCCCACTCACCTAATTTATCAAGGTCCGCTAAATTTATCAAGGTATTGCTAAATGAAGGCCCCAAGTCAAATATGAGCAAGTTCACAAACACACCAAAAACCCCATGAGACTATGTAGATAGGAACTATCAGGATTTGCCCTAGCCAAGTCTTAGAGCAAGAGAATCTCTCCATAGTCTATGCCAGGAATCCCAGAAGCTTCCAGATGTTCAGGCCTGAATCTACACTTCCTATCAGCTCTTCACCTACCAGCATGACCAATTGGCCATGCTGACAGAGGCTGATGGGAATTGTAGTTCCTGAACATCTGGAGAGCCGCAGGTTCCCTACCCCTGGTCTATGCCATATCTGAGGCCCTGACTGCATCAGGATTACTTCAGAGAAGAGAACCAGTGGAGCTGGAGAACCATGAGATCCCTGATAGCATGCGTTCACCTCTGAAACCCCCACAGTCCCTATGACCAGCTTATGCTCCAGCCTGGATACCTCCATTACCAAGTCATTTCCTACTCTCCAGATCTTTGACTGCCTCCTTGAGTTTCCTCCCCCAGTCCTTGAATCGTGTAGATATATCCTGCACTAACTGGTTCTAAGCTACTAGTCCTTAACACTATGTCCCCAGTGAGAACCACAGTGACTCACAGTGTTTAGATAACTCTCACTGATTAGGAATATGTGGTTGCCAATTTCCATACTGGGCCAACTGGTACAGAGAAATATGATTTAGAATAGAAGAAGAAAACTCCCTGCTTTCCTTAGGAGGGTCACTGTATATTGTGAGAACCATGACTGCAGAACTGCAGAGCAATTTCTACATCCTGTAATATTTCAGTTTTCAAAACCACTTTCTCACATGATGTTTGACACGCTGATTTTTTAACAACCCTGTTACTATGGAAAACATACCCTGGAATATGGTTATCAATAGTTTTTTCTCTGAGTATAAATCAGTGAGAAGACCACATTCTCATACCATTCATTTTCATCCCTAGAGAAGTTGGCCAGACCACCAGTTCTGAAATAGTTCATCCACTTCTCTAACTGCTTCCAACACTGTCAGAATCATCCTTTCTATAACACACTCTGTTGAAGGACATGTAGTTTCATTTGGGAAGTGGCTCCGAGTAGAAGGTTTGTCAGCCTTTCCCCTCGTACTTCATTTCTATTCCTCTCAGCTGCCCAGACAACTCTTTTGTGAGTTCTGTTATGTGCTACTGCTGCCGCTTAAAATGACGGTGTTGGGAATGCTACACTAATGCCTTCCGGCACTGCCTTTAAATAAGACAAGCACTATTGCTATTTTCAACCAGCTCTGAACAAATTGAATTGTATTTCCTCATTTATGTTGTACAGTGGTGGATAGCTGAAATGGAGGCAAGAATAATTGTAGCCAAGCAAGATAAATATTATAGATCAGAAACTTCATAGCAGACCTCTGTCTCTCTCTGGCAAATTAGACTGTCAGTGAACTAAAGATAATTTGCTCAGAGAGCAGGTGGAATGATGAGAAGTCAGTGTATTCCAATCTGCCTCTCAACCAATAATTTAAGGAAGATTGGAAAGTGACTGGAGGTGGTTAAAAAAGAAGCAGCTTTAGAACCAGGACCACAATTACTACTTGTTGGTACTCCAAAATAAAATGATTAGCTGTGATGGAGGGAGGATTTCTACAATGACTTTTCTTTTTAATTCTCTGTAAGGGTTTTTAAACCCTTAGAGTTATATTGGTCTGTTTTTCTATCCAAAGTGGCTGGTCACATATAAATTCAGATATAATTTATTTTATGAGGCCATTATAATTAAAGCACACAAGAAAAGAAGCATGAAAGGAAAAAGCAACGATGAATGTTAGATCAAAAAATGTTAAAAACAGATAAAATCTGCCATACCAAAATGTACAAAACTAAATAAAATATTTTAGCCTTCAGGCACAACTCTTGCTCATATTTTCTTAGTCACCAAAGCAAATGACACCACTCTGTCAGAAACAAACTGATTGGAGTCAAAGGCCGTTTTCACATGGCCACGCTGGAAGGTGCGTAGGCGTATACAACGCCGAAACACACACCCTGGGATCGTTCGCACGAACGGTCCCGGTAGGGGCAAGGAAGACAGCGCAGCGCTGTGCCGTCGCCCGATCGACGTACCTTCCCTGTGACCTTCCGGTGCATCGCCCAGGCCAGGGGACACGCCCCCATGCCCTGCGCAACAGTTCTGGAGTCGCAGGGCAGGGGGCGTGTCCCCAAAACTGGGCGATGTGCCGGAAGGTCACAGGGAAGGTACGTTGATCAGGAAAGGGGGGTATGGTGCCTTCCAGCCACTACCGTTCGCACGGCAGTGGCTGGAAGCCGCTGTTTCCAGAAAACCTCACTTCGCGCCGCTGGGGGGGAGAGAGGGCGGCACAGCTGCAATGCAGCTGCGCCCCCCATGTGAACAGCTCCCTAGAGATGGCATTTTTTCCATCCCTAGGGCGCTGTAAATGGCCTGTGCAGAAAGGGCCAAAGAGAAGAAAAAACAAATTTCTCCTCTATGGTGGAAGGATCTAGGCCTTTCCAAATCTCAGCAAGGAATTTGCTTCAAGGCTCCATAGAAAGAAGGAAGACCACAGATAAATATACTAAAAAGTTCATAGGTTTAAGGCTATAAATCAACAAATAAAACAAATGGATGAATGCATAGTTTGTCACTGTTCTCAGCTTGGATTCTTTCCTGTATGTGATGTAGATGTCTACCAGTAAATATGTGCTTTAATTAAATGATACTGCAAAAAGAAATCTTGATGAAATTGCCCAGTCACATCAAGATTCTTTTTTGTGCTATCATTTTTATCAATATAAGGGGGAGGGTTGAAAAGACCAAATACTGCATCAAGCTGTACACACTGTGGTCTGAAAAATGTCCAGAAATCCGTTCACAAGATGGATGATGTGTGCTTCAATGCCATTTTGGAAACAAGATCAGGCCATTTGGAATCATGAAATCTATGTTGAAATTTCACTGGGGTAATGCTGTATGGTAATATTAAATAGAATACATATATTTTAAAAATCATACTGTATGACTGGGATTTCCTCATAAAAGAAGTCAAAAAGCTAAGTTATATGTTGGGGCAAATGAATGATTTGCCATGGAGAGAAAGACATTTTACAAATCTCTGAAGATGTCATCCGTTGATGCAGGCAAAATGTTAGGAACAAAAACTACTACACTCTGGCCACAAACCATGGCCACCAGAAAAACCACAATAGCCAGTAATGACCATTGTTAGCAGGGAGCCCAAATTAGTATTTTTATATTGCACTTTACCTCAAAACCCAAGTATGGAGGAGTTATCACTTGCTAGTCCATAGTAAATACAAGACCCTGATCATGTGAAGGATCTGTGATGTATTTGGACAGGTGCAGTCATTGGTTAACAGACTACAAAATTCTCTTTCCTTCACCAGTATTGAAGGCACAGAAAGGACTTTTCCTTCTTTGCACCAAAGCCTGGTGTGACAGAACACAGGCAGCATTTATGGCTTCTATAGAATAGTCTTGATCTACAAGCTGCTTGCTAACCCATAGTTTTATTTCTAAAGTTGGCCATTTTAGTTGACAGCCTTGAACAAATACAAAGGAGGGCACAAATCTTTTACCTTGAAAAACTTAACAGAGCAGGAAATATTTTAACAGGTGAAGAAGCATGGGAATCCTATCTTCTTTTGCTTGTGGTTACTTGAAAACTGAGTTAAACTTTTTGACTGCAATAGTATTGGAAGGGCATTAATTCTATTCAGGATTGCACTGCCAAAATGGAATGGTATATAACCTCAACCTGGCATTTGGCTGCTGAATCACAAAGCAAGAGCTATCATGTGGGGCTCCCTGCTTTGCATCTGGTGAATCAGTCCAATTTGTCTTTTCTTTCCAAAAGATTCACTTTTGTAATTATATATGATACAACATTACAGAGAATAACAACTATTGCAGAAGTGAGATTAAATCCTGACAAGTAGGAAATGTGTCCTGGTTGTTATCTTTTATTTGATTTGGGAAATTAATTTTCTATTTGGCTTGCTTTATCAAGGCAATAAACAAACAACTGGAAGTCCTTGTTGCTGGCAAGCAGGTTCCTGGTTGCAACATAGAAAGGAGGCTTTGGAAATCACTTTCTGTTTGTTTATTTATTGAATTGTAAAAAAGCAAGGCAAACATGAAATTAATTCACCAGATCACATCAGTTTGTCCCACAATACCAGAAGAATATATGGGTATAATATGCATAGGAGAACAAAAAGAAGAAAAGAGGTGAGGTTATAATTGCCAAGTGTATAAGTTGATCTTGTGATGGTATAACAGGAAGAACATTTTCATCTGATCCAAGGAATCCCTCTTATACGCAGGTTGGGGAGGTTACCAGGAAGGGGGCATGAAATTTCAGGAAGACAGGGATGGAGTGAGGGGAAACTGTGCCCCGGGCATGCATGCACCCTGTCACATCTCCACCCTCCCAGGCGCGTGCTTGGTGCGTCATGCCCCTCGCAATGCCCCTTGGATGCTAAGTCACTGCAGGAAGGGAAGGAATCTTGCAATAAATTCAGCCTTTCCTCCCATCAGCAATGTAGCCACTACAAAACAGCCCTATATTGAATACGCATGGGAGGTGGAGAAGGGGCTAAACTATCTAGCATAGAATCTTTATTGATAGGGGGAGGATGCTTGCAGTGCTGCTGTTCCTCCATGAGAAGAAAAGAGCCCAAGAACAACTGTTGCTCTGTTTTCTGCATTTGCTTTCAAGAAAGATGCCAGAGGTGCTCTTTCATACACATTTTCCAATGTCATTGCCACATTGATGTCTCAGTTCACAGATACATATGTGCAGCAATGGGCTGCAAACTTATAAACGTTACCACATACAAACTCATGGTAGTTGCTGGATAAGTTAGGAAACCTCACGGTGAGGCCTGGAGTTTTCCTGGGATTACATCTGATCTTCAGAGTAGGCTTGGAGATTCGGATGCAACAAATACCAGATTTGGCTCGAATCTGGGTGAATTCGGGCATATTTGGGCAAAAATTGGCCGAATATGTCCTGCCCGAATATGAATGAATCTGAATGAAAGGTATTCGGGCTTTGGGGGGGGGGGAGTAATTTTTGATGTTTTCACGTTTCGGCCTGCAGGGGGCACATTTTTAAGATAGTGGCACCAACATTTCAGGGTATCATCCAGATACTGTTCGGCTGAAATTTATTTATTAAATTTTGGTTCGGGGGGGGCGCAAATCTATGGATCCCCAAAAGGAGTGTCCCTTCCCTCATTGTTTCCAATAGGGGATTTATCAATTCGTATTTTATGCTGCTGTAATGGCAGGCTTTGTTTTAATCCCATTTTTAATGGTTTTAATGGTTTTTGCCTAGCTTTTTGCACCCAGATGTGCAGAGGTTTCATCTGGTGAATAACCACAGGACACTTCTTAGAATTAAATTGGGCCGCAACCCTTTATTATTGAGGCAGAAGCTGGTCAAGCAAGAGGAGTGCATCGCTTAGCAGCCAGCCGGCACCCATGGCTGACCCCGGCAGCAACCCCAATCCATATTGGGGGAGGACAGAGAAAGTACCAAGCCACCTGGGCGCCCGCCTGGTGTGGCCCCCTTCCTGCTAGGGTGTCAGACTCGATTGCAGAGGCCTCTGTGGCATGCGCCATTGAGCCCACCCCACCCCACCCCAAGCCTCTTATGGAGGCCCCCAACCACGGGGAGGTCTAGCACACAGGCTCATCCTCCCCATAAAGAGGCACTCCTCTGCCCAAACCACCCAAGGCTGCGACAAATTGAACAGCAAGAAAGCCCTATCCAAATAGGGAGGGAGTTGGTCAGTTTTCTCCAGGCATCGAAGAAGGCCAGAGAAAACATGTGCTGCCTAATATATAGGGAGCATGCTCCTCCCCTTGCACTTGTGCATCACACGCAAACAGGACGGGTAAGGCTCAGCCGCCCGGCCACAGGGTATGCATGCTCAATGCTCCGGAGCTCACCATGTGCCCTCCCCCCTGTCGCAATTACAGCCTAGTTTACTCTAGAGACGTTAGTCGATTCCCCACTCACCATTTGATGCAGGCTACTCGCAGCAAGTAACCCGGGGTCCTGCAGCACTCCCCACTACACCAGCGGCAACGACGCACCACCCCAATTCTGCCGCTCTCCTACCCCCTCAGCGCACATCATTTCTGATCCTGGATGGAAGGGCACCTTATTAATGGCTGTAAGCATCGTTGAACTAGTAGTATACAACCAGATATTGTAGTCTTAATAAAATGCTCAATATTTCCAAAATCGGATGAACCATATCTGATAGCAGAAAATTCTCCTCCCTACTAGTCCTAATTCTGATTTATCCATTCCCAATAGTGTCAGAATTGGAAACAGGCAGGTTAGAAGTCAGAGTGGATAGGGTGGGGGAGCCGTGTCTGAGCTGGTCCAAAGTGTTACAGTTCTTTAAACTTGAAAGGGTCATACTTTTCTATGGGTCATTTTTACTGGCCATAGAAAATAAATATGCAGCCCATATTTGGAGTTTTGCCTTGGTCATCACAGATGTCCTCGAAAACAAAGTCCATAAAATTAAGGCTAAGTGTTTCTGGGCAATCCCATTCCATGACCAGAATTGATATATCTGCTGGAGACTACTGTAAGAATTTTCTGTGTCATTGGACAAATGTTCATGTTGTTGTAGTTAGGAAGTTGCTTCAAATAGCTAATCTTTGGACATGAACTCTGCATTTAAGATTGAAGGCTTTGTGCTGTGCTAGTGAAATATTCTTGTTGACAACTTTTTAAACAACTTAAATTGTACCAATTTTCTCTTAACCTCCTTCCCTTTTAGGATATTTATAATGGTTCCTCTGAACTTTCCACAAACAGCATGACTTGCTTTTGAATCTGATCCACATTTTTATTAATGTCAATTTGTCTTCTACCTTCCTAAAATTATGCAGATTGTACTGTCCCAGGTAAGAATCAGTGCTTCTGATAATGAAGTATTTTTTTTTGGGGGGGGGGGTCGTCTACAACCCCAGAATTGTAATGGGGAAGATTCTGCCTCTGCTGAAATTCTTACTTTTGGCAACTCAGCTTCCAGGGGTCAACCACCCACAGCCAAGTTCCTGTGCCAGTGTTGGATTAATACTAACACAGCACTAAGAGGCTATTAACTGAAATAAGAAGATTAATAGAGGGCATGGGATTCAAACAGATAGTCAGGATTTCCATAATTGCAGAACTCACTTAAAAGGAAATTAGTGTGCTCTGCTTTCTAAAATCAAATAACTAGTCAAGGAAAACAGCAAATGATATTAATAGTGAGTTCAAATGCTAATACAAGAGCTTTTTTCATGACAAAGTCATGGGTATTATGTACCAGCACCTTTTTAGAGACCTGTCCGAAGTTCTGAGGAAGGATTTGGTAGCCATTAGTGTACCCTTATGTATTGAAGTATCAAAACTTTTTAAAACAAAACCCCCAAACCCACTGATTAATAGCAATAAAATCAACAAATATATATATTCTCAAGGTCTACACTGCATAAAAGCTAATTTGAACTTTATGCTGACTCATATTCTA
The DNA here is from genome assembly GCF_021028975.2 of Sphaerodactylus townsendi. Lineage (NCBI taxonomy): Eukaryota > Metazoa > Chordata > Lepidosauria > Squamata > Sphaerodactylidae > Sphaerodactylus > Sphaerodactylus townsendi. Next base: position 66,745,318 of record NC_059425.1, read on the forward strand.
GTTTACTGCTTCCTAAAATTATAGAAACACACCAAAGCAGGTTTCAGATATCATGACTCAAATTGGGGGGGGGGGACGACTGGGGTGTGATGGGACTGGGATTAAGCAAGGGTTGGTGATACATTCACTTGCTTTTGAACCAGTCAAGTTGTTTCAAATTACTTAGTGGGTTTTGAAGGGCATAGCATTGCCAGCCTTTGGACTGGAAAATTCCTGGAGATTTGGGATGGAACATTGCAAGACAAGACTTGGGGAAAGAAGCAACCTCAGCAGGATATAATGCCATAAAGTCCACCCTAAACAGTTATTTCCCCCAAGGAAACAAATCTCTGCCATCTGGAGATCAGCTGAAATTCCGGATGATCTTCAGGTGCCAGCACCCTAGTTTCCTGGAGACTATGGCATGACACCCTTCTGAGAAATCACTTTCTCAAACACAATTCTCTTTAGGCTCCACCCCTAAATCTCCCAGTATTTCCTAACCTGAAGTTGGCTACTCTATCACCTTTCCACCCACTTTTGCCTGCTCTTCTGGCTTCAGTGTTCTATCCCCCCCTCCCCAGGATTATCTACCAATAAAAATTGTGGCCCAGTTGTGTGGTACCAGCCATTGGGCCAGGTCCATTTGCATGGTGGGGACCCTCAAGGACTTGTAGGAGGGGACACCTCACTATCCCCTCTGTGCCCCTCCCCACACTATTTAATTTTCTCCTCCCTTTGATCACCCCATATCATTTCCCCTTCTCCTCCCTTCTCCTCTCCTTCTCAGCCATTCAACCCACTTTTGTCTGCCTCCCATCTTCAACTATTGTTATTTATTTACTTCATTTATAACTCACCTTCCTCCACAAAGGGGACTAGAACAGTTTACATTATTCTCTTCTCTCCGTGTTTATAAGCAGAACAACCTTTGTCAGCTTAGGTAGATTAGTCTAAAAGTATGTGAATGGTCCAACATCACCCAGTGAGCTTCCACAGCAAAATGGGAATTCATCATACCAGCTTTCATAGGCTGTTGCTGAACAATAACAAGCAGCCAGGCCTAGTTGAATCATGCAAGTCAGATGGTATCAAGTCACCCAGGTCTAGTGTCACCAGCCTCCAAGTGGGACTTGAAAATCTCCCAAAATTGTAACTGAATCCCAGGCAGGGGCATACCTAGGCAAACTGGCGCCTGGGGACAAAACCTGAGTTTGGCGCCCCCCCCCCGCCTGGCGTATGGGCGGCCACTCTCCCCCACCATGACCAATTTGGGCTTTTGGGGGTATTTTTTGGGTTTTTTTGGCCTGCAGGGAGTGCATTTAAAGCTAGCGGCACCATGATTTCAGGGCATCATCCAGAGGCTGCCCTGATGATACCACCAAGTTTGGCGATGTTTGGTTCAAGGGGAGCAAAGTTATGGACGCCCAAATGGAATGCTCCCATCCCCATTGTTTTCAATGGGAGCTAACCTGAGATGGGGGCTACCCATTTGAGGGACAATAACTTTAATCCCCCTGAACATAACTTCACCAAACTTGGGTGGCATCATAAGAATAGTTAACAGATGATACCCTGAAATTTTGGTGTCACTAGCTGTAAAAATACACCCCTTAGAGGCACCCCAAGAAATTTGCCCAAGATTCTTTGTTTTGCAGTGACTTTGCTCCATTGTAGCTAATGAGGAATTTCTGAGGCAGGCTGCACATTTTTGAAGATAGAGGCACCAGACTTTCAAGGTGGCTCCAGGAAGCCCTCCTGGTAATAGCATCCAGGCTTAGAGACATTTGCTTCTGTCCAATTTTATGGGGCCCCCAAAGGCTTATTTTGTTTCCCTGCTCCTGCACATGAAGCCTGCTGGGTGAGTTCTCTCAGAACTTCTCAGTTCCCCCACCCACCCCCAGAAGCAAAGCTCACCAAGCTTGGATGCTATTACTCAAGGCCTCTTGGAGCCACCTTGAAAGTCTGGCACCTCTGTCTTCAAAAATGTGTGGTCACTGCTTACACACTCAGACATTCCCCAGAATTTGCCAGGCATCAAGCCTGCATGATGTGCAGGGGCGTACCTAGGCAAACTGGTGCCTGGGGACAAAACCTGAGTTTCATACCGCCGCCTGGCGTATGGGCGGCCACCCTCCCCCACCATGACCAATTTGGGCTTTTGGGGGTATTTTTTGGGTTTTTTTGGCCTGCAGGGAGCGCATTTAAAGCTAGCGGCACCATGATTTCAGGGCATCATCCAGAGGCTGCCCTGATGATACCACCAAGTTTGGCGATGTTTGGTTCAAGGGGAGCAAAGTTATGGACGCCCAAATGGAATGCTCCCATCCCCATTGTTTTCAATGGGAGCTAACCTGAGATGGGGGCTACCCATTTGAGGGACAATAACTTTAATCCCCCTGAACATAACTTCACCAAACTTGGGTGGCATCATAAGAATAGTTAACAGATGATACCCTGAAATTTTGGTGTCACTAGCTGTAAAAATACACCCCTTAGAGGCACCCCAAGAAATTTGCCCAAGATTCTTTGTTTTGCAGTGACTTTGCTCCATTGTAGCTAATGAGGAATTTCTGAGGCAGGCTGCACATTTTTGAAGATAGAGGCACCAGACTTTCAAGGTGGCTCCAGGAAGCCCTCCTGGTAATAGCATCCAGGCTTAGAGACATTTGCTTCTGTCCAATTTTATGGGGCCCCCAAAGGCTTATTTTGTTTCCCTGCTCCTGCACATGAAGCCTGCTGGGTGAGTTCTCTCAGAACTTCTCAGTTCCCCCACCCACCCCCAGAAGCAAAGCTCACCAAGCTTGGATGCTATTACTCAAGGCCTCTTGGAGCCACCTTGAAAGTCTGGCACCTCTGTCTTCAAAAATGTGTGGTCACTGCTTACACACTCAGACATTCCCCAGAATTTGCCAGGCATCAAGCCTGCATGATGTGCATGTTCTGTGGTGGGAAAAATTATTTTTCCCACCATAGACTTCAATGGGCTTTGTTGCAAGCTCAGTTGGTTTCTGTAGGTTAATAGGAGGCACTGTGGTAGTGGTCTTTTCTCAAGGGGCACTTATTTTCTGTAGGGGCTGTTGGTGTGAATCTTCTGAAAGGAACCAGCCAACTTTTATAAAGTTTGCCTGTGATGTATTTAATGCTGTGTACTCAGGGTTCACTTTCTCAACCTGATGCCCACAGCATTTTCCTCTTCCACACACATTTTAGCAAATTTGGCTGGTTCCTTTCAGGAGACTCACACCAGCAGCCCTACAGGAAATGCCCCCACTCAGAGCAAGACCCCTACCACAGTGCCTCCTGTTGAAACCTCCTCTACCACAGAGCCATCTGGCATAACAGATAGTCTCCCATTGAAGTCTATGGTGGGAAAGTAATTTTTCCCACCACAGAACTTTGCTGAAGAGCCTGGCAGATTTATTTATTTATTTATTATGGGATTTATAAGTCACCACCCCAAGGGAATTTCTGAGTGTGTAAGCTTGGCTGCACATTTTGAAGGTAGAGGCTTCAGACTTTCAAGGTGGCTCCAAGAGGCCTTGAGTAATAGCATCCAAGCTTGGTGAGCTTTGCTTCTGGAGTGGGGTTTGAGAGAACTCAGCCCACAGGCTTTCATGTGCAGGAGCTGGGAAACAAAATAAGCCTTTGGGGCCCATAAAATTGAACCCCAGAAGCAAAGTCTCCAAACCTGGATGCTATTACCATGAGGGCCTCCTGAGCCACCTTGAAAGTCTGGTGCCTCTATCTTCAAAAAATGTGCAGCCTGCCTACACACTCAGAAATTCCCCATTGGCTACAATGTAGCAAAGTCACTGCAAAACAAAGAATCTTGGGAATTCTTGGGGTGCCTGGAAAGGGTGTATTTTTACAGCTAGTGACACCAAAATTTCAGGGTATCATCTGTTAACTATTCCTATGATGCCACCCAAGTTTGGTGAAGTTATGTTCAGGGGGATTAAAGTTATTGTCCCTCAAATGGGTAGCCCCCATCTCAGGTTAGCTCCCATTGAAAACAATGGGGATGGGAGCATTCCATTTGGGCATCCATAACTTTGCTTCCCCTGAACCAAACATCACCAAATTTGGTTGGTATCATCAGGGCAGTCTCTGGGTCGTACCCTGAAATTTTGGCGCCACTAGCCTTAAAAATGCGCCCCCTGCAGGCCGGAATGTGAAAAAACACTTTAAAAATTTAAAAATGCACAAATGACCCTGAAATGTTGCCCCCCCCACGTGACCAAATGGGGGGCGCCCGGGGACAAAGGGTACCCCCTGTCCCTAGGTAGGAACGCCACTGATCCCAGGCAATAAAGCTCTCACCCCATGGAGAAAATGCCTGCTTTGGAGGGCATATCCTACTGTGGTCTCTTCCCTATGGAGGGATATCCCTTTGGAGGGATATCCTACTGTGGTCTCTTCCCTACCCAAACCCTCACCTCCTTAGACTTCACTACAGAATCTTTAGACATTTTCCAACCTGCAACTGGCCACCCTAGGCTTGACCTCAAAGGCCAAAATAGATCTGGAAAGGGTCCTGTCCCATTCTCCTGCCTTTTACTCACAAAAACTGAATCTTAGAATGGTTTGGTTACCTAACAACAGCCACTGAAGGAATCCATTGCTTAAAGCTACTGGATCTCCTTTAATCATTTTTGGGTATTTTAACCACCCCCCCTCTGTATGTATGTATGTATATGTGTGTGTGTGTGTGTGTGTGTGTGTGTGTATGTATGTATATGTGTGTGTGTGATTCACATTTTTCTGAAAACCTAGGGTCCTTTTCAGGTTAGTAGAATGATCTCTCTTGCCTGTTCACAACTCCAGTCTCTGGATTTACATATCCTCAGTTTGAGTCAGCTTCACCGTTAGTGTATATCCGAAGTATCCAACTTTGCTATTAGACTGGAAGATTATATAGTAATTGAGTAGCATGACTGCTTTGAAAGGAGACAATTTGCACAAAAGCATTAATCAATTTTTAGGAAAGCCATTCCTACTTTTTGGCAGTATTTGAAGGTGAAGGGGGACATTACAAAAGACAGCAGAAGTATTATACTTATTTTGGAAATATTGCCTCACTCTGTATCAATTTTGTAATTCTGCCTAGGCTTGCTGATACAGTAAAGCAGAATCACAGACACACACACCCCAAGCCATATTGGCATTTTCCAGGTTTTTCTTTTACAGGTCAAAAAACCCAGGTGTATTTGAAAGGCCAAATACACCTGGGGCCGAAAAATCAAATAACTTTCAGTTTTTAAAATCTCCCTCCTATCTGTAATGTCCCAAACCCACAGGAATTTGGGAACTAGCTGGGTGGCAGGGCAGGGGAAGAAATTCCATGCTGCCCTGAGCCAGCTTGGAATTCTGTCTTCCAATGATGCTTTCCAAACCCTTTTGGGAGAACTGGCAAAGGCAGTTCTCTCTCCTGCAGTGTTTGCTAAGCCCCCGAGGGGAACTGAGAAATTTGGGTTTGAGTTTGTTTGACCCAAATATTTTTGGTAAGGTGAATAAAGCCAATGAATACCGGCTTTATATAAAAAAAAATCCTGGTTAAAAAAACCTGAACCAGAAATTTAATAAAATGTTTTATCTGTGTTCAGTCCTAATTCTTTCATGTTAAACTGTTAATGACATTACTTTTTAATTACCATCACTTGACAATTTCTGATTATCATTTCACAATGTTTATTTTGATGAATACTTCATCAGACAATTTACCAACAGCCAAGTCACAGGGAAGTTCAGAAGGAAATGAATACAAGCTTCATAAGACATTAGCTGTCATGCCAGCCCTATTCTTTGGTTCTTCCTGTTGTACCAGGTACCAGCATTTTAAATTTCCCAACAAGTGGGGACATTGAAGTGACAGGGGATATGGCAGCAACACCCCCAATATTCTGAAACTTGAACCCAGCTGAAAACAACCCTCTGCAGAAAGTCACACTCAACCAATTATTCTACAGGTAGGGTTGACACAGCCTCGAGGGAGAAAAAAGTCCCTGTTCCTTAAACAGAGACTTAAGCGATTGCTATTTACCAGGGCATGTTATTTGCCTCCATATCATGAAAAACTACAAAATGCCAATTTCCAGATATTAAACATCTATTAAGGGGACATGACATTTTTCTTCAGATACTTGGAAATCCTGTAAGAGAGGCAGAGCACAATTTGGCTGGGGTCCTGCTGCTTCCTACCTGCCTGTTCAAGGCTCACTGTTAAGTGTGTTGGAAAAGTTTTCATTTCACCTCTCTGCTTAATTATCTTTTGTTCAATGAATATGGTCAAGAATACTTTTGTGTTGCAATACTGGTGAGTTAAATGGAAGAGGCACAAATGAAACGGGATTGCCACTGTAACCCCTATGTTAAGAAGAGGATGACCCAGAAAGGGGTGGAGTCTGAAGGTTATTATTTCCACTCAGTTGCATGCTTCTCTCCAGTCTAGCCTTTTCCCTCCCTCTGGTGGCAATGGGATGACCCAGAAAGGGGTGGAGTCTGAAGGGAACAGAAGGCTGCTGAACTCATGAGGTTGGAGGAAGCAAGGCTACCAGGTTGGGACCTGGATATATTATTATAAGCACTTAACACCTTGTTTAAGGTAACTGCAATGTTGTTGGGAACTAGTGGGAAAGGAGATACTTAATTTGGCTATATTGTAAATATTAGAATTTATTGTTCCAGGGTTTTTGTATGTGAATGGTGAGAGTTCTTTTGGGGACCTTCATCATCTTGAATCCACTACACCAAGCTTCTGGAGTTTCATGAGCCACCCACTTGCAGGAAGAAATGGACTTGGCATTACTAAACTGTAATTAGAAGGATTGAAATGAAGCTTAACAGGACTTTGAAGTGTTACGTTAAATGTTAATGTTTGATGTTATATGTTAAGAAAAGAAAACCATTTTGTTTAAAATTTAGTTGTTGCAAACTCCTTCCAAATTCTGCCCCACAGAACCCATTAAACTGAGGTTACACCAGAGGTGGGATCCCACAGGTTCTCACGGGTTCCTGAGAGTAGGTTACTAATTATTTGTGTGTGCCAAGAGGGGGTTACTAATTGGTGATTTTGCCACGTGATTTTTGTCTTAGTTACGCCCCTCCTCTCAGCAGCAGCACTCAGAACTTGAAGCAGTCTAGCAGGAGGTGCACCGGCGTGCTTGGCAGCCTGCGCCTGTGTGCATTCGTTTCCTGCCCAAGGACCGACGCAGTGGCTGCACCCTTGCCATAGCCCTGCCCAGGAATGCCCCACCCCCAGAATGCCCGGCCATGCCCCTGTCATGCCCCGCCCAGTCCCATTGGCGCTACACCACAGTTTCAATCCCACCACCATGGGAACGTGTTACTAAAATTTTTGGATCCCACCACTGGGTTACACCATCCTATCCATTATTACACTGTTCTGAATCCAGTGAATTCAGTAGGCTTAGAAGAGTATAATTCTGCTTAGGAAGGCACTGCTAAATAGTTCATATTCTTGACACATTTGTCTAGCATTAGATTTTTTAAAGTAGACGACTATCTAAGGGGCTGGGTGAGCATTTGGTTCATCTGGTGGATTTCTGTACATAGCCATCCAATATACCCTGAAGGCATGCTTTATTGGGCAAGTTGAAAGCAATTACACCTTGGGACAAGCTTCACAACCCCAGCTGCAAGACACATAACTAAGAACATAGCAAAAGGAGAATGTTCAGGCTGTATGCCTGCAGGCAAGTCTCTGTTGTTGTTTTTTCTTTATTCTATATTTTATTATTGTGTAGCTCCTTAGAATTTTTTTAAGTGCTTAAGACATAATAAATATTATGCTTGGAAAGTCTGCTGCAAATATTTTATTTTAGAAAAGGCATCTGTTGCATATTAAATATGCACTGAACAAACCTGATATTAAAAAATTGGTATTAAATTCTGTTATAACTATACAGTGCCTTAACATAATTCATAAATGACTTGATGATGGTTTACAGCCCAGCTGATATTCAGTTTCACATGCAAATAGCATGTTTCAATTGACCATTAAAGAACAATTATTACTTTCAAATAACTCTGCCTAGAGTACATTGTTAACAATAGTGAACTAGATAGTCATTTTGAGGAAGCAAAAAAGTATTTTGGTCAGTTGGATAGTAAAATTTGTAAAGGGTTCATATAGGTTATTGTGACCCATTGTTAACAGAGTACTTATGTGAAGCTAATATAGTTATTGCCAGTTTTATTATAATTTAATTTCTTAACAATGAGGCTCAACAACCTGTACCTCTATAATTAAATATCTCTCTCTCTCTCTCTCTCGCTCAGAATGACATTTGCTAGTTTGAAAGCTTCCAGTAGTAACAAGTTGTATATTATTAACAAATCAACAATTTCACATTTAAGTGAACAACCTTCTACCATATATGTTATCTAGACCCAGTGATTTGTCCTTTTTTCATTTGCAAGTTAATCCTCGAACTTGATCTCTCATTAGTTCCTGAACATAGCTGTTACTTAAGGCGTAACAAAAAAAAGAGCAAGAGTCCAGCAGCACCTTTAAGGATTGAAGTCTTGTGGCTGAGTTAGGGAGGTTTAGGTGGGGTTGGCCTACTCCCAACTTTTGACAGTATGCAATTAACACCTAGGCCAGCAATCAAGAGTCTGGGTGTAATCCTTGATATCTCCTTGTCTGTGGAGGCTTTGGTCACAAATGTTGCCCTTTTTTATTATATTTACCAAGCAAGGCTGTTGGCTCCTTATCTGTCCCAATCTGACTTGGCCACAGTGATCCATGCAACAGTCCCTTTTGGGCTGCAATACTGCAATTCATTCTTCGCAGGGCTGCCCTTGGGCCTATTCCAGAAATTCCACTTGGTGCAGAATGTTGCAGTGCAGATTTTCACTGGGATCTCATGGTGGGCACATATTCAACCTATGCTCTCCCAGCTATATTGGCTCCAGGTGGAGTATTGAATCAAGTTCAAGATTCTAGTACTTACCTTCAAAGGACCATTATATCTGTGAGACTGCCTCTCCTGCTGTATCCCCCCCCCCCCCGAGAGCATTGTTATTAGCTTGGTTAAGAACACCTTGGTAACACCTGGGCCAAATGCTGTCCAACTGTCTTCAACCAGCACATTCTCAGCCTTGGCCCCATCCCAGTGGGATTGTTTGTCAGATGAGATTTGGCCCTGCAGGATCTGACACAATTTCACAGGATCTCTAAGGCACAGCTGTTCCACCAGGCCTATGGTTGTGGCAACATCATTATTATATCAAGCAGACCACCCTGTCCCCCAGCCGCTTCCCTTTATTTTGTTGCTGTTTTTCTTTCTTACGTATAAATGAGGAGTACAGGTAATCGACCTTTTTAAACTTGTCGAATTTTAACACAGCCTGGATGAAATTATAGTAGATTGTTACAGGTCTATATTGGGATATTGATTTTATTGCTATTTTATGATGGAAGCCGTCCTGAGTGGCTTATAAATAAAATTACTAAATAAATAGAAACTAACAACTTTTCTTGCAGGGTATGAGCTCAATTATCTGAAGAAGCGAGCTGTGTTTAGTCTTTAAGGTGTTACTGAACTCTTTCTGTTCTTTCCACTTCTTCAGACAAGCACAGATATCCATCATGATCTGTCTTAAAGTATAAGTAACTGCCCCATTTTTTACATAATCGGAGGCCATGCTTAGAATTCCTTCATTTCCCCTACAATCTCCTTTTTCTCCTTTGTCATTTAATGGTCCATCTGCCTCCTTGGCTGGCTTCCTGCTTCTGGTGTATTTAAAGAAATAGTTATTGTTTGTCTTAATGTTTTAGCAGTATGTTCCTCAAAATCTCCTCTTACCTGCCTTACTGAAAATTACATTTGTTGTTCTAGTCTGTGTTCTTTTTTGTTGTTGTCATGTGGTCAAAATTCCACTTTTTAAAAAGAGGACTTCTTGCTCTTCATGACCTCCTTGACTTTTAAAAGACTTCCTTAATTAACCATGCAGCATTCTCTTAGATTGAGTGGTGCCTTCCTTAATCTGTGATTATACGTTCTGTCTGTGCTGCAGTTATTGTGGATTTAAATAAATTCAAAGCATCCTGAAGATACCTATATAGCATATTTGTTTATTATTGCTCCCCTCATGACAAATTCAAGATTTCAGTCTTCAGGACATGAACTTGGCTGTTCGTTGTTGTTCTGTGAAGTAACACGATCACAGATTGCACTATGTTATTATTAATTATAATGGCTTACATCCCCCAGTGCAGGATTTGTGCCTGCATATTTTGGCTTGCATTTTTGGCTGAAGTGGGTGGGAGGAGGTGAGAAAGTTGTGATCAGCAGGCAGAAATTCTTCTGTCCAGGGAAATGCTCCAGGGGATCCAAGCTTTTAGACTACTTTAATTTAGCATGGCCTGATAAAGCAAAATCTATAGTAATTGTATTGTACTTCCTGTGCCCTTTCCACAAAGTTAATTTTCATACTTGCATACTATCTCTTAGTATGGGTATGTTGTCAGCTACATGCATTTCCCTGTGTGCCAGATTAATTAGTTGTTTGAATTTAGCTGCCTTTTCTTTCCCAGCAATGCACGTACATTATGATAGGGAGCTAGTGGTTGAGTATGTTTTGATTACTGTAGCCCAGTGATAGTTAAAATTATAGATGCTAATTTTATGTAGACTTTTTTAATTTCACTCCCTCTGACAATTTCATTTAAAACACTGTTGTCAAGTTAACATGCTGGAATCCCTGTTCCAGTGTCACTGAGAGAGTATTTAAAGAGAGAGCAGAGTTAAAATTCCTCTTTGAACTTCAAGATGTATTCTTTGCCGTTTACCAGAATACAGTCTGTTAAGATCTTTCTCTAAAGGCTTCATCTGCTAGCAGTGATGTAGGTATGGATTTTTATGGGGGGGGGGTTGGGGGCAAGTCCATGCCCCCACCCGCCCCTGGGGTGTGGCCACACCTCCCCAAGCCACGCCCCTGGCCTCAGTGCTTATAAAAGCAGCTCTCCGAGGCCAGAGATGGCAGACTCCCCTGCCCTGCCTGTCCCGCCCCCCACCAGCTGGGCTCCCAGCTGGTAGCAGCAGTCCAGGTAGAGGGGTAGCTAGGGAAAATGGAGCCTGGTGCAAAACCTGAGGTTTGCGCCCCTCCCCCCATGGGTGGCTGCTGTGATGCTGAAATCCACCCCCAAACAGCATTCACCTTCAATGGTGTTTAAATTAGGCAGCCCAGATTCTCCTTTTAAATCCATCTTAAAGGGAGAATCTGGGGTCCCCAGTTAAAACAACATTGAAAGTGATGCTGTTTTGAGGTGGATTATCCCCCACCCTGAAACAGCATCACTTTCATGGTTTAATCTGGGGACCTCAGATTCTCCCTTTAAATCCATGCCAAAGGGGTTGGATTCAAAAGGAGAATCTGGGGAAATCTGGGGGGTCAATTTTCCTGCTGTCAGGGGTGTGTAGTAAGATTTATTCATGGTCTTTGACCAAAGCATTTTACAATACAATTTAAAATAAATCATCTTAGAACCTTCTTAGCTAATATAAGATAACAATTAAAGTAATACTCCTGCATATCTCAGCAGTCAAGATGAAGAAAACTTATAATGGTGTTTCTCAGTACCTATTTAAAAAGTCACTTCACCCTATTTTTCATTGTTCTTCAAAATGCTTAAATTTACACAAGTAAACACAAAATCTTGTGACTGATTATATAATATTAGGGTCTGTTCCCTGCAGTAACCTTCTTAATATATATTTGTTATTTCCAGCATCACTTTCAATGGTGTTTAAATTACGGACCCCAGATTCTCCTTTTAAATCCATCTTAAAGGGAGAATCTGGGGTCCCTAGTTAAAACAACATTGAAAGTGATGCTGTTTTGGGGTGGATTATCCCTTTAAATCAATGCCGAAGGGGTTGGATTCAAAAGGAGAATCTGGGGAAATCTGGGGGGGGTCAATTTTCCTGCTATAAGGGGTGCAATTGTTAAGCTAGCAGCACCAAACTTTTAGGGCATTTTTAGAAGACTCTCCTGATGATACTACCCAGGTTTGGTGAAGTTTGGTTCAGGGGGTCCAAAGTTATGGACTCTCAAAGGTGTAGCCCCCATCTTCTATTATCTCCTATTGGAAACAATGGGGGATGGGGCCACCCCTTTTGGGAGTCCATAACTTTGGATCCCCTGAGCCAACCTTCACCAAACCTGGCTGGTGTCAGCAGGAGACTCTCCTGATTATACCACCTAGATTTAGTGAAGTTTGGCTCAGGGGGTCCAAAGATACGGACCCTCAAAAGGGTAGCCCCATCTACTATTAGCTGCCATTGGAAACAGTGGGGGATGGGGACCCTTTGGAGGTCCATAACTTTGAACCCCCTGAACCAAACTTCACCAAACTTGGCTGGTATCATCAGGAGTGTCACCTGACAATAGCCCAAAATTTTGGTGCTGCTAGCCTAAAGAATGTGCCCCCTGCAGGCCAAAAACCAAAAAACACTTTAAAGTACAAAAAAACCCACAAATTGTGGGTGGAGCTTCAGACATGCAATGGGGGGGGGGTTGAACCTGAGAACCCCCCTTACCTATGTCCTTGTCTGCTAGGGATGTTTTTCCTTGCAGGAAGCAGACCAGAAGAAAATTCTGGGATAGTCTGACACAGCACCTCTCCACAGGAAAGGTCCTATTTTTTTAAAAAAAAAGCAGGAAATATTTGTGGATGTAGCGAGTGTGTAAATGGAACAGAAGCAGGGTACAGTTTCCTGCATGACTTTTACAGCCCAATCCAGATGGGGGGGTGCAAATCCCACTGTGGAGGTGGCATGGGCCTACACTGGCAAATTTGCCCTTCCTGGGGAAATTATCCTGGTGGAGGGGCAAATCTGCCAGCACCTGGCCACTGTGGGGCCCTGGGATATCTGGCCACAGCGCCCAGCTTTGCATTGGTGATGTGGAGCCACATCAGCATGGCAGGGGTGTTTCGGGGGGATGGGGGGTGGGGGGTGGAGCCGAACTTAGTTGGCTTTCACTCCTCATTCAGCTCCCTTACATATGCCACAATTTTCCTATGGGAAATTCTAGCACTTTGTTTTTGTTTTTAACTTTTTGGGCTCTTCACATCACAGGACAGTCCCCACTCGCCCAACAGCTCTGTTAAAGAAATCCTTTATTTCTTTAGGGGTTTTTTTTCATGTAAACATACTGTCTGTTAGGGTTCAGCCTGGTCTGAATGGGAACTCCCTGGGAGGAAGACTCAGATAGAGAAGAGGGGACAATGTTGGTTCCAAATTTGCAGGCACTACCTGTAGATGCAGAGACTGAGCAGCCAGAAGTTTCTACAGGACCAGGTTCACGGCTCAGGCAGAGCATTCAGGCTGGAATCCACAGCCAGGACCAAGCTCTGAGATTCCCCAGCAAGAGCTTAGCTCTGAGACTCTTCAGCCCCTTGGTATAGAGCCAGAGAGGACCCTGAAAGCTCCCTCATCCCACCCTACCCCACCCTGTCTCCAGGAGCAATGTCTCCAGGAGCAATGCAGGAGGAGACAACATGCTAACTTACAGCGTAGGAGACAGAGCAGCAGGTTAGCAGTGATGGGGCAAGCTAGAGTAGATGCAGAGTCTTTTCAAGAGCCAGACTAGAGCAACCCAGCTGCAAGAGGTAATTGCACAAGGGAATGGGAGGCTGGCTATAAAAGAGAGGTTGCAGCTGAGCTAGCTGGTGGCAGCAATTGTGATTTAGTTTTCAGGTTACTATTTCTTGTCTTGTCTGGATTTGCTCTGTGCACATTAAATGTCTGAACCTACTATAACCTGTGTGTGGACTATCCTTGGCTCCCGAGGGCCTGTCTACAATACTGTCTGCCGTTAGATATCCCACATAGCTTCATCCAAATAAAAAGTCCTCAAACTCAAATATTTCTTTCCCATATATTCTCCTCTCATATGGAGTACAGAGATCTATACAAATGCAGTTTGCCATGAAGTCTTAATTAAATGAAACAAAGAACTATTATCTATTCTCTTGCCTGAAAAGCAAAATTACTCACAATTTAATCTTGGTTTAGAATTCTGATTTGTTGGCACAAGAACAACAAGTTATTATTTTACCCAGCTCAGACCTACCAACAAACTTCATTTTGTTTCTTAATAGGACATGTTTCATCCTGTTCTTGAGCAGTTAGAAGAGTGGAAAGAAGGAACATTTGGAGTTTCCTGACTTGTTTTTGTCTGAATACACTTAGAGTAAAGATGAGTTCACCAGATTACAAATAATCTCTCAAGTGGCCCTTTCTGTACAAGACATTGAAAACATTTGCAAAACATTTGCAAAAAGTTTTCAGTCCCTCTATTTGTCTTCATTCTTCTATTGAAATGTTTCCTGGCTGCTGTTTTGGATTTTTCTGTGTTTCAAAAAAATTTCATGGATTTGATGCTTCAATGCTTCGACCTGCAATTCACCATAGTTTGTGTAGTTGATGCTTTGTAGATTTCACCCCCCCCCCCAAAAAAAAACCTGATGAAAATAAACGAGCGAGGCAGAACAGAGTATGCTTAGAAATTGGAGCTGAGGAGTAAGTCCAGGGACTTCAGAGAGGTGTGTGCAACATTTTTAAAAGATTGCACAGCAATTTAAAACATTTTGAAAATGTTTTTGCAAAAGAATAACCAGAAAAGATGCCATTTAAAACATATTCAGGATGAAAATAAAACATTTTGGATAAAAACTATGTGGAACTCCTTGGAGAAAACATTTTATTTCCTGCCTTCATGGTGTCTGTGGAGAAAGAACCAGTGAAAAGTCCTATAATTATTCCATAGTTATACTGTCTATTTATATGTTGAAACAGGCAATGTTAGTTTTCAATTGAAAACTTCTCAACACTGATACATTTGAGAAAACACATGTGAAGCTACCTTAAAATTAGAATTTTCTACGCTAACAGCAGCTTTCTGGGGCCTCAGGCACATACATTTTTCACATGATCTACTACTTACCCCTTTTAACTGGAAATGTTGCATATTGAACCAGGGACTTTCTGTTATTTCACCACTGAGCTGTAGCCCCTGTCCTTCAGGAGGTAGGATTGCCAATTCTCCAAAAGCACACACCTTTGGACGGGGTGGTGTAACAGCCAGGCAAGGGTCCATGCACCTAAAGTGGAATTAGTGGGTCAAGGGATAGATCTTGGTGGGGTCACAAGGCAGAGTTTCTGAGTGGAGGGATGGGAGGGGGGAGTCAAAGGGTAGAACAAAAGGGTCAAGACTGGCAGAAACTACAAGAAACACTACTGTCTGGGTCTCTCTCTCTCTCTCTCTCTCTCTCTCTCTCTCTCTCTCTCTCTCTCTCTCTCTGGCTGAGGAAATAGGATGGAAAGGGAAATAGAAAAGGCAACCAATGACAGCTGAAGTGTTTTTGAAGAGAGAAAAAACCTGGATTGAAAAAAGGAGTAAAAAGTGTCTGCAAACCTCATGCTGTAAAAGCCTTAAATGTGCAGCAGAACAAATTTCTTTGTCTTAAAAGGCACAAAATGGTTAAAAACATCTTTGATCTGCTATAGCTTTTATGGGTCCCTTTTTGTGTGGCTTTGTCATTCCTGTAGTTGTTGACACTCACACATTTCCCTTCCTCCCAAATGCGATTTGATTTTTTTTTCACTTCTGGCCTACCTGGCTTGGACGGTTCCTCCCAAGCTAACTAGCTTGAAAAGAGCAGGAAAAGGAAAGTCCTTCCCTCAGCCAGTTGTCTTCTTTCCCTTCCAGTCAGTAGCACCTGGAAGGAATATGATGGTTTCTACTTTGGGGAGGGGGCAAGAAACTGCATTGTTAATATTTTTTCTGTTTTCTACAGGGAACCTAGCAAAAAATACAACCCAGGGCTTTTTTTTCCAATTCTGATGACAAAGAAAAATGCTGATTTATGGACACAAAAGGCAAAACCATGTGTTTGTTGTGGTCTGCAGCTGTTTCAGTCCCCAAAAAACATGACATTGAAAGACCCATTTTTAAAGATCAATCCACTCAGTTCAGAGATTTGTTATATATATGAACTGAAATCAAAATTGGCTTTGCAACAGTCTCTGTTCTTTAAGCCTGGGATGCAAAGTAAAAACACCCACACTGCATCTTTTACAGCTGTAAACTTGCTGCCAAAAGGAAGAAATCTTTTGAAGATGGAGAACTTCCTAAAGAGGTATTTTTGGTTGTTGGAGAGTGGCTTTTTAAAGGTTTTCACAATAAATGTGAAATCATGTCTGCAACCCAGAAACTGTAGCTCTCGGAGAACACAGTGATCAGCTGAACTGAAGTTACCCAGTGTCTGTGGCTTTCACTCCAACTGGACGAATCTACAGACATAACAGATACTTCTGTGCTGGCAATCATTGTGAGGATGGCATTCATTCCATGATTTTTCTCCTCAAGAGCTCCTCAAAATCCTGCCTCTGAAAGGACATACATGAGGTGAGGATATATTTCAAACTTTCAAAACCTATGCTATAGAAATAAATTTGCCTATTCACAAACTATTATCAATTCCTTCTGATGGAAAATCAGCAATGGTGGGCTGCATCAATGCATTCATTGCCCTCTGCAAAAAAGATGACTCTTTCCCCAAATTTGTTTCTTTCCATTTCTTCATTCATCAGGAAATGTTGTGTGCTAAAGTATTCTGCTTGAAACATGTCATGGACATAGTTAGAAATAGTTTGCCAAGTGTTTTTAGGAAATGGGTGGGCCAGGTAGAACTTTTGCCCAGTAAGATTTCTGATTGACTGTTGGAAATTTGATTAGCTTTACAGATTTTTTAAAAGTTCTTTGGCAGCAGCTGCCACTACAGCACAAATATCTACACTGTGTTACTGAATTTAAGCAATGATAATCATTTTGTGACTGACTCTGCCTCCTACAACAGCTATTTTGGGGCAGCCATTTTGATGCTGAACCCACCGTGCCATGTCAGAATTGTGCCTGTACACTCAAAAAGGTTGGGAGTCCCTGTCCTACAGGGTTTCTATTACTTGGAAGTGTCCTTCAGACATGCAAGCCAGCACATGGCAAAAGGCTGCCCCCCACAGACCTTAGAGAAGAGTTCTGTGTTCTCTTGATGTCTTCAAGAGTTCTCTTGATGTCTTCAAGAGATTTTTCCTGAAGTCTCTTTAGCACTTAATTTCTCCAACTCTCTGAGCCCAGGTAGATATCACCTGTCTGGCTGAGTAAGGGAGGAGGGAGCCTGATCATCTCACTGTCTCTAGCTAGATCTAATAGCCTTTCTAAAAGGGTGGTTGAGATGAGGGCTGGAAAGCCATTGAATTGTCTGTTCTCAGCCAAGTTCTCCTGCCTGTTCTCAGCCAAGAGGAAAGACTGTTTTCTTAGCTACACAGACATGCATAACAGCATCTTACTTGGAAGACTGCTTTAGCTTCCATTGAGAACTACTGGGTAGACCTGCCTTCCCTGGGCCATCTTCCTTTTTTTCATGCTGCACAGAAAAACTTAGTTGGTCTGCAGAGAGAAGGTCGATCTAATGCTTTTCAGTGGGCAGCAGACATGTCTTCTGAGCAGCTAAGATTATTTTCTGTGTGTCTGTGTAGCTGTGAAGATAGCTCCTAGAAATTTTTTTTAATTTCCAGACCAGCTGAGTACAACTCTGTACTTTTGGGGCTGAAAAGGACCCAGAATCGGAACCTGCAGGGCAGATGTCATTGGGGCAACCTTTACCAAATGGATACTGGAAGAATCCTTCACACAAAATGTCAGGCACAAGTGGAGGGTGAAACTGACCAGAGAGCAAAACAATTGGGGGGGGGCAGCCTCTTTTTCCCACTGAGGCCTTTGCTGTCTGTAAAACACCCAGAAGTCAACTCTTTTTATGACATCCTACAGACATCTTTTTTGCGCTGTGCCAAATGGACCAAGGTGGGGCAGCTCTGCACTACAATGCTTCAGTGCAGTTCTCCAAGGAGTTCATCTGTGGCAAGTCTTGTTCCTTCCTCTTTTTCAATTACTTCTGCTTTGAAGAAGGATTGCTCAGCTCTTCTGTTCTTAAAGAAAATAGCTCAGTTCTTCCAGCTAACAAACTCAGCATGTTCTATTCTGTCCTTGTAAAACAAGCTTTGCCCTTCAGAGAAGACTTTCAATGCTTCTCAATTCACCCCTCCCCCCATTCTTTTAGCTAGCCCAGTCCTGCTTCAGATCACCTTTTAGTGTTACAGTGCTCATTTTAACAGCATACTCATAAGCTATAGTGACCAGGCATCCCACTTTTGGCGGGACCCACCCGATTTTTAACAATTTCTCCCGCGTCCCTCCGCCTTGTAAAAAAGTCCCGATTTTTGCTGGCTCTCCTTGGCTGTCTCGTGCTGGTGCCAGTGACAGGGGGTGCCCAACGCACCGGGCGCATGGCTATGGGTCACGTAGGGGGCGCAAAATTCTCCCCGGCCCCTCTCCCTTCCCCCTCATCAGTCTGCTGCTCAGCTGTGGCCTCTGGCTCCTCCGCATCCCAAAGAAGCCAAGCAGGCAGCAGCCAGCCCGGCAGCCAGGCTAGAGCAATCAACTGTGAGAGCCCTGAGCAGCCCTAAGCAAAAGGGAGCAATTGAGCTGCTCAGAACTCCCCCTTCCCCCACTCCCCTGCAGGAGACTTTGGAGCCTGACGACTTCACTCCAGTCTCCACAGCTAGCCTAGCAAGCACAGGAGTTGGGACTTTTGTCGGGCAGGGATCTCCGCTCTGAGGTTTTCCTTCGGCTGCTTTGCTCGCTGGTGGATGGAAGGAGAGGGAGAGAACTTCCTCACGATCTCCCCAACGAGGTAGGGGGGTGGGGGGTAAGAAAGATTGGGAGTTGAGAGGAGGGGGTGGAGTGTTGAAATTCATGGGTGCTTTGTGTTGTTTGCTGGGGAAAAAAACAGTTTCGTTTTCTCTTAGCTCATCATGCAACAGTCTTAATTTTCCAGTCTTTTCCAGTCTTAATTGCTGTGTCTTTCAATGGCAATTCATAGGTGATGAACTTGAGCTGCTAAAACAATTCCCCTTCTCGTTTCTGTTGTTCTAAACCAAGGTCTCTGTTGTAGTATTCTGGAAGATGCTGGTTGAATAGTAAGGGGGGGAGGGGGACTTTGGATTGTTGCTAGTATTAAATGTTAGCTTAGCAGAGACTCTTAGTTCTTGCTTTTTTGCTTTTATGGTGCCTGACCAAGTTCAGTGAAGGCTTCTGAGCTTATGAAGAGTTTCCATTATTATTCTCAGAACACTAGAACCAGGGTGCATCCATTGAAAATGCTTAGGAGAAGAATTAGGACTAATAAAAGGAAATATTTTTTCACACAACACGTGATTAGTGTTTGGAATATGCTGCCACAGCTGGTGGTGATGGCTGCTAACCTGGATAGCTTTAAAAGGGGCTTGGGCAGATTGATGGAGGAGAAGTTGATCTATGGCTACCAATCTTGATCCTCCTTGATCTGAGATTGCAAAGGCCTTAGCAGCCTAGGTGTTCAGGAGCAGCAGCAGCAGCACCAGGCCCTTGCTTTCACATCCTGCATGTGAGCTCCCAAAGGCACCTGGTGGGCCGCTGCGAGTAGCAGAGTGCCAGATTAGATGGTCTCTGGTCTGTTCCAGCAGGCTCTTTCTTATGTTTTTACTGACTGTTGTACTGAGAGACCTTACACTTAGTCCCCCTTCCAGTTTGTTGAAATAAGCTAGCCATATGAATGGCTGTCCCCTTCTCAAGGCTACCCTGGGCTGTTTCAGTTAGGCTTGAGTTTTGGAGGGGCTTTTTCCTTCAAAAAATAAGAAGTTTTTGGGATTTTTTTTCTGTGTGGAATCTGGCCAGTTGGCCTGTACATTTAAGCATCAGTTTAGCATCAATTTCACCCACAGCCCCCACCACAAAAGAGATTCTTGTGTTTTCTGTGATCTGGGAGGGGACTCAGTTTTTTGGAAGCCTGCTCAATGCCAGCACCAGGCCACCAGCCTTGGAATCTGGCCAGTTGGCCTGTATATTTAAGCATCAGTTTAGAAATTTAGTGCCCCAGCTTTCTCCTGTGCATGTTTCTGAGAACTCCTGTCCTTTATATGGCTTCCAAAAGGCCAGAAACTTTTAAACGTGACAGGAAACCTTCAGGCTTCACTTTTGTCTACTAAGAAGACAAGAAAGATGTCAATGCAATCTGCTTATTGTAGTTGTGTAGCCCTGGAGGAAGAAGGTACATCAGTAGGTAGAAAGTTAAAGACCAGAATCTCCAAGATAGTATTCTCAGAACTGCTATCAGTTCCATGCACAGATCCACTGAGCAGACAGAAATTAGGGGCTCAATGCATGATGAGGAAGTGATGCAAGAAGGAAAGCCTTAGATTTGGTAGGCACTGGGGAGCAGTGGCATAGCCACCAGTGGCCGAAGGGGTATGCAATGCACCGGGCGCATGCCTGAAGGGGCTGCCCAAACCTCAAAAATTCATTTTAAAAATATTTTAGTGTTTTTACTTTGTCGGCCTGCCCCTGGACTAGCGGCACCAAAATTTCAGGTTATCATCAGGTGACATTCCTGATGATATCAGCCAGGTTTGGTGAAGTTTGGTTCAGGGGGTCCAAAGTTATGGACCCCCAAAAGGGGTGCCACCATTCCCCATTGTTTCCAATGGGAGCTAATAGTAGATGGGGCTTCCCTTTGAGGGTCCATAACTTTGGACCCCCTGAACCAAACTTCACCAAACCTGGGTGGTATCATCAGGATAGACTCTTGCTGATACCAGCCAGGTTTGGTGAAGTATGGTGGTATCATCAGGATAGACTCTTTCTGATACCAGCCAGGTTTGGTGAAGTATGGTTTATGGTTTACTATTAGCTCCCATTGGAAACAATGGGGAATGGGAGAACCCCTTTTGGGGGTCCATAACTTTGGACTCCCTGAACCAAACTTCACTAAACCTGGGTGGTATCATCAGGATAGTCTCCTGAAAGTAGCCTGAAATTTTGGTACTGCTTAACCATTGCTACCCTGACAGGCACACTCAATTTTCCCCCAGATATTGGTCCCTTCTGGTCCCTTCTGAGTGGATTTAAAGGGAGAATCTGGGCTCCCTAGATTAAAAAAAATTGAAAGTATTGTTGAAGGCTTTCACAGATGGATTCAACTGGTTGTCGTGGGCGTTCTGGCCGTGTGTCGGTGGTTTGGTAGATCTTGTTCCTAATGTTTCGCCTGCATCTGTGACTGGCATCTTCAGAGGCATATCACAGAGAGGAGTCTGTAATAAGAGAAGTCTGGACACAGTGTATAACAGACTTCTCTCTGTGATACACCTCTGAAGATGCCAGCCACAGATGCAGGTGAAACATTAGGAACAAGATCTACCAGAACACGGTCACGCAGCCTGGAAAACACACAACAACCAACATTGAAAGTGATGCTGTTTGTGGGGTGGGTGGGGAATCTACCCTGAAACAGCATCATTTTCAATGTTGTTTAAACTAGGGAGCCCAGATTCTCCCTTTAAAGTGGATTTAAAAGGAGAATCTGGGCTCTCTAGTCTAAACAACATTAAAAGTGATGCTGTTTCAGGGTGGATTCCTCCACCCACCCACCCAAACAGCATCACTTTCAATGTTGTTTCAACTAGGGAGCCCAGAGTTGTGAGTTGGGGCATGCGTTCAGATTTGTGAGTTGCAGCATGTTCTATAATGTGATTGTGACTTTGAGATGACACGGTGCAAAAATTGTTCTTTGGTCATAGTGGGGGAGGGCGGCCTTTGGTCTTGGGGAAGCCGTCCACAGGGTGGGGGGCACAAAACTCAGATTTTGCACTGGGCTCCATTTCCCCTAGCTACACCTCTGCGCCCAAGAAAGGGCTTTAACGAGGTTACGGGAGTGATGTTAGAGGGCTGTAGGTCTGCTGAGTTAAGGTATTTGAAAAAAAGGATCTGAAGCACCTTTTCTTATCGTCCATTCGGGTTAAACGGAAAGGCGTGCCTCGGGGTATCGGGTCCCTTGACATGTTTTGTGCCTCCCGGGGACCCTGAGAGCCTGGGTAGGTCTGGTGGCGGGGCGCGAAGGTCAATGGTGTCCCACTTTACCAGTGTTAAAATCTGGTCACCTTACCATAAGCTTTTGCTAAACATGCAAATTACCACAAGCCTATGCTCGCATCAGCTATCTGCTAGTCTGTTCTGACCTAAAGTCTATCAAAATATCTTGATCTTCTAATCAGATCTAGGCCTAAAACTCTTCTCTCCCCACCCCCACCCCCACCCCCCAGTACAGACTATATTCATCTATACTGCTTTTCTCTCCCATGGGAATGCCTTCTGTCCCACCCTTGCTACTACCTATCAATTGGATATTAGTTTGGGGAGGTGATTTTAAGTGGCAAAGTGACATGAAAGGGAAAAGCCAGCACTCCACTTGCCATGTTTCTGTTCTGGGTTGCAGCCTTTGTGGATCCTTTTGAATTTTACTTAAAAAAAATATTGGAAGAGGAGAGAGACACCAAATTTGGTGTCACATCTTGTTTGGTCCCCGGTCCCCCAACTGATGAAACTCAAGTCATCAGCCACATATGAAATGTGCTAGAGTGCCATCGTCATAGTTTTACATTTTGTGATTCTAATGAAAATGCTTTTGCCTGTTCATTCCAGTTCATCAAAGTCAATAAAATGAAATATTTTGATTTATTTGTTCTCCATAAGGCCCCCCGCGGAAATTGTCTGTTAAGAGATTTTATAGCTTTAATCTGCTGGAGTGCTTTAAACTCATGCAGCTCCCCCCTCCCAAAAAATAATAAAACTTCCTTCTGTGTTAAGGAAGATGAAATTTATGTTCAGAATAACAATCTATTGGTTTTATAAAAAGCTGTTAAATTGTTCCTTTATAATGGTGGGTAGATTGAAGTAGCAAGACAGGCTTTATTTTGGATTTGCTTTTCCAGGCAATGGGTTAACAGAAATGAGGCTCTCATATAATTAGTGATGACATTTTTTGTGTTTGATATATTGAAATGCCTTAATACAGCTGCAGACTAATGGAGGTTTTCTGAAAGCATTTAGTATTCATTATGGGTTGTTAGATGTGTGTTAAGGAAAGATTATTTCCAAATGATTTTAAGTGACTTACAGCAATGCAATTTTTTTGTTGTGTATAACATCCTTTTGAATTTTAAAAAATTCCACTTTTGTGCCTACTGTCTCAATTTATGAGTACATACATTCATATATATAACACCTCGAGGGAATTTAAAATAATATCCTATTGTAGACAAAACTTACGCAAACCTGAGGCAGCCTGAGCAGGACAGGGTGTGTGCGTGTGATTTTTATACTGTTTTAATTTCAAAGCTCATTATTGTAGTAGTATCTTATCATGATATAATAGGATACTAAAATAGTTAAAAATTAGGGATTTGAGTAGCACAATCCATCACATCACCTCCAAAGGGACTTCAGGTGGCACAGGGAGTAGGGAATTTCTTTAAAAAAAACCCTTCTGCCACATGAATCACCACATTAGGGAAACAGGCTTACAGCACACTTTTGTAAGTTTGTGACCATGGGGGTGGGACGGCTTTCCAGGGCTTTAAGGCTGGAGGAAACTACCCACTGGAATGCCCCAGCCTGTCTCTCCCTGCACCAGCATTTGCCTGGATGCCAGTGTAGCTACCCGGCAGTGCCCACTTCCTAGGTTGGCCACTATGGGGCTGAGCACCGCCTGCATGTTGGCACCTTACTCCCCCTGCTGACATAGGTTCCCCTTATGCTGGGAGGGGAGGCACATGCACCTGTGCGAATCTCCACCACACCCAGAAGCCTACCTCCCCATCTGGCTTGGGCTGTTAAACTAAAAAAAAAACCTAGCCTCCCTAAAGTCAGGAAAAGCGATTTAACCTTCCCCAGGTGAAGATGCTTTCTCTTGGAAAGAACACGCTGCTTCCAGAGATGCTCTTGAGATACTGAGATATTATGAGATATGTTAGACTGTGATTGGTGTATTGAAAAAGCAAAACTGTACAAAGCAACTGGGAAGGTGGCAGGTTGGATACATCTCCCGATTCGCAATTGTATAATCAGAGAGAGGAAGTTGAGCATTTCTGTGTCTTCTACTTTTTTAAAATCTATCTTGCAAATGTCAGCACATTCACTACAAGAAAGAGACATTGTCAAACCTCAAATCATAATGTGTTAGGTTCAAACCAAGACAAGACAGAGATTAAATAAGGCAAAACAAAGCAGGAGGAGGCAGAGGGAGGGGAACAAGACAGGCCTCATCATGGCTTAGACTGGGAAGGAAGCAACTTCGGTTGGAACTAGGGTTATTACACCATCTGCTCTTGCGTGTTGCTTTTCAAGAGGTGTCCGGGGACAGGCATCTTACCCATCCCAGACTGCAGCCATGACCGCCTCAGGGGTGTACAGGCCTCCCGACCCCAAACCCAGAGCCCCCCCCCCATGGTGACAACTTACTGAAGGGGGTGGGGAGGAACAGATGGTCTTCACAGTCCCCACTGAAGCAGATAGTCCCACCCATGCCTGCCGCTGCAAAAGAAATGGCTGAAACTTTAACATCGGTCTCTTGCATGAACAGGCAGAGTGGAGGCGTGCCATTCTGTCATGGCTACAATGGCTCTTCAGACATCCAGAGGACTATAGCCAGGACATAAGACCAGGCCCAGCTTCTGGGCGGGGACTCAGGCCACGCTCAACCCTTAAACATGGAGCTGGGCCAATCAGTCGGGCAGCCAATCAGCAGACTGGGAGAGCTCAATGGATGCCCATGGATGATGGAGGGCAGGGATGAGGGGCAGGGAAGAAGAAGGGAGGGGAGATAAGAAAGGGCGAGATCAGACAGAGGGGAGAGGAGTTTGGAAGCAGAAGAACGGAGACTTAGATCGAGCCTTAATGAGAGAGAGATGAACAAGGAAGGTGGAGGACCCCAAGGTCCAAAGAGGGAGGAGACCAAGACAGGGAAAGGCAGACGCAAGGGATGTGTGGAAGAACAGGCAAGGAGAGACCCAGGGTTAGGGTTAGCCCCCTCCCCCATGGCCAACCTGTGTCTGCTTCAGGCTGCTAGCCAGCCTTGTCAACATCCCCACCATAGCGGGAAGACACTGACTCACCCTGTGGCTTCAGAGGCTTTCCAGTACAAGAGAGTCGCTGTGAGGATGACAGGAACAACACTCATGGAGGGGTAGGAGGGACGGCACAAGAACTTCCTGGAGATGGGTGGAGGAGGCGCAGCACCACAAGAGGCATCTTTGCCAGTAGGACCCCACATTAGGCAGTGTGTTGGCTCTCCTCAGGTTCCAGGTTCAGAAACCTCTGCAGGCTTGCATCTGAACCATTATCTGAATCATTGCATCCATTATATAGATGAATGATCTTATATACATTGAGCATGAGGCAGTCCAACCTGATTACTTTTTGAGTGAGGTGTAATTTTCTAAGTGATCCAACTGCATGCTGAAATCCTCCACTGAAATTGCTGAGAAGAGTTTGGAACTATGGATGGGTCATGCCCATTGTTACCAGAGTCTGCTTTGATGCTTACCACCATTTTGCCAGGTTGACCTAAATTTGGGAGTTCTTTATTGTAGGCAAGAGCCTCTAAGATAAACTGTGGTTTAATTTAAGCAATGGTTTGTTTATGAAACCAGGATTTGTATCATAATCAATCAAATCTTGGTTTGCTTTGAGAAATGCTGGTAGTAAGGCCATTGCTCTGGCATCCTTGTAGT
The DNA here is from genome assembly GCF_021028975.2 of Sphaerodactylus townsendi. Classification (NCBI taxonomy): domain Eukaryota; kingdom Metazoa; phylum Chordata; class Lepidosauria; order Squamata; family Sphaerodactylidae; genus Sphaerodactylus; species Sphaerodactylus townsendi. The sequence continues at coordinate 66,770,991 of NC_059425.1, forward strand.
CAGAGAAAATGTGATGCTGTTGCCAGGGAATAAACCAGTATTGTCAGTATGTCAGCATTTATACATCTCATGAAACTATAGATAAGAGTACCTATGCTTCATAAATCAATTTCACACTATTGGTTTCATATCCTGGTTTGAAGGCCCAAACAAACCATCATTAATAGTTTGTATTCAATAACCCTTAACCATTGTTGGTAAAGTGAAGTCATTTTTTTTCTATTATGCCGTCACTGAATCACTTTGAAGGAAACCTTGACTGATTTGTGAAGTTCTTGTTTCATTTCAGCCTGAAGGACAGCATCTCAATGCAACACCTCACAGGTGAAACAGCTGAAAAATTTGAGTAAAGCCAAAAAGAATGAAATTCCATTGGTGGGGGAGGTTGACAGCCCAATCCAGAGCTCCCAGTGGCTGGGGACAGCACTAAAGTAGCGCTGCCCTGCTGCCTCTAGAGGCCTTTCTGACAGTGCAGGGTGGCAGAAAACACACACATACAAAAGCCCCCATCACCAGAAAGCACTCAACAGGGCATAATGGACAAGTCCAAGACCCAGCCACAGTTCAGCTACCCACAATCCTGGGGTGGAAGCCAACTGACATCAAGTCCACCCCTTGGAACACCCTGGCTGCTCCCCCCCATGCCAGTGTCCAACTAGGATGCCAGCGCAGCTCCAGGGTGGCCCAGACTTCCAGCTTTTGCCACTGTGGAGCTGAGGTGTAGCAAACTGCTCCTAGTACCAGCAGAGGGGGCAGATGTGTCAACATAGCCTTGCACCACCTCCTCAAGTCAATTCAGTCCTCCCATTTGGATTGTGCTGTTAAGATATTTGGGTCGCTATCAGATTTTTCTAAAGCCACACGTTGAATGTTTTCTTCAGGGGAAACATCTGGGGAAATTTCAGGAAAGTGAAAAAATCATAAAGACTAGCAAAAAAATTCCCATGTGATTATGGACAGATGATTTATTATGTAGGGGCTCGTTTACTCTGAGATCCAGTGAAAACGTCATTATTTGGATAGTTTTTCAACTACCCTTTTCTTGTAGCTTTCCTATGAAATTTACCGTAATAACAACAGTGCATCTTTATCATCAAATGGCCTAGGCTGCCTTTGAAATTGTATAAATGATCCTGCCTTGTCACTCATCTGATAAAACATTAGTTTCCCTTCATGCCATTAATCTGAAATGCTGCCAACAAGCCAACAACTCTTAAAAAAACCCTGAATGCACAGTTAATTCATTTGTCTCCTACTGAATACTGTTGCAGTTAGAGAACCCTAAATATATTTTAACATCAGCTATATTCTTTCCTTTGAGATTATGATTAAATATTTTTCTGAGCCTGGCTCAAAGTGATAGCAAATTAATAAGTAGCAACATATTAAAAACTAGCTCATTAATGAAAAAACCATTATGAACCAATTGGAAATAATTGTAGGAAAACTCTTTGTACATAAACATTAAACACCCAGGAAAAGTATTATTTCAGTATTCTCATTATTTGTTCAGAAAGAAATTAAGTGCTGAGGTTATGGAGCAAGGCTATTGCTATTTAAATCAAAACTGAATTGAATCAAAATCTCTGCTGTGTAAAGCTGCTGCAAATCCATAAATAAATGTATTTAAAATAGACAATAGTGTTCAGAACCTGAGACATTCTTCAGAGCTCTGATTTACTATTAGCAGAGCATTTTTAGTTGCAGGGATGTAATAGAATGTATATTTTCTCCCCCCCCCCATTTGCATTTGCACGGTACAAAAGTGAAGTACAAAGTGTGCCACTGGTGTGTGAGGGAAACAGTGCAAAAAGTCACACAGAGGCTTGTATGAGTTACCTCAGGTGATCCACATTTTTCCCCAGCCTTTTTTTTTGCCAAGGTAGAAGATTATGAGGTGCATATAGCTGAGATCACTGTCCTGTGAGAATGGTGCTAATCATACATCATATTTGCCATCATGGTCATTGCAGTGACATAGAATAGTTATGATATAATTATGCTGCTATGCATGAATATCCATTGGCATCCCATGATACAGATACAAAATTAAACAGGTTTCCTACTTCAGGAAGGATAATAAAAGATATGGTAAAATAGTAAGATATGTTACAATGGAGGGAGGCAAAGATGTAGGAAAAAAAATATGTAAACAGGGTAGCCAGTGATAGAGTTCATCCTGGTGATCTCTGGAGTTTGCTTCCATAGTTAACTTGTGTGGTTTGCTATGTATTGCAATATTTGCTCAATTACCCCCTTGCTTCTGAATTATGTTTTCAGTGTTTGGTTTTAGCTAAGGACAGGAGAAGGGATCTAGTCCATTAGATTCAGGCCATGCTACAATTGCAGTCCATTTGGCTGAATAGGATCTCCTAGTGGGAGGGCTTTCTAGAAGCCACCAACACCTCTAAAACCTCATGTGACCAACCCATCAGAGAGTGAGGAGCCAGGTTGTGAGATGCAGGGAAGCCACATTGTGATGGAGAACCCACCCTACACTTAGGAAGTCCACTGCCTGAGGCAAGGGACCATATCTCTCTTGGAACAGGATTCGAGTGGGCCAAACCATGGCCTTTTGGGCCAGAAAAGGATTATCAGGATCCAGCACACCCTGTCTGATTTGGCCTTGACAAGCACCCTGGTTTTCAGTGGTGTGGGCATAAAGGTAAACATCAGAGACCCCATCCTACTGACCTGGAAATCATTCTCCATAGAGAGCTGGTGCAATACCGGGGACATTTGGCATTCATCTCTGAAGCAAACAAAACTATGTCTGGTTCCCCCCAATAGGCAGAACACCTGCTGGAGATATTTCCCTGCCATTTCCCATTTGTGTTGGATTCTGCAGGTCCTGTTTATCTCATTGCCCATGTGGTGGACATTCCAGCCATGTGGATTGCTGAAATGTGGGAACCATGTGAAATGGCTCATTCCCACATCTTGCACGCCTCCTTGCACTGTGACAGGGAGCTCGTCCCCATGGATGGCCACATGAAAATAAGCATCTTTCAGGTCTAAGATGGAAAACCAATCCCCTGCATTCAGGAGGATCATAAGGTCTGGCATAGACAGCATTTAAATCCCTGAAATCCAGCATGGGGCACAGACCTCCATCGTGGAATAGAAACCCCTCCGTATGGAGGAAGTAGGGACAGGCCATGTTGCCCCGTTGCCCAGTAGGGACGGGCTGCATTGCCCCTTTGATTCCAAGGCATCAGAGACTAGGGAAATAGGATGAACCTTTACAAAGGAGGCAGAGAGAAGAACGCCAAAGAGTAACCAAATGTTATTACAGACAAAACCCAAACATCAGTGCACATCAACAACCAGTTGTGAGCCTGCCCTGAATTGCTGCCTCTGTTGAGGGTAGCTATATTGAGGGTAGGACCCAAACTTCAATGTGGCACTGTATCTGGTGCGAGAGGAGGTCCCAGATGGGCTGAACTGTGAGATCTGCAGGGACTTGGCTGTCTGTCTATCTTTTCTGTGGCCATGGAGTACATCATCTATGGTCTTGTGGAAGAGCTCCTTTTGTCAAATGTGAGATCTTCCACATGTGACTGATTGTTTTACGACAAGGAGAAGGACCGCAGCCACACATGGCAGTGCATGACAATGCTAGAGACATTCTGTGTAGAGCCAACAGCAACATGCTCGGCCCCATTTATTTGAATTTTGGCCAGTTTAAGGCCTTCCACCTGTAAGAGGCATACATACTCAAATTACTCCCCCGGATATAGTCCAGTATGGACTGTAGCTATTGACAGAGCTAGTACTGGTAGTACATGGCCAAATAGCTAGAAACTCTAAGGACCATGGCTCCATCCAAGTATACCCAATGTCCCAGGACATCCCATTTTCAGCCCTCCTTGACTAGGGGGGCCATCACTATCCCAGCTTTAGATTTGGCCAGGATTACCTTAACTACCAGGGAGTTAGGGGGTGGAGTTGGCCCACTCATTGTTTGCATGCCTTGTCAGAGAGCAGGAAGTCAGAACATGGCTCTCCCCCAGGCAGATCACACACTCAGTGTGGTATTGTTCACTGCCAGTGAGGCACCACAAGGGCGGCATTTTATAGTGGGTGCCATCTTGTCTCATTCCTAACATGCAAAGGCATGTCATCAGTAAGTAATCCTTCACTAACCCAAACGAAAGAAAAACAAACTACACTAAGTAGAACTAGATAAGAAAAAAAACTATAGAAAACTAGCCAAAGCTGTTCATAGACAACAAAGCTCAACTATTAGAGAATTCAAATTCACCTCTGCTCCTCTTGACGGCAAAGAAAATTCTAGTCACATGACCTGGGCAGGGAAAGTGGCTAGCCAAAGCATGAGGCTGGGGGAGGGGAACACTCTATATTCAACTAAAGCTCTTAATCTATATATATAAAAAGCTAACAGTGACTTTGTTAGCCATGCCCTAACGCCGAAACGGCTGGACGGATTGCCCCCAAATTTTCACATGATGTTCCTCCCTGTTGCGGGCAGGTAATCGGACCTTCAAATCGCCGAAAGTCCATACCTGAGCCAGGTAAAACGTCTTTTTCCTGGCACACCAGGCCATGAAGCTGGCTGTGTTTAACTGTCACCCTTAGAATGTTCGTGCAGCATGTCTATGGCCTGAGGGCTTGGTATGCCCTTAGAATGTTCGCGCAGATGGTCAGAGGTGAGCAGTGAAAACAGTAAATAGGTAATACTATTAGGTAATACGAGTGGAAGTGAAACACATACACACTTTGCCGTGTGAGACGTCAGGTGCCCCCCCCTCACACGCAGGTAACTTTTACTCTCTGTGCCTCACCCACTGCTACCACATAACACACATACTCTCATACACATCCAGCTCATCCTCACACACCTCACTCTGCCCACTCCCTCATATCCAACCACCACTTCTACTCCACTTCCTCACCCATATCTACCGGGCCGCTTACAGCTCCTTTTACCTAAAAGCGAGCTGAGCTCTAGCTTTGCCTTTTTCTTCTAAGAAAAATCCACAGGGTGGGGGGCGAACCAACACTACCCGGCTCTGTTTTCTTTTGCACATGGTCCTTTTAAGAACTCCAGGGAACTGGCCTCGGGATCTGAGCACCTCGAGTTCACCACTCCTGCCTCTGCTGCCTGACTGCGATAGCCTCCGTGCCCCAGTTCTGCCTTACCCAAGCCAGGACTGTCCGTGTCAACCAGCCTCATGGACAGCGGGATTCGCACTCTGGACAGTTCCATTGTGGAGTGGAAAGGGTTACCTTATACTAAAAAAACAAGACACCACCATATAACAATGTGAATTGAAAGGGGAAAGAGGGATTCCATTTGACCACCCCAAAAGGCTATGCTGCAGATCATTGGACTTGGATGGACATCTGTGTGGGTTGCAGACTGTGATGAGAAGGACAATTGCCACAGCAATGCGTGTTTGCTATTAAAATGCTCCTCAATTGGTCATGCACAAATGCAGTCCCATGGTTGTCTGCACAGAAGCACCGATTATGAACAATATATCAGCAGTACATTACATGTACCCTTCTACTGGGGCTGATGACTGTTAATAGTAAATGAAAGTATTATTTAAATCTTAATACATCAGATTTTGTGAATGGGAACACCATACAGAATTTACTTATGACACATTTCTAACCATCACTGTTTCTGTCTTCAGTACTGGAGATGGGGAGGCATAATATTGGTTCATGTACTCGTTAAGTAAAGCAATATGATGGCAGAACCTTGCAGTGCCTCACATGATAAATATTCATCCTGTGATAAATGATTCAGTATTCATTTTATACACTCCCAGTCGCCTTACCCAAGGGCAATGAGCATGAGGCAACTATGAGAACCCAGTGTTTGTGTTTTGTTTTAATTGTGCCGTGGTAGAACATGAAGCCGGCAACTTGTTCCATGAGGGCTCCTTTCATCTAGGAGTTTAGTCTCAAGGTACTAAAATATCGGGAGAAAAATCTGTTTGAAGCTGCAGTGCTCTTTCTCTGTTATTCATTCACCCTGTATCGTCCCCAAGGGCCTCATTAGAGCTGTATCCAGTTAAGAAGAAAATAACAGTCCAAGGAAGTGAAATATAAATCCTTAAAGTAAAATTTAGGGATCTGCAAAAGACATATGTGAACATTTCCCAATCAGCTTTCCACATATATTGCTGAATATGGCTATGTTGCTGGAAGAAAGTCAAGATGGTAAAGAGATTAGGAGCCAGTGTCTAATTTTGTCTGATAGCCTGCCAGCAAAAGATAGAACTGATGGTGTTTTTATGTTTTTGCTTAATTACTACATGCTGTCTAGGTCCATGGATGAATGTCGTTAATTTTTCATTCAAGTTTCAAAGGCAACTAAAACCTGTCATTTTTTTTGTCTTTCCTGAGCCATTTATCTTGGGTCAGGCTTTTACAGGGATAGCACACAATGCATCACAAATACATTTAACTATGGTTGTCTTTTATATTGGGCTGAAACCTGTTTAACCAAAGCTTAGTGAAACTATTAACTCACAGAGAATAAAGGCAGTCACACAGCAGGAATGTTGTGAAAATAGTTCAAAAAAAGATTATTTATTATGCTGTTAACAATGTTGCATGTTATGACAATTATTAAATAAGTGAAGACCTATGAGACACAGAGGGAGGAATCCCATCCTCCCTACCGCACTCACTAGGCTGCTCCCATGGCGGCCTAGGATTTTGCTTCTCCTCTCCCAGCTCACCTCCAATGCTGTCATCTCAGCAGTGGGGGGGGGGGGGGCAGCAGTAACTCTCATGTCTCATCCCCTACTGGCCTCCAATTTTTCAGTGTCAGGACCTGGAGGTGGGAAAGTCACTGCTTCAGCCGTGGGGACAGCTGAGAGATTCTGAGCCTCTTCCCCTTCCTCCCTTGACCACAGCCATGTTGCTGCTTTGGCAGCATGGAGAGCTTGTGGGCCCTGTGTTTTATTCACCATACCTCTCCAGTTTTGCTGCCTCAACAGTTGATGGGGACAGAGGGCAGAAACTTCTCCTTCTCTTCTACCCTCCTCTTCTTCGCATCTGATATCAAATGTGTATGCTGACCCAAACAACTGTTCTTTGGTTTTTTTAAGAACATGATTGCAAACCTGAATCTCCCCCAAAACTGCAGCAGTATTTCTTGTGTATCTGCATGATCCCTGTAACATATACTGCCACTTGAGCTCATTCTGATCTTAGAACATTGTGAACCTAAAGAGTTAACAGAGACTGCAGCCTGACTGGCTAGAGAGAACTGCTGGGTATTCTTAACCCAAAGAGAATTGGTGCTGAGTGAAGGACAGTTGGGAACACCTGAGTGAGCTTGTTATTCTGATATAGATCCATGCTCCTGAGACTAAGGGTCAGTTCTGTGAGAGCTGAACATCCTGGAGTTAGGGCCAATGAGGGCAGATTTCTGTGAAGGAATCTGGATCAAGGTTGTATAGGTAACCATTACATAGAAACCCTAATTAATCACACTGGTGACTTGGTTTAATGTCTCCGAGGTGAACTCACCCAGATATGGACAGTGAAGCTCCTGAGGATGGTGGAAGTGGAAATAGAGAAATGACTAGGTTTTCTGGAGGACCTGTGTCGGTTACACTTAACTGAAGTGGAATTAGAGTTTTCCAAATATAAAGGAAATGCTTCCTGAAGTTAGGGTAGGATTTTTTTCCCTAAGTGACTGTAACAAACATGAATGCACTGGAATTAGTGACCCATGCTACACTTGAAACATCTTGTAAACAAGTATCTTCTCTGAACCAGCTTCTTGTATGTATCATTTTAATGTGCTTCTTGGCTTAAAACCCTTCCTGATTTACTTCAGTTTCCTTTATATGCCATTAAAGGTTTTGTATTTGTATTTGTTGTACTTCAGTTTCCTTGTAAATAAACATCTAAATCCTTGTTTGAACTCTACCTGCCTCTGGTGCCAATTTAATGTTTCTCTGACTGACAGGAATAGATTACTGGGTGTCCACACAGAATTATCCATCTTCTTGAATGTAAAGTGCCTTGTGGGGGGTAATCTATCATACTCCCTATTTACATATTTAAGTAACTGCATATGAGACCATGTTGACTGTTAGATAAACTGATTAATGAATTCCAGTGAACCATTAGAGCTCCTCTCAAGGATCACTGCTTCAGCAATGCAATGTATCATCTGAATGAATGGCTTGCTACTGAATGTGAGCATGGAAGTGGCACCAAGTTCCAGTCTTAACCACAATGCTTTTCGAGTCATATGGTTGAAAAACATCATATAGTTTATCTACACAAATATTACAGAAGAAGCAGCAGAACAGTCTATGGGAGAGTAGTTTTCAGTTCTCCGTGCTAATATCTAAATCATGTCTGATTATTTTTCAGTGGATGAGAATGCTGAACTTGGATCTCGAAGACCCTTAATTTGAGAAATGCTCCATACATAGATACACCCAAACCCAATCATACCTTGTTATCCTCAGTTTCCCATGGGGAGGGGCTGTGACTCAGTGGAAAAGCCTCTACTTTTACCAGAGTCAATCCCCAACATATTCAGTTAAAAGGACCAGGAAATAGGTGGTGTGAAAAATCTCTGCCTGAGACCCTAGAAAGCTGCTGCCATTCTGAGTACACAGTGCTGACCTTGATATGTTGATCATCTAATTCAGTATAAGGTAGCCTCCTGAGTGTTTATCTCTAAAATATAACAAGTACATAAGTTGTTAAGGTAATAAGATAAAATGCACAAAACACTTAGAATGTTCACAATGTTTTGTCATTTACCCTCAAGTTAAAACAAAATCACACTCTTGTGTTGATGCTTTCCATTTAAATGGCTTTCAAAATAAACCTAAGATGTTATATCTGTTGAAAGCAGCAAAGTAACATTGTGTCCAGATTAGATTTTGAACATTTTCAACGCATCCCTGGGAACTCACCCACCTCCAGGAGGTGGCCTGCCGATTTTTAAAAGGCCCCAGTCAATGCCGCAGGCCAACAAGCGGCAAATCTGCCGCTAACAGAGCCTTCCCGCCCCCACCAGCCTCAATCTGAGCGATCGTTGTCTGGCTGTGTAGGGTGCCGGGAGACCTTGCTCTGCCGCCTGGGGCTTCCCCCCCCCTCACTCCTCAAGGCCCGCCCGTGCTGTTCCCAGGCCCGAGCGATGCCTCGGGCCTAACCAGGTGCAAGCCGGAGCAACCGCTCCGCTTGCCGGCAGCCTTGTAAGGAGGCTGGGCTGAACCGGGCATGGGCTTAAATAGCCTGCCCGGCTCCCTCGTCACGTGACGGTTCCCACCCCCGTCATGTGACCCGTCGATCCAACAGGGAGGTGAGCCGATCGCTCCTTCCTCCCCTGCCGCAATGGCGCCCTGGGTAAGTCCTGGTGCGCTTTTTGTTGTACAATGATGCTCTGAAGCATGGGGCAAAAAATAGAAATTAATGGAATGCATCCCAGGAAAGACAATTTTTCCCCAGTTTGGCCATCATTTTGTCCCTATGGAGAAGAAAATAAGGCTAAGAGACAAGAGCTCTAACTATTGTCGAAATTGCTTTTAAAAATAGAGCCAGTGTGGTATAGTAGTTAAGAGTACCAGAATCTAATCTGAAGAACTGGATTTGATTCTCCACTGTTCCACATGAACCTCTGACCAGTCACAGTACTCTCAGCACTTTCTCAGGCCTTGCTGAGACAGGCAATGGCAAACCACCCGTGCATGTCTCTTGCCTTGAAAACTTGAGTTGTGTAAGTTCTCTGGCTCAAGTTGATGGCACTTTCCACAATCATTGTTAAAGTACTGTTAACGTTGTTTACAAATTATAAGAAAGTCCTACCGAGAATATTTATTTTTGTGGCTTGGATAATGTTATCATCTTCAGATTTTGTGTGTGTGTGTGGCTTGTATGTTATAATCTTCAGATCACAAAAACTGGCATCTTTTTGAGGATAATTGTTGGACCTTGAGGTGACACTTGAATCTTTCTGGACTCTGTTACTGGTCTAGATAGGGCAATGATTTAATCAATAGAATTAGTCTCCTTATAAAAATAGTGCAAAAGGGTGCATCTTCACAATAGAGAAAAATAATGTAGGAAGTCACACCTGAATCCACCTTCCCCATTTTTTTGCAAAAAATCACTGACGTAAGGGATGTCCTTCGCTACACTGGTAAAACAGCACTCACTAATACCTCTTTCCCATGAACTTAAACCAAGTGCCTTGGCTACAATACTTTACTGCCACTAGTATGCATTGCCTGCATGGCCTCCAGAAAAGCCTTTGTAACTTGTCTTGTTTTTCAGAACTATGAACTGATAGATTTCTCAAGTCAGATCCTCACTGAAATACTGTTTGTCTCGGAATAGGTATATGAAGATGTTTAGATAGCACTGATGTTTGTCTATTTTTTAAACAGTTCTAATTGACTTGAAAGAATCAATGGTCCACTCCACACGGCACAAAAAAGACATCTGTGGGATGTATTAAAAAGCAGTGACTGCCTTTTCTCAGTCTGCCCACCCAAAATAAGATGGCCAGGGGACGTCTTAAAAACAAGCAGCTTCTTGTGTGCTTTGGAGACAGCAAAGGTGTCAGAAGGGAAAACAAACTGTTTCTTGCCCAGCCGTTTTGCTCTCTGGTCAGTTTCACCCTCAGCTTGCACCCGACATTTTGTGTGCAGCTGAAGGGATTCTCCCTGCCACCATTTACTGAAGATTGTGACTGTGGAGGACTGGTCTACCACCCATTGAGACGCATGCTGTTCAATGGACAGTACTTAGTCCTGATGCTTTTCAATGTGACGCCTCCGAGCAGCTAAGATTCTCTTATGCATGTCTGCATATCTCCGAAGATAGCTCCTTCAAAAAAACCTTCCCATATATTGCTGGAATTGGCAGGATCAACATTCTAAAGAGTCTAATTATTCTGTGGATTTGTTTGTATGATTCTGTGCAACCTTAGAGGACTAACCAAACTGCTTTTCAATATATTATCATCAAAATAAAAAAATGCCCCAATGGGAAAGAGCAAAACAATTATCAAGTAACCTCTGAATCAGCAAGGTTGTAATTTGCAATTATTTCAGCCTTCAGACTGTATCTGCTAGCAGCTGACATCAGTTTGCTCTTTCTCATCTCAGTGATTTCAGCATTCCTTTGAGGAAGACATGATTAAATCTACATGATTTAGTGCTCTAATTCTTGAGGCGGTAGAAGGTGGAAAGATACGATTGTAATACATACAATGAACCATAGCAACTGCACAGAAGGAGCAGGGATGCATACAACAGGCAGCCTGCAGGCTACAACCGATTCACAAAGGGCTTTCTCATGGGCTTTGAAGTACTGTACTGCCATTTGCACATAGAACAGTCATTGTTTACAAGTTTCCCCTAATATTTAGTGTGACCTACTTTCCCAAGTCTTCAAACAATATGTTCTTTGCCAGTCATCAGTGTCCGCTGCCCTGTTTAGATCTCACATAAGATGAACATATTGGAATTCACGAAGCTGCTTTGTACTGAATCAGACCATTGGTCCATCTAGCTCCGCATTCTGTACTGTGACTAGTGGCAGCTCTCTGAGGACTGAGAGGGGGAAAGTCTTTCCCAACATCTGCTGCCTGAGATCCTGGAACTGGAAATGCCAGAGGTAATTTCTTCCAGACCTGCCAATGGTGGTCATTGTTATAAACACTGATTCTGTTATGTATCTGCCAGACTTGGAGGTGTGAGAAAAATCATACTCTTTTTCTTTAGGACTTTTCATATAGTATGCCTCACATACAATAACTGCCTCCCAATACAGGGTGGTAATGAAGCTCAATAGGACTAGCAAACACTCAATATGAATTTACTGTGTGAATGCTCAAATCTTGAATAGCTATGATTCTCTGGCAGGGTTTCCTTGGTAGATGAATCCCCGAAAATTGCTATTCTAAATAATTAAAGGAGTAAATGAAAGTTCTTGAAAAACTTTTAACAATCTATATCCATCAATTTAGGCAACAACAATAATAAAAAATCTCCTTGTTAAGCCGGGTACTTTTTTGGCACCTTGAAGGCAAGATTGAAATCTGCAAAATGGCTACTGCATTTGTGCACGACCAATCCAGGAGCATTTCTGGGAAGTTTACATATTAGTGAAAAATCATTTGTTATTGTGAATGTCTTTGGAGGTCATCTCAATTGGATTATATGAATGTGGCTGTTTGCCATCTAGTTAGAGACAGCAGAACAAAATTGAAAAAAATGTATCACATTATCTGTTTCCCATACTCTAACTGACCATATTTACCTTGGAAGGTCCCTGTTTTGTAGAAAGTATTCATGGTAAATCTCATTTGTGTCTACTGTGGCATTATGACAATGCCTTGATACAATGTTCCTTATGCGATTTGCTTGAATTTTATCTTTTAAGGTGTAGCTTCATCTTCTGTAGCTCTAGAACCTGAATTTCTAAATGATGAATAGAAGTATCCAGTCTCTGCTGTACAAGTAGATAAACACATGCACTTGAACACTAAAGAACCATTCAGTGCATCACTAGACATTTCACACAGAGCTATTGAGTTTTTTTAATAGAATATTTTTTAACAAAAAAGCATTCTCTTAGCTTTTAAATTCATGAAAGAAAAGTTAGAAGCCATTATGATATCCAGCAAGTAGAGCGGTCAGTAAGTACTACAGTGGGGACACAAAGGCCCTGATCTTTGATATTACATCTGTTAACAAAGATGTTCCTAATTTCTCCTGAAAAATAAAGTATAGTTTCAGCTGAATTCTTCTGAATACAGCCATTGGATGCTTTTACTCCAGCCCAATGTTTGGATTTCATCACAATGGGGCAAGCAAATGTAACTTTTCTAGGTTGCTCTGGGATCTACGTTGTAATTAAAGTTGCTGACCTCCAGGTGGTGGTTAGAGATCTTCTGGAATTATGACTGATCTCCAGACAATAGACATCAGTTCCCCTGGAGAAAATGGCTGCTCTGGAGTGAGGACTGTATGGTGTTATACTCTGTTGAAGTTCATCCCCACCCCAAATCCTGCTCTTCTCACACAATCTCTACTCACACAATCTCCAGGAATTTAATACCCACCTAGACCTGGCAACACTACTTTTAAGGACTGCAGAGTTCATGTACGGGAAGTGCTTTTAATCTTACAAATGTTAAAAATTACTCTTATTAGTGTTATCAAGAAGGGAGAAATAAAATTATGATGGTTCAGGGGTTGGGCAAGTCATGTGATATTTTTCATGTATGCTTAGGTTGGGTAGTTTGAATGGTATGAGTAGGAACTATAGGATTCTTTTTCTGTGGAGGGGCACGATAGATCTTGCCAGTACTGTTGATAGGCAGGTTCATTCAGGAGAAGGGGGTTCTTTAGATATGGTCCAAAGCTCTATGGAGCTTTTCAGGTAAATGCAAACGCTGAATTGTTCCAGGAAGAGTGGTGTTCCTAGCTAATAAAGAGGAATTCTGATTTGGGAATGGAATACATTCTGGTCAGAGAATCCCAGGGTTGTTTAACTGTCATAGTTGGGACAAATTAAATTTTCATAGTCATCCTCTGGAGTAGCTGCATATACAACACGTTTCAACAACCTAACTTGAATGTTCATGATACATGGAAAATTGTGTCACAGGAATAAGATGAACAGATATGTGAATACTGGGAAGGGGAAGATAGGAAGAAATACCCTACCTGGCTGCTGTGGTGTCATATACACAGCTGATTGTTAGCAGTGTAATAGGATTATAATTGGGTATGAAAGATAAAGTGGATCCATGTAACTGCATATGTGCCATTACTGCTATACATTTATTTAGGATCAGTTTATTATGAATCTAAATCAAATCAAAGCCCTTATCTGGTTCGCTATGAAAGGAAAACATATACACAGTGTTCAACTGTAAACATTATTTATCCACATTCTAGATTCTTGAAAAAACTTAAAATAAAAATGTAAAAGATAAAAACATTATTCTCTAAGGGGGTAAACGCAAGCACAGACTGCACATTAGACTTTATCTTAGGAGAATCCTGATTCTTTTAAGAAACCTGTCAAGGAAACTAAGAACACTCCAGATTCAATCAAGATGTTTTATTGCATCGAAAGTATAACTTGTTCAGATACTCTGGCATATCAAAGGCAATACTTACAGAACTCTGACTGTTCATAAAAACAGTCAGAGATCTCTTTTGAATTGGTACAAAAAAGATTTGCCTATTTTCTTTAGTTTTTATGTATTTCAACACATTTTTATTCTAACTTATCCAGCTGGTTTTCATTCACCAAGACTTCAGTTAATCACTACAATCTATTTTCACTTTCTGCTACTGAAAATCTCATTTCTCCTTTTCCAAGTAAAAGAAATGTTTGAAATTTTCATCACATGACTAAAACCTCTTACATATTTGATTGTTCGTTTGAATGCTCCAAACCGAGGACATGGGGGTGGGAATTTGGCAACATATGCCAACGTTAGCATATTTTGTAGAGAGTCTAACAAGAGATTGAGAACATCTTGCCGTGGATTTGAGTTAGACCTTTCATGACTGGCCCAAGACCTCTGCAAGCATGCATTGGTATAGAGATGCTTTGTATTCATTTGGGATATGTGTCTCACCTGTTTGCATTATGAATACCAATGGCTGTTCTTGACTTCATGTCAGAGTGCAGAATGGCAGTCCTGGATTTTGATGTTGTAGCAGAATATGGTTGAAACATCCAGTTGTTCCAGACTAATCCCAGAGGAAAGAATCATATTTGAGTTAAGTTCTGAGCAATTTGGTTATGCTTCTTATAGAGAATGTAACCTATACTCTTAGTACATCGTTTGCATCATTTCTTGTAATTCTTCTGTTTTATATTGCAGGTTCATTCCTGTACTTTCGTACATCAGAAAGCATGAACTACCTCATTTTGAGCCCTTGGCTGAGAAGCAATAGTGAAGAATGCACTGTTCAAGTAGCAGTCTACAGATATCCCGAACAAAGTGGAGTGTACATTGCTCAGGTCCTGCAGGTCAATGAAAGTGGCATAAAAATCCCATTGACTCCGAGCAGAGAAAAACACGGGTAGGTGCTTTTTATTCTTGACAAAACTGGATTTTTGTTTAAGGGTTTTCTGCCATTTGAAACATTCAGTATTTGAATTCATAAAAACTTTTATCAACAGAAGGAGCTGTAGACCATTTCACAGCATCAGCTTTCATTGTGGCAACCCAGCTTCATTCTGAATTAATGACAGCAGAGGAAGGCTCAAAGCTGTGGCACAGCTCAAATAACCTGACTTTTTTTAAAAAAGGATGTTTTAAGGATCAAACATGATGTCACCTGAAAATCCATAATAAGATTTCCTGCAGGTTTTTAAAAGGGAAAACCAAATACCAGAGACCAAATCAAATTCCAGCCACATGACTCTGTTCACCTGTACTTTTCTGCCCAGTATAAACCATGCCTCTCTTCAAGCGGTTTAAAGTGTGGTGCCAGTATATATATTTTTATATAAATGCTTTATTAAATTCAATCAGCAGTTACAGAAAAAGAAAGACAAGTAGAATGATTAAAATAAGTAATTTGGTTACAGTTCTATGAATTGGCATAACTACAGAGTTTTATCACAATTATACAGAATTACCAAAATAAAGATAGAGGGAGAGAGAGAGGGAGGGTTTGTTGTAAAATTGTCAAGATGAGATAAGAGTTAAAAAAGAGTAGAAACAATGAATAGAGGGAAAGAAATAGCAAGAAACACGTTTATCGTGCTTCTTGTCCCTTTTGTCTAACATTATTGTCTATAGCCAGTATATTTTTACACATGAAGTAAATAGCCGTTTGGGGAGGAAATTTAAATTGAGACAATGACATTAAGAGGACCAGCTTTAAGAGGCTCTGATTAGATTTTGTGACCTTTTAGCTTAAAAAGGAGAGAGAGACCATGATCGCAAATCTTCCACATTTGCCTTTTACATTCTGGGTTAAATAACTCAAGGCCAACTGATCACATCTACTGTCCTGAATGTATTTGGGTGCATCATTCCCTCTACCCATGCTGAGTAATTGCAGTAGATTCTGCTTTTTATTCCCAAAACAATCTATAAAGAATGAAACTGTTTGTAGGCTATTATAATCAATACATCAAGCTGTCCCTGTTGAATAAATACCTGTAGATTGCACACACTTTTCTGTGTAAATTATTTACAAAACGATACATATAAATCTAAGGTTCCAAAGACTCAGTTGCGTACATAGCTGTGAAAGGAGCAAAGTGAAAAGATTCTTTGGAAAAAAATCCATGGTTCTGAAGGTTCTGATGAAGTGCAGTGGTGTGCATGAAACGTTTGAGGAATAGGGGGATTCCATATTAACAACAGGTGCCGGTTCCAGAATAAATCAGCTATTTATGAGATATTTACTGCTGTCTGACTGTGGAAACGACGGAATGCCATGAAGTGTTTAT
This sequence comes from Sphaerodactylus townsendi, assembly GCF_021028975.2. Lineage (NCBI taxonomy): Eukaryota > Metazoa > Chordata > Lepidosauria > Squamata > Sphaerodactylidae > Sphaerodactylus > Sphaerodactylus townsendi. Next base: position 66,787,443 of record NC_059425.1, read on the forward strand.
AGTTCAAGTTTCATGAACTATGTGTCGTTGAAAGTTGAGAATATGCTTTACAAAACCATACATATCACCTTGGATTTATATGTATGGTTTTGTAAATAATTTACACAGTAAAGTGTATGCATTCTTCAGGTATTCATTCAACAGGTACTGCTTGTTATATGGATTATAATAACCTACATACAGTTTCATTCTTTATAGGTTGCTTTCTACTTATACCCTTCATTTTGTATTGCTTGTTATTCTGGCATTTACTGTGATTATTTCTGATTAGCCCTTCATTTTGTGTTGCTTTTTATTCTTGCAATTACTGTGATTATTTCTAATTAACTGTGGTGTTTCTCTCTGCCTTCACATTGTTTTCCCATTTGCCATCTTATCTGGTGACTAAATGAGATTTAATATCAAATTTAATCATGAGACATTAGCATGGGAAAATATAAATTCTGCAGTGTTAGTGGTTTCTGATAACTTCTGCAAAAATATGAATATGTTCTCAAAATGGAATTAAAATATAACCTTGGTTTAATAACTTTTTCCAGAATGCTAATACAAATCCCACTTCACCAATTATAAAGCCATGGATTTATTTATTTTTAACTGTGACACTCCCAGGAGGCAGGATGCCTTTGAGGTTGCCAGGCTCTTCAACACCTGCTGTCCCGGCTTGGGCTAAGAAGTGAGGGAGGAGGGCTCACTAATTGCCTCTCCTTCATGGTCTACACAGTTCCCCAGTCTTGGAATTGTAGACACAGTTTCCTCTTCAGTTATGGCCCTACCTTCCTTTAAACAGTTGTGGCCCACCCTTTGAGCCTCCCCGTCAGTCAGGGCCTTGGGGTTGGGACTGAGCCTGCCCCTCTTGGCTGTTCTCTCTACTCCTCTACTCCTGCTCCTGTCCCTCCTTTATCCTCCCTCTGCCTTCCTCCTTCCCTGCCCCAACACTGAACCCTTGCTGGCATCATGGGGCTTGTGATTGTCTGGGCCATGTCTGCTGAGCCCTCCAGCTGGCCTACAGCCCTTTTTTCCCTGTTCTGGATTGTTGCTCAGCTTTACACAGCTCAGTGCTATATCTGGGGTGATTGCCCTTCCTGTTTGAGCCCACAACTCACCCCTCTTGCCTGTGGCTGGTGCACCCACAACTTTCTGCCCCTGCCCACTGAGGCCGAGGGGGGCACAAATGACAGGTCTTACCCCTGCCACCCCAGCGTTTGAAAGAGGGAGGTGGGGAACATCTGGCCCAGCTATGTCTCCTTGCTGTGACTGGTGGCCATGGGTGGTAGCCATGCCTTTGGAGGTGCCTGCAGGGGTCATGAAGGCACCAAGTCTTGAGTGCCAATGTGTACCTCAGCACTGGGCCTGGCTGCTGTTCCAGTATAGTAACTCTCCTGTGTATTTACTTATGTATCATTTAAGCCAATGCCATGAACTGAAGGGGCTAAAAGGACACAATTCCTGGGATTGTCTTTGATATGGGGCTTCTGTTTCCCTCCACCACAGTGATGCAATATTAGTAAAAACTATGCCTGCTGAATATTGGCTCATGACTGACAGTGCAATCCTAGATAAGGTTACACTCTTTATAGCCATTGACCTTAATGAGTTTAGAAGGGTATCACTGCAAAACTGATTGGTAGCAGAGTTCTATGGGATTTATCAATTTATAATTTACAACCTTTAACTCTTATAATACAAAAAAAAGGGGGGGGAGTTCAGTTCTCTGAACTATTGACCAGAAAATCAGATAGAACATCTGTATAAATGTTTATCTTTTATTGAAAAAAATATTATTTTTATTGAGAAAAAGGATAAATGGGCCTGAAAAAGTTACCTACAATTACTGTAAGGATAAATTCTAAAATTATCAAAATTCCTAGCATTGCTTAAACATATTATAGCAAGTGATAATTTTAAAAAAGCAAATCAGGTTTCAGTTTTTTTGTCTCACTGCTTTTAGGGATTATCAAAAAGCTCAAAACCCCCTAAAATCTCATGCACAGATTTCACTTATTCTTCTTTGGAGACAGCCAGCTAGAGAAGTCTAATCTGTTTATTACCTGAATGCTTATTTACAGAAAAATATCATGCGGTTATATCTAGATATCTGATTGGTTATAGCTAAATAGGAAACAAGCAACATATGTGCAGATAAGCCAGTCAGCATGTGCATATGACATACAGATGATAAAGCAAGATAAGAAAACCAATTTTAATTCTTAATCCCTATTAAAAAACAATTAATCTAACATTTTTCTTTAACTGTTTCAACTAACTCTTCAGGATGAAAGTAGCTCTAAGCAACAGAGTTCATTAATAGTTGAAACTGTCAACTTGTAAACTCAGCAAGAAAAGAGAATTATATCATTGCTACCAGTATACCTGATGTTCTCATGATCAGTGTTACCTTTGTGGCTGTGGAATATATAGTGAGAAACATAATCCAAACCAGTCAGGTTACTTTGTGTTTATTTAATGTAATTTAATGAGACAAACCCACTCACCTTAACTCACTGAGGCAGAATGACCACTTTCTGACCAGGCTCGTCAGATTTCCCACCTTTTCCCCTTGAGGGACTGAGCTGCTTCAGATATGGTAGTGTATGGTGTAATGAAAGCACTTTTCCCCAGCCTTGTAACTTTCCTTGAAGTATGAGCTCGTTATTTAAACTTTTGGCAAATTCCTTCTCAAGGCACACAAAATAATACTGAGGCAGATTTCAAACAAAACAGAACAAAAGTTTATTGACAGCAAGCAGATGGGAAAGGGAAAAAACTTGAATGGAAGGAAAGTCTACGGTAGGAGAAATATATTTATAAAAGAGCTTTGACTTAATCAGTTTTTATTGTAAACATAGGCTTATTAAGTTTCAATTCAGCTTAGATTTTATGAAAATGGTACAGTTACTTTAGATGGTCTTCATATGGTCCTGGGTTAAGGATAGTTACATAAGGTTTAACATAGGCTAGTAGTCAGTACTTTCACAGCCCTCACACAGTTAGAAACCCCAAAACTGAAACATAAATAACTCTCTTGAGGAAACAAAGCAAAACCTCACTACACCAGACTAACTGGCCTCAGGAATTCTTCTTCCCTCATCTATTCTTCTTCCCTCACCTATATCTATTCTTCTCTGGTAATATATATGGCTACCTCAACTTGGGCCCTTCAATAACCCTTCATCAGTTCTCTCAGGCCGTTTCCGCACGGCCGTCGATGTGCCTCCACGGCGGCAAGAATTCTGCCGGCGTGGAGTCGGAGGCCGCTCAAGACGCTATGCAAGTTGGCGCTATATGGCTGCCCTCAGGAGAGGCCGGCGGACGGCAGGTGGCTCCGCATGGAGCCGTCTGCCCTTTCTGTTCGACTTGTTGTATTGCCAGCCTTCGTTGCCAAAGTTGCTGTCCGGTTCGAAGCTCCGCTTCCACGCTGCCCTCCGACCTCCAGGGGTCGGAGGACAGCATGGGCAGTGGGCTTCGACGCTGCCAGCAGGCTTCACGCCGGGGACACGGGTGAGTCGGATCGGGGAAACAGCAGTGTTCCGGCGGGCGGCAGTGCTGTTCGCGACCGCTAACCGCCGGGAACACGCTGTTGCGGGAAAAACAACCCTTTAAAGGGTTGTTTTTCAGGGCGGCCTGACGCCGCCCTGGGGGAGGGGGAGCGACGCGAATGGCTCCCTGGGAACGAATGGCTGTGCGAATGGCTCCCTGGGAACGGCGTTTTTACCGTTCCCAGGGCACCATAAAAAGGCCGTGCGGAAACGGCCTCAGTCTGTGTATACTTTTGCTTTCGCACAGCACCAGCTTTCACAATAAAATTAGTCAGTTTCATACACTGACTAAACTACTCTCCTCAGAGATGATATGTTAAAACAGTTAGCTGCTCTCTCAAGGAACTAAAAAAATCCACAAATCTCTCAAGTTGTTCTTGTCAGGGAGTTGTCCTCCGCTCTCTGTGTGTCATCAAGTTGCTAGGGCTAGGCCAATCAGAGTGTAGGATTGCCTGTCCAATCAGGTGACTTCCCTGTTCCTAAGGCTTTTTACTTGCTCTGAAATACATGCTCTGAAAAACATACTGGCTCTTACAGACCTGGACTTTTTAAGATCATACTTACTCAGGAATTCTTCTTCCCTCAAATTGGAATATCTATTGTTCCCTGGTTATATATGTGAGCCACTGCATGTGAGACACAGTGAGCCACTGCATAAAGAATGATGCCTTGCTGGCTTATTCCATGATAATATATGGCTGACTACCTGAATAGTTAATTCTTCAGACTCATTCTTCAAACTCACTTATATGATGAGTGAAAGGAATAAAGTCCTATACACAAAAGGGGATTAGGCAAAACCTAGTCCCAGGTTAGCTTGATCAGATGTGGAGGGTGGACATATCTCCTATACAGAAGTGGAACTGTTGACAGATGCTTCTTTTTAAAACTGTTCCTGAAAGTCTGCATCTGCTGAAATTTTCATTCACAACTGCTAAAAGAGAATTCAATCATAATAATTTAAGCAATAATCTGAGCAACTTCGTAATTGTTCCAAATATTTGATGAGCAAGAATTATACAGCATACAAGATACAGAACTGCATACAGTTCATTTCCATATAACCAAGATCAAAAGAGCCTTCAATACAACTCTTTGGGATCCTGCCCTACTTTGCCAGATTCCATGATAAACACAGAGGGGGAATTTTGTTTGCAAGACAATTTTGCCACTCAAATAGACCTTCACCGACCCATTTTTCACACACACACCCCACACACTACCTTTTTAATAAGCAATGTAAAAGTGGGAGGCATTATTTGGCCAGGAATGGTGAAATTTTCTGTGGCCTTTGATATACATTTTTCCCTTCCCACTGCCCATTAGCATCAAATGGGAATACCTGGGTAGTGTTTAAAGCTTGGTTTCTGCTGCAGTACCAAAGAAAAAAGTAAGCAAATGGACTAATACAGAACTGGAATAGGAGTCTGTGTTGACGAATGATGCCTTTTAGCTCCGAATGTTAAAGAACAGGCAATATCTCTAAGTCAGCCACTGGAAACCCTAACTACCTATGATTTACGGCAGATACTTGGTATGCGTTTTCCATATTAAATATATTAAGTTTCCAGCTGTGTTTGTTTGGAAGCTTCTCTGTGTTACCATTAACCTAGATAAGAGGCAGGCTGCTAGGATTTCAATCAAATGAATGACTGTATGGGTTAGTGGAGGGGAGGAGACATCATCCTCTCCTTCCCAGCCACTTATTAAAGCTGGACACTAGCTTTCATGGATGTTAAATTTGGTAGATAAATGACTGTTCCTATGACTACACCGACTGATGATATAGGCAGGTGTCAAGTGTCCGTCATTTGTGCCCACAGTTATTTACAGGACAGAAAAATGGACGGTCTCTCAGAATACATAATGAAGATTTTGCTGTCTCTTTTCTAGGGGATAAACTTTGATTGATCTGGGCTATTACCCTTTTATAAAGCTGCATAACCCATCTTCGTATAATTACTGCTACTCAGTTAAATTATTTACAGCTTCTCGTGGATGTTACATTCCCAACACCCAAATGTTTTAATAGAGAATAGCAATCTTGAAAGAGAATTCTTAACAGAACTACAGAAAGTCAGTAGCTGAGATATCAGTCCCCATTAGGTTTTTTGATTGCTTTAAAAAATTCAGAGTTTTTTTTATTTACATGCCCAGATCCCTTCCATGACAAATGACTATCATCCACAAAATTTGAGGGGGAGCATTTAACATCTTCTCAAAAAGCAAAATGCACACAATGATTTTCCAAGGACACATTACATAAAATACACCCTCTCTTGAAGGCCCTCTTGCTGATATTAGATGTGTACAAGCTGACCTATCTCCAGCTAAGATGGAAGTTTATCAGGTATAGAAGGCGAATTTATTGTGACATTATAAATGCTAATGCATTTTGAGCAAAAAGTAGAAAAATATCATTTGTATTCTAAGAAGCTCCTTCAATATTTTACTTTTTGGTTTGCCTCCTAGGCCTCTAGCCAGAACTTTATGGGGGGCATAAGTGGAGGATTTCCAGGTTCTGTCATCCTAAATTGTAGGATTCATCTGTGGGCAGGGTCTGATGATATGCAGTAGTGATATTAATGTGTTGGTATTAATACTGTTGGTATGTATCTTACTTCAGTCTGGAATAAGTTCTTTCAGCGTAAGTAGTCTTTCCTCAACATAATCCATTACTTAAGTAGGAGGAAGGCACCCAATTTGGCTCAATGGAATGGTAGGATACATGCCAGAGCTTCCATGCACTATTAGGTGTTATATCATGTGTTATCTATGAATGTGTGTCTTCATAATTGACTGTTGTTGGTTTTCTGGGCTGTGTGACCATTGTCTGGTAGTTTTTGCCCCTAATGTTTTCCCTGCATCTATGGCTGGCAGAAAAATTGATGGTCTCTCAGAATACATAATAATGATTTCCCTATCTCTTTTCTAGGGGATAAACTCTTCATAATCATGTGGCTTATATGAAAAGTCTCTGAGTTTCATTATATCTATATGGAAAGCAGTATTGTATTATTTAAAGAACAACCCTTTTTAATGAAAGCTAAGAATTCAGAAAAGGGGCATTGCATCTTTCCAAGAGTTATTGTACCCGTGTGTGTTTCTGTAGCAACAGACTCAGTATTTCATTTAGCCTCTCTAGCCTAGGCATAAACCCAAACTGTCTGCTTCTCACATCGCCCTGGAAAGTTCTTAGTTTGTAGCCAGGTTTGTGGGATCATTTTATTCTGCAAAGTCATAAATGCAAGAAGTAGGGGGTATGATAATTCTACATTTCTTTTTAGGTACAAAAGAAATGCATCTAGGAAAAGGGGAGTTTGGGAAACATTAATCTATTTCCACTATAAATTTCAGCATGAGTCTGGTTTTCAGAAGAGATGAACAACTGATTTCAAAAGGAAGCAGTGGCTACTTGATGTCTTTGACAATCAGGCTCCATAAAAGATGGAGAAAATGTGTTTCACCAAAATTAATGCACTTGAAAAGCAGTGCGGTGATAAATTAATTTCAGGTCGGACTTTCTCATATCTCAAGTTGCTCATTGTGTCAGCAAGTATCATTTTTCTCCCATGTTAGTCTGAATTACATGTATTACTATCTGATAAGGTCTCCACAGTTCATGTCCATTTACAGGAGGAAGAAAAAGAAAGTGCTGTCAGACACTACTTTTTGATTAGGGTTAAGGCATCCAACACTTTTTTTTTTGCTGATACCTTTTAGAGTAGAGATTAAACAGTAAAATGACAAAACAAGAAACTGTATTAAGATCATACAAAAGAAATTAGACTCCTTGCTGTGTGAATGGGTACTTTGCAAAGCATATGTCTAACTTGCTGTTTTTACACAACGGTAAGATATCCTGCACAGATAGACATCAAAACACAGAAAATGATATTCATCTTATCCTCCTTGTCTCTCAAGCTTCTGAGATATCTGAAAATGTATGTATGTAAATTGTTTTCAGGCTGCTCTCTAAGCTAAAGTTCTTGGGGCACACATTGTATAATCACAAGTGTATATGCATACTGGTTCTGTGCCAATTAATTTTCTAGTCAGCAGCAAGAGGTATCCAAAGGAACGCACAAAGCTAGATAGGTGGGAGGGCTATTTTTTTTTTTAGGAAGCTCTTTTGGCATGAATTCACATGGGGGAATATGTGAAGTTGCTTGGGGAGGCTTAACCTGAAAATTCAAATTGTTGAGATGACTGGCTAATGATAGCAGCGGATTCAGCAGATAGGTTTCAGGCAGTTCAATCCAGGGGTGGGGGTAGATGGGCAGTGGCCAGACATGGCACAGCCCTGCCATCTCCAAAGAGGCTTGTGGAAGTACAGCAAGTGAGAAAAGACACAAAACTTACAGTTCATGCTGCAAGTTCCATATGCAACCCAGTGGGCTGTGCCTGATATTTTGGTGGCATAAGTGTGTTCCTGGGTTGGCACGGGCTCCTGCACCAGGGGAGTGCGAATTCTGCAGCAGCATTTGTGCCCTGGTGACATGGAGCCACACAATTCCCTGGCAACAGCAAAAGTACCACCGTCACCAGCATAGGTGCCACTTAACACTGCATGGAATGGCATTTATGTTGGTGGAAAGGTCATGCCTTTTCCACAGTTCTTTCATACACACTCCCTTTGGATTGCTCTGTAAATGTGCCAGAAGACGCCTGTGGATCCATTTGGTAATGTAGGATTGAAAAAGTTTGATTTGTCTAGCAGTCTTTTTCAAGAGTTCTCATCAGCAGGTTTTGTCCAATATATGGCATCTTTTGAACAATTTGGAATCTTATTGAATAACCAGCAATCATATAATTGTGACCCCAGTGTGCTTGTAGTGGTAAAGGGAGGAAGGCAGTGGGATGGAGATCGGGAACTGTATTACTTACAGCCTTCTGAATCTTGGGGTTGGAGCTTACTGTTTTAATATTTGTATATTTGTATTCCTATTGTTATTTTTAACTATTTTATCGATTGTTTATTTTATGTTGTAACCTGCCCTGAGCCCTAAGGAGATAGGGCAGGATATAAATTTAATAAAATAAAATAAATAAATGTTCTTTAAAGAAATTTCTGTTATCCAATGTCGCATTACAAAACTGAGAAACCCATAATCAGAACAGGAGTTAAAGTAGAAAAAAAGAGCTCATATTGTAGAACCTCATTCCCAAAAGCTGCAATGTGATTGTGGTTATCTGGTATTAGTCTAGCAACTTAATAAGTATGTGCATAAACTATTAGATTAAATATAAACTGTCCACGCATATAAACGTCATGCTTTTATTTATTGCCAATCTTGTTTAATTGCAACTGTCATCTACCAAGTGTTAACTTGTTCATAAACATTTCATGCATACCTAAGTACTGGACTTTCTTACTGGAATTCATTACAATGAATTACACTATTATATACAAAACTGCTGTATGGCACGGATGTCAAACTAGCACTGGGGAAAGCTGTATTATTTAGAAAATGTATATGCTGCCTCTAGAGTTGTCAACTTTTAGATAGTTGCTGGAGATCTTCCACTATTACAGATCTCCAGATGATACAGATCAGTTCTTCTGGAGAAAATGGCTGCTTTGGAAGGTGGACTCTATGGCATTAGACTCCATTGAAATTCCTCTTATCCCCAAACCCCACCCTCCTCCAACTCCATTGTTAACCAAATTGATCTGGTCTGTTCCTTTAATTGATGGGGGAAATAGCTGGCTACAAACCAGCAATGCAACAGGCAGGTAGCTGATCTCCATTAGTGTGTACAGAGATCAGTCCCTTAAAACCAGAACTGAAACAACAAGGGTACAATTTCATTAAGGGATCAAAAATAATAAAAATATACTTACAAACAACAGAACTTAAGAAGCGTAGGAAATAAAGAAATGAGTGATAATGGGAATAGTGGGATGTTGGGAGGGTGACATTTATCATTCCAAAAGTGAATAGATCCAAAGAGAATGAGAGAGAAATGGCTAGCGCTTCTTGCAGGAAAATGACACTGGGCTCAAGGAGGAAATCCAAGTGCAAAGAGCCATGGATTTCAGGGGTCTAGTAACTAGAAGAATTGACCCTCTGGCAATGATAAGAGGGGCAATCTTTCTGGGACAATGCAAGGTTCCATTCCCAGGCACAGACAATGCTGCTGGAAATTATTTGATGGGATTAAAACTTGGGAGAGCCCAAGAGCTGATGAGTTTGGGGCAGTGCTGACGAAATTAAAATGGATATTTGAAGTCTTGATGAGTTTGGACTGCTGGTATGAAATTAAAACAAAGAAACTCTGGAGGTTGATGAACCTTGATAGTAGGACAGAAGATATTGCGATTAAGTTAATAGGAGGGAAAGGGGTACAGGAGGTTCGCTGATGAGATTAAAATGTGGATATTTGCACATTCATTGTAGGACCAGTGTCAAGTTTGCAATCCCAAACTGGTGTTGTTAACCAGATTCAAGTGGCTGGGCCCTCACAAGGAGAATTGGCTGAAGTTCTGAATTCTTAATCTGGGAGGGGAAAGAACAGCATCACATGTTAGGCAGGTCCTCTTGATATCAAACCCTTGAACCAAGATTGGCATCCATCTTCCTCTTGCTTTGTTCTATGAGGCAGGGCTATACATGGTACCAAGATTGAGAATGGTAGGGCACTTAGCTGATTTCAGAAGGAATGTCACCCCTGTCTGATTATAAGATTGCCTGGTACCACTACCCCAGAATCTCCAGGTATTTCCCAACCCAGAGCTGGCAACCCTAGCTGCATCTGCCCTAAAGATTACAGGATTACCTTAGCCAGCCACTTCAGTCTAACTTACCTCTCTGGGGTGGTAATATTACCAGCCACTGGACCCTTCACTTCTTGAAGGAACAGTGGGATAAAAATCAAGTAAAGAAACCAATAACCCAAAAATGTGTTTTCAGCAATTTTGTGTGTGTGTGTGTGTGTGTGTGTGTGTGTGTGTGTGTGTGTGTGTGTGTGAGAGAGAGAGAGAGAGAGAGAGAGAGAGAGAGAGAGAGAGCGAGCGCAGTCAGAGTAAAAGCAAATGCAGTCCAGGCTGCATTTTCCCCAGTCTCAATTGGTTCCTTTTGCTCGCATGGAATTAATCTCAGAACAAAATCTAACATCTCATGTTATATTGGGACATCATCTTATTCACCAGATGATCTTTGACTGGTTGACATGACTTGAAGAAGAAAGCAGGGGAAAGTGGTGCCAAAGCAGCAACACAGAGGGAGAACAATGGCTGCACATAGTTGCTAACAGCCATGAAAAAGATACACAAAATTAAAACTATGAACGTTTGGAACAGCCTTAGTAGATATTGACAAGCCTTTCCTTGTTGTTGACTGGATCGCAAAGGATTTTGCTGCTGGTATTTGTTATTCTTTAGTGTTCTCAACATAATGGTACATCAGGAGAATCAGGAAGGATCCTCTACTATGGCAACTTACTCTTGACATTTTCATCCACACAGAAATTGGACACCTTCTCCAGTAGAAAGTTGGTCTGTGTCCACAATAAACAGAAAATGACTTTTTTTGGATGCTGTAGCCTGCTCTATTGAATTCTATAGATTTTTGGCAGAACTTCTAGCTGTAGAGCTCTATTGATTTAATTCCCATTGAATTCTATAGAAGCTTTTTTTCCACAGGGATAATGCAAGCATAGTACGTGCTTATTGCAAGACGATGGAATTGAAAGGGGAACAAACATTATAGTTGCATTCTGATCCTGTTGGTCACATCTCCCTAGCAATTTGGATTGCTGAACTGGAAAAAAAAGCTGAAAAACACAAAGCAGCAATTCAAATGGGGGGGGGGGGGGGGGAGGGGATGTAAAACCATTTGTGAAATTAGCAATTGTGCTTAATTAAAAAAAACTTTAAACTTACCTTGGTGTTCTCCTGGGCTTTCAGGTAGGTTCTGCTAGATTGGCAAGGGTTCCCCTCCCCCTTTGCTGGATTATTCTGGAAGAACAATCTCTTGATGCCATTTCCCTGCCCTTTGGCTTGTATCCAGGAAGGAGGGGGGATGCATCTTGAAAAAAACAAACAGGAGATTTTCTAAAGCTTTTTCAATGCATTTTGCATTCCATTTCTGCTAGGTTTCTACAGGTCTGTTGGGTGTAAGTGGGGCCTGTGGCCAATTCAGATTAGGGATAACACTGCTCTTTGGCGAATCACAAAAGGTGTTTATTGCCTGAATTTCTTTCTGCATTTTGTATGCATAGCTAAAGAGCATTAAGAGGAGGTCTGGTTCCATCAGACCCTGTTCCAGACAGAGGTTTGAAAGAGTTCTGTGCAAAGCTTGGCTTTAGCTGCTGCTCTTCCCCCTGTCTAATGCTTTGACTGCTGCATCGTTTAAATTACTACCTGCCTGCTGCCTGGAGAAGAAATGTTGAATGGTTTGAAATAATTTGTTCATTTTTAAATAATTTGGTTTATTTTATTTTTTGTGTGAAGTGTGCTGTGGGGCCAGGACCGCGTCTCTGGTCCTACACAGCTTAATTAGTTTAAGACTAAATTAGAAAACACCCAAGAAACAGTTTTGAAACAGAAGATAAATTTACTGGACAGCATAAGTATCTGACCAGGGTGTCCCCTTTAGGGTAAGAGGCACCCACACTTCATACAAAGGACCAATTTTATAGACACAGAATTTAGAAAGTTACAGAAGGTTAACCCTCCCGGGTGGCTCTCGAAAGAGACATGCCCAGCATAGGAAGAACCTTAGTTTTTATAGATACAGAATACAGACGTCACACAATCATCATCATAAGATTTACGTACATAATCCATACCTCTTTCACGTGCTACAAGCATGTACCTTAAAAATCTCATTGGATAGATCTGTCTCCTGGTCACAGTAAGACAGCCTCTTATTCTACATGTTACATTCCTTCTGTTACTCAAATGCTGCATGCTGTTACCTCTACCCATATACAAAGGGCTGCACTAAAGCTAACTTGCTGTCTTTCTTGTTTCCAAGAAAAAACCGTTTTTCTAAGTTTTCTCCCAGAGAGAGATATGTCCTTAAGCTATGCAGCATTCCTTAGGATCATAAAACTTCCCTTTCTCATTCCCCAGTTTAAAATGTTAAAACATTTAAAAGATTTTACATACACTGATTCTAAAACAATAGAATTATAGTGAAATACTAATACATGTGAATCTCTCATTATCATTTCTGTGTTCATTTAACTATATAGAAAAACACTTTTTCCTTATTTAACTAATCACATTCTATAGCTAGTTCTAACCCAAAAACCAAAGTTATAAATTGCATATTTCTGCTGTCACGTTGGCCCTTTAGTGACAAGATCTCAAAGATGTTATCTTTGCTTGCCTGCATAGTCACTAGCAAGCTGGTAACATTCCTTTTGACCTGCTGCAAACATGCAGGCTTCTGGTCACTTACACAGAAGCACCCATTTTGATTCTTAGCATCTTTGGTTCATGCAACTTAATCAAATACAAATTTATAGACATTCTGGCCCATCCCCACAGTGCCTATTGTACCTTTTAGTCTTGGCCTGTTGGTGGGTTGGAGAGGAGGGGTTCAGGGCTTAGCAAGGCCAAATGGCCCTTCAATTGCCTTGAGTTTGGTTTGGTTTCCCTGTTTGTTTAAAGTTGTTTAAGGGTTTTTGTGTTTTGTATTTTTTGCCCTTGTGTAGGAGGTCTCTGGGTTTTTTGCACTTATTTCCTTTGGTTTGGTCTGTGTGTTCTCTCACCCCTGTTCCAGGGTTTTTTCTTTAGGTTTCAGGGTCTGGGCGGGGGGAGTTCTTTCAGTTTTTGTGTTGATTCTTCCTCCCCCACATCACCCTTCATTTTCTAGTGCTTGCTTCTTTGTTGTGTTGAGATGGGCCCTTGTTCCCTGTTTCTCCTTCATTTGTTTAGATCAGGGGTGGCCAAACTTGCTTATCGTAAGAGCCACATAGAATAAAGTTCAGATGTTTGAGAGCCACAAGACATGAACAAATATTACATGTGCTTATCATCACACACACATTTTATTACAAACCTTTTATATAAATATTAAGAAATACACATAACTAATAATCATTATTCATCTATGTAATTTTTATTGATTTTATTAATTTTAACTGAGACTGCCAAAAATGAAAAAAACAGATATTGCTAATGATCGTTACAAGCTATTACAGCTAGTAGAAATATTGTGACTCTCCATCTTTCTGTGAATTATTTAAAATCCAGCTGATATACTGTCAAGGCTGTACAAATTACAGGGGCTACTACGGAGCCTTGGCCATTTCTGCCTCCAACCTCTGTGCCCAAACTCTTGCAAAGGGCAGTAGTGTGGCCAGGGACAAAGACATATTTAGTAAGAGACAGGCTGGGAGAGTGGGAGACCCTGGCCACAAGCCACTTATTATGTGGCAAAGAGTCACATGTGGTTCACGAGCCACAGTTTGGCCATCCCTAGTTTAGAGGATTTTAACTAGACTGGTGGTGGTTCTGTTCATTGTTGCTCTGTTGAGCTGGTAGTGTCAAGTGCTGTGTGTAACTGATCTTGGTTCCCACCCGACTGTGCGCCACCTCTTCTTTTGGTGGGTTGCCCTGAGTTGAGCTGAGGCAAGATATTCCTGTCTGTGTGCTATCTTCAAGTGGGATTCTTTCCGTGTGAACTTTCTTTGTTTTCGTTATCTTTGAACGGGTGGGGAATTGGTCTGGTTTTATACTACTGATTGAACTCTGGTTGCCCAGAGTTCTCCTGTCTTGTCTACGGATCTGTCTAAGCTAGGCCATTTCCGCACGAATGCGGAAGCGGCCGGGTCGGCGTACTTGACGCCGACCCGACGACGCTGGGATTGTCTGCACGGACGGTCCCAGAAAGAACTGGGGAGCCTTACCTGCTCTCCGGCCCTCCGGCGCGTCGCTGGGGCCTGGGGACACGCTTCCCCTGCCTTGCGCGCCTGCTTCCGGGTCGGAGAGCAGTGGGGCGTGTCCCCAGGCCCCAGTGACGCGCCGGAGGGCCGGAGAGCAGGTAAGGGAAGCGAGGGAGTGGGGGGGGGAAGCGCCGGGAAGCCGCTGCCATTATCGCGACAGCAGCTAAATGGGCGTTTCCAGTGCGCGCCTCTTAGCGCACTCTTGAAACGCCTGCTCAAGCGCCGGGCGAAGGTTCTCAGTACGGATGCAGTCAGATGGCGTTTTTGCCGTCCCCAGGCCGCCATATTCTGCCCATGCGGAAACGACCCTAGTGAATAAAGAACTGTTTGTAGTTACTTTGCCCTGGACTCAGTTTGTTCATTACAGATAGAGTTATATTGAACTCCTGGCAGGTGTCATTTGAGTCATTTTGATGTATTAGCTGATATTTAAATAGAGACTAGTTTTAATAAGGGTGTATTAAGAATAAGGGTGTATTAAGAACCCCTCAAATGTTAGCTTAGGTGTAGGGCTTTAGTTTCTTCCTAATTAGGCTTGTGGTATGTGTTAAGAAGAGTGAAGGATATTATTTGAAGAAGAAGAGTTTGGATATATTTTCCTGATTTTCTTTCCTGTAAGGAGTTTCAAAGCAGCTTACAAATTCATTTCCTCTCCCTGCAACAGGCACCTTGTGAGGTTGGTGGGGCTGAGAAAGGTCCATTCTACACAACACAGAACAGACAGTTGTGTGGGATATCTTAAAAAGAAGTGACTGCCTCTTTTCACTCCACAAACTCAAAATAAAATGTGTGGGGGATGTCTTAAAAAGAGGTGGTTTCTGGGTGCTTTCCAGATAGCAAAGGCATCAGAAGGGAAAAGAGACTGACCATTTTGCTCTTTGGTTAGTTTCACCCTCAGTTTGTGCCTGATGTTTTGTTTGTAGCTGAAGGGTTTCTCCCTGCTGCCATTTGCTGAAGGTTGTTCCAGGACGTTTCCTCTGCAGGTTCTGATCCTGAGTGCCTTTTCAACCCCAAACATACATAGTAATTATACTTAGCTGACCCTGCTGTTTCTGGCAAATATAGTTTTCTGTTGGGTTTTTTTAAGGAGCTATCTTCATAGCTACACAGACACGCATAAGAGAATCTTAGTTGCCTGGAAGTTGGGTCTGCCACCCATTGAAAAGCATTGAATTGTCCTATGCATGTCTGTGTAGCTACAAAGAGAGCGCCTCCAAAAAATAAGCAAAAAGGAAAGCTATATATTGCCAGAATTACCAGGACCAGCTGAGTATAACTGCCATGTGCTTTTGGGGCTGAAACGGCACCCAGGATTGGAGCCTAAAGAACAAACATCCTTGGACAACGTTCAGCAAATGGTGGCCGGGAGAATCCCTTCAGCTGCATACAAAATGTCAGGTGCAAGCATTCTGCACAGTCGGGCAGGAAATGTCTTGCAGGTGGCTTAGGGGGAAAAGGTGCACTTTGAAGCATTTTTTTTTTAAAAAAAGGTGTGTTGAGCAGAAATAAGGCATCCTTAGGACATCTTGAGAAAAAGGCTGTGCGGAGTGCCTTCACAGGATTCCTAATTTCAGCAGTGCAAAAAGGACCGGAGTTCTAAAGAAAGTGATTAGCCCAAGGTCACCCAGTGTCAGGCCCAAGGACATAGGTAAGGGGGGGTTCTCGGGTTCAAATCCGCCATTACATGTCTGAAGCTCCGTCCCCCGTTTGTGGGTTTTTTGCATTTTTAGTATTTTTTATTTTTGGCCTGCAGGGGGTGCTGGTTTTAGGCTAGCAGCACCAAAATGTCAGGAATTTGTTGGGAGACTTTCCTGATGATATAACCCAGGTTTGGTGAGGTTTGGTTCAGGGGGTCCAAAGTTATGGACTCCCAAAGGGGGTGCCCCATCCCCCATTGTTTCCAATGGGAGCTAATATGAGAGGGGGCTACACATTTGAGCATCCATAACTTTGGCTCCCATGAACCAAACTTCTCCAAACCTGGATGGTATCATCAGGAGAGTCTCCTAAAGATACCCTGAAATTTTTGTGCTGCTAGCTTAACAATTGCACCTCCGACAGCAGGCACCCCCCCAAATTTCCCCAGATTCTCCTTTTAAATCCACCCCCTTCAGCTTGGATTTAAAGGGAGAATCTGAGGACCACAGTCTAAACATTGAAAGTGATGCTATTTCAGGGTGGGGCAAAATCCACCCCAAAACAGCATCACTTTCAATGTTGTTTAAACTGGGAACCCCAGATTCTCCCTTTAAGGTGGATTTAAAAGAAGAATCTGGACTCTCTAGTTTAAACACCAATGAAAGTGATGCTGTTTGGGGGTGGATTCCATCATCACAGCGGCCACCCATGAGGGGGCAGGGGGGAAACTCCGATTTTGCACTGGGCTCCATTTTCCCTAGCTATGCCTCTGCCCGGAGTCGAGGGCATAAGGGACTGCTGTCTGGGAGCCCAGCCTGTGGGGGGAAGGGGAGTCTGCCACCCCTGTCCTCGGAGACATGCTTTTATAAGCACTGATGCTAGGGGGTGGGGCTTGGGGAGGCATGGTCCCACCCCCTGAACCCCCCATAAAAATCTATACCTATGTCCCTGGTCACGCCTGCACCATACTTGGCCTGGCAGCTCGCACGTAAACAGCCCTGATGCAGATGGCCCAGGTGTTATCATTGTCCAAGCCCATGATAATTGCCTGCAAGTAACTAGCTCAATAGTGCTTAACTGTTTCACCTTATCTGCCTTCTGAGGGAGTAAACTGCCTGTCCCAACAACAATGTCTCTTTCTCACTGTCCTTTCACATGCTGATATTATGGGAATGCGAGGGTGGGGGGATTATGGTTTGAGTCAAACTGTAAACTACAGGTTTATACCAGGGGCCAGAGAGCCAAAACCCAGTTTCGGCTATCTGGCCATTGGGCTGACACGGTTTCAATAAAGCTCTTGAACCTCCCTTGAGTCTTTTTGTTAACTGGAGTAACAGATCCTTACACCCAGCAGGCTTCATGTGTAGGAGCAGTTAACAAATCCAGTTCACCAGATAAAAGTCTGGCACTCATGTGGAGGAATGACAAATCATACTCAGTTCTCTAGATTAGAATCCACCACTCTTAGCCAGTTCACCACACTGCCAAATGGTTAATTGGCATGCAGTTTTCAGTTTTGTTCTGAACTTTTTAACAGAAAATAACAGAAAACTAGTTCATCAGTTCCCTGTAAAGGATTCAATGGTGTTGATGGTGAAGTAACCTTGAGTGCATTCCACAGCCCGGGCGATGGGCCAGATGCATCGGCGAAGACTTTATCTTTGCGCGGGAGATGAAGCCTCTGTTCCCATGGGAAGCAGGAAGGGGGGATGGGGTGCCTGGTATTATAACCTGTGCTTCTGGCGGGAAGTGTCATTCCTGCCACCGCGCGGTACTTCTGAGCTTTCTAAGCATATCTTAATAAATGGATTCTACTACCAAAGCCTTTATTTCTGCTGCCTATGGAATTCTTTACATTTCCCCACCTCGTGATCAGCACGAAGTCTTCCCATCTGCTGGAACGCAGGGACGCGATCTATCACCATGGGGACTTCCTCAGTCGCTTGGGGCTGCCTATGGATCGAGCGCCGTGGGATCGGATTTCTACCGCTCGTGTGGATTACAAACCTCAGATGCAACCTGTCATGGAGGAGACGGCTTGACCACCTTTTCATGCGCAACCTGTGAACGGCTGAACGCATTCCTGACTCGTATTTTGGTGATGCTTCCCAAAGAACCACCGGTGGCACAGCATTCAGTCTGCCCAAAGGACACCGGACTCAACTCTGGAATTGGGAGGGGTATCCGTATCGCTTCCCAATCGACTTCCCCATCCCGTCCGGCGACATCGCGACTCCGAGGTGTTTCGGGAGCCACCGTACGGCGGCTACGGTGTCTCCGAGGGCTCTCGGCTCTCTGATGACGAAGAGTCTGAAGAAAGCCTGCATTCCCAGCCGGACCGCTTCTCTCCCAAGCAGAAGACTGGGATGAGGAAGTAGGCGACTGAGATTTTCCAGCCGCATGGAACCGGAACGCCAGCTATGGGAGGAGGAACGGGCACAGTTGCAGCAAGAGCGCTAAACCCTGCAGAGGGACCGGAACAGCAACGCAGCAGGTCCAGCTCGAAGTTGGACCGTGGCCAAAGACGGCCTTCCAACGGCAGGTAATATGCTCCAGAATCTGTCAGTCCATGATAAAGTCCTGGAACAGTCCAGGACTGGATTTACAACGCGTAACGCCGAAGCGCTGCCTTGTAAGCTCTAAGACGCAGTGAATCCTCTACTGAAGCCCTTAAACGGGATCTAACTGCTTAAATTAGGGCTGGTAGAAAGCTGCTTTTGCATGCGCACCAAGATGCATTGACTCGCTAGCGAGAGGGAGCTGGCTGCTGGAGAGGGAACTAATGAGGCAGGCAGACCAGGGGCCGCAAGTTGGAACCTATGCTGTTACTGATCATGCCGGGTGCCTGGGCCACGCATCTGGGTCCTGCCACCTAAACGCCAGCGCACCGCCATAGTTTTATTCCAGCCCTCCCTTGTACAATAACAGCCGCTTGCCCAACCTGCTCAGCCAGCGAACCACCTCCCCAGCAGGTATTAAGAGTCAGCTTCTAACGGGCTACCTCGCCCCGACACGAGCCTGCTTTTGATGGTAACGCTTCCAAACTTCCTACTTCATCTTGGCAACTCAATGCCCACTTGAAGACTATGATGATCTATACCGTCTGAACGCTGAAAATGGCCGTGACATCGCTCAGTCCTAGATGGGCTGCAGCCCACTGGTTCGTGACTGTTTTGGATTTGCAGGATGAGGACTCTCGTGACAGTGCGCCCGCGATTCCTCCAAGCTTTTGAGAGCTGGCCAAGATCTGCAGGCTGAGAATGAAGCTATCCGCATCTATCAAAACCATCCAGCAAGGCAACCTTCGCTTGCAGAATCTTGTCCGCGGAATTTCCGCAGGCGGGCGGCTGCCTCGACTTCCTCCTGAGTGGCCTGAACGCGATTTCGAAATGCTTAATACTTCTCGGATGCTGTGGATAGCAAGCTACGGAAACGGTGTTTTTTAATTCGGGTTCCTCGCATCTCATTGCAGATTGGATCCAGTTGGGGTCTCTAAGGGCGGGCGCCTCGCTTGGAATACTGCCACAAGGAGGTTTCACCAAAAACCACTCTCACTGTGTCCACTCAAGTCAGCTTTCTCCAGCTTCCTACCAAACCATCATTTCTTGAACTGCCGCCGACTTGGGTTGTGTTCTTTACTCGCGGAGGGCCAGGTCATCGGCCGCCAACTGTCCCAAGAAGCAAAACCAACCGCTTCCAGCCTTCGCTACAGACTCTGCCTGCCAAAACCATCATACAGGTTGGAGTCAGCCTCCTACCTGCTCGGCTCTTAAAGCGGTGGACCGGGCGCTTACGAACAGAGGAGGGGAAGCAGCTGTCTGTCTTTCTTTCAGCCCCTATGGACATGTGGGCCCCACTCCTGACGCGGTGAGTGAAGGCAGCGCCCCATTACTGTTCAAGCATTTCTGGCCAACCTCCGCTAAAATAATTCTCGCATTATTATAGCCTCGCCCTTTGTGGATTCCGCTGCTCCTTATTGCTTAATGCGCACTTGTGTGGCAGAGGAGCTGAGGTCTGACCTAATTCCCTGGCTAAGCCTGCCATACTATTCTGTACCTTAAATGGACGGCAGCCCCTCGAAACGGTAAGGACCGCCCAATACAAAACACACAGCCGTTCCTCTCCTCCGCTATACGTAATTCATTGGGAGAAAATTAGTTTCATTTTACCAGTGGCCAAACACTCCATAGTTTTGGGCATGCCTTGGTTATTGTTACATGAACCAAAATTCATTTGGAAGAGAAAGGATCCTAGAATCTTCACTGGACCCTCCCTGCGGTGAACACATGAATTGGGAAGAAACTCCAACGCCTTCCTGACACTCCCTCTGGTTTCCTCAGTGATTGCTCCCCGATTCTATTGACATCCCACCTGCATATCAGGATCTAGCCAGAGTTTTTCATAGAGCAGGAATGCCAACAATTGCCACCCTGTACAGAGATTCACTGACTGTAAATTGTCATACAACCTTAGGGGCTAACTGCCTGCTGGGTAGAATTCCACCGCGATGAGTCCCAATGAGGAGAAGGAACTTCGTATTTGTGACAAGAACCTTGCTCATGCGTTTCATAATGCGGCGGGCTACCAAACACACACACGCCAGTTCCCCGCTTTTGTTTGTCAAAAAAGAAAGATGGGTCTTTACAGCTTTGCACTGTGATTATCGAGGTTCCAATGCTAGTCTCCCTGTTCAATGTAACATCCTTTGCCTTTGATCAAGGACCTTTTAGATGCACTCCGCAAAGGACGATTTTTACTAAATTAGACTCTGAGAGAAGCTTACTACAGAGTCAGAACTGCTGAAGGATATGAACACCTGATCATGCTTTAATACAAAGCTTGACAGTTTGAATATTTTAATAATGCCATTCAAGCTATGGGCCCCCCGGAGCTTCTAATATGGCCTCTTATCAACGAAGTCTTCCATGATTTACCGTACAAGCGGAGCTGCTTGCATATTTAGATGATGCTTTAATTCTACTGTAAACTATAGAAGAGCATGAAATATTGGTCCCAGAGGTATTGGAAACGCTTTGCTTGACAACTCTCTCTTTGCCAAACTTCCAGCCGCTGTTTTCATCAGGACCTCCATTGACTATTTGGGTTACTCTGATCTCGGCCTCAGGGCTTAAAAATGGATCCTGCTAAAATTGACGGAGTCCTCCAATGGCCTGCCCCCCACCAACCGCAGAAGAACTCAGCAAATGCGGTTTTGCCTACTTTCTATCGTACAGAGTAATACCCCCCAATTTGCTGAACTGATCTCCTCCCTCTCACAGACCTCTTAATACGCATCTAAGGGTAAGATTCACTGTCCGCCAAGCCTCGGCCCCTTTGTCTGGTCTGGAGGGAATGTCAAACAGCCTTTCAACTGTTAAAATCTGGCGCTAGCTCAATTTAACCTATCCTAAAGCACCCCAAACTCCAGATCTCCGCTTGTGGTTCACACGTGGACGCCTCTTGACAAAGCACTCGGTAAGCCCTGTTGCAGAAAAAAAATAAAGATGGTAGACTGGTTCCGTGCTTATTTGTCTGCTCAAAAGTACCCCTGGTGCCGGTAACTCAACTGACTGTGGAGACAAGGAGACTGGGCGGCCATCAAAGCAGCAGCACTTCCACTTACCACTGGCTGAGGGGCTACACCCTTTCAAGCTTTGGTCGTGGATCATAAAACCTGGCAGCTTCCCTTCCTTCCACCCCCCCTCATGTTGTCCGCAAAACAACTTCGCTGGGGTCGAGATTTCTTTCTCGCTTCAAGCTTTACAGTCCATTTTTTTTCCTGGGAAAACCAACAACTGGCTATGGACGCTGGCCGCTGGGGCCACCTCGTGAGGTGAGCCGCCTTCATGGTGACATTCCACGCACTGTCTCTTTCCCCTCCCAGTTGGGTTGGCTGTCACCTCGATCTCAAACGCCCGCCCCTCCACCCCGCCCGCTCCTAGCCCTCAAAGGCCTCTTCCAAGGGAATTGGAGGAGGCGGGGCTGCATGAGCCTCCAGCCACTGAAGGGGACTCCCACCTGGCGCTTTGGTAACGGGAGCTTTGGCGGAGGGGAATGTTGGCACGCTGTCTCAGCAAGTTCTGAAGCTTGCCACGATGCCCCGGCCGGGCTGGACATTTTGGCTTTTTTGAAAACTTCCTGCACTTAGGCCCGCCGGCAGTTTGGTGGCGCCAAGCAATGCGCAAAAGACATTGAGCGCTAAGATTAAAGGCCATGCTTCCGGTTTGTGCAGAAGCCAAAACCATCCCGGAAAGCCCCATGGACTGTTGAAACTTCTCCCGTAGCTCTCCCAAATCTTTGGGAAGTCATCTCCATGGATTTCATTACAGATTTGCCCGAAAGTCATGGCAACACGGTTTTATGGGTGGTGGCAGATTCATTCTCTAAGCAAGCAAGCCCATTTTATTCCATGTGCTTCCATCCCTCCGCCTCCTAAGTTGGCATCGTGGCTGTTTATTCAACATGTTTACCGCCTCCATTCCGCCTTCAAGTATGGGTGCGTTCTCCCACCGCGAGTCTTCCCAATTCATCTCAAAGTTCTGGAAAGCGCTTTTTTAAGTTAGTTGGGAAAGCCGCCTCGTCACGCCTCTACCACTTCAAAGTGTGACGGGCGACGGAGAGAACTTAACAGAACCTCTAGAGCAGTATTTACGTTGTTAAGCACCAACTATCACCAAGACAATTGGTGCGAAGCTTATTCCGGGCTTGGCGGAGTACTTCTACAACAATGCGTTCATAGTAGCACAAAGAAAACCCCCTTTGAAATGGTGTGTCTGGTCGCCCTTCCTTCCTGCCAAGCAAAATCCACCGCAGCAGCTTTGGACCCCCCAGAATTTCAACAATGGATTTCATCCCTAGTCGAGGGATGGAAGTCGGTCCAGACCGGGCTTACAGCAGCTGTAAAGCGACTCCCCTTAAAACTGCAAGCGGATAAACACCGCCAGATTTCATGCGGTGGGCTCCTGCGTATTTATCTACAAAAAATTTCAGAGATCGCAGGCATAAATTCTTCCAAACTTGGCAAGAGATTTGTGGGACCTTTTCAGATTACTTTCAAAGTGATTAATGATGTCACCGCCCGCTTGGATTTGCCTCTAACTCTCTTAGTAAAACATCCATCCTGTCTTCCATTCCAGCTTGCTCAAGGAGGTTCCTTCGGGCTCCGATGCTCTGGAGCACCTACCCTACCGAGAGGCCCCTCCACTATTATTGATGGCCACAAGCACCACGAAATTGACGCCATCCTGACTTCCGCTTTAATCGCAACCGCCAGGTAATATTTAGTTTCTTGGTACATTCCTGGGTATAATCAATGGGTTTATCCGAAAACATTGAAGCCCCCACTTTATTGCTGCTTTCCAATCGCTTCTTCCGCAAGACAAACTCTTGGGGAAGCGGGTTTTCACGGGAGGCAGAGTGTAAAGGATTCAATGGTGTTGATGGTGAAGTAACCTTGAGTGCATTCCACAGCCCGGCGATAATAGATGTACCGGCTAAGACCTTTATCTTTATGCTGAGATGAAGCCTCTGTCTCCCATGGGGAAGCAGGAAGGGGGGATAAGTGCCTGGTATTATAACCTGTGCTTCTGGCGGGAAGTGTCATTCCTGCCACTGCGTGTACTTGAGCTTTCTAAGATGTCTTAATAAATGGACTTTTACTACCAAAGCCTTTTATTTCTGCGTCTATGGAATTCCTTACATTCCCGCTGTAGATTGACTTTGCAGAGGAGCTCTTCTCAATTCCTTTATCTGGAATTGGAGAGCATGCAATAGAGAAACAGGACAGATTTTAATGCATTTACTTTTCACTTTTTTAAAGTTTTGACATTCCACCCCTGGATAGTTGCAGATTAACCTTAGATAGATTCTAGAATACAAAAGTCACTAGGTAGGTATCCTTTAAAAAAAACAGAAAAAAGAAAACCACACTTTGAAACAAGGTTAGGTTAGGTGAATTTTTACAAAACAAAGCAATTATGTTCGCTTTTCCTTGAAGCCCCTTATTTCTAGAGTGTCCATTTACGATCCATTTATTTTCAAAAACCTTCAGCACCCTACCAGCCTTCACCACAAAACAAAGTTACCGTACAACAAAACACAGAGTATGAACCCAGATATTTGAATGCAGAAATCTAGCTACTAATATTTTTTTTTCTGTGGGATGAATACTTGGAGGATGTACATTCTGATATACTTTCAGATGAGCACTCTGGAAAGATTATCATTGAACCAGGCCTACTGCAGCTTACTTTCACAGCAACCAAATCTGAGCTATATGTGATGCCATCATGTTCATTATATGATTTCTGATCATTTCATGAAACAGAAAGAATAAACCTTGAACAAGCTTGTGCAGCCCAATCCAGAGGGGAGGGCACTTATGCTGGCACCTGGCCACTGTGGAGCCCTGGGATGCCTAGCCACAGCACCTAGCTCTCCACTGGCACTTTTCCACAGCCCTGAATTGTGTGGGGTGGGAACATTCCCGGGACTGGAGCTGATCTTAGTCGGCTTTCACTGCAGATTTAGCCCCCTTGTGCCAGCGGACTTATATATGTGCCATGATTTTCACAGCACATCTTCACTACTCCCTATGGAGGAGTTAAAGGTAAGGGTTTTAAAAACTTTTGGGGCTCCCTGTGCAGAGTAGGCGGGGCAGTGCTGGAGTGGCATCATCCCTGTTCACATGACAGCTCTGGATTGGGCTGTTAAAGATGGAATGTGGCTGGAGAACAGTAGTTGTGGCATGAAGAACTGGGGAAAAGTGCAACATTGGAATGCTTTTTGCACTGCAAATGCTCACAAGGGAGAACAGAGTGGGACAGGTTCCTACCCAAGTGAGTAGTTAGGAGGTTAAGAGCTTGGGTATCTAATCTGGAGGAACCGGGTTTGATTCCCAGCTCTGCCACTTGAGCTGTGGAGGCTTATCTGGGGAATTCAGATTAGCCTGTACACTCCCACACATGCCAGCTGGGTGACCTTGGGCTAGTCACAGCTTCTCGGAGCTCTCTCAGCCCCACCTACCTCACAGGGTGTTTGTTGTGAGGGGGGAAGGGCACGGAGATTGTAAGCCCCTTTGAGTCTCCTGCAGGAGAGAAAGGGGGGATATAAATTCAAACTCCTCCTCCTCCTCCTCCTCCTCCTCCTCCTCCTCCTCCTCCTCTTCTTCTTCTTCTTCTTCTTCTTCTTCTTCTTCTTCTTCTTCTTCTTCTTCTTCTTCTTCTTCTTCTTCTATTTTATGATTTAGTTTTTCTTGGCCCCTCTTGATAAACTGCCTGTCCTTTTTATGCCAAGAGACTCTTTTAACATGTGTATGCTGCAACAACTTGTTATATTTTCCAGTTATTGTTATCCTTGAGAATAATATTTGTTAAAGTATTGCTGTCTGAAAGAAGTAACTAAAAACCCTCCCACCTGTTTAAACCTTAAATTAATACAACAACAGCCTGATTTTAAGTGGTAAAAAAAGGTTGGCCATAGTCTTTTATTAACATATTGGTTCAAGGTAAACAGAAGTGTAAGGCACAGCATAGGGGTCTGATCTGTGTGCTGGGCAGCCCAAGTGCTGTCCTGCAGCATCCTAAGTTTTCCTCCAGCCCGTCTGCTGAGAAAAATGCAACGCTTTGGAGCAGCTATGAGAGATTACAGATGGGCAGTTGCCACTTCCTGCAGACTCCTCTTGCTGCCAGAGGTGTAAGTCATATAAGCCCACGTCTGGGGATGCAACCCATTGGCTTGCTCTACCCCAGACCTCTTAAGAAGGTTCCATCAAATCGGGTATCTCACCTGCTGTCCTCCACCTATAGATCAGTTCCCTATGCGCAACCTGCCAACAATCTCTAACAAATTAACATGCATTAACAAACATCAAAATCTAGGGAGAGGACGGTGGGAACACGTCTTTCTTTCGGCAAACAGTGGGAGAGCGAGGCCAGGCCTGGCCTTGTATAGGCTGCCTGGCTCTCCTCCCCACAACGTCAGGGCGACCCCCTGACATCATTGAACTATGCCAGACTGCCCACCTCGCATGCATGCCAGGCAGTCGGGGTCTCATGAGGCTGAACGAAGCCTTGCAAGGCCAGGGAAGCAGCAGCAGCCGAATTGGGCTGTCCCTTCTTCTGCAGCAATGGTGACCGCGTTAATTCGCGGTCGCTCCTTTATGATCAAGTTTTGAGGAGCATTCTTATTAAAATTGGTGTCCTGTTGAACTTTTGCTTTTTAAAACTTTTTTCACTTCTCAGTGGAACTTGAGTAACTTTTTGTCTCCAGAAAACAGCAAAGCTTGGAGAAGGTTTTGATCTCCAAAAAAGTCAAACTGGCATGAGCGTAGAAAACGATGTTGCCTGTCTGTTGAGTCTCCCTGAGCCCTGCATCACTGGAATTTTTCTGTTCCGCAGTTTGCCTTGTACTTGTTTCAGAAATGGATCTGTTGTATAAAGCCCTGGATTTCTGTGTCTTACACAATAATATTTTGAAACCTCAGGCTCAGCAGAGGAGACCCACCCGTGTGGCATTCTGAGTCTCTTGCGTCTCTGCCAACAGATATGTGGCCTGTTATTCTAAATCATTAATTCTCTAAGTCACTGAATAGAGTTACTAGTTATTTACAAAAAACAGCCCCTAGCTGAATAACTTTTTAAAAAGAAATCTCTTCTCTTGCCCCTTCTTTAATAGGTTTACCAAACCTAATTTTCCAGCTGAAATAACAGCAGTAAAGGTTGATTCTGTCAAGAATAAGTGGAACTCTCCCGCATCATACTGGATTTGATCTTTTATCAGTCAGGCAGTGGGCTGAAAATACAGAAACACAAAATATAGCTTACCAGGACTTTGTGTACAAACCTTATTTTCCCAAGTGTAGTCAGGTAGACTCCAGAAAATAAGGTAAACTGATTATTTTTGCATTATTATTTACACATTTTTGATGCAGAAGAAGTAAGTTAGGCATGCATAACTTACTCACCCAGCTGAACAAAGCCCTCAGGCCATGCATGGGTGTCTGCTAAGTGCTTGACAACCTTCCCATTTTTGGCAAGCCCAGGAGGCCAGCAGAGCTAGATATTAACACTGGTGGGATGTCATACATGGCTGGTAGGTTATTCTTACCTTGGAGAGACATTTATTATACAGGCTTCAGTTGCACAGATCTCTTGGTGAGGTCAGATGGAAATAAAGCCCAAACCAGGCTGGCTAGCAAACAAATGCAGGTGGTTTCAGTTCCTTTGGATAATGGCCTATTACTTATGTGTTTAGCACAGAAACAAATAAACAAAATGTGTGAAATGTAAGGCAGGTAGCTTTTTTTAAAAAAACCCAGCCCCTATTCCTTTGTCTTTCATATCAATTGGAGCTGCAGATTTATCTTGATGCTGTGAAAAGCTTTACTTGCTCATTTCTGGAGATCAGGTAGCTGATGAAGGCACAGTAAAACCCAGGTTGGAGTTGGAGGGTTTTTTTTGTTTCTGATCAGTTGACAGTTTTAATTAACCATCAGTTAATGCTGAAATCTTGAACCTGGACCTCATCCATGAGCTCTTGCACAGGCTTAAATGTGAATCCTTGTAAGAAGAAAATATATTTTTGTTTTTAAATTCCTCTTTCTGGTTCATCTTATTGAAATACATAAAAAATAGGTAAGAGTTCTGGGTAACTCAAGATCTAAAATAACAAAAGGGATATTATTACTTTAGCCTAACTGAGATTCTGGGAAATTGGATCCCATTAATCGGCTTTAAATGCTAAAGCACAGAGTTTAGTCTGCACACTGAAATAATTTGGTACTGCTTCCTCTCCATCTTTGTAAATTTTAGGCAAACTGTCATCATCCTCAGCTTATCAGTACTAGAATGGCATTCGAACCACTGTGCTATGCTGGTTCACAAGAGAAATAATATAGAAGAGAATGGTACCAAAGTCTATAAAACAAGATACCACTATACAAATCCAAGTTGTTATCACAAATAAAAATACTGAACCATTATCTTCATGGATTAACGTGTAAAGTCTTCACACAATTGGTAGATGAAGGGAATGCTATGGACCTTTATATATTTTAGTAAAGCTTCTGACAAGGTGCCCCATAATATTCTTGCAAGTAAGCTAGTGAAATTTGGACTAGACAATGTTACTATTAGATGGATTTGTAATTGATTGACTGACCAAACTCAAAGGGTGCTCATTAATGGCTCATCTTCTTCCTGGTGAGAAGTGACTAGGGGGGTGCCACAGGGCTCTGTCCTGGGCCCAGTACTAGTCAATATTTTTTATCAACAACTTGGATGATAGAATAGAGGGCATACCAATCAAATTTGCAGATGATACTAAATTGGGAGGGGTAGCTAATACCCCAGAGGTCAGAGTCAGAATGCAAAATGGCTTGAACAGATTAGAGAGCTGGGCCAAAACAGACAAAATGAATTTCAACAGAAATAAATGTACCGTAAGATACTACATTAAGGCAAAAAAAAATGAAATGCACAGATATAGGATGGGTGACACCCGGCTTGACAACACTACATGTGAAAGGGATCTGGAAGTCTTAGTAGCCTACAAACTAAACATGAGTCAGCACTGTGATGCAGCAGCCAAGAAATCCAATGCAATTTTGGGCTGTATCAATAGGAGCATAGTGTCAAGATCAAGGGATGTAACTGTATCTCTCTATTCTGCATTGGGTAGACCTCACCTGGAATATTGTGTACAGTTCTGGGCACTGCAATTCAAGAAGATTATTGACAAGCTGGAACGGGTCCAGAGGCAGGGAAACAAAATGGTAAAAGGTCTGGAATCCATGCCCTACAAGGAGAGACTTAGGAAGCTGGGTATGTTTAGTTTGGTGAAGAGAAGATTAAGAGGTGACAGGAAAACCATTTATTTAGCTATTTGAAGGGATGTCATGTTGATGAGGGTGCAAGTGTAGAGAACCAGAAAGGACCAGAATAGAGTAACCATTGAAGGATCTTTATTCTTAAGCTTCCATGATACACACTAACCCAGATGCTGGATCTCGACTCTTTCTCCCAAACAAACAGACTGCTTTTACGAGTCCGAATCCCCCCTCCTTCGAGCCCCAGACAGGTTCCCATGAAAGACTCAAAACTAGCTTCACACACATAGATAAGGAGTAGCAAGGTTAGCTTTGCTCTCACCGGTTATCACATTGCAGCCCAACCTCGAGGAATGCCTCGAAGTTGCCAAGGTACCCAAGAGCTGGGAAAGGAAAAGCAACATCTTTTACACCTCCGCCTCCCTTTAAGATGTCTCTCTCCCACTTCCCAGGCTTGTGGGGAAAGGACTTATGAAAAGCAGAAATTAACGGGGGCGCATTAATATCCTCTACATATACCCATTGGTTATGCCCGGAAGGATAGCCTTCACCCAAGAAACTAAATAATACTCGCAAGCTATGCGTAAGAAACGGGAGTCTAGGATACGCCAATTTCATAATGCTGCATGCTCCGCCAATAATCAACTGGCGGGGGTGTTCCGGAGGGTCGCAAGCCAGGCATCGGAATCTGGAGCCTCGCTTTGAGTAAAACTGGAAATGCGGAAAGACAGGATGAATGTTACTTAAGGGAAAGTTAGGGAGTTCCAAACGAAGCAGTCACTTTACTCATTAATCACTTTTGTAATCCGGAATGGCCCTTCATAAATTTCTTTTGCCCAGCTTGGAGAATTTGTGCACATTCCTGAGGTTTTTTGTGGATAAGTAAACCCACGCAATTCAACTCTTTGTAGCGAAACTCTGAACGATGCTTGTCAGCCTGGGTTTCTCATGCGACTCCTGGGCTTGCTTGAAGGGAAGTTGAGACCGACTTCCATCCCTCTGCCAAGCGATTGAATCCATTGATCAAACTCTGTGGGGTTGCAACGCCTCGGGATGGAGTTGAGGCAGAGGAGGGAAAGAACGTCCCCATTACACCACTTCAAAAGGGGTTTTGGAGGTACTGCTAGGCGAACGGCATTATTGTAAGCTATTATTCCGCGAATGGTAGGTGGAGGTCACACCCAATTATCCTGGTGATAATTAGGTGTAACAACGTAGGTACTGCTCCAATGGTTCTTGTTGGTCCGTTCCGACTAACCGTCGCTTTGCACGTGGTAGGGCAGGCGACAGCCGAGGTAGGTCCCCTAGCAACCCCAAAACGCCTTCTAAAACTCTGAAATGAATTGGGGCCCGCTGGGTCTGAAATCACCCTTATCAGGAGAGGAATGTAAACGGTAGACATGTTGTATAAACAATTTAGCCAGTTTTGGGGAGCTGAAGGAATGGTGGAGCATACGGTATAAAATGCGCCAGTTTCTGGAAAAGGCTCACCACCACCCACAAATCACCGGCGGTTTCCGCGGACTTTCCTCGAGATCCGGTGAATAAAATCCATGGATATAACCTGCCAGGGTCGGGCAGCTGCCGGATAGGGTGCAATAACTGCGCGGGTTTGCCTCGGGATGGATTTGGCTTCTGCACATACTGGGCACCCCCTTTAATGTAAGATTCAATGTCTTTAGACAGCGATGGAGCCGCCACCAAAACTGGGATGGCGAAAGCAGGTGCAACGCTTTTAAAAATCTGAAATAAATCCCGGCTTTATGCCTGGCATCGTGGCCAGCTAGGAGGACTGATCTTCACGGTTGGAAGGTGGGATCGCATTCAACACCGCCTTCTCCTCCATACACCCCTTTCCAAACGGTGAAGAGAGGGTCGGATTCTGCCGCGGGAACGCCTCCCTAACCCACCTCCATCAGTTGATGGAGAAAAGTTGGGAAACGGTCCGAATGTCCGGAGAGGGAGGGGTTTGTTGACTGGAAGCCTGAGAACGTGTAACCGCCTACCCAAGCTGAACAGGGGAAAGGATGGTGCTGGAGGGATGGCTCTCAGAAGCTTAAGAGTCCGCCCCTTCGTAGGCGGACAAGGCATCGGCCAATTTGTTGTTTTTCCCTCGGAAAAAAGTGAACTTCGTGAACTGGAATCTGAGAAGAAATCCGGCTTCCAACCGCAATTCTCGCTTGCGCAGACATTTTCAGGGTGGAGAGGGCTGCCAAGTTCTTAGTGATCAGACCAGACTTTGAAGGGCTTCTCTCCGAATTCTTCCAACCAGTGGCTTGCCAGGTGCTGAGCCCCTCCTTAATGGGTCAGCCGGCCTCTTTGTCAAACCCACAGTCCAATTCAGAGTTCAGGACCTGAAAATTTTTTTTCGATAAGTAAGCATACCTTCGCACAAGTTTCGTCATCTTTTATTTTTCTCTGCAAGAGGGCGGCTCCTAAAGCTTTGTCCGAAAGTATCATCATTACATGCACCACGCCAAAACGGGTACATTCCGATCAGTGGGTGTTTCAGCACAGGTTCAGTGGTGAACGCGAAGTCTTAAGCAGGTGAAATGATTCCTGGCAGGCAGAGGGACCATTGAAGGTGCTCCCCGGTTTTGCAGCCGGCTGGCTCTTTACCCCTTGGTGCGTAATAAGTCAGCTTCAGGAGGTAGGGCAAGCTTTTAGCAAACTGGGGAATAAAGTCACGATAAAAATTAGCGAATCCCTAGAAATCGATTGAAGTTCCTTTGCGGGTCGCTAGCGGGCCAATCCACCACGGGCCGCAACTCTTCTTTAGCCGTGATCCATTTCCTAGACCTTTAGGTGAAATTCGATAACCCAAATAATCAATGGATGACTGATGGAAGCAACATTTGGATAATTTTGCATAGAGGGAGTGATCTAGTGAAGTCAAGCAGTAAACACTGAACGGACTAAACCGCTCGCGGTTCCCTTCTAGGTTTTGCGTAGTATATCAGGGAACGTCAGTTTAAATACACCACACCACCCCTTTGTACAAAAAATCCTTTAGCACTTCGCTAATCGAGAGACATTACGAAGGCTCTAACGGCTACTCCAGATAACCAAATAAAGGCATTAACGCAGATATTCATATTGGCCAAATCTTAGTATTAAAGCCGTCAGTCGTTCATAGCCTTCGGGCGACATACGTTAATCGGATAATATGCTCTCACCGAGATCAAGTTTAGTAAAAAATGTGTCCTTTTTTACCGAGTGGGCGATTTCAAGCAGATCCTTGATCAGGGCAATGGATATTTATTTGACATTGAAACTCGCATTGAGCCCTCTATAATCGGTGCACAACCTAAGTAAGTGCCATCCTTCTTAACAAACAACAAAACCGGCCGCCGCGGTGCTTTTAGTGGCCCGGCCGGATGAATCCACGCTTTAAATTTTATCCGTTGAGAAAAGCTCAGATTCTGTTCCTCTACTCGGGCTCATTCTATAAATCCTACCTCCTTGGGAAGCTGGCGCTAATCGGTACCATGGAGAATCTTGCAATCAGTGTCTCTATAAGTAGTTGGTCACACTCCTGTTCCTCAAAGACTTTGAAAGATCCCCAATAAACCTGGGGAACTCCAGCTAACTCTGAACCGGGTGACACTTCGCTAATTTAATGACGATGGGTTCAGGAATAGGTAGGATTTTCTGAGGGGTTCTCAGGTGGTTCCCTTCATGCATGTGATCCCCGCAAGATCGGGTTCGGGTAAACCGACAATGCTGCTTCCATAGTATCGGGTTCATGAGATAACAACCAAGGCATTCCCAAAACTATGGGGTGTTTACATGACCGGCTTGCGCTAAAATCGAAACTGCGTCGCTCCCAATGTTCTGCACATGTCGGTGAGAAGCACCGGTTGGGTTCTAAAACGAAGCCGAGGTTCTCTTTCAGTCCCTAATGGACTGCCATCCATTTTGGGTGAAGGTAAATGGAAGCTTGACCAATGCTATGCGCCCAGACCAAGTTGTTCTGCCACCTGAGGTCTCTTCATCAAGCAAATGAGAGCAACCAGAGTCAACTAGGGCGCGAGCCAAAAATACGCCGCTGTTTTTTGGCGGGTTGGCAAGAGGGAAGTCATTAAAGTGATGGGGGTAATCCACCGTCACTCCACCGCGATCTGGCGCCAAAGGTCTCCATCCTGTCGGGGCTTCCGGCCGATAGGCTCACCCCCCCCATCGGGATCAACGAACTCATCATCTTCCTCTCTGCGCCTTCCAAAGCTTGTTTTTGCAGTGCCCTGCACTGTTTTTTCTCGGGTCCGGACCGGCGTGGAGCCTTTACCCAGTTTGGGTGCGAGGAGCTGGAATAGGAGTTTTTTGTTTCTTTGGGCAGTTGGCAGCCAGGTGACCCGGACTCTCTCCTCGCTAATAAAGACATACAGACCCAACCGGGCGACGGGCGCTCTGGATGTAGTCTCAGCAGGAGTCAGCGGCTGGCTGGACTTTTAATGGCAAGCCCAGTAGGGGCCGGTTCATTTTCGGGCTGGTGGTTTTTGGAGGGGTTGTTTTCCGGATCTAGCACGGGTGAGACGTGGGTGGAAATCAACGCTCCGACTGTAATCCCATTCTGGCGCGATCGCTTGAGGCTCACGATATAACACCGCCTTCTCCTCGAGATATCATCGTTTACAGCTCCAAAGAAATACTCGCGATTTCATATCGTTCCGGCCAATCAGGGAGTTTGTACTGGTTGCTGCTTTCCGAATTCGCTGGGCAAATTCAGCAAAGGGATTCGGAAGTTGCCCTGTTTGATGGTCTTGGACCGTGATAGATATCGCTTTTATTTTCTCCTCGTGATCCGGATCCTGGAAGCGAAGCCGGAGACCCTGCAGCAGCTCAGCTACAGAGTGGGTTTCATCTGCCCCAATTTCATATAACTCTACGAACCATTGGGCCGCTTCACCATCTAGGACTGATCCGATATCACGTACTTTTTCGGCTTCGGATCTATACATGTCATCAAATTCCAGCATATGGGCATCAAGTTGCAAAATGAAGTAAGGCAGTTTCGACGCTGTTCCGTCGAAGCGGGCCGGCATTGGCGGGCGAAGGTAACCTCTGGCTGGAGCCTGCGCCGCTCTCGGTGCGGGCAGAGGAGCTTGCATCGGGGCCTGTGCGGGCAGCGGTGGCGGCAACTGTTGAATCCTCCTTGGTGGTGGTTGAGCGACCGGAATACGATCCCTAGCCGCAGGAACTACTGGCACGGGTGCGACTGGGGGCTGGGCAGGCACGGCCCTATCCGCCTCATGTTGTAGTTGGAGGGCTCGTTCTCGTTCAAGGAGCTCTTGCTCACGACACGCCATGGTAACCCTTCTCAGCTCTAGGGCATCTCGTTCCCTTTGGAGGCGCTCCTGCTCGGCCCGTTGTGCCGCTGCCGTTGCTTCGCTCTGTGTTTGTAACGCCTTCACACATTCACGTTGATGTTGAAGGTCGATCCGGGATTGTTCCATAACTTTATCATGGACTGTGAGATCTTGTAAATACTGCCGACGAAGCGTCTCTCCTTCCTTGTCCATCTCCACCTGGAACAACCGGCGTTGTTGGTCGCACTCTTCCTGGAAGGCTTCCCGTTCCTTCTCCAATTCCTCTCGCTCCAATTCCCAATCACGTTGGGTCCTCTTCAGTCCTTCCATCTGTGCTTCCCATTGTTGCGCCCTCTGGGCAGCGGTTGGCCCCGGGTCGCCTGTCGGTAATGCAGTAGCCCCGAGGAGTTCCTCATCCTCTTCAGTTAGCTCCTGGATTCAGCTGTCATCTGGAAAGGTCAGTTGGACTCGGGAGCCGCGAGACATCGGGCCTGTCGAAACACCCTCTGCCGACGGTAGAGCTGACTCTGCATAGTCTCGAGGTGCCAGGGGCCGCGGCTCTTTCGGACGCGTGCCGGTGCTTTGCCAGTGTTCGGTCGGCAGCGGGTCCTCCAGATAGCGTTCCAGGAACTTCTCCAAGGACTCTTGGGTATCTCCATGAATGGTGGACAATCCCATCTCCTCAGGAAGCGCTTTCATGACCGGTTTGTAATCCATATGTTGGCGAGTGGTGACATGCTGTTCACGAGGGGCTCGATCCATCGACACCCCTCCGCCTGGATCGTAATACTCCTGACGGACCTCTAGGCGTTCGGCGGACACCGTGCGTCTAGCCATCCGGGCAGCCTCAGTCACCTGCTCTTCGAGGTGTAAAAAGGCCATACTACGGCTAAGCCGAGGCTTGGAGAGGGTGACCAGGGAGATAGACTCCGCAGGTTCCTCCTGTTCAGTGGAAACTGAGAGAGGGGGACCGAAACCCTCTTTGGGGGTTACCGGGCCCTCCTCGCATTCACGAAATTTCAACCTCTGCATGTTGGACGACATCAGGGGTTCACAACGTGGAGGAAAGTTGTAGGAGATCCAGCATAATGTAGAGAACCAGAAAGGACCAGAATAGAGTAACCATTGAAGGATCTTTATTCTTAAGCTTCCATGATACACACACACAAGATGCTGGATCTGACTTTTCCCAAACAAACAGACTGTTTTTACGAGTCCGAATCCCCCCTCCTTCGAGCCCCAGACAGGTTCCCATGAAAGACTCAAAACTAGCTTCACACACATAGATAAGGAGTAGCAAGGTTAGCTTGCCTCACCAGGCACACAGCCCAACTCGAGGAATGCTCGAGTTGCCAAGGTCGCAAGAGCTGGGAAAGGAAAAAGCAACATCTTTACAGCAAGCTTGTTTTCTGCTGCTCCAGAGACTAGGACCTAGAGTAATGGGTTCAAGACAGTAAGCTTCCTGACAGTAAGGGCTGTTCGACAGTGGAATGCACTACCTTAGAGTGTGGTGGAGTCCCCTTGTTTGGAGGTTTTTAAACAGAGGCTGGATGGCCATCTGTCAGGAGTGCTTTGATTGTGTGTTCCTCTGTTGCAGAGGGTTGGACTTGCTATCTCTTGGGGTCTCTTCCAACTTTTTGATTCTATGAGTCTTTGAATTGAGTCTATTGCTGAATTTACACCACACATTTCAAGTAATACTATTTCAAGAAAACATACAAATCCACTGCCTTCATGGACAGACATACAAAGTCTAACATACAATTTAATCTTAAATTTGCAATTCAGCTTTTCAAATATCTGATCAATACTACTTTTTTCAAATATCCAAGCAATACTACCTAACAAGGTCTCACTATTCTTCCTTGTTTTCGGTGCTTCTTCAGAAGTCTGTTGCTTTAAATTACCCAGGCAAATCTTAACTGCTTCCACAGAAATCTCTCAGATTCTTAATTCTGATTTCTACACAAAGTAAAGTATACAACAAAAGTTCTTAAATCTGTGAGAAAAACATAACAATTCCAATAAATTTATTACGTCCTAAATAACAATGCATATTCAACCAATGCACTGATTCAGAAACACTAGGAGCCCCATCCAAGGGTGGGGGGATGAATTCACCTGTGGGAGTGGTGGGGTAGCCATGCCAGCGGATTCACACTCTCTGAGGCACTTACTCTGGTGGTGGGGCAAAACCACCACCATATGATCGCTGCCACTCTCCCCCTTATCCTGACAGAGGGGCAAAACTGCCACCATGCAGCCACCAGTGCAGCAGGATTGGACCGGGGGAGAAGCCAACAGTGAGCTGGTGTAAGTCCATTGTGGCCCACTGAGGCTTTTCGGCAGCTGGGAGGCTGTTGCACTTTGTGAGCCTCCCCATGCTGCTGGGAAGCATCTTTGGGAGTGGTGGGGTGGTGTAGCATTGGGGCCATAGCCTGCCTCCTCCACTGTAGGGGCTGAAAGTCTCTCTCTCTCTCTCTCTCTCTCTCTCTCTCTCTCTCTCTCTCAAATATCTGTGATTAGAACTTCCTGCACTCTCAATTTGTGGTTGTCAGTTCTTCATTATATTCAGCTGTTCTAACCTCCAAAGCTTTGCACTCACTATTACAAACACAGTGAAATTACAAAAACAGCATTCAATCCTGGAGGTTGAAGTTTATTCAGTCTATGTATATAAAAAGATTCCTGCTGAGGAACCAGTTCATAAAATTTATTTTGCTGTATTTGAACATTTCCTTTCTAAAGACAGAAATAACTATAAATTTCAGATCTCCTGTTTCATGATGGGCTTTTCAGTAAGTGAATTTTTCACTCTAGTGTTCAAGATTATTATTTAGCATGTTTTCTTGAAATGAAAAGTGTGATGTTAATTGTAGGAAGACTTTACATGTTAATCCATGAAGTTAATGGTTAAATATTTTTATTGATGATATATAAAGGCAATTTGGATTTCTCTAGTTGTTCACAAGCAGAGGCAGCTGGAGCTCAGCATGGCTTTTGTATTTTATGTTCCTTGTAATATATATCTTTGTGTGTGCGTAAAGTGCTGTCAAGTCATAGCTGACTTATGGCAACCCTATCAAGGCCCTTAAAAGGCAAGTGAGAAGTAGGGATGGTTCACCATTGCCTTCCTTTGCAGAGTCTTCCTTGGAGGTCTTTCTTCCAAGTAGTGACTCTGCTTAACTTCCAAGATCTGACAAGATCAATCTATGCCATGCTGCTTTCCTTCCCGCCTATGTTACTTACTCGACATTTCATAATTCTTACAACTTTTTGAGCAAGGGCATTGCATTACAATATTTACTAGGCAGGGTTTGTTTATGGGATGCTTTGCCATTGCCTTCCCCAGTTGTCTACATATCACCTCCAGGAAGCTGGATATATGTTTTACCAATCCTGGAAGGGTGGAAGTCTACCTTGAACCGGCTACTTTAAATTGACTTCCATCAGGATTGAACTCGGTCATTAGCAGAACGTGGACTGCAATTTACCACTATGCAACTTATCACAGGGCTCAATCAGCAATTACTCTTTAGTCCATCTTTTTGTGTTTTGTTATTAACTTCTTTTATAGCCCACCTTTTTCACTGAAAGTCAAGGCAGATCACAGATTATGATAAACAGTTCAAAAACATATAATTTTAGAACTGCAGAATCACAGTGTTTATGAACAAGCCATGAGCAGACAGTATAACATTGGCCTCTTCTGCACAAACCCCTCCAAATCATTTTTGATTCGCACTCACCTCTTCCAAACCTTGGGCCTTTCCCCACTTACCTTAAGCCCCGCACTAGAGGAGAGTAGCGCGGGGTCCCTCGGCACTCCCCACAACAGGGGCGGTGACAGCGCAGCCGCCCTGACGCTGCCGCTGTCGCGCCCCCTCAGCGTGCGACATTCCAGGCGCTCTTCTTAACAGCGCCTTTTGATGACCCCGCGCAGAGCGCGGGGTCGTGGGGACGCCCCCATAGGGGGGCTCGAAGAGAGTGGGGAAAGGCCCATTGATGCCTTGTCAATCTGTTGAATTGTTACTTTGTGTAATCATGGGGTTACTCATGAGTAAATTTACCTGCACATAAGAGAAAATGTGATGGGGAGAGGAGTGAGAAAAACAGCCCCCAAATATAAAATGCATGAAATGATGAAAACCAAGAGGTGAAGAGGAAAGGAATGAGGTGAGGGACATGAAAAAATGGTGGGCCAGGCTCTGAGGGGGAAGTTGAGCAAGGGCACAAGGACTTGAGAAATGGGCTAACATTTTGGTGGGAAATCTAAAACATTTCGAGAATACTGTACTGCAAGGTAATCCAGCTGGAAAATGTTTCAGCCAAAAGAATGATTGTAAAAGAGGTTTCAGAAAAACAAATTCCCAGGCTGGAAATAAAACATTTCCAAAACCAAAGGGGGGGGGGGGGACCAGTACAGAAATCCAGAAAGAAAACATTTCATTTCTGCCTGGAAATGTTTTAAATAGTGTGGGTGGAAAGAGCCATTGCTAAAACAATTTAGAGGTGCTTCAAGCTTCATTTCCAGGCAAACTCACACAATACCATATATTTCCTCACTTAAACTTACCCTGTAATATAGCACAAACTATTAGAAATTACCTCTTGGTACATGCATCCCATAAGTACAAAAAAATCAATCTTTTTCTTAGATTGAACTGTAAAAGCTTTTCATCTCAAATTAATCTTTACCCACTCCTCAGTTCCTTGTGACTTTTGATGCCTGCATTTAATTGCATTTAAACTGGAAGCTTCACTGAGCAGAGAAATTAGAAGTGATCCTGCCTTTTTTCCTGCAGTTCTTTTCCCTATACACTTGACTTAATCAATATATTTTATTAGCTGGTGAATATCTTATCAGACTTTTTTATCACTGGCAGGGCTGCAGAGGGTATGGAGAGTCACTAGGCAATACTGTTGTTACTGTTGTTGGCCTTTCTGTTTTCCCCACTTACAGGAGACCCAGAAAAAGAGTTTTGAGGGGCCACCAGTTACTTACAATACACAGCCTGACAGCCAGCATAAAGGAGTAGGTGCAGTGGTGGGATCCAGCAGGTTCGCACCACTTTGGCAGAACCGGTTGTTAAAATGGTGTTTGTAAACAACCAGTTGTTAAATTGTTTGAATCCCACCACCGGAACCAGTTGTTAAATTATTTGAATCCTACCACTGAGTAGGTGTGAATGTAATTCCACATAGTCTGTGTATTGCCATTATGTGTGTGTATTGTGTGGGTGGGTGTTATTTTTAAAGGGGTTTTAACTGTTTGCCAACTTGAAGGCACTAATTGGATGGGAAAGAACAATAATTTCTTTAACAATCTCTTAAATGACCTCATAATACTTGCAGTGGTAGTCTCAGAAAGGAAAACAATCATCTCCCATTTCTACCCCTTAAAGTTTTAAACCATTCACCCGAACATCTTATAATTAATCAAGAGTAACAC
Organism: Sphaerodactylus townsendi; assembly: GCF_021028975.2. NCBI lineage: Eukaryota > Metazoa > Chordata > Lepidosauria > Squamata > Sphaerodactylidae > Sphaerodactylus > Sphaerodactylus townsendi. The sequence goes on from NC_059425.1 coordinate 66,827,103, forward strand.
TCTAGTCAGAGGGGGAAGTCCCATGCTACATAGCCCAATCTCTTCAGATCTCAGAAGCTGAGCAGGGTTGATATTTTGATAGGGGACCACTGAGGAAAACTTTTCAGGGGAAGGCAATGGCAAACCAACTCTGGTTCTTGCTTCCCTTGAAAGCCCTTTGCTGGGGTTGCCATAAGTCAATTGTGACTTAGTGGCACAAGTGTGTAATATTTTAACAGTTCAAAAGATCTGTCTATCTTATCACTCAAATGTCATGAAAAAGCCAACATTAGCATTTCCTACTAAAAAGACCTTAGTCCAGAGCGATCTAATTTAGCCTATGTAGTTTCTTGTCACAAAATCCAGTTTATTGAGGTAACATTGAATGTATCTGCAAGTTACAAAACCTTCGAATCATGTCCAGATCTTCCTTTCAAGCAAGAATTGTAAGTTCTCTGTTAGTAACACACCTCCCAGGTGTGCAGCAGCACCATTTGGATCAGAACCACAGCTCTACGTGAGTGAAAATGGGGCTTATGATTTCCCCCCCAACCATTTCCTGACTTGAAATGACTCTTGGAGGTGCAGTATGTCCCATTAAGGTGGTCACGTATATTGGTAGGGTACACTTAGGTTTGTACCCTTTGTGGTTGGTTCTGTTTGTATGAACAGAACAGTGGAGAAGGCATAAGCCATTGTTCCCTTCCCCATTTACCTGGAAACTGAGTTCCCAGTAGGGAACTTACAACCCATGTCTGGTTGAAAGTCCTGATGATGGATCTGGACATGGCCTGTGGTCTTTGTAATGTGTAGTTAAGGCCTTATAAGACTGTCTCCAACCCATCTGATCCTTGCCTCCTAGCATGTGACTCCCTTTGGATCAGGGCAAAACAAGAGTATGGCCGGGGGGGGGGGGAGTAATCTGCTCTTTAGACTACCATCCTTTAAATCTATCTGTTCTGCTTGTTAATTCTGTAATGGACATTCTCCTTAGCCTGCTAGTGGAAGAACATATGTGCAGTTCTAATCCTTGCTAAACCTAAGGAGGCAGACACCTCAGATCTAAAGTCTTGCAAAGTGACTCAAGGTATCTAAAAGTTCAGATGATTTCACTTACTATATAGTGCATCTTGCAGAGCTTTGGCCATCAGTGGTTTCCTTTTGGTTGATCTAGAAAGCTAGAAAATCTACTTTAACATTAACGTTGCTCAGGAAGGTGAACTGACCACAATCTAGGCAAAGTCAAGAGATCCATTCTTAAAGCTTCTGGGTGGCAGCTTTAAAAATCAGATGATTCTCAGATTGTCAGGGAGGAGAGTACAGTGACTTTTGGTGATTAATTCCATGCTTATTTAACCACAAAACAAGAGATTGGATGAAATGACCAGTCTGGATTGCTTCTATGACTTACTATTTACAGATTGCTTTCAGGACAAGGGCACAGATCACTTTCCTTATGTGCCAACAATTTTACAATTGAATGTCAGACCTACAATAGTAGGAAACAATTTAAAATACCCTTCCCACTATCCTTCCCTCCCCTAACAAATATTTCACTTTGCATGTGGGCAGATGGACTCATAATTTAGTCCTGTTAGAAATGCTTTTAGGCAAGGAGAAATCTAGTATCTTCAATCAACACTTTCATACATCAGATCAATTAGTGAGGGCATCTGCATTGTAGTAGCCTGGCTTTTGATCCCTTTGATTGCTTACTGCCTAGAGTGGTGGGTGGTGTTCTGGGTGGTGTTCACTAGCCCTTTGACTGCTTACTGCCTGGAGACATCCTTTGTCTGGGTGGTGTTCATTAGTCACTGTCGTGATTCTAGTGTTTTTCAGTACTGGTAGCCAAATTTTGTTCATTTTCATGGTTTCTTCCTTTCTATTGAAATTGTCCACGTGCTTGCGGATTTCAGTGGCTTCTCTGTGCAGTCTGACATAGTGGTTGTCAGAGTGGTCCAGAATTTCTGTGTTTTCAAATAATATTTTGTGCCCAGCTTGGTTTATCACGTGTTCTGCTATTGCTGATTTTTCCGGCTGAATTAGTCTGCAGTGCCTTTCATGTTCTTTGATTCGTGCCTAGGTGCTGCGTTTGGTGTTTTCTATGTAGACTTGTCCACAGCTGCATGGTACGCAGTAGACTCCTGCAGAATTTTTTTCCCAAAGTGAATTTTTTTTGCCATTTGAATTTCCAGTCTCAACATCTGGCTTTTTCTGGGGGTAATTCTACATGTTTAATGTGTTGCCTTTTATTTTGGTATACTATAGGAAAAGTATAAGACATTACATAAAGGAAATGCAGAAATTGGATTACAGAAATTAGAAAACACTGCAATAACAGGAAGATAATGCATACATAAACAGTGCCATAAATGGCACCCTTTGTTCCCTTGTAAAAGTGTTCTTGTGCACAATCCCATTTTACCGCAGCCTCATTCCTTTTATAAAAATGCCTCCCAAACATTTCCACTTTACACATCCTGCATAATGTTAGAACAGTAGGAGGCTTCCTGACCTCCTCAGATAGGCCATTACACAAAGTGAGAGGAACAACAGAGAATGCTAGGTGTGGTCAGTTGCTGATCTTACCAATTTTCAGGCTGGCACCTTCAGGAGTTTTCATTCAGATGAGCTCTCACAGTTGGGTATATTGGGAGTGCTGGTCCTTTAGATATGTGGGTCAAAGGCCAGGAAGGCTTTTTTGGGATTGTCAATACCTTAAATTGGATCCAGAAACTAATTGTGACCAATAGAGTGACTGCAGAAAAGATATAATATGCAAACTTGTTCTAGCTCCTGATAGCAAGGGAACTGTGGAGTGCTGTACCAGCTGGGTTTTTTTTGTTGTCTTCAAAAGTGGAGCCATTTGCAATAAATAGTCCATTATTGAGGCTGCTATGCTATGGATTCATGTGGCCAGATCAGCTGCACTAAACTAAGGTGGAAGAAATGTTTTGTTTTCAACTGCATTAACTGACTTCTTCAGCAATAACACCAGGCCTAACATAACTCTAGATTCTTAACTAAGATGGCAAGTAACAATGAAATACTGTCAAATGTGAAAAGCATAATATCCTCAAAGACCTCAGCCTGCTGATAAGTTCAAGCAGAGCAACAAGGTGACACATTGTGAAACTCAAAGAAAGATAAACTAAAGACACATGCATCATCTCCATCCTATAGCCCAGCCTGAAGCTACACTAAAAAAGCCTGAGAGCAGATGAGTTACTCCAGAAGACCTGAAGTTGTTTTGCACCCACGCTTTCACTTTTTCCAGAAAGTACATACTAAAGACCAAGCAATAATTGGTCCCAATATTCTTCTCTAGCGTTCTTTTTTAATGGATGATAACTTCTTTTAATGAATGAGAAAAGTTGCCCTGAGACACAGATTAATTTATGATGGACATTGGTGCTCATCAATGTGATCTTTACAAAATAACCAGGATGGACAAGGATCCAAAATACAAGTAATGGCTTTCAAAAATCCCAACATCTGTCACATTGCTGCATCAAAATAATGCCTAAATGAACGTGATGGTGCACTGGCCATCTCTAATGTCTGAGCAATATCAAAATCAGAATATGCTTGAGAGATTTCATTATCAATTTTTTTTGCCAAAATTTTTAGTGAGTCTTGCCTCCTTTAGATTCTTTGTGTTAATGAGGAGATATAGGGAATGTAGTGCTGTTATTTTGGGAGGTAGAGAAGGGTGGCATATAATGTGATATTTATTTGATGATATTTACACTGTTATATGATTGGCTGTTAAGTGAGGGTGGAAATTAATATGAGTTGTAAAAGGGAGACCAGTGGAGAGTCAGGGATCCCAGTGATTGGGGGATGAGGGAAGTATGGCAGTGGGAAGAAGATGGATATATGGTTATGCTCAGACTTCTTCCAACCTTCATCCCATCCTCTGATACAACGGGGTGAGGTGAGGAATTTAAACCTTTCTCTGACAATGATGTTGTACAGTGCCGGGTTCATTAATAATAAGGCAATATGACTGCAAACTTATTTTGCAGGTTATAAAGTGGACCTGACATTCATGACCAAAACCTGGGTGAAGCAAGATGAAACAGTCACTCTGTAAGAACTAGCTCCCCAGATTTCTTGGTCCTTTATCAGTCCCAGATCAAAAGACAGGGGGATGTCAATGCTTATTCAGAAACCTTTTTCCTCAGAAAGCACTCCTGATGCCAAAAATTCCAGGTACTGATGGTGTTGGTCTGGCAAGGAATACTGTGGAGAGTTTGACTATCTGACTGGTATACCAACTGCCCAATGCACCAGCAGATATACTGCTATGACTGTTGTAGGCAGTGTTGGGCAGGACCTTGGAGCTCCCCAGAATGTTTGTTTTGGAGGACTTCAATGTCCATGCTGATGTGACCACCTCCGCATAGGCCATGGACCTGGTGTCTTCCATGGCAACACTGGGACTCTGCCAATTTCTGTCAGGTCCCATGCATAAAGCAGGTCACCTCATCAGCTTGATCTTTAATATGGATGGGGATATTGGACTAATCTCTGTTGATAGAAGGCTGTTGTCAGACCACTTCACCCTGAAGGTCTGTTTGAGTACCCCAGCCTCTCCCTGTATAGGCTGTGAGCTGATTTATGCTAACCTATGATGACTTATGGATCCAGTTGACTTCCAGAATGCTCTGTGGGATCCATAAGGGGAAATATTCTCCCCAATGTAATGTAACATCTATATGTGCTTTCTTGTCCACCTGGTCTACAGGTTCAGGCTAAATTGTCATCAGTATATGGATGATACATACCTGTGTCTGTCGGTGGGTGACTGGCGAGATCCTGCCCAGACATATTAGCCAGTTGCTTGGAGGCTACGGTGGAATGGTTGAAGCAGAGCTGGCTGAAATTAAATCTATCAAATGAGGCAGTCCTGTGGCTGGGCTAGGAGGATGCATGAATGGGAAGCCAGCTCCCAGCTCTGGATTATATACAGTTAACACCTATGCTGGCCATCAGGAGTTAGAGGGTAATCCTGAATGCCTCCCTGACTATGGAGACACAGGTCATGAATGTTGCCAGGCTGATGTTTTTCCACTTTCACCACCCTACCTGTCTTGTCCTGACTTAGCCACGGTGACCTATGCAATGGTTCCTTCCAAACTGGTCTACTATTACTCACTCTACTTAAGGTTGCCCTTGAGACTGCTCTGAAACTTCAACTGGTCCAAGATGGAGATGCATGGGTCCTCACAGGGATGCTGTGGTGATCACATATTCAACTAGTGCTCTGCCAACCTAACTGACTGCAAGTGGAATACTGGATCAGCTTCCTTGTTAATGTACCCTAGTATATCAGCAACACAAAATAAATGAAAAAGCGCGCGCGCGCGCACACACACACACACACACATATAGTTCCTCTTTTCAAATTGCAATTGTGTATCATTTGCCCACATACAAATTTCACCTAATTCAGTAGATTTTATAATGATATAATTTGGCAAGCTAGGACAATCGATGGACACTGGACATGCTTCAGTGCCTATTAAAAAGCTACAGGAGCCCATCTGTGGATTTTAGTAGGTGCTGGATCAGGTCCTCAGTTCCCAGCCAAAAGTGCAGTCATCCTTTCAGATATTTCATTTTCCTAATGTGCTATGAAATATGTGAAGCAAGGGACTGCGTGGGCTGAACACTTTCACATCCTCCAGCCTTAATGTAAACAGCATGTGGCAGATGGAGGGTGGAGTGCGGAAGCTAATGTAGAGCTATTTCACCTAAATATGAATCTGGTCCCCTTCGCTTCCCCCCACCATGTCCGAAAGAGAAACATGACACACTGATATTCATCTCTCCCTCAGCTAAGTACAATTTCTATGCAGTTATTTTTCTCTTCTCTAAATGACATACCAGAAGGTAAATTTTATCTTGTAAATGTTCGACAGTTTATAGCAACATTCCTAAATCATAGGCAGATGTGAGATTTTTGCAATAGATGTCAATTTTAGAAAATTGTTCAGAAAATGAAAAGAGAAGTTGAATGCTGGCCAGACTGGAGACTTATATAGGCTTTTTGATCTTTAAGGACACAGTATGCAGACAAAGCTGGAAAAAACCCTCCCAAACCCACTTTTTGAACTCCCCCCCCTTTTTTTTGTGAGATTACACAAAGATACATGACTAAACCAAGCCAAGTTCCCTAACTGTATGGTATCTGGATTGAAATAAATCAATGTAACTACAATATAAAATCAACATTTAATATTATCTGTTAACATTACATATTTAATTTAACAGTGCAGAATAGCCAAGCCCAAGGTAGTCTTCAGACAATCTTGTCTAACACTAATCTGGCTTGCAATTCCAGGGTTGGGCATCAATGAAGAACGAACTATCACTTTGGCTTGTAAACTGCTTGAGGTAGGGCCCTGCTAGGGCGGGATATAAATCCTAAATAAAGGAATAAATAGGGAGTAGGGGATGAGAAGCAGATGAGACAAGAGTTCTGCCTGCATTTCTCTGCTAAAAGGTAACTGGTGTTCTGATCTCAAAACTGCATATTATTTTTCTCAGTCATGGTGAGATGCTAAATCGAGCTGAGAGATTGTGTTTGCTTTCCCTCCAAAATCACTTCTAATCCTTCATGTAAGGCAAAATCTATCCAATAGTTTTCCTGCACAATCCTAATTGACCCAAATGGCAAGCAGCCAAGGAAGAGACCCACAGTGCCTTTCCACTATGCTTTTCATGCTGATCTTGTCAAAATTCATTTGGCAGTTATCTTGCTTTTGATAAAATGGATGTTTCAATAAAAAATCAGCAATTAAAAACATGGTTCTCCTGTGGTTAACCTCCACTATCCTGTGTACCCCCACCATCCTTTTTTCACAGTTTTATCTCCTTTCCCTCATTAAGGGACACTTTCCTGAATTAATAAAGAATGCTCATTGAGGTCAAAGGTTGTATCGTAAGAGTGATTGTGTGGTCCTTCTTCAAAGTGAATTGGTTTTCAGTGGCTGATGTTAGTGTTGTGCAATTTTGTTGTACAAACAAGTCAGCAGAGAGGTGAATAAGGATAACATTTTGTTATTGCTTGGAGTTGATATGTATTTTTAGCATAGTCTCGTGTGTGTCTGTGTAAGTGACAAAGGGAGGGGAAACTGTGCCCGGGACATGAACTGCCTGTGCACCCCCTCCCGCCCCTCCCTGCCCCGCCCCGCCCTGCCCCGTCCCATCATGCCTTGCCCCACCCTCAAAACATCCCAAAACGCCCTTGTCAGGCCCCTGCCCCGTGACTGCAATGGTGGCGCCCAGGGCGAGCTGTCCCAGATGTTTCCATTGCAGCTATGCCTCTGGTGTGTCTGTGTAATCAGTAGAGAATCTACAAGTGGGAACCCACAAGGGCATGTGGAAATAATCTCATTTTCCCCTCCCCCACTATTTCCCCTTTCCCCTTCCTGAAAACCCTCATTGCCTCTCTTCCTGCTTCCTTCTAGAGTTACCAACCTCCAGTTGAGGTTTGAGGATCTGAAACCACAACTGATCTCCCTGCTAGAGAGATTTATTCCCTTAGGGTTGCTAACTCAAGGTTGGAAAGTTCCTGGATATTTGCAGGTGGAGCCTTGGGAGGGTGAGGTTTGAAGAGGGAAGCAACCTCAGCAGGGTACAATGCCATAGAATGCACCCTCCAAAGCAGCCGTTTTCTCCAAGAGAAATTATATCCATCATCTGTAGATCACTTGTAATTCTGGATAATCACTAGCACTCACCTGGAGGTCGGCAACCCTAGTTCCCTTGAAACTATCATCCCTCATTGCTCATGTGTCTAAAAGTAGAATCTCCTAGGCCCCTTTTGCACATGCAGAATAATGCACTTTCAATCCACTTTCAGTGCACTTTGCAGCTGAATTTTACTGTGCAGAATAGCAAAATTCACCTGCAAATAATTGTGAAAGTTGATTGAAAGTGCATTATTCTGCATATGCAGAAGGGACCTTAGTGGTGATTTCCTCACTGGCAATTAATCCTGGGATAGTCACCCGAAATATCCAGGTTCCCTCGAGATCTCCTCACAACCGAACCATGGAACACAGATCAGTTCCATTTCTGGCGCTCCCCCCTCCCATCACGGGATTTTCCTGGACCTGCTTATATGTGCACCTTTTTGAAAAAACAATCCAGTGGGAGCTAATAGGAGATGGGGCTACATATTTGAGGGTCCATAACTTTGGCCCCCATGAATCAAAGTTCACCAAACCTGGGTGGTATCATCAGGAGAGTCTCCTACTGATACCACCCAGGTTTTGTGAAGTTTGGTCCAGGGGGTCCAAAGCTATGGACTCCCAAAGGGGTGCCCCCATCCCCCATTGTTTCCAATGGGAGCTAATGAAAGATGGGGGCTACACATTTGAGGGTCCATAACTTTGGCCCTCATGAACCAAACTTCACCAAAACTGGGTGGTATTATCAGGAGAGTCTCCTAAAGATACTCTGAAATTTTGCTGCTGCTAGTTTAACAATTGCGCCCATGACAGCAGTCACAAACAAAATGAATTTGCAAATATAAAGATAACAAGTGGGAGGGTCACAAGACTTGCAGGGGGATCCTATCACCCCATGGCAGTTTCAGGTCCCCACCACCTACGCTAAGGCCACTTCTGTAGCAAGGGGACCCAGAGCCTCTCTCAATATCTGTTGCTACCAGAACTGGAGCCCCTCCAAGTGTCTGCTGCCACAATGGCCAGGTCAGGAACCATTCCAGGCATATGCTACTGAGGTGGCTGAGTTTACAGAGAATTACTACAATGGCATCTGCTACCATTTCGAAAGGCAAGTGTTTTTATTGTGGTGGATTCCGCATGGGCCAAAAACAGTGGTGTGAAAATGGTGTAAAGTGGTTTAAAACAGTGTAAAAGGGTTTACACCATTTTCATACAACGGTTTTTGGCCCATGCAGAATCTTCCTGTGCTTGTACATAGAATGTTGCCCTGATTTCCAAGGAAAATCCTTATGGCTGCTCTACAATTTCAGTAGTGAAATTCATGCAGGGACAAGGGTACATGCCATAGCAAGTGAGGCATAGACTCTCTCTTCCTTTCCTGAGCATATCTCTGTGGGCCTATGTTGGGTTAATAACTGGTTGAAGTTTAGATATGTATGAGTGGGGAACCTGCAGAGAGTCAGTTCATTTTCCCCATATCCCCTTGCCCTAGAGGAGGAGGAGGTGGGGATATAAATCCAAACACCTCCTCCTCCTCCTCTTCTTCTTCATTAGTAATTTCCTGGTACATCCTTTGCCTTACCAGTTTGCCTATCCTCCTCAGCCTTTTTCTTGCTGTTCGAGGGTGGACCTACTTTGCGCGAAACCCTTTACCAATAATACACACCACTACATTGCTGGGGTAATAAAATTGGCCATAGCCATTTTATTGAGCAGAAGCGTGAGGCTAAGCATGGGTCTGGATCTGGTCATGCGGATTGAAGCTCTGCAGGGCGGATGCCCCGTACCTGAGCTTTGCTCTTCTGGGGCTCTGCAGGGCGGCCGCTCCTGGCAAGAGGTGTTCCCCTTTTGGCCCTGTTGGCGGTGGCCTCTTGCCGTTGTCGCCGTTCCCAAGGGGAAGGCCTAGCTCCCTAGCTCCCTTCCTCTTGCCCTTCCAGATCAATACGCATGCGCCAAACAGCCATGTATCTAGGCTATGACAAAAGAAGCATGCATTAACACACAAGAAAATTAGGGAGGGTGGGCGAGCAAATCGACAGCCGGAGAGCACATGGCTGACACAAAGGATGGTGAGTTCCTTTAAAGGCTTGTTTGCACCTCCTTTGCTCCGGTGACGCAAGCCCTTGCCAGCCATGGTTCCTTTCTCCCTTCCGCCCTCACTCGGCGACATCCGCTGGTTTTGCTTCCCCCCACCCCGAGCAGCAACCGTGGCCCGGGGTAATTCCCAGCCATCTTTAGCATGATTAAATTCAGACTTGCTGTAAAGGCAATGATACCTGTCTCGTGTGCTGCTACAGTTCTACAGTTCACTTGTTAACAGCTGTATCAGTTCAGCTTTCCCATGAGAGTGATTTTAATTCCCCAAATCCCTCCCTTGTGTGTGTATTTAATACATTGGATTAAACTCTAGAATACTTTAGAGCTTGTTAACACTTTACTAATTGACCAAAAACCTATTCTCAGCGTGCAGCAGTTATTTATAATGTAATTGCCAGGCCAAGTACAGGGAACATAGCTCCCCCTGAGTCCTTTTCTCAGTGATACAAGTTTCTAGTATTTTATGGAGAAGTGTGATTATAAAGTGTTTTAGTTTAGTCAGGCTATTTAATTGTTATTTATTTTATTTTTTGCACAATACCATATCCTTTATTTTAATTAAAAAGGAACACTCCTGTTTTTCTGGATGTGTTGGTATCAGCTTTCCTGGTATAGTTTAAGTAGGTGTATGACATAAGCAGCTGTCATCATTACAATTTCTCTATGGTTGATAGATGACAATATCAAGCAGCTAATAGAACAATCTTATATGATATATGTACAGTACTCTACATCTGTATGATAAAATGATTGTTGCATGCTTCACCCATACCCTCCAGCAATCTGGCCCCTCTAGGTCACTTCCATAGCTTACCTTGTCTAACCTTCAATTTATTTTCAGAAACATGTTGCCATTTCCTAACAATTTCTACACCACTATACTTTTGAGCCTTTCAAATTCATGAGGAAATAATTAAGTATTCCGTCCACTGCTGTTTTCTCATCTTATCTAGGGTCTGGAGACTGATTAATGTGTTATATGGAAAAACTGAAAGAATCCAACCCTACATAAGCAAAGTTGATTACTTGGTTCCTACACATTTGCATTTCAACCTGCTTTAGGCATTAAGCAGAGACTGTGGATGACTGCAGCCCTCACACGCAGAAAGGGAAATATATAAGCAGTTCCTCGCAAAGCTAGAACAAATCCTAAGAACAAGTATGTGGAAGTGAGTGCCACTGGGCTTTTACTTTTGATTAAGCATGTTTTAGTTCAGAGTGTTATAGCTGCACAGAATGGTAATATTAGTCCTACATCTAAATGGAGTAGGCTGAAGCCAAAATTGCCTCCACTTTGGAAATCTGAGATCCACTCTCTATTTCATATCATTATTGCCACTCATAAATCTTAAACATTACGTTTGAATCCATAGAAGTCAGGAAGCCAGCTTCCCAAGGCATTTAAAGAGATTAGGTATGATGTCACTTGAAAAGCTTCATGTTTTGAGATGTAAATTGATACTCTGCAGATGTCTTGAAACATTTTCATGCCCATTGCATTAACTGGTGGGCCTAACTCTTTTAAAATGTCATTTTTTAAATATAATCTGTGACATTCTTTTCCAACAAGAAATATAACCAGAACAGTATATGCTCCAAATTCAATTTGAAAGACAACCAGTATCTTTCTTCCGTTTGATATCTGGTAAGTTTTTAATGTGGACACTTGTATAGCAACTAATTTTACTTTAAACCTTTTCAAGTTTTTGAAATGGAGCTGATATTTTTCTAGATTGATTAGGAGTCCCTTCCCCACTTTGTATTACACACTGATAATTAATCATATTCAAAATGTGTACTAATTTGAGATTATGCATTCACATAATTTTTAACATGCTGCAATTTGCAAATATTAGGACTAGTGTTATGTAAATTATCCCAATATGCAAAAAATCACCTGTATGATGGTTAATTAAATATGATCTGTTCAGAACATTAATTAATAATCTCTGTGTATGTGTCTCTCATGTTTAATTCTTATCCTCAGCAAACTTAAAAAAATTAGCACTGAAGAAACCCATCTCTTTTTTCCCCTCTTCCCTATTCCAACTTCAGATATGCGAGTCAGTATGTGTCTGTGGCTCCTTCCACACATGCAGAATAATGCACTTTCAATCTACTTTTAATGCACTTTGCAGCTGGATTTTACTGTGCAGAATAGCAAAATCCACTTGCAAACAATTGTGAAAGTGGATTGAAAGTGCATTATTCTGCATGTGCGGAAGGGGCCTATGTTTATGCAACCCTCTGGTGTTACTCACTGGATGCTCTTGGGAAAAAAACCTCAGTAACTTTGACTCATAGACTTTTATCCGTGTACTCCATTCTTATCTTTGTATCATTCCTTGGGCTTGGCAAGAGGTTTTTTACATATGCATTTGACATGAGACCATAAAAAGATAGCAACAACCAAATCTTCATTACAAAACTCAACTTTCACCTGTTGCCATTTATGTAGAGCTTTACAGAACAATTTGGGGGGTAAAATTGAGGACAAGAGAATAGTGTAAGGTTCTTTGGGTTCCCACTGATGAGAAAAGCATGGTGTAAATAAATAAATTCAAAGGAAGTGGACCTTCACTAGAAAACCCGTAAGAAGTTCCTAGCCTTATGGTATATATCTATATCTATATATCTATATCTATATTTCCACCAGCTGTTCGGGCCCTGCGGGACCTTGGTGAGTTCCGCAGGGCCTGCAAGACAGAGCTGTTCCGCCGGGCCTTTGGAGGGACCAGCCGCTGATAGTGCCCCCCCTCCTGCTTTGGCTCCTACACCTGGGCCTCTAACATCTGCGAGACCTGCCGTTCCTCCCTTGGGAGAAGAATTTGATATTAGGTTATCGGGCGCTACCTATATGTACATTTATGCTCGTATTAAATGCTAATGTTTAGTTCAGTTTCGCTGCTTTTATAAGTTTTATAAGTTTTAAGTCAATTATACTGGTTTATGACTGTATTTATTATATGCTGTACACCGCCCAGAGCCCTTCGGGGACGGGGTGGTATAGAAGCCTAAAGTATAAATAAATAAATAAATAAATAAATAAATAAATAAATAAATAAATAAATAAATAAATAAAAATTTATCTATATATACCTATATAGATATAGATATAGATAGATATAGATATATATATATACACACACACACACATATACAGTTCTATAGCTACGATGACAAACATTGGTAAGTCAAGCAGAGTAGCTGTTGAATGCAAACCTGAATATATAGAAATTCAGAACTTCTTTCTAGCTTGCAGACTGCAATTAAGGAGTATGTAATGTATTTGTATGAGACAAGTCCCCTTTGTAGTCATGTGATCTTGTAATGACAGGAAATGCTCAGGTATTTGTTGTAAAGAGGCTTAGACCAGATTCTGTAAACCTGAGAGGTTCCCCAAATTAGCAGGAAAATGATGCTTCTTTCAGCATGTCCCTGATTCTCAGATTTATGCATCCACAGATGGGGGCACGTTGACAATTAGATGTATTTAAATGCATTTTTAATGGTTTGTGGTTACTTAAAGCTGAACAAGTTTACCAATATTTACTCATATGCAAGACTAGTTTTTTTCCCCAAGTATGCCATCCCCCAAAAGAGGGCTGTTTACATTAGCATACAGAATACAGTAATGTCACTTAATAATTTTTGTACATAATATTTTAAAGTTCTCTTCAATTCAATTCCTACCAATCAACTTCTCCCCCCCGCCCAACCAAATTTGTTTAATTAGCTTCTGATGGGTGGGAGAAGGACATTTTTTAGGCTGCTTGGCACCTGAAGTGATGTAATTGTTGGAATTTTTAGAATGGGTATTGATACTGATGTTGTAGTTTTAATGTTTTATATTTATGCTTGCAATCTTTTATATGGAATTTTGTAGTTTTATTGTGTGTTAGCCTCATTCCCTAACTCATTCCCTCTGGAATTTGTCTTTAACTATGTACATACTAATAGTCTGTGGGATTAATGTATTTTGCTTTTAGTATATTTACACTTACATAATTCCCTCAAGGAGAATAATGAGGAAGATGGGTAAATTTGTGCATATTCTTCAGAACAAACAATGTACACAAATGTGAACCATCTTGAAACATTTTTCTGGTGAGAAGAGTCAGCATTGTTGAATAGTTGCTATTCTGCTCCTGTATTTGTTAGAGAGATAGGACTGGGTATTAGTGTATACAAAATATCTTCCGTTGTAAACTGAACTGTCTTGAAGAAATGGGTACACTATAAATTTATAAATAAATTAATGAAACTCTCATGCTCAGTTTGACTTTGATCCCCATTCAAAGATAGTTCCAACCGAATCTTTATAAGGAGACACCTGAACACCAGCCAGTATTGCCAAGGAATTGCAATCAAAAATACATTTCCATTGCACTTAGCCCATTGCACTTATTTAGTCAACATCTGACAATCTTTTTTTCCCCATCTCTTTGCTTAATTAAAAGTGCTCTGCAGATACGTTAAAAGAGTTATGCATGTTTCAGAGCCGTAGGTCAGAAGATTATTCCTGTTCTGTAGCTGAACATTCAGCAGTCTCAAAGCTGTATTCCATCAAGGCAGATGTGCTACAGAGTGATAGAGTTGATGGAGGGGAATAAAGACAAGCATGCTATTAATCTCAAAACTATTTCCAAAGGGCACAAATGTGTTCTAATTTTCATTAAGTTTGTTATCGATCTTTACATAATAGCTTTTTTTTTCTTCTGTCAGTTTTAAATCTGCCCCAGCAGCAGTAACTATTGCTCAATGTGCACATTTGAATCTGAGGTTAATTGACATAGGGATTTTGTAAGTGAAAAGAGGTTTAGTTGTTTCACTATGCTAAAGCAATTGTTTCTTGACACAATTAGTTATTTGCATGCTGCAGCCAAAACTTAATCTGGTAGACTGACAACACTAGTAGTGATGGACAAAATAACAACAACCATGCTTTCTCAGAGAACTTTGTCAGAGACCTCAGTTTTCCCCCAAGAATTCTCTGAAGGGTCAAAAATACTAAGCCTGGAGGAGCTCCCACCAACTCACCTTAGCCTGTTCTTCCTCTGGTCTCTTCCTTTTCCATCACAAGATAAATGAGGAAATTGAGAGGAGTGCAGGGAGAGAGGCAGAGAGAGAGAAAGGGAAAAAACCAGCTTATCTTCTCTTTCCCATGGTTTCTCTAGTCTGTGGCTTCTTTGCTTCAAATAGCTGTCCAGCATGTTTTCCTTCCTTTCTCACATGAGTGTGTTGTTCCTTCTGAACTTTAGGCCTTATGTTAATTTTTCATACTACCCTGTCTCCCTGCTTTTTTCAACTCTATGGCCCATTCCACATGGACCACTTCAGCAGCAGCACACCAGCATCTATGATGCCAGTGTGACCCCAGGACCCTTCACATGCTCCCATGCAGGTGGCCCCACAGCAGCTGCGGCCCATGGAGGCACCTCTGTTTTGATTTCCCAAAGTTACCTTTTCTCCCTGCAGAGCTCTGCAGGGACGAGGAGACTTGGGCTTTGTTCAGCACCTGAAATTGTAACATTAGAGAAGAGATGTACTACTCAAACCTCTAAACCTTTGTGGTTGTTTCTTACGGATGTTACCATTCCAATGTGGCTATTATTGGTGACCACCATATTACACATAACAGTGTGGTTTGAGACTTAATTGTAGTGTTGGACTAGGATCTAGAGACTCATGTTCAAATCCCTACTTTGTCTTAGAAGCTTACAGGGTGATCTTGCGCCAGTTGTGCACTTTATCCTAACCTACTTCACAGGGTGATTATGAGGATAAAATGGCGGAGAGGAGAATGTTGTAAGCCACTTTGAGTCCCAGTTGGGGAGAAAGGCCAGGTACAAATGAAGTAAAATAAATAAAAACATCTGAAACTGAACTATTTTTCAATTTTACATGACTGACCTTTCATCTTAGAATTCAGAGTGTTTCGTTGACATTTTAACATCTCAGACAGTGGATGGGTAGGTGGCACTCAGAAGCAACAATTGGCAATTGGACTGTGGAATAGCTCTACATGGAGGTCCTTTCATGACCTGCAACAAAAGACAATCTGAAAATCATGGTTTTCAAGGTGCTTTCTATTCACTCAGTTTCAAAAACAGTAAAATAGTATCCCTTATTCTGTGTTCCATTGATTTTAAGTTTCGTTTCTTTTAACATTCAATGGGAATAAAATGAAGTTTATTATTTGGTCCTTGAAAATAGTTCTTTACTTTTTAATTAAATGCCAGAGTCCATTATGCCTGACTATAGAATGCTTTTAATATCTGGCATATAATTTTGGCCAGCAAACTGCTGACCTGTATTAAGTACAGTAAATTCTCCACAGTAAATAACATCCATGCACTTACAGAGATACAATATCAAATACATTCATATGGAGGCATTTATAGATCTGTGCCTGGTGGTTTTAATATGCAATTTGGATAGTTCATCAATGAAACTGTCTTGAGTTTTCATGCTCTAAGATTAAATTACCTCTGCTGTATCCACTGAAACAGCAAGGGCTGTTTACAGCTCATACGGCGTATGCTAAGTCTGGAAAGTGGATAATATGGTGAAAGGATGCTTTCAATGTTTTAAGTCATAGGATCTTTAGACTGGAAGGAAGGTAGGGGTTATCTAGCTTTCATCACTGCCTTTAGAACATAGATTAAAGTGCAATTCATAAAAAGTCTTGCTTCAATGAAACAATGTAGGAAAAGCAATACCCTATACCTGTACAATGGTTGGTACCTTGCAAACTCACGCAGCTTCAGTCTGTCTCAATCTGTGATTTCTATTTTGCCCTCATTTAGAAAACACAGAGATTGAAACTCCACTTCATCGCTGTTCTGCTCACTCTTTATAATCTATAAATCCTCTTTTAATACATCTCCATCTTCATCTCTTTTCACTTCTCAGGATACTTCATTTATGCTTTTGTATGATTGAACCCCTCTGGAAGATGAGAAAGATACCCTAGTAAATCCTTTCCTTTACCCTCCTTACTCTCCATGCAGGACTTCACTTTCTTCTTTTCTTTACCTCTTTCTCATATCCACCCTGACTACTCCAGAGGACATTTGGCATTTTGTTTTCACAGGCTGACTATCAGAAGCAGATTCATTCCACATGGGCCAAAAACAGCAGTGTGAAAGTGGTGCAAAAACGGTGTAAACCCTTTTACACCATTTCAAACCCTTTTACACCATTTTCACACCACTGTTTTTGGCCCATGCAGAATCCGCTTGTGTGTGTGTCTGCGTGCATATTCATTTTGTTGATGAATCACTATATAACCTTTATGTATTTGAAACTTGTTAGCCACTTTGAGTATAAGGAGATAATAGACACATTTTAAATAAATACATACATACATACATACATACATACATACATACATACATACATACATACATACAACCCTTCTCTTATTTAATTCCCAGCCAGGGGAGCATTGAGCCAGCTCTACTTGCAAGCAGCCATTTATAGTTGCCTAGTCCTTATAACACAGCATCCTTGTCGGGAGTGGCACCAGAGGGTGTAATCTTGCTGGTATGTTCCTATGCAGTTGGGTCCTACTGTCCACCAGGGCTTCAGATTGGCTTTAATTGTTAGTATTTGGTGGGGGGAGGTCAGTTCTTGAAAGTAGTATTTTGGGGTGTCAGGGATGGGAAGGTGTTATTGGCTGTTTATACCATGTGGGTAGGTTTATCTGTGATCCCGGTGATGCATGTGATGGGAAGGTATAGCAGTGAAAAGAGTCTTGTAGGGAAATGTGGTGGTATTTGCTGCATGTTTAATCACCCTCCCATCTCAGGAAATGAGAATGATCAGGATCTCTTATGTGGTTCCACATTGTCCTTGGTGTTGTGCAATGAAAATTAAAATATCTATGATATCTGACGTTGTATAAGGAATAGGTAAACCCAGCATTCTTGACTGAAGCTAGATTGGATGAACCTTATGATAGTTTGGCACATCTGATGCCAGCTGGCTATAAGCTTAAAGATGTGAAGGCCTGGGGAGAGAAAACAGGAAAATTCAGGGTGGGGGCATGTGGGGCTGCTTGTGTGAATGTGTACATTTTGAGGCGTTCCTCGCCATTTTTTTCTGTTGGAAAAATTGGAGATTTGGGGAAGTGATGAAAAACTCCTATGAAATATTTTCTCTTTTAGAATGAATGAAAATAGTGAAATACTTTTAAAGACAAGGTAGGCATGCTGTAGACATCCAACTCTTAGATCCCAAATGTATTTCTTCACCTCAAAGGATACATAATCTTCATGAAGGGAGCATGCATGACTCTCATTTCCTTTCAACTATTGCATACCTTCTTGTATTTTGCCACAACTTTTGTGGTTGACTTTTCCCTCTCTCCCTCAAACCACTGTGACACATACACCCACAAGTTGCGCAAAAATTAGTTTGTTGTCCCATCTTTCTAGATCAAAAGGAGGTGGGGCAGAAGCCTCAGAGAAAAACTAACACTTTTGTTGAGAACTGAACTCTCTCTAACTAGACAGCAAAAATTAAGGTACCCGTGCTGATACCATATGGTTTTCTCTCAACTATTGCACTTTTCTTTCAGGTATTTTTGGTTGTACAAAATTAGATTATTTGTAACTTAAATTCTATGAGCATGTCAAATATTGCACATTTATATGCTAGGTTATAAATTATTCATTTGATGTTGTTAAAACAGTGAGATGAGTTTAGGTCTTGCAGGACTGTAAGTATTGCATATATTCCATTTTTCCCAGGGTAAAAAATAGGGGGGATAGTTTCCCCCCATGTTTCTTTCCAGAAAATTTACATCTCTTTTCAAGTTGACTTGAATTGAAGGCTAAAGGTGGCATAGCAATTCTTTTCCATAAGGTTTTCTCTGTCAGTAGATACACGGAACAGAAAGAAGGTAGCTTGTTTTTATATACTTTGTGTTGTGTATAAGAGACAGCCTAGGGATTCTTCTGGTTTATGGTCTCTGGCTGAGCGTATGGAGGCCATCTCACATTTGGTGTTTAGAACTCCAATGATGATTGTTCTTTGGGATCAACTGTTAAAGTTACTTATCATAGAACCACAGAGTTGGAAGGGGCCATACAGGCCATTTAGTCCAACCCATTGCTCAATGCAGGATCAGCTTTACAGTGGTGTTTACCCAGCCACTGCTTAAAAACTGCCAATGAAGGGAAACTTACCACTTCCCCAGGCAGCTGATTCTGTACTGTAATTTTTCTGTCCTAATATCAAATCACAACCTTTCTCCTCATCTCATAATCTAAACCCATTATTGTGAGTCCTATCCTCTGCTGCCAACAGGAACAGCTCCTTGCCCTCATCTAAGTTACAGCCAATCAAATATTTAAAGAGAGTTAGTTCTGTCATATGGGGTTCAATGAAAATAGTTGTCAGAACTGAAGGTAGCTCTACACTTTAAAGGGATGTGGTTAAATTGTATATAAGTCCAGATTTCTCTAAAAAAACATTTACCGCAGCTGAATGCTGTGAAGCTGCATGTTTACCTTCAACCAAAGGCTGCTTAAAACACTAGAACTAAACCCTACCAAGGAAATATTTTTTTAAAAAATCCATTTCTTTTGTGCTTCTGTCTCCTGTCCTCCAGTCAAAGTTATAAATATTATATCATTCTTCACAACAACGTACACAGATGCAGTAGCCATTGTAATAAAGCCGAAGTCACATATACCAAAAAAGTCACATTATACAAGAGAATTTTCTGCCACAAGTAACTCCCAAGACATGAGGCAATCACATCCACTTTTTGATGTCCTCACATGACTGATATTACATCCACTAGTAATAGCCAATACTATAGAAAGGGGCAATGGAAATGGTTTTGATGTTGTCACAAGCCTGAGTAGTTTCTAAATGTTAAGGGCAGGAGGGAGAGAACTTGACAAGAAATGCCAGCACACTCATATTGCACATGCTGTGTGGCTCTAGCTTGAAACTCTAGATAATTTCAAACAGTTTTTTAAGTGATCAAAACTTTTCAGCTGAATATGTTCATGACTCATCTATGCATAAAATGCCTGCTAAGTGGAACAACCCCTCACCCCAGAAGTAATACTAATTTAAGTCAACATTATAAGACAGTTGGGAAAGAACTGCACTTTTATAACCTCCAAAGTTTTGTTTTAGTCATTTTATAAAGAACAGTTACAGAAAAAAGTTTTAATTTTAAAATTTCCTGTAAATAAAGTTATTCAAAATTAGTTTCTATTTCCAGTTACCCAAAATATGGGTTATAAAATTTAAAAGGTTATTTTAAAATTCTCACTCCATATGAAATATAAAAGGTTATTAAAAAACCCTCAGTTTAAATCCTGGTGACCTGTTTTTGTCCCAGCAAATACTATACATTAAAGTCTACTGCTTTACTGTGAATCTGTATTTTAGATGATGCTGTTACTATATTTATAAAAAAATGTGTTTCAAAATTTTCCATTACTTACAATGTTTGTTTTCTTTCAAGTTGAAAACCTCTTTGCATTGTTTTTTCTCTTAGATAAGAGAAGATACATTTGAGTGGTTTTGCATCTGTACAACTGGCAGCATAAAGAACAGTCAATCATTGTGTAGCTGCGGTTGGTGTATCCACACAATTTCCTGTAGTATTTGTATATTAAAATATTTACAAGCAAGGGACTGAACTGTGGGGGGGGGGCATTATTTCCCACTATTTACACTGGGCAAAACAAACTTGATTCATCCAGGACACAGAGGACTCTGAGTCGCAGTGCAGCCAGAGTTGACTGCTCTTGAGGAAGACCAGGCAGCAGCCCTTCCCTCCTTCCCATACAGGTGAAGGAGCCTGCAGATCCTCCTAGGGAACCCAGTGATGAGCCAGCTGTGCATAGGAGGCAGAAGCAGAGGCTGCTACTGCAGAAGCAAAGAAAGAGTTTTTGTTTGGCAGCAAGATATAGGAGATTAGAAGTCTCTGCATCTGATGGGAATTAACTCCTTGCAGAATCCCAGTCCCTTGAATAAGGCTCTCTATATAAGCCTTGCTGTGGGCTTGCTTCTGCCTGGGTGCAACAAGTGTGTTTCCTGTTGCCTCTGCATGGCTGGTCTACTGCTGATCTCCAGCCTGTTTACCTGATCTCCTGTGCTGTGACCTGTTGAACTGTTACCTGACTACGCCTTGCCTGTCACCTGCCTTGACCCATTGGACTGTGACCTAACTACACTTGTGCTTGCCGCTCATTTGGCCCTGATTAGTCAGACCTGGCCACACCCTGCCTGCTGGCAGCACAGTTAACTTCTTCCCCAAGGCTTTTTAAACATCCTCAAAACCTTTTATTTTGGATATGTGGAAATGACCATTATATGATTGAAACTGGCTGTCCAAGATCCTAGCTTGCAACTCTAATCACTACATGACACTGACTTTCATGGAGTAGCTCTTGTTGAACAGAAGCAAGTAGTGGGTCTGAGTTAATCATGCAGGGTGCATGGTAGCAACTTACCTGGTGGTTGCTGCTGAGCCCAGCCCTGATAAGTCCTCCTTAAAAGGCCAAAATAACTGTGAAAAGGGCCCTACCTCTGACTTTAACTGACAGGAACAAAGGTTCGAAGGGTGGAAATACCTCATCCCAAAACAATGGAGGCAGAACCAGTAGTTTTAAGAAACAAATGCCCTGCATGGCCATTGCTAGGCAACTACAAGAGAATTGCCAGTTGAAGCCCCCACTCTGACTTGGAAGCTCACTGAGTGACTTTGTGCCAGCCACAGGTTCTCAGCCTAACCTCCTTCACAGGGTTGTTGTGACAATAACATGGAGGAGAGGAGAAGGATATAAGCTGTTTTGGGTGTCCCATGTGAAGAAAGGTGGGGTATAAATGAATTAAATATATATCAATGAATTCAATTGATATTAATATAGCCAAAGAGTGTTGGGTGGGTGCAAAGGAGAAAAATAAGCAAGGAAAGGTGAGACTATGGGGATTGGCAGGAGGAGGAGCAAATTAAATAGTGTGGGTAGGGGGGGTACAGGGGAAGGTATAGTGTAGACTCCCCATTATGCAGCTGATTTTGGGACCACCACAGCTTCAAGGGGAAGGTAAGGTGAGACAGCTGAGGACAGGGACTGATAAAGGCAAGTTTGCTGGAGGTTGGGAAGAAAAAGAGAAAGGCTATGGGAAGAGAAAGAGGGAATAATGGTGGTGAGGAAATGAGATGCCCTCCACAAGATTTATTTATTTATTAGACTTTTTTCGTAGCTGCTACTCAAAGGGTCTCACAGCAACTTACAACATTTGAAATCCATATACATATATGGATCCAATACATATAAATATACATATAAAATCCTACTTTGATATATCAAATAATTAATTATTAACTAAAAAGTCTCCCCAGGCAGCAAGTAAGACCTGTAGGTAATTGCTTCTTTCAAATGCATCAGAAGACAGAGGGTGGGGCTGAGCAGGTGGAAAGCTCAGCCCAAATGGCAAAGTATCTCCAGCCAAAAAATCTTATGGATTCCAAGTTTATTATAAGTAATTCTGAACTGTATGGATAAAAAATCCACACAATGAGGCCAGCAACAGACAGGAGGGATTTTTCCATAAGCCTGGAGGAAGCCAGTGGCATGCAGAAAAAAAAGACATGTTAATAAAAAAAAGCACAAGCATTTAAAAAAATTCACAAATTGTAGAAGCAGTGGTCTACTTCTTCAAGAAAAGAATGCCACTAAGTTTTTTCAATACTAGCTTGTGAGATCTTTGTGACCATTTTGGGGAATACTAGAAAAATCCCCAACCAAGGAGATGGGAGAGAGACAGGCTAAAAAAAGGAAAAGGTGGGAGGAAGGGAAGGCCAAGATGATGGCAAGAGGAGCAAAAAGAAAGAGCTGAAGATAAGAAAGAAGACAAAAACAGCAGAGTGGCAAAGAGAAGAATCAACCAAGATGAGAAACAGAACCATGTTGGTGAATGACAACAGAGAAGGAGAGTGTCTGGGAGGGGAGGGAAAGCTGAAAGTGGAAATAAAAGGTAGATGGGGAGAGCACTGCTAAATAAGGAAAGAAGAAAACCAAGAGACAGGAAGTGAGGAAATTTAATCTCTTCTCCTTCCCCTGAATTTTCATGGGTCCTCCTCTTGTATTTCCATTATTTTTTCATTTTGCTTCTCTTATACTTTGTAGTTGCATAGCAAAACTGTCCTGCAGCAAAAATAGCTATGCTCTAGAGTTGTCAGACTCTGTTGTACCTCGACAAAATGCACAGTCAAGATTATTTGTTATTTGGGAGATCTGTTAGATACAGACAAATGTTTCCACTGGCAGGTCCATGCACATAAAGAGAGCTTTTTCTCACTTCCCCTCTCCCACAATCTGAAATACCCCTCAACTGCTGGGGAAGGAAAAGGCAGTAAAATCACACTACATAGACAGAAGTCTTTGTGGGTGCAGAAACATTTGTCTGGGTATCTATATCCTTGCATGGACATGCAGACACTACCAATTTGGAGGAGGTGCAAATTTCCTGAAACCTAGGAAGTCTTGCAGGATATATGGCAAGATATTGCCAGATCATGGCTCAACATGTTTTCAAGCAGATGTAGCAAATGCATTTTCAAATATTTTCATGGCTGAAATCAACTGGCTATTGTGGGTTTTCCAGGCTGTGTGGCTGAGGTCTAGTAATTTTTGTTCTAAAATTTCACCCACATGTGTGGCTGGCATCTTTAGTGGTATGTTATGGTAAGATATGTTTCTTTGACACAGATGTGTCTCTCTCTGTGAGTCATGGAGCGAAACACATCTTACCATGACATGTCTCTGGAGATGCCAGCCACAGATGCAGCTGAAATGTTAGATGCAAAAAAAACTGCCAGACCATGGCCACACAGCCCGGAAACCCACAACAGCCAGATTCAGCAAATGTGGGGCTGCTTTGAAAGTTTGGAGAGCATTTACTTCTTGTGGCTATTTACTTTGCCTGGTGCTGAAGTAAGCAAAGAAGCTATTTAGTAGATGTGGAGTCTACAATTGGAGGCCGCTACTGATTTTGTCTGCCTAAAAATACATGGAGTCGTCGCACATTTTCCAGATAAATTGCAGTAAGAGCAAAAAAGCAGGAGTCACAACCTAAGTTCGTTTTGCAGTTCTCTCATTGATTTTACTGAAGCGACCTTCAGCTGGTCAATAATTTCAGTGTACCTATGATGTCCCCACCTGGGAAACGAGGATCATAACTCTCTCTGTGGGAGATACTGCAAGAACTCATCAAGGCTGATGAAGCACCCTTGCAAGCTACAAGGCTAGAACAGACTCCAAAATTGTCGGAGTTTGTCATATTTTAGAATGGTAATGTACAGAGGAGAACAATCTGAACCAAGCATTTTAACCAACTTCATTTTTCTCCCTCTTGCATGCCTCAAGGGAGGCAATTGTTTGAGGCAGAGAAATATGCAACCTGCCTTCTAATTAAGGCTGGGTCTGATACCAAGGCTTCAAAATGCTGTAACTTCTGGGTACCAAATGAGTTTAATTATCCCATAGGCAAGACGGAGATAATTTTTCAGTATTAAGGCTATATGGTTTACTGACCTGCACCACACTGTAACAAGGCTCAGAAGTTGAACTGCAGTGTTTTTAATTGCCCCACAGAGACTGTGGTCTTAACTTTCAAACATCTTGGCTTTATTTATAATCTGGACCAGGCCAAACAATACAAATTGGGGGTTGGCTGAATTGAGCCTCCAAAATGATATGTGAGAGCTCTGTCATTACACAAAGAATTTGACTTTCAGCAGCTGGAGATAGTTTCAGCTGCTCCCAAACAAAGTCCAGCAAGATATTTTATAATCTTAATTAAGTAAAAACAATTGCCATCAAAGCACTGCTTTCAGAAAGTGAAGGTCCATTAGTGAGAAAGATTTGGTCGTGCTGAAAGAGTATAAATGAGTACAGAAAAAATAGTTACAGCGAGGTAGAATTTGTATCTAAGAATATAAAGCCACGGGTACATGAAATAGCTGCAGTAGCCAAGATCTTTCATGGGAACAGTACATCTAGTGTGGTGCCTCGTGACTGGAAAGTGGCTAATGGATTTATATTATGGGAGGGAATTTTTTTAAGTGCTGCTATCCACCTTGTTTTACCTCTTTCTACTTGACCTTAGAACAACAGGCAAGTGGGGGGTGGGGGAGATTTGAAAGTTTGAAAGAGAATTCAAAATGGGATGCAAGTCAGCATAAATTAATGTAACAAAAATATATTCAGATTTTTTTTAAAAAAACAGGCTGCCTTATTTCTCAGGACATATGAGATTAGCTATACAGTAGGAGTGCCTGCAAAATAATCAGTACCCTTGTTCAAAGCAACACCTTCAGACAGCAGGTAGTAAAATGTGCACCTTAAAGCACATACAGAAGTGGCTGAAGTTATATTATACTAAAGTTAAATAACACTGCAGTAGACACAAAAAGCTGGCTGCTGTGGGGTTTGGGGACTTTGCAGCTGTGGTCTGGTAGTTCTGGCTCCTAACGTTTCTCTGCCCCAAAACATTTTGTTGTCTTGTATTTTTACTTTTCAGTTTCTTCCAGAAGTATTAGTTTAATGATCCAGTTAACCACATGCTTCCCAGTCAGAAACTGAATGCTGCTGTGCCCTGTGCAGGAACGGGATCAAGAGAGTGCATGTGTTTCAGGTTATCTGGGCTCTCATTGGCAGAGCTTGTGCTCCTGCTTTAGTCCAGGGCTGGCCAGTTCTGGTGTGTGCAGCCAGCCAGGGCAGATCAGAGAGGGAACTTCTTCCCTTTGCTTTGTCCTAGCTGTATAAAAGGGGAAGTGACTTGAGGCAGGCCAAGCAGCCAGCCTCCTGTCCAGTGCTTAATGTTGTCTCTGGCAATATTTTATCATCTTGCTATGGCTGTCGGGTAGCTGCTGGTTAACAGAGGCTCCTTCCACACAGGCTGATAAAAAATGGCTATAGGAAGCTAAAAATACCATTTGGGGGGTAGACTTCACACAGATCCCTCCCCCAAAAAGAATTTGCCCCGTGTTATTTTCAAAAATCCTGGTTTGCAGCTGCTCATTAGTAAATGGCCTGGCTTTATTTGCCTCTGTTTTCCTTTTTTTTAAAAAAAAAAATGTGGCTTGCATCTGGGACATTGGCATGGCTGTGAAGGTTCATTTGTACATGCCTTCGTAGCTACACATAAGTGGGAAGTAATTAAAAAAATAGATGCATCTCCATGCAAAGGCAACCCAGAGTGTTTCCATGGGATCCAATTTCTGTCTGCACAGATGCATGTGAATGTGAAAGCAGGAAAACAGGTTCCTTTATCCCAACGGCAACCTGTTAAACATTTGCTGTGTGGAAGGGGCCAGAGTTAGGAAGGAGTTTTACCCATGATTCAGACGGGTTGAGGAGTGTTTGGATTTTTGCCTTCCTTGTAGAACAAAAGATTGGCTTCAGTGGTTGTATTGTTGAACATTAGTTTTATCCTTGTTGCTGTACTGGAATCATTGCCAGAAAAGATGAGGCCTGCACCGTGGGGAGCACACATTTCTTGGGAACAGACATTTGGGAACTGAACATTTGCGGTACAGTATTTAACTATTTGATACAGGCTTTGGCCTAAACTTAAAAATAAATTTTCCACTAATGTATATCAGTATTTCTTAAACTGTGGCTAAATGGTAAAACCCAGGATTTTCATTAGTGAGTATACAGTGACTGTCAAGGAAGCCAGTTCTGCATGTCTATCTTTTCTGTGCTTCAGTTCTATTTGTCCAACATACTGGAATTTATTATTTTAATTATAATGTTTTAAACATGTGTTTTACTATTGATTGATTGATGGTTATTGTTACAAGCCACCCTGAGCCTGGTCTTACTGGAAAAGGGTATAAATCAAATCAAATAAAAAATATCTGATTCTTCAGATGAAGTCTGCTTAGTAACAGTCACATATGACTGGGTGTGATTCTTCAGTGTGTCCCCTTAAAGTCTCCATGGAGAAGATGCATAGCAGCTCCATCCCAGACTAGCATCTGACCAGACCCCCCCCCTCCCCCCCCCGAGTCTGGTTGCAGGCAGGATAGCAATCTCTGCCACTTTCTGTTTTAAACCACCTCTCTTCCCGCAGTTACCCTCACCAGCCAGGAAGTAGTTTCACTGTCATCAACTGGACTGTCAGCACCATCTACAATTCCCTACCAATGCCATGCCAACCCTAAAGGATCCTGTAACCAATCAAGTTGTCATCTGATTTCCCAACCAAATGTGTATATTGCCTCCCCTGCTACCCTCACACACAGAATGGGAAGAATTGAGGGATAAAGTGTAACACAATTTCTTACCAGCTCTGCTATCTTTCATGATCTTAGCGTGGCTTAGTTTCTCCTATCCAATAGTGAACTGTTTTTTCGGTGCCTGTACAAGTAGAAATGATGTATGTCACTGATGGCGAACCTTTTCATGACTGAGTGCCCAAATTGCAACCCAAAACCCACTTATTTATCGCAAAGTGCCAACGTGGCAATTTAACCTGAATAACCCCCTTGAGCAGGGCCAGCCTGCTGTAGCCTCCAGTAAGTCCCACATGTGCTGCTCTCTAACATCTCTGTCACCTCTCCCCCCCCCCCCGGGCAGCAACCACCTGGAGCACAGGCACCAGGCTCGCCAGCCCTCCCTGCTCACTGAGGTGCACACACATCAAGTCCAGCGGCCCAGGCCACCCTAGATATGTGGGGGGGCGATTCCCCCCCACATGACAAACTCTGTGTGCGTGTGCCACAGAGAGGGCTCTGAGTGCCACCTCTGGCACTCGTACCATAGGTTCACCACCACTGATGTATGTTCATGTTTTTCCACACTCATCTTTTTAAACATACTGACCTGATTCTCCTGACTGAAAAATTGTATGCTGGTGTTGGAGAAACACAGCAAATTGCCATTACCAAACAGGTATACAATGGGTCAATATAGGGTTAGAGCATTAGGGTGGGTTGTTTGTCATGTTCATATAATGTCCTCTTCCTAATGGGCCTTGTTCGTGGGTGAGTGTATATATATAATCCAAATGACAATACGTAATAGTTTTCGTTCTTAGAGAAAACAATCCTGTGAGTAGCTTCAGTGATAATTTGAAATCATGAAAATTGCATGCATTATGAAATAGCCCCAGAGAGCTTTCATACATTTAGAAATACTTACTTCCCATCATCTTGGGATCATGGTGTGCTAGAAAAATAATTTTCATAGAGAAAGGTAGTGCTTTCCAGAAAAATTTCAGCTATTTGAGCTGTACAGCAAGAACCTCGGGTAGACTAACTCTGACAGTATCAATGAACTCCCTGAAGACTGTATGAAAGGCATCTTTTTGTTTCCAGTGAAAATGGTATTATTGACACTGTGTCCTCATGATGGCTTTTGAACTGAATTATCTAAAACAGGCCAGTTTGGTTAATCACATGTTTTCCTCACCAGGCTCCCTCCCAATAACCATAATATGACAAAAAACTTTTTTTTTCAAAAGTCTTCACATGCTGCAGGAGGAAAGGTAGGTACCAATTGAATTGCTGCTCTGCAGAACTATGAAGAAATTTTGATGAGAGCAGACTCTCTAAGGGTTTAAATATTTCAGTTTGAAAAAAAAGCCAAGGAAGAACACAAAACTGCATCCTTTTTAAATAAGGCCTAAAGGGAACCATATATAATAAATAAATTTGAAAAAAATTGAGCCAAACTTTGTCAAACCATCAAAAATCTTTTGAGTTGAATTTTCTGGAAGACGTTTTGAAGTAAACTGAAGGTGTCTAAATTATTTCTACCATTTATAGGTCATGTTATCTCTGAATTGCTCTCATATTAATACATGAGTAGGCTATAGTTCAGGGGTGTCAAGCATGCAGCCCAGGGGCCAGATCCAGCCCTTGAGAAGGCTTATCAGACCTGTGAGTCAGCTAAGGCACCCCCCCCCCCCAATCTAGCCTGGTGAACTTACTGGGCCTGCCAAGCCAAATCAGGAACAGGAGGGAGATTTGCCACTGCTGGCTCACAGGCCTGATGAGCCTTCTTGAGGTAGCAACCCTGCTGTGGGCTCACCAGTCCAGGCACACACCCCTCCGGTGCCATTCTGGGAGCAGTCGAGGAGCAGCCGAGAGCTCTCACACACCTAGAGCCCAGACTGTTCTAAGTCACATTTATGTCATATCTGACCCTTGTAACAATGAGCAAAATGCCCCTGCTATAGTGATCTACTATTTTGCTGCTGAAGTTAGGGGAACCCTCACCCACAGGTGACATCGTTACATTGAGCAATGCTTTAAGAAGCCTCCACTCACTAGGGTTGAGCAATACTGAAAATAGTTGGCAAAATTCAAATTCAGGTTTATTTGGACATAAAATTATCTATATGCCCAAATAAAATTATTATCATATTTGTTATACTCGAACATATTTGGGTTTTTTCTTTTGTATTTTTGGTGTTTTGGTTTGGTGTGTGGGGGGGTGTTTTTAAAGCTAGCAACACCAAAATTTCAGGGTATCTTCAGAAGACTCTCTTGATCATACTATGTAGGTTAGATGCAGTTTGATTTGTGGGGTTCAATTTTATGAACCCCCAAAGAGTGTGCCCCATTGTTTCAAATTGGAGCTAATAGGAAATGGGGGCTACCCTTTGAGGATCCATAACATTGCACCCCCTGAATCAAACATCACAACAGTCTCCTGAAGATGCCCTGCAAGTTTGGTGCCACTAGCTTAAAATATGTGCATCTGACAGGCACCCCAAGGTAAGTATTGGGGAATTCTCTGGAGGATGGATTCTTTAGGGTTTTTTATTTCTTTAAACATTACTTAAAGGGAGTTCAAGCCATCTGAACCCCCTTTAAACAATGTTTAAAGAAAAACTAAAAGAATCCACCCCCACCCCCAATTCTCTCCCTTTTGAGTCTTCCTCTCTCTTTCTCCCAAGTATTTATTTCGCTTTGGCATGGCACAGAAGCCAGAGAAGCAGTTGGGAGAAAGAAGAGTTGGATTTATATCCCCCCTTTCTATCCTGTAGGAGACTCAAAGGGGCTTACAAACTCTTTTCCCTTCCCCCCACAACAAACACACTGTGAGGTAGGTGGGCCTGAGAGAGCTCAGAAAAACTGTGACTAGCCCAAGGTCACCCAGCTGACATGTGTTGGAGTGTACAGGCTAATCCGAATTCCCCATATAAGCCTCCACAGCTCAAGCCGGAGAGCGGGGAATCAACCCAGTTTTTTCAGATTAGAGTACACCTGTTCTTAACCACTACACCTCTGCTGCTCCTCAGAGAGAAAGATTGGATAGAGAGAGAACCCCCAAGCCTGCCTTGTTAGAGGGGGAAGGGTCTCTGTCAAAACACACACCCCTTTTCTTGGCAAGTGCCTGCATGCCGGGGATCTTTAAAGATCCCCGGTGTTCAGGCACTTGCTGGCAAAAGGGGGTAGAGTCTTTAAAGATCTGTGGCGGGGGAAGGGGGAAGCAGTGGCAATTGAGAATCGTTTAAATGATCCCCAAATGCCCTCAAATACACACAAGCTGATTCGAATACTTTCTATTCGGATCGTATTTGGGCATAATGTATTCGGGATGAATGTGGTCTGAATACGCCTGAATAGGCCATGATTCGGCCTGAATAGGTGATTCTATATGAATCACCAACCCTAGTCATCACATTGTGCAATCATCTAAGAATCCTCCAGATATGTATGTTAAAAACCATAATGATGGTGCCTCACAGGCACCCACTCTTTACTATCCCATTATTACAATGTTTATTGTGAATCATGGAAGTGAACTGAGAGGGAGAAGCTGACCTTAATGTCTTTAACCAGTGAGAGATTATGAAAGTAAGCAAATAGATCATCTCACTGAAGCTTCAGGAAGTTGTCACTTGGGATTGCTCTTTTTTCCCTCTTAGCTAAATGGGAAAATGTAAATGAGAAATACAGTACATCGAACACTTTGATATCCCACTATAAATCCATTTTGCCACTTTACATTTCTGCTACGATATATTATACAAATAATGCATTTGCATTTCCTCAGGGCTTCATTGTACATTTTAAGTCATGGTGCCTTTATATATCACGCCACAGTGAGTGAAGATCAGTACTACCCTGACAGTTAAATTTTCAAGGGGGGGGGGACTACAGCTGCATCTCCAAAAATAAAACAAAAGAAAAAAGAGAAAACAAAACAAAATCTAAATGTTATATGACTGAAAATGGTGCTTACAACCACAAATTCTAGTGCTAACTTTTGTTTTATGCATATCCGTTCAGAAGCAAGCTATACCACAAGGCCTTTGTTAATCTCTAAGTAGATTCATTGCTGTTCTTCAACAGACTAATAGATAGCTCTGTAATCTGAATTGTTAAGATAGGGCAGGTGTAAATGTAAATAAGTGAACAAGGAGTGATGTTGTTTGGAAAGAGTCACTTCCTAGAAGGGAAGCCATAATAATCTAGGTGACATCATTTATAAATTAAAATTAAAAAGTCTGTCTGGTTCTTAACTAGAAAGAAAGTCATGATGTTTCCTTATGTGGGGTATCATCTCTTATTTCCACGATGCAAAGTCTATAGGTGATAGAAATCATGTAAACTTTCTTAAATTTCAACTCGAAAGGAAATTCACATGCCTTACTAACAACCAAACTAGATGTTACAGTTTCTAAGTCAAGCCAAGAACAACTGTCCATCCACAACCACACAGCTGGTAAAGAATTTGTCTGTTCAAAAAGAGCTGGCCCTTTCTGCACAGCAAATGTATAGCAGGTTGCAGTTGGGACACAGTAACCCGCTTTCCTGTTTTCACGTTCACATGCATTGGTGCAGGCAGCAATTGGAGCCCACAGAAACAATGCAGGTTGCTGTTGTGCCTTCGTATGGAAGTGTGTCTATTTTTTTATTTACGTCCCACTGATGCATAGCTACCCAGGCATGCACAAATGAACCCCCACAGCCATGCTGATGTCTCACAATACCATGATATGACCATTTGCACCTGTGGGGTTATGGAGATGTAAGCTGGGAAATGTTTAAAAGGAAAAGCGCAGCAGAATAAAGCATCTCCTAGCTGGCTGTTCGCTCACAAGCGGCTGCAACCCAGGATTTTTCAAAAGACTTGCTAATATATATTAAACCCTGTCTGTGGGAAATAAAACAGGGCAGACTCACTTTAGAGGTAGGATCCATATGAAGTTCCCCCCAAAATGTTTTTTTTACCGTCCTTAACCCATGTTTATTGGCCCATGTGGCACGGGCCTCATGGACTCTTGCTTTCTCTTCCATGCTATTTTCCCAATCGGTAATGGAACTAATTTAGAATTAGTTGGGGGCAACATAAGCAGCACTAGATCAAGGATTCCTTATCCCAGCTAAAAAGGAGAAAGACTACTTTCCATTTATTTATCAGTTTTTGAATATACTTTGGATTATAAGAATTTTTATAAAGAATAGCCATCATCAGTAAATGTTTTTTTTTAAAAAAAAATCTACATATTACATGTAGATTTTGGTTTCAGCTTGGGCAGTGTAATCCAGGAATGGGGTTTCATGGCAGGAATGGTGCTGCATCATCTCCAAAGAGGACTGGGAAGATATAAGGAAAATGTAAAAATGCAGAAAATCCCAAACCTGACAACTCACCATTAGTTTTCAATGATGTATGCCTGCTCTTTTGATGGTGTCAATTGCCAATCAGCATAAGGAGCATTCCCACACTGAAAGCCCTCAGGTACCCTCAAGAACACCCCCATCCATTCAGACCATTGTGGCTGAAGAGTCCTGGTGGAATAGCAGCTTCCATGTTTGAGACATACCCTTCACCACTTTAGATAACTCTGGCTGTTTTGCCAATCATCCCTATCTATCATGATCAACCCTATCTCTGTCAACTAGTTATGGCCTACACAATCAATGACCAGGTCTGTTTAACCACCCTTCCTACAACATCACAAAGCGGGCAAAACAGGCATGCTCAAAAGGAGACTCCCAAAAATTCCTGCTTGGAATCCCATCATATTTAAAGAGAGGGCAGGTGGATAGCAGCCAGCAGTGAAAGAGGCATGGCTAAAATATGTATAGAGCAATTGCATCTCTCTCCTGGCTGCCTTATGTTTTAACACCCAATGGGACTTTGTGCCTTCTTTGAATTCTACTTCCATGCTTTGATAGGACAGGACATTTTTCTGCAGGTCTGTTGGTGACCCCACCAAAGATATGGGACTGAGGCCATGTATTATAAACAAGATAGCCACAAAAGAAGCAGCTGAGCTCCAAGGAAGATAGGGCTTTTATCCCTTCCCTAAGATTGATCATGGAGGAATGCTTCCATTCTTGAAAAAAAGTACATAGTAACAGTAACACATTGCCATAGAATAGTTTTCCATCTCAAACTTTCCTTACAAAGCAACTCCCAACTTGTATCAATAGTCATAGATCACAGCAACCTTGAAGTTTTGCATTTTAAATAATGCCATGCTTAGTCACAGTGTGCTTGTAAACCTTACTGAAATGTCTACAATGCAGCTAATGACAAAATCTCAGATACCCTTATAATTCTAGGAACCAGAGTCTGCAAAAAACTGTTCTTTTTTCCCCAAGGGCAGTGTGAAAGTCACACAGTTCTCTAAAAGTATGATTAAACCAAAATGAAAACAATATAACTATGTGGCCTCCATGTTCAAACCACCATTTCCTCTCCTACAGCCTTTAAAACCCTATGCCTTTTCCCAAATTCTCCACAAAGTCTTCCTGTGCCTACTCTATTGACAAAGCATGTTCCTTTTTTTGTGCAAATTCCTTTGAAGTCATGCCACTGACATGTCCCCACAGTAAATTTTGATGTCTGCTGGCAATTGATCGTGGTGACTGTATAGTGGGAAAGGTCATACCCAGGTATTCCAACTCAGTTATTCGACCCAGGTATTCATACTCAGACAGGGCCAGTGCAATATTTTTAGCAGCAAATAGGGTTCCTGTAGAGGAGGAGGAGGAGGAAGAATTTTAATTTTATTTAATGATGCTTGAGGCACCTGAATTTTCAATGGTAGAACTGGTCCAGACCTGAGGATTGTTCTTTATGCACATACTGTGATAACTGGGAAGTCACCCCTGTACTTCAAAAGCATTTGCTCCCTATGAAGATACTTTTTATGCATAGTGATAGATTGAGATCATGCTGGAAGACTCCAGAACAAATGTGTGCAATTTTTTCTAGCATGACCTAACCATTTGCAGAATGGATCTCCAACAGCTATTGCTATAGATCAGTAGCCAGGAAGAGGTCTGCAAGTATTCTGTAATCAGACTGGTATTTTAAATTGTGTGTGATTACTCACTGCCATTTTGTATAATTAATATTATTTATTTATTTATTTATTTATTTATTTATTTATTTATTTATTTATGCGATTTTTATACCACCAAATATTGGAAGGGGATGCACCCTCAGAACGGCATCCTGTGTACTTCCTGCATATGTGGATGTTGTGTAGTGGCTAAAGCGATGAGCTGCAGATTAAGAAGTCCATGCTGTGTTTCTTCTCTCCATCATGAATTCACTAGGTAGTCTTAGACAAGCCCTCCCCACCCATCCACAGACACTGTACAACAGTTAATAATGCTTGTCTTCCAAGGTTGTCATAACAATTCCAATATATGACTAAGTGCTAAGTTTTGTTATGATAGAAATACAGTACATTCAAACTGAGATGGTAATTTAAATCTCCTTTTTCTCTTACACATTTCCTCTGTTGTTTGAATATCTTGTTTATGTGTTTTAGACTGGCAGAAATTGAAGCAAAATCAATAATTATTTTTATTGTTTTCCAAAATTTATTTTAAAGTTGGATTTTGTGGGGAAGGGGTGGTTCGCAGCCTGTGGAGAATTTCTTTTTATTGGCACAGAATATGAACAATTTAGCCCTCTGTTGTATTTACCCAGTCAGATATGTCAAACATAGAGAATCAAATATTTTCTTTTGTTCAGAAAATCCACATGTATATTCAAGTGAAAGAAGGAAGGGTGAAATACAAGAAAACACTTTACCAACTCTTAATCCCTCTGTACTACCACACTAGAGGAAACAAACCTATTTTGTTTGAAAAAAGACAGTAGGGAATAAAGGAACATAATGTGCTGTCAGTGTCAGCATTACCTGAGGTTTTGGTACAATCTGAAAATGTCAGCCTTTTGACAATTATATACAGCTGCCTTGTTTCTTTTGCTGCTGTAGGTCATGCAAATGGGCTGCAACCTTTTATTTCATAATGTCACAAGCAGCAAGAAGTGTCCCTTAGGATGCCTGGAGGGTTATGTTCTCTTTTTTTTCTCATTTATATAAAAAGTAGAGTTGCAAATCCTGTACTTCTTGTCAAGGCACAACACCAGTTTTAACCTTGCTGGAGATTGATGTCCTACTGTGATCACCGGCCACTTTTCTACCCCAAGTAAAGAATATCAGGCTTCGACAATATAATATCAGCCTTTGGCTTTCAAGCTAGGAAAATAATTGCATCACTTATATGAACAAAATTGACATACAGTTAAATTTGTTTGTGTAAACTTTTGTTTAAATGGATGAAGATGGGTATGAAATCAGTTTTCTTGATACTGTAATTTTTTAATCAGCAAATACGTATTTTTTGCAAAGGGAAATAGTAAATAAATTCTTCATTTATTTAGACAGTTGCTAATCAGAAACAAAGTTAAAGCTCAGTTTCAGTGTCAAAAGGTACGTGGAGGTTGGGGGTGGGCCTGGCCTCATGCCTGACCTCCACATGTGGGCGGTGGGGGAGCAGCAGGGACCTGTTCAAGCATGGTGAAGCTTGAGGGGTGAAGCTGACAGTATAAAACTGGAGATTCCAGAGCATCCAGTTTCAGTCTGAGCGTGGCTGGGACCAGGCTCTCCAAGCTAGATCCAAGCCTGGTCTCAGCCAAGCTTAGACTGAAGCTGTATGCTCTGTAGCTTTATACTGTTGGCTTTGCCCCTCTAGCTCCACCTCTGGTCAGGTGGAGTTTGGGGGTTGGAGGCAACGCTATAAAGCTAGGAGGATTGAGAGCAGTTGTCTTCAGTCTGAGCTTGGCTGAGACCTGGCTTGGATCCAGCTCTAAACTGCAGACCGCAGTCTACAGCTGAGTCCAAGCCTGGACTTAGCTGGGCTCAAACAGTCCCTTGCTGCTCCCATTTCCACATGAAGATTGGGTGTGGCAATCTGAAGTAGCTCTGGTGGGAGGTTGCACAGTTCAACAGGCAACCTGCTCAGTCTAAGTGATACAAGGTGTGAAGTACTTCAGGTTGTAGGTGAGGGACACATTTTTAATGTTTACTGCTTTAATAACACTAACCCTAATCCTAACCCTCTCTATACATAAAAACATTAAGGAAAAATGTTGGGGCACTTTGAACACCACAATCCCTTATGTTCTATGAAATATATGGGATGCCACTTAGACTGTGTGATGTTACTTCTAGGAGAACCTCAAAATGACATCATGCTTCTCTAAGAATCACTGGAAACTGTGGTAAACCCACTTTGTTTTCAACAGTTGCTAAAGAGGACTGAAGTTGCCCAATGGTGATTTCTTTATATTATCATCCTCCTACTCATTGCAGCAGCTTAGCAGCCCTAACTCTTTCCCCCATGATTACCTCATTTTACTAGATAAGTAGACCAGGTCTAAAATTCTATTTAGCTATACTAATACACCCTACAGGTTTTGTTTTTTAGGGTTTCAGAAATGGTAACTGATAATCTGCTTGACTACAGTCTGAGTTCAGTCAGGTAGATAAACATTACACTGGTTTGAGCTCAGCTGCCTTAACTTGCAGTTTGTTTCTAGGCCTTATTTAAAATGCTGGTTTTGACATTTAAAGCCTGAAAAGGATTAGGACCAGGATTTTTGCAACATCATCTTTTCCAATATGAGCTTACCTATCAACCATTGCTTCCAGAATTCAGTGGCTACATATGATAAGGCCTTTTTGGTGATGGCACTGGGACTATATCAGAGTTCAGTCTGCTGTGAAGTAATCTGGTACCATCCCTTATGGCAATAAGGAAAAGGGTTAAAACTTTCATTTCTCATCAGGCTTTCAATATAAGTTAATTGACACTGAGTTTGAAATTACTATGACTTCTGGGTTAGAGTTCTATTTTGATTCTGTCATTAGTTTATATTGGATTATTGTGTCACTGTTGGTTACTGTATTCTGTTTTATTGTTTTTTTATCTTTTTTGATTGCTGGAGTGTTTTGTATTTCTTAATTGTTTTCTGGTTTTGATTGTTGTTTTCTTTTTTATTTTAATGTTACCATTTTAGCATTTGGTCTTATTATAAGCCACTTTGGGACTTCACCAAGTAAAGCCACTTCACCAAGAATCAAGACTAATTGTTTTAAATAAGTAAAACTCTTGAACTGTACTTGCTGGAAGTAACAGTCTTGTGGTTTCCATGAACCTTCAGTCTATTAAAAAAAAAGACACAAGAGTATATTATTTGAATGAGGTGGTTACTCTTTAAAATTCACTTCACCTCCTAGTTCACTTGTTGAACATGTGTAGCTGAAGTGAGTTCAGAGCTTGCTCTTCCAGAATAACCATTTGTATTTACAAATATTGAGTTTCCACAGGCTGAGTACAGGAATTAAAGTTAAATCAAGTATAGTCATTTCATTTCCCCAGAAATCCAGAGAGTATGCAGGTAACTTACTCTGTTATAATCCCATGTGTTTAGTTTTGCTTAAAATCTGCTGCTCAAAAAACAAAATCACTGTACATATTGGTTGACCACAGTCGGGGACACTTTGTGTATAGCAAGACATATTGTAGTCTAATGGTTGTGTGAATGAGCTTCTATTCAGAATGACTTTGCCTCTGTAATAAAAGAAATGACGGGTCAGGTGATATCAGTCTGTTCACACAAAAGAAGCCTGAATGTATACAATACACGTCCCGGCCTGCATATTTCAAATTAGAGTCTAGTACTAAGCCATCCCATATGCATCTTTTGTTCTGAGCTGGATACTAAGAGGTATTGTCCAGAATCAAAAAGTTCACAAATAATGTATGAAAGCAAACACTATAGGAGAGATCCTGTCCTTTGTCACTGTGTAAAGAGAAAATCAAGACTCCCTTAAATTAAACATTTACACCACTACCTTTTTCCAGGGCCATGGTAGACTGAATGCTTGGAATTGCCTTTCCTGGCATTTTAACATAACAGCAAAGGAAACAAGGAAAATCAATATAAACATGAGCAAATGCTGAAATGGTACAAATAATCTAGGTATAAAGGCCCTTCAGGGGAATCAGACCTGTGTACTAGGCTTTCCAGCCATTAGCCATATTATCTCTATGAGTAGCTTTTCCCATCTAAGCTGTTGTGCCACAGAGCAAGATAGACTAGTTGAACCATACAAGCAACTGCCACTGACATCAGATGCAACTGGATTATGCAAAGCTGGTGATTGGTTTGCAATCTAGAAATGAATCCATGATTGGAAGTGGAAATTAGGAAAAGGATTGGAAATAAGTTCTTTAGGTGGCTTGTAAAAAGTTCTATCACCTTATATGAAGTAAAATTCCACCTTGTCAAACTTATATTTCCTGCTCCAGTTTTGAAAAAGGCCCTGGAATTATTGATGTTTGAGCTTGGTTAAGTACTTTAATACTAGTAATGATTTCAACAGGTATTTTTATATAGGAAACACCTGGAAAATTTCATAAATAATTTTGTGTTTCATGAATCTTAAGCAGTATGATTGACAAGTTGACAGATTTATTTATTTATTTATTTATTGTTTAAACTTTTATACCTACCATCCCTGGTTAGCCTAAGCATGAATACAATATTAATACAAATAAATAACTAAAACCATTAAAACAGCGGTAACAACAATAAGAATACAATAATAGAGGCCCGACTAACCCCATTTTTTAAAAAATTCTCCCCCGGAGGAGGAGGACAGGTCCCAAGATGACAGGCCCAGATGTAAAGGCCCAACCGGTGCCATTCTGAAGCGGCTGGAGTTCCCTCCCTAAATGTCTTTGAAAATTGAGTCTGGCTTTACAGGCCTCATGAACTCATTGAGGTCCCGCAGGGCCCCTGACAGCCGAGGGAGAGAGGTTCCACCAGGCCGGGCCAGAGCCGTGAAAGCTCTGGCCCGTGGAGGGCCAGCCACAGGGCCAGGGACTACTTCACAAATTGGCCTCCACAGAACGGAGAGGTCGCAGGGACATATGGGTGATGCGCGGTCTCAAGATATTTGTGTCCCAGGCCGCTGTAAGGCCTGAAGCACAGCACCAGCACCTTGAAAATGATTCGAATCCTACTGGGAGCCACGCAGCTACGAGTACAGGCTGAATATGATCAAAATTTGCCGCCCGGAGCAACGCGCTGCTGCATGCTTAAAACCGGCTTTTAGCTCAATTCCGGTGACGCGAAGGGAAGGCCCGCCAGAGAGCTAAAGGGCGTACGGCTCAACCTGAGACCGGCATGGATCACAGTGGCTAGGGTCCGCCCGGGAGAGGAAAGGAGCCAAACTGGCCGGGCTCCCTGGCGGAGATGGAAGAAAGCAACCTGTTATGGCGGGCCACCTGGGTCTCCATTGAAAGAGACTAATCCAGGTGGACCCCCAGGTTGGCGCATCGAGGTGTCGCCAATGTGACCTACACCGCTGGATAATCCTGTCCTCCCCGCCGCCAAGCCAAAGCGATCTCCGGGTCTTCGATGGGTTCAGTTTTTAACCTGCTCTGCCGCAACCAACCAGCAACCGCCTCCAAACAATGCTGGAGACGAGGCCACCGCCTCTCCATCAACAGAATGAGCCAGAGTGTCATCACGCACTGGTGACAAGTCAGCCCAAACCCGCACTAAAGCTGAGCGCGGGTCGATATGATATTAAATAGCAGCGGGATAGTAAGGCCCCTGGGTACACCGCAGTCAAGCTGGCACTTCCTGGAGGCTCGATCCTCACTTGACCTCACTTGTCGACTTCGACCGGAGAAACGAGGCAATCCACTGATGACGTGCCCACCCGGAGGCGCCAGGCGGTGGGTCATCAAAGGTCATGATCGACCACGCCAAACGCCCGCGTAAGATCTAACAATACCAGCAGCCGATCCGGCCGGGTCAAGGTTGAATAATGGAGGTATCTGTGACGGCTTGCGAACGGGTTCCCCATGCCCAGCACGAAAGCCGGACTGGAAGGGGTCGAAAGCCATGAATCTTTCTTGTCGGCAGCTTCTGTTGTGATTAAGCCTTTCCTCTTTGCAGCCCTCTTCTT
Organism: Sphaerodactylus townsendi; assembly: GCF_021028975.2. Lineage (NCBI taxonomy): Eukaryota > Metazoa > Chordata > Lepidosauria > Squamata > Sphaerodactylidae > Sphaerodactylus > Sphaerodactylus townsendi. Next base: position 66,867,182 of record NC_059425.1, read on the forward strand.
GTCTCGTAAAAATTTCCAATGGGTGTGTCTATCAGGGGCCCTTTTCATGAAATGAGGTTAAATTCACTCCTAGATATCTCTACCAATCAAAACTAAACACTTCATAAGAAACATCACAAAGCCGGTAAGAGGACACTCCTAGAACAGATGACAGTTCTCAAAGAGGCTGTACACAGTACACAGCCTCCCCCCAATAAAAATCCACATTCACATTTATCTTACAAAAGGAAAAACATGGTGGGAAAGGGAAGGGAAAGGGAAATGGAAGCCAGCTATATGGATAGATATCATGGTTGCCTCAGCCATATGCCTGGCAGAACAGAACTAAGTCTTGCAGTAGTGCCCATGTAATTTTAGAATTTACAGTCTTGGAAATGGAAAAAGCTGTATATAGTCAGACATCTGGACCAGACTTCAGAAAAGCCAATTTTAACAAAATTAAAGTTATGCTGAGTAGAATCTCATAATCAGAAATACTTTTAAGGAGGAGAAAGTTCAAGAGGGGTGAGAGATTCTGAAAAGAAAAATATTGAAGCCACAACTACAAACAATTCCTATGAGAAGGAAAAATGGAAAGAGCCCCCCAAAAGCCAGGATGGCTTCATAAACAGCTTTTTAAAAATGTGAGAGAAAAAAGACTAATTTTTGAAATGGAAGGAGGGCCTTATAATACTTTCAGTTTATTTATGTACGGTTAGCAACCAGTAAAACAACCAGTAAAAAGCCAAATTCCAAATTATTTATAAACGAAGAGATTAGAAAGTTAAAATATAAAGTAAAACTTATTTTAATATTTCTGTATAGGAATTAAGGGTCTCCTGTCCACCTGCTCTCTGGCATTTATTTACTAAAACACAAAACCAGGCTACATCACTGGAAACTCTTTTGTCCTTGCCCAACAGCAAATATAAAGGGCACTTAAGCAACTTCTGTTCAAGCAAATCGACTTCTTCCAAGGAGCAACCACAGAGCCTTTGCTCATAGGGGATTTTCTTGAAGACAGCAGATGACAGGATGTTGCTTTGAGCCAACGAAAACATCCTCCTTTGATTTTTGTTCTCTAGAAAAAATAAATAAGGGGCTAGTTTCACCTGAAATCAAAATGTTTCAGGAGCCAGGTATTCCAGAGAGAGGCTTAAATCAGATTGTCTTGTCTATGTCACAAACTCGTTGTCTGACAATCTCCCTGGCTTTCTCTATCCCCTGATTTAGAAGGGTATTGGGGGAAGTCCTATTTGCTGGATGGCTCTTAGAACATCACTTTGCCAACTTGATTGAAAATTGTCCTGCAGTATTGCAAGAAACAGGCCATGCAGTTTGAGAAGAGCTGCGAGCCATCTATTTATTGATGTTATTTTGATTATGGCATCTACCTTCCAGCTTCCAATCTGATCCAAGCATTAGATACACACTTGGGCAGTTGAAAGAGTGACCTTAAAAATTTGGCTTGAACTTTCTCCAGGGAGGTATAGGAATGGGGAGAGGAGCCCAGAAATGATCCATATGGGATTATTTTGGCTTTAAATAGCCAGTGCATATCAGCCACCTCTGGTTCTATAGAATTCCCAAATACTATTTGCTGTTCTCTCACCAGTATATGCCATTGCTTTATGGTAAGGTGACCAAATGGTCACCTTTGTAATCCAGGATGGGGAAACAGCGGCGGCGCGCGCACATGCGCGCACAGCCACAGCAGCACATGGGTTTCTGGGGCTCGCCGTTTGCCGCCCTGTGACAGAGCGGCAAACAGCAAGCCCCAGAAGGCCGTGCACTCCTGCGGCCGGGCGCACGGGAGGCTGCCGCACTGCCTTGCGCCCCCAAGGCAGTGCAGCAGCCTCCCCACAATCGGGACAATTTGTTGAACCTGCGGGATGCGGGACAAATTGTCCAAAGGCGGGTCGGTCCCGCCAAAAGCGGGACGGCTGGTCAGCCTACTTTATGGTGATGTAATTTTGTGCCAGAAGCCTGGAGAAGTACCCCTAAATATTTAGAGCTATCCACTTGTTCAATCTTATTCCCTGAAATAAGCCAGTTCCTGTTCCTGTGCCTGTGCCGGGCCTTATAACAAAGAATGACTATAAACAAAGAACTAATGCTTGTATGGAGAATGCTAGAAAAACTAAAGCTCAATATGAACTCAAGCTACCAAAATGGGACCTGCTGTTATGCTCAAAGAAAGAAAAAGAGCAAGGACATGGTAGGCCCATTATAGGTATAGGAAAGTAAAATTGTAACAGGTGATGAAGTGCAGAACTGCTCAATTACTACTTTTCCTCTATCTTATCATATGAGAGAAATGGTGCTCAACATGACAGAAACAGAACATATGATGAGGGAAGGGAGTTGTATCCTAGAATCAGCATAGGGGTAGTATATAAACACCTAATTTCTATAAATGAAATAAGCAGCCAAATCCAAAACCCCTGGTGGCTGGGGAAGGTGCCACTGTGGTGCTGCCCCACCACCTCCAGAGGGCTTTCTGGTGGTGCAGGAAGGCAGAAAAAGCCAACCCCCCACCCCCCCACTGGAAAGCCCCCTATATGGCTTAATGGTAACCCATCCAAAAGGGTGGTGTAAGTCTAAGACCTAGGCCATGGGGCAACCAACCACAAACCCAGGGTGGAAGACAATGTCAGCTCCACCCCCAGGAATGCCATGCGTACTCCTTTCACACTGACATCCATTTGGGACACCAGCTCAGCTCCACGGCACCCCAGACTTCTGGCTTTTGCCACTGCAGAGCTGAGGGGCAACCGACAACCAGTCACTTTGCCTCTCTCCACTGGTGCCCTTTGTGCTGATGGATAAACATGTCGGCACTGCCTTGCTCTTTCTCCACAAGCAGATTCCCCCTCCCCATCTGATTTGGGCTGTAAGAAGAGGAAGAAAAAGAGATTGGATTTATACCTTGCCTTTCTGTCCTAGAAGGAGACTCAAGGTGGCTTAAAAACTCTTTTCTCTTTCTTTCTCCACAACAGACACCTTGTGAAGTAGGTAGGGCTGAAGGAGTTCTGAAGAACTGTGACTAGCCTAAGGTCACTCAGTAGGCTTCATTTGTAGGAGCAGGGAATCAAATTCAGTTCTCCAGATTAGAGTTCACCACTCTCAATCATAACACTACACTGGCTCTCAGGGCCAGATGAATTTCATCCAAGGGTACTAAAAAAAGCTTGAGAATGTAATTTCTGAGCCCCAAACCATATTTTTTGAGAATTCATGGAGAACTCTTCAGACGGTCCAAATAAAATGCCAAAAGATCAGAGGTAGGAAAATGTTGACCCCCATTAAATCAAGGAGAAAAGGAAAGATTCAGGTCTATGTCTGGATGTCTATACCTGGAAAATGTTTAGAACAAATCGCCAGTCCATCAGTCACTGAGCATTTAGAAAGTATGGCTATGATTTCCAAGAGCCTGCACAGGTTTCTCAAAAACAAACCATGTCAGACTGATTATACCTTTTAAAGAGAAAGTTACTGCCTTGCTGGATCAGCAACTATTGTAGATACAGTTTATCTTGAAGGTTTTCTGTAAGGCTTTTGATAAGGTTCCACATAATTTTTTTGCTGACAAGTTGGCAAGCAAAAAGGTGATTTGGAATCTATTACTTTTAGGTGGATCTGTAACTGGTTGACAGATCGCACCCAAGAATGCTTGTTAATGGTTCCTCTTCCTCGTGGAGAAAAGTGACAAATGAAGTGACAGAAGGATCTCAGTATGTTTAGCATGGAGAGAAAATAATTGAGAAGTGATATGATAACCATCTTCAAGTGCAGGGTTGTTTTCTGTCACCCAAGAAGGTTGGTCCAGAACCAACTGGTTGAAATTAAATCAGAAGATTGGTTGTTGTGGGTTTTCTGGGCTGTGTCGCCGTGGTCTGGTAGATCTCGTTCCTAACGTTTTGCCTGCATCTGTGGCTGGCATCTTCAGAGGTGTATCGCAGAGAGAAGTCTGTTACACACTGTGTCTAGTGAGACACACACACACACGCCAGCTGGGTGATCTTGGGCAAGTTGCAGCTTCTCGGAGCTCTCTCAGCCCCACCTACCTCACAGGGTGTTTGTTGTGAGGGGGGAAGGGCAAGGAGATTGTCAGCCCCTTTGAGTCTCCTGCAGGAGATGGAAAGGGGGGATATAAATCCAAACTCCTCCTCCTCCTCCTCCTCCTCCTCCTCCTCCTCCTCCTCCTCCTCTTCTTTCTTCTTCTTCTTCTTCTTCTTCTTCTTCTTCTTCTTCTTCTTCTTCTTCTTCTTCTTCTTCTTCTTCTTCTTCTTCTTCTTCTTCTTCTTCTTCTTCTTCTTCTTCGTGGGGTATATATTGTCCATGGGTGTATATATTATCCCAGGGTGGGGGACCAATCAGTAAGTGTTTGGGTGGTTGAGTGCATTGTATTGCGGGTGGGGTTATCAATCCATTCACATTTATAGTCGCATTTGCATTCCATGCAGCAGCAGCAGTATTGGTGAATGTAAATCCTGTGTCTGGGTGGAATCCATTGTCCATGAATTTAGCATGCCCTTGGCCTTTGATTCTGGTGTTTTTAAATACTGGTAACCAAGCTTTGTTAATTCTCAGAGTCTCTTCTTTCTTGTTGAAGTTGTCTTGGTGTTTCAGCATCCCCTTGGCAATTTTTAAACAGCCACCAGGAAAAAAAGTTAGCATTAAATGACAGCATCTGCTCCCTTATTCTTAAAAAGCAAATAATAACCAATCTTATTTTTCTCTTTTATGTTTCCAGTATTCTGGGTAGTCATTTTGGTTTTAGAAAAAGGGGAGTTTTTTTGATGCGCTATTCCAGATCATCATTTTTATTCTTTCGTTTATATGGAACCATAATAAAGAAATTGTCTTCAATATAAGCAATATATATTTTATAGATACATCTATATTCAATCTGGGAAAGAAATGTAAAAATACCAACATTTTACCAATATTACCATAGAGAGGAGAGAACTTTTTACACAGGATAGAAACAAAGTTCATATTAGAAATATGAAGTATCTAATCCATTTTACCATTAAGTTATATAACTAAATATACTCGCGAGTGTGCTTAGTTATGCTTCGTATGCTGAAAGCTGCTATATCTCAAATTGTAAGCTTTGAACTTATTCTTACAGCCTCAATCTACAAGCTTTCACTTCCTTTTTTGGCCAGGGCCACTGTCGCATCAAAACATCACTTCCAGGGGACTTTCAGGTGGTGCAAGGAGGCAGCAAAAACAAACAAACAAAACCTGGTCATCTGAAAGCCCTCTAGAGGTCTGAGGCCCTGGCTGCAGCTTTCCCAACTTGAAAGCCTGGGTGGAAGCTGACTATAGCTGAGTCCACCCTGGGAATGCTCTGGCCTGCCTCCCCTCCCTGCTGCTGGCATCTGCTTGGACCCCAGCATAGCTCCACGGTGGTGCCCACCTCCCAGTTTCATCATTGCAGAGCTGTGGGGGACCTGGACACTGGCACCGTTGCCCTCTCTGCCAGCAAGGCTGCTGCTTACGCAGCCAGGTGCAGCCCTGCTCCATTGGCCCATTCACACACACACACACACACACATAAGATTGGGTTGTTAGTCTATGGTCTTTTATGCTTGTTTATGTTCTGGCCTCTGCTTCTGTTCATTTCAATTTCTGCACAGATTTTTGCTTGTTAGGTTGCACTTTTTCCAGTTCTTATGAGACCACTTTTACTCCAGTAATTTTCTAGATGCCAATTTGAGTCAGCTTTTTCCTTGCATGTAATTGTCCTGTTAGTTTTCTTTGTCCTACCACCTCTGAACTACCTCTAGTCCATTGTTTAATTATTAGACTGTGGTGGTAAACTGCTTCATCTACTCTCCCCAACCCTAAAGATTAGTATTATCTTTTTTCTTTTCTTTTTCTTTTTAAAGTGGCACTATAAACATCAACTATTGTTGGAGCATTGTAACAGTAGCTGGTTCTCTGAATTCCCAACTTTCATTTAAAAAGTAAGTCTCTATCCTCTTCCTTGGCAGATATATAAGGAGGTGCTGGTTCTCTTGGCAGATATATAAGGAGGTGCTGGTTCTCTGAATTCCCAACTTTCATTTAAAAAGTAAGTCTCTATCCTCTTCCTTGGCAGATATATAAGGAGGTGCTAGATACTTATTTTTCTTTCTTTTTTTAAATTGAAAGCTGGAGATTCCAAGAACCTGCTGAATCTATTGTTACAGTGCTTAATTGATATGCCAATATTTTACTGCGGTTTTTTTAAAAGGGGGAATGCAGTAATGCCACTGGTGACACCAGTAATAATAGCAATATGCTTCCTTGAAAATCCTCATTATTTTATTTATTTTATTTATTTATGTCTTAGATTTCTGTATCGCCCCATCCCCGAAGGGCTCTGGGCGATGTACAACATATAAAACACTATAAGACAATTAAAACCTTAAAACATTAAACTTTAAAGTAGCGATAAAACCATAGGAATGGGAACTCTAGCAGCAATACATCAAATCACAGTGAATTAAATATAATATAAGTGGCGTCCAACATTCCAACTTTAAAAATTCCCTCTTCCCCAGAAAAGGGGGAGGGAGTGGTAGGTCTCCTCAGATGACAAATGGCCTAGGTGTTGAGGGCCAGAGGAGGGGGGGCACAGCTCAGCCGGCTGAAAGAGTCTCTCCAAAAGGCCCATGGCTGAACAGTCCTGGCCCTTTTACAGGTGCACTCATGCGAGAACTCAACCAAGGTCCACGCGAGAGGCTCCAGACAGCTGGTGGGAGAGCTTTCCACTCAGGGCTGGGAGTGCCAGATTGCAATAAAGGCACCTCTGGGCCCTGATGTGGAGGCTGCCAGCCAAAGCATCACTGGCGAGGGCCAGGGACCACTAGTAAATCGGCCTCCGTTGATCGAAGAGGCCGTGCAGGGACATATGGGGTGATGCGGTCTCGAAGATACGACAGTCCCAGGCACATATGGAGGAAAATAAACTGATTCCATAATTCTGAAAATGCACAGGGAGGGCAGCCATAAAAGAACAGCTGTGCCCAATCCAATTCCAATGCTTTCTAGAATTTGGAATAACCAATTTTAAATGACTGGAGCTTATCTTATCTATTCAATGTTGAAAGTGCTTTCCAAAGTCATCACAACCCATACTGTTGTTTGGGTGCCCTAGTAAGTACATCTACCAAGCCATGACAAAGGTGGGGTAGTGGTACAAAATTCTGGACCCCAGTCATCCTAGGTTTCAGGCATGGTGCCTCTGAGAGACAATAGTAATATATCTACTCTAATAAAACTCTTCTGTTTGTGATTCTAAATGTGAGCCCCCCAAGGAAACCTTTGTCTGGAAGTTTATACAGGCAATTGGCAACTTTGTATCCTAGCAGAAGTCTGTCTTAACCAGGACTTCTCTGCAATAATATGACTGTCCCATTTTCACATTACTACTGCTGTCTTTGAATTAACTACTGGAATACAATACGCGAACAAATCAAACAAATATTAAAGATTAAATTTAAGAAAACAGCTTTAACTTACCTATTAACTCCCCTGTTGGAAGGGGAGTCTATCCTGAAGCCACATTTACATCTTTTTTATATATATGATCACAGCAGCAAGGATTGAACTAGCAAGAAACTGGAAATCTGAAAAATTACCATCCCTAGAAAATTGGCAGATGAAGGTCTTCTACTTTACCACAATGGACAGACTTTCACATCAACTGAAGCATTTACCATTGAACACTTATTCTTCAAAGTGGCAGTTAATTTACATACATATCAAAGACAGCTGATTACACAATACAACCAGCAGAATACTGATATAAATTTTATAACTACTACATTCCGGTGGAAGTTAGATGTTAGTCTGAAACCCATTGTTATATATTTAGGTTTTGTTTACCAATGTTAGCCTCTGTAATTTTGATAAGACAATGGATCTTCTTTTTCTATTTTTATTCTTACTCTTTATTCTGAAAAGAATAGTAAAAAATATCAAAAAGCTATAACATTTGCTGTATGAGGGAATTCTGTAGGGGAAGTCCAGGGAGGGGTGTTTTTTTTTGGGGGGGGGGTGTTGGGGGTAAGCCAAGGATATCTACTTTTTAAATCTTTATCTCCTTTGTTTAAGCTTAGTTGGTTTATTAGTTTAGTGGGTTAGTATTTTGGATTATATTAACAAATATGGCACATCTACTATAATATAACAATATTAGATTATTAATATTAATTAAATAAGGTAACAATTTAAAATAAGGTATTTTCTAAGCTATATAGACCAAATGGTATGAGATAAGACTATCACTCTGTACTTTGTATTTAAATTTGTTGTATGTTTATATCATTCATTTTATATTAATACAATTCATTTTAAAAAAGAATTAACTTCTGAACCATTTCATTAATTTCTCACATGAGTAAAATGATGCACAAAATCTTACAACAAAGACTATTATCATACATGGAATAAGAAATGCCAGATATTCATGTTGGATTCAGAAAATGAAGAGGCACTAGATATCATATTGTACTTCTACATTGGTTACTGGAACATACAAGAGAACTTCAAGAAAATCAGCTTCTGTAGCTGATAGTAAACCTTTTAACTATGTGGATTTTGGATAGCTATGGCTGATGTGCAACCTAAACACTGGGCAAGAGGCTACTCTTAAGTCAGAATATTGAGAAACAGAATGGTTTCCAATTGGCAAAGGTGGCAGACAAGGATACATTTGGTCTCCATACCTGTTCTATCTCCTATATGCAGAATATATCATAAGAAAAACTGAGTTCAATTTCAATGAAGGCAGAGTGAAAATTGATGAAATGAACATTAACAATTTGAGATATGCAGATGACACCACATTGCTGGTGGGAAATCGCAAAGACTTAAAACTGCTACTGATAAAGGTTAAAAGTGCCCAAAGTGCTTAACTTTATGAAGACAAAAGTTATGGCTATGGGCAATTACTCAACTTTAAGGCTGACTGTGAAGAAATCAAAATCTTTCAAGATTTTCTATTTCTTGAAAAGGGACACTGCTACCAAGAAATCAGAAGGAGAGTGAGACTGGGAAGGGTAGCCATGAAAGAACTATAAAAAATTCTCAAGTATAAGATTGTGTTTCTGGTGACCAAGATCAAATTAATTCATGTTACAGTATTTCATATTACTACTTATAGAAGTGAAATTTGGACAATGAAGAAAGCTAACAAGAAAAAGTTGATTCCTTTACATTGTGATGTTGAAGGAGAGTTTATGGATCCCATGGACTGCCCCAAAGACAAATCAGTGATTTCTAGATCAAATCAAGTCTGAATTGTCCCTAGAAGATAAAATGAATAAACTGAGGCGAGACATTTGTTGCTGTCTGGGAGAAGTAAAAACAATTCCCAGGAAATAGAGAATGCAAGTGTTACTGATATCCCATGTCAGATTATCTGGGCAGCAGTAAGACTCGTGATAAGCTGTAAGGTAAATTCTACTGGCCAAATATAAGCCAGGATATTTGGGACTTTTGCAAGTCCTGTCCAGTATGCCAACTTACAGGAAGGCAAGGGACACAACAAAAGGGCCTTTGCAACCTATTCCACTGGTGGTTAAACTGTTTTCTACAGTCAGTGTGCATATAGTTGGACCCATTTTCAAGTAACCAGGGGAGGAAATAATTACATCGTATCTAGAGTGGACTATGTCACATAGTTTTCTGTACCATTATGAGGCTAAAACTGTGGCAGAAGCCTTGCTGAATGTCTTTACAAGGCTAGAATTTCTACATGAGATGGTCACAGACTTGGGCATGAGCTACATGTCTCAGGTGATGAAGGATGCTGTTTAGATTCGACACATGAGGTTATTGTACTTTGGTCACATACAAGAGTCACTGGAAAAGTGACTCTTTCCATAGTGGCATTTTCTCGTGTAATGCAGTGATCTTGTTACCCAACAGAAATTTACATCTTAGTTTCCTTCCTGTTCATTTTGCTTTGGTGTGATGTCACCTGAATCACCATGCAGGTACGCTTTGTTTTCATTTACCCATGAGAATGAAAGGAACAATGGGTTTGCTCATTTGCACTGATTAGCAGCTGCAGCTCTAAGGGCACAGCTACTTGAATCACTCCCCTTCCCAACAGGTGGTTGCCTTCATGGGAAAAAATTAATTGTTAATTTTTTCCCCCCTGTAGAGAGTGTTTATATTCATTCCTGGTTGACAGTCACAATATAATACCAGGCTAGTTATAGAGGGCTTTGAAGTGGTTATTTAATGATGACTTAAATGATTAGAATAATGAGCATAAACCTGCTCCAGACAAGAGATTGGACATCTGCTGCTCAATCAGAGCTAATTTAGCTTGTTTAGAAGTGATTTGGGGCAATGCCATGAGGTATAACTCAAAGTTATTTTATTCACTCAACTTTTTGATTCTTACTCAAGGGACCCAAAAGATTTTTCACAAAAAGTCAGTGAGAACATTCATGGAAGGAAAGAGCCATCGTAGGTTACTTCTTTTGCTCTGTTGGTTATACCTTTCTCAAAGTTATAAAGAAATATATTGCCCATGGTAACGAAATAACCAACATATATAACATTAGAATGTTGTGGGTTTTCCGGGTTGTATGGCCATGTTCCAATAGTGTTTTCTCCTGACATTTTGCCTGCATCTGTGGCTGGCATCTTCAGAAGATCTGGTAGCAGTAGAGCAAGTGGAGTATATATACCTGTGAAATACCCAGGGTGGGAGAAATAATCATCCTCAATTGTTAAAAGTGTTGAAGATGCAGTTTGCAAGTATGAATTGCATGTGTTAGGTGGAATTCCCCCATTATAGCATTTGAATGTAACCCTGAAGTTGCATAATCAATTAGTAAGGGTATTTGCATAGTAATTTGCCTGTGCATTTAAGTAATCATTAACAATTTTATTGCTTCCTGCAGAGAGACATCCTGAGCCTGGGTGGTGTTCATTAACCATAGACTTGATTCTAGTGTTCTTATGTACTGGTAGCCAAATTTTGTTCATTTTCATAGTTTCTTCCTTCCTGTGAAATTGTCCATGTGCTTGGGGATTTCAATGGCTTCTCTGTGTAGTCTGACGTAGTGGCTGTCAGAGTGGTCCAGAATGTTGCAACATTACAGTTTAGGCTAGATAAAACAGAAATCCTAAGAGAAAAAGAAAGTGCCTAATTTCAAAATCAAATGTCCAAGAGATGACATGATGGAATCCATAGTTTATGTCCTTTTTATACGTTCTTCTAAAATATTGTACAAAACTACAATACAAAAATGTCCAGATAATAGTAGTCATACCATTGACAATGCTCTTAATTTGTAACAAAATAATATTGATTTTTCATGAAGCTAACAAAAGGCTGCAGGCACAAAAGTATGTTTCCTAATGTTTCTTATAGCTGATCTTTGGAATTCATTCTCTTGGTTTTATTTCTGTTGCTAGATCCCAGTATTTAACTACCATTCCAGGAAAGCAGGTATACAATGCTGCACTTGGCTACTAAAATTCTGGCAGTCAGCAGATTGCAAGTCAATTTAAAGTAGTTATCAAAAGTGATAACTAAAAATGTAGTCAGCAGTTTAAATATAAACTTGTGGCATGATATTTGGTTATTTCATTTTTAAAAACATTTTTAGGCTAACTTTCTATCCAACTGAGAGTCCTCCAGAGAGGAAACAATAAAAACCATTAAAGCATTTTTAAAAGTATCATAAAAACAATCAAAATAGCAATTAACAGTGCTGCTTTATACAGATGATACTATCATAATGTCGCACACTAGGGTAGGCCTGTTACATTCAATGGACAAATGCTATAGCTACTGTAAATCAAATAAGTTGGAACTTAACTTTGATAAATCAAAAGTTATGGTGTTTGCTAGATCATGGAAGAAACAATCCTGGAAAGTAGCAGCAAAAGAAATTGAACAAGTCAAGAAATACAAATAGGAGTTTTTTTTAACTTATAATCTTTCTTGGTCAGCCCATGTTAAAATGGTATCAGTAAAAGCTACCCCAACTGTAAACGCTTTAGTGAATTTTTTGTAGTGCTAGAGGACATCAATACATTCCAGCAGTAATCAAGGCATTCAATGCAAAAGTAGTTCCGCAGCTAATCTATGGCTCCCCAGTCCTTTCCCTAGCTCAAAACACCAGTCTAAATACATAGGATTATGGGTTTTCCCAACTGTGTGTTTACTGCTTTACTCAAGGGCCGGTTCCAAAAAATACCAAAGACCAAAAGATTATGTGCTTGCAATAGCACATAAGTAGAAACATTAGAGCATATCATGTTTCACTGCCCAAATAGGGAATACTTAAGGTATAAGCATTGAGTATTGTTTACATCTTTTAATATGGATATGACAGATGATCAAAGGATAAAGCAGTTCCTGGATGGTTCAAATCAGGATTTTTCTGAATTAGTTGCCAAGTTTCTGTTGGATATAATTCGTACTTCTGCTAAGATATATTTTTATATTAAATGATGGTTATTTGAGCTGTATTTATGTTATTCTGGTTGCAAAATATTTCTGGTTGTAAAATGTTTTGTTGTATGATGCCAATAAAGGCTTTGTATTTGTAAATAGCAATTAAGCAAAGTAAAAAAAAATTGCAAGCCACCATGAGTTCTGCAAAGGAGAAAGGTGGCTAATAAATGTTTTAAAAAATAAATAAACAAAATGGTCCTTTAGGAAATGCCAAACAAAACAGATAAGTCTTCATCTGCTGGCAGAAAACAGTGATTAAGGGAGACATAGGAATCTCCCTATAGAGGAAATTCCACAATTTTCATGCCAAAATAGGAGAGGGTATTTCTCAAGTTGTTATCCATTTAGCCTTAGATGGCAAGAGCACTCAAAGAAAATCCCCTGAATATGACCACAGTGGTCAGGTAGGTTCACATGGAAGTAAGTGGACTTTAAAGTATCTTAGTTCTATAGATCTTTAAAGGTTAACACCAGTACCCTGGATAGAGCCTAAAAGCTGACTTGAAGCCAGGCGGAACAAGACTGGAGTCATATGTTCCTACAATTTGCTCTAGCATTCTGATTACAGCATTCCATACCAGCTGTAGATTCCAAACATTTTTTAAGGTTGACTCCACATAGAACACTTGGTGTTAGCAGGGCATGTACCAATCTCGGTGTTAGCAGGGCATGTACCACTGTGGCGAAATATTTTTTGTCCAGGAAATGCCACAGTTGGTTCACCAGCCAGTTCACCACATTGGTTCACTACTGTCACTACATCCAGCAGGAGGCCAAGTCTAGCAGCACCCGCAGGCTATGAACTTGCTCCTGTAGGGGAAGGAAGTACAATCTGATGTAGAAAAGGGGGTTGGTCCTTCCACCTGTTACCAGACCAACCCATGGTGGGTTGGGGGAACCCTGTTTTAGAGAGAATTTTGTTAAACTTCATTTGCTTTCCTATGAATTTTCTTGCAAAAGCTGACCTTGGTATACATAGGCAACAAAGATCTCAAGCTTGCCCAGCCTTTTGCTAAGCCAAAAAGTCTGCTCTCACTAATTCCCAAATGTTAAAAGGGACAGACTCACACCATTTTCGGTAACACACCAGCCAGCAGCATCACAATTTTGCCATAGTTTACTTCCAAAACTGCCTCTTGCACTTTAAGTGCATGCATAGCTGCTTGTAGTAATCACATTCCACATAAGGATGCTGTTGGTAAAATGCCTCAGCATCATTCATTTACTGACACCTGAAGTTGAAAGTCAGTCAGGTACTCTCTCATTCCAACCCCATCTGAATGACACTATAAATGCCTTTGCAGGCAATAAGGCTTTCAACATCTTGGAACTGCTGTCCTTTTTTAAAAAAAAATGGTGTTCAAAATACATAGCTATGCAAATGCACACCTTTGAATGAAGATAGGACATACTGCTTTGCCTCCTTTCTGGACAAATGTTATTATTTTGTGTATCACAGTGTTAAGGGGTGGGGGTTGAATGCTTCATGATTACATGTGTCAAGGTTTAAATGCTCTAAATATTTTTTCCACACTGCAGAAATGGGAGGGGGAAGTCCTGCTTGAGCTCCTGGGGTTGTTGCCATTGAAGACCAATCAAAATGCAGGAGGCATGGGAAGCTGGAAACAATCAGTCGAGCTGTGGCCAAACAGGAACAGCCACTCAGAATGGCAGGAAAAATGGGATGGATTCCATTTTTTTGCCTGCATAGCTATGTATTCGTTGTTTAAAACATTGCAGGTTCATGTGAAGGAGCAGAGAGAAAATCAATTATTTTCCCCCACCTCAACTCGATTCCTTCATGGAAAACAGGCACCCATGCAAAGGAAAAAAATGACTGAGATTTTTTTAAAAAAACAGCTTCAACCTGTTATTATTATGCTGTGTGGAATCAACCATTGTTAAACAGTTACCTTCAACACAGTAGAAACTAGAACCAATCCGAATGAAACACTCTAATGTTCAACAGCATCACGCACTGGTAGGGATGGTAAACCGTTACAGATTCTTGAAAGGAGGCTGGAAACAAGAGGTGCCACCATGAGTTCCATGGATGATAGGTAATAAATTATCTATATACACACCTTACTGGATAGTGCTGATGCCAAGTATTACATTCACCTTTCCCTAACTATGGAAAAGGTGTTTTGCAGTTGTCTTTTTAATAAGAATATCAATAATACTCCTAAATCAGTAATTCCTTGATGGGTGTTTGGATTCCTGATCCATGCTTAAATTCCTGATCCATGCCTTTAGGGTTTCTAACTCCATTAACAATGTCTGTATATGCCAGAATCCTGGGTGTCTGTTAGCTTTTGCCTATTTCCTGTTAAATCAGTCTAGTTAAGGCCAGACTCCTACCAGGAGTCTGGCAGCTACTAACCTGTGTCCATAACACAGCTGTGAGGGGGGAGGCTCTACCCTTATCTGCTTCTGGCTTGGTCTAACAGAAGAGCCGCATTCCTTTCCCTCCATCCCTAAGCAACATGATAACAGTCCTTTACTCCCTAGACATAACTTTCTCAAGTCCTCCTGCTTTCCCACCACCTAGCACTATATCTCCTTTCAGTGGTGAAACTAAGCAAACTGGAGCCCTGGGCAAAACCTGAGTTTGATGCCCCCCCCCAGGGACGTACCCAGTGTAACGCACACTCCCCCAGCCCCCTTGTAGCTACGCCCAGTGGCGTATCTAGGCAAACTGGAGTTTGGCGTCCCCCCATGGGCAGCCACCCTCCCTCACTGTGACCAAGCAATGATTTTTTTACACCAGATCGTTTCAGAGTCACCACCACATTATAGAACATGCCCCAACTCCCAAATCTGAACACAGCAATAAGCCATGCCACACAGCAGAAATAATTTTTTGAAAACATTTTCAAAATGGTTTCAAAATGTTTTATTCCTGCTATGAAAACATTTTATGGTGTTGTATCCAGTCCCCCCAATTGGGGGAAACCTCATCACTTTCTGTGTTATTTAAACTGGGAACCCCAGATTCTCCCTTTAAGGTGGATTTAAAAGGAGAATCTGGGCTCCCTAATTTAAACAAGTGATGCTGGAATCCACCCCCAAACAGCAATCATTTCTCAGTGGTGTTTAAAGCTGGGAAGGGAGCCCAGATTCTCCTTTTAAATCCACCTAAAAGGGAGAATCTGGGGTTCCCAGTTTAAACAACATTGAAAGTGATGCTATTTTGGGGTTGATTTTCCCCCACTCTGAAACAGCATCACTTTCAATGTTTAAACTGGGGACCTCAGATTCTCCCTTTAATTCCATGCCAAAAAGGGGGGGGATTTAAAAAGGAAAATCTCGGGAAATGTGGGGGGGTGCCTGCTGTCAGGGGGGGAATTGTTAAGCTAGCAGCACCAAACTTTCAGGGTATCTTTAGGAGACTCTCTTAATGATACCACCCAGGTTTGGTGAAGTTTGGTTCAGGGGGTCCAAATTTATGGACCTTCAAAGGTGTAGCCCCCATCTTCTCCCATTGGAAACAATGGGTTAGCTCCCATTGGAAACAATGGGATGGGGCACCCCATTTGGGAGTCCATAGCTTTGGACCCCCTGGACCAAACTTCACAAAACCTGGGTGGTATCAGTAAGAGACTCTCCTGATTATATATCCCAGGTTTAGTGAAGTTTGGCTCAGAGGGCCCAAAGTTATAGACCCTCAAAGGTGTAGCTCCATCTCCTATTATTAGCACCCATTGGAAACAATGGGAGATGGGGCACCCCCTTTGGGAGCCCATAACTTTGAACTCCCTGAACCAAACCTCACCAAACCTGGGTGATAGCATCAGGAGAGTCTCCAGAAACATTCCTGAAATTTTGGTGCTGCTAGCCTAAAAACTGTGCCCTCTGCTGGCCAAAAATGGAAAAATACAAAAAATCCCACAAACGAACCTGCAGGTTTTGCACCCGCCCTGGACAACTGCCCACTTTGTCCAATGGTAGGAATGCCTCTGGCTCCTTTGCCTTTTCCTGCATTTTCCAGATTTGTCTATGGCCCCTTCGCCGCATTACTGGGCAATACACAGCTAAGCTCCAGTGTGGGATGGCAAAAAACGCATGATCCCCTGCCCTGCTGGGAAGATGCACTCAAGTTTCCGTCACCTCCATTCTCACCATGCATAGTTCATGCAGTCGGCTTGTGGAGGGCTGCAGGGACCCGCCCACACTGCCCTCCAACCCCTGGAGGTCGAAGGGCAGCATGGGCAGGTCCTGCAGCCCTCCAGAGCGACCCTGGACATGATGGTGAGTGGAGGGGGCTGACCGAGAGGCGGCTCCTCCAGCTGGGGAGGAAGTGGAAGTCACTCACACACTAGTGTGTGAAAGGTCCCTGATTCCGCTTCGCAGTGGATAGGGCCTCATGGAGTCATTTGGTAATTCCCTGTACTTATAGCTGACAATTTAAGCCAATAAAGACTCTTATCACCAAATATCTAGAAAGTCTAATTAGTTAAATGTTCACAGACAGGCAACCTTACAGTCTAGCACCTCTGAGGTTGTGAGGTTGTCCAAGAGCTTCTGAGGCAGAGTTAAATGTCTACCATTAGACTAAAATAAATGTGCTTCCTAATATTATAAGTAGTATTATGATAAATACCAATTCTGGACTTTTAATCATATTTTCTGTCAGCATTCTGCAAACTGTAAAGTTTTAACCCCCTTTGTTATTGCTTTCTCCATGATTTAGAGTCAAGCCAAAAGACAGGTCATAACAATTCACATTTGTAATATTTATGATACATCAGTATTGCTTTCAAGTCACTTGTACATGCAGTGCAAAAAAGAATTGCATCACAAATATGGTTTATATTATGAGTATTCCTAGTTTTCAGTCAATTAAATCATTAATCAGAACCATAATCAATATTAATTTCATTTTCACTGGGAAAAAATATGAGAAGGTCCTTGAGTTATACCTATACTCTGACAATGTTAGTTGATAACTATAATTTGTCCCATTTGCTTCCTATCTCTTGAAGCTTATACTTACTTTATACTCATCCTTTAATTAAATATGAGGTTACCATTTTCCTCATGAATCATGACAACTGTAGAACTAAATTGTTTCCTCTACATAAGAAACCACAATGGGGACCATGATATTATTACCTGTGTGGAATGTGTTAGTTCGGGGGGGGGGGGGGGTGGGGGGGGGAAATATTTGTTGTGGGAGACCCCAATTTAAATCACCAGCTGGATAATATTTATTTTCCCCCTTCTGGTCTGTTTTTCTGACCTCACATAGTCCCCTCAGGGGGTGGAAGGGACTTAGCATTTTGGGAAATAATTTAGTCTGTCGCTTCTTGAGGAGATGGGAGATTTGCTACAGTCCTGTGTCTGTCTTTCTATTGCTGAATTAACTGTACTTCAACTGTGAATCTGTTTCTGTGTTTACTAGCCTAAAGGGATCATGCCAGGAATGCATGATCTTGCCCTCTCTGAGGCCCCTTCTACACAGCAAATGTATAATGAATTGTAGTTGGGATAAAGGAACCCATTTTCTTGCATTCATGTTTACATGCATCCATGCAGGCAGCAATTGGAGTTCACAGAAACAATCCGGGTTGCTGTCATGCCTTTGCACAAGGACACGTCTATTTTTAAAATTTATTTCCCACACATGCGTAGCTATGCAGGCATGCATAAATGAACCCCCACAGCCATGCCGATGTCTCACAGTATGACCAGCTGCACCTGAGTAGCTAATCAGATGCAAGCTGCAAAATTTTTAAAAAGGAAAAGAAAGGCAAATAAAGCACCTCCTGTCTGGCTGTTCACTCGTGAGTGGTTGCAACCCAGGATTTTTTTAAAAGGATCACTTGTTTAGTGATTTTCAAAAAACCCAGGTTGGGGAAAATGATACAGGGCAGGCTCATTTGGGGGTGGGATCTGTGTGAAGTCCCTCCTAAAAATGGGTTTTTAGCGTCCTACACCTATGTTTATCGGTCTGTGTGGATGGGGTCTGAATGAAACCTCATCCTTCTTAGCCAAACAGAAGCTATGTAATCTGATCTGAAAGTGAGCTTCTAGGTAGCTGTATTAAATGGTGGGTCTAGCTGCTGAAGGTCAACCCTGCGAGGTAGGGCAGCTCCAAGAATCACTCAGATCCAATTTAGCCCCTAATACTGCTTAGCTTCTGAGATCTGACAAAATTGGACTGGTCTGAGCCACCGGGTCACAGCAGACCAGAGAATCCACCAGAACATACCCAGACTCTCTTCCACAAATACGTAGGTCATTGCACCACAGAGATTCCATGGCTATTGCCAAAATAATGAATCTGAACACTCCCATGGTCCACTGATAAGTTCTTAACACTGTTGTTAATCATGGTTTAGTGGTTAAGAGTGGCTGACTCTCATCAGGAGAACTGGGTTTGATTCTCCACTCCTCAACATGAGTGGTGGTGAACCGGGTTTTTCCCCCCACTCCTACTTATGAAGCCTGGGTGATTTTAGACTAGTCACAGTTCTCCCAGAACATTCTCAGTCCCACCTACCTCACAAGGGGTATGTTGTGAGGAAAGGAAGGGAAAAAGTTTGTAAGCTCTTTACAGTACAGAAAGGTGGGGAATAAATCTGAACTCTTCTATTCTTCTGCTTCTTGTGGAAAGATTCAAATAAATAATTGTTTTGATCATGTGGTGTAGTGGTTAAGAGCAGGTGTACTTTAAACTGGGTTTGATTCCCCACTCTGCCGGAATTCCTCTGTGGAATTCAGATTAGCCTGTACATTCCAACACACGCCAGCTGGGTGACCTTGGGCTAGTCACAGTTCTTCTGAGCTCTCTCAGCCCCACCTACCTCACAGGGTGTTTGTTGTACGGAGGGAAGGATAAGCCCCTTTTGAGTCTCCTATAGGAGAAAAAGGGGGGATATAAATTTCTTCTTCTTTTACTACTACTACTACTACTACTACTACTACTACTACTACTACTACAAGCCATAAAGAAATGTAGCCTTTTGGGTAGATCAAAATAACAGAGATAGACATAACTGTGGTATGACTGAGGTCTCTGTGCCTTCTCTTCCTTTCTATTGGTATTTAATGGAAGATGATAGGGTCAACATTTTTTAAAAATGCATCAAACATAAAAGGTATATAATGACTACAGGCTCTCACACATTGGTTCACATTGTTTTTATGTTTTATATGCCACCTTTCTGCCTTCAAATGGGCCACCAAGGCAGCTTAAAAATTAAAACATGTATGATAAAGTCACATTTCAAAACTATTATAATCAATGACCCATTTTAGATAAACATAATCCTCTTGTCCAACACAATTAAATCAGCCAGCTGCTGCAATTATCTGACCCAAGTGTTTGAGATGTTATGTCTGGATTCTTCTGGTTAGTATCTTCAACTTGTACTAAATTTTTGAAGTACAAGTCTGGAAATATTTCCAGATTTCCCTACATCAAAAGCATTTTGCATGTTGCTGTTTCTTTAATGCACTATTCCCATATGAATTTGTCTGTTCTGGGAACAAATAAAAAAGGTATTTAAAATAATCCAGGGGGGTGGGAAAAAAAACAGAAGAAGGTCTCATCAAGGTCTTGTTCTCCACTGGAAAAAACAGCCTTTTTTCTCCATGGTGAGAGTTAAGGCCTCTAGTAACATCTGAACACCTGAAGCTGCTGCCCAGAGCCCCAAAGTCTTCGTGACCTCACCATCAATCTCCAAAAAGATTCATGCAGTTGTAGTAACTACCAAGATTAATGAATCTTTTGCCACACTGTGAAGGCACTCTTCCTACAATACAGTCACTGTTGAAAATTAGAACATCTTGTCTTTGAAGTCTGGGTCATCCCTTCCGCAACAGGGAATTAAAGTTAAAAAGTCCAACAAACTCTTGACTGAAAATCGGGAAAGAATCCATTTAAAACTGTGGACATTAGCATATCTGCCATGGGGACATAGGGAGTCAAATGTCCCCGGGCACCCCCCTATTTGGTCACATGGGGGCGCAAAAATTCAGGTTCGTTTGCAGGTTTTTTGTATTTTTAAGTTTTTTCAGCTTTTGGCCTGCAGGGGGCGCAGTTTGTAGGCTAGCAGCACCAAAATTTCAGGAATTTTTGGGAGACTCTGCTGATGATACCACCCAGGTTTGGTGAGGTTTAGTTCAGGGTGTTCAAGGTTATGGACTCCAAAAGGGGGTGCCCCAATGCCCCATTGTTTCCAATGGGGGCTAATAGGAAATGGGGGCTATACTTTTGAGGGCCCATAACTTTGGACCCCCTGAACCAAACTTCACCAAACCTGGGTGGTATCATAAGGAGAGTCTCCTAAAGATACTCTGAAATTTTGGTGCTGCTATCACGGGCTCTGGAGTCAGAGCCCGTGCCAGCACGCTGACTTCAACCCCTTCCAGCCTACCCAGCAGTAGACCTGGGCCCCTTCCAGCCTTCCCAAGCAGTAGACCTGGGCCCCTTGCTGCCTGCCCAAGTGGTAGATCTGGCCCCCTTCCTGTCTGTCCAGTGGTAGACCTGGGTGCTCCTCTGTGAGATAGCACATGGCTTGATTTATCTCTCACTGTGTCTAGGGAAAATGAATTATGTCCCGAGCTCCGTTTTCCCTAGATATGCCTCTGCTCCACCCTCCCGGGGTCCAGGCAGGCAGGCTTCTGTCCTCCTCAAGCCCTGATGAGGGAGGGTGGGATTTTAATGAGGGAGGGTGGGATTTCAGCAGCAATGTGATTCTATGGAGTCCATCCTTTAAAAAAACATTTTTCCTCCAGGGGAATTGATCTCCTTCAGTTAGAGATCAGCTGTAATTCTGGAAGATCTCTAAACTCCACCTGGAGGGGGTTTCCGCTTCCCCTGGAGAAAATGGCTGCTTTGGAGTGAGTACTCTGTAGCTTTTTAGCTGAGGCCCCTCCCTCGCCAAACAACTGCCTCCCTGTGTCCCCCACCCCTGTATTTCCAGAAATTTCCCAGCTGGGAGTGACAATCATCTCCAAAGTGGCAGCAGTACAATGGCTTCGTGTCATGGTCATCTCCTACAAGATTCCCAAAAGAAGTGCAGAGTTCCAGAAATTAACATCATTCTGTCTAATTTGTCTTATTTTACTCGTTAAAGGAATAACCAAAAGTGAAAGCTTTCTCTTCCAGTTTAGTGGGCTCATGCAGTGGGAAAGGGAAGGCTTCCCACCTATTTCCTTTTCCATGCTCTGTCTAATCTTAATGAGGGACGGTGGTTTTCTGAGAAAACATGCATTGATTTTTTTTCTAGAAAGGGTCCTGATGCCCTATGTAGGGTTAGATCAGGTTTGGCTTATTTATTTTGAAATATTCAGTAAACAGAAGTACCCATGCTGATGCTATGTCCTAATAGAAGCAAATTTTTGAATACTTTTTTTAAATTAGGAAGAATCAAGTGGTGTTGAAATGCATTCAGAGCCTTATGTGGAATAATGGAATAAAGCTGGAAAAAATTGCAGTCAAGTCACAGCCAGTTCATGGTGACCCAATGGGTTTTCAATGGAAGAGATGTTCAGACGTGGATTGCCATAGCCTGCCTCTGTTTAACAACCCTAAACTTTCTTGGCAGTCTCCCATCCAAGTACCAACTATGGTTGATCCTACTTGGTTCTGAGATCTGACAACATCAGGCTAGCCTGGGTTATCCAGGTAATAATAATACTTGTAACATTTTAACGACAGCATAGTACGTGCTTTCCTTTATTTATTTATTTTTGTCCTTTGGATAAAATAAAAGGCACTGCAAAATGTTGGTACACTAATTTGGCATACTTAAAATAACTGCATGATATGTTGTGGACACAGTTGTCCACCCATCCATTTCGATTGAATTGAACTTTACTCCATAGAGGTTGCTACAGCAGCTCAGCTTTAGTTTCAATCTCAATAAAATCACATGCATTACTTGTTACTGTATCCCTTCCACCAGCTCTGGTCTTGAATTGATTATGATAGATATTAGTGATTAGTGATTATTATTAGTATTAGTGTCCTTCCCTTAATTGTTTACACAACAATAAAACATAAAAACGTTCTCTTCAATTCTTAGAGATGATCACCTGGGAAACATGGAAATGGAATTTTTTTCCACAAGAAAATCAAGCACTGGAAAATTTCCTGTAGTGTTAACAGAGAATACTGTGTATATACACAGCTTATCAGCTTAAGTAGCTGATTAGGTAGATCGTTTACATTTCCAGAGCCTGTACCTTTTGATTAAACAGTGCCATCCTAAGCAAAGTAACACCTTTTTATTTCCATTGATGTGACTATGATGTGTGATTATGCTTACGATGACACTGAAAAGCAAATATACTGCCATTTTTTCCCTATTCTTTTAGGCAAAATTATGAGCACTTTATTACAGAACAACACATGCAAAGAGGTTTAAAGTTATGACACATTTGTAGCCTTTAAGATCTTTAAAACAGTTGATTCATGCAATTCATGGGATTCCCCTCCCCCATCTTATACGTCTTTTTGAAATTCTTCTAATTTTTCAACACAGAGTTATGATCAGAAGGCCAACTTTTGCTCAGCATTTTTTCCATTTATGTGAATGAATCTGTATGGATGGATTCTTTAGGGAGGATGGAAATTGCCATTGCTTCATCTTAAGTTCAGTGTAGGAGTCATTGCCTTATGTCCAGTGCAGGATGGTACTGACTTTTAAAAAGGCTTTTGTATTGTATGCCTTGATTCTTACCCTTTAAACACTATGGCTATTTTTCTTTTATCATGTGGAATGGATGGCATTCCTTGTGAAGGTCACAGGTAAGTGTACAGCAGATCATAAATGTTGACTAAGCAGAAGAAGAATAGCTGCAGCCTCCTCGGGCTGGTAATTTACTCAGCTTCCCTATACACCTTCACAGAAGGGTCACTGTGCCTTTCTTTTCCTAAATGGTTTTATTCATGATGATTGACTTTATAAATTCACTAGTGCCCTTTGCTGATTGCAAAGTAACTAAAGATGCTCTCAGTCTGGGCTCACTGTCATGAAAGCGCTGACCAATGTATTCTGAGATTGATTTTGGAGGAAGGGGTATCTAGAAATAAGCATAAGATGAAGAGAAAATCAACCCAAAGCCATTTGTTTCTCTCTCCCTGTTTTGTTGTCATGGACATTTGCACTCATTGTGCCCTATTACTTTTCTGGCAATAAAATACTGATTATAGCAGTAGCTGACAGTAGCTTGCAAACTGGAATATGATTCTTTTCATCTTTGAGAGACAGGCATGACTGTTACCTTTACCTAATAGATGGAATCTGGTGCATATAGAACAATAAGCTTGCCTGCAGCCATGTAGGCAAAAGGTTCAGGAAACAAGACAATTTACAAAATACAGGACTGTAACGGTTAAACTGAAATTTCACAAAGAATCCTAAAATACCCTGCATTAAAAAGTAATAATAAAAAGTATATTTTATTGCCTTATATTTATAATAGCCTTAGAGCTATTAAAAGACCTTGAAAATGTGGGGATGTTTTTCCAGTGGCAAGATTGAAGATGATTTGGATGAACAATTGAGTAGTCTAGAAAATATTTATGGCACTTCCACTACAGAATCAGCTTAATTGTATACTCATGCCTTTACAGAGTAACTTATCAGAACATTATGATAGTTCAAAGCAGACGTGACATCATTATTTTAATTATACATACATTCATACATACATACTCTCTCTCTTGTGTATCTACTCATCATACTTGCTAAGTCCTTATATTTAACTGAGAAGATTCAATAGAATTATTTGCTGAGTATTTAAGAAATGTGATAGTACATGAAAGGATTATAGAAAATAATTGAACAAAAATAATGGCAACTGGGGCATGACAAAAACCAATAGAAGAGAAGATGACAAATAAGACATTCTAGATGGAATGGATAAACTTTCAGAAATGCTGATACAACAGATACAGACAGTGATGAATCAAATTAAGATATCAGAAGAAAGAAATCAAGAAAAAATTAAGTAAGATGAAGAGAATACACAAGAGAAGATAAAAAGGAAGTACAAAGCATGAGGTAGATATCACCAAGATTATCAGAGATTAAGAAAAGCATATAATACAGAAGAAATCATGAAAACTAAAGAAATCCAGAAAGGAATTGAACTATATTTAAAAGGGATTGAAAAGGTGGACCAAGGGATTGAAAGTGAAGAGCAGAAAGACAAGTTATGATTCAGAGGAATTTCAGAAGATTTTGGGAATTTAAGTCTAGAGAATAATTTCCACACTCTGTTACAAGATTAATTGAAGATCCAAGCAGACTTTCTTGATATTGATTAGGTATTCCGAATAGATTCACATTTTGTTTTTAAGAATAAGTTTCCATGGAATATTCTGGCCAGATTTATGCATAAGAAAATGTGAGAAGTTATATAAAATCAACAAAGAGAATCCCTACTTAAGGTTGCAGGGAAGAGGTATAAATCTTCCAAGATTTGTTTACCAGTCTGTTGAGAAAAAGGACATTGATTTCTTGAGATAAGAACTAAGTTATCTCTAGTGAATTCCATTTGCTTTGGAAATTGTACTACCCAAGGGTAAGAGAATAACAACAACAGTAGAGCAAGCTAAACAACTTGCAGAACAACTATCAGAAAAGGATATGTCAAAAGAATTCAGGAGAGAACCCAACAAAAAATCTCCACCCGGTTCAAAAGAAAACTCAGCAAAATCAAAAAGAGGAATGAAAATCAATACCATATTAGAAAAAGATGATAAGTTAGTTCAAGATGCAGTACTAGAACAAAATGCACAAAATGAAGATTGTATTGATCAACATTAACAGCCTAAATTCCCCCTCAAAGTAAACAAAACTATCCAATCAATTACAAAAGCAATTTGCAGCTATATTATGTATCCAAGAAAGTCATATTAAAAAACACCTGAGATATATTAAATAATAAGAGATTCAGTAAAGCACACTTGGCATTAGCAGATTAAAAAAGAAAAAAGTTGTCATCTGTATAAAGAATGTAAATATAAACATTGCATTAAAGAATTAAAAAACGCAGAAGGAAGATATATTATTCTGAAGATCAGGATTCTGGAAGCCAATATTTACACATTAGCTACAATGTGCACTTCAAAAAAATGCAAGAGAAAAATGTTATGATTTTTTAAAATCCATATTGGATATTCGAGAAGGGGAGATAATGATATTTGGTAACATGAATGGGGTAATGTATCCAGAAAAAGACAGCTCTAACAAAACTTGAGGAGGCAGACTTTCAAAAAAAATGTGTTCACTTATATGGAAATGCTACAGTTATAAGAGGAATGGTGGATTAAAAATCCAAATACAAGAAATTATAGTGGGCTTTTCTTTTTGGATTTTGGATCAAGGATAGATATGTGTTAGATATCGGAAATGCTAATCATCAATCTAGAGAGTGTAAAGATACGATCAAAGATTTTTGCAGACCATGACATGATAGAATTTGGTAACATACAGAGGAAGAAGATGGAGATCAAATGATAATATTTCATTACAAGAGGCAGCAATAAGAAAATGCAAAAAAGCAATAGAATATTTTTTTAAAAAAATCAAAAATATAATTGATATCTCGAAACCAGCGCTATGAGAAACTACTAAAACTTTTGTGAGAGGGAACTGAATAGCAATATTTGCAAAACAACAGAAAGGAAATCTGAAAAAAACCAAGAAAATAGTGGTTAAATTATGAATATTGGAGAAATAGCACAAAAAATAAAGCAATCCTAATTGAGATGAAGCAGCTAAAGAACTAATTAGACATGCTTGAAACTGAAAAATACAATAGAAATTAAGATTTTAAAAAGAGAAACATTTTGAAAATGCAAATAAACCTGGAAGATACACATTAACTAAGGAAAGAAACTGAAAGAAGAACAATCACGTGAATGAACAAGAGAGACTAAATTATGCATGTAAAAAACAAGGTACAGGAACAGTTTGCTCTCTTTTGGAGGGCAGGACTTGTAAAGAAAAAATATTTCAACAGAAGATGGAATGGAGGAGAATATCAAAGGGATTCATACAAAGAAGTTTATATCTGAACATAGGGCTTTACGAAATCAATCCGCTGTGACTGAAGAGATATCGTAAGCTATAAAGGAAGTGAAAAAAGGTAAAGCACCAGGTCAGCATAGACTTGCAGCAATATAAGTGCTTCAAATATAATATTACTTATGCAAAAGTCATGAATGGTATATGCAAAGTGAAAGTATTATCACCATTATGAAAAGAAACTCATATAACATTGATACATAAAGAAGGTAATAATCCATCATTGGCACAATTTTACTGACACATTTCTGTCTTAGGTCCCTTCCGCACATGTAGAATAATGCGTTTTCAATCCAGTTTCACAGCAGTTTGCAAGTGGATTTTGCTATTCCGCACAGCTTCAAAGAGCATTGAAAGCGGATTGAAAGCGGATTGTTCTGCATGTGCAGAAGGGGCCATAGATGTTTTTACCTCAATAATGGTGAAAAAGATTAAAGAACTGTATAGTAAAATTAATCAATGAGGATCAGACAGACTTTGTACTGAAAAAAATATATGAATAATGTTTATTTTGAAGTCAATGCAATAGAATTTATGAAAAGAAGAAGAAAGCAGCATTGATTTTATTAGATGCAGGAAAAGCGTTTGATAATATAGCTTGGTCTTTTTAACTGAGAGCATTTGCAAAAATGACAAATGACAAATTGAAAATGAGGACATCAAAGATATCCATTATTGCTGCTTCTATTTATTTTTGTGCTAGAACTATTGGCTACTAAGGTCAGACAAGATCAAAGAATTAAAGGATTGAAAGGGGATGGAGAAGAATTAAAATATAAAGTTACTCTGATAACATAGTATTGACAATGAAATCCACAATTGGTGATGCAGTATAAAATAGAATAAAATGCAAAACTCTGGAGAAATAATAGAAACAGGTTGGCTTACAATAACATAAAAAGAACACAATCACTGGAAATTCACATATAAAATGGTCCCTGGGAAAAAACTATTTCCCCCATTTTGGAAATGTTCATGTAGAAATAAATACAAGTATGTTTCCCCAGTGCAGCAGCTATTACTACCAATGGCTGGTTCTGCTTTTGAAAATGGTGTGAAGAGAAGATTGGGCAGCACAATTGGAATGGGGGCAGAAGCATCTCGAGGGGAAATGACATCTGGGGGCAATACCTCCTCCAGACACCCCCTGCCCTGCCTCCCCATCCTCAGGGGTAGGGCTCAGACGAATCCCTGTCCCCACCTCTCTGCACACTGGCTCTTGCCATCCCCAGGGCCTGGGGAGGGCAAAAAGTTTGACTCTCCCATCTGGATTAGGCCTTAAAGCCACTCTTTCTGCCTCCAGTCACAATTCAAATAGGAATTATGTACCAAAAGGTCAAGAATAGATAAGGGCCACTAAATTAAAAACTGCTGCATAGCAAAATATATATATGCATTTATTCAAATTAAAATCATCCCATCATAATAGATGGCCCATAATAGCCTGCCTCATATGTGCATAAAATCAAACTGAATTTACACAAAAAGCTACTATGTCACACTTTATGGCATAAAACCAAATGTGTTTCTGTCTACTGGCCTTCTTCAGTAGTCAAAAGTGATAATACAATGTGTATGCTACCCAACTACAAGTACAAATGTATCATTTAAATGACTGAGATCAATAATCTATAAAACAAAAAAACAAACAAGAAGAAAGTTAATAAATAAGTTAACCAATTACACATGACATCATCAAATCCTAAATACAGTTTCAAAAATATAGACTCACTAGACAGTTGTATACATTGGCACCCAAGTATTCAACAAGAAGCCAGTATCCACTCAAAAGGTATGTTACAATATGTCAGTCATGCCAAATTCTTTAGGGGAAAAATAAAATTTGGTTGTGAATGTATATTATTCCAACTTCAGTTACATAAATTAAATACCTGTTATGGCAGCATCCTTTAATACCTCAGTCAAAAAGGGTCAGGATCTGAAGTGTAAGGAGCTGCTTGCCTTATATATTTTCCAGAATGAAAAAATATTGTGGAGGTTTGCTAATTCAAACCACTGATGCAATTTGGCAAATATCCAACTGTAAGGGAGGGGGAGAAAAAACTTTGTAGAACACCTGTGTAGTCATGGCAAAAAGCAAATAGTGGGGGAGGAAAAGTGGAGAATTCCAAGACAGAATAGGCACCACAAGAAAATTATGTAAAATTATATCAAGTACATAACCAGTCCATGTCTTCATTGAAGCCAAAATGGGCTAAGGTTCCAAGTGTGTGAATCCAAAAAAAAAAAAAAAATTCTCTAGCCTTCAGCCTCTGAAACAGTTTAGAAGAGGTAGATGGAATCTTCTCCATAATTCAGGAGGTCAGATCTGTGCCCTTACAGCTGAGGATTGAGAAGTGGGTAACCAATTGAGTGGGTTTTTGCCCAGCTTAATACAACTTCTATGTTTAAATGCTGCATTTTATGGCCCTGGTTGTGAAACCAACATATTGAAGACCACGGGAACATTGAATACCATATATTACACATTTAGAGTTCCAATTGACTAATGATCTTATAAAATAACTCTTCTGTCCCTGTGCTCCCCCGAAGTTGAAAATGCAAAGACAAGAGAGTGGGATCAGCACTGGTTTTCTTATAGTGCACACTATTATTTAGTTGCTTGTCAGCTTCCTGAATGTATTCCTCATTGGGCCAAATGACAACCACCCCACCTTTATCTGCTGGTTTAAAAATTACCTCTCCATGTGCCATTAAAGTTTTTAAAGCCTTTCCAAACTAGTAAGGTTATGCCAAACTGGTGTTTTTACATATTTTACATATCTCTGAAATGTGATTCTTTATTTGACTCAACCTCCTTTACACTTATCCTGTGAGAACAGAGATGAAATCTGAATTTGTACCTTTTTTATTATCCCAGTGCTCATCTTCACTGGCTTGATGAGTCTTTAATATGACTGAAGATAGATATCATGTAGGACATCATGTAGGCACAAGTTGTTGCCTATCCCTAAAGCTTCATCACGACCAACATCTCTAGTCCTGCAGAAGTCCATATCTACCTGCCATTTTGCTTAAAAATGCTTACATGGCACAACCTTTAAACAAAGCCAGGAAAATTATTTTTAAAAAATTAAGATGGAGGAACCCTCTTTACTTTCTCCTACTACTTGGCCAGATTTTTTTGGCATTATGTCATCTGACCATCCATCAACAGATACAGCTGGATGTCATCTGCATTTTGATGGCAACCCAACCCAAAACTCCTGATTAGCTGAACAAGGGAGTGCATATGGTTGTTAAAAAAAACATCGGTGGGAGGATTACCTCCTGTGGGACACCACACACCAAAAAAACTCCACATACCTCTCCTCAATCCCAGAAAAATGAGAACAGCCACTGAAGATCTATTCCACATACATGTCAGCATCAGATAGGCTGATAAATATGACTCAAAAGAAGTATATTTATATGTTCACGGGATTACATAATAGAAAGACACATGTTTATTTCAAATAATCTACAGCCAAACACTTGAGTGTTTAATGTGGCCTGCATGCGGAAAATCTTAAATTCAATCTTTTGTGTATTGTCGAAGGCTTTCACTGCCAGATTCAACTGGTTGTGGTGGGGTTTCTGGGCTGTGTGGCCGTGGTCTGGTATATCTTGTCTTTAACATTTCACCTGCATCTGTGGCTGGCATCTTCAGAGGTGTATCTGCATATGAGGTGTATCTGCCAGCCACAAATGCAGGCGAAATGTTAGGAACAAGATCCACCGGACCACAACCACACAGCCTGGAAAACCCACCATAACCAGTCAATCTTTTGCATTTCTCTTTAAAAGGATCAGATAGACGTGATATGAAAGACCGCTACTTGAGACCTCTATCTGAAGAGCTGCTACCTGTCAGATTATATGAACCTTAGTAGACCAATGGTCTGGCTCAGCATGAAGCAGTTTCATGTGCTATGTGTAACACAAGAAATTTGACTTGTTCCTTGTGTTGACAAAAAAAACCCCTAAACAGTTCTGCAGAGCACATGCCAAACCAACCACAGAGCATCAGTGATACACATCTATGCAGTTAGCCTCTAGGGAAATTCTGAGGACTCCCAGATTCTTTATTACAGCATTCAGCACACTTAATTCTTTCTTTTTGTGACTGCCTGTGCAAAAGATAAGCATCCCTTAAGCTTGCAAGCCCTTGGGGGAGCAAACGATCATTGTGTGTTTTGTACAGTGTCTATCACAAGAGTATGTAGTGATGACTGAGGCTCCCAGAAGACACAGCTATAATAAATATAATAGATGGCCTGAAAAGAAATAGTAGCCAGTTAACAACCCTTTTCTAGTGCCTTGAAAGGATCCAGATGCATAGCTGAGAAAGGGTCAGTCACAAATTACCTTAACAAATTGTGCTGCTAATATGCACTCTTGTAGCAGCATCAGCTGCTTGGTTGTGGTAAGAGAGTTCATTTTATGAAGAGAATGCTGCTCACCTTTCACTATCATTGATCTGGAAGTGGCAGTAATTCAGTTTAATGCATGAAAGTATAGATCTTTGGAGGAAGAAAGCTGCCCAAAGAAATAATCTTGCATAACACTGATTCATCATCATGGCTTCTGTGCCATCTTGCATTAGGATGGCGTGTTCACAGGCCAGCTACAGGAAATATTTTTTAAAAGATTTCCTAGCCAAAAAGTCCCATCACTACTAGGTGAGGTCACTCTAGAAATTATAACAGATCCTAGGCCTTATTTGAATTTGATCCAACGCCTGCCTAAGTGGTCTATGTCCTGATGGTAGCCATTTTAAAACCAATCTCCTGTGAAATCCACCCCTTTAAATAATACATAAATAAATAATGTATCCACAGGTCCCCATAAGGAATTCCCTTTTGGGATACTTAACTGTTAGCAAGAAGATTCAATTAATATGTGGCATAGGTGTGAACAGATGTGCAGCATAGATGCGTATAGCACAACACAACTGTAACATAGATGTGTACTGTATAGAAAAGGAATTTCAAATGTATGAGAGCAGGGTGGTTAGTCGCTGACATTCTAATTCTTGGCTCAGAAGATTTAACAGATTAACTATAGAAAGCCCCAATTCACTTTCCTAGCTGCTAGCCTGGTTTAGCAACACTATTATTCCTGAATTATGGGATTTGTTGGATGGTTTTTAATGTATATATAAACACCCTTGTGCCAAGGTCATCAGGAGGTTTGATACTGGGTGCCATCAATATGCTGATGACACTCAGCTCTTCCTCCTGTTGGAAAAGCAGCTGGTGGCAGGGCTCTCAGCTGTATCCCAGTGCCTGGATATGGTAGTCAAATAGAGGCTGGCTGAAATTGAATCCATTCAAGATAGACAACATGACTGAGACTCAGATGCTAGCTGGAAGGCCACTGCCAAGACTGGAGGATGTTCAACTGACAGCTGTAGGCTTTGTCAAGAGCCTTGGGATGTGGTTGGTTAAACAAATGTCCATGGTGTCAGAGTTGACATTTTTTCATCTACACCTAGCTCACCACCTTATTTGTTTGGGTCTGATCTATTTCACATTGATCCATGCAAAGGTTACCTCCAGATTGGATTACTGTAATTTGCACTATGTAGGGCTTCCCTTGAAAATGCTTCAGAGAATGCAGGTGGTCCAGAGTACAGATGCCTTGTTGCTGATCAGAATATCATGGTTTGCTCATATTACACCAATTTTGCAGCATTAGCATTAGTCTTCATATCCAATTCAAGGAGTTGAAGTTAATCCTAAAAGTTTTTAATGACCAGAGACCCTCGTATTTACGAGGCTGCCTCTCCTGTAACCTCCCCCTGCACCCCCTTCAGTCATCCTCTAGGACCTTATTGCAAGTACCTGGACCCAGGATGGCTTCATTAGCTGTCACCAGGGGAAAGGCCTTCTGAGTTGTGGTCCCTTCACTATGGAATGCATTTTCAGATGTCACCCATGCCCTGCCAGACTTTTTTATGCTGGCCTTTGAAGTGTAATCCTCAAGTTGGGAGGGGGGGTGTTAGTGGGGTGGTACTACTTATTTACTTTAATAGCTTACTATTTTAATGTTAATAATTTATTTTTTATTTTGTTTTATGTTTTTAACTTATCTATAATATTTTATTTAACTTTAAAGCTCTAAACCATTTAGAACTATGATTAAAGGATTGCTTGGTCCCATGTGAGCTTACCCATCAATTAAGGTTCTCTACAGAATGTTGCACTATTTGTTCCACTATTTTTAAGAGAGAAGAAGGTGGGCACCAGATATAAGGCCTGCCCTGTGGAGGCAGCTTAACTCTAGAACAGTGGTGGCGAACCTTTGGCACTCCAGATGTTATGGACTACAATTCCCATCAGCCCCTGCCAGCATGGCCAATTGGCCATGCTGGCAGGGGCTGATGGGAATTGCAGTCCATAACATCTGGAGTGCCAAAGGTTCGCCACCACGGCTCTAGAATGTCCTCTCCACTGTTTTTACCTGGTGTCAAGCTTGTTTAGCACTGGGCCCCAGATGAAACCTTTTTTACCCAGACCTTCAGCTGATCTTTTTTCTCAGTCAAATTATTTCCACTCTTTTTACTGTTTTGTGAAGACTTTTCTTGTGCTTTTTTGGAGGCTGATTTCATTTTTGTGCCAGATAAGACTATGGAAGCAGCAGAAAAAATAAAATTGCCCCGTCCTCCAGAGATGAAATTAGATATAATCAAACTAAACAGAATTAGCATGGTAAGAGAATACAGGCACTAAATATATAATGGACCCTTTTCCACTCAGGCATTTTCTCTTACTCTATGGTAATCGTTAATGATTGATCACCACTGGTCATCACCATGATAGATATGTTCGCATAGGATATTGCCCTAAACAGCAATATGTCCTACACATGAAATGTCAGTGTTGTCAACTACAACATTAAACAAGAAAACACCTAAGCACTTCTAAATCATTGATTTTATACAAATGTTGTGGAATGATTTATGACATTTCCATTAGTTCACAGCTACGGTGGAGATTTTAATATTACTGACAGGAACTTCTTTATATATTCTTAAGAAGGGCTGCACAGTAAAAATTTATTGTGTGAATAAATTAATAGGATTTTGGAAATTTTGGACAACAAAGAATAATATTGTCTGGTATTAGCAACTCTGGGTTGTACACTACCACTTTGCTCAGCTAACAGCAGTACCTTCTGGCACAGGAGCTCCTTGTACTGGATGAAGGGCATTGACATTGTGGAAAGGAACTGCTTTTATTTATTCATTCTTTCTTTTTTATCTTTCAATATTTACAGTATCCTTTTCTGCGCTTATAAGGGCCACCAAGGCAGTTAACAAACTAAAACCTAATTTAAAAAACATGTCTTCAAAACCAAGAGGATATACATCATTAAAACAACTAAAACAATTATACAAACCCAAGGAAGAGGAAGGGAAAGGAGCTTGTAAGCCACCTTGAGTCTCCTTACCGAAGAGAAAGGTGGGGTATAAATTCAAAACTCACTCTCTTCTTGTTGGGTGGGCTGCAGGGGTAATGGAGTTTCAAGGCTCTATTTCCACTTTTGCACCATAAAGGTGGAAGACCACCAGAGTCACCCGTTCACATGCCCTGGATGCTTTTCAAGGGTGGGCTTTTTCAGCAGGGAATACTCTGGGTGAAATGAGGGTCAGTTCTCAGAGCCAGAGTTGTCCCTGTTGGATATCCACCTGCAGCAAACAAGAACACATAGAAGCATGCCTGCAACAAGGGGCCTAGGGCTTCTTGTTCGGTGCAGAATGGGTCCACATGGTCCACTCAGCAGCCTTTAGATGGGGAGGTCTGTGGCATTAGTCCAACACACCATCCATGTGATGTCTGAGTCTGTCACTTATCTGCAGCTCCTATCAGAACCAGCAGTAACTGATCCTTGTCAACATGTGTTCCATTGGTGGCAGGATCTTTTACTGCAAAGGAACAGGTCCCAGGAATCCTTAGTCACCCACTATGAGTGGTGGGGCTGAGGTCAAGACCCCCTAACCTCTTGTTCTATCTGTTAGAAGTACCAACAATTCCAAGAACTAAGAGATCTGGGCATAGCCACACACTTGGCCAGACCCCCCTGGCTAACACACCACATCCCATTGTGTTCTGGGCAATGGGGGGGTGGGGAGGGTTTGTTCTGGATCTCCAGCTGTCCCCATTGGCTCCTGGGCATGGGTGTCAGTACTGTCATGTTTGAAATGGCTTCTGGCCATGAAAGAAGAAAAGGAGGAGGAGATTTAGGGAGTGGTCCCCAGCTTACCTTTCATTGTGTGTCACCCCCACAAGTCATGGCTCAGAAGCTGGAGTACCTGTAAGGGTGCTTAACTGGGAAAGTTCAGCCATAGAGTTTGTGGACTTTGCCTTTCCAACTGGGTGTTGGTGCAGAGTGCTAAGTGCTCTCTTTGTGCTTTCCCCACCACCATGTTGCCACACCTCTCGCTCTTAGTCTACACAACAAGTAGCTTAGTCTGCACAGCAAGCCAGCATCATGTTCCATGCTCCCTACCTTCTGAGGTGTGTGGTATCCTGACTGAGGTTTTTAAAGAATGGGAAGGCCACCAATCATTCCTTTGGGGGAACTTGGTTTGCACCAGGGAACTTCCCCATTGGCCACTCCCAAGGTCGGCATCTTAAGCAGTTTTCAACAATCTGGGTCTGGTTGTGCCGGTGCGGGGCATTTTGAAATTGTTTAAAATCACAGCCTGTGGGCTGCACCACCATTTCTAATGGTGCAACTTTGTGCCTGAAGAAGGGGACATTCTTGGCTCAGAGGATACAGGGAGCAGACTAACTTTGTCTCCACCCCCTGAATGACCCCCTTTTATATCACCCCAGCTCAGCTGAGCCACAGATATGCCAGCATACAAAAGCAGCACAGCTGAGCCAGGGCTCTGCAGAAGATATGCCCATGTAGAGGTCAGTCCTTCTGCTATGGCCCGTCACACACACTCTCCCTTAGAATTACATTGTTAATGTAACTGTCCTTCAGTCATCCATCTGCCAAATTTCCATTCGTTTGAATGATACTGTGACTTCTGGAAATGTTTGTGAAGGGTTTTTCCCCCTATTTCCATGCATAGTTTCATGTTGAAGAGCTCTGATGTTTCACAGGTCCCAAATTTACTAGACAAATTCTGGAATTGGCATGATCCACCTCAGCAAGCATGAAATGGAATGCATGCCATTAACTCCAGGCAGCCATGGTTTCTCTGGATGTGACAATGTGACTGTTTAAATGGGGCATTACCTACTACATATGGTTGTTTTATTTCCACTTATCTCATCAGGATGCCAAGTCATCTCAGTAAGAGAAGTAGATTTTTAAAAGCTCTTTTGCTAAGCAGAAGGTCGTGAATCTCCATAGGAACACAGCCAAAGGCTCCACTGGGGTAATTATTTCCATTAGGCGTTCACTGACTATGGGCTGCTTATTCAAGTCTGCAAGCAAAACTGAACTTTTCAACAAGGCAACATGGAAAAGACAGAATTCTGCCCTGGGACCTGCTTCTGTCCTGTTTGCTTAGAATTTGTGAGGGAACTTATTATTTAATTATTTATAATCCATGAAGAAGGCCTGGTTTCTCCATCATTTGTGAACTGCTCCTTACCATCAAATGTTCAGGGCTTGTATTGATGTACACTATACATTACACATTCATTTATCTTTTAGATGCTTAGTTGAATGTGCATCTGTACAAGTACAAGTACAAATACAAATACCTTTATTGGCATAAAATTAAGATAGACATGTAGGCAGAAAAATTTATAGATTAAAATGGTAATAGTTATGATTAAAATTGATGTTATAAAATATAAAATTGGTGATTATGTTATAATTTATACAGGTCTTCACTTTAAAAATTTAAGATTTAATATTTACATTTTTCATTTTTAGAATCTGTGAGAAGTACTGAACAACTGAGCTTGTAAGTTTTGGATCTCGATCAGAAAAGAAGAGAGCAAGTTGTTTCTTTTTAGGTTGAGTTGGGTTGACCTGGGCCAATGGGGCAATAAGTTTTTCCTGTAAGTCTTTATAAAGCTGACAGTCAAAGAGTATGTGGGAGATAGAGTCTGGCATTTCACCCCCGCATGTGCAAAGTCGCACATGGAGGAGTCACTCAGAAAAGACAAATGACAGAGAGTAGTTCAGCCTGGCCATCATAAAGGCACATCTCTGTGTGGGTGATTCTAGATCAGAAAGATAAGATAAACGGGAATTGTAATGCACATATACATTTCAGGGTGCACATACATGCACATATTTGTTGCTAATGAAATTAAATAACTACATCAGGAAAAAGGCAAAAAATATTGTGAGCTTGGATGAAGTGGATAGAACACTGTTGCAAAACAAACAAGCATATACATGTTGACACACAATTACATTTAAGTGAATAGCATGCATCCACCATTCATGCACAGAAGGCACATGGAGTTTTTCTCTGTTCTTATTCATTCATGTAGCCCGATTAGTGAAATGTTACAGAAGAGTGGGTTGTTTTTTTAGAAATTGAAAGTGTTTCATTATTATCGGAAGTGTTTCATAAGGTACTCACCCATGATGAGTTTTATATTGAGATTGTGCAGATGTAGAGGTTTTGTATTTGAGGCTGGGCCAATTTTTGCTGCTGAATAAACTGGTGGAATGTGTCATATAAGACTTATCTCTGCTGAAAGCTATAGCCCATAAAACAAAACTTTCAATAGTATGCAAAGACAGCCCTAGATGCTCAGAGAGGTACTGTGGTAATTAAAGGGGTTATATTATATATTATTGTTTTGCATGTTTGGATTGGTGCCCTGAGCATACAGTAGTCACTTGAATCTATTGGCCAAAGGTAACTGGAAATGTGGCTGTTCACGAGCCACAGAGTATCACTACATTAGTGCATTTGCGTAGATACCAAAATGTTTAAAGTAAATTGTTTTCAGAGATGATTCAATGCTCAAGTAACCCTACTGGTTGCTTGGAGTGCCAAACTGGCATGACATGGGAGGAGACATCCATTGTGACTTGTAATGGTCATTGCCACCCATTAAAACTGAACTCCTGCCACTTGGCTTCAAAGTGTGCTGCAGAGGAGATGCACTCTGCCTTAGAGCCAGTGAGAATGGCATCAAAGGAGGTGCACCCCTTCCTGAACCATGCATTGAACTACTACTGGCTCCAAAATGGGCTACAGCTCCAGTTGACTTTGGAGGGAGTATGGCCCCTTCCGCACATGCAGAATAATGCACTTTCAACGCACTTGGCAGCTGTGTGGAATAGCAAAATCCACTTGCAAACAATTGTGAAAGTGGATTGAAAGTGCATTATTCTGCATGTGCGGAAGGGGCCTATGTGATTCTCCAACTCACACTGCTTCTGAGCTCCTTTCACATTTCTGCATCAGTCATTAAGTTCCAAGACATGTAGGGCAGCACAGTTTTTCAAGGTGGGCAAGATATGTTGAGTGAACTCAAGTGTCACTGAGCCTCTGTGAAGATAACTAATTATGGTAGGGTTGAAGTTTGTGGGAGTGATTGAAGTTATCAATTGTTGCCAAATGAACAAATGAATTACAACTTCTCTCCAATACTTGCAATATATCTTGAGGAGAATTGTATTTTGTGTAAATGATCAAATCTCACACTCATTCCTATTATTTACAATAGCTCCAGGATTTTGTGTAGCAGTCATTTCTGATATATCCCTGCACATAACTTAGCAGATGACTTAATTTTATTCTCATCTCTATTAAAATGCAACAACTGGGTACAGCACATGCTTCACCTCTAGCCTTGGTATTCTGGACATATTTAAAACACACTTGCTATTGTGGAATTCTGGATCTCATGTAGATGAATATATAGAACTCAGAATGTATAACCTTTTATTTATAATTACAGAAGGGTTGTGATTCTAAGATTTTTCTATAGTCCTGCATGAGCTTTTGGAATTTCTTGCTATAACAATAAAAAGTCAAAAAAGTCTTATGGCACTGTCAGCATGTACTGAATTTGAGATAGACAGAAAGATATTTTATTTATAAGCATACTCACAGTCAAGAAGTTCAATCACTGTCAGAACTTTGGTCAAGTTCAGGATGTGAAAGGGAACCATTTTAAACAGACCTGTGAATTTTTTTTGTCTCCTTTAATTGGAAGGCCCTGTTCTGATTAGATTCTATTTCACCTGTTTGATGTTGTAAGAATGAGCAGGGAGTATTAGCTACCCATCTCAGTCTCTGAAAACATTAAAGAGATGTTGTGATTATCTGTGCCAAACTGGCCCAAGTCACTAATTGGCTGACATGTAAGTATGACCAAAAGCTTGGCTCTAGAAAGTTCCACTCAAATTTGACTCTAATTGGTTGAATTAGATTCACCTGACTGTGATGATGAATCCCTATAAAAAACTTACTATGGGGTTAGAGTTGTTATTCTATTCTGAACCTATCTGAAATGCTGTAATTTTTCATTGACATTATACTGGCTGGAAGAAACTCAGGCCAACACTGAATTGATTTCAAGGTCTGTGCTAATATTTGTCTATTTGTGAGTTCTTTATCCAGTATTATGTTTCAGCTAATCTTCTGCTATTTATGCAGATGCTATTATTCATGCTGAAGGACTTTTAATGCTGACTTTTTATTTTTCTTTTTAAATAAAACTTTTAAAAAATGTGGTCTGCTGTGTGTCCACTTACTCTCAAGAACCCATGTGAGCCAGGTGGTAAGAGTGTTGGCTGCTTTTTTGACACTCACTTCTCAGAAAGCTTCCAAGATTGTTATTTTGGATTAACATCCATGATGTACTTCTCTGATCATTCTCTGTAAATACTTCCTTTTGTTGAAAAGTCAGCATATTCCTTTGGGTTTTGTATTTCTGAGATTCTGTGATAGCATTTTCATTGCTGGGTTGACAACTCTCCATAGAGAGTATCTTTAATACAGATGCCTGGCAAAGTCTTATTCTCATGAAATCTGCAGATATTTCAGATAGTTGGTTCTCCTGTGCTGAAGCAAGTAGCTGACAAACACTATTAACTACTGTGATGTAGACATGACCCAAGGGCCTCTCTTCATGCATCTTCTACACTATGCTACACTATGCAGACTCCATTAGTACATAAGCCCCCACCCTTCCCGGGTAACTAGGATTTGCTATTTCCCAACACTATATATTCATGCAAAATGTATTAGTGCTATTTCAGGCACTTCTGAACTTTCCAACATCCAGGAGTTGGAGCATTGAGTTTCAAACTGAAAATTCACAAAACCTCTGAACTGGGCAAATGCAAAGGTAGCAGTGATCTATAGGTGAGATTTTATTCAGCAGTATTGACTGGGCTTCTTGGCACACACTCAATCTGGCAGCTTTCTGGTTATGTTTGTTAAGAAAACCTTGAGGTCCAAGAGGCCTGAAAAATCAATAAACTTTAATTTTGATGAAAAAGACAAAGCCCCACTTGAAAGCATACCCGCTTGACAGCTGTGTGAGAGAAGAAGTAGAAAGGGGGAAGATAAGCCTGTCTTTTGATTAGGTCCTCCATACTGAGGATATTGTATTAACACGATACTGGAAAAGAGTGGCACACATCTGTGAACAAGGTAAAGTACCACTGTGCATTTCCAGAAGCATCCCTGAATTAATTGGCAATGCTTTCCTTCCAGTTTCCTGCAGATAATGGGCAGGTGATAAAATAGACATGTAACGTTAATAGTATAGTTATTTCATATGTAATGTATTCTGAAGGATTTCCAAAATAAGAATGTGAACAAATGTCCAGAACATGAAGCAATTAGCAGAAACAATAAGAAGGTTAATTTACATTAAACACTACAGAGTCTATTGTAATTATAAGGGCAGGTCAGCCATATAACAACCAGTAGAGAGGCTGTGGACTCTTCTTTCATAGATATTTTGAAGAAAAAGCTGTAAAGGAATTTGTCTGAGGAATAAGATTTTGAAATGCACAGCACTGTTAAGTTCGGTTTATTATTATGTTCTTGGATCAACTATTATATAAAACTAGTTTTACAAAACAACAAAACAGAAAACTTAAATTTAAAACCATTTAATTAAAAAACCCAATTTGCCTATATGTCTCTTACAAGCAAAAGACACACAGCCCAATCTGGAGGGGCGTGGTTCCCAGGAGAAGAGCTGACCTTAGTCAGCTTCCACTGGACTTTAGGTATGGGAACGATCCCAGTGTGAACCTCAGACTTATCATTTTGGGTGGAATAATTTTGTTTGGCCCCATGGAGAATTGCAGGTAGCCAGGGGTTTTCTGGATTTCATTATCTTCCTGCAGCACTTGGAAACCTAGATTAGGCTGTAAAATATAATAATAAGGCTATAAAGCACGCTTACTCTACTAACATCTATTTAAAAATTAACTTTGATGATTAGATATGGTGGCTTTGCACAGAACTACACATACAACTGCACAGAATTTGTTACTTTTCATAGTAACCTGTAGTTTTTTGTCAGAAGGGAATTTTTCTACACAGACTGACTCTAAGCACCCTGAAATTTTATCAGATGGACAGATAATCTTAGAGCAGGCAGCATGTAGAATGAACAGCAGGGGAAAATAATTTTTTTTCAGGAAATGTGTGATGACCCTTTTCTGTTTTCCCTTTCACCAAAGGTTGTATGTCAGCCGTAATAATTCGCGGTTACTCCAGGAGAAATAAAATCCCATATGACCCAAAGAGGTAAAGCCCCTGAAGTAGTTGAAATTCCCCAGAACATTTGACAGAAAATATAAACTGGTGGGATTTTTTTTTGCATCGCTTTTCACTCACATTGATGCAACTAGTTTGATTCCCAAGAACTGGGGGGTTGCAGTTGTAGTTACTGTTTTTAAAAAGAGAAGAGATGACCCATTGAACTTTAGGATCACTTAGCCTGTTAAATATTATCAGCAAACTCTATATCAGGCATTCACTTGACAAATTCACAAGTTGGTTGGAATAAGAGGGTATAATAGCAGCTGAGCATGCAAGTTTGGGTTTTTTGGAAGGCAGATCTGCATTAGACAATAACCTAACCCTTCAACACCTAGTTTCTAAGAGTGTGATCTCATTATATGCCGCCTTTGTCAATTTAAAAGTGGTGTTGGATTCCATTTCTAGACCCAAATTATGGGACAAATTATATGACCAAACCTTCCTGAGAGTCAGATGCAGCAAAAAAAAGGGCATCTCACACACCTGACAAAGGAGTCAGGAAGGGATGTCTCTGAGCTCCAATGCTTTTTTCATGGTAAGATGCCTATATGAGATTGAATTCCATGCACCTAAACGTTCTTTCTGGCACATATTGGTGTTGTTATATGCAAATGCCATGGTCCAGGACTCAGGTTGAATTAAAAAGAGCCTTGAACAAGCTTGTGATAATGAACATCTATTGATTAACTATCACACAACCAAGGTAAGCACCTAAAAATTAAAGCCTGGAACATAAATGGCCACAGACTAAAGCAAATGAATAGTTTTAGGTACTTTGGGGTAGCTCTGCAGGCCTCTGCCCGTGGGTTATCTCACAGTGATTATGTGGTCTAGCTGGGCAAAAAATCAGCCCATAATATTAATAATCCACAGCAATGAATGTTATCCAGTTTTCCTCCTAAAATAGTTGTAAAGGGTTAGGAACTTGGCTACTAAAGAACAGAAGTCATGAGGTTCCCCTGGGACACTGCCCTGTATGTTCAGGAAAGAGAAGTGGGGCAGGCAGTGAAGAAAGTGTGAGGAAGAGCCTGTGGAACTCAGTAAAAAGAGCCTACTGGGACTTTTGGTAGCACCAGATGTGACTGTATAAAAATCAGAGCAGGTTGTTAGCCAATTCAGAACTGATGTGGAAATAGCAACAATTGTCGTGGAAACCTCTCCACTTTTTAGAAGTCCCAGAACATTACAGATGATCACCAGACATCAAGAGAAGAGACAAGGCAAGACAATTATGCAACTTATCCCTGAAATCAGGCTCCATCCCTGAAGACTGGAAGATGGCCAATGTCACACCAATCTTTAAGAAAGGATCTAGGGGGACCCGGGAAATTACAGGCCAGTCAGTTTGACATCTGTTCCTGGTAAATTAGTAGAATCTATCATTAAAGATAAAATTATAAAACATGTAGAAAAGCAAGACCTGCTGAGGAAGAGTCAGCATGGCTTTTGTAGAGGCAAGTCCTGTCTTACAAACTTACTAGAGTTCTTTGAGGGTGTAAACAGACATGTGGATAAGGGGGAAGCAGTGGACATTGTCTACTTGGATTTCCAAAAGGCTTTTGACAAAGTTCCTCACCAGAGACTGCTGAGAAAACTCAGCAATGAAGGAATAAGAGGAGAAGTCCTCCTATGGATTAAAAACTGGTTGAGGAACAGGAAACAAAGGGTGGGTGTAAATGGGAAGTTCTCACAATGGAGAGATGTAGGGAGTGGTGTCCCCCAAGGATCCATATTGGGGCCAGTGCTCTTTAACTTATTCATAAATGACCTGGAAGTAGGGGTGGGTAGCGTGGTGGCCAAGTTTGCAGATGATACCAAATTATGTAGGGTGGTGAGAACCACAAAGGATT
The DNA here is from genome assembly GCF_021028975.2 of Sphaerodactylus townsendi. NCBI lineage: Eukaryota > Metazoa > Chordata > Lepidosauria > Squamata > Sphaerodactylidae > Sphaerodactylus > Sphaerodactylus townsendi. The sequence goes on from NC_059425.1 coordinate 66,910,274, forward strand.
GCGAAGAGCTCCAAGTGGATCTTGATAAATTAGGTGAGTGGGCTAAGAAATGGCAAATGCAGTTCAATGTAGCAAAATTTAAAGTGATGCACATAGGGGCAAAAAATCCAAACTTCACATACACGCTACAGGGGTCAGTGCTATCAGTCACAGACCCAGGAAAGGGATTTGGGCATCTTAGTTGATAGTTCCATGGAAATGTCAACTCAATGCATGGCAGCTGTGAAAAGAGGCAAACTCTATGCTGGGGATAATTAGGAAAGGAGTTGATAATAAAACTGCAAGGATTGTCATGCCCTTTATATAAAGCAGTGGTGCGACCAAGACTTGGAGTATTGTGTTCAGTTCTGGTCGCCGCATCTCAAAAAAAATATCGACGAGATAGAAAAAAGTGCAGAGAAGTGCGACAAGGATGATTGAACGATTGGAGCACCTACCTTATGAGGAGAGGCTGCAGCGTTTGGGACTCTTTAGTTTGGAGAGGAGACGTCTGAGGGGGGATATGATTGAAGTCTATAAAATTATGCATGGGGTACAAAATGTTGACAGAGAGAAATTTTTCTCTCTTTCTCACAATACTAGAACCAGGGGGCATTCATTGAAAATGCTGGGGGGAAGAATTAGGACTAATAAAAGGAAACACTTCTTCAATGCGACGTGTGATTGGTGTTTGGAATATGCTGCCACAGGAGGTGGTGATGGCCACTAACCTGGATAGCTCTTTAAAAGAGGGCTTGGACAGATTTATGGAGAGAGAAGTCAATCTATGGCTACCAATCTTGATCCTCCTTGATCTCAGATTGCAAATGCCTTAGCAGACCAGGTGCTCAGGAGCAGCAGCAGCAGCAGAAGGCCATTGCTTTCACATCCTGCATGTGAGCTCCCAAAGGCACCTGGTGGGCCACTGCGAGTAGCAGAATGCTGGACTAGATGGACTCTGGTCTGATCCAGCAGGCTAGTTCTTATGTTCTTATGTTCTTAAGACAAGAAGAGAAAAGGAAAGCAGTCACTTGGAAGGAGATATCCAGAAGCCGCTGACCTGAAGGCATTCCTGTGTTACCCAGAGTGTGTGAAGGAACTACACCAGGATCTTGAGGAGCTAGATGGTGGAAGCCCAGTCCTAGCAGTTGCAGACAGATACAGACTAGTGATGAGGTCTGGAACTCCAGGCTGTGTAAAGTGTTTGATTCCAAGTTTAGGTCCCTGGCTACGTTTGTACCAGCGGAGCACTCAAAGGAACACACTTGTGACAGAGAAACTCATGGCAGAGGGAAGAAGCTCTTTAGGTTCTATTATGCTTGTCACAACAGGATCTGGAGTATGATGGGGACTCCATTGAAACAAGACCTTCCAAATTACATCAAATTATATGTAAATATTTTGAGATCGTTCGACATAATTCTTTTTAATTTGGCACATACCAAGCTAAGCTGTGGGGATTCCTCCATAACTCATACAACTCATGTATTCTATGCTTGGTTCTTGTATGTGCAAGTGTAACTTAACAGAACCGTGGCTACACAGATCCCTCTTCTAAGTTTTCCAGATGCAAAATTGGGGGTAGGAATGGTTCAAGTCAATAAATGACAAGAACTTTATGTTCTCCCAATATCGAAAAGAAGGTTTATGTGCTTGAAATATTCTGATGAGACTGCTTCATGCAGATGAGTTCAGTTCATATGTGATTTCATATACATGTGGTATTCTGTTTTGTCAGCTTCCCATGATATCTAAATTGTGCCAGAGTTCCCCTCATTCATTTTTTTTAATGTAGCAAATTTTCCCCAAAGCTTGAATGGCTGTAATCTTTTATACCCTTCTCACAGCATCCTTAGTTTTTGGGCAAAACCTAGAGGGAGAGGAAAATCTGTCAATGCAGTCTGGCATTGCCTAAAATTTCACATCATCTTAAACTTAAATTCCTCTTGCACTTCATCTGCTGATTGCCTGCTGCTCACACAAAGAGGTGAAGCAAAAAGTGAGAGGGAAAAGAAACAGACATTGGTAGAATTCCATTTTTGATCATCCTACTGAATTCTCATCTGTGCAGTGCCACAGCAGTATATACTTAAAGTCATTTTTGAAAGAAATTATACCTTACTAGATTGCCTTAAAATGAGAGGCTGTGTGCTGTGTGCACTATGCCTTCCACATCACCTTGTGCAATCTCAGACCTTCCTGTGCATACCCTAGCATACTTGTAGGGCACAAACACATCAGCTTTCATTTATGCAGATGGTCTCAACTTTGTGGAACATTCTCAGAGTTCAGTAGAACAAATGTTCAGTTGAGGAAAATAAGAGAGAGTTCTCAGATGTAACGAGACATTTAATGTGTTTGCTAGTTTTTGAGTAGAGCATTACCAGTTTGGGTTTCAAAATCATATGGGTTTTTGGAGGGTTCTGGATTTTAGGGACTATTATTTTTAATGGGTAACCAATCTGTGGGCAGCTATTTTTAAAGATAACGGTACCAACTTTGCATAGTCCTACCTCTATTCTAGACTTTGTAAATTTCAAGCAGAATGGACAGGGGGTTGATTTCTAGACCTTTCGGTGCAGGTGCATTTCTTTCCATTGATTCCTATCAGGGGGAAATGATGCTAGCCACCAGCATGAAAGAAACTTCACGTCTGCATCCATTCTTTCATATAATCTTAGTGATGGACAATTTAAAAAAATTACTTTTCAGCTGATCATTCTATGCTTGCCATTATTCTTTGCTGAGGTTCATTTTTTCCCCTTCACAAAGTAAAGATGGCTTCCTTAGCAGAAACCCTCCTGTTTGCCCCACCTCATCCCATCCTTGCAATCTTTGAAAATAGTTCATTTTTTCCCCAAATTGTGTATGTGTGATTGCATGTGATGGATCAATCATCTAGTTGCTAGGAGACGTGTCTTCATACTGGGTGTCTACTGCAGGGGTACCTTGACTAGTAATTAGTACTGTTTCTATTTAAGGAGTTGCTGGAGGAGGTGGTAGTAGAGGAGTGGGGTGGGGGTAGTTCAAGGACAAAGCTACATGATATGCTTGATTTCAAGCTATCTCTGGGTCCACTTTCCTCAGAGTCAAAATCAGCTTCAGCAACATTGTTTGAAAGCCATAAAAGGTGATTTTGTTGATAAAGGGCAGCACAAGTGGAAAGGCTCACTCCCCTCCCCAGCCTTTTTCTGATTCTATGAATGCCCCAGTGGGAAATCATTCACATATATTTGGAGTGGTACATGGAATAGTCTGAGCACTCACAGCTTGACACAGACTGCTCCATGGGAATTGGAAATCCCTTCTCTGGGGCTGGTCTCCAGAGTTGATTGGCTGGAAGCCAGTGGCGTAGCGCCAAGGGGGTGTGCAACACACCTGGCGCACACCCAAGCAGGGCGTGGAGTGCCCGTGGCATGGAGTGAGCATGGCAGGGGCATTCCAGGGCAGGGTGGGGCGGGCGGGGGCATGGCAGGGACGCAGGGCTCAGACGTGCCCCGGGCGCAGTTCCCCCTTGCTCTGGCCCTGCTGGGAGCACTCACCTCTTGATCCCTTGCAAGGATCTGATTGGAAGGAACAAATGCCACAGCCTTGGAGATTTGTAGAATAAAAAAAGATGTCTGATGGTAAGTACCCAAACATATATAAACACATGTGTGTGCGGGCGTGTGTACGCGCACATGCGCACACGCGCACACACACAAATAGACTTTTTAGGGTGTGTTTCTTGTAATGCCTAAGCATTCCAGATTTGTTACCATTCCAGAAAATCACAGTATTAACCCCTTCCCCTTAAAATCATGTATTTTTTAGCTTGGGAATTTTGTAATGCACATCCTAGAAGAAACTTTTCCCAACTCCAGAGAAACATACACCCATTATACATATTACATTAGCTGTATGGTCAGGGCATATTTAAACCATAAGGCTCAGCACTCTCAGGTTTGGCAAATTAAAATTGTGTTTTTCCAAACTCTTAACGGAAAACCACTGAGATATGTCCTGTAAATTGCACATATTTATGATTTATAAAAGCATAAATACAGCCTGTTGCATTAAACCAGTGGCCCATCTAGTCCAGCATCCTATTCCATACGGTGCCAACCAGTCACCCTAGAGGTCCAGTAAACTGGGCATAGGGGCTAAGTTCTTCCTCCTGATTCTGCCTCCTAGCACTTGTATTCAGAGACTTGCTGCCTTTGTATATGGAGACTCTCTTTAGTCACCATTTCTAGTAACCATTGATGGACCTTTCCTCCATGAATTTCTCTAACCTCTTTTAAAGCCATCCATGCTTATGGCCACAAGGCAGTGAATTCCACAGTTTAATTACTATACATTTTCACATTGGCCCCTTCGCATAAGTCACCAAGAACATTTCCAGAACATTTTCAATATCTCCCCCTTCACCATAATGTATGTCTGCACTCACTTCCTCTGAATGTTTATGGCCACCGTGAGGGGCGGTCGCAGGGAAGGTAAGTCGATTGGGAAAGGGGGGAGGGATGGTGCCTTCCAGCCGTTGGAAGCCGCTGTTTCCCGAAAACCTCACTCAGGGAGCGAGGTTGGGAAACAGCGGCGTCGCACCACTGGGGAGGAGCGAGGGCGGCGCGGCTGTGAAGCAGCTGCGCCCCCCATGCGAACAGCTCCCTGGGGACAGCGTTTGGCCCGTGCAGTATTTGGCCTGTGCGGAAAGGGCCAATGTTTCATTGATTCACTACTTTAGTGCTTTGTAGCTCCATTTAATTGATGGTGCATGGATTCACCCAAAAAAAATGAAATGACAAATATGAAGAGGTGAGGGGGAAAGGAGAGAGATGAGGGACACAAGTTGACCAACAGCACAGAGGTGTGGAAAATGTCAGCAGGAAAGATAAAACATTATAAATATGATCACACTGAGAGGGAAGACAGCAAATAAATGTTTAAGAGAAAGGAATCATCATAACAAGGGTTTTTAAGAAAGGAGAAAAAACTGCTTCGAAATATTTTCAGAGCTGAAGGAGGGGAAGACAATGGAACCCCATGGAGGAAACATTTTATTTCCATCCTGAAAACGTTGTAAGTTGCTTGTGAGGAAAGAGCCATTGTTTTAGCACCAGTATTCTAGATAACCCTCCTATTGTTCTTTAACCATTCCCTGATCCACGTCAGTTATTAGCTAGCCTAATTAATGATATGCTGTTGTACAAAATATTGTACAATTCACTAAATTAAACCTAGAATAGTCTTTGAAATAATTAATAAAGCAGTACATGCAGGGGCGGAGCAAGGGGGAACTGTGCCTGAGGCACAAGTGCGCTTTGCATCCCTGGCCTGCCCCCCACCCCTCCATGGCCCCTCCATGCCCCTATACACCCTTGCCATGCCCCCGCAGAGGCACACCCCTGGTGCGTCGCGCCTCCTCAGCCCCCTTGGCACTATGCCACTGAGTACGTGCAGAATGTCTTTTTTTAAAGCAAAGCTTTATTCTCATCCAGTCTTAAAATAATGTTGTCTGGTTTGTAAATGCTGATCTGACTTGACATTTACACTCCCCTTCAGCCTCAATGTGAAGCTTCACCTCAGTACACTCTAATAGAAATTTAATTTGAATTTGCCTCCTAGGAAATTTTATTAAACTGTTCCATTAATTCAAAATGTTCCTGTCTTCAGACTTCATGGTGGTGTACATATGTCTGTAAAGAAGCTTCAGTCTTGCTTTAGGGGAATGTGTATTTTATTGCTTATGTCACTTTGTTATTGTGTCACTTATTTAATATATTTGTGTTCTTGTGAGTGAAAAACACCAATCTGCATATATGTTGAGCTGGTAATGCAATTCCAAAGCAAATTCCAAAGGCCAGAGTGAACCAATTCATGGGGCGTTTCACGCAATAACTTGTAAATAATACAATCTCAGAGGAAAGCTCCATCTCAATATATGAGAATATTAACCGTGGCCTAGTTTTAAGGACTAGTTGATGTCATTTCCTAATTCAAAGGATAAAGATGGGGAAATATAGGTGAATATTTGCAGGAAGAATTCAATGCCCAATCATTTGGACCATTCAGCAGAAACAGAATCACTCCCAGCTATGATTTTTCCCAGTGGTATGGGGAGGTTTCCCAGTGGTATGGGGAGGCTTGCAAAACAAAACAGTTTCCACACAGCTGAGAAGCCTCAATGGGGCTGAATAGACTGACACAACCCAAAAGGGTTGCATTAGTCTACATTCCCCACCACTGGCATGAATCAGCAACTGGCCAGGAGGAAGCCAACTAATACCATCTCCTTTCTAGCCCTGGCCCCAGACCACCCTCACTGCACCAGCAGTGGCAAGGCCCTGGGACTCTGGCACAGCATCCTATGCTGTATCCCAGGACTGGGAGAGGCCAGCAACAGCCGCATGCTGGCGATTTCACCCCTCCACTGGGTAAGTGCCTTGGGGAGAGTATTTCTGGCTGTGAAAGCCTGTACCACTACCACCGGTGGATTCAGTCCCCCCCTCCTCTCTGGATGGGGCTCTTAGTCTGCTGGCATTAAAATAACAAATAATCTTGTGGAACTTTAAAAGTTAACAAATTGATTGTGGGATGAATGTTTGTGATCCAGAGCCCACTTTGAAAAATGTGTGAAGTGTTCCATTCACTTGGCAGAGAGATTTTTTCCTGGAGCTACAATGAAAGGGGTGGGCAAACTAGTATGAAGACAGGTAAGAAGGTCCAGTTTCCTAGACCAAGCTATTACATTACAAGTTACATTATATGGCAGAGCACAAATGAAAACAAGATGCAGTTAAATAGGAAGGTATACCGGGTAGTTTTAAGGCATGCTATGTTTTCCCAAGGCTAATGCCCTTTGAGGAAAAAGTGTAGCTCAACAGTAGTTCTAGAAAATGCATCTCTGAATACCATCCCTCCAAAACTTACTGGATAGTTTTGAGTTAGTCACATAATCTCTCTAAGTTCCAATTTCCCTGTCCATAAAATGAAGAAGAATTATTTCCCTTGTAAGGGTGTTTGGAGTATTACCTGCCTACCTTCATCACAATACTCTTAGATTTGAAAGCATTGTGGAAGCAATGCTCCTACTTATTATTCTCCTACCAATTTGTTGTCTTCTTGTTCCATGGAGAGCAATTTCCTTTCTGGCAAAGTTCACTTTGTAAAATCAAGTGTAATCAGGCTCGTGCACACAAGGGGAAGGGGAGTATGTAGGGGGTGAACCTGAAGAGCAATCAGGCATTAAGGCAGCATTACAAAAATCTAATCTATTTGCGCATCAGATGCAAGATGCCACCTAAGGCATAATTACAAAAAAGTGTTATCAGCATAAACTGCATTATTGTTATCATTCTTCTACAGGAGATGAAAGAAACTTTTAAAAATCTGTTTTCTTCTGGATGGTGGAGGGACTAACTACTTTCACTACCTTAATAGCCAGCATGGTGTAGTGGTTAAGAGTGGTGGACTCTAATCTGGAGAACCAGGTTTGTTTTCCCCACTCCTATACATAAAGCCTGCTGAGTGACTTTGGGCTTGTCACAGTACTCTCTGAACTCTCTCTGAGTCTACCTCACAAGGTGTCTGTTGTGGGGAGAGTAAGGGAAGGAGTTTGTATGCCACTTTGAGACTCCTTACAGTTGAGAAAAGTGGGGTATAAATTCAAATGTCTGTCTTCGTCTTCTTCTGTGCAAGTAGTGTACAGTTGAGAAAAGCAAGGTAGAAATCCAAACTATTCTCCTCTTCTTGTTCTGTGCAAGTAGTTTAAGATTCTAGAATATACTCCAGTATGAACTATGTTTGACTTGGAACTTGCTCTACTGTCTACCAATTGCCATTTTTGAGACCAAAGAGGGGGAAGAATTAGGCAGGGACCCCTTGATCTTGCCTTGGCTGTGACATCACTAACTAATATTTTAAGTAATAAGTGTGTCAGTTTTTAATTGCTGCAAGCCAGTTATAAAATTATTTTTGGTGTAAAAGTTGGTTAAAATGCAATCAACAATTGCATAAACAATATGCTTTTTTTAAAAAAAATGCAGTAAACATGCTAACAAACACTAGGACAGGAAGATCTGTCTAGTTTTTCCTACAGGACAAAAATTAATGTCTTTTGAGACAAAATCAGTATGGACTGTGCAGTCAGTTAATGACTAATCAAGATCCAATTCAAATAGTGCCTTTTCATAAAAATAGATGATGTTCCAAATTGAAACAGAATTGTTTCTAACATTTGAGAGTTATGGAAAACTTCATATTCACTATCCAGTTTATTTCCTTAACTAGTAACAGGTGGAAGGGTGAACTAGGGGAAAATGACTCAATATATATGTGTCTAACAGGAATGTCATCCCAGTTCTGCCCAGTCACTGAACACATTCAATTTACAGTGTTTAGTACATTTTTCTGATACTATATGAATGTCTCTGGCTCATTCTGCACATGCAGAATAATGCACTTTCAAACTGCTTTCAGTGCTCTTTAAAGCTGTGCGGAATAGCAAAATCCATTTGCAAACAGTTGTGAAAGTGGTTTGAAAGCGCATTATTTTGCGTGTGCGGAAGGGGCCTCTGTCAGGGGCAAATTTTTTGCATAGAAATTCAGTTGTGTGAAATAGGGGGACCAGATAGAGGCAGGGCAGGAGGATAATGCAATAGCTTTGCTTGGAAGCATGGATGAGACCTAAGCTTTGCTTTTCCCAAAAATATGCAGCCCACATTCCTGCTGACATTAGGAGGGATGAGGCAAAGGGTTAATACTACTGGATGCAGGAGCAAATGGCAAACACAAGAAACTTGGGAGACATGAGAGGGTTTTGTAAAATCTCCATGTAGTTCATATAAGACATTGCATGAGTCATCTGGAGCATGTAATCTTGAGGAGAGACCATGGCTCAGTCGCAGAGCATCTGTTTGGCATGTAGAAGGTCCCAGGTTCAATCCCCAGCATGCCTATCTAAAATAATTAGGTGGCAGACAATGTGAAAGACCTATCTTTTTGTCCCTGGAGGCCACTGCTAGGCTGCATACACAATACTGACCTTGATGGACCAAGAGTCTGATTCAGTAAGGCAGCTCTATGTCTGTTCAGTATGGTTCTGGTGGGTTTTCTGGGCTGTGTGGCCATGGTCTGGTGGATCTTATTCCTACCGTTTCACCTGTGTCTGTGGCTGGCATCTTCAGAGGTGTATCACAGAGGGAAGTCTGTTACACTCTGTGTCCAGAGAGAAGGGAATGTTTGGGGTATATATTGTCCATGTCCCAGGGTGGAGAACCAATCAGTAAGTGTGTTGGGTGAAACTTGTTATGCAAAGATGTGGTTGATAGTATTGTATTGCGGGTGGGGCTTATCAGTCCAGTGTGTGATTCACCTTTTCATGCCCTGCAGCAGCAGCAATATTGGTGAATGCAAATCCTGTGTTTGGGTGGAGTCCATTGTTCATGAATTTAGCATGCCCTTGGGGTTTGCTTTTGGTGTTTTTAAGTACTGATAGCCAAGCTTTGTTAATTCTCAGAGTCTCCTGCTGAACTTGTCTTGGTGTTTGTGAATTTCAATGGCCTCGCTATGCAGTCTGACAAAGTAACCTTCTGAATTGTCCAGAATGTCAGTGTTTTCAAATAAAATGTTATGTCCAGTTTTGTTTAAGACATGTTCTGCAACTGCAGATTTTTCAGGATGGTTAAGCCGACAGTGTCTTTCGTGCTCCTTAATACGAGTTTGTGATTCCCATATAGACCTTTTCACAGCTGCAGGGTATGCGATAGACTCCTGCAGAAGTGAGGGGGTCTCCCTTTGCTGAGAGTAGCATCTGCTGTATTCTCCTGGTAGGTTTGAAGATGGTTTGTAGTTTCCCTATTTGATCAGTGATTCCCTTGATGTATGGTAGAAATATGTTTTCCTGTGATGGACTGTTTCTCCTCAGTTCTCTGGTTTCTCTTGGTTCTAGCCTGCAGTAGCCATTAGCCTGCAGAGCCCAGTCTAGATGATTAATTTCATCAGGGAGGAGGTGAGGTTCACAAATTCATTTTGCACGATCAGTCAGAGTTTTGATTATGCCCATTTTCTCTGTTGTGGATGGTGATTGGAGTTTTTATGTAGAAACCAGTCTGTGTGTGTCAGTTTTCTGTATACTGTGTGACCCAGTTGGTGGTTGGGTCTGCAGTTTTCCTTCTTTTTTAGTTTCCATGGTAAATTGGATGTTTGGGTGGATGCTGTTAAGGTGGTCCAGAAAGTTCAGCAGTTCCTCCTCACCATGGCTCCAGATTGTAAAAGTGTCATCCACAAATCGGAACCAAGTTGTGGGTTTCCTGGGTGCTGTTTTGAGGGCTTGTTTCTCAAAATGTTCCATGTAAAAATTGGCTTCCACTGGGCTGAGAGGCCTTCCCATGGCTACCCCATCGGTCTGTTCATAGTATTCATTGTCCCACTGGAAGTAGCTGGTTGTTAGGCAGTGTTGAAATAAAGCTGTGATGTCATCTGGAAGCATCTGGCTGATAAGTGCGAGTGTGTTTTTCACTGGAACTTTGGTGGTAAGTCTGTCGCTAGGGTTCAGCTGGAGATTGCTAATTTTTTCAATGAAGTGGGCTGAGTCTTTAACATAATGTGTTGTGTGTCCAACTGTTCAGTATGTCTATGACACAATGTAGTCAGAACTGTCCAGGTTGCCCTGTACGTATGGGACATGGGGATAGGGGATGCTGCCTCACTGCTGCAAGTTGAATCACACTGTCATCCTTTCCTGTTTCATCATGCTGTACACTGTATCCTGATGACCATTTTCATAGCTACATCTACAGAGCATGTGAACAAAAGACCAAATAGTGCTAAATTCAAAAAGGCTGAAAATGTAAAAGTTTAAATAGCATCTTTTGTGTTAACGCTAGGGAAGAGGATTAAAGGGGTTTTTCAGAGCTAAAGCTGCCCATCATCAGTCCTGGATTGAAGACTGAGCTAAGAGGAATAGCTGGGTAAATGTTTTAATAAATAAATATGTGATTTCAACTGCTCTATCACCTCCAATTATTTTAGGGCAATAGATGCACACCAGATTTTTATGAAATTTTAACTGTGACTTGGCAGCAAAAAAAGCTACTTTTAATCAATAGATTCTGGCCTAAATGATCAGGCTCATGGGACCAATAAAAATGAACAGGAAACTGGCAGTGACTAAAAAGATGATGGATTCACCTTTTGCATTATTATTGGCAGTTGTAATTGACCGGATATTTGGATAAAAGGTGCAGCCTGGCGCAGTAAGGTTATTTAGATAACCAAATATTGCCCTTTGAATGCCAATCAGGCACTCTTTGCTCCCATTTAAGACAGTCTGATTACCATTAGAATTCATTTTAAAAAACCTTTAATTTGCTTTATTGAACATTACATCATGTCTTTTGAACTTGATTTCATCCAGTCTGCTTATAGAATTAATGCCCCCATCCAATTCAGGCTAAGTGGCGAGAACAGCTTATGTGTGAACCCTTTGGTGCACATATGGCTCCCAAGTCAGAAAATAGTGATGTCCTGGGATTACTTGAGAACATAAGAATACCCCTTCAAGATCAGATCAGTGGGCCATCTGGTTCAGCCCCCTGTCTCACACTGTTGCCAACCAGTTCCTCTGGATGGCCAATGACAGGACATAGAGATGTTGCTTCCTGGTTTACTGCCTCTGAATGTGGAGGTTTTTTCAGTCACCATAGGAATTCAAGTTGAGCACATGATGCATTTTGACCCCTTTCCCCATGTACCTTAGCCCCAGTCTGGCACTCAGGAATCTGATTTTTACCCCAAAACTCCCAGCACACATAAACATGGCAGTCCCAGGGTATCCCCAGAAACAATTTGTTGTGTGGTAGGCCCATAGACTACAAAGAATTGCTGACATTCAGAGAAGACGTTACTGAGCTATACATGGTTTGACTTTGTATAACACAGGTTATTTGACTTTGCTATATAAGGGTTAGGATGATAGGGAGAAATCCTCTTTCCCGATGGTCTGGCAGCCATAATGTGGGATTATTGTGGCTTATAGCAAATTGATTCAAGGATCAGTCAGATTTTGCATTTTGGCTGAATGGAGGCTCTCCAGAAACTCTGATGAAACAATTGAATAAGCAGGCTGAGAAACAAGCAAGATCATGAGAGTCAGGAATGTAGTTTGCTGGCCAAGAAGGTTTAGGTAGGCTGATTTTTTTTTATGAAGCAGGGCAGTTTTAAAATTTTATTTAAAAGAAAATTTAAAGAAAAATTATTACATTGAAGAGTGGCTCATGGAGCTTACTTACATAAATATCTTAAACTTTCATTATTTAGAATGCAATCCAAAGGTTGTGGATGAATTAAGCCTTGGAAACAAAGAAGGGTTGTGCTGACATGGGTGCCCGCTCCACCGGCATAAGAGGCTAATATGCTTGTAACAGCGCACTGTACAACTGTGCAGCCCCTGAACCCAGAAGCTGCCATGTGACTTAGCATTCCTCTACCACAGGAGCCCATGCCAGTATCATTGGGCAGTCTGGGTGCATACCTGGGGGCGGAGCCAATTTCACCAAACTCCCAATGAGGTTTTGACCTAGGAGCACCCTCTTTTTGTGGTGCAGAATTTTGCACCAAAAAGAGAAGCATGAGTCTTTCCTGGCAATGAGCTTCCCTGGGGGAGAAGAAGTTTTTCTTCCTCTTTCCCAGTGCCTGGGAAATTGGTCAAAGTTGCTCTTTTAGAATAAACATGGAAAAAACTTGGTCTACGACTTTTTAATGAAAGGCATAGATATTACTTGTAGTTGAATAAATTTGAGCCCAGTTGACCTGTAAAATGTTATGAAATAAATATCGGATACCCAACAAATAAGAACCAATTTATACAACTGCTGGACTTTCCATCCCCCTGTATGTGGTGAGTAGTTTAGTTTGTTAACCTAGGTTGAATGCAGAGGTTATTCAAATGCTTCACCTGGATGGTATTCTATTGCAAATGCTGCAAAACAGTAGCAGTCCACTAAATTGATATCTGAGTCCATCCTGGATCAGAGCAAAAGGGGAACATTTCTTCTTAGGAAAGGGCTAGAATTTATTGAGATTGATCATTGACTATGACAACATTGGAGCTATGAAACCTCATCCTGCCAGACAGGCATAGTTTTCATAGCCAGGTGTGAAAACACAGGATCTCTTTGATATACTAGCACCTGTCAATTCACTGAATGAGTTCTGACTGACCCAGGCTCTTACAACCCGAGACCCAGATTGGCAAAGACCTTTTTACACACATGGGAGAGAGAATTGAAAAGGAGCTGTTCTTTCTTTGTGCTTGCCTTGAGGGAGCTGAGACTTGTGAAGGACACCATCCACTTTATGAGTATGTCCTTTTGAATTATCCAACAGGAAGGTGAGATCAGATGTCTCAGGTTCTGTAAGTTTCAAGTTAGGTGAGCATTCTTTCTCTATTTAATTTACTTATAAATCTCTGCGCCATCGTTCTGTAACCTGTATATTCTCTAGCAGTGAAGAAAGTTTGTTTGAGTTTAAAAAGAGTGACTGGCTCCTACCTGTGTGCTTTAGATTTGGTTAACATTGCCCAAAGAACTCTGTTTGATGGTCCCCTTGTCATCAAACTGAGAAGTGAGGGGAGGTGAAGCCAGGAGGTGGTGGCAGCCAAAAAGGAAAAGGGCTCTAAAACCTGCTTAAACCTGTAGGAGCCACAGGGCAATCTCACTGAGAAGAGTGAGTTTCTTTTAGACAAGAGTGCCTTTCTCCTAGTTTTTGATAGTGACCACTCAGGTGCTGGAGCAGAAACATTACCAAACCCATCAGGAAGCATTTGAACAACACTTCACTGTCTGCATTCAAATACAAATAAAAAATACATACAGAAAATAAAGTAGTTGTATTTCCTTAACAGTTAGACGAGCTAGACATGGGAAACAAGGAATTTGTGTTCTGCCGCATCTCCAAAGTGTTGTATTATTATGGTGGGAGAGAAATCAATGGATTTTATTTTGTAAATATTCCACTAACAGGAAGCAGTGCACTCTCATCTGAGTGTCCTTCATGTGCAGCCCCTGATCAGTCTGACTTTTTTGTGAGAGTCCCCTAACATATAGTAGTGCCTTTTGAGAGGAAGCTCCTGAGGGAAGGGAAAGATACTAAATTATCTGCCTCTGCTGGAGGAACGTCCATAGAATACAACATTGTGTTTGTAATGCTATGCACAATTACATGCTTTGTTGCTAATGTTATTGTGACTGAGTCAGGATTTCTGTGTCATTGCTGAAGCCTATAAAACCAAGGGGAGCATAGGAACTGACTCCCAAGAAGAAGTAGATTGTGTCACTAACAGAAAGCTGAATTTTAAGTAGCTTTTAAAACAATGTAAATTGAATAATTAAATGTCTTCACCTTATTGTAGCTAAAAATTTGCCTAATCATTAGGGCTTTATAAGTAAAATGGAACATACTATAAGTTAAGTAATAATTATTTCTTCTGTTTTAACATGAATGAAATTACTATGATGAAACCTGCTGTTCAGTAGTTGAGTAGCATCATTGTAATGTATCAATGCTGTTGGTTGCTATGGCAAGACTGATACCTGGTGATGAAATAATATCCATTATTTCCATTTGTTCTCTCAAAATCGATTATGGGCTGTGACTGTGTGTAAAATCTGTTCTTTAAAAAACAAACCATTGCTTAGAAGAGAATGCAAGTACAAATACTTTGTCTCATGTGATTCCAACAATACTTCATTAATCTGGTTCATCATACTGAAATAAATTTACAGAAAGAAATACTGCAGAACAGATGGCATTAATCTTTACAGTAGTAGAAACCCATTCCATTATTTATAATATAAACAGCACAATCCGTATTTGTAATTCCTTAGAAGTTCTTGAAAAAAAAATCTGATTAATTCAAAATCAGATGGAGTGCTTGCAAACAGTGAAAATATGCAATATAGGACTACAAGTTACCTGCAACTGTCATTCCTTGCGGATTGTTCAAAAGTTAGCACTACTGGGTGATGGGAATTATTTCTAAATAATAAATATAATCTGAATGCATCATGCATGTGGAATAAAACTGTAAGTCAGTGTACTTCATATGATACTTACGCAAGATGTACCTTTTGTACTAAAAATCATGAGCCTGTTGGGATCATTTCTTCTTTAATTATTTGTTATCATTTTATAGCTGTTTAAATTGTTTCTTTCCATTGATTTCAGTATAAGACACATTTCTTTTAGTAACTTTTTTACATTTTACCCGACATTAAATTTGGTATAAACATTCATCTCACCAAATGGACTGTTTATACCAAAGTTCAGGCAAGCAACAGTTGAGAGGCAAGTAAAATTATTGCTTGCACTGACCACAGCGTTGCACTGAAAACAGCACTAAACCCTTCCCTGCCTTGTATTTCATTGAACTGGAGAGATTTCAGTATTTTACCCTAGCAATTCTGATTTCCAGTTTCAGAACTCAGCTAGGCAGAAAATACTTCATGTACCAAAATAATGTGCTGGCCCTACCTTGACTTCCATGGAAAAAAAGGTCTGAACACACTATTGAGCCCACAGACCTAGCACTTACATTACTGACACTGTCACTTTGTGTGACACCAAAAGAAGCATTAGTTAGAAAATGACAAGGTAGCGCCACAGAATGTGAAGAGACTCATGATGTTATTGCCTCTTTATGGCGTCTGACATTCAGCTTTAGCTGTATCAAGAGATGCTGTCTTTTTATTTTTTTGTAAAATATTTTCTCTCCTTACAACCTTGTTCACTTTTGTGCATGGGAATATAAAATTATTCTGTAATGTTCTTCTGTGATCTTCACCTTTCATTTTCCACTTATTGAGTTTTATTAAGCAATCTAGATTACAGCAGAATTTTGACTGCACAATGTTACTACTTTCTGTGGTGTCAGTTTCCCCTGTTTTTGTCTCCTTAATCTCTTATACATGGGTAAGGTGACTTACAATGATAATAACATTACAACATGCATCTCAATGGGCAGCAGACCTACCCTCTGCAATCCCAGTGCTTTTTAATGGGAGTCCGCTGAGCAGCTAAGATTCTCCTATGTGTACCTTCAAATACAGTTCCTTTTTTTAAAAAAGGAAAACTATATGTTGCTGGAATTGGCAGGAAGAGCTGAGTACAATTATGTACTTTTGGGCTGAAAAGGCACCCAGTATTGGAGTCCTCAGAGCAAACATCCTGGGGCAATCTCCAGCAAATGGAAGCAGAGAGAATCCCTTCAGCAGCACACAAAATAATGAGCACAAGTGAAGGGTGAAACTTACCAAAGAGCTTACCGGTCAGGTGAGGAAAATCCTCTTCCCTCCTCTTGTGCTGTCTGAAAAACAAATGAGAGGCAGCTTTTTAAAAAAAGATGTCCCCAGGATGTCTTATTTTGGGTGTACAAGCGTGAAATTAAGAAGTCATCTCTTTTTAAGACATCCCCCAGATGTCTTCTTTGTGATGGACCATGAATGATCATTCCAGATCCTCTGAATCGATATCTATAAACGCGAAATACCACTCACTGACTCACTGACTGACTCATGCACAGAACTCAAAAACCACTGAACCTACAATGTTGAAATTTGGCACACCGGTTCATTATGTGGTTTAGGTGCTCACTTAGAAAGGATTTTTCAAAATATTCAGTTTTACTCGAGTTATTACACATTTGCTGTTTTAACTGCTCATCTCTGGCCATCTGCGTGAACATTCTAAGGGCAAACCAGCCCCTCAGTCCACAGACAGTTCAACACCACCAGCTTCAACAAACAGGCTGCAAAAAAGCATGCTGAATGTCACCCTGAAGTTGACAGGCTGTGAAAAAGTACTCCTCCACCCACCCTCACGTTAACAACACCGCTAAAGCCAAATACAATCAAAACAGATTACAAACCACACTATCACCTTGGACTACTAAACATTTGTTGAGTTTTGCATATGGACATCAGATTGATTACTGTGCAGACAAGTTTACTGCTCTTGGCCTCCAATCACCCTGTGCTTGGTGTCATGCTCTGAAGCGGCATGATGAGTCCCCAGGAATGTGCTGCAGTGGCGGTACAGTCCAGCTCCCTGCCCTTCAACCCTACCCTGAACCTCTTCACAGCCTTCTCACTCATCAGCATCCAATGGCAGAACACTTCCTTTCTGCATCCCAAAAATACAACGGCTGCTTCCACATGATGTCTTTTGGAGCCCACCAGGTGAAAGAGAGCAATAACACATTGCAATAGAAAAAGACAACTACAGGAAGCTGCCTCAAAATATGCAAAAACAAACCCATCAGTCCACAGACAGGCTGTGAGGAAATATGCTGCTTGTTACCCCAAAGTTCACAAACAGGCTGTAAAGAACTATGTTAAATGTCACTCCGAAATTCATAGAGAGCCTGAGATGAAGTATGCGTAGTGAAGCACAGGTGCCCTACTAGTTATATTATATAGGAGAATTGGAGCTGCGTTCCAGATGTATATTGGAAGCACCTCACTTGGAATCCCTTCATGGTCTCTCCCAGCAGTTTCATTTTCAATAGTATGGGGAATGAGAAGGATTCCCAGAGATCTCCATAGGGGCCAAGCACCAGTCCCCCAGGGTTACATTCTGGAGCAGGTCAGTCAAATAAAAGCAAAACTACTGAAACATGGTGGCCAAAATTATTAACCCAACCACCCTTTTCAGAAGGATAAGTACCACATCATTGCTGCAGTACCTGCATATCTATATATATACAAAGCTAACAGTGTTTTTGTTGATGATAGTATAACTCAGTAACTGCTGGGCCAATTCCTCTGAAAATTCCCAGCCACTATAGTCAGCCAGGTGAGAGTGTTTTTAGATGTTCACATACCTGAAATTTCACACCTGGCCCAGGTTAAATGCCTTTTCCTGGTCCTCCATGGTGAAGGACATGCAGCTGCCTGTGTGTAACTGTCACCCTTAGAATGTTGGTGCTGCTTAGAATGTTCACTCAGGTTGCCAAATATGAGCAGTGAAAACAGTACATAGGCAGTAACTCGAGTGGAAGTGAAACACATACACACACACACACACACACACACATACACACGAGGGAGAGGGAAGTGAGGGACAGGGAGGGGTGGTGGCATGCAAGGGAAGAGAGGGAGGGAGAGGAAAGGGATGGAGGGGGAGGCATACAAGGGAAGAAAAGTGAGAGAGGGGAGAAAGTGAGGGGTGGCATGCAAGGGAGGGGAGGCAGGGGGCCCAGCATCTTGATATGACCCACCCACCCTAGCAGAGGAAAAGGGAAGGGAAGGAGGGGGGGTGGCATGCAAGGGAAGAGAAGTGAGGGAGGGAAGAGAGTGAGGGGTGACATGCAAGGGACGGGAGGGAGGGGCCAGGCACCCTAGATTCCCTGAATACTGTGGTTACAGTTAAGAAAACCAGGCAAGCATTACTCAGGAGTAAGCTCAGTACAGCAACTGTGACATACTTTGAATGGCTGCATCGCGCCCCTCAGAGGGTTTCCTCAGAAGCGACACCCATTGCCACCAACCAAACTTACTCCCAGGTAAAAGGATCATGACCAGCCAGCCTAGATGTGTGGGAGGGGTGCCTTTCCATCCCCCCCAAGGAATGCGGGCACACACATCAATGACATCGCACAGTATCAGGCTGTGTGTTTGCATGAGCACGTACTGCTGGCCTCTGCAATTGATTTGCTGCTACTGTTCCTTTCCCATTTCACCACAATAAGCCACAGCAATGCGTGGCCGGGCCCTGCTAGTAAATAGCATAAAAGTGGTGTTAAAGTAGCATAAAAAAACAAATATGGAACACAAGTAACAAAAATAAGTGAAAGGCTCATAATGAGACATTACAAATATATATGCTCTGCTCACTCTTAGAAATAATGTCTCATCTTTTTAAAAAATCCTCATTTCTGTTTTCAAAATTGTCCATACAGCATGTGAGGACAGACTCCCTTCTCCTTTTGTCCTTTTTGCTTCTCATCAGTACTTCTTAGTTATACTATTTGTGTGCATTTAGATCTTTCTCTATGTGTAAGTGTTTCAAACAAGGTCATACTGAAACACCCAAAATCACACCTATTATATCTTGCTTTTACATTTTATACCTGTTCCTTTCATTCTTTTGCCCCCCTGCATTTATCTCAATCCCTATTAAAACTATTTATATTCATTTCATCAGACAACCACTGAAATTTATTACTGTTTCTATAACACTCTCAAAGAGATTTTTGAACTCTTTAATCTCTCCACAATGCTATAAAAATATTTTGTTTCTTTATTATTCTGAGAAAGCTAGCTCTTTCACTTTTTTTAAAAAAAATCTCCATATAGCTTTCAAGGGGACAGTAGATTGTTCATTTTCCCTCAAATTCAAAGACTTATTAAATAATAAAAGCGCAGGGATTAAATTCAATAAGCTATGCCCTTAATAATTAAGACACAACTATAAATGTAATGGAAAATTATGTGGACAGTCCTTCCACAACTATTTAACAGAAAGTCTTGTAGGAAGAACGTAAAAACAACTGCAGAGTGAGAGGTTTCTTCACTTTCACCCAAACTGTGCCTGTACCAATTACTCTGGTAGTAATTTGGAGGTAAACATAATGCAAATGCACTCAATGGCAAAAATAAAACCAGTACACAAAATTAGTATCAAATTTGTGAAATGAATTCCCGAGGTGGAACACAAATAACCCATTGTGCCAGCTGCATGTGAATTTCATTGCACAAATATTCATGTAAAATACCTGTCTGGTAACAGTAATTCTACTCTAGGCAGTTCATATAGGAACAGATGACTGTGAGTGAGTAATTTATTCACCTGGGCAAAAGAAAAGAGTAAGCAATTCCATTTTGAGTCTGTGGGGCCAAGGTTCCATCTTGTCCCCTACACTCTTTAGTATCTACATGAAACAACCAGGTATTAGATATTTTGGATGGATTGCCACCAATATGTGGATTACACTCAACTCTATGACACACTTCCAGTTGATTCCTGGGAGGTTGTACAAACCCTGAGGTGGCGGTGCCTGGAGGTAGTTTTGAAGTGGAATACTATCTCATAAACTGAAATCCCAACAAGACAGAAGTGCTACTGGTGAACAGAAGGATATAAGAGGTCATACTCCCCTTGAAGAAAGAAGGCCATATTCTGTGGGTGATTTTGACTCAGGCCTACTGCTAGATAAGCAGGTATCATCTGTGGTCAGGAGTTCATTTTATCAACTTCAACTGGTTAGCCAGCTGCTGCCTTTCCTAGGCAGAAAATATCCATCCATGTAGTGCATGCACTGGTTACAGTTAGGTTAGATTACAGCAGTGTGCTCTATGTGGGGCTACCCTTGAGAAGTATTCAGAAACTTCAACTGATGCAGAATGCTGCAGACAGGATGTTGACTGGAGTGCATCACTGCAACCATATCTCTTCAGTCTTGGCCTACTTAAACTGGCTTCCAATCTGTGTTCAGGCCGAATTCAAGGTGCTTTTTAAGTCCTGTACTGTTTGGGATTAATATATCTGAAGAACCACATACTCTCTTATGAACACACACAGCCACTATGGTCATCTTCCAAAGTTCTGCTTTGAGTACCCTTACCCACTGAGATCAGGCAGGTGGTAACCCAGGAGAGGGCTTTCTTGGTTGTTACACCAAATTGCCAGAACTCTCTTCCGCTAGGGTGGCTTGTCTGTCCTCTTATTGCCATTTTCTGCCAGAATATCATTTTCATTTGATATTCCTCAATGATCCTTCCTTCCTCTCTTGTGTTTTAATTGTCGTTTCAAGTTTTTGTATGCATTTTAGCTCTTGTTTTAATACTTCAGTGTGTTCCTTCATGTTTCAATGGTTTTTAATATATGATTTTATTGTATCTTTTAATTTGTTAGCCACCTTGGTGGCCCTGATGAGGACAGAAAGGCAAGGTATAAATTTTGTACAATAAATAATAAAAAAACTGTGTTTCAGATAGTACATAATTTTCGGAACTAGCTGTTTTACCAGGGAACATTTTGAATGTATATGTTTGAAGGGACAGCCTTGTGTGTCAAAAACAAAGATTTTTACAATATCCTTTGTTCCTCTCATTGTTTTACTGATTTCCAATAACATCTATTTTACCATTCAGGGATTACAAAAAGCCCTGTAAAATTTATCACTTCTTCAGTCAGGCCAGTTGTGGTAGCAAATGGTATCTTGGGATATGATTTTCTTGGACTCTTGCCCCTGGTATTGTACTCATGTGGTTCCTGCTACTAGGCTAGAAACATAGCATTTCTTCATCAGAGCAAGATGGTAACACTACAAGAGCTCTGACATTTTGATTTGGTAAGAAATTTATGTGGAGCCATAGCACTTGAAGAGCCATATGTTTTGTACAGTTGCAATATATAAAACAAGGTACATTCCTTAAAGAAAAAAAGATCTTAAAATAGAGACTTTCTGGAAACCTTACATGAGGTAAAACAACACACAGGTCAAAAACATCCTTTGTAACTATTTATATCTGATGGGACTGAGATATATGGGACTAGATCTTGCTAGCTTTTCTACTGGCAACACAAGTTGAAGGAGCCCCTTTGAACTACTGAAAAGACTATGCTGGTATGATAGCACATTGCTAAACAAATATCATGTGGGATGGGAGCTTTGATGAAGGAGGGGAATCAGGTGAGATTGAGGGAATTTGACAGGATCCAAACCAAGGTTCTTCTAACACAACCCAAACCTGGGGGCCTTTCATATTGATCAGAAATATTGAACCGAAGTGGTAACCTTATCTGTGTTCTATAAAATCAACAGTTCTGGATTAAGGGAAAATAGATTCCTATCTATACTCTGCTACACATCCTAGTGTATGTCTTTACATAAGCTCTCAGGAACATATAGTGAAAGAGTGGATGAATGATATCTGAAAGAGATTATTTGCCTCTTTGTGTCTTTTGCCAATTCTGTTTGCTTCCTTGTGGCCTGGAGGATGCATCCTAAAAACCAAGAGCTAATATCTACTCATTTGGAGGCAAAATGCAGGTGGGATGAATGAAAAACTTGGGGTTTAAATCATATCTCCAGCTGCTCTAGAAAAGCAGAGAATTTTCAGCTAATGCCTGGCTTAGGAAAAACAGAGTTGGCAATGAAGCATCCTTTAGCTGTCACTTATCTCATAAAAGATCCACCTTTCCTCTCCAAGGCACCAATTACCAAATATGTCAAACATCAAAAAGAGAGTCTCTGATCTCCCAGTAAAGATATTACTGGTGAACTGAATGGTGATGGAAACTGGAGAATAAGCCCCCTCCCTCCCCAGTTGTGATGGATCCAAACAAGGGGAAACTCACCTGCTTCCATTCCAAGAAAGAAGGACACACAGCTGTATGCTCTTTTCTCTAGTAATTGTTTAACCCCACCTGGTGTAGTCTTTGTCAATTTTATTCAGTCTTAAGACCTCAGGGGTATGAGTCTCAGAGGCAGAAACAGGAGTGGAGGATGTTCAACAGTGTGTAAGTTACCTCTAACACTGTTTTGTGTTAGATTTCTCTAGCCAGCCATACTATGTCTACCTTTTCTGTAAACTGTTTCCTACCTACGTTTCCTGCTTAATTAGGTACTAAGATAAAGCTCTTTCAGAAACTAAAGTGCCTGATTCTAGGGAGATGGGGGCCCTTTAGATAAATAACCCCAACCTACTTATGCCCACAGATCACTCAGTCCTGGCAAACAGCTCTGTCTGTAGTTGAGAAGGAAACTCAGAAGAAATAGAGGGGGAAGGGCAAATTTGACACCCCCTCTTACATGTGCACACTCAACCAAGGTGGATTAAATACTATCTCTTCCAGTATTATACTGGGAAAATTCCAGTAACTGGGGTTTTTCAGGTGTGGGTGGCTACAGCCTAGTTGTGATTCAGCTTGGATAGATCCAGCTTGGATAGAACCCAAACTGGATAAGTCTTCCCCTTGAGTCTTGTCTCCTGATACCATGGCACCAGTATCAGTAACAGCAGGCCAAAGGGCATGAGCTGAGTGCTAAGGAAAGACCTGGATTATAATAGTTACATTTCAACCTGGAGATTGATTCAGATGGTGGTCTTTTCATCTGCCCCTTTCCCACCTGCAGTACATAACTTCTGGAGTCTTCCATACTATAGCATAGGAACAGAGATAGCAAAAAGGTCCAGGGGAAAGTGGTTAGGAAAAGTCACAGATGGTTCATCAGTAGCAAACATGAATGAACTCTCTGGGTTGCAAACTGGTTATCTTAGAAACCCTGAAAGCTGGCAATATGACATTGACACTTCTGTAGTTATTGCTGCTGGTTAACATTTATTTAGTGGTAACAATAGGTGGGAGGTTGTACTAAACAAGGATGTTTTTTTCTTAGAGGGATTGTGAACTAACACATTTTAAAAGATTTTTTTCCCTGTACCTTTTATAAAACAAGTTCTCCAGTAATGAAAATGCGATTGAAATATGAATAGTTCACACAGCAGCTGATAGAAATGACCCCCTACCATATCTAGATACTGGACAAGGTTGTTCTCTGGTTTCCAGTTTCAGTGGGAACATATTTCTATTCAAAAGTGCCAGAATGTCTAAGCTGCATAGGTGGATTCTACACAGGGAAAATATAATGGGTGTAGGGCACAGTACAAACTGGGGAGGGGGTCTTCGAACAGGTTCTATCCCCAAATGAGGTTGCTTCATTTTATTTTTCACAACCTGGGATTTTTGAAAATCACTAAACCAACAATCATTTTGCAAAATCCCAGGTTGGAGCTACTCCCGTGCAAATGGCCAGACAGGAAACACTTTATTTCCCCCCACTTGTATCTATTCATTATAAGTTCTGTGCTGTCCACTGACAGGGAGAATCTGCCTTCCTGCCATTCTGTGCAGATCACTCAGCAGGTTGTGGGCAGTTTCTCTCAGGGCCCCACAGGGTATAAAGTCCTCCAAGCACATTTTCTATCCATAGCACCAAGTATGGCAGATCTTCAGCAACATGTTCATTATTGCCCTGTCATTGCAGGGAGGTCTTGCTTGCTTGCTTGCTTGCTTGTGTATTGCACATGTGCAGCTATGTAGGTGCAACCAATCAGATTATGAGACAATCGGCATGGCTGTGTAGGTTCATTTCTGTATGCCTGCTCAGCTATGCTTGTGTTGCAGAAAATATTTAAAAAGAGAAGTGTCTCCACGCAAAGGCACGAAAGCAACCCAGATTCTATCCATGGGCTCCTATTGCTGCTTGAACAGCATGCATATGAACAAGAAGAAGGAAAATGGGTTCCTTTATAACAACTGCAACCCATTATATATTTGCTAGGCAGAATCCACCATAACAAAACATTCCTGCACTTTCACAGCATCTAGGCAAAGCATGGGAATAGTCTTGAGAAAAATGTTCACATACCCTCAGTAGTGTACCTCATGGCCCCTTCTCTAGGATCAAAGACAACTTCTGCTCTGTGGCACTTTTTGGGACCTTTTGCTTTCTGGCACCTCTTACTAAGGTAGCTGAAGGGGGGTAGGGAGTGGTGCATTAGTTCTTCATGGGATTTTGTTTATGAAGTAGCCACCTGCTTTATACAAATTAGCTTGAAATCCACCTACTATTTTCATGTGGGTCATTCAAACCTTAAACAAAGTGTTTCAAGACACTCAAGTTGCAGATTTTACATTAATCTGGCCCCAAGTGGGACTTCCACTGTCCTGAATTGCAGCAACATAAAATACATGCTGGCATCAGCTCTGAAAGTTTAATATAGATTCTGTGGTAAACTATAGGAGGTCAGAGAATTTGAAACTAAAGTTTATTGCACTAGTAACTTAGAAAAGCAATTCCTAAAACTCTTGGCACATTAAGCAAAGGACCACCACGTACATGGAATTAAAATCTGTCTCAGAAATTATAAATGTTTCACATGCCATCAATGTTCCTGCATTTCAGTGTAAATCATCTCCAAAGTTAGTTCAGCCCCTTGTTTCTGAAGGAATAATTCCCTATTACAACTTTAGTTTACTTAAACCCAGCTGCTTTTCTTGCCAAATTTTTAAGAGACAAGATGAGGTTAAAGAGACTGAGGAATACATACAATAGTTGGGGCACTTCATGAGTGTTACCTGTAAATCATACTCATCCCTCTACAAGCACATCTGTACACAAAGAGACCTCCATGTTGCGGAAATCAACAGCACATAGGATGTACATTTCAAATTTTGCTGCAGCTGGGACAGTGTGTCTTGGTTCCCCAGTACCCATTCACACACTTGTAGAGCCCAGTTTCCACAGTCAAAGTTGTATTCCAGAAGTCAAACACAGAAGTTCCAACACTTACAGTGACAAGTTCAAAGGTAAACCAAAACACAAGTCCAGAGGTTCAGGCTTAGGTCAACACAGATCAGAAAGTTCAAAGCAGGCACCACAAAATTGGCAACAATTCAACATGTTGCTTCCACACAACTATACCCTTTCCACTTGCTTATAAAGGCAAGGCTACTCAGAGCGCCTATAACACTGTGCACCTGCTCCTGCAAATTCTCCTCCTCACTGCCCATGCAGAATCTCAATGACTTTGGGATGACTTAATCAGAGTGGGTGAAGGATCTTATTACTAGGACCATCAGTATTCCTTACTCAGTGTGACAAAGCCTCATTAAAGGAGTCAGAGGTTCAGATATTACTTCCACATCTAATGATCATTGCTTCTGTTCTCAGGAACACAATTTTATTAATTTCTGTGAAACTCTGCACTTTCAGTTAGAAATGATACAATCAAGCTGTTTCGTTCTTTCCTTGAATAATAAACAGTCTCCCATGTCTTTTCCCCATAGTACTCTGATTCTAGAGATAGCAGTTTTCATACTGAATTATAAACAGTTCAGGTCACTCCATCTCAAAAACAATATCAGAGAGTTGGGAAAGAAGCAAAAAAGAAAGCAGGCAAAATGATCAATGCGTTGAAACCCAGCAAAGGCATGCTACTGTCATTTTAAAATAAAACGTTGCTGTGGCTCAGTCTGGTGAAGTGGAAAAGAAAGAAAAGGGGAAGCAAACAGTTCGAACATGTGTCATTGCACAATGCTTGCAAGGGAGGGATGGGGCAAGGGGCCCCTCACTCCCCTCCCTCTCTCCTGTTCACTTGCATGGCACCCTGCCCCGTCCCTCCCTAACGTTCCCCTTCCTCCACTAGGGTGGGTGGGCCAAGTCCAGGTGGCAGACCCTGTCTCTTTCACTCCCTTCCCTTGCAGGCGAATTACATAGCTTACTAAAAACACGCTGGGAGGCATGAGCTACGTTGTGTTCAAATTTCAGAGCGTTTGGTCCAGCAACCCCCCGGACCCTCCCTCACCTTCCCCTTCCTCCGCTAGGGTGGGTGGGCCATGTCCAGATGGCAGGACCCATCTTTTTCACTCCAGATGGCAGCAGTTTTCAAGGAAGGCATGGTTGTTTCCCTTGTATCAGAGGGTGTTGCTTTGACGGCCAGCAGATGGCGCTGTTGCGGAACAGAACTGTGGTTCCAACTGTCACAGGTGTGGCATGTACACAATAACTGGCATAGTTGTGACATGTGCACAACAGGAGGTGTGGAAACAGTATGGAAACCTGGCCACATGCGAATGCAATGTTTGTGAAAATTTCAAAGCAATCAGTCCAGTAGTTTGGGAGATTACCTGTCAGCAGTAAAATGCACTGATAGATTTTTATATAGATAGATAATAGTACATTGTTTTGAAACTTATTGTAAGCTGTTTTGTGGACCCAGTTGGGTCAAAGAGTGGTGAAGTTATACTACATTAAATAAATGTTGCATAAATCTTTAAAAAATCCATGAAGTGACCCTTGTGCTGAAAAGAAGAGTCTCTCTTATACCTGTCAGACTTCACTAGTCAGGGGCCAGAGTCCAAGTGGAGGCTTACCTTCCAGCATGCCCCTGAGACATGACTTGAAAATAGAACAGAGTGGTTATTTCTTCACCCTGGTTCCCTCTTGCCCTGTCCTCCATCTGCCTTCTGGATTTGAAGACAAGATCTGGCCTCCTTCCTCCTTGGCTTTCCCCAGACAGGCCTTACAAAAGGAATAACTGGGACAGAACTTTCCTGTGTTCTCACTACTGCATCCCAAGCATTGAGTGACTGGCCTCCTGGTCAATGGCTTGTTTTCCTGCCAACCTCCAAGTCTTTAAAAGCCTCTCCTAGTCCCTTCTTCCCAGGACTAGGGCTTCCAGGTCCCTCCTGACAACCAGTTAGAGCTTCTGTACACCCAGCATGATGTCATCACTTCCAGTTGATGAAGAAGCATCAGCATTATATGGGATGCTAGAGCAACCCCCAGTGTGAGTCCAGTGCTGCCACATTAACTCAGAGCATGTATATCACTCCCCCCTTCTTCTGGCTTACTTCCATCTGCCAACCAGCTGAAGGTCAGTAGGCAGTTTCCTACCAATACTGGGCAACTGGAAACCCAAGCTAGGGCCCATTTCATTTTTCTCAATTTGTTCCTGGACTGCTGGGCCTTTCTTCTACTCAAGGGAGCTCCCCAGAAGTTACCTTTCCCTCCCCCAGTTTCCTGTCACCACCAAACTGGTTTCCATTGGTTTGGTTTGGTTTATTTATTTATTTAGACAACTTTTTGCCATCTTTCTGCAAAAGGTATATGAAGTAGCTTATAAAATAATAAAAAACTAACAGAAGTCATTAATTAAAATACAGCATTTAAAATACTGACTGATTGACTGACTGATTGATTGATCTTGTATACCACCAACAGGCTCAGGCCAGCTCACAATATTTCCAAATACAAACCAATATAAATGCATTTAAATCATTTAAAAGGTTCAACTGCATTCCAACAAAAGTTGGTAACTGGCATTCTGCACCTAAACTTCGCTGGTCCACTGCAGGTCCTCTGTCTTCACCAAACTTAACTTCAGCTAGTTCTCTTTTAACCATTCAACCACAGTCTTAAACAGCTGGCCAGTACAGCTGGAGTTCTATCCAAATGCCCATCCATCAACAGATATAGCTGGGTGCCCAAGCCAAAACTCCAGATTAACACAACAAGAGAGCTCGTATGAATGTTAAATAGTATCGGTGATGCCACACACCAAAGAATGCAGGGCAGAAGTTCTCTAACTGCTTGCTACCCTCTGTCCTTGACTCTGGAAAAATGAGCATAGTCACTGCAAGGCTGACCCACATACCCCAAGTTGTTTCACCAAGTTGATTGATTGGTTGATCACCAATCTTGGTTGATTCACCAAGTTGAAAACTGCTGGCAGATCAAGTAGTGACAGCAGTGCCAATCCGCCTCAGCCCAGGTGTCTCTGGAGGCCATCTGTGAGGGCAGTCAGAGCTGTTTCCATGGCCAGCATGAAAACTGGATTGGAACGGGTCCAAGTTTGAAGTTTGCCATTAACAACCCAGACACAACATAGACCATAAAAACACTAAGCAGTTTAAAACAACAATTTTCAGACTAAAAGCACACTGAAATGGTGTTAAAAGACCAACCTCTTAATTATAAGTGTGGTACCAGGTGAGCCTCAACAACAAGGGCATTCCCTTGACTAGATCAGGACATTTTATTTTATTTTATTTTATGATTTTACATTTTATGTTTTCATTACTACTGATTGTTTCCTGATTGCTTACTAGACCTATATGACAATCATTAAGTGCTGTACCTTATGATTCTTGACAAATGTATTTTTCTTTTATGTACACTGAGAGCATATGCACCGGAGACAAATTCCTTGTGTGTCCAATCACACTTGGCCAATAAAGATTCTATTCTATTCTATTCTATTCTATTCTATTCTATTCTATTCTATTCTATTCTATTCTATTCTATTCTATTCTATTCTATTCCATGAATGGGCACCTTTTCTGTCTCTGGATGCTACCCATCTCACTGAATATGGGGAGGGCTGGAGGTTTGAGAACACAGCTTCTAAGGCATGCTTTAACTGGGGGAGGGAGCTAGACAATAGAGGAGGGGGAGTCCCTTGCAATACCCTGACCCCAAGCCATTAAAGGTATGAGCCAGCTCTTTGAATTGTGCCCAGGAACAACTGGTCAGCCAGTGCAGATCTTTCAGCACCAGGATGACAGAACTGCTATATCCTGCCCCTGACAGCACTCTATTTTCTGCATTTTGGATAAGCTGAGGTTTCTGGACCATTTTCAGAGGCTGCGTCATGTAGACTGATTTACAGCAATCTAACCTGGATATAATCAGAATGTGGACCACCATGGTCAAATCATGCTTTTCAAGAAAAGCCTGTTGCTGGCAAATCAGCTGATAAAAGGCACTAGTTGTCGCAGAATAAACCTGGGCCTCCAGCTGTAAGTAAGGAACAGACAGTAGCTCCAAGTTATGAACCTACTTTTAGGGGAACTGCTATCTCCTCCAGGACAGATTCTCTGGTCCTTGAGCAGTTTTGTCACTGACCAACAGCACCTCAATAATGTCTTCAGTATTGAGCTTCAGTTTATTGGCCATCATCCATCCCACTATTATCTCCTCAATTCAGTTGTTAAGGAGAATAGAGTTTGATGCCATCCACACACTGATGCCAACTTACTCTCAATCCCCTGATAATTTCTCTCTGTAGTTTCATGTTGATGTTAAACAGCATGGGTGACAAGAGCCTGTGGAACCTCACAGCACAAATACCACAGAGCTGAACAGTGGTCCCCCAGCACTGGCTTCATGAATCAGCCAGGCATATGTAAGCAGAACCACCAAAGCATGATACCTCTTCACTCCTAACTCAGCCAGGCTTTCCAGAAGGATGCCATACTTGATGGTAACAAATACCATAGAGAGGTCCAAGAGAATCAACAGGGATACATACCCCTGTCATTCTCCCAGTGAAGAGTATCAGTCAGGGTGACTAAGGCCATCCCTGTCCCAAACCCAGACCTGAATTTGGATGGAAATAGGTATAAACAATCTGTCTCTTCCAAGACCTTTTGATGCTGTATAGCCAGCATCTTGCTCAAAAACTGAATGTTGACCATTGGGCAGTATTTGTTCAGATCAGTGGGGTCCAGGGATGTCTTCTTCAAGAGGAGTTCGATAACTGCCTCTTTGAAGACAATTGGAATGAAACCCTCCGTCAAAGAAGTATTTACCTGCCATGCCTATTTGACCAACCCAGAGCTTCTTGATTCCGAAAACAATGAAGACCAATGAGTTTACACATAATGGACCATGCACTTCTAAGAAGTTTGACTACTTCATCAGATCTCACCAACTCATCAGGTTCTCCATACCACTAGGAACAGATTGCATTCCATTTTGAGATTGCACTGCATCAAGAGTGGAATCTAGTAATGAACGTTATATTATTTACCTGTCATAATGTCATGATAATGTGTCACTCAGGTGATTTGAAAATCAGGGTGGTGTAGTAAAAATATCTGTGCCCCTCAAATTTGAATCCCCACTCAGTCATGGAAGCTTGCTGGGCATCCTTGGGCAAGTCATACACACTCTGCTTAATCTCCCTGACAGGTTTGTTGTGTGGATAAAATGGAAGAGAGGAGGATGATATAACCTGCTTTGGATCCTCAATGAGGAAAAAGGTGGGGTATAAATGAAGTCACAAGTAAAATAAAATTGCTTTATATCAAACTCTTCCTTGAAGCAGCATAAAAGAGAGTCCATGGAATTATCTCATTTTCTCCTCAAAAAAGTAGAATAGAATGAGAGATCATTTGAACCTAACCCCCTGAGTCCAAGTCAAATACTTTAATAAATTAGTGTGAATAATCTGTGTATTCTTGTACAAATTAATTTTCCTATTTCATGAAGGCAGAATTGAGGCAATCTTTTCGAGCGATAAAGGTTATCAAGTTCAGATTTACTATTTCAAATGATTATGTAGCAGCACCAAGAAATATGTATAGAATGGGGAACAGAAGGTTCATTCTAATATGGAAAGACTTCAGTTTGAACTAGTAATTTGTATTATTCTGTTGTCATGATAAATATCTTGCCACTAGCCTATTAAACTCACTTGGAGAAGTTGGTGCATTGTTCTATAAATGTCTAAGGCTGCTGTCTGAAAGAAACTAAAGAAAGCACAAAAATGATTTGTTCATGCTTTAAATTGCAGTTAAATTTGTTTTCAGAATGTATCTAACAGGCATTTTCAGGCACCTGATCTTTTGTTTGCTTTCATATGACCAATTGCAACTAGCTAAACAAGAAATCTTATTTGCTTATGTGCCATTTTCTTTTTGACCCAGATGAATCTGTGAAGAGAAATTAGGGAGCCCAGTGAACAGGCATGCTCACAGGTTTGGGTGGTGGGGAGACAGCATTACAGAACTTCTACCTCCAAACTTTTTTTTCAGTGTTCACATTCCAACATAGTAATATGACCAGATTCTGGCCACTGTTGAGGCCTAGACCTTCAAAACTATCACAGTGGCATCATAGCCAGAAATAATGGTTCAATATAGAAGGAGAAAAACAAGGCAAAGGTTACTCCAAAGATTTCTCCAGAGAACTGGAATGGTCAACAAGCTACCACCATTGCATTTCCCCCAAATGTCTGGGTTGAACTATGACCAGCATCTTTACTTCAACATGACTGATTGCACCACACGCTGCCATTTGAAGCAGGCTTCTTGCTACAGTCAGGTATCCCTTCTAGCAAGGAAGTGATGAGGTGTGAGTTCTCCTACTTCTCCCCTTGCTTGAGTAGCTCCATCATAGCTTCAAGTTTCTGATCAGTACCATCACCATTCCTTTTCATTTTAAGAGTGTCCTGTTAGTACCAGCACCCCTATACTTTAGAGTTTAATGAGTCCTTCAAAGCTAAGGGATAGCTTCTCTACCCTCCCAGA
Source organism: Sphaerodactylus townsendi (assembly GCF_021028975.2). Classification (NCBI taxonomy): domain Eukaryota; kingdom Metazoa; phylum Chordata; class Lepidosauria; order Squamata; family Sphaerodactylidae; genus Sphaerodactylus; species Sphaerodactylus townsendi. The sequence goes on from NC_059425.1 coordinate 66,942,116, forward strand.
CCAGTAAGCCACAAGAGGTTGATTTAGGTAAGAAGCCTCCCTTGACCACTCTGATGTCTTTGAGTGACTTCAGCGATTCCCCATGTTTCCCGTGTGACCCACACTAAGGTCGAATCCCCACTGAGAAATTAAGCTGAATACATCCCGGTTTCAAAAGAAACGGCACCTTTTATCGCCGTTTCCATCTTCCCACTGCAGCATGTGTCTAGTGAAGACCTCGATGTCTATCGCTGTTCCAAACAATGTAACACTCCCTATGGACACGCGATCTGCTTGGTGGGTCTGTTCTTCCTTTTCCTGATTGGCTGTTGTGTTGTATTGGGGTGGGAACTTTTTTAAAAAAACTTTTTTTGGGCAGCTACATTGCTACGTTGATGTGTAGGCAGAATCTCCCCACCTCTGATTGGCTATTGTCCAATCCAATCCAATCCAATAACCTTTATTAGGCATAAAGATTGGCTATTGTGTTGGAGCAGGAACACTACTCCGTCCCTGATTGAAAATTTATGTTATTCTTATTCTCATTTTAACGTTCGAACATAGCCACACATAAACAATTAATCAAAATCATTGTACCGTAGCTTCCTAGTTATGTTTCTTTGTAGCCATGCCCAGCCCGGTACAAAAAAAAGAGGCTGTGCTCGCTCTGCGCACAGCCCACTGCACTCTGATGGGCTGGACGGTTGGAAGGGCAGGAAAAATAAGCCACATCTGTCTCCTATTTCTCCCCATTGATCCAGCTTCAGTGCATGATTGGGGAAAAAGGTGCACTTCAATGCAGATTTTAAAAAGCGTGATGGGGGGGGGGGTGCCAGAACCGGGATGAAGCTGTGTTCAGCACTTAAGCCGTGGGGAGTTCTTGCTTGAACCATGAATTTTCACAAGATTATCACGCGATAAATTGACCGTGGGGAAATCGCCAGTATCTGCCTATTGTGACTTATTATCGAACAAGTCATAACAACTGAACTTCAGTTCACTCTCAAAGAATGCAGCAGAAAGTGAGAAGACATTCTTGCCCAGTGGCCAATCTGGGCCTCAAACCAGAACTTTCCTATTGAGCTCTTGCAACAACTAGCTAGTCCTGTGCTATCATATAGGTGAAAGTACAGCCATCTTAAATGAGCATGGCTATGTTTGTTTATGACTAGATCAGGGGCAGGGAACCTGCGGCTCTCCAGATGTTCAGGAACTACAATTCCCATCAGCCCCTACCAGCATGGCCAATTGGCCATGCTGACAGAGGCTGATGGGAATTGTAGTTCCCGAACATCTGGAGAGCCGCAGGTTCCCTACCCCTGGACTAGATTAATGGCACTAGGTCACCTAGTTGCCTTGGCATAGTCTCATCCTCCATGGATATAAGCAAATGAAGGAAGTAAACCTTCCCTTCTCTGTGTGAGACTGGCAGGAAAGTGCCACTATCTGTAGAACATCATCAAGTTACATTAAATGAATGCACTTTGACCACCCCAACCAATCTTTCATAATACATTGCAGCTGGTATCAAATGATTCAGATGTGCACCATTACCGTATTCAAACCTGTTCTGTGAAATATTCCCCCAAACCTACAAAAATATTGTGGTAACATGAAGCAAATTTTCTGAGGATTGCTACATAGATTCATTGTATGGAGACGTGAAGCAATTTGAAGTGACCTATCTGTTAGTTGTAATTTGTATACCGTGTTTACTCATGTGTTATCTCATTGAAATTAATAGACAACCTTTTTTGTTGTTCACTGAACTATGAAGGATACATTATCATACCTTAGTTCTTGCCCCTCGATATCTAGGCCCATTAATTTTGGGTTTAAAAAAATAAATCAAAACTAAACTAAAAAGGAGAAATGGCCCATTTTAATTTCGAAGCTTGTCACAGTGTTGGGAAAGAAGTGCAGTTCACTGGACTGAAGTAAATGCATTAGAGATATTAGGCTGGGAATTTCAACTACTCAAAAACCCCTTGAGAGGAACTTATTGCTTTGAATCTGAATAACTGATTTTGTAAATGAATTCACTAGGGGGGTGGGGGCAGTATTTGAAACATGCCTGTGTGTTGCAAATTTCACAGCTCCATTCATAGAACAAGTAGTTGTGCATCTTTCAAATCCCAGAAAGACATCTGCAAGAGATTTGCAAATACAGATCTGTACCTGTACAGAATGATAGAAGTGCTATTAACTGGGGCTGTCAATTTTATTAATGTGTCAGCTTTCTGGAAATCTTTCCTCTTAACCCTACAAGAAAATGTGTGTGTGTGTGTGTGTGTGTGTGTGCGTGCGTGTGTGTGTGTGTGTGTGTGTGTGTGTGTACGCGCCTAGAAAACAAGCCAAGAAAATTAGTATGATGGGGCAGTTTTTGAATAGTTTCTTTTGGAAATGTGCCTCTTGTAAACTAGCCTTTTTTCTTACAGTGCTTGTCCTGTGTTTTTTCTTCTTACTGTGTGATAAAAACAGATGGGTGCTTCTCCAGGAAAGAATTGGACACCTTGAAAAACCATTTCGGATCTCCTTGGAATATATTGCTGGAGGGAACCAAAGTGTAGCTGCCATTGATTCGTTTGCTATAAAGAACTGCAGCGCAGGTAAAGGGACTGACTTTGTTTCATTCTAATATGTACTGTTGCTTGGGGGGTATGGGATTTGGCAATAATTTATTCATCAGTATGTTAAATTTTAAGGCTGTGGAAATATTTTGGCACTTTCCCCCATTTAATTTCTTTGTCTTAATCCCAAATCACCGATCCAGGTTTTCTTTTTCAGTGGTTCCTAACAGAGCTATTAGAACTGAGAGCAAATGGTGCCACTTTGGGAAATACTTAAATAAGGAAAAACTCTTACCAGGATGGCCTGTTCTTTTGTTCTAATTGCCAGAAAGGGGGGGTGGGTGGGTTAAAAATGTTATTTTGAACATTTGTTTCTGAAAAGAAAATACAGAGAGAGTCATGATATTATTTCTCTGGGCGGTTGTTATTTGCTTTGCCACAGTGCAGCTTAGCTAATACAACCAGCTCACTGTTGTGACAGATGCTGTACAAATTCATAAGAAAACTTTAGGCTTCAGTTCAGGAGGAGCTACTGTGTCTCAAAAATATTGCCTACAGTGAAATTCAATTGAATTAGATTTGCCTCAGAATCTAATTTGCCTCAAAACTGAAAACAGTTTTGTTCTTGCTGCTGTTATTATTATCATCGTCACTGCCTCAACCATATGCCTGGTGGAAAGCCCTGTTGTACAGGCCCTTTGGAGCTGTGTTGGTCAGAGTGGTTAGAGTGTCAATCTAGGATCTGGGAACCCAAGTTTGAATTCCTACTCTTCCAGGAAAGCTTCTTGGGTGACCTTGGACCGATTAGACTTTCTCAAACATACCTCTCACAGAATTTACTTATGTACTTTATTTGTGGTGGCATATTTGCCTAGAGACAGGGGGTACCCTCTGTCCTCAGGCGCCACTGAACTGGTCACCTGGGGGCACAAAATCAGCCCCCCCATGTGACCAGGAAGATGGCAGGAAGTCCTGCTGCCTAGTCGTCTTCTGGCGCCTTCAGCCCCACCCATGTCGTCATTGACATGGGCGGGGCCAAGGAAGATAGAGGACCCCCCAAACCTTGCCCCCTTCTGGCTGCCGGCTCCCCCAAGCAATGCCCCTCACCCAGGAGGGGGCAGGGCTCGAAGTGGGGGCATGGTGGGGGTGGGCCCCACCCCAGGCATAGCAGAGGGGCACCTGGAGAATGGATGTTTCCAGGCGCCATTTTCCCCAGTACACCTCTGTTTATTTGCATCCCACCTTTCTCCCAAATAAGGAACCAAGGCGGCTTGCATCATTCTCTTCTCCTCCATTTTATCTTCACAACAACGTTGGAAGGTGGGTTAAGCTGTGAGAGCATCACTGGTTCAGAATCTCCCAGCAAGCTTCAATGGGACAAGTGGGGATTTGATCCTGGATCTTTCAAACTCTAATCCAACACTCATAACCATTCACACTGACTCTATCTGTGAGGATAAAATTGAGGGAAGAACAATGGAAGTCACTTTGGGACCTTGCTGGGGATGAAGGTGGTGTATAAATAAATAAATAAGCAGAGAATTTCCACTGATCCTAAATTGTCCTTGTGTTTCAGTTTCCATGGAGTCTGAAGCAAATTTCCAAGCTCCTTCTCAGACAAAATGTGTATGGAATATCCAAGGAAGGCCAAGGTCTTCAGATAAAGACTATCACTTTTTTTCAGGGATGTGTAGAATATCACTAAGTGAAGTCTCAGCATTCTTTCAGTACAAAAGTCAGGAAGAGTGGTTTATGATTTAGCCACTTTGCTCCCTACATACTTGGGAAAGCTGTCTCTCATGACATCTACTGTGTTCAAAATGCAAAGCAGTCTGTGCTGGACTGGCATTTCTCCCAGCCTTTCGCCACCTTATGCCAGCAGCCAGGGCCTCAGATTTAAGCCCCCAAAAGTCTACTAATCCCAAGGGGGTCTTCTTGGGGGACAGTGAGGTTTTTTCACTTTGCAAGTCTCCCCACACTGCCAGGAAGCATCTATGGGGGCAGTGGGGCTTTAGATGGGGCTGCAAGACTTACAAGAGATTTTTCTTACTTCATTGAATTTCTGTGTTTGAGATAAAAAATACCAGTCAAATAAAATATTAGATGGAGTGCATTTCTATCAGTATGCTCACAGCACAGCATGCTGCTGTGTCTGTTGGCTTGACAATCTCTAAAGCTGTGTTTGAGTAACTAGAGCCATTTCCACATGTGCTGTTTATCACAGATTTTCTCAGTGGTCAAACTTTTGTGCAGATCCTGTAGCATTACTGTACAATTACATGGAGGCAGCACTTAAAAAAATATCTAAGCATCCATTTCTAACATTTAGAATTTCCCACATAAAATGGAGGGCAACCCCCCTCCCCTTCTGGAGCAAGCACTATTACCTGAAGGAGCAGAAATGCATAGCCCACCCCAACTCTCCACCCCAAAAACACATTTTTAACTAAATTAGAACTGCAGTAATGCACAATTGTAGTTGCAGCAGTCACTTGTCAATTTTACGTGCTCCTAACTGTGGACAGTGTATCTTCGCTTGAACATCACAAGCTGTATGTGAAATTGACAAAGCTGATCCACAAGAAACCCTTGTTAACAAGCTTTAGGTGAATTTTACAAAGCAGATTTAATTGCCCCTGCTTTACCTCAACATTACATTGCTACTTTGATATGACAAAGAGAAAAAAAATAAAAATTCATTTTGAAACTGGATGAGGGGGAGGAAAAAATGGCAGAAGGGGAGGTTGGGTGACTACACAAGAGCCAGGTGCTCGGTGAAAAGGAGAAATAAAGGCAGTTTCAACATGAAACTTAAAAGAAGCTGGCTCGGAAATGGATAAAAAAACATTGTGGTATAAGTTGTTTTGCTCAGGAAAATAATGGAAGAAAAATGAAGGCAAATTTTTTCCAAAACAAAAGAGAGAGAAAAAATATGTGGAATAGGTGGAATGTGGACAAAAAAAATAGCATTCGGCAGCAAGATTAGTTGTAAACAAATCATGCAGAAAGGCCTAGCCTGCATCTGTGGGAACTGTGATGTGCGAGAAATATTTTCTATAGTGGTTGCTGCTGGCAATATGCTAGACTCAAGTTGGAAATTCAGAGAGGAAAGCTTGAAGTATGGAAAGAGAAGAAGTTTCCTTTTGTTTGCCCTTGCAGAAGAATGCTGAACGCATGCCAGTTAGTGTTGTGTAAAATAGTTCAACAAAGAACTGGAAGCCAATTTGCCAGCAGCACAGTCCAGGGAAGGTAGATAACCTTTTGAATTTAGTCCAGTGTGTGTAATTTTAAAGTTTACCAGCTGAGTAGTGGAACAGTGACAGTCAAGCAAAAAAGAAGGTAGAGCCCATGTTAAGCTCTTGAATGGAGACCCAGCTTTGAAATTATACTGATGATACAGAACTTGGCCACATGATTTCAGGGCTCTGTTGAATTTTCTATGCGAAAAGTTTAGGCACAAAAGGCAAATCTTTCAGGAGGCCTGAAAGTTTCTGATTAGTTATCTGCTCTGTCTTTGCTATTGCTTGCAGGTGTTCTTTAACCTTTCATCTGCAGCTCCATTTCCCTTCCCCTGCCACGGGTGTCCTAGCCAATCAAAAATCATGCAATAAATATAATGGCACTATGACTCCATGCAAATGGTCAGATTCAGCTGTGATAATGTCATAAAATGAATCCAAAATGAGGATAATTCTGGAACATCTTCTGTTGATGGAAGGCCAGCCAGCTACCACCCCGGGGATTCTGACTCAGAGTCTGGAGGCCATGGCAGGATGGTTGCATCACAGTAGGCTGAAACTAAATCCAATGAAGATGGAGGTCCTGTGGCTGAGATGAGGTGCAACAAAGCAGGAGTTCCAACAGCTGATTTTGGATGAGGAGGCTTTAACACCTGCCTCCTCCACCAAAAGCTTGGGTGTGATCCTGAAGTTCTCCCTATCTATGGAGGCCCAGGTTGCACACACAGCTTCTTCCATCTTTACCAGGCCAAACAGCTAGTCCCCCATCTGTCCCACTCAGACCTTGCTGCAATGATCCATATGACAGTCACCTCCAGGCTAGATTACTGTAACTCACTCTACACTGACCTGCCCTTCAGACTGCTCCAAAAACTGCAATTGGTCCAGAATGCAGTAGTGAGAGTGCTCACCAGGACTTTGGTGAGGGAGCATATAAGACCTATACTCTATCAGCTGAAGTGGTTACCAGTTGAATTATTGGCCTTCTAGGTTCTGGTATTAACCTTTAAGGCCTTGAGAAGTGTAGGACAGTTGTACCTTTGGGACCACGACTCCCCATACCGTCCAGGGAGGACTCTTTGGTCCTCCAACAGCAACCTCTTGGTGATCCCCAATCCCAAGGACATATGGCTGCTTTCAGCAGAGCCAGGGCCTTTTCAGCCCTAGCTCCCACTTGGAATTTGTTAAATTAATAAACAAACAAACATTCCTTTATATCCCTATTCACAGAAAGGTGTGGTGATTTTTTAAGAGGAGAAATTGTTCCTGTAAAGGGCATAGCTTTATTATTTAAGAAAGTAATTAACTTTATACCCCACCTTTCTCCCCAAAGTGACTTACATCATTCTCCTTTCTTCCATTTTATCCTTCATTTATTTTTATACAGCTATGTGACTGGTCCAAAGTCGCCAGCAGGCTTCCATGGTGCAAATGGGGACCTGGGGCTTCCAGATCCTAGTCCAACACCTTAACCACAGTGCCCTGCTGGCTATTACACCAATAATATGCTGTTGTACTTCAATAACACAGGCCACCTTCATCTGAAAATCAGGTTGTGGCTCTATTTCAGCTTGCCATTATTAGATCTGATCTGTGGCTTGACTTGGAATTAGGATTTTTTTTCCTGGCCCACTAATGAGCAGCAGTGGCGTAGGAGGTTAAGAGCTCGTGTATCTAATCTGGAGGAACCGGGTTTGATTCCCAGCTTTGCCGCCTGAGCTGTGGAGGCTTATCTGGGGAATTCAGATTAGCCTGTTCACTCCCACACACGCCAGCTGGGTGACCTTGGGCTAGTCACAGCTTCTCAGAGCTCTCTCAGCCCCACCTACCTCACAGGGTGTTTGTTGTGAGGGGGGAAGGGCAAGGAGATTGTAAGCCCCTTTGAGTCTCCTGCAGGAGAGAAAGGAGGGATATAAATCCAAACTCTTCTTCTTCTTCTTCTAATGAGAAGCTTTGCATTAGTTTCCTTTTTGGGGATTTGACTTCCAGTTTGTCTAAACCAGGGGTCTTCAAACTATGGCCCTCCAGATGTTCAGAGACTACAATTCCCATGAGCCCTGCCACTTGGCCGTGCTGGCAGGGGCTGATGGGAATTGTAGTCCATGAACATCTGGAGGGCCATAGTTTGAAGACCTCTGGTCTAAACCATTTCCCAGTCCTATTTTGTGTCTTGTGGGTTCATGATTCTCCAAGTGTCAGATTGACTGGTTTTTTGTTCATTAAAGTTCTTCCAGTTTTAGTCATTCACTGAAATATTAAACAGAAACTATGCATGTCTCGTTAATATTTTGGAGATCTATTCTAAAAGCAGACAATTGATCTTTATTTTTTATCACATTTTCCTTGGACTTATTTCTTTGTTGTTGTTTTTGTCATGGAAGTCAGAAGTCCAGTGACATTTGTTATTTATTACTCAAAGTTATATCCTGCTTTTCTACCTTCATAAATGCCACCAAGGCAACTAACAAATTAAAAATATACATAATAAAATCATATTATAAAAACCAACAAAAGGGTAAACCTGCATTCTCTTTCAGCAACAAATGTTGACCCAGTAAAAGGCATTGCCTTACTTCCTTTATATTTCTTTGTCTCCCCAGTCATTTTGTGAGTGATCAGCTACCCACTAATAGATGAACCAAAACCAAAAAGTTTACTAACCATTTTTCTGCCATTGTAATTTGTAATTGACATTATTAACAGTCGACCAATAATTTGTCCATTCCACAAGCACAGTAATTGGTGCAGCAGTATTTAGTAGTTGATGGCAATTTCAAGCAATAAAAGCTGAGTTCATTTCCTGAATAATGTATTGACTTATTAATGGTATTTAATGACTTTCTTTCTAATACTTTCTTTCATTTGTTGAGTAATTAATTTACTAAATTATTTCACCCCAAAAGCTTAATTAAATTAAAGTGCCTAGTAATATGCACAATCAAATGACAAGTAATTGTTTTTTATTCCCTTAACATCAGTAAATTGAACATGCTAAGCAGGGGATTTAACAAAAAAGAATGGGAGAAAAGAGCCCCAGTGCTTGTCTCATTTGGTGGTATGGAACATCTGAAAGACGCATCCTCTCTCACACTCAGCAGGACTGAGAAGTAATTAGCTTTAGGATTTCAGGCAACTAGAAGAGCATGTTTTAGTGTTGTTTTATAAAGTTAACATGTGAAATCACTCAGCAGTAATCCTGTTAATTGGCACTTGGCTTTCAAAGCCTCTCCAAGCAGGCGAAGCCCGCTCAATTAGTCCACCAGAGGCTATCAAGGCTGCTCGGCCAGAAGATTTTCACATCACGCCAAGTGCAACAATGGGGTTCGTGGAGCAACTAAAAGCCCCCTTCCATACCCGTCAAGCATCCATGGACCCTTGCCCTGTATTTCTCCCTGTATGGTCCTAGTTGTCATGCATAGGATGTCACTGCAATTAAAAATTATTTAAGCCACTCTCTCCTGCCCAACAGGAAAAAAAATGGATCTGTGGAATGGGGCTGTGTATCGATTAACTATACATTTGAAATTCAGAGGCCAGTTAACATTCTGATCTACTGCAGTGCAAACAGGGAGCAGGAGAGAACTTGTTTGTTTCATCAGAATCCATAACCTTCCAGTGCCTCGTTTAGCTTTGAGTGTTCTCTGTTCTGCCTGTATACCACATAAGGACATCCTTGCTGAGCATTGATTCCTGCTCCCTGCATCGTTGAAATAAGGGATGAAAGTTTGACCACACTACCCACCGTCCCAAAGCAAAATCCCAGTGGAAAGACATGGTGTATGCTTTTCACTCATCATGACTATGAAAACTTTACACCAAAACTCTATAAAGAGGATACAGCTATGTAAACAACTTCAGAAGATGTGCTTCCCTTTCATCTATATGTGATTATTGATTCATCTTCCATATAAATGCAAATGCATATGAATTCAGCATTATCAAAAGTCAGTTAAAATATGTTGCATTACAGTCCAAGTCTAATTTAGTTATCTCTCTAAAGTTTTCCATTTCTAAATCAATGTTAATCCAGCTTGGTCTTCTCCCACACATTATCCATTTTTAAAAGGGAAATAGTGTTCATACTATTTCACACCTGTGCAGATTAAGTGAACTACTTTAAAAAAAACCACCCAGAATATTAATGACCTATAGAAATCTTAGAGCCACAAGATACTAAAAGCTTCCCAAGAGAAATGGGTGCTTTTCCTAACCTGCTTTACCTCAGTGGAAATCAAGGATGATCAGAGCCATAAAGGGTCCCTTCTTCCCCTCCTTAAATCACTACATGTTTTAATTTTGTCCTTTTCCTTAAATTAAAGTATATTCTAATAGAAGAGCTGTTGATTCAGTGTAAGGAGATGAACTCCCTTATCTTCTTTCTTGGCACCAAATTTATTTTTATTGCTGTTAATTGGAGCCATTTAGTTTTTCTGGTGTTTTAACTGCTTGGATTTACTGAAATTGTAGAGCAGCAATACCTCACGCTGCAAGAGGTTATTCTGAGCCCCAAGTATTGCTCCAACTTAATAAGAATGCTCTATGTAGAAAAGCAGTTTGCAAGTGGATTACAGTCTAGTTTCATTTTTAAATATTTTATGCTGAAAAGATTGTGAGCTTTAAATAAACTGTAGACCAAAACGTAACCTAGTATTAAACAAGACTGCAATATTCTAAAATAATGTCTAGTTCAAATTTAAATTTTAAGTGATACATGGTATGTTTGTGACCAGTTGTACACAGTTGTACACAGAATTGTTAGTTTCATCACACCCTGATATTGTGCTGGGATTGATAGAACTGCATATTGCTTGTTATGCTACCATTACATTTACAAAGAGGAAATCTGTTTTTTGCCTATCCTGAAAGATTTCACTAGGGCATTCTGCTTGCTATAGAAAAATGTCTCATTTGTGGAATTGCCAGGTGAAACTAAGTTTATTTATGTACTTTAAATTCTGAAATAGCAGGTGGTTGCAATGCAAGCCAAGGAAACATCCATGGGAACAATTCAGCAAATGGCGGCCAGCGTAGATGAGCTCTGTAGTGGCAGAAAATGGTGGGAAAAAGAACTGGTTTTGCTGGCAACACTTTATTTTTCCTCACTTGTGGGCAAAAAAGGCAAAAACAGTTCTTTTCATAACATCTGTAAGATGTTTTATTTTTGCTGTGCAGAAAAAGCCGTAGGCTGATTACACGCAAGGCATCTGCTGTGCAATGGGGGCAAATGTGTGTTGGCACAAGATTTCTTGTATGGACGTATTTTCTCAAGGCCTGCTTTCACTCTTTAGTTTCCCCATGGCAAGCGAGACAACTTCTAGCACAAATCCAAGTTTGCGTCACAGCCAGAGTGGGCATAGTTACCAGTGAGCTTTGTCCCGGACCTTCTGTTTCCAGACAGCCTGCCTAGTCTCACCCCTCACCACTTCCTCATGCTGCTTCCCCCTCTGCCGTTCTAAATGCTTGCATCAATATAATAGGAACAACAGAAGCAGGGTCTCTTTCTGGCTCCACCCCACCTCGCCACAGATGCAGAGGTAACGTCAGGAGAGAATGCTGCTAGAACACGGCCATACAGCCCGGAAACCACACAGCACCCCAGTGTTTCCGGCTGTGAAAGCCTTCGATAATACAATAACATCATCATTTGCAAGTCTTTCTTAGAGATAGTAAAGCATTACAGGAGCATTCTCATGGATGGAGTGAGCAGTAGGAATTGTGCATTTTTGGTTTTATAATCTATCTGTGTTGCTATACTTATCTCTGTTCTGTGGTGGGGTTATTTTACTTACTAGAAGTATTTTACTTACTAGAAGCATCTGGCATCTGGATATGAGAATATTCACCTTATCTGATCACTCCATTGTCATTAAGGTTGTATTATTTATTTAGCGTATGCTTATTTCCACCCCATTTTTCACATTGTTTTGAGATACAAGGTAGATTTGTAAAGGACATTCCCCTAAATATAATCTTAGAATAACTCAGACTTTTGAAACCCTCAGATCTCACTTTTGGAAATATTTCTGTTTTGTTTTATTTTAGCTTTGGCGAAATCAAAATAGAAAACTCAATGATGGGCCTGAAAATGACCCAGAAGCCAAAACCAGAAGCCAGATTTCTAAGGCCAAGCAGACAGAGTTTATTGTCTTTTCACAACTGCTTTAATTGGTTTCCTACTGTTACAGAGTTCTTTCCCAGAAGTGTGGCAGTTCTCCATCACTTATTACACAGACCCTGACAAAAATGATACATTGAAGTATGTTTGCATATATATACAGAGGAAGTCATCAAATATATAAAAACCAAAGCAAACTATGAAAATGGTAGAAAATAATTCAAGTAGCAAAAAATTATTATGGCTCCAAAGCATGTATATTTATACAGCTTTCTAGATACGGAACAATAAATGGATGCAGCACGGCATTGGAAAGAAAACAGCCAGATAGAATGAGAGAATATTAAATCTAAGGTGTTTGGAGAATTGAGCATGAGTGAGAAATAAAACAGCAACACTAGATGAGAGAGGAAAGGAGGGGAAATAAAAATGAGCTATAGAAATCAAGTAATTGTGGAGCAGTTAAATGTGCAATGAGGTTGACAAGTTAGGAGGATTTAGGCAGGGCAAGAATTACATTTATTAATAGAGTAAATTAAACTAAGGGGCTAATCAAATAATCAAGTCTGGAAAAGCGTTAGTAAATAAATGGGCAGCTGACTGAATAGATGGAGGACCACATAAACAGTTGATCAGTCAGTTAATTAAACAAAATGATTAAACACAAAAGTAATCAATCAGTGTGTAAAAGTGATTAAATGAAAGAACAGATGCATAGACAGAGAAATGAGGTGATCAGATGAAAATTGGTACATTATGTTCGGAACAGTTCAATTACATCAGAAAAGAGGGTCATTACAAAATGGCACTGCAGAATGATAAATGAGCCTTGGGAGAATAAGGGGCGATAGTTACTAGAAAGATCCCAGATTGTGGGGATTACCTCCTCCTGGCAATCTCCTGGCAATCTCCTGGCAACCCCATTGTCAGCAGTTGCTGACAGTTGTGCAGCCTGAGGTAGGTTGAGCCCCATCCACTAGAATTTAACAGCTAGTCACTGTTGTGTCCTGCCAACTGAAGAATGGAGGACACAGCCAGAGGCGGTGAGCCACTGATGATATGCAGGCAGAACAGTCTCAGGACAAATATACTAGGCAGCCGGTAGAGCAGGGGGCACTGGGGGAAGCACATCTTCTGCCAATTGGGCCCCTGCTTCTCACAAGACTCTTCTCCTACCTAGAACTTTGTCCTCAGGAGAAGTGCCCTCCCCTCCATCCCAGTTTTCAGCAGCAGGGGGAAACATCCATGCTGTCAGGCCTGCTGCAGCTCTCAGCCACTCCTTCCCCACTATCAGTGGAGCAGTTTGCTGAGGTCCACTCTGATTCCTGACCACCACCACCCCACAACATCAGCAAAGTAGCTGAGCCCACTGCAGCTCCCAGCCACAATCATCCCATGTAAGCAAAGCAGCCAGGCCCACTGTTGCTCCTAATCACCTCCAGTCCCACTGTCAATGCTGCGGCTGGCCAGCTGAAAGAAAAGGAGATAGGCGCATTGCCTGCCCATATGAAGACAATGCTTTTAAGGAGGGATTTAAACCCTCCATATGATTGTTACTGATTTCAAATTTTTCTGCAAACCTGGGGTTTCCCCCAAGTTTGGAGAAAAAAATGCCTTTCAGAGTGGGCTCAATTTTTGGATTTGGATATTTGTAGTTCTGCTCACATTTGAGAAATAGATATACAGATAATGGGTGTTGGGTACAAATGGAGAACTTCTTTCCTATTTCCCCGCCCATTACCATAATAATTTTATATAATAATTTTGCTAACTTTACTGTTAGGATAATACAGAATAAACAAATGTCTGCGAACGTTTATTGTTCCTACGGTGTTACTATTATTGCTATTGTTGATTTATATGAAGCAACTAGTAATGCCTGAGGCACTGGATAATTATGCATGTATTATGCTCATGGAATTGCATTAATGAAACATTAAGGCAGAGAATGTGAGCGCTGAAAAATTGGTGAAATCAAAGGAATACATTCCTATAATGGAGACAAACTGCTCATCTCATTTTTTTTCATGGTGCCTTTTAGTAAATATCTCAGCTTAAACTTTGCAAAAAATGATTAGCTGACTTTTGCTTGGAAAAACAATTATTTAGACAAAATTGTTTTTGCAAGATTCCATTTCTAAAATTCCTGTCATTCAACCTTCTTCTCCCCTTCTTTCCAGCAGGGTGTAGTGATTAAAAGCAGGTGGACTCTAATCTGAAGAGCTGTGTTTGATTCTCCACTCCTCCACATGAGCTGTAGTCTCTAATCTGGTGAACCATGTTAGTTTCCCCCACTCCTAGACATGAAGCCTGCAGGGTGACCTTGGGCTAGTCACCATTCTCAAAAAACTCTCTCAGTTCCACCTACCTCACAAGGTGTCTGTTGTGGGGGGAGGAAGGGAAAGGAGTTTGTAAGCCGCTTTGAAATGCCTTGCAGTTGAGAAAAGTGGGATATAAATCCAAAACTTTTCTTCTTCCATTAATCAATAAACTTGCAATCTTGCACACTGACAAGGCACTTGCTACCCATCCTCACCTTTCTTCTTCTTGAGACATAGAACTACAAGGGACCCTGTCTGGCCCTGAAAAGCATACGCAGGCACTCATCAGGGCCGTGAAGAACTATGGAGATGGCACTGCTTGCCTAACTCCAGTAGCCAGGTGGCCAGACAACCGGGCGAGTGATGATCAAATTGCTGACTGAATATGCATGAAAATATGAGGCAGATAACTGAGCAATAGGTTTTTCCATTAAGTATTATTTTCCAGTGCTGCACAATCAAAAACTTTCACTCTTTAATGACTTTTTAATACCAAGGTGCCCCCAAAATAATATGTATTAAATATAGAAGAAGAAGAAGAAGAAGAAGAAGAAGAAGAAGAAGAAGAAGAAGAAGAAGAGTTTGAATTTATATCCCCCCTTTCTCTCCTGTAGGAGACTCAAAGGGGCTTACAATCTCCTTGCCCTTCCCCCCTCACAACAAACACCCTGTGAGGTGGGTGAGGCTGAGAGAGCTCAGAAGAACTGTGACTAGCCCAAGGTCACCCAGCTGGCATGTGTGGGAGTGTACAGACTAATCTGAATTCTTCAGATAAGCCTCCATAGCTCAGGGGGCAGAGCTGGGAATCAAACCTGGTTCCTCCAGATTAGATACAGGAGCTCTTAACCTCCTACGCCACTGCTACTCCAATACTTTTAACATATTGCATTGTGAACCGCCTAGAGCCCTCCGGGGATGAGGCGCTCTATGAAATCCAATAAATAATAATAATATTTCAGCCATTCATTTATAACTCACAATCAGGGCAGTTAAAGTGGTGAAAAGTAGATTCCCCTTCCCCGGCCCAGCCACCCATTGGATGCTTTCCCATGGTATACTCCCTAATAACCACGATGGATTTTTTTAAACTACAGAACCAAGAGCAGTAGTTTAATCAGTCCAAACTGACAGTCTGTGATCTTAACCACACACTTTCAATACAGAAAGGCCAAACTAAGCACAATGAGAACAATGACAATCCATTACAGTTCTTTTTGAGGTCAGAATTAATGATGGAAGAATTCCTCTGCGAGAGACTTTCTGCTGTATTGATCTTTGCAAGTGTCTCGGTCTCCCTGTTCTCTCTTTTATAACTAGCTTTGCCTTGAGCAACCTGTGCAGTTTGTGTGGCCTCATCGGCTTATTACTTCTGGCAGATTCAGCTTCTTGCTCATTCCATCTCAGTCTAGGTCAGGCAATTCTTCTTGCTCATGATGGGTATCCTTCCCTTTGGTTTTTAGTCATAAAGCTCCATTGGCTGTCTTAATCGTATCACAGAACCCTCAAGGCAGCTATATATTCCAGCCAAACAGTCTCTCTCTTATTTATTGGCTTGTGACGTTCACACAACCTCATGTAGAAATCTGAAGAAATAGCAGTATGAAGTACCCTATCCATCCAGTATGTCTTTTGTTTTCTTCTTAATGCTTAAAAAAAAAATAACTGTTCATATGTTAGATGTACTCTAACATGTTTAGGAACTATAACAGAAATAAAAATAATTAAATACATAGCATATTACCCAGGAAACATCTACTTTCAGGCAACATCAGGGGAAGGTCTTAGCTTCTACATCCTGTTGTTAGACCTCCAGAGGAACTGGTTGGTAACTGTGTGATATGATCATTTTAATTCAAGCATCCCATGGCTTCTTAAATTTCCCAATAAATCATTTGTACGGTCTGATGGCATGTTGTATTTTCCTTTCACACAGGAAATGGGTACCTGTCAAATGTCGTTGAGTTTTTACTTTTTGAAGACCATTAATAAATAATTCTGTTATTTCCCTGAAAGCCAGTATAGTCTCTCCAGTTTTTCCAACTTTCTTCTCTTCTTCCTTCCCTAACCTACCATTAGAACATAAGAACATAAGAACAAGCCAGCTGGATCAGACCAGAGTCCATCTAGTCCAGCTGTCTGCTACTCGCAGTGGTCCACCAGGTGCCTTTGGGAATCTCACAGGATGTGAAAGCAGGATGTGAAAGCAATGGCCTTCTGCGGCTGTTGCTCCTGAGCATCTGGTCTGTTAAGGCATTTGCAATCTCAGATCAAGGAGGATCAATATTGGTAGCCATAGATCAACTTATCCATAAATCTGTCCAAGCCCTTTTTAAAGCTATCCAGGTTAGTGGCCATCACCACCTCCTGTGGCAGCATATTCCAAACACCAATCACACGTTGCATGAAAAAATGTTTTCTTTTATTAGTCCTTATTCTTCCCACCAGCATTTTCAATGTATGCCCCCTGGTTCTAGTATTGTGAGAAAGAGAGAAAAATTTATCTCTGTCAACCTTTTTTACCCAGGCATAATTTTATAACTTCAATCTTATCCCCCCTCAGACGTCTCCTCTCCAAACTAAAGAGTCCCAAATGCTGCAGCCTCTCTTCATTATGTGCTCCTCTGTGTTCAGTTTTCCCTCCTTCCCTCTTTGCTGAAGCAAACTTCTTGGTTCATGCTGCTTAGGAATTGTACTATGTACTGCCTGTATGCTTCCCTCATGACTGACAACTGGTAACCGTGTATGATATTCAAAAGGGCTCACAGGGTTTGAAGTTCACATCAGTACTTCAGGAATGAAGGCTGTGTGTAATGGCCAGTTGTTACTATAAATCAGCAGTCTCCCACTTTAACTGGAGGAATTAGCTGCAGAGACATAGCATGAGAGGAGGTAACCTGAATCAATAATCTATGTATATCTGGATAATCCTGGGTGAAAACTCTCAAATGGCAGACAGTTGTACAATTAAAGTGTGTTTTATTAATAATGATTATTGAAAACAAGTTATACATTTTAGGCAATGAGGACATATACACAAAAGCATGCAAAGGCTGACTAAAAGGAAAAAGGGTGGAAGTTGGTTTCAGGGATGGGTAATAGTTTCAAGTTTTGAAGGGGCATCCAGTGAAAGCAACCCTGAAGAGGAAAATGAAAATGTACTTTCAAGAGCTAAGAACCAACACTCTGAATGGCCAAAGTACCAATATTTATATCCAAAAATATATTTTATATTTACCGGTATACCTCAAAATGGTTCTGAGCCAGTATGATTCAAGCTGGCAGGAAACAATAAGATAGGAGAGGCTTAATGAGTTTTTAGGACCGAAGAGAATGCCTGGACTATTCTGTTGAATACCAATTGGTTACTAGGATGGGTGCAGGTAGGATAATTAACAGTCTGCTTGGAGCGCTAATTAAATCACCTTAGGGTGACACAGTGAAGATTAGCTGGCCCCATTGTCCAGCCAGGCACACCTTAGGCTCAGGGGAAACATTGAGTGGCCAACTGCCTTCCTGCCCAGGTTTGACAGGCAAGATAAATCCCAAAAATTTTTTGAGAGGCATTCATTTTGTGTGGAGCAGTGTCTTGCTCTTATACCAGTCTTTGGTCCCTATACCTTTATGGCATCTAGCAGGACAAGGAGTGTGGCTGCTTACACAGCTGCTCTAAAGAATATCCAAAGGAATTTGTTTTACGTACACTGGTGCAGCTTTATATTGGCTGGTCAGTGCTCACACAAAGATTGTGGAAGAGATGAATGGAACCACACCAAAAATAGATGAGTTTTCAGGAGCAAAATAAATATCTTATATTATATTTATAGAGATACTGTGCGGTCAGGGACTTGACTCCTAGAAAGGGAAAGAATAGATGAGCTGTCTTTTGTTGAGCTCTTGGCTCAGTAGCAGGCCTTGGTTGGTTTAGTGATGTTTTAAATGTAACCAAGATATTTTGTCCTTTTCTTATCACTCATTCTATGTTTTCAAGTTGCTCATCCAAGCAGAAAAGCTGGTCTACAGCAAGTAACATTTTTTTCTGAGGCATTTTTCTGAAACTTTATTGGCTTTCAAAGCTGCAGATGTTTATGCCATCTGCATGGAGGAAGTAAGAAATGAAAACACAATTCCTTCTCCCAATAGGAAATGCATTTCTTCTCCAGATTTTGCTGTCTTATCTCAAACAGCTAGCTGCTGCTTCTTAGACAATATCTATATTTTTTGGTCTGGTCCTCTGTCCTCTGATTTATTTTTAGTAACTTCAGTAAAACTCCTCCAGCATTTTCTTCATTGTAGCATATGGGCAGCAAATCTTAATGTTTCTAGCAGTGGTGGGTTTATCTGTCATCCACTTGGGACATGTCCAGATCTCAGAACCAATGTGGATTATACAGGTAGGCCACATAACCAATATATGCTACTTAAAATGGTATATGAATTTTGTTTAATCTGGCTTTCAGTACTGGCCCTTCCAGTTTAGTTCACAAATTCAAAATCATGAATGATGGAAGTCAATGGACAGGATCCAACCAGTTCTCACCACTTCTCTAGAAGTGGTTACTAATTTTTTTCTGAGCGCCGAGAAGGGATTACTAAAGCAACCTCCCTGCCCAATAGGGACTGGAGGTGCATGTGTGCGGCGGCGCCACTGTTTGAATCCCACCACTATTGGAACCTGTTATTAAAATTTTTGGATCCCACCACTGGACAGGATCCCACTTTAAACTGGAAGAAATTCCTCCAGCTTAAATCGTTCTTCTTCCACTGGAGGAACCACTGTAGGTGGAGTGAACACCTTAGGTGGAGGAAGGCTCAGTAGAGAGATGATACTGCTCGATGTCTAGGTTTGTCCTTGAGGTGTCTTGTTGACAAAGTATATGTTTCTTAATGTGAACCTCCTGTACAATGCAGAAGTGGCCACTGTTATGTACATTGATGCTACCTTGCAAGCAGCCACTTTTTATGGTATATGACAGCAATGACATTTGCAGTCAGCTGACATCAGTGGTTAATAATTATTATTACAAATCTGTTTAGCATCACTATGACAGATATAAACTGAGTTTCCATCTGCTTGAAATGACAGAAGCTGTAGCCATCCACATGTGACAGAATGTTTTCATCTTATGCAAGAGCTATAACAGAAGAAAACTAGAAGAGAAGGAAAAGAGATGTCATGATGTGTGACTGGACTGTGAAAATGCCAGATGTATAGGGAAATGTAGTTCATCATTTTAACTGGTTGAAGTATTAAGACATTGGCTGATCTGTACTGATTAGTAGTCCCTGTGAAAGAGCTTATCCCTTTCTATGTGGAGAGACAGGTCAGAGTGCTATCTAAACATTTCAGAAATTATTTGTAACAATCATCATCTTGCTGGAGGTGCTCATTGTCTTTCGGACTACATTGCTTATTCCAAACACAAGACTGCTAGAAGGGCCTTCCTTCAGATAGCTCTCCTGAAGTATAACTCAGCAATTAGGATTCCCTGTTTTTAAGAATGGAAATCCCAACTTTTGAATTGGGTCTTAGAAATCTGATGTGAAGTGTGTGAGTGTCCTAAAACCCTACCTATATTGGCTGGGTTGTAAAATTTAGGCAAGTAATAAGACCAGCTTCATATTTCTGAGATTAAACTCCCTGTTCTTTGTTTGACCATATGCCAGAGCCAGCTTGGTATATGTCTGGACTAGGTTCTGGAAGACCCACATTTGATATCTGACACTACTATGGAAGCTCACTGGGTGACATTGGTCTGTCTTTCTCTTTGAGCCTAACCTAAATCCCAAGGTGGTTGTTGTGAGGATCAAATGCAGGAGAGGAGAATGATATTGAGAGCCAATAGAATGTAATTAAATAAATGCATGAAACATCTTCCATCCTGCTAGACCAAGTATACCATGTCTGTAATGACTCAGCACTTCACAAGTATTTGGTTCAAAGTTACTTTCATATGCAGTAAGTTTCAGAACCTGGTATGCAAACCCTTATCTATTTGGCTTGTTGGCCAGTCTTGAATCATTTCCTCTTAAGGGCAAAGTGCCTTTTTATCATCAAATGTGGAAGTATGAAGGGTTAAAAGGTGTGCCTCTAGTGAGTTTTATGTTGACTGCATGCAAATAATGGTTGGAAGGGCTTGTTTCTTACTCAGCAAAGACTGTCTGATATCCAAATAAAATTTGGGATGTATTTAGCTTAAGACCTAGCATTAAACAGTGTAGAAGACCTGTATTTTACTGTATTTGATGTCTTCTGCCACTGTGTTGAAATATATGCATCTTTCTTACTTTCATTGCCATATAAATCCTGATTTTCTTTGTAACATATCATGTTTTAAACTTTTTGCCCATATATTGCTCTCACTCAGATTTTCTAATATTAGAGCAATGTTGTTGTTTTTCCATCACAGTAGCCTAACAAAGAGCACTCAACAACAGTTATAGGGATTGGATCCTAGATGGAAATAAACTGGGGATGCAGGGATGGAAGGGGTGATGCAAGAGTCCAGGCAAGAAAAAATATTGCCCCATAATTCTTCAGAGTAGGGTGAAAGCAATATAGGGTTGTTTTTTTCCTCAGGCAGCACTGTAGAGGACAAGCAAGGAAGGGCTTTATGGGGATTGTTTCTTTTGAAAGGAGAAGGTGATAGCAAAAAAAATGCTGGAGAATCCCTGTTCTTTATTTTCATATCATAGCCTCGTTTTCTAGTTAAACAGATGAACACAAAAGGAGGCAAAAGAGCTACAGAATAACTGAGCTGCTATCAACTATCACAGTGGTCTTAAACCTTTCCTGGGTTCCAATGAGCTGCAAGCATGTGATATTATTGTCATGTGACAGATTAAATGTTATGACTAGTATCAAGGCCAAGACTATAGTGTGGTACGAGAGCACTGAATTATCATCTCCAGTACTGAATAACCTCTTTCTGCTGTCCTGCTGCTCACAATATGTAGAAAGAGAAGCAAGAGCAATAGAATTGTTACCGTAATTTCTATACAAGTGCATTAGCAGCAGGTCCTTCCAAAAGGGAACAAAAAAAGATGGCTTGTGACCCAACAGGCTGCTCAGCATCTTGATGCATTTCTTGAAGACGACATCACTACTGAATAAGTACAAAATGTCTATCTAATGCTCCCTTCCTTCCTTTAATGGATTTCTGTTCCACTCTTCAATCAGGGCAGGTTACACAGTCTAAAAATACATCAGATATTACAATAAAAGCATAATTGACCAGATTTTAAAAACTCCTAAAAATACTTTAAAACAATTACCCAGTACCCCAAAAACCACCCCAAGGTGCAGATGGAGAGCAAGTTCCAAGAAAGCCAATGGTCTGCGGGTAGATGGTATCAGTCAGTCAACCAACACAGAATAGTGGATAAAGGAGCTTATGAAATGTAAAAGTTAGCATGTAATGTGCTGAACTATAAACTTATGTATCAGTCTTTAAAGCCCTGTCAGGGAAATTCCCCACTGAACCCTGGAGTATTTGCTGCCACATCAACTATGTTTGCACATGGGAAGACTTATGTTAACGGAAGCTTGTAACTTATCCATGGCCCTTGACAACATCTTTATTGACTGTTGCTCAAGTGCTTTTAACACCAGGTTCACATGCAGATGTTAACAGGTGATAATCAATACTGTGGTACATGATAAAGCTGCCAGTTCTGGGTTGGGAAATTTCTGGTGATCTGACATTGGTGTCTGGGGACCGCATGGTCTGAGGAGGGGAAGGGCCTGAGGGAGGTGCAATGCCATAGAGTCCACCCTCCAAAGAAGCCATTTTCTCCAAGGGAATTGATACCTGCAGTCTGGAGATCTGTTGTAATTCTGGGAGATCTCCAGGACCTGCCTCAAAGTTGGCAACCCTAATAAATGATCAGTTTGTGATGGCTTTTTTAAAATCAAAGAGGGATCATAAACAACTATAGCAGAGGTAGTGAAAAGGCAGAATTACGACTGCTGCTTTTAAAGACTGATGTTGTGCTTTTCCCTTCAAATGTCATGCTCTGCTTCTGGGCTCTACATTTTTTCCTCTGATATTCTAAAAAATTCTTATTATGATACCGTTTACTCAGTTATCGTGGATTCTGTCAAAACATTACAGAGACAATGTGATGATTTGAACTGTCCTTTAATGTTGCATCCTCTCTCCTGTTGAAATGGTGCTAATGAAAAGGTTGTCCTTGTTTTTCTTTTACCGAGCATAGTTCACACAGATATCTTATTTTGCTTATTCTTGCGAGGTATCATCTGTTAGACTGAAGCAACTATTGCATTGACCCACAATGCATGCATACACAAGCAACACTTGACACCATTAACCAAGATCTGTTGTGCTTTCATGAGAGCTGAGGTAAAAGGGAGTTGCAAAAGGTCATTCATTTTAATGAGGCCTGTGCTAGAGAAGATTCTGGTAGATATGCCTAATGACTGTAGAAATCCATCTGTCTACACTTGTAACTTCATTGTGGTTTGTACTGGTAAGCAGCACTGTGAATAGGGCTGGAAATGGTGCCACAATCTATACCAATCCCAGCCTTTATTTTAGGCTTTGATTCATGCCTGGGTATCCATTTACAGTTAAGCCTCATTTCAAATCCAATTGTGTAAGATCACCCTCTGCTAGTGTCATTCAATAAGCAGGATGTTTTAGCTGTAATAAGCCACTAAGAGCTATAGCAGCTAACTGATATTTTCTTGCATTATGTAAGTCAATACAATGTATTTATTAGAAGCAGTTAACACCCCATGTTGTTTATCTGAAGATTAAAAAATCAGCACAAGTTTCTTGGTTATAGGCGAGTCATGCTTTAATAATTTTAAACAGCTAATTGTAGAAATGCTGCTAGAATTATCTGCACACATTTTTATTATGTCCATCTTTAATTAAAAACGGCCCTTGCTTTCATAGTGCACTAATTTACATTCAGTTCATTCATTATGTTGTTTGTATGCTAATTGCAGCTGTCACTGGATAACTCGAATGCATGCTATAAGCCATTTATATGGGAAAAGTTATGGATTTTTTTATTGCAGTAAGCAATTACCCATAAACAAAAACATAGTTGGGAATCTCATCCGAGTTCACCATTTATCAAGACATAATCTCCATTTATAATAAATTCACATGATTTCTTTCCTAACTGTGGTAGTGATCCATGTGGACCTTAGCTGTAGGAAGGGTCCAGCATGTTTTATCCCTACTATTTCAGCGCTTACTGGATTCATAGCACCAACCAGGTGCACATGGATTTTTACTGTGAGTTGCCTTAATGTGGGTGAGGTTAGTCCAGGGGAGCAATAGCAAGGAGGCCTAAGGCACAACAAAGGACAAAGATCTAATAAATCTAATAGGATTCAGCAAAAAAAAAGCAAAAGGGAAGGAAAAACAAGGAGGCGGGGGAACGGATAGCAGGAAGGGGAAGGAAAGGAAGAGGGGGGGAAAGAGGGGGAAAGGGAGAAAGGACAGGAGGCCAGCTGATGTGAACCATCATGTGTATGTGTAGAACTCGCATTGTGTGTCCGTGTCCGTGTCCGTGTCCGTGTCCGTGTGTGTGTGTGTGTGTGTGTGTGTGTGTGTATGTGTAGAACTCTCTCCTTATGATGGGGATCCATACACACAGAGGAGCCATGGGTTAGTGGTAGAGCATCTTCTTTACATGCAGATGATATTAGGTTTAGTCTCTGGTATTTCAGTTCAGGAATTACAGCCCAGATAACTACACTCTATCAGCTTCCTCACCAGCATGGCCAATTGGCCATGCTGACAGAGGCTGATGGGAATTGTAGTTCCTGAACATCTGGAGAGCCGCAGGTTCCCTACCCCTGCCCTAGTTGAATGACTAGAGCAGTAGCTAATGTGAAAGGCCTGAGAGTCTGGAGATCTGCTGCTGGTCAGAGTAAGCAACAGTGACCTTGATAGCCCAACATCACTTCTTAGTTTAAACTCCAGTTATTTGTATGTAGTGCTATCAGAAGGATTGCACAGATAGTCGTTTGCAAATTGATGCTTGTGTGTTACACACATAGACTAGTCATATATGAACATTTTCCATGTAATCATCATGAAGAATTCACCATGGTCCAAGGGCCATCATGCACAATATACCACAACTATTTTCTGTCCAGAGAAATGGAACTAGAAAATCCCAACATTTTACCTGTACTTACCCCTTTAAGAACAGCTGGGCATATAGGAATGTAACTTATAAAACTTTCCCCCAGGAAAAGCTTCAACTGCTAAATATCTGTGTCCAGAGTAGAGATGTGTGATTCCCTCCACTGTATTTGTATTCTGAGGATTTACATTTTTCTAGAGTGGAATTAACCAGTCACTTTTGATGGGGGGGGGGGGTTCAGCATTTTTAGAGTCAGGAGGTGCTCTTGGACCCAAGTTGCAGACAGAACAGCACATTCCACGTTGCTTGGAGTATCCATTTTAGGCTGCACCTGCCTCAAAAACTGTGTCCTTTATTGGATACAGCTGATCTGACTTTACTCCTCTATGTTACTGTAATCTTGAGACTAGATTACTACAGTGTGTTCTGTGTGGAGCTGCTTTTGAAGACAACCGGTGCAACATCCAACAGTATATTTGTTGACAGCAGCAACTGGGCTAGCCTGCCTGTACCAGTTATCAGTTTGCTTCCAGGTTGAATTTAAGGCACCAGTTTGATATTTTAATGCCTTTTCTGTTCTTGGGCCCACAGACTTGAAGTACCACCTCTACTCATATGACCTTACAAGCTTTGACATGGTCAGTTCCACACAGCAAATGTACAATAGGTTGCAGTCGTTATAAAGGAACCAATTTTACGTTTTCCCATTCTCGTCCATGCTGTACAGGCAGTGATTGGAGCCCATGGAAACAATCCAGGTTTTTTTCACGCCTTCGCATGGAGACACTTCTCCTTTTTTTAAAAAAATCCCTGCAAAACATGCATAGCTGTGCAGGCATACAGAAATTAACCCCCACAGCCATGCCAATTGTCCCACAATACAATCGGGTGCACCTGCATAGCTGTGCAAGTGCAACATGCAAAATAAAAGGAAAAGAGGCCACCCTGCAATGGCAGGGTCATTGCAGACAGATTCATGTCCATTACTATAGATGGCACAGTGGAAGGGAGGAATTAAAGCATCTCCTACCTGGCTATTCATATGGGAGTGGTTCCAACACAGGATTTTGCAAAAGGATTACAGGTTTAGTGATTTTCAAAAATCCCGGGTTGAGAGAAATAAAATGAGGCAGACTTATTTTGGGATGGGACCTGGGCAACACCCCCCCCCAAAAAAAATGGGGGGGAAGGGCTTCAACCAGTGATCCTTGTTAATCCTGGCTATGAGAAAAACTCTCCCCGGCTTTCTCTAAGTGGGCTTTCCAGACCCAGAAGGGAGCCATGATTCAACTTGGTTCCCTTCAGTGGGGGCGATTCCCAGGCTGTCGGTGACAGCACTTCACTTTGGGTCCCCCGGAACCGAGCTAAGTGGGCGGGATCATCTTGGTGCCTGTTTCGTTCCTCGATCGTGATTGGAGCTTGTGTTACCATGGAAACGGAGCCGCTTTTTTTTTTGCCAGCTTGCTACAGTTACATGCCAGCTACCCACTCGCCTGTTCTGCGAGATGCCAATGCTCCCCGATCTGGATTATTGAAGGGATGAGGTGTGTCGAGTTTTCGATGCGTCCCCGCGACCTCGAAGCTTCCTCGGGCGGTATCGACTTTTTTTCCAGCAGAAAGGTGCAGTTCATAACTGCGACAGGGATGTCGCAGTTCTGAGGGGGGGGACTGAGACAAAACAACGTTGAGCTCAGTTGGCAGTGCGGATACGCTGAGGTGAACCTAGCTAGAAACCAGTACAACTCTGTCAGTGTGGAAAGCCCCTATGAAATGTTGAATGTTGCATTCCAAAACCAATCAAATAGAATAAAATATTCCTGAGCAGTACCTGACACTAGTGCTAGAGTCTTGACATGGGCAAGCGAGTGTTACAACTCCAAGGCATAAGTTCAAGTTCTCATTTTCATCTCTCACTGAGGTTCTCTTATCTGTGATATTGGAAACCATGAACTTTTGAAGCATCAACAATGAAGTCTGACATGCTATACATTACTGATGGGACTTTGTGATTTATATCTTCACTCATGAGATTTGTAAGTGTCTAATTTACTGCATTAATCAGTGAACATCAAATCAGTTTTCAAAATGCATGTAAATCAGATTAATCTGTCAGTTTAATAGCCAATGTAATTTTTAATGTAAACTTGACATTAACTTTAATTTCCATACCATTAGCAGCTGAGAAAGTAACATCAACCCAGTACTTACATAATGCTTAGCAAACACTAAGTAGTCATTTAGCCAACTCTGGAAATTCATTTAAGAGGATGCACTTTTAAACGGTGTAATGGGTCCAAAGCCAGTGTTGGTAAGATTGGGATGCAAATTACTTGAGGTCCTTTACCATCCTAGGCGCTCTAAGATTTTACTGTATTCAGCCTGACTACACCAGAAATCCTTCTGAAATTCCTATTTTTTTCTCCATATCTTGGTTTGGGGTAGGAAGGACATGGTAGGAAGATGCAACACTAAATACTGGGCTTCTGAGCGATAGCCCTTTCTCTATGATCTCTGTAATGCCATCATGAAAATATATATATATATTTGATGGCCTGTGTTAATAAATTCTCTGATTCAATGTGAAGAACTGCTGTGCATAATTAGAGGCATCTTCATTGTGCACATACAGGGTATTTCCTCTCATAGGTGAGAAAAGTGAAGGCCCAGTACAGGTAGCACTCATTGGTCTCCCATTGCCTGTAGACACATTAATTTGCCAGCATGGTATAGTGGTGAGGTGTGGCAGACTGTGATCTTGGTCTCTCAGAACTCTCTCATCCCCACCTACCTCACAAGATGTCTGTTTTGGGGAGAGGAAGGGATGGAGTTTGTAACCTGCTTTGAAACTCCTTATGGTTGACAAAAGTGGGGTGTAAATCCAAACTCTTCTTCAATTAATTTGAAGCAAGAAGTTTAAGGGAATCTGCTCCTGTAAGTTGCCTCTGCTATTTCTGCCTTCTAGTCAAGTGACTTCAGTTCATACAAATTAAATCCGATATGCCTCTTCTGCCCTTAACTTTTTGCAAAGGTCTGCTGCAGTCTTGTCATTTTTTGCTAACATAATGACTATTGCCTGCAAAAAACTAGCTGGTATTGAATCTCAGTGGGCCCCCACATTCTGTTATGTGTTCCTGCCTCTGGGATGGGGGTGGGGGTTCATTGATTTCATCCCTATTAGATGCTGGGGCAAGACACTTCTATCATTTTTGCAACACCTTGGTGACAGGCTCTTCAAAATTATATGGCTCACTAAAAAACAGCAGTAATTCCTTCTGGAGGAAGGAGGTCGGGAGAAGATTCCATCAAAGTGGAGCTCAGGGCTTTGGTGCAAATGCCACCACATTGAAACCCACCTCTTGCTGCCGCTCAAAGAAACACTTTGCAGAGTTGGATGACCAATTTAAGAGTCATTTCTTTGCTTTAAGGTGCAGGTTTCAGGGCAGTTAGTTTTGCCATGGCTTTTCACTGAACTTTCTAAATGTAGATTTTCAATGCATTATGGATTAAGGGCTGCAGCTCTGAGATGTGGCAGGTGTGTTAATATTGGTCTAGAGGCATTCATTATAGTTGGTGCATTGATTTCACTTCATATTAAGTGAGCACTGCAGGGCTGGAAAGGAGCTGGCTATCAGGAAACAGCACCACTATCTTGCACATACACACATTTCCAACTGGTAGCTGCTGCTTAATAGGAAAAGCCTAGCTAAAATGTGTCGAGAGGGAGTGGGCATCGGGGAAAACCAGGTGCAGTTTGCGGTCATTGACTGGGAAGAATTTCAGTTTTAAAAATTGCAACCTGTAGCTGTGATTTCTAATACAGATGTCCTTGGAAAGGCATGTACTTTTCCACACAGGATTCTCATAGGAGAAACATTAGGAGCCATTTATAAAGACTGCACATGCTCATTCTGACCCCAGAAGGGAAACATATGATGGTTGAATAAATAATGGCTAGAGGAGGAGGAGGAGTTTGGATTTATATCCCCCCCTTTCTCTCCTATAGGAGACTCAAAGGGGCTTACAATCTCCTTGCCCTTTCCTCCTCACAACAAACACCTTGTGAGGTGGATGGGGCTGAAAGAGCTCTGAAAAGCTGTGACTAGCCCAAGGTCAACCAGCTGGCGTGTGTGGGAGTGAATTCCCCAGATAAGCCTCCTCAACTCAAGCTGCAGAGCTGGGAATCAAACCCGGTTCCTCCAGATCAAATAGAGTGGTTTCTTTTTTTCTTGAAAGCTGTAGGTAGTATGAAAGTGACCTAATTGCCTTTAATGTTCACATAACACAATATGATCTATAATAAAGATTTGACTGAGTTTCAGTCTTTCCAATCCTGCAAAATCTATTTGATTTTATACAGCGGTAAGATAGGCCCAGGGTAATTCTGTCTCTATTAAACAAGTATTTTAAACACTATAAAAGGCTGGTAGCACGCACACACATACACAACATATCATGGGAGAATCTACACCCTGTCCCCCATCCCTGTTATATGCTGTCTCTCCTCATGACTCCCACTTCTTCATCTCTCTCTTCTCTGGTCAATACATTAATGGCATCCAAAAGAACATGTGAGAGCATTCGTAGAAGAGAAGGATGTTGTCACCATCATATGACCTAGGACATTCTCTCAGGCCCCTATGCCCTGGCTCTCTTCTTCCTCCTGATGTAGGAACTGTTCATATTGAAGCTTCATTCCCACAAACAAAATACCATGTAAAACTGGCTGTCTTCATGCTCAGGTGGCTTGAAGCACTTGACAAAGATTACACTAGTAGTCCCTAAAATGATAGCTTTCTTGAGGAGCCCATAAGAGTGAAGCTGAGGATGAAATCAGCAAGTATATGTAGCTCACTTTAGTCCAATCTGAGTGATTCCCCACAGTACATTCAGTTGAGCTCGACTTGAGTTCACTGGAATTTCTCATCATGAATTCGACTAGCTGTCATTCTGCACAGCAGCAGAGCTCGATCCTCCTTAGCCGAGCTCAGTGTGCGGGATGTGCTGGGCACACCTCTTCTTGCTTCGCATTCTATTGGCTGCTGCGAAAAGTTGGCACATGAGTTTGATTCGCTGTTAATCGGCACATTGCCGGGCTCGACTCTGTGCATCCTCTGCCCCGATTGGTTCCCTTTCCCATGGTGGGAGACATGAAATTTCGATTGTTTACGAGCATGTCGCAAAGTCGGAGGAACTGTGCAACACCGTCACGAAGTTGCGACTTTACGTCCTTCCACAGAAACATCCTGGAGAACTGTCATGGATCCTGATTTTGAGGAGCTGTTTGCCGCCATTCTGGCGGTACTTGCACATTTGAGCAACCTGCTGGAGACAGCAGCGATGGTTTGCTGCCGCATCATCAGGCTGCTGAGTCACAGCTACTCTGTTCCTCTTGCCCACTTGACGGCCCTTTCAGCGATTCCCCAGAGTCCACATCAATGGGTGTATCCCACTGCTCCACACAATGGATTGAAAACTTTCAGGGTCTCATCAGGAGACTGCCCTGATGACACCCCTCAGGTTTGGTGCAGTTTGGGTCAGGGAGCCAAACTTATGGACCCTCAAAAGGGGTGCCCCCATCCTCCATTCTTTCCAATAAGAGCTAAGGAGAGGGGGGCTGCCCCTTTGAGGGTCCATAACTTTGGCCCCCCTGAACCAAACTGCACCAAACTTGGGGGTACCATCAGGACAGTCTTCAGATGATACCCTGACATTTTGGTGCCGATATGGCCAAAAATGCGCCTGCTGCAGGAACATCCCAGAAGTTTGCCCAAGAATCCATGTCCTGGAGTGAGTTTTCTGCATTGCTGTCAATGGGGGATGCAGGCTGGTGGGGGGGCTCTAGTTTGCCTCGTTACACCCCTGGCTTCAGGAACTGTATCCTCCGTCCCTTTTACCGCAACTAAAGCAACAGATTGCTGGGGTGGGGGTTTCCGGCTGTACGCATGCTCTGCATGGTCGATTGTGATTGGCTTGCCAAAAATGCACCGTGATTGGTTAAAGCGAAACTAAGCCCTGATTGGCCAGAGAAAGGAATTACGCGATTGGCTGGAGGGGTGAGTCGAGTCAAGCTCAACAGAGAGTCCGCAGAGACGAGAGGTCGACACGACTTCACAAAAAAGTACTCTCTTGCAGCAGGATCGAGATACTCTGGCTTAGGTGGGTCGAAGGAGAGTCGGACTTGTGTCGAGATCTGCGGCCGTGCGGACAACCCGAGCTCGACACAAGTCGAGCTCCGCTGGTAACGTGCTGTGTGGAATCACTCTCTGACATATTTGATGTAAGAAGACTCTACTGTAAAAGGAACATCTATAAGAACTTTTGTCATTAAACCATTGACTTATTTCCTATATATATAATTGAATGAGGAAATTAAACTCCATTCAAACCGTCACTTTGGCAATGCGTGGTTTGGTGAACAATTCTATTCCCAGGGGCTAGTTATGCATCCTATATAATTTGTAGTTTTCCAAGCAATGAGATGCCTACTCTTTCTTTTCACAGTGTTATGGATCCAAGACTGCTGTGTTGAATATTCAGCTTCAGATTTGTTTGTTTGTTTTTTAATTTCATCTTCTCTTTGTTGCTGCTTGCACCTATGCTTAGTAATATGTGGTAAGTTATTGATTATACAGGTAGTTAAATATACGAGGATGATGTCTCTGTGAGAACAGGTAACCCAATGTGCAAGATTACACAACACTTTTGTTTACATGATCAGTGGTAACCAGAGGTGGGGGGGGGGGGTTTAAAGAAAATTTTTGCATACATAGTGATTGCATGCCAAGTATTTTACCCCATTCCCTGTTCCAAGTCTGAGCATACTCACTGGACAGTGACTGTGATCAGTGACTTCGTTCCAAGAACCTCTGTATATTTAAGATCATTATCTTTATGACAGTCTGTTTATATAAAAATTAATTAGACGCTTTTCTCCCTTGTGAAACTTAAGGCAGCTTAAAGTATAAATGAAACATTATAAAAACACAATCAAACAACCATTATCACATTTTTATTTACACAGTTTCTTTTCTAGAAATGAAACCAAGTGGAAATAGCTCTAAATTATTCTATTCTTTTTTCTGATCATTCCAGAATCTGATTAAAGAATTTATAATTCTTTACAAGGAAGTTAGGGTGAATGGAAGAGAGATTGATCAGGCACAAGATAGGGGTCTATTTCATCCTTTTCTTGGACACTGGTCTTGTTTATCTGTCCACAAAGATTTGCAGAGTTTCTTCCTTTAAAAAATGTGCATAAAAACATTTCTCCAGAGCCCTTGACCTTTAATCTCTGTTGGTTTTTCTCCTTTCCCTCCAATTTCCTCTTGAGTCTCTCCCTCCTAATTGTGTCCTTTCCTCACCAGTTTATACAGGGTTTGTGAACTGTTGGAAAATTACTGGAGCGTACCTAGTTCTTGAGACCCTTTATAGTTATAATTATTCTGACCAGGTCTCCCACAGCCTTTGTCTTTTACATGTATTTGTCTAATCTCATCAGTTTCTTTATTCTATTGCCTTTTTCATGAGGAAGCTCTTTGAAAAATTAGTGAATTCTGCCAATGAGGAGAAGCAACTGCTCACTACTTGCATGGCAGGGCTTCTGCTTTCTCTGTGGTTCCTTTCTCCATGCAATCCTCCATTTTCTTCCTTCCTTTTGGTTGTTGTGAACCCTACTCCAGTATCTGAAAGTTTCAGAAATATGGGAGCACTTTCTGAACCAAGCAGATGTTATCTCAGACAAATTGTTTGTATTAGCTGTTCCAATGAATGTCATCATTTTCATATGCTTTATATTTTGCTTTATATCTTGATTTCTTCCTATATTATGATATTATCTGTAGGAAAAGAGTGTTCTCCCCATCTTATATGAAATGCTAGGAAAGGCTACTTGTTGCATAGTTGGGAAATGGATACCAGCACTAGTTGTGCAAAACATGTTCCCACAGAAAAGTTAATGGTTCCTCTGCCATCCATACAGTATGGTGTGCATAATGTTCCAGACTTATATATTAATAATCATATCTGAAACAGAGGTAAAGTTGCACTCACAGTTTTATAATTAGGATGTGTTCAGAGGGAATACTGGTCCTCTGTGCTCACTTCCTTGCAGGTTTGGCAGGTACAGGGGCTTCTTCAAGCCAAATAACATTTCCATCAAATCAGTTCTTTTAGACTTGCAAATGTACCCCCCTCCACACCTTCTGTACTGCTGCAGAGATTCTCTCATTTAACATTATTTCGGTTAGACTTGCACTGCCTCCATGGACCCCCTGACAACTGGACTCCTTGGTCCAATCTACTTGAAATTTTGGGAGTTACTTAAAGGACAGACAGTAACACTTCAATTTTAGTGCCTGTACCTTTAACACACACACACGCCACCCAGAAAGTTTCCCCATAGGGAATAATGGACCCAAAAATTCAAACCCCCCTCCTCACAAAAAAAATCCCTCACATTCAAATACCATATTGGTATTCATTATTCAGCAGGAAGGTGGCATGGTATGACCTGATCTTTTCAGATCTCAGAAGCTAAGCAGGGGACCTCCAAGGATGATTCTGTGAAAAAAGGCAATGGCAAACCTCTTCTGCTTCGCACTTGCCTCAATAGCCTCTTGCTAGGGATTTCAAGACCAGACTTCAACTTGACAACACTTTATACACCCACACACTCACATTTGGTATTCAGGAACACTCATATTTTTGGGGTCCAATATACCTGAAAAGTTCCAAATTTGTTTTTTTCACACCTCTAGCCAACACATTCACATGATATGTAGTACAGATTCCCAGTTAGCACATATGTATAAAAGTGGCTTTTGACTGAAGGATGAAGTCACCAGTATTCAACAGCCATGCTTCTGGGATGCTCAAGGTTATGCACCATAAGCCCTGGGAGCTCAGCATGATGTACATGTTGACAAGCTGTATCTTTCTTGGATCACAAAAGCATACTCAGTGCTCAGAGCATTCAACTGGAAGTATAAATAGTGAACAGCAATGTCTGCTAATGACAATGTACACAAAAGCTAGGGCAGGGGTTGATATTCTTCTACACAAATCAGCAGAAAGTTGGGCATGCTTCAAATAACAGCCATAAATCCTTTCAGCAACAAACCTGCTGCACATGACTAGTGCAAATCTTTTTTTCCCCTGCCAGAAAAAATGTCTGTGCAATTTCATTTCATTCATGTTTGAAGTCTGTTTGGTAGCTGTCACTCCCTTTTATGTGTTACTGAAATTGGGTGCAAGAGGAAAGTGATTTGTGTTGTTCATTAGATAGGAGATCTCTATTCAAGCCTTCATAGAATTGACTACAGCCACTGGTTCTTTATGCAGGGAAATGTTAACCTACTCTGTGTGGCACAACATTAGTTCTGGATATGGGAGGCCCAGCTTAAAATTGCTGCTCAATTATTAAAACTTACCATTTTATATTGCTGGGCAAGTATTTTAGCCTAACCCACAAGGAGTAATGAGAATAAAATAGTATTAAAATCTATTGTAACCTGCACAGATCGATCAAACTGTATGAATCTAAGGCTGCAATCCTAAGCACACTTACTTGGAAACAAGTCAAACTCAATAAGATTTACTTCCAAGTAAACATGCATAGGATTACACTGCAAATCACAAAATTATCCTAACATGTATGACCATTTCCCAATGCTGTTTAAATTATTCCTTAAAATAAGTAATAGTGGTAAATACAGGATTTTGTGCATCATTTCATTGTATTCTTCATTCGTGTGAATCCTAGCTTCTATTAGTGATTTTGTCTGTCATCCATGAACTCTCAGTGTGAGACAAGTCTTAAATCGCTTATTTTGGGGAATAGTGGTTAAAAATTATTGTAATGGTTCACCCAATTATGTTAGTGGTTCACCCCATTACTTTTATGGACTTCTGGTGCAAGAACAAGTTAGATAGTAGTAGATACTCTACATTGATTTGGATTAGTTGGATGTTATCTTCTATATTAAGTAGTGTGAGTCTCTCCTCTCCAATATCTTGCAAGAACACTTGCATAGTAATTTGAGAAATAGATACAACTAGCATTTGTGCACTGTTTTTTCCAATATAAGGAACACAGCAGGCCACTACCTCCAAGAAGCAGGCCTCTTATTCTCATTTACTTATTTACTTAGCAATAACAGCAGTTCTTATAAATTTCCTGCTGTGCATTGTGAAAATAAAGTCATCTCATTCCTACTACAGGCTACTCCTGAGAATATGCAATGGAGCAAGATAGGCATGGTTTCATTGCTGAAGGAGTCATTAAGAACTAAGTTATATATGGCATCAAAACTCTAGATAAAGTAGCTTTCTCTGGAATTTTCTGTTTAAGAATTGTAACTGGATCAGTGACTTGATTCATTAGATATAATACTATGGATGCTGAAGTTCTGTCACTGTTTCTCGTGCCATCTCAGAGTGCAGCAGGTGGGAAATTGTATGCCTTGTTTACTCCATTTCCCTGTCAAATCCTTAGGAACAAAACTTTCAAAGTAACACAACAGTGTATTTCTTTTTCTTGTTGTTATTGGGAATCCCTTGGCTGTGTTAGTATGAGATTTCCAGAAGCCATGTTCATTAAACGGCTTCAACGGGATTTCTAGGAACCAGAGACAGAAGCAGTCACAGCCCAGTTCCCTGGTAAGTTCTGAGGTATTTGATATGCCATCAATGAATGCTTAAATTGGTTCACCATAGGGACACCGAAGATGATTTCCTGACACGTAAACACTACAAATACAGTACAAGTTGACTATTATATTGGGCCAGAGGAAAAATCAAAAAGAAAAATAGTCTGTGGTTTGTGTGCACAATTAGTTATCATATGATGACAGCCTTTTTCTTTACTTCAGTCTTTCATTTGTTTACGTGTTAAATAGTTTGGAGGCTGACATAAGTTGACAGGGAGGAAAGGTTAAATAGGGTCTCTTAGGCCATTTCTGCACAGCAGAATTACATCATGGTAGACCTGGAATCGTATATACCAGAGGTGTTTTATCCTGGTTTCTACCTCCGCACAGCTTCCTGCTTCTTTTCAGGAGCTGAGGCAGTACCAGGAGGTAATACTCCAGTTTGTTCTGCGCAACCTGTGCAGTTTGTATTTATCCCATTGATAAAAGACAGAGGGAAACGGCTCTCCCCCCACCCAGCTTTCCCCTGCACGATCCACACATCACCAGCTCCAAAGGCAAGAGGGAATGGCTCTCCCCCCCTCCCCACTTTCCCATGCATGATCCATGCATTGCCAGCTCCAAAGGCAAGAGGAAACAGGAAAAATATACCAGGTCTGCTTCTGTGGTGCTTGCAAGGCAGTGGGGTTACCCCGGAATCTTTTAAAAGAACCACCAAACAGGTGATTTTTGAAAGTCATGGGGCAAAGGAAAAATAGTGGAGCAACACCCAGGACAGACCCTGTGCAGCTTTGGGAACCGTGCAGAATTCCCAACGGCACAGGGATATATTCCGTGCTCACCCTGAGATATTCTGATTATGCAAAAATGGCCTTAAGCAACCAGTTGTATAAAAGCAGTATGCTTATTGTTACAAATGGATTACCAAATGAAACACAAGTTGAAAGTGGCCTAAGATACTAAGCAGTAGAAATACCGAGAATCCCATATAGCTGACAGTTGGCAATCATGCACATATAATTATTGTGGTAGCACTTCTTCTTCTTGTAGAGCCAGGCTCAAATCTAACCTGGATACAATTAATGCATGCATAATTGAGGTCAAATCCCTCTGCTTAAGGCAGTCTAAAGCTAGAGA
Organism: Sphaerodactylus townsendi; assembly: GCF_021028975.2. Taxonomy (NCBI): domain Eukaryota; kingdom Metazoa; phylum Chordata; class Lepidosauria; order Squamata; family Sphaerodactylidae; genus Sphaerodactylus; species Sphaerodactylus townsendi. The sequence goes on from NC_059425.1 coordinate 66,978,248, forward strand.
ATTAACTATAGCTGGTTTACTGCTCTAGATGCTACAGATTTCCTAGGGATGAATAAGTGTCTCATCCCTTTCGCTATTCTATAGGTTAGCTCTGATCTATGTTGTACTTCACCTACTTCCAATTTTTTGAAATTTTTGAAAATTAATTTTGAAAAGACTCACAGCTGGTCATGATTCAACCCGTATCTTTTCCTAAAGGCTACAGGAGCACATATGCACATGAATTAGATCACAGCACAAAAAGGATTTGCTGTTATAAGGCTCTCTAATCAAAGAAAGTCCCTGGTTATCTGCATTTGATAGAACAATTAGTTTATCAGGGTCAGTGTTGTCTACTAAGATCTCAGTTCTCAGGGCATTTAATACTCCTGCCTAATCTTTTTAACTGGAGATTACAGGAATTGATAGCGGGACCTTTTACCTGTGTGAGAAAAAAATTCTTGAAGTGTCAAGAATCAAGGGAAAATTGATCAGGATTTCCTCTGAACCTCAATCATGTTAGCAAAGAGTTCTTGTTGTCAAGCTTCAGGTTCACTGAGAAAGAAATAAGGCAGGGCCCCAGTGTGCAGGATTTGGTATGCGTCCCAGATCTGTGATTAGCCTTCCCCTAGCAGACCCAGCCTTTCAGGTGACACATCCACTTGGGTAATCAGTTTCTTTTTAGTACTTCTGCTTTGCAAGTCTGCCAAAATAGCAGACCTTTATGAGCTATGCAGATCGCTAATGCATTTGTGTTGTTCTGCAGCCAATGGCTGGATAATTTTGAACCTTGAAATACTGGAAGGAATGCAGATAGTAAATTTCTAAAGCATCCCATTCTTTTTTTAAAAAAAAAATTGTCTGCTTATTTGCCTGCTTTCCCCTGGTCTTCAATGGCTGCAGAAAGTTGCCAACAGCAGAAGTAACTCCAGAATGAACATGTATATAAATATAATTCCATGATGAATGCAAGGGCAAAGGACTAGCAGGTTTGCAATGCTCTGAAGTCTATGACGTGTCTCTTCTGCTTTAATCTGATATCTAGGATAGAATGGCTCAAGGGCATGCCAATCCTGGCAGGGGTGGACTCACCTTAGGAGTCAATGCAGCCCCGAGTCAATGTGGGTACCCACCCCAATGGCATAACGGACAAATTGCCAGAGGAGGGGAGGAGATATGCAGGTAGGTAGGTGTTGTATATCTGTGCAGCATCCAACCTCAGAAGCCTCAGAAGCCACTGCCTGTGTTGCTAACAAGCAGGGTGTGGTCAGGTCCAGCCTCGCAAGGTCAAACAGGCAGCAGGCAACAGCCTATTCAGGGAACAGTTCAATGGGTCAGGACAGGTGGCAGGCAAAAGCGTAGTCAGAAGTCAGTCCAATGGGTCAGGGTGGTGTGGGTAGCCAGTCCCAGGTCCAGAGCACAGGAATCCAAGTAGGCAGGCAAACTAGGAGCTATAACAAGCATAGGAAGTGCATTCATTGCACCCAGGCAGAACCAGGCTCAAGGCAGGGCTTATATGGAGAGGCTTGATTGCTGTAGCAGAGATCCTGCGAGGAGTTAGTCTTCCTTTGATGAAGGCTCTGCAATTGTTCCATACCTGGCTGAGAAAGGAGCACTCTTCCTTTGACTCTGTAGCTGCTTCTGCCCTGCCTCCTTTGCACAGCTGCTCATCACAGGGCTCCATGGAGGACTGTGCAGGTTTGCTCAGCTGTGTGGTATCAGTTGAGAAAGGGCTGGTAGCGGGCTCTGCTGTCTGAACTTCCTCATGGCTGAACAGTGTGGTCAGCTTCTACTTCCTCATGAGGAGCCACTTCTGAGTGTCCAGCATTGGCAGGTTCTGTATCTGAGTCCTCTGAATCCGGGTAACTGCCCACAGGCTGGCCCCTGACACTCCCATTCCTCAGCCCCACCAGTGCAGAAAAATGTGACAGTGTGGCTAAAGGTGTTCCGGGGGCATTTCAGGGGGTGGAGCTTCCACTGCCCTCCCAGGTCAGCTTCCACTGCCCTCCCAGCTGATACAGCCAGCCTCAGGCATACACCACATTTTTGTAGCGTATGTCTATTATCCCCTATGAAGGATTTTGGCCAGCTGGGGTTTGCTTTTTGCTCCTGGGTTTCCTGTGCTATGGAGAAGCCCTTTGGAGGTGGCAGCATGCTGCCATAGTGGCACCATGTCCTGCCAACCAGGAGGTCTGGATTGGGCTGTAAGGTCTCCAATGATTTGCTGAGCATGCAGTGTTTTGGACCAGGAACTGCTGCTCTGCAGTATCAGATCAGTGATAGACAAACTAACCTTCCTTTCAGACCAAACTGTTCAGATCAGATCAGCCAATGATATCAACAAAGGTCAAGTAAGCAGAGGAAAAGAAAACAAGAATGAGGCAGGGAGAATGAAGAGTGCAGGATCTTTTCACAGGAAGCCAGTGTCTGGCAACATTCATGGCCCATTATACAGCTGCATCATTTGAAGGACATTGAAAGTGTGTTCTGATTATTTATGAGGCTGTAAACTACACAGCCCTTCTCTAAACTGCACCATTCCCTTCTCTCTGCCACTCCTTTAAACAGTGCTCCACGCTCCCCCTAATACAACCATCAGCATCATCTGCATGGTAAAATCCGCAAGTGATGAAGATGTAAAGCATCTGTTGAAGTCCTGGGGAGTGCTCATCATCAAAGAGGATATTTTGTGATTTCACATTCCTGTTTTCCAAATGTGTGGGGTGGAGGTGAGAGAACAAGTTTCCCCAGACCTGTAATCTGCAGAAGTGGCTTATAATATATGCTAGAGGGACTCCTTGCTTTTCAGCACAGAGCTCTTCTTCCACTGCTGATTGCTGTTAATTCTCAATGTGTTGTTAGGAGCTGTTCATTGATTACTTAACAAATTACAGTAGAAAATGACACATTTTATGGGCACCCTAGCAAAAAGACAGTAAAATCTGCCTCATTTCCAGAGGAGATTAATAGGGACATTTCAAGGTACTTTGCTACAACCACACTGTTATTTTTCTGTTTATTTTTTTTTCTTTGGAACAATGAAGATAAATATTTATTCAATATCAGCATTTATAATTGGAAAAGGGAGTGGGTGACACTTTGGCAGTTTTATGCTTTAAATAGTGTTTAATTCTAGTGATAAAGGAAACTTTCTGCTGTTCGACATCTACTTAGCAGCTTCCTCTCTGGGATGCTTAGAATATTTCAAGGGTTCATCTTTGACATGTGATCAAGCTGCAGAATTTGGTCCCAGATTTATTAACAAAATTGCATGGTTTTTTAAAACTATTACATCAAATTTATAGTGAGATTTCAGATTCTGAGACACTGTGATCATGGTTTCCAGTCAGTTCCACTCAGAACCAAGTCTTAGGCCCCTTCCGCACATTCAGAATAATGCACTTTCAATCCACTTTGAATGCACTTTGAAGCTGGATTTTACTGTGTGGAATAGCAAAATCCACTTTCAAACCATTGTGAAAGTGGACAGAATGTGCATTATTCTGCATGTGCGGAAGGGGCCATAGGTTCACCTCAGTTATTCAAGGCACAGTCCTATGTGACTTTTTCTCATTAACATGACCTGAACAAATATACACCCAATCCTTGTCAATGTAGTTGGTCACCCATTATTGCACTTCCTTCTATAGATGTGTTGTATTTAGGGGTTAAAGTGATTTTTCCCATCCCACCAGAATTCTGTTAGGCCCACTATTATGTATGTTCTTTTTAACTCCAGCCCTCCAATCTTAGCTTACAGCATTTACATATAAATAACCATGCACCCTACTCCATGCACCCTCGACATTCACATTTCACCTATGGCCCTTAAGCCTCCCTAATAGTAGTCCTATAGGAACATCAGAATAAAAATTAATAGAAAAATTCATGAAATACTTTCATCTTGATTACCATAAACCTCCAGGAGATTAATCTATGCTCCTAAAAGAAATTAAAATCTGTAGTTCTAATTATAATTACAGTTGAATTCCACTGACATTGCAAATATTTCAAGTTTTTCAAGACTTCCAAATATTTGTTCAGTTATTAAAACCTTTATGCTCTACCTTTCCCTCTCATAAGAATCTTTGTTGCCATTAGTCTCCCACAAATAGTGATTCATGATTCAGACCAAAACCTCAGAGACTTGCCTCTTTCTGAATGCTCTTCTTTAGCTTTCTATTTTCCACAGGATTCCCTACTTCCCAATTCCTTTCTGTATCTACTCCTTTACCAAATTTACCTTACAGTGAGCAAGCAGTGGGTAGGAGCAACAGGTGACCTTTCTCGTCCCCCTTTACTTTTCCTGATGGACTCATAGGCAGATTCTGCATGGGCCAAAAACAGCAGTGTGAAAACGGTGTGAAAATGGTGTAAAATGGTTTAAAACTGTGTAAAGGAGTTTACATTGTTTTCACACCATTTTCACACCCCTGTTTTTGGCCCATGCAGAATCCGCCATAGTTGTTTCCCTTATCAGTTTCATATCTTCTGGTTTCTCAAACTCTTTTCTATCATTGTTTTCTTCTCCAGCTCTGTTGCTATAAGTATTACTTTCATTCCTTCTTATTTTCCTGGAAGTGGCTTTGTTCTGTTATCTATTAAACTTTCCTCTTTGGCCTTTCCTGACTACTTTCTGAGGTGACCACATCCTATTCCTGAATCTCTTTGTCCATATGCTAAGTCCTCAGAACAGTAAGCTGCTTCTTAATCTTTCAGCAGCAGCGTAGAAAGGAGACACCAAATGAGAGGGTTGGTTCTCGAGCCTTCACTAAAGCTTCCAATCAGATATATATTGCAGGCTCCCTGCTAGGAATTCAATTCCCAGATGTATTTGGACCTCATTCAGATTGGATCACAGTGTCTGGGTGGGGTACTTAAGCTTTCCATTAATGCCTTTTCCCCAACTTGAAATGACCCTGGTGTCCCATTTTAGAAAACATCTAGGGTTGCCAATTTCTGCTTGGGAAATTCCTGGAGTTTTTGGGATGGTGTCTGGGGAAGGCAGAGAGGAGGGAGCAGTGGAGATGTGATACCATGAAGTCCACCCTCTAAAGACATTTGTTGTCTGGAAAGAGGACTCTCCTTAAGCCAATACAGCCTGGTTTAGTGGTTAAAGTGTCAGGCTAGGACCTGGGAGAGTTGCTGGGTTCAGATCCTCACTCTGCCATGGAAGCTTGCTGGGTGACCTTGGACCAATCACACATTCTCAGCTTAACCTACCCCTCAGAGATGTTGTGAGGATAAAACAAGCAGAGAAAAATGATGCAAGCCACTTTGGGTGCCCATGGGAAAGAAAAGTGGAATGTAAATAAAAAATAAATTAATGTGAAAAACCCAACACTCTAACACATTGGCTGTCATCTACTAGAATAATCCTGCCTGAAAACTAAGTGGAGAGGTAAGAGGTTTGGCCAGTTTTCTTTCTGATCTCAATACCCACTTGGCATGATGAAGAGTTTGGTAAAATTCAACAACTTGCAATACCATTAAAATCTTGAATCATCACATTTCACAACCTATTCCCTCTTTCCATTCTGTGCCCCTGTATCTCACTGCAGAGAGTGCAAAGCCCAATCTCATCAGCATGAATAAAAAAGAACTTCTGTGGAAGTATAATTAGCCCCCATGGTGACACGTTGCATTAGTATGCACTGAGAATAGCATTTTAATTTTATTTGTATACATGTAGCCGCCGGAAATAGCTGCTCATGAAGATTTTCCTCATGAGTCCTTTCTGCATCCTCTGAAAACAAAGGCATATTTATACAATATTTAATTAATTAAGGTGTCTCACAGCTTGGCATTGTGTTTCCATTTGCACTGCCTTGGCCAAAATGTGGCATTAAAGATATAGCTTGGTTTCTGGAAACCCATAATCTGGTAATTAAAAGTGAAGTCCTCTTTGATCCTCCTTGTGTCTCAAGGGGAGATTCATTACTGTTGTTCAATTTAATTTGTCCCATTTTGTTGTTGACATCCAGGTGTCTCTGAGTCAGAGGCGCTTAAAGACTGAGCACAAAGGGATTTTATTGGTTCTATTAAACATGATGCTTAGAGTGACTTGGGAGTTAAGGCTCTTGTTTTTCTATTACCATGTTGCTATTGACTTACTGGCTGACCTTGAACATACTTCTTTTATCATTTCATTTCCCATTCCCCAAATCTTTTCAAGGGGGATAGCAATAAAAATTGCTTAGGGTAACTGGAGGCAAAATATTATCAGTGACAGGCCCAAAACACTAGGAAGGTCTAACAGAAAAACATCACGGCCTTAAGCAAGACAGAGTTTGTGCTGACATCACTTTTTGTTACATTTCCTTGGCACTTAAGTCACTTGCTCTTCACTAAATGCTTTCTTGAACTTGATGGTTCAATATTCACTGACAGAAATTTGTAAATAAGCTACCAAAGATTTCCCCCTGTGAGAATGATATTGATTCTATGTCCTGCACCAAATCTGCTATTTGATATCTTCTCTGTTAATGGCTTTTTCATGTAAATAATGTTGTGAAATATCAATCAAAAATGTGGCGGGGAGAAGCCATTTGTTATGACAAAGTACTTAAGACAAAGGGTGGATATGAGTCTGCAAACTCATACCTGCCAATGTAGATTGAAATAGCCACCCTCTTGTGTATTTATAAAATCATAAGAACATAAGAACATAAGAACAAGCCAGCTGGATCAGACCAGAGTCCATCTAGTCCAGCTCTCTGCTACTCGCAGTGGCCCACCAGGTGCCTTTGGGAGTTCACATGTAGGATGTGAAAGCAATGGCCTTCTGCGGCTGTTGCTCCCGAGCACCTGGACTGTTAAGGCATTTGCAATCTCAGATCAAAGAGGATCAAGATTGGTAGCCATAAATTGACTTCTCCTCCATAAATCTGTCCAAGCCCCTTTTAAAGCTATCCAGGTTAGTGGCCATCACCACCTCCTGTGGTTATTATTCAAAACACCAATCACACGTTGCGTGAAGAAGTGTTTCCTTTTATTAGTTCTAATTCTTCCCCCCAGCATTTTCAATGAATGCCCCCTGGTTCTAGTATTGTGAGAAAGAGAGAAAAATTTCTCTCTGTCAACATTTTCTATCCCATGCATAAATTTTTTATAGGACTTCAATCATATCCCTCGACACGCCTCCTCTCCAAACTAAAGAGTCTCCAAACGCTGCAGTTTCCTCATAAGGAAGGTGCTCCAGTCCTCAATCATCCTCGTTCTTCTGCACTTTTTTCTATTCTTCAATATCCTTTTTTTGAGATGTGGTGACCAGAACTGAACACAGTACTCAAGTGTGGTCAGCACCAATGCTTTATATAGTGGCATGACACCTTGCAGTTTTATTATCAATTCCTTCTGATTATCCCAGCATAGAGCTTGCCTTTTTCTCACAGTTGCCATATTGAGTTGACATTCCCATGGAACTATCAATTAAGACGCTTCAAATCCTTTCCTGGTCTGTGACTGATAGCACTGACCCTGTGTAGCGTAGGTATGAAGCTTGATTTTGCCCCTATGTGCATCACTTTGCATTTGCTACATTGAACTGCATTTGCCATTTAGCCCACTACCCAATTCTATCATCAAGGTCCGCTTGGAGCCTCGCTAATCCTTTTGTGGTTCTCACCACCCTACATACTTGGTATCATCTGCAAATCCTAATACCACGCTACCCAAACTCACCAAGCTTCCGCCAAACGCGTCAAAGTCGTCCATCCAACCAATTGGGGACACCACTTCACATCTCTCCATTGTGAGAATTTCCATTTACACCCACTCTTTTCCTGTTTCAAACCAGTTTTAATCCATAGGAGGACTTCCCTTATTCCTTCTCATTGCTGAAAGCTTTTCTCAATAGTCTCTGGTGAGGAACTTTGTCAAAGCCTTTTGGAAACTCGTTGGGCAGACAATGTCCACTGGTTCCCCTTATCCACATGCCTAATATCCTCAAAGAACTCTAGTAAGTTTGTAAGACAGGATTTGCCTCTCGCAAAGCTATGCTGACTCTTTCTCAGCAGGTCTTTGCTTTTGTACATGTTTTTATACTTTATCTTTAATGACAGATTCTACTAATTTACCAGGAACAGATGTCAAACTGACTGGCCTGTACTGGTCCCCTAGATCCTTTCTTAAAGATTGGTGTGACATTGGCCATCTTCCAGTCTTCAGGGATGGAGCCTGATTTCAAGGAGGTTGCATATTAAAAGTGGAGAACATCAGCAATTTCATGCTTGAGCTCTTTAAGAACTCTTGGGTGAATGCAATCTGGGCCAGGGGATTTGCAGCATTTCTTAGTTTATCAATGGCTGCCAGAACTTTCCTTTGTCTACCACTATTTCATTAGTTCGATTCTTCCTCTTAAGAAGCTTGGTTCAGGTGCAGGAATTTTCCTCACCTCCTCTTGGGTGAAGACAGATTAAAGAATTCATTCAGCTTTTCTGCACCTGTCATCTTTTAGCACACCCTTGTTCCTTTGTCATCTAACCGGGCCTACCGCCTTTGTTACTTCCTGCTTTTGATGTACTTTGAAGAACTGTTTGTTGCTGGTTTTGATAGCCCACAGCCATGCTCCTCATAATCCTTGCCTCCCTTACAGCTAACTTGCTTTCTTTGCCACCATTTGTGTTCTCTGGTGGCTCCTCGGTCAGTTAAGTTGGACTTCCATTTTCTGAAAGACATCTTCCCTAATAATAACGCCCCTTGTTAACCATGGTGGCTTTCTTTGACTGGGTGCTGCCTTTCTAACCTGTGGAACACATTCCAGTTGAGTTTTTAAGACTGTGTTTTTAAATAACCTCCAAGCATCTTGGACAGTTTGACTCTCTTGATTTTCCCTTTCAGCTTCCTACACTATCCCCTCATCTTTGAGAAATTTTCTGAAGGCTTAATGTAACTACATTAGTAGTTGTCACTTGTTCGCATGCAGAGATACTGAATTCGACAGCATTGTGGTCGCTGTTCTCATCGCTCAACAACACTGACTTCCCACACCAGGTCCTGGTCCCACATAGAATTAGATCGATCACATCTCCCCTGGTTGGTTCTACAACCATCTGCTCTAAGCCACAGTCATTTAGCATATCCAGGAATGTTCTCCTTACTATGACCTGAACATGCATTTTTCCAGTTTATATGGGGATAGTTAAAATCGCCCATTACTACCTATTATTATTTTTGCTTTTGTTGGCCTCTCTAATTTCTTTTTCCATCTCAGAATCCTCTTGTGCGCTTTGGTCAGGGGGACGATAATATATTCCTAATGTTAAACTATGCTTCGCCACTGGTATCCCTAGTCTTCTATAAAGTATTATTCCCTGAATAAATAATAATAGTTATGTGCTGTCAAATTGCACCTCATGGTTACCCCTCATGGAGTTCTAAAGGTAAGAGAAGAACAGAGGTGGTTTGCCATAGCCTTCCTCTACATGGCAATCCAGGTCCTCCAAGGTGGTCTGCCATCCAAGGACTAACTACAGCCAACCCCACTTAGCTTCTAATCTCTAACAAAATCAGATTAGTTTGGTGTGTTAAGGCTGCTGTGGCCTGAATACCTCTCACCAAGGACTCAAGGCTTTTTACTACTACTCTATATGACAACCTGCCCTGTTGGCTTTGATGAAGGATCATAACTATATAAAAGCAGAAGAACATTTATATTCTTAGTACTTACAGAGCTTCAGTTAGCTTCAACTCTAGCATGTTTGGTCATTTCAAAATATCGAGAGCCAGCTTGGCGTAGTGTTTAGAGTCATTGCTTGGGATGGGATGAAGGTCAGATGGAGGGATGAGCATACTTCTATTTCCTTCTCCTTCTCTCAACTGGCCTCCTCCCACTACTATATGTCCCCCATCTCATGATCATTGGAATCCCTGGCCCAGCCCTGGCCTCCCAACAATGGTCCATTCCTTCTCCCCTTCTGTCACATACAACAAAAATACAGATTAAAATACATCACTCTAGGCTGCAGAGCCAATGGCCTTCCAGGAGCTTCTGACCAGTGAAACTTAAAACCCTTTTAATCCTAAAAAAGCCCAGTTTTTCCACCCTACCTCCCACCTGATGCAAATACTTAATTAGTATCAGCAATTTAACATACAACCAGAAGCTAGTAAGTCTAACTCCCCAGGAGGTCAATAAATTTCTCCAGTTCATGAAACTTTTAACTCAGAGGGTTAGCATATCAGCACCAACTAGTACTATATAACACTCCACTCTAAATAGTATCAGTTTGTATCCACCTTGTTTACTGACTAATTACCTCTAAAGTCCCTGACAAATTCCTACTTAGCCTTAGGGGACAATAATATAACTAAACAAGGTCCCTAAATAATATTAAAAGTCACACTAATTGATAATCCAACTGGATAAACAGAAAAAAAAATCCTCGGTGAAATTTACCAACACTAAAAAAAGAGAAACTTAATTCCCCCTGTTCTCCACTGGGTGTGAAAGTCTCAGGTGTGATATTAGAAATCTGAGTGATTTAAGACAAGAGTCTCCAATATAAACTGAAGGAGACCCAAGCAGATTTCGACTGGAGCTGATTGTTCCTAATCTCCTCTACATCTGCTCCCTAACCTCCACTTATGCAGCTGGATCCCATCATCATCATGCCTAGAGGAGGGTATCTCAACAAAGGGAGACAGGTCAGATAGTCTGTGTGGGAAGGGGTCAAAGTTCCTGAAAGCACCCATAGTTCATCCCTTGGGCTATTTGAGACCTCATATTGTCATGCCTCAGATCTTTCACTGGCCTCTGCCACCAATCTTGGTGGCTTGGAGCACCACATCCATTGCTGGTGGTACTGCTGGAATTTCCACCACCTTGTCAATAATTCCTCTGGGCTTCTCTGCCTTCAGTGGTGACCGGCCACCACAGTTTCCAACCCCCTCACACTCAGCTCCAACAAAAGCATCTGTCTCCCCAACCCAATTTGATGGCTTTGGGTGGATTGGATGGTTCAGTTAGGTTCTTCTCCTCCATTTCAGCTGATTCAACCTCTCCCATCTGGGCTCGTGTACTTCCTCTCACAGGCCCCTTCCACACTGGCTGATAAACCTGGGCTACAGTTTCAGGGGCAAACTTCACACGGATCCCACCCCTAAAGCGAGGCTGTCCTGTGTTGAGTCCCCCAAACCAGGTTTTTTGAGAATCGCACTATCCACAATTCTTTTTTTAAACCCAGGTTGCAGCCTCTCGCAAGCGAACAGCTATACAGGAGGTGCTTTAATCAGGCACGCTTTCCCTTTTTAAAATTTCCTGCCTTGCAGCTGCGTAGCCACACAGGGTCACAGGGACGTCTCGTGGCATTGCGAGATGTCAGCATGGCTGTGGAGATCCATTGGTGTCTGCCCACATAGCTACACAGCAGAGGGAGGTAAATAATTTTTAAAATGTGCCTCTGTGCAAAGGCACAACATACAACCCACATTGTTTCTGCAGGCTCTGGTCACTGCCTGCACAGAGGCATGCGAATGCGAAAACAGGAGAGCGAGTTACTTTATCCCAACTGCAACCTGATCTCCCTGTGCTGTGCAGAAGGGGCCACAGTGAGGCCTGAGCAGCTACTCTGTAGCCTGTTGCTCTCAGAAGCATCTTGTTGGGAGATTTATAGAGTCCTGCTTGATTTCTGACTTGGATAGCTTGAGAATTTCTAAATCAGACATTTCTAGTATTCTTCACTGTTCTTCAGGTCTAAAATTGTGCTAAGCTGCTCTAAAGACCAGAGACTTTTTTCTAATTCTATATCAATGTGAGAGAATCTCAGGAACTTCCTTGTCAGCATCTGTCTCCAACACCATCTTGCATCCATGCTAATTGAAATAGAAAGCCAGTGTGGTATAGTGGTTAAGAGCAACAGACTCTGATACGGAGAACTGGGTTTGATTCCCCATTTCTTCATATGAGTTGCGGACTCTAATCTGGTGAACCAAGTTTGTTTCCACAGTCCTCCGCATGAAGCTTGCCGGATGACCTTGAACTAGTCAAGTTCTGTCAGGACTCTCTCAGCTTATCTATCTCTTCAGTTGTCTGCTCTTCACAAGGTGGAGAGGTAAAGGGAAGGAGATTATAAGCCTCTTTGAGACGTCTGAAAGGTTGAGATGAGAAAAGTGGGGTATGAAAACAAATTCTTCTTTTTTCTATACAGGTAAAGCCTAACATATCCCATGAACAAGCAAAGCAATGTTTTTGAGTCCTTAGCTGTTGCATTCCAGGATAATCAGTGGATGTATCCACTGATCTAACTTTGTTCTTCTTCTCTTTGCAAACCAAGCATGTGATTGTGTACAAAATTGTTTAGTAAGAATATCCAAGGTACTTTGTGAACTGTTTATGGAGTATGTGGAGGCAACATAGAAACTCTGTAGGAAAAAAAATATCAGTTTTCCACATCCCTTATCTCACCTATAGTCCCTTGGAACCCTCAGGAATACAAAGGCTCATGCTTTTGAAGGTCAGTGCACACTGGACAATGTTTCTTTATTTCCATTTCCAGGGACACACCAAATGTACATGTATTCCAGAATTACTCTCATAAGCCTTCTCTGATCTACTAGCCTAGCTGAAGTCTAAATGGACACTAGTTTGCAACCAGGATTTTCTAGATTCCTGGCCAGGATCAAGACATGAGACTATTATAAACCTGGTAGGGACGTTCAGCAGGGATTTGTTTCTTCTGTCATGTTGGGCTTGAAGTGTCATTTGTTTAATGTTATTGCTTAAATAATAATTTATAAGACCACTAGCCAGCTATGCAACAGTTTAATAGCGGCTTCAATTTATGGATACCACCAGTTACAGGAACATGGTTATAAATATAAAGGATGTCTCCCACAACATTTTTATTTTGAAATGTATTTGAAACCATTTATTGCCTCCCTTTCTCAGTTGCTTGTTTTCCCACAAGGCAGGATTCTGGTGGGACCGAGCCACTTTCCTCTTCCAGGCTCTGCTGAGTGGAAGAAATGAAGAGTAGAAAATGAAAAGTCAAATTAAATGTCCATTTTCAATATCAAATAAATCACTCTAATTAAAAATTAATTAAATGCCACAATCCCTGCCTCTGAGCTTGAATACAAATGCATTTATTTGAACATACAGTTATAAAAAACACACACACAGCACGTATACTGAGCTCTTGCTCTCATACATGTTTTGTCATCTAATCTTTTACTCAGTATGCATGCTCTGAATATGGAATACAGAAAGCTGAATAGCAATTTATCTGGTGACAGAACCCCCAGTAACTCACACAGTGTACATTGCTCCTGTTTGTGTACACTGACCTATATAATACAAGTGGTGCATGTGTGTGTAATGCATATCTAAGCCCCGTCAAGCCCCTTGTCAGCTGTGATAAATGAGGAGATAAATGCAGTGTGTTGTTTCACAGCAGTAGTGGGTGCAATTTCCTGATGTCTGATTGAGAATGATGGTTTTTAAATGATTGCCATTGGGACACTAAAATGCTCAGCATCCCAGAAGAGAAATCTAGAAGGCAAAAAAAACCGCGTTGGAATGTCATGGTTTGGAGCATGTCTCACTGAGTCCTTTCAGGAATCACTCTATGCCATATGGGTCAACAGTACAAGGTGAATAGTAGGAAGTCAGGATAAAATTCTGCTCCTCTTATGAAGCTTGATGTTAGTTTAAGAAGGTAACCATCTTAGTCTGCCATAGAACAGTTAGGGTTGTAGCGCCTTAGAGACCAACAAAATTTTGGGTGAATAAAAATTATTTTGTTATTTGTATCCGGCCATCCCTTGTATGGCTCAGGGCGGCAAACAACAACATAAACAGCAAAAACATCAATAATCATAGCATCATAAATAGCAAAAAAATCAATAATCATAGCATCATAAATAAGCAGCATGAATAAACACAGATGGTGGCTTCCCCCCTTCTATCGCTAAAACTACAAAAAAATAATGATCAAAGACTAAAACCCTCTAAACAATATAAAGCAGTGTTAGTACAATAAACCTAGCCTAGTGACTAACCTAAAATGCAACATCAAATCACTAAACGAAGCCTAACACATAATCCAACTATACCGAACACTACCTACGGCATAACCCTCCCCAAACGGGCCCACAATGGCTGCCCAAAGTCACTGCCTGTTGTCGCTTCCAGACCCCACCCCCTGCAGGTGTTTCCATGGTGTGGGTGGGGAAAGACTCACACTCCTTCCCATGGGCAGCAGGCAGCAGCACAGCAGGTCGACTTCTGCTTGACTAGGTGGCAAGCAAACCGACAGGGAGGCTCTGTCCCAGGCAGGGCTGAACAAGCTGGCTGTCTTGGGCTGCTGGTGGAACTCTTGTCTAAGCTGTCTTCAGATACAAGTAGGATTTGAGATCTCTGAATTTTTATATCCCAGTCAGAAGGCGGGAAGTGTATGGTACAGAATGCTTGTAAAAAATATGCAAAGGTTTGGTGCATATTTGAATCAGTTTGATTAGAGAAGAGTGAAAATGCTTCGGGGTTGAAAATTAGAATCTGTAGTGAGGCAAGACTCCTGTCCCTGTTCAGCCATGGCAGTGGGGGTGGGCATTTTTCTGAACTTGTGAATGAACTCAAGTTCAGCAATCTCATGCTGTAATTTCCCCTTGAGGTTTTGTTTGTTTGTTTGAGGTTAGCCCTATTATTCTGTCACACTAGCAGGGAAGCAACAGCCAGATGAGCTGTGAAACCATGGTTTACTTGATCAGGATTTGGCTCTCAGATGTCAATTCTCATTCTGACCTGCTAAGGTGCTATTGTTTGATTGCTTTCACCCTTGCATCTTCTTCCCATTCAAATGCCCAGCTGGCATCCTGGCTTCTTGCAGTGTGGGCAGTGCCAAGCAGTATTCCAGAATGAATCCAGGATGTTCACATTCATATATCACACAAAGTCATATGTAAGAGTCAATGTAGTTAATAAACCAATTTCAGACCATGGTTTTAGATCTTGGTTTTACATATCTAAATTAGTGATGATGAAACCTTTAATGACATATAGTCTAAATTAGTGTAGAGGCCTGCATCTGAATAGTCACATTGTTGGTTTTGTCTTGTATGTAGTATAGTATTGATACTAAATTAATGTTAAATAATACTACTGTTACCTGAAGTGGTGGGAAGTCTGAAGTGAAGGAAATCGGCATGTGTTTTGCTTTATTCAGATTTTCTCACTCCCCCACCAGCTCTTCCAGGCACTACTTTAGAAGGGTCAAAGGGACTGGTGTTTTCCCACACTGAGGGTCTATCACTTGAGCAACAGACCCTTGCAATTGACCTAAAAGTTACACATTCCCAGCAAATTAGAATCATAGAATTGAAAGAGACCCCAAGGGCCATCAAGTCCAACTGCCTGCAGTGCAGGAACACACAGTCAAAGCACTCCTGAAAGATGGTCATTGATCCTCTCTTTGAAAACCTTCGAAGGAGACTCTACCACACTCCAAGGTAGTGCATTCCACTGTTGAGCAGTCCTTACTGTCAGGAAGTTTTTCCTGAAATTAGTTTTAGACCAACGATGGTACCCCTCAAAAAGAAAGCAGGCAATCTCCCTAGCTGGAGGTTGTGCAGATAGAACAAGGAAATGGCAGGGGGCGGGGGGAATGGAGGATCATCTCAGCTAGGGACACTTCACGGCAGGAGAACCCCATGTTTAAACAAAAAAGTGGGGAAACCCCTCTGTGAAGCAAATAGCCTCAAAGCAAGTCTGTGACCCCCACCAACCAGGTCAACCCCATCACTTTGTGACACATTCTGGTTTCCCTTGACATTGCAATTCAGATTTTAGCAGTACTGGCCTTGTGAGTTGAGGGTTATTTTTCTTTGCTTTTATGCAGCCCCTTGTTTAGCCTTGCTGGATTGAATTTATATGCACCCTCCAGGTGCATATAATGGACACTGATTTGAATATGACAACTGACAACCTTTAGAATTATATAGATCCATCACTAAGAAAAACTGAAGGGGTTGTTCACAACCGTCAACTGCCCCTCCCCACTGTCCAATTTTGTGGCTTGCAGACCACATATATTTAGTGATGCCATGATCCTGATCACAATGCAAGAACAATTCTCAGTGAAACAGAGCTCCTCTAAGCCAGTTGAAAAGCAGACAGTAGTACAGAATACCTTGTTTAGAAACCAAAGACCTTTATTAAAAAGCCTTTGTGGGGGAAGAACTTTTTTCCCTTCTGAATTGATTTACACTGTAAAATCATCTTTGAAAGAAATAGTGGTTGTTTTCCTACATGCTTCATTAATTTTTAGTTTTGTCAGGCAGTATAAATAAAAGTATCAAATGCGCATCTAATTGAATCACTAGTGATTCCAAAGCCCCTGTAGTACCAAGGAACATGATATAGCTGTGTTGTTTAGCGAGCCTAGCTGAGCCAGGCAAACAATGGCTCATTCTGCCAAGGGGGTTCAGGTACCGCCTCTGTTTTTCTGTTTATTGTACAAAAGATAAATTGGAGTTGCCAGCATGAGGGATTTGCAACCCTGATGTGCTACTGATGTGGCATCACTCAAACACAGTTCTAGAAGATGCTGGAGCCCAGGAAGAAAGCAAAGCTGCCAAAATAAGGACATGATGTCTTTCAAACGTCCTTTCTGGTAAGGCTAGATGGAAAGAATGTTTACATTAAGCTCTTTTTGTGTCCTTCCTTCGCAAACATATATGACATCTCCTTTTTCTGCAGCTGTTATTTTTTGGGGGGTGGTATAATTGTAACACATTTAGCACCTTCCTGTAATTATACAATTTGTAATCTTTTGGTTGCTTCTGTTGGCTGCTAATTTGGGTCGATTCCCCACTTTAAAAAAGGAGATACCCACCGGGTTTGTTTGCTGCGGGACCTTTTGGGCGCGGGTTCAAGGTCCCCACTGCAGCTTCTGCCCCTCAAATGATCCTCAGGCAGCAGTCACCAGGATTCCCCACTCTGAGGCTGTCGAACGCGCGTGCAGCTCAGGGGCCATCCTGATTGGCTGCTGATGATGATGGGCGGGACTTTTTTTCTTTTCCCCTGTCGGATCCACCTTGGGTGGCTTTCTTCCCATGCCAGGTGCCCTTCCCACGGTTCCCAATGGTGCCTAGCT
The DNA here is from genome assembly GCF_021028975.2 of Sphaerodactylus townsendi. Taxonomy (NCBI): domain Eukaryota; kingdom Metazoa; phylum Chordata; class Lepidosauria; order Squamata; family Sphaerodactylidae; genus Sphaerodactylus; species Sphaerodactylus townsendi. Next base: position 66,995,320 of record NC_059425.1, read on the forward strand.
GGGTGCACGCCAGAGTGGCCTTCTTCAGCTGCCTCCTCAGAGCATTTTGAGGGCTGCAGCCCAAGTCATTGTGCGATGGGGGCCAAGCACTTCTTCCCGGGTGCTGAGAGGAGGCGCTGGACGCTCCAGGGTTTCTCTTAGAAACCTCCAGGAAAATCGATAATTTCCTCTGAACACCTCCCAAAACATCAGAACCCTTCTCCCCTCCTCCCCGAGAAAACTTAGGCTGAAGCCCTTTTAACAAATTCATTTGAAACAGGGAGATGGTGCTCTCGAGAGTTGTGCTCTGAGTTCCCATTTCAGCCCTTCACTTTCTTGCCATAGAAACTGCTTCCAGTGGGAGGAGGAGGTAATGGAGGAGGAACTTGGGCTTTTGTCCATCTGCCGGGAACAGTCCTCATGCCTGACCTCCTCTCTTCCCCCCCCCCGGCTTCGCCAGCGCAACTCTTGCCGCCCGGTGTGAAGGGCAGGAGGGACCTCTGCCTCCTCCCTCCCGACCATCCCCGCACATTTGTGCGGGGCAGGCTCGTTTAAGCGGCTTTCCTGAGGCTGGAGGCAAAGAAGGGCAATGTAAATCGCAATGATTTTGGCTCTACGTTTCCATAAAACGACGACAATCTCCGCTGCACGGGGGAAGAGCTGCGCGCGCATCATGCCCAGCCCACTGCTTTCTTATTGGGCAAAAGGCTTCACGTCACTACCAGAGGTGGGAAACTCAAGCCCAGAGTCACCCCTGGATTTCCCCACTGCTGCTGATCCGTCCAGGATCAGAAATGACGTGCGCTGAGGGAGGACAGCAGCAGAATCGGGGGGCTGCGTTGTCGCCCCTAGTGTAGTGGGGAGTGCTGCTGGACCCCGGGTTACTTGCTGCGAGTAGCCCACATCAAACGGTGAGTGGGGAAACTGTTTTGGATTTCTTGAAATGCTAAATGCTGTTATGAGAAAAGCAATAAATTTAAGAACAGTTAAAACCTGTGAGGAAGCCCAGTTGAGCGTGGTAGTTGCCAGGAATCTTGGGCCTAAATCAACATTCTTCTGCAAACCTTGTCTGGCTAATGAAATGGCAAGTTACATCATGGTTACTGGAGACAATTTAAGCAGATGTGGTGAGCAGAAAGTGTGGAGCCAGCATAGGGTAGTGGTTAAGAGCAGCAGAATCTCCACTGAGAAATTAAAGCTGGATACAACCAGGTTTCAAAAGAAATAGCACCTTTACATCGCGGTTCCACCCTCCCCACTGCAGCGTGTGTGATGAGGACATTGATGTCTATCACGGTTTCAAATAGTCCAGCACTCCCCATGATCGCGCAATTGAACGCGCAATCTGCTCTTTCTTCCTTGTCCTGATTGGCTGTTGCGCTGTGTTGGGGCGGGAATTTTTAAAAAACTTTTTTTTGCTCAGCTACATCACCACATGCATGTGTAGACAGAAGCTACGTTTATGCACAGCTACAACTTTTGGGGCACTTTTTATCCATGCAGCTGTGCTGGCACGATCTTATTTTGGTTTACAGTTGGCACAGAAATCACGTTCTACGCAGCAACGTTTCAATGAAGCCACCACCAGTGCAAAATAAAAAAGGGTGTTCTGATTGGCTGGAAGAAGAAGAGGAGGAGGAGGAAGAGGAGGAAGAGGAAGAGGAGGAGGAGTTTGGATTTATATCCCCCCTTTCTCTCCTGCAGGAGACTCAAAGGGGCTTACGATCTCCTTGCCCTTCCCCCCTCACAACAAACACCCTGTGAGGTAGGTGGGGCTGAGAGAGCTCCGAGAAGCTGTGACTAGCCCAAGGTCACCCAGCTGGCATGTGTGAGAGTGCACAGGCTAATCTGAATTCCCCAGATAAGCCTCCACAGCTCAGGCAGCAGAGCGGGGAATCAAACCCGGTTCCTCCAGATTAGATACACGAGCTCTTAACCTCCTATGCCACTGCTGCTCCTGGGGGAAGGCCCCATGTCACTCCCTACGGCGCGAAAATAAACCTAGATTCTGTCCCCTGACCCCACTGATCCGGCTTCGGTACGTGTTTTTTTTAAAGGTGCACATCCATGCAGGTTCTTAAAAAACATGTGATAAGGGAGAGAGGGAGCACCAGAACCGGGATGAATTAGTGTTTGGCAGTTAAACAGTGGGGAGTTCTTGTTGAAACCTTGATATTTCGCATAAGTATCACACAATTAATTGACTGTAGGGGAATCAACCTCTAATAAGACAGTCGTTTGTGCGTGCGTGCGTGCGTGCGTGCGTGCGTGTGTGTGTGTGAGTGAGTGGAACAGGCAAGTTCTTGTTTTCTGTTCTCCTTGTCTTTTCAAAAAGAGACCAATAAAGTCTTGCCTCTCGTGCAGCTGTCTCAGGCAGGCTAGCAGGCTGGAGGCCAGGCTTGGGGAGGCTTGGCCACGCCCTCAGGGATGGGTGGGGGTGTGGCCATGCCCCCTGAGCCATACCCCAAAATCCACCCCATTAAAAAATCTATACCTATGTCCCTGGCCCTTGGGGTCTTTTCTAGCTCTATGATTCTATGTTTGTATGGTTGGACTGGTGTCCATGTCCACATGTTAATATTACCTTAAAAAATATATTAACTCACTCTTCCAAATCCCTTCCCAAGTAACCTGTAATCAGGGTGTAAGGAAGCCTGTATAGGCAGTGAGTATGCAAAAAAACTTTAGGGGAATTTGTTCTTTTCAAGTCTCTTTTATGTAGTTCAGTCACATGCTATACTATACCTCTACTCATGTACCTGTGACTGGATACAGTAATTAGAAAGGCTGTATTTCTTGCACGTTTTTCTTAAAAGCAAGCACTGGAGGGTGGGGGAGGTATACAATAGCTGGAATAGAGCCAAAAGCATCACCAATTTTATTTTCTGTCTTCTGAGAGAAAGTAATGAAGAAGGAGCAGAGGATAAACAAGTAAAATTAAAGCTATAAAAATTATTTGATTTTTTTTTACTTTTACAGCACTATAGAGCCCATGCCTCATTTTTGGCATTTCTCATTGTTTTACTCTGTAGAGTTATGTTTCTTAAAGTTATCATGAAAATATAGTACGTTGTTGACTGAACACTGTGCTTCCACAGAGGGGGGAAAAAGGACAGAGAGAACACTATGGTACACATTCCTCATTCCTTGAAAACACTGGGTTATTTCAAGAGTGACAAAGTTGTCCAGAGTGAGCTGGGAACAGGGTTGTACCCAGTATTTGGAAACCAGTGTGTGTAGGGGTGTGGGGGTGTGGATCAGAGGGCACTATCAAACAATGGCATGGCATCATTTTCAAGGGAAACCTGGAAGTGGTGTCATATCTATCTGGGAATCTCTGGATACTGGTGAGTTTTAGAACGGATGGACACTAAACTATTGCCCAATAGTGGGGGGTTGCATTATTTTTCTCTTGAGGACTGCCGGAGTCATGGTGAGAAACAGGAGAAGGGTATGTTCTGACCCCAGTGGGAAAACTGGCAAACTCAATAGGGAGAAAAGTTGTATCTGAGCTGTTCACACAACAGCCATTTCTAGGACACTAAAGCTTAACAAGATGAGACATTGAAGATCTGTGAAAGATTTTCCCATGAGTTTGGTAAATAGCAGTTGCAGAGAGCTGTGATTTGAGATTGTAAAATGTTCTAGGGAGACAGAAAAGTTAAATCTTTTCCTTTTGCCATTTTTGCAGTCCTAATTGGCTCTCCAGAACTATCATATGCCCCCATGGAACAAAGCAACCATGGTTGGAGGTGGGAAAGGGGGTCTCGTGTGCATATTGGAATCCTAAAAGAACCAACCAACAATTTATATGTTAATCCATTTCCAAACGTTGTGCATTCTGGTGCTTACTTGCCTTTCCAAACATATATAAATGAATGGTCTGCTAATTTATCTGTGTTTCTGCCCATGGAATGCAGCCATGTAGAGAATCCAGCATCGAATGGTATTTGTTTTGTTTATTCCTTTGGTTAACATGTTAGCTGAGTATGCTACCAATGGCCAATCATGCGTCAGGTGTTTGATGTGTAATGAGAAAGATTTCTTGTACGGATGTATTTTTTTAGCCCTGTTTTTCCTTTCTACTCTCTCTGCAGCAAGCAAGATCACTTCTTGCACAACATATAATTTGCTTTGCAGCCCAAGTGGGCAGATTTGCCAGTAAGCCCAGCTTTGCCCCCAGACATCCTCCTTTTGCCCACAGCCAACCTACCTAACTCAGCCCTTCCCACTCCCTCGCACTGCTATCCACGACTTTCCTTTCCCCCATCATTCCATGTTACCAGCTCCTTCTCTAAATGCTCATATCAGAACAATACAAACAGGGTCTCTTTTTGTCTCCACCCCACCTTCCTTGCTCTGCTTCCACCCTCCCCAATGATTGGGAGGGAGGTTTACACTTTATTTCAAAGTCTATTTTAAAACAATTTTCCTGGCTGCAGCAGTGGCAGGAAGAGAGAGTGAGAGAAAGAGAGAGTGTGTGTGAAGGGGAAGGGGGGATTTAGCACATGGTCCCCTTCTTCATCAGCATGTGGTCCAGGGAATTGACTTGCTTTTTTCTCTTTTGTGGAGAGGGGGTTATGTTGGGAAAGGGGCTACAATATCGATATACCTGCTATATAGGTATAGTGATATAAAGTCTATGTAAAGGGCTCTAACAAAGCCCTTTATCTTGCAACTACAGGTGTGATGAGATCTGTGTCATTAAGAGGAGTTGATAGATAGAGTTAAGAGAACCAGGAAAAGCTGTAGGGGCTGTCAGGCTGTAGGGGCTGAAAAGAGACTCACACCAGCAGCCCTGCAGGAAATAAGTGCCCCTACCAAGAACAAGACCCCCACCAGAGTGCCACCCATTGAAACTTCTACCGCAGAGCCAGATGGGCATAACTGCAACCCCATTGAAGTCTATGGTGGGAAAACTTGAAAGTCTGGTGTCTCTATCTTCAAAAATCTGCAGCCTGCTTACACACTCAGAAATTCCCCATTGACTACAATGGAGCCAAGGCACTTCAAAGCAAAGAATCTGGGCAAATATTTGGGATGCCTGTCAGGAGTGCATTTTTAAATCAGTGGAACAAAAATTTCAGGGTATCATTCGGAGACTGTCTGGATGATACCACCCAAGTTTGGTAAAGGTTGGCTCAGGGGGGCCAAAGTTATGGACCCTCAAAGGGGTAGCTACCATCTCCTGTCAGCTCCCATTGGAAACAATGGGGGATGGGGGCACCCCCTTTGGGGGTCCATAACTTTTGCCCCTCTGAACCAAACTTCACCAAACTTGGGTGGTATCATCAGGACACTTTCCGGATGATACCCTAAAAGTTTGGTGCTACTGCAGGCCAAAACACGAGAAAAAAAACCCAAAATACAAAAAAATCAGATAGATTTGAATTTTTCGGGTATATCCGAATATGTTATTTGTTTTATTCGGGCATACAGATAATTTTATGCTTGAATAAATCTGAATTTTACTGAATTTCTAGGGTATTGACCAAGCCTATTGCTGACCATCAGTGTGATTTTATTTAAGTTTAAGGATAGGATAATCAAAAGGCTCGGGAGGAAAGGCTTCATGGCATAACCTAAATTCATCAGCTCTCAGTGCTTGCAGGATCAGTACTTGGATGGGAAACAACGAAGGAAGGGTCTGCAGAGGAAGGAAATGGCACACCATTTCTCACTTGCCCTGAAAGCCCCTTGCTGGGGTCACCATAAAGTGGTTGCAACAACAGCACATACAAGCATAATCAAAAGGCTTAAACTGGACTAACTCCGTATTCATAAGGTTGAATGCTTAAGTGATTTAATACTCTCTCTTTTTAAGTCTTTTTGTTACTCTTGAGGAAACCCTAAAAACATAGCTTTTTTCCAGGTTGAATGCTTCATTAAATCTGTTCTGGACTGGAAGCAGGAAGATATGGGCCATGTCTCTAACCCTGTCTGCTGAGAAAGAAGTTTAGAGCCCAGTGCTGTCAGCCTAGCTCTGAACTAACATACAGTTGAAAAATTGCCATGGATGCTGTTTAACCCAGCACTATGTACTGAAAGGACAGAGAGAAGGGAAAGGAATGGAGGTGATCAGTCCTCTTCCTGAACACTTCCCAGTAAATTACAACACCATAGCAACTTACATAAGGAAAGATCTCCTGGGACTGTCTGCTACCCAGTACTTGCTGAAACAAATGGGAATTTCACAGAGTGCATCTGGATTGTTTCCAAAAATATACAAAGACACATGAAGATAATCAGCGAATGAACAGTCTGTGATGATAATGGCTCTTGAGAATCAGTCAGTATTAATAGTAAATGGGTTCTGTATCCCACAGGCAATTTGCTGCCTTGTAGCTTCCAGAGTACTATGACCCTTTGGTAGAGAATTTAACAGGAAACATAACTAGGCATCCAGCATAAAGAAATGTGCAAATTGGCATGGATCTCTCTATTTCTTTTGTCTCTAGGCATTCTTACAGCCCCCAAAATGGCACTACAGAGTTCTTTCTGCTGCCGAAATGGAACAGTGATCAAGCTGAGACAGGTGTGTGACTTCATCAGGGACTGCGAAGAAGGAGAAGATGAGGGACAGCTGTGCAGTAAGTAAATTCAGGATTGAGGTCTCCCAGCTTTCCCTTGCTTTGGACCAACACAAACTACCCAATGCTTGCCTACTGGCAAAAAATGCATCTGAAATGGAACTTTAAATGCTTTATGGTGTATATGGAACCAAACTATGCATGACTGACCTTTTCTCTGGAGCATTCTTCCCATTTAGAATGAATGAATAGAATGAATAGAATCTTTATTGGCCAAGTGTGATTGGACACACAAGGAATTTGTCTCCGGTGCATATGCTCTCAGTGTACATAAAAGAAAAATACATTTGTCAAGAATCATAAGGTACAGCACTTAATCATAAGGTACAGCACTTAATGATTGTCATATAGGTCTAGTAAGCAATCAGGAAACAATCAGTAGTAATGAAAACATAAAATGTAAAATCATAAAATAAAATAAAATGTCAGCACAGGCTATAGTCATACAGTCATAAGTGGGAGGAGATGGGTAATAGGAATGATGAAAAAAGTAGTGCAGTAATTATATAATAAGTATATAATAAATAGTTTAACATTATCGAGGGAATTGTTTGTTTAACAGAGTGATGGCATTCGGGAAAAAAACTGTTCTTATGTCTAGTTGTCTTGGTGTGCAGTGCTCTGTAGCGACGTTTAGAGGGTAAGAGTTGAAACAGTTTATGTCCAGGATGCGAGGGGTCAGTAAATATTTTCACAGCCCTTTTGACCCGTGCAGTATACAGGTCCTCAATGGAAGGCAGGTTAGCAGCAATTGTTTTTTCTGCAGTTCTGATTATTCTCTGAAGTCTGTGTCGATCTTGTTGGGTTGCAGAACCAAACCACACAGTTATAGAGGTGCAGATGACAGACTCAATGATTCCTCTGTAGAACTGTATCAGCAGCTCCTTGGGCAGTTTGAGCTTCCTGAGTTGGCGCAGAAAGAACATTCTTTGTTGTGCTTTTTTGATGACATTTTTGATATTAGGTGACCATTTTTAGGTCATGAGATGATATGATGGAGCCTAGAAATTTAAAGGTCTCTACTATTGATACTGTGTTGTCTAGGTATTGTGAGAGGAGGTAGGATGGGAGGGTTTCTCCTGAAATCTACCACCATTTCTACGGTTTTAAGTGTGTTCAGTTCTAGATTGTTCCAGTGGCACCACGAGGCTGGTTGTTCAACCTCCCGTCTGTATGCGGTTTCATCGTTGTCTCGAATGAGACCAATCACTGTTGTATCATCTGCAAATTTCAGTATTTTAACAGATGGATCGCTTGAGATGCAGTCATTGGTATACAGAGAGAAGAGAAGTGGTGAAAGTACACAGCCTTGGGGGGCCCCTGTGCTCATTTTACAGGTGTCTGATGTAATTTTTCCTAGCTTCACCTGCTGTTTCCTATCTGTTAGGAAGCTTGTGATCCACTTACAAATATGCTCAGGTACTGCTAGCTGATTTAGTTTGGTTAGAAGAATGTCCGGTCTGATAGTATTGAATGCTGAACTAAAGTCAACAAAGAGGACCCTTGCATAGGTCTTTGGCGATTCAAGATGCTGTAGGATATAGTGCAAAGCCATATTAACAGCATCGCTCACATGTCATCTGTTTGCTCGGTATGCAAATTGCAAGGGGTCCAACAGTGGATCCGTGATGGTTTTCAAATGGTACATCACTAGCCTTTCAAAAGTTTTCATAACTACAGATGTTAGAGCAACTGGTCTGTAGTCGTTCAGTTCCTTGATGGAAGGCTTCTTCGGCACTGGGACGATAGTGGAGTGTTTGAAGCAGGAAGGAACATAGCACATCTCTAGTGATTTGTTGAAGATTTGGGTGAAAATGGGGGCCAATTGGACAGCACAGACTTTTAAGCAGAAGGTGTTATCTTGTCTGGGCCTGGTGCTTTTCCAGGCTTCTGTCTGTGAAATAGATCTTGCACTTCCTTTTCTGAGATCACCAGGGGTTGTAAACCCAATGAAATGGGTTCAGTTGTAGGAAGTTTGGCTATTGTTGGTGCGTCTGAGATAGAGGTTGTGGAGAAAGGTGACTGTAGATTGTTTTCAAACCTACAGTAGAACACATTCAGGTCTGCTGCTAATTGCTGATTTCCTTCATCTTGCGAAGGTGGTTTTCTGTAACCGGTGATATTTTTGAGAGTTTTCCACATGTTTGCTGTTTCGTTTGGTGAAACTGATTTTTTAGCTTTTCAAAGAGTAGTTTCTTTGTGCTGCTCTGATCTCCTTTTTTAATACATTTCGGGCCTGATTATACAGCATTCTATCACCCTTCTTGTAGGCCTCTTCTTTTGGAACGACGTAACTGCTTAAGTTTAGCTGTGAACCAAGGTTTGTTGTTACTATATATACGCAAGTTCCTGGTTGGTATACAAAGATCTTCACAGAAGCTGACATATGATGTTACAGTATCTGTGAGTTCATCCAAATCTGCAGAGGTGTCTTTAAATATTCCAGTCTGTACAGTCAAGGCAAGCCTGCAGCTTTAACTTTGCCTCTTCAGTCCAAGTTCTCACTGATTTAGTTATTGGTTTTGTGGCTTTAAATCTTTGTTTGTAAGCAGGTACAAGGTGAATCATGCAATGATCAGAATGGCCTACAGCTGCTCGTGGTAAAGACCGATAAGCATCTTTCAGTGTTGTATAGCAGTGGTCTAAGATATTCTTGCCTCTGGTGGGACAGTTGACATGCTGGAAGTATTTTGGTAGGTCTTCCCTTAAGTTTGCTTTGTTTAAATCTCCCAAAATAATAACCAGTGAATCAGGGTATTTGGCTTCAGCCTCCATAATCTGATCGGCTAGAGTTCTTAATGCCTTTTACAGACGCTTGTGGATGAACGTAAACCAAAAAGAACAGAACTGAATTTATCTCTCGAGGGGAATAAAAAAGGTTTGCAATTAATAAGTAAGGACTCCAAGTTTTCATCACAGAATTTTTGAATTATTGTTATGTCCTGACACCAGCTTTTGTTGATGTATATACATAATCCTCCTCCTTTTTTCTTCCCTGATAATTCTGCAATCCTGTCTGAACGAAATATCTGAAACCCCGGTATGCACATGCTATTATCATCAATGCTCTCATTTAGCCAGGTTTCAGTAAAGCATAGGGCAGATGCGTTGTAAAAATCAGAATTGCATCTGTTTAAAAGAAGTATTTCATCTATCTTGTTGGCAAGTGAGCATAAATTGGTAAGAAAGATTGAAGGGAGCGGGGTTTTTTAATTCCCTTATTCCTTAGTCTATTTAAAATTCCCGCCCTTTTACCTCTTCGTCTCTGCCGCCTGTGCTTGTTTTTGCTGATCTGTTGTTGCCGGGAAATGGCTGCCTCCTGTGCTGAAATTTCCTCCGTGGTTGTAAAGATCTGTTGTTGCCGGGAAATGGCTGCCTCCTGTGCTGAAATTTCCTCCGTGGTTGTAAAGACAGATAGGGGTAAAGTTGCAGAGAGCCACTCCTTAAGGAAACGTTCCCTAATTCTTAGCAGAAGGTCTCTGGAGTATGAAATTCGTTGTAAATTGCAGGAAATAGTAGAAAATGTAGAAGCCATTTGAGAGCATTCCACCGAGGCAGCCCTCATCGGCGCCATCTTGGTGTTTAAATTGCCCAAACCCAAGCTTTTCTTTTGCACTCAAGAGAAAAAAAGATACAGGCACAAAGATGTATTCATGTATTTTCAGCCATGGGGCAGCATTGTTCCAGTGATGTGATTCCCCGTAGCTGCCTTGTACCTTAAGCAAACAAACATGGTTAGACCTAGTTCTACCATGTCTCAACTAGTTTGACCTGGGGTCATCTAAGTAAACGGGCTACTAGATCTAATCAGGATTGTTGTTGTTTTTAAATCAATATTCCATATCTTTGAGTCGAGTCTTTCCAATTTGCACGAACTATGCCTTGAGGGCCAGGCTTTTCCAGGTGTGTGTTTTGAGCCTAGCTGTTTCTCTGATACTAAAATGCAATGTTGATTTACTCAGTGTAAGGTTAGTGACTAGCATGCCAGATTTCATATCATGTGAATTAATGGGCTGGGGCCATGCAAGTTCTGCATAAAAAGAGGGTTTTCCTGAATAGGACCCTCCTTGTCATCTAGAATTCTGACCAAGGGCTGAAGGTGAAACCACTCCAAAGTCTGAAAATGGGCTCTTACAGCAGAAGGGCAAGAAAAAAGACTGAAAAGGAAGAGAGTTGATACGTGCAGCTGAGCACCATAAAACATAGTGAGTCAAGCTTCCGTCACTACGTGTGGGAGTATAGAAATGTGTGGAATTAATGTTAGGGAATGAGTTTTCCTGGGATATCATCTTGTTGAGACAGGAAATGAGTAGTGTGAGTTTTGGATGGAATACGAGCAGGTGACTACAATGAAATGACAGTTCTATGGAGGCCATTTTTATGAGTGAAAACTGGTGATGAAAGAAAGCTGATTCATTTGCACTCTGCTGGTAGATGTGAGCTTGCACAAAACTATCCCCAAAGGAAGTAGTAATAGAGCATTTTTATAATAATGCAGAGCTCTTCCTCCACAGATGTTTTGCAAGTGTTCTATAAATTGAGGACTTATCTGCACAGTCATTTTTGGATTACACCGAGTACTAGTTAGATATTATTTCTTCCTGTAGCAGTTTTATATCTGGATTACTGACCTTCTCCTCTTCTCATGCAAAATAATGGCCTTGGAAGGGGTGGCCACATTTACCAGAGAACAGTATGGGAGTGCAGAAATTTCAGACCAGTTCTTGACTTCTTGAGTTTCACTAAACACACACACACACCATTAATAAAACCACAAACCTGTGGCCTAACATTTATTTTATTACATTTCTATTTGCCAGGTCTCAGGCAGAGCAGAAGTAGGAAACCTACCCATTTCGCAAGGCTGTTAGTTGGGCATTTGGTCTGTGATGGTTCTTTCATGCTTGCAAGTCATTACTTGAAGAATACCCCCCCCCACACACACACACACACACTTGCTTGTTTCAATGAAAACTTGTTTGTAGCTAGCTTCTAGAATCTCCTTATCTGTTGACTCTACTCTTCCATATTGTCATGATGAAACCTGGTGAGATTTTGAAGAGTATATCCATTTTTTTAATTGTTACATTGTTCCGTTTGAATGTCCAGTAAGTAAAATGCTCATTGTAAACTTCTCACTCTCTATTGATCAGGGGCTGCAAAGTCATAGTTTGCTGAGGGCACACTACCCCCTTCCTCCAAAAAATCCACCTTAGGCCAAGCTGGGAGTTCTCCCAATTTATAAATAATAATTACAGAAATGTTTTTTGTTTTTTTTTGGTGAGGCCTGCACAAAGTCTTGTCTAATCTGGATTATGCTAATCATAGGCTGCTCTGCATGAACCAAAAAGAACCAAGACAATGTCTGACAGACGTGCTGGAGAGTATAAAGCTTTCAATAAATAGCTGTCTTTGGCATGCAATATATAGGAAGCATTACAGTAAGTGAAGAAGGCTATGCTTTCTGAATACAAGACAGCCAGAGGTTCATGAAGACATATTTATGACAGAGGAAAATGGTGCACTGGGCTTGCAATTGCTCTTTTAATGCATCTCTATTTCTACTGTCACAATAAGCTTTCTTATAGAGTTTTTTTCCAGGGCTATAGGCAGGGTGTTTGCTGCTCAGATATCTCCCCCAACTGTTTACCCATTTGCCGCACTCTGGATACTGTACACCAGACTCTGAAGTGAATTAAACTGGACTCCCAGCTGAGTTATTTCAAGAATTATGAATGCACCTGGTTCCCACAACCTGGGGGATGAGTGGCAAAACTTTCACGGGGGAGCGGGGGTTATAATCTTCTGTCCAGTTGCTACATTGGAATTCAGGAGATGATAAATAACCATACATTTTTAAAAATTCTTTAAGGTGATATGGATTTTTAAAGTGATTTTATTATTAGTACTGTGCTGAATTTTCACAGGCAATGTTTTTTAAGTTTTTGGAGGACTACAAATATTTCCTGAATGTTCCTCCAATTCTTTCCTATTGTTTGCAGTCTTCACTGTTAGCTACTAAAGAAAATTTCTTCAAACATTGCCTTGTATCTGCTAGCTATGTGGTCCCAGCCAGTTGGGTACCACATAGCCAGTGCGGTGTTTCCATGGCAGCCTGCAGTCAATCGAGGTTGGAAGAGATCACTGTGATCAAACAGTGTCCTTCTATTAATCTCATTTGGAATGGAAGAGGGGAGGGGGGTTGGAAGGGTGGGAAAATGTGATGGCCATTGCTAAAACAACGGGATTAGTATTCCCTGTCTTGCTGTGAAACTTCTTTTATCTGAAAATTTTAAATTCTGATGTCCTAATAGGCATCCTTCCAAGATGGCTTACAGTAATGAAAGAAATAGAACTACAATGTAAATACTGAAACATTAGGAACAAGATCCACCAGACCACGGCCACACAGCCCAGAAAACCCACTACAATCAATGTAAACACTCATTAAAACAGCATTATATATAAAACCCTCAGAAACATGAAGTAAAACTAGTCACAAAAGGCATAGATAGAATCACTAAATGACAAGAGGCTTGTTACCTAGCTTAATAGTGGCCCCTTCTGCACACGCAAAATAATGCGTTTTCAAACCACTTTCACAACTGGTTGCAAGTGGATTTTGCTATTCCGCACAGCTTCAAAGAGCACTGAAAGCAGTTTGAAAGTGCATTTTTCTGCATGTGCAGAATGAGCCAATATAAGAATGTTTTAACATTTAGCAATGGGGAATAACTCAGCTTGGCAGCAAGAGGTAGGCTAGCAGTGGGATCTTTAGAACAACTATACCAGAAATATGGCTTGAAACATTCCACAGAGAATACAAAAGAGACCAAATTGAATTTAAATACTTTTATAAGTTTTTGGTGCAACACATTCATACAGTGAGACATAGAGAAGCTTACACACACAGTTCCTAAGATATAAAAAGCGTGGAAAAATAGGTTTGGATGAAAGATTGGGAAGGAAACAGCAGGGGTTTATACGTTACCTAAGTTCAGCTGAGAAGTTCTTGGAGAAGGCAAGAATTCAAATGGCTAGCAGCAGCTGGAGCCAGCAGCTGGAGCTGCTCTTGGGCGAGCTTGGAGAGCCAGCTAGCCAGCCAGCCAGCCAGCCAACCAGCTAGCGCTTGAGCTAGAGCTTGGAATGAACTGTAGTCTTACACCTATAGTATATTTTGGGGCGGGCAGAAGGCATTCTCTTCCTGGAGTTCCTGGATTTCCACGCTGGGATTGCAGGGTTGATCAAGAAACATGTCCATGAGGCTTCCAGTCTCAGCTGACTGGAATAATTCATTCAGTGATTTGCACTTGGACTGTTTTTGCTTTGGGACACTCTGCTACACACACAGGGTTGCTAGCATTTGCCAGTACATATTCCATAAAATCATATTAAAATCCATATCTCAATAAAGCAGGGTAGGAAGGTTCAGGGCAACAGGCTGCAGGGAGAAAAACTCACCTTTTGAAAGTGTAAATAAGCAAAACAGACACCTTTCCACTACCATCTTTCAGGCACTTGAAGAAGTGGCACAAATGGGCACAACTCAAAAGAAAGAACTTTCTTTCCAGACTGGGGGTTCATTTTAATTTGAAGTTTTGTCTTTATTTCTGTTATGACTATCAAGAAAGAGAGTCTCTCCACGCACTTTCTTGTTCTTTCAAACATTGATTCAGGCCTAAGGTCTACAATAAAATTTAAGAGTGGAAATTAACTGTGCTGTGCTTGCAATGTAGCAACGCCTTAGTTTTGGAAACTAAGATAAGGACCAGGTGCTGGGAGTGAAACATGATTTCAATTGTGGCCTTCTGGGTCTTCAGGGTCACAGGACTGTGGTGCCACATTCCAGTTAATTAGCTGATATTATTGCTGAGTCCTCTGTGAAAAAAGGGAGGGTTTAAATCTGTAGATAAATCCTACTTTGTTATTTCACTCTGACCCTTTAAGTTGCCTGGCTAGCAACAGGTTGTGCGATTATCTTATGTTACCAGGCATGAACCTGATTGGTCCGGCCATCTCAGTTCCTTTGCCCATAAAGTTTAGGATTTTCAGCCTATGTAGTGAGTGCTTCTTGGTACCTGCAGTATGGTTCCATGATCCACCATTTTGGAGCTTGAGAAGTGTTCTCCTGATGTCTTCTGTCATGATTCCTTGACATCTTTGTACTTTAAGTGCTGGAAATGCTGCTCTGCTGTGCATAGAATGGACTTTTGAATGCTGGAGAATTCCAACTTGAATGGTAACATCTTGTATCTTGCCTTTTGAACCAATGTTATTTACTGGGTAGCTAGTCTTTTTCTGGTTTAGGTTTTATTATTTTTCAGGTCCTCACTTCTATTGTTCTCTTTGAAATATTCTTGCGCAATTTTAATAAATACCTTTAATCATATTTTATGGTGTTTTTTTATCTTCAGGTGGTTTCAGTCTAATTCCAGTACATAGGCTACATGGCTCCACCTATCAGATTAATTACTTTGTAAAACTCGTGGCCTACCTTGCAGGGGTGACTTTATTAACTTCAATCCCAGGAAGGCTGGAAACTTGCCCTTTGGCTTCTGGCTATTGGGGTAGAGAAAGGGACTGGTGGTAGCTAACAATGCTGACGTGTGAGGATTCATACCCCAGGGTTTTGTAAATTGTGGTGTGCTGACCCTAAGAAGAGAACTTCCTTGGTCTAAGGATACTCCATAATGGCATATATCAGTTTTATTTTCTATTTCTACTTATCTCCAGGTCCTATTAGCTTCTATGCAAGAGTTCTTAGGGAACTAAATGTAAGATTGTTGATTGAGTAACCTGTATATATAAACTCAACCACTGATTAGGAAATGTTACACCAATTTTTAAAAAGAGTCCTGAAGGAATCTAGGAAATTACAGTTATATTAGCATAACATCTACTCCTAGAAAAGAAGTAGAAACTGTTATTAAAAACAGAATTATTACGCATATTAAGGAACAAGGCTGCTTAGAGAACATCAGCATAGTTTTTGCAAAAGGAAATAATAACAACCTTTTGGAGTTATTTGAGCAGGTTAACAAGCATGTGGATAAGGGTAGTCCCTTCGACATTATATACATGGACCACTGAAAGGTTTTTTATAAAGTACCCCATGAAAAACTCATAAACAAGCCTAGAAGTCCTCTTACTGTTAAAGAACAGGAAGTATAAAATAGGAATATATTGACAGTTCTCACACTGAGAGGAAGTGCACAATGGGTCCTGCAAGGATCAATATTGAAATTAGCGTTATTTAATTTACTCATTAATAATTTGGAATTGGGACTAAGCAGCATAGTGGTCAAGTTTGCAATTCATTCCAAAGTATTCAGGATAGTAAAAGCTAAAGTGGATTGTGAAGAGCTAAAGGAGGATCTATGCAAAGTGGGTGGGCGGGCAACAATGTGGCAAGTTAATTTAAATTGTAAGGTGATGCACGTTGCAACAAAAATGCAACTTTTAAATATGCAGTTGGGGTCAGAACTTTCTGAGACCAAGACTAAGGTGTTCTTCCCACCGACAAAATATCCTGGGATAGACCCAGGATCATATATCCCAGAGTGTTTTTATCCCGGTTTCTCCCTTCGCACGGCTCCCCGTCAGTGTGTTCAGGTCGGGAGGAAGAACACCAGTGAATTATGCAGGAGCCCCTGGTTTATTTTCATTTTCCACGTGAATGTTTACATTTATGCAGTTTGCACACATTTACATAGTTTGTGTAGATTCCATTTTTCCGGCATTCTGATTGGCTGCAGCTAAGGGGCGGGAAGAGCAGGTGGCAAAGCCGTAAAAATAAACCAACCCGTCTTCTGTAGTGTTTGCATGGGAGTGGCATGGGCTTTTAAAAAAGAACCACCAATTTCATCATTTTTTAAAAGTCACGGGATAAGGGAAATCTTGCGGGGCAGCCCCGATTTAGGCTCGGAAGGCATGCCTGAACCGGGATGTTTCACCTCCTTATCCCAGGATATTTTGTCCATGGCGAAAACGCCTAAAAGGGATCTTGGGATTAAAGTCAAATTAGTGAATATCTCAGTGAAGATGCTGATGCAGCGTGCAGCATCACTGAAGGCAAACTTCATGTTGGGATTATAAACAGGCAAATATTGTAATGCCCTTGTATGGAATTATGGTGCACCCTCATTTGAAATGTTGTATACAGTTCTGGTTGCTAAATCTCAAAAATGCACTTGCATCCATTTTTGTGCTCCCATCGTAGGTTCTTTTTAGACCATCTGTCTTTGTAATGTGTTTTAAAATCATGTTGTTTATAATGTTTTAAATGTTTATTTTATACTATTTATTATATTTATTGTGTGGATTGTTTTTGTATGTTTTTATTGTGAGTCCTATGGGAGATTTGGTGGGACATAAATTTAAAGAATAAATAAATAAAATAAATTAAAGGATATTGCACAGCTTGAAAAAGTACAGAAGAGGGCAACCAATATTATAAAAGGATTTGAGACTTTTCTTATGAGGAAAGGCTCAAGTGTATGAGACATAACAGAAGGGATGACATAACAGAAGTTTATAAAATATGCATAGGATGGAGCAAGTAGATAGAGGGAGATTTTTCTACATCTCCTATGATACTAGAACTGGAGGCAACAATGAAATTGATGGGCAATAGTTATAGGACAGACAAAAGGAAACCCTTCTCTTTCTCCCTTTCTCCCACTGTGTGTGTGTGTGTGTATTTAAGTATTGCCAAGTCACTTCCGACATATGATGACGCTATGAATTAATGTCCACCAAAATGTGCTATTGTTAACATATAGAGGAGGCTGTGGCTTCCTTTATTGAGTCACTCCATCTCATGTTGAGTCCTCCTCTTTTCCTGCTGCCTTTCAACTTTATTACTCAACGTATAATTGGGGATTACACTGCCAATGAAGGTAGTGATAGCCACTGTCAAGCTGCTTCTGACTTACGGCTATCCTATGAATTAATGTCCTCTAAAACGTTGTAACCTTAACATCCTTGTTCAGGTCTTGCACACAGAGGGATGTGGCTTCCTTGACTTAGGTGATCCATCTCATGTTGGGTTTTTCTCTTTTCCTGCTACTTGCGACTTTTCCAAAGACTCTTGTCTTCTCATAATGTGACCAAAGTATAATAGCCTTAGATCAGTCATTTTGGCTTCTGGAGACAATTTACGCTTGATTTAATCTAGAACCCATTTGAGGGGGGTGGGTCCATAACACCTGCAAAACTCTCCTCCAACATCACATTTCAAAGTAATCTACTTTCTTCCTCCCGGCTTTTTTCACTGTCCAACTTTCACACTCATACATAGTAATAGCGAATACTGTAGTATGAATCAACTTGATCTCAGTCTCCAGCGACACATCATTACACTTAAGAATCTTTTTTAGCTTCTTAATGGCTGCTCTTCCCAGTCTCAATCACCTTCTGATTTCTTAGTTGCAATCGCCCTCTTGCTTGATGATGCAGCCAAGGATTCAATTTCAATTCCCTACAATTGTATAATTCCCCTGTAGTCATTACTTTTATCTTTTTGATGTTCAGCTGGAGTCCTGCTTTGGCATTTTCTGCTTTAACCTTCATCAGCAGTCATTTCAAGTCCGCCAGTAATATGGTGTCACCTGCTTATCTCAAATTGCTAATGTTCTTCTCTCCAATTTTCATGCCACTTTCATCTAAATCTAATCAAGTTGTTCTTATTATATGTTCTGCATACAGATTGAACAGACAATGGCCCTTTCCCCACGACCAAAATAAAATGCAAGAAACAAAACATTTCCTCCAAGGAGCTCCATGTAGCTTTCCCCACAACATGTTTTATTTCCAGCCTCAATATGTTTTAAATGAATCCTCTATTTTAGGGATTCTTTTGTTGAAAAATTTTCAAAACATTTTGACTTGCTGTGTGTATTTCTTTAAAACATCTCTCTGCAGTCCTCAGATTTCCTCATTGACTCCATTTTCTGAGCTCACTCCATCAGCTCACCTGTTTATTTTCATCTCTTTTAAATTATTTGTGGGGGTTGAATATTTGAAGTCTCATGCACACAACCTAGGAGAATCACAGCATGATGCTTTGAAGCAACATAGCATTGAATCCTCAAAGAATACCCTCCTCCCAAAATGACCGCAAAATGATAACCAGGAATCATTTTGAGGGGGTGAGTGCAGACAAAGGGGATGGGGTTGAAAATGTTTTGCAGAAAGGGCCAGGGATATAAAATACATCATTGTCTGACATCTTTGCAAATTGCAAACCATTTTGTTTCTCCATATTCTATCCTAACAGTAGCCTCTTGTCCAGCATTTAGGTAGTACTTCAAAACGATCAGGTGGTGTGGCACACCCATGCAAGACCAGATGGTGGGCACACCCATGCACTAATCTATGAAACACAGGCTATTTTTTCTGAAATTATCTTGTATGATCCAGTAACCAATGCAAATTTGCAATATGATCTCAAGTGCCACTTCTTTTTCTGAATTCAGCTTGAACAAATCCAGCTGGCATTTCTCATTCCATATATGGTAACAGTCTTTGTTATAAGATTTTGAGCATCACTTATGTGAAAAATTAATGAGATGGTTCAATAGTTGCTGCAGTCTTTTACATCTCCTTTTTTCAGAATTGAATTGAATTGATGGTTGCCAGTTTGTGGGCCATTGTTTTTGTTTTACATGATCATAGGTAGCTTTTATTCAAGAAAAATAAGTTCATCAATGGCTAGTAGCCATAGTTACTAAAGGGAATGTCCTTATTTAGAGATGGTATATCTTTGAAACCCACTGAAAACTTAGGGAAGGCCTTAGAGACTTTGCCCTGTTTGTTGGCCTTAAAGGGCAGCTAGCTGGCAACTGTGTGAAATAGATTGCTGAACTAGGTGAACAACTGTTCTTAGGTTTATTAAAACACATTACTCTTCCTTGTCATATAGGATTGACTGGTCTACAGTGATTAGAGATCAAGCTGTTTACAATATCTTAACTGGGATGAAACACATGTGGGACAAATTCATGCACTGAGCTTTATCCTGAATCTTTGGGTAGCATGGTTATAAGCATAAATAAATAAACTAGTTAATCTTTGGACTACCACAGCAGTCTTTAGTTTTAATGTATATGGGTAACCTGCTTTATTTCTGATAAAACTAAAAACAGAAGACAAATAAATAAGTACACTTGTAAAGGTGGATAACATAGTAAAATCTTGTCCGCTCTGATCCATAAGGATAGGGTAGTTTAAAATGTAAATATTCATTTAAAGACTTCAGAGCTCAAGTGAGAAGAGAAGATAATAAGGAGAACAGAGTTCTCACATTTAACACTTAGAGCACACTGTATTGATTATGGAAAAATCCAGTAGTTTAAAAATCCATATTACTTTCTACGTAGAACCTTTCTTAAAAGAGCAAGATTGTAATTGAGTAACTATATGAGTTTCAAAGTTGCTAACACATTGACTTTTTTAAAATTCAGCAGACCTAAAGAAAACCCACATCAAGTTTGTTGCAAAACCAGAAGTGTATCACTAACTTGGTTTCTATAGATGAAAAAAATAAAAGCAGTGAAAATGTATCATTTTTAATGGCACCATAATGTGCAGTACCCGTACTAAACTCAGGCATCTTGATTCAGAGTTTCATTAGTGCTTCAGTGAACACACTCACAGTTATTACCTGTTCACATTTATGCAAGCCAATATATGTGAGGTTGGTTCTTCATGTCCATTGAAGCAAATGGGATAGTCCTCCTGAGCAGTCTTGTGAACCCATAGAAAATTGTTGGGTCAACAAGACAAAGTCTCATCTTAGTTATCTAGTTATCAGACACAGTTGGCCATTTCAAAAAGTACATTCAGTGTCTGTTGTGGAAATTAGTGAGAATTATGGTCTTCTGAAAATGCCCTAAGTAGCACATTGAAGCCTGAATCTAACCATAGACCAATGTTGCAACTATTCATTATTTTTCTCTCATTGTTGAAGACTTTGAAGTCATGGAGTGGCCTTTGGAAAGCCATCTCTCTCAACCTCTCTCAATCTGCTATATGGGAATAGTGATAGTAAACAGGCTTACTTTACAGAGTTATTGGAATGGTTACTTAAATCAGCAGTTGTCAATCAGTGGTATGTAATCTCCAGTGGAATAAACAAATAGTCTAGGTGGGATGCAGTATTTTTATAACAGTTACTACAAATTCACTCTCCTTCAATTCCCATGTCTACTGGATAAAGCTGCTAGGCTTGCAGAAGGGAAGAGCTACCTCAATGTCCCAGCATTGTTATTGACAATGCGATGTTTTCAGTTCTGGTAAGCACTGGAAGTGATGTTACCCCATTGTTTGCAACACAGGGATATTCTGGTATCTGAGAAAAAACTCAGCAGAAGCCATTTTTACCATAGATTTTTCCCAAATACCAGAGTGTCCCCACATAATTGGTGATGTGATGACATCACTTCCAGTGTGATCCAGAAGTGACATCACCATGTTGTTGGAGACAACACTAACACACTGGTGTAGGCTACCTCCAATGGTAAATACGCCTGCCAGCTAGGTGATTGGTCCAGGGTCAGGATGTCTCATTCCCATCAGGGGATGGCGACCCTTTTACCTGACATGCCATTTCCTGTTTACTAATTTATTCTCCATCTGTCGTGTCTCCTAAATGGGGACAGGATTTTGTGGTTTCCCCACTGCTGGACAGCTACAGTTACAGAACAGTGGTCGTGGGTCTCTACACGTCCCTGTCCCAGTCCCCCAGAGTATCCATGTCCATCTCCTGGGTCACCAGGACTTTTGCCATTTATTTTTTAAAAGGCAGAATTCAGGAACCTGCTACACTTATTGTTTCAATGATGTCATGATATTCTAATGCCAGTTTCTTTTTGAAAAATAAAATAAAAGCCCCTGGTGGCAGAGTGTGATGTACATATCTGTTTGTGTCTTTAGGTGAGCCCTCAGAAATTAGTTTCTCCCTCCAAGCCTTCATGGAAGGTGTCCCACTTAGTTCTAAGAACTACAAAAAATGTGCTGCACTAATAGCTGCCTAAATAAATTCATGCATTTATTATAACATGTCATAATAATAAAGATAAAGTAGCACCAAACCCCATTGTCACCATAAAGAAAACGTACCGTGCACTATATAGTGAAAGCAATACACATACAATAATTATCACTAACGTCCTATATCACATCTAAATAACATAAACTGTTACTTATAAGTGAGCACAACCATTTAGGAAAGTTCCAAATTGTAGAGGACCAACTTAGCTCTTGAACGCACTGTACTCAGACAGCCCTTATGGAAGCCATCTGTGGCCCCCCCCCCCCCCCGCAACTAATAGAATAACAATGCCTGTAAACATATAGGTATCCTTGGGGAAAATGAACTCTGTTTCTATCATAGTAGGACCCAGGTTCCCTGATAGAGCGATTAGTGGGATGTAATTGACTTAAATGATGCATATGAAGTTTTTGCACTTTTCTCAAAGAAGACTCAATGTAGATCATAAAGATATTTAAAAACAGTAGATGTGACAAGTAAAATTTTGGTCATGTGGGAGACCCCACCAAAGATAAAGTAAGTGCATTAGTTCATTGCCAATCACATTATTCTCCTAGACTCCTTGAATATGTTCTAGCAACTACTGCCTGCAGCTCCCCCTCCCCCTCTTCTCTCCCCACACACACACACACACACACACACACACACACACACACACACACACACACACACAGAGAGAGAGAGAGAGAGAGTTTGAGTGGCTGCCCTTAGGATGCAGTCACAGTTTGTCTTTGCTTTGGAAAATAAAAATCTCCTTTTATTGTTAAGAAAGGACTCATATAAGCTCCTGGAAACAACCGATTTATGTTGGGAATTATTTATGTTGGGAATTCATATTTTAGAATTTCTGCCCAATCCAGAGAGGGTCATGAACTCACCTTAGAACTCGGTACAGTTCTGTGCCATTGTGGGTGCCCACCCCATCAGTGCAAGGGGCAAATGTGCCAATGAAGGGGGGAGTTATGCGGGTGGCTGCTGTGAGACTCTGTGGTTCCTCACCCCAGAAGCTGCCATCATTCCCCGACCCTGATAGTATAGAAAGATGTGATGGCATGGCTAGGGACATTCCATGGGCATGGCAGGGTGGAGCCCCCACACACTGACACAGCCACTCTCCGACATACACCATTTTTTTTGTGGCATACATCCATTATCCTTTATGGGCAATTTTGGCTTCTGGGGTTAGTTTTTTGTTTTTAGGCTTCCCTCAGAGAAGCCTTTGGAGGGGGCAGGGTGGTGCTGCATCTCACTGCCCAAGAGGTCTGGATTAGGTTGTCAGAGTTTATGAGCTTAGAAAAAACTAGAACGACAGTCTCACAGAGGTTGAATTCTACACTGTGTCCTCTCTGGAGAGGCTATGTTTATATATTTTGGGGGAAATTGACACTGTGGACTATTCTATCCCTAGGTGGGATGGTAGGTGCATTAGCCGGAGAAAATTTGAGGAAACATTTGGCTAGAATGGGGTTGGAGGTCATGTTGCAACATTTTTTTCCATACATGATAGCAAGTAAAAAATAATTTCAAAATGATTTTTTTAGCCTGGTTTATACAGATTCTAATGTGGCACTACTCAAAACCTATATATGAATTGAGCAGTATTATTTAAGTAGATTACTGCTGTTATTACAGTAGATAACAATAAAACTAGATTATTTAAAACCAACAAATAACAATAATATAACAATAAAACATGTATAGCATAAGATCAAAAACAGTTTTAAAAGGATACTCCTGAAAAGTTTAAGTGTACACTGCAAAAGGACAGAATTTTCAGGGCTTTCCTGATTTCCTCTTGTGAGCTGTAACACTGGGTAGGAGCTAAAACTGGAAGGAGCTAAAACTGGAAAAGCCCGAACAACCATGAAGAGCTACTGGAATGCTTTCTTCTATGCCCAGGAGTAATTGATCAGTTCTTGTGATACTCTCTGTTGCAGAAAAACTTCCCACTGGTTTCTACTGTTCCTTTGAAGATGGAGACTGTGGGTGGACTCAGAGTTCATCAGCCACCCAAGATGCACATCTGTGGCGGATTGGAAATCTACAGCATAATCACATCTGTTTTCTGAAAGGTACGACAGAGTACAGTTGCTGGCAACTGGCTGGAGGATTGGGGAGGGGCAGGGGTGTTGCTGCATCACTTCTAAAAAAACCCTAGACATACTATAGGGTAGATCCAGGAAGCCCTGTAATACCATAGAGTTTCCAATGAGTCCTAGACTAGAGCTACTCTGCATCATGTTGCGCTTTCCTTTGAAGTGATAAAAGCAATATACTGATGCAGTCAACATTGCCAGGATTTTGACAAAAAAATCCCCTACCAAAACTCAGAGTGGCGGTGGGCAACTAGGCAGGAGACCTAGCAGCCCTATAGTAGAATATTACTGTGCTAGTAGCTCCACCCTCAGTAGAATTAATCATTCTAAACCCACTGACTTCAATAGACTTATAATTTTCAGATGTTGTACCCTTTTTAGATGTCACAAGTGGGCATAATATATGAATAACTGTCATGATCCCATTCCAATACATTCATTCTACCCTCTAAAGGCCAAGATACTTGTGATGTTGGGGATTCAGTCAGAACCTACAATTTTAATATTTTTTTAAAAAAATAACCGGTGCATAGGGCCTTAATTCCAATATGAGTCACAGTGCAACAGCAAGAGATTAGTCCTTTCTGTTGTACCATTTTCCTGATCTGAAAAAGTCCTACAGCACTCTATTTGGCAGCATGCCATGTGGCATAAAGACAATATACGGAAGGCCTAGGGTTGCCAATCTCCAGGGGAGCCTGGTGTTCTCTCAGAATAACAACTGATTTCTAGACTACATATATCAGTCCCCTAGAAAAAAAGTGCAACTTTGGAGGGCATATTCTGTGGTATACCATAGATTCTAAGTGAAATCCCTCCCAGAACCCCCATTTCACAGGCATCATCCTGAGTCTCCAGGTATTTTCAAGACTGGAGTTGGTACCCCCAAGCTCGCCTCAGCAGGGCAATTAATCAGCTTCACAGGCTGTTATAAATCCTACCCCCTCCTGCAGTGTGGCCCTGAGGCAGATTGGAGCAGCCTGTACCCATTATTTAAACAGAGAAAGTGTTAGGGAGTTCCAGGCACAGAACTCCAGGCATCATGTAAGTCTGGCCAATATAGTGTTTGAGAAAGAACTTATATTGCAGTTGATTAGGGAAGGGGGGAAAAGCTTCTTCATTTTCAAAGTTCAGTTATGCAGAATACGATGATTTCCATTTCTTTGGAGTTGCTTTACGATACTAAAAGTGACCCTCAACCTCCAGTGCAGGATAAAATATTACTTCTGCATCTTTCATAATAGCAAAGATTCACTTGAAATCAAAAGTTTAAAAATTGGATGCACAGATTAAGTGAAAAGAAACAAAAATAAATACCTAGACAGGAATAAACAGAAAAATATTGGTTGCGGAGGAAGCGGTTGGAGCACTTGCATATGATTCCATGGAGAGATCCTAGTGTATATGAAACTGAATTACTACATTTGAAGAGTATTGAAAAGTACCCTCTGCCATATGTTATCCTTCTGCAATAAAATAAGCACCTAAAATGTATGCATGCTTGGATGCACACACAAACACAGTCTCGAAACAGGATAGGATGGAGTGCTTCAGAAAAGTTCCATTAAAATTTGACTAACCTTGCTCTAGTAACACATTTCTCTCTCTCTCTCTCTCTCTCTCCCTCAATACTTTTTTTCCAGAATGTGCTCTTTTGCTTAACACCAGTGAAAGCTCAGCTGCAGAAATGGTTGTGGTAGCAAGCGCTGTGTTTCCATCACCAATGAAAAATTCTCCCTGTGAGGCAAGTATTATATAGCTATTTATGAGGAAAAAACCCAGCTCAGGAAGGATGTGTAAATTAGCAACAAAAAAAAAGTGCGTGAAGGGTAGAGACATTTCTACAGAAAATTGCACCTAGGGAAAGTTTTAAAACTGCCCCCCAACCCCTTGCAATCTGGATGTTATGCCCTGGTTGATACACCTGAAAATGGCATTAGCTTTTTTTGTCACTGCATTACCCTGATTGCTCATATTTAACTTACGGTCCACTCACACATCAAAATCTTGTTCTCACACACTGGTGTAGTGTATCCTTCATACAAAGAGAAAGTGGGAGGGAAAGACGGAGAAAGAGGGAAGGAAAGATAGAGGAGAACTGAGGGAGGGAATGAGGAAGAGAGACACACAAGGGAAGAGATAGAAAGGGGGAGGAAAGAACTGGGTCAGTGGCAGCAGCGATGGGGAGAAATGTCTCCCGTGTTCCTCCCATAGTCATTGCCATCACCACAGCAAAAGCTGGTAGAGGGACAAAATGCAAATTACAAGGCCCAAAGTCCACCACATGACTATCAATATCAATATAAAAGCTGCAAAGTTCTTTAAAACTTGCTGTGAGGCCCCTATGTGGATAGGGGACATGAGATGACAGTTTTTGGAGTTCTTAGTGGTTTGGAACCTAGCCTTTGCACCACTGGCATAATGCCCATTGGGCAAGGTGGGCAGCTGCCCAGGGCATCACCTTGTGGGGGGCATCAAAACGCTGGGTTCGTTTTTGGGTATTTTAGTGGTTTTCCATTTTGGGCCTGCAGGGGGCGCAGTTTTTAGGCTAGTGACACCAAAATTTTAGCGTATCATCAGGAGACTGTCCTTATGCTAACCCCCAAGTTTGGTGAGGTTTGGTTCAGGGAGTCTGAAGTTATGGACTCCCAAAGGGGGTGCCCCTATCCCCCATTGTTTCCAATGGGAGCTAATAGGAGATGGGGGCTACAGTTTTGAGGGTCCATAACTTTGGCCCCCCTGAACCAAACTGCAACAAACTTGGGGGGTATCATTAGGGCAGTCTCCTGATGAGACCCTGAAAGTTTTGAGACTGTGCCTTCAGAAATGTGCCCCCCACAGCCTGCAACCCCCATTGACAGCAATGCAGAAAACTCAATGCAGAACAAAGATTCTTGGGCAAATTTCTAGGATGTTTCTGCAGGGGGTGCATTTTTGGATGTATCGGCACCAAAATTTCAGGGTATCATCTGGAGATGATGGCAACCCCAAGGTTTGGTGCAGTTTGGTTCAGGAGGGTCAAAGTTATGTCTGATATGTCTAAAAATGCTGATATGTCTAAAAATGCACCCCCTGCAGGCACCAATGTCCTGGTGCAAAAAGAAACTTGGTCGTGGTAGAGTGGCCGCCCATGGGGGGGGGGGCATCCAACTCAGGTTTTGCCCAGGGCTACAGTTTGCCCAGGGCTGCCTCGTTACGCCCCTGCTTTGCACCCACAGAAAGGCCAAATGCCGATCTCTGCTCTGAGGAATGGGGCAACCACTGGTGATCTCATCATGAAATCATCATGAAAGCTGGCACTTCACATGAGTTAATTCTCTGGGAATCCCTGTAGACCTATGTCTGAAAAGAGAAGAGAAGAGAATAAAATTTCCTTCAGTTTGTTTTTCAAAAAACTGATTAGGGACAGGAGTATGGTAAGATTATGGATCAAGGTTTTAATCATCCTTCCGCTGAACGATAGTTTTAATCCTATAAATGATAGATTCACGCTAAGTAAGTAGGGAATAAGAATTGTAGCGTTTGGCCTTTAAAAGTAATTAACGTTGCTGGAGTAAATCATTGGTGGTCTTTAGCAGTGGCAATAAAATTACATACTCAAGAGATGTATAAAATTAAAACTGGAAACCACTTTACCTGTAATGCTGCCGAGATTGTATAGTAAATAGTATGACATTGAGCAAACATGAACTGCTAGGCAAAGGATGTGAAAAGATCTAGGATTGTGAATTTTCCTAAGTACATATTCAAATAGTAGAAGGTAGAGTCTGTATTTTGTGGCGTTCATATTTTTGAAGATTGATTTTTCTGTCAATTAATTATTGTTAATGTTCACGTTATCAATATTTTCCAAGAGTATTTTCAAGGGATATTTAGACACTCATTTTGAGACAGTTTGGGGAGAGCTAATTTTCAGAGGAAATACTTCACAGTGGGTTCTTCTGAAAAATATGGATTTGCTGAGATTGGCTATGACAGCATACACATGCATTAACATTGTCCAAAGGGGAGAGGCTGGTGGGAAACTCAGTACCACTCTGCTCCAGGGTGGGGCTAAAGGCTGGGTCGAAGCCTCATATATGCTCCCGGCTGCCCACCTGCTGACGCCCATAGTGGGTGTGGCCACCACCTGCCTTCCGCCCTTCTAAGGGGAGGCATGGCGGGGCCTCTTTGCAGTGCCCATCCCGGGCAGCAATGGCTGGCCCCACTGATTTCAGGGCCACTCTTTCCTGCTGAGCAACCTCCCTTAGACAAGAAGAGACTTTCAATTCCAATTCCATTTAACGCATATCCCCGTGTTCCCTTTCCCACCCTGCCTTTCTTTTACATTTTCTCCTTTGCTTTTCTCAGAGTTTCCCCTACTCCTCACCCCCCCTAAAGCATATAGAAAGTCTAAATATTTTTAAAACTTAATTTTCTCACAGATTAGCAGAGTGTGGATATTTGACCCCTATCAACTGAATGAATACACTACTGCCCTGCCCCGCAGTGAGGGAACATTTTCTTCAGGGCAGAGATTTCTGTACTGACACACTCTGTGTTATGGCACTGCAGATCCCCAAAGCCCCGTGGTTAGTTAGAGCAGGGAAACTCCAATGTTTTCCCTCACTTTGGAGTTTCTTCTCCATCTGGTCACACACATCCCCACAGACATTTCAGGGGATCCACAGCTGGCTTTTGCAAAAAGCACAAAAATATTGATATAACAGAGAAACACTGATATAACACAGAAATACCAATTTTAAAATTTTAAGGGCTTTAAAAGCCAGCAATCTTGTTACGACCAGGAGCGTGGGGGCAGGCAAGCCATGCAGCAGTCAGTGGGGCACCTCCTCACATGTAAACAGAGAAATGTGAGGAAAGCCATGAAGAGCCCTGAGGAAAATATTCCATGCATAATGGGCCAGTTGTTTCCCAATATGTATTATCCACCACCACCCACACTACCAAACAAATACTCATATATGCCATGTTCATAAACAAAGTGAAAAAATGAGATAGTGTTGGAAGTAAATTGGGGAGAGGGAGAAAAAAAATACCATCTATTTTTAACCTACCCCTGTAAAGGCACTCAAAAGCCAACCACACAGATCTAGCATTGCAGTTGTTGGTAAAAACAATTTAAAAGTGTTTGGCAATGTCTTCCCCTCTTGCCTTTCTGGTTGCACAAGAGTGTCTCTTCTCAACAACCCTTTGTGGCTTCAAATACTTACTTTCTGACCAGAATAATTCAACAGCACTTCTGAGCCAATTGCAAAGAAAGAACAAAGTCCTTGTCTCCTCATTATCCCTCATGATAGGAGCAAGTGACAATCCTCATAATGGAGTTACAGGTATAAAATGTGACTGTGAAATTAAAACTTTGCTATTTCACATTTATTGCTTCTCCATCATTTCCCAGTTCGGCAGGTTAAAGTCACATGTTAAATGGTCTCCCACACACATACCGGTACATGCTTAACCTTTTTTAAACTTAACCTCTTTTAAACTGCTCAAATGAGCAGCATTTCACAAGGAGGCTGTGTTCTCTGGGAAGTGGAATTTTACAATATATTTCATCGAGATGCTGTTTAATTAAACATAATTTCTCAGAGATTTTCAGTACAGGCATCTGGCCTGCCTCAGACAAATACCTTTGCTTCTCCCATAAATAAAATGAAAACTTTGTTTTCTGGTCCTTACACAGAAGCATCCCATGCCCACCCTGAGATTTTAGAGTTTAGAGTTTGGAAATGCATATAGTTAGTTCTTTTACTCATGATTCTTTCTTTCCTTATTATTTAATTAATATGTCGCCCTTCCCATGGCAGGCTCAGGGCGGCTCACAAAAATTCCAGTTAAAGCCTAGTCACATTATTATACTTTACAGTTTCTTATGATTCCACTCTAGCTATGGAAATGAAGGGAAATAATAAGACAAAAAAAGGGAAGGAAAGAGGAGTAGGGACAAGGATAGGGGAGCCATAATGGTGGAGAGTGCTGTTGTTGCCCTCAAGCATAGGCCTGGTGGAATAACTCCAACTTAAAGGCCCTCCAGAACTGAGACCAGTCCTGTAAGGCTTGGGTCTAGTTTGACAGAGGATTGCACCAGGCCATGGCCACAGCATATTGTTTCAAACAGGAGAAACTGTAACTGAGACGAAATATTGAACAGGGTGAATGTAATGAAAAGGAGAAAGGGAAAGGAGCTTGCAAGCCACCTTGAGTTTCCTTACAGGAGAGAAAGGTGGGATATAAATCCAAACTCCCCTCCTCCTCCTCCTCTTCTTCTTCTTTATGGTAACTTGGTAAATCATGGCTGTTGACGTGACTGTTGTGGACTGACCTGGCTCCCTTTATTAGCTCTGCCTGGAGGACAGTGCATGGCCAGCTCAGCATCTGCTTCCCCCTCCTGTGGTGCCAGGTAAGCTTGTGCCACATACATGGAGGTGATGTGGAAACTGCTCCCATAGTTTCATATTCCCATGCACTGTCCCTCCAGTCTCTGAAGAGGCACCTGACCCAACTTAATGCCATTATTGTCCCATCAGAAGGGTTGAAATAGCAACCAAAATGGCATCCAAACTCTTGTAAGAGTCCTTGCACCATTTGAGTTCCTGAGTAGACTTATTAGTCTGCTTCTTGCCCTGTATCTTCCAGAGGAGGAAGGTGGGGAGAGAAGAAGCCATCATATCCACTTGTGTTGATGGCATGTATATCAAGGAAGGTGGGGTCTGGATACGTCCTGTCCTTGTGAGGGAGGAAACAATGCTGCTGTCTCGATACTGTCTGTTCACTGGGAATGCTGCAACTGATTTAAGTAACCATGATTCACTTCATTATTACATACAGGCCATGACCAAGAGTGGAATGTTAAAATATTGTTCTTATAGTGTAGTCAACCCCGCAGGGTCGTCGCTAAGGAATAGGCGAGACGCGGCTATCCACCACCACCACATCTACCAAACAAATACTCATATATGCCATGTTCATAAACAAAAGTGAAAAATGAGATAGTGTTGGAAGTAAATTGGGAGAGGGAGAAAAATACCATCTATTTTTTAACCTACCCCCAGCGCACTCAAAAGCCAACCACACAGATCTAGCATTGCAGTTGTTGGTAAAACACTTAAAAGTGTTTGGCACCTTCCCTCTGCCTTTCTGGTTGCACAAGAGTGTTCTTCAACAACCCTTTGTGGCTTCAAATACTTACTTTCTGACCAGAATAACTAACAGCACTTCTGAGCCAATTGTAAAGAAAGAACAAAGTCCTTGTCTCCTCATTATCCCCTCATGATAGGAGCAAGTGACAATCCTCATAATGGAGTTACAGGCATAAAATGTGACCGTAGAATTAAAACTTGCTATTTCACATTTATTGCTTTCCATCATTTCCCCAAAGTTCGCAGGTTAAAGTCACATGGTGCCAATGGTCTCCAACAACATACACGGGTACATGCTTAACCTTTTTAAACTTTCTAACTTTTTAAACTGCTCAAGAGCAGCATTTTCACAAGGAGGTTGTGTTCTCTGGAAGTGGAATTTACAATATATTTCTCATCGAGATGCTGTTTAATTAAACATAATTTCTCAGAGCCAGTACAGGCATTCGGCTGCCTCAGACAAATACCTTTGTTATCTCCACATAAATAAAATGAAAACTTGTTTTCTGGTCCTTACACAGAAGCATTCCATGCCCACCCCTGAGATTTTTAGAGTTTAGAGTTTGGAAATGCATAGGTTAGTTTCCTTACCATGATTCTTTCTTCTTATTTACTCACGCCTTCCCATGGTGGCTCAGGGCTACCTCACAAAAAATTCCAGTTGCCTGTCACACATTATACTTACAGCTTCTTATGATTCCAATTTCTAGCTATGGAAATGAAGGGAAATAATAAGACAAAAAAAGGAAGGAAAGAGGAGGGACAAGGATAGGAGCCATAATGGTGGAGAGTGCTGCTGTTGCCCTCAAGCATAGGCCTGGTGGAATAACTCAACTGCCCTCCAGAACTGAGACCAGTCCTGTAAGGCTTGGGTCTATGGACAGAGGATTGCACCAGGCCATGGCCACAGCATATTGTTTCAAAACAGGAGAAAACCAACTGAGATCTAAATATTGAACAGGGTGAATGTAATGAAAAGGAGAAAGGGAAAGGAGCTTGCAAAGCCACCTGAGTTTCCTTACAGGAGAGAAAGGTGGGGTATAAATCCAAACTCCCCCTCCTCCTCCTCCTCTTCTTTCTTCTTTATGGCAACTTGGTAAATCATGGCTAAGCGACGACTGTTGTGGACTGACCTACCCTTTATTAGCTCTTGCCTGGGAGGACAGTGCATGGCCAGCTTCAGCATCTGCTTCCCTCTCCTGTGTTGGTTTTTGTAGTCAACCCCGCAGGGTCGTCGCTAAGGAATAGGCGAGACGCGGAGGAGGTTTCATCTGGCGGAGAGCGTCAGCAACAGGAAGCGCGGGTTTTCATGATCCTGACAACTCTCCCTGTGCTGCTCTCTCGCACCTTTTATTAGGGTTTCATTGTGGGCGTGTAAAGGAGGTGGGTAGGGAGATGAGCGGGAGACCGGGAGACCTGGAGATCATCATGTGATGCATGATCTCACCTGGCTACGTGCGGAGAGGAGCGTAAGCGTCTGAGCCTAATCCTCACCTGGGGGCAAGACCTTTGTCCCTGCGCCCGGTGACTGAGCCAGACAGTTCATGACCCGTGACTCATAGGGGGATGAGGAGTGGGGGTGCGGTGCGACCAGCAAGGCCGTAGGTCCATTGGCGTCCCAACGTTCTACCACGGTGCTGCTGGGTCAGCAGTGCATCACTACATTATAGCACTTCTGGTCCTTTTTAGAAATAAAACATTCAGAGACTTTCCTAGCTCAAAGGAGTCCCAACGCAATTTGTGCAGCGGTGTGAATATTTCAGGCAAGCACTTTCCTACATGTCAAATCTTCATATTTTATATATGCTTCTTTTAAAAAAGAGATCCCATCTACTATAGCAAGCAAAAATTGTTTCCACTGCAAGTGACAGTAAACTATGTGCCCCCTAATGATGTATCTATCCATCCACACATAAAACATACTCTGACCTTGTAGAAATGTCACAAGTCACAAGAGGATTAGACCCATCTAAATCTCTGTTGGATCGGTGCTGAAATATATTCTACTGCAGCTGCTATCTTCTCTTCCATGCACCTACTGTATGATTAAGTTTCTTCAGAGTTTTCTGAATATGGAGCTTCCATTTAACAGGCGTGCACATTAGAAAACCAACTTCCAGACTCCTCTCCCACAAATCTCTTCCTCAATCTGCCTGCCTGAGCCATGCAATAGATAACAGAGAAGGCAGAAGCTCCAGTGGGATAAATGTTTAATTACAAAGCAGCTGGCTTAGGTGACCTTCCTATACAGGTTGCCACCTCTACTAGAGAAGAAAGGAGAAGAATATGGCTCTTTTGCATATGCTAATTCATCCAGGGTGCAAGCTCCAATTTGTGCATAGTTCAACACTAAAGCTCTGCTAGATAATATTTGAGGCCAGGAATTCATAATTCAGCCAGGTAGGTATAAACTTGTCCAGCTGGCAACTCTTTATTCCAGCAAACTGCAAGGTCCATTTCTGTTGCCAACCTTTAACACTTCATATGTTTTCCCCTCTGTTGTAAGGTTTGCAGTGCCATCCTAAGAAGAGTTTCACCATTTGAAGTCCATTAGAAATCAATGAAAGGTGGGACTTTGCTTGGGATGGCGCTGCAACTATGTTAATGGCCCAGATAGATAAAAATGTAATGTAATGCAAATTTGCTGTTGGTTTTTCATTGCGAATATTACATTGAAGACCCCATAGTCCTAAAAAGGCTCTTACGTTGATCAAGAACCTGAAATTGCTTTATGCTTGAGCATTCCTAATGGAAAAAATACCACACTTACAAAATATGAACTGACCAAAACTAAGGGTATGGAATTTCCGCAGATAGGAAAGCAACAAGTGTTACAAGCTGTGTAACATGCCAACAACTTGACTAATGATTTCTTCATGCCCAGGAAATGAACTCTCTGATCCATCCTGTAACGTTTCTAAGAAGGTGGCAGAATCCATCAGGAATCCATTTGGCTGACATAGATATTTAGGGCACATCCTGGGTCTAGTATGCTGCCCAGGAAAGTAATCACAGTTCAGCGCAAAGCATCAGTGTTACTGTAGTTATGCCTCAGGGTGATTTATTTTAACCCTGGACCCAGTCAACTGAGAGTTCTCCTAATTCATTGTACAGCTTCCTGTTTAGTAAGTCAGTGAGGCTTTCAATGCACTGATGAGACAATGTCAGCCTTGGATGGTTGATTACATTCTTAATGGTGTTTCTGGCATCTCACCACCAACTTATTTTAGGGGAGAGGCTCATTGGGCAGAAACTCCTTAGAAACAATAGCACAAGAGCCCAGAGTCAGATATTTTAAAGCATGTCATGACTGATTTTTTAAATTCCATAATACAGACAGCACCATCTACAATTGCTGATGAGATCATCTGTAAAATGAATGCCAGTCTCATTGGAGCATCTTGATTTGATCCATTCAGATAATTGCTCTTGATCACTTCAGCAGGTGTGAAAGGCCTGGAAATATCCTGTTGCAGAGATCTGAAACCACAAAAAGAAAAGGCAAAGATGTCCAGTATGATTCAGTTGAAGCAAGTTCGTCACAGTCCATACACTGCTCTTTGTGGACGAGGTGAACTCTCACTTCCAATGCTGGTAGTACTTTGTTGGCACAGTGCACAGCGGAAGGACTAGGTGCCAACTCACCCTTGCACCCCCCATTCTGCTGACTGTTACATGCCAATCACTGCAGACCCAGACAGAGAGGCTCCGACCTTTACAATTCTGCTGACTGTTACATTCCAGTCATTCTAGACCAGCATATGACCACCTTGCAATTTTCAATATCCTGACATACTTTTCATCCAAGCAGCTGATGTGTACAAACTGTTGCACCCATTAAAATTGACCATACAATCTATAGTCACATGATGATTAGGATGCCACTTTATGGTCTACATCTTTGTTGCCTGGATCGTGTGCAGTTGAGAGGAAGGTCTTCTAGTTGCTCAAACCAGTGAGCAAGATTGACACAGAAGTCTTTATAGGGATTTTGTAGGACCTTCTGTGGCATTCTGGCAAAAGAAGATTTTCTTGGCTGAAGTATTCCCTGTTTCTTCTAGATATTGAAATCCTGGTATAAATGTTAAAGGAGTGGACCATGTAGCTGCTCTGCATACATCATTAAAGTCCATCTGTGATTTAAAAGCCATAGAAGCTGCTAGGGCCCTGGTAGCGTGCACCCTAATAATAATTGGGCAAGGAACATTAGCCTTGAGGTAAGCTACTCTAATTGTAGATGTTACCCAATGAGACAAGGTGGAGTAGACACAATGGATCCCTTCTTGAGTCCTCACAAACAGATTCTTCCTAAAGAACATCGTTCTGGTGGTATAGAGAGAGAGAGCCTTGTGCATATCCAAGGAGTGCATATATCTGTCCTCAGCAGATTGAGGATCCCATATCTTGGGAGAGGTGGAAGGACCACATCTTTGTAGTGGAACCTGGATACCACTTCAGGTAAATGCTCAAGGGTAGGCCTGAGGACTACCTTATCAAGAAAAATTGCATGAACAGATGGTTCTGTGAGGTTCTAGGAGGCTACATCGTGATGGCAAACCTGGCCAATGCTAAAGAGGTCTGGTGCTGGAGATAAGTGACAGTGTCTCCCCTTGAACAAGTTTTAGAGGGGACCAAATCAGGGTCTCCTGGGCCAGAATGGGGCAATCAGGATAAGGCAGACCTTGTCAGTGGTAAGGGTGCAATACCAGAGACACTGGGCATTCTTCTCTGAGCAGACAAATCTATCTGTGGTTCTCCCCACTTGAATACTGGCTGCAGATACTTTCCTGCTATTTCCCACTCATGTTGGGTGTTACAGGCCCTGCTCAGCTAGTCTGCCCATGTGTTGGATGTGCTGGCAATGTGGATCGCTGACAGATGAGAGTCATGTGAGATGAGAGAGCCCACTCCCAGATCTTGCATGGTTGATATAGTTCTTGGCCACCATGTTGTCTGTAACAATTAGGACTTCTCTGCTCTGAAGTAGACCTGTAAAGGAAACCAGAATGTGTTTGATGGCCCTGAGTTCAAGCAAGTTGACATGTAAGGAGGTTTTGTGTTGGGACTAGAGTCCTTGGACTGTGAAACTTTGACAGTGCCCCCCCCCCCCCCGCTAAGCAGGCATCAATGGTTACTCAAATGGAAAGGGGCAGGTGCTCTGAAGGGCATACCTTCCAAAAGGTTTCTTCCTGCCACCATTTAACAGATTTGAGGTAATACCTAGGGATAGACAATCTGCTCTGTTGTATGTCAACATTAATTCTGAATGACCCTACAAACCAGTTTTGTAAGAGTTGAATTCATAGTCTGGCAAAATGTATGGCAAAAATTGCCAAGGCCATCAATCCTAATCATTTTTGGATAGTAATGGCTTTTTGAAAACAAAGGAGCTGGAACCTAGATACCAGGTTTTGTATGGTCTGAGCCAGTGGCGGGATTCAGCCTATTCACACCTATTCGGTAGAACCGGTAGCTAATTTTCTTAATCTTGTTCAAAGAAATTGTTGTAATTCTACCACTGAGTCCTTTCAGAACCGGAACTGGAACTCAAGCAAACAGCAAGTTAACTCTTTCATGATTTAGGGGGTGGACGCTCACAAAATCCAACAAAAGCAGTTTACAATGGCCCTCCCTTCCCCCTCTCAACAGGCATCTTGTAAGGTAGGTGAGGCTGAGAGAGATCTGAGAGAACTGTGACTAGCCCAAGGTCACCCAGCTTGCTTTATGTGGAGGAGTGGTGGATCAAACCTGGTTCTCCAGGTTAGAATCTGCCACTCTTAACCACTACATTGTGCTTGCTCTCCTGTAGCCTTTTATGTTGCATTAGCAGTCCAGTTCTCTGCTTGCTGGCACAACCAAAAGAAAACAATGGTTACAATGGTGTTTTCTATCCAGGGAAAGGCACAAGTCAATTCCCTGTAGCTGCTGTAACTGCTAGTACAACACAGCATTATTAGGCTTCCATGTGGCAGCTTCTTCAATATTTTCCCTGCCCTGGTTCCGAGGTAGTGGACATTCCAACACCACAATCGGAAGGGAAGGGGAAGATCCATGCCTGGATGCAGAGTTCAGGCACAATTTTAAAACTTCAGTGACATCATTACTATCTAGGGTAGATGCCCTAGGAAAAATAGTGTGTTCTTTTAAATGCATATGCTTTACAGCAGGGGTCCCCAAAATGGTGAACATGGGTATCATGACAGATGCCAGCACCTTTCTTAGTGTCCACCAAGTGTTTTTAGCAAAAGGGTGTGGTCAGGTGGGTCTCTTGCCCAGCAGACCTTCTGACTGGTTACTGAACATATGATATACTAGGCAGATGGAAACATTCAGTGGCAGCAGCCACCACAGTGCTTTGCTTTCTTTCACCCCTGTTTTCCAATGTATTATTTAATCACCCCTCTTCTCCTTGGCACTTGGACTTCCTCTGAGTATGTGGCTTTGCCTCCTGTTGCACCCATCACCCTGTGTCAGAACGCCAAGAGTGCCTACAAGCTTAAAAAGGTTGGAAACTCCTGCTTTACCTAAATAATTGTTAATGCTTGAATTATGCCTTGATGCCATGAAAAATCTCTCTCTTCCACTCACTCACTCACTCACTCACTCACTCACTCACTCACTCACTCACACACACACACACACACACACACACACATATGTTAGGGAGAAATCAACCAATTTATTTTTGGCTGTAAGGCCCTGTGTGGTAGTTTATAGTCCCATGGAGAGAAACACATCTTTCCATGACATGCCTATGATGCAGGCAAAATGTTAGGAGCAAAAACTACCAGACCACAGCCACAAAGCCTGAAAAACCCTCAGCAGCCAGTTCATGCCAATCATGACAGCCTTTGGCAATACAATTTATTTTTATGCACCAAATGTTTTAAACTTAGGAACATGACATTCACCTTATTAAAATCAACCGTTGCAGTTGTAACTCTCCCTTTGTATGCATACCTGGTTCTAAACAGTTAGCATCAGCCAATGCTTCTAGCGTAAGAAAGGCACAGTGAGCCAACATTTGCAGCAATACCATTACACTTTTCATTGGGGCACTTAATATTATGTGCTGCAGGAAAACCACATAAAGAAACTCAAGGTAATTTGTTTTGTAAAAGGTCTGAAAGCAAACTGCTCAAAATAGACTTTAAGAAACAAACATCAAGTAGATGCCATGCTGGCATAAAAGAATCATCTGGACTGTGTTTTTAGGGGAAAAAGCTTGTGGGGACATGTACTTAGGATGAGTTTCATTGCTGATGCTGAGGTTCATGATTTTTTTGCTACATTTTTGATTTTCATATGTATCATTTATTGTTTCACTAGCAGGGCCCGGCCACGCATTGCTGTGGCCAGTGGCGTTCCTGCCTAGGGACAGGGGGTACCCTATGCCCCCGGGTGCCCCCCATTTGGTCACGTGGGGGGCGCCAACATTTCAGGGTCTTTTGTGTGTTTTTAAATGTTTTAAGTGTTTTTTCACGTTTTGGCCTGCAGGGGGCGCATTTTCAAGCTAGTGACACCAAAACTTCAGGGTATTATCCACAGACTGTCCTGAGGATACCACCCAAATTTGGTGATGTTTGGTTCAGGGGAAGCAAAGTTATGGACTCCCAAAGGGGGTGCCCCCATCCCCATTGTTTTCAAAGGGAGCTAACCTGAGATGGGGGCTACCCATTTGAGGGACCATAACTTTGGTCCCCCTGAACATAACTTCACCAAACTTGGGTGGCATCATAAGAATAGTTAACAGATGATACTCTGAAATTTTGGTGTCACTAGGTTTAAAAAATACACCCCTTCCAGGCACCCCAAGAAATTTGCCCAAGATTCTTTGTTTTGCAGTGACTTTGCTCCATTGTAGCCAATGGGGAATTTCTGAGTGTGTAGGCAGGCTGCACATTTTTGAAGATAGAGGCACCAGACTTTCAGGGTGGCTCCAGGAGGGCCTCCTGGTAATAGCATCCAGGTTTGGAGACCTTTGCTTCTGGGGGTTCAATTTTATGGGCCCCCAAAAGGCTTATTTTGTTTCCCCGCTCCTGCACATGAAAGCCTGTGGGCTGAGTTCTCTCAGAACTCTCTCAACTCCCCCCCACTCCAGAAGCAAAGCTCACCAAGCTTGGATGCTATTACTCAAGGCCTCTTGGAGCCACCTTGAAAGTCTGGCACCTCTATCTTCAAAAATGTGCAGCCTGCCCCAGAAATTCCTCATTAGTTTCATCTGAATCTCCAACCCTCAAAAGTGATGCTGTTTCAGGGTGGGGGAGAATCCACCCCCAAACAGCATCACTTTCAATGTTGTTTTAACCGGGGACCCCAGATTCTCCCTTTAAGGTAGATTTAAAAGAAGAATCTGAGCTCCCTAGTTTAAACACCATTGAAAGTGATGCTGTTTGGGGGTGGATTCCGCTGGAGGTGTTTTGTGAGAGACGATGCTGACATTTGTTTGATAAATGTTTTGCTGGGGGTGATTTGTGAGAGATTTACATGCTTAATACCCACTTACACTGACTTGGAGTTGTTTCTCAGGCTAACAACCTACCTCATAGGGTTGTTGTGATTAGGAAATTAGGAAAAGAGTTGGTGGGGACAGAGCCATGTATGTTTTGATGGGAGTGAGAGGTGTTTTGTGAGCTGGTACAAAAAATCATTGTTTGGTCATGGTGGGGGAGGGTGGCCGCCCATACGCCGGGGGGGAGGGCGCCAAACTCAGGTTTTGTCCCCGGGCGCCAGTTTGCCTAAATACGCCCCTGGCTGTGGCTTATTGTGGTGAAATGGAAAAGGAACAGTAGCAGCAAGTCAATTGCATAGGCCAGCAGTATGTGCTCATGCAAACATGCAGCCTGATACTATGCAATGTCATTGATGTGTGTGCTTGCATTCCTTGGGGGGAATGGAAAGGCACCCCTCCCACACATCTAGGCTGGCTGGTTATGATCCTTTACCTGGGAGTAAGTTTGGTTGGTGGCAATGGGTGTTGCTTCTGAGGAAACCCACTGAGGGGCGCGATGCAGCCATTCAAAGTATGTCATGGTTGCTGTACCGAGCTTACTCCTGAGTAATGCGTGCCTGGTTTTCTTAACTGTAACCACAGTAATCAGGGAATCTAGGGAGCCTGGCCCCTCCCTCCGGTCCCTTGCATGTCACCCTCACTCTCTTCCCTCCGTTTCTCTTCCCTTGCATGCCACCCCTTCCTCTCCTTCCCTTCCCTTTTCCTCCACTAGGGTGGGTGGGTCATATCAAGATGCTGGGCCCCCTGCCGCAGTATTCAAGGAATCTAGGGTGCCTGGCCCCTCCCTCCCGTCCCTTGCATGTCACCCTCACTCTCTTCCCTCCTTTTCTCTTCCCTTGCATGCCACCCCTTCCTCTCCTTCCCTTCCCTTTTCCTCCACTAGGGTGGGTGGGTCATATCAAGATGCTGGGCCCCCTGCCGCAGTATTCAAGGAATCTAGGGTGCCTGGCCCCTCCCTCCCGTCCCTTGCATGCCACCCCTCACTGTCTCCCCTCTCTCACTTCTCTTCCCTTGCATGCCTCCCCCTCAGTCCCTTTCCTCTCCCTCCCTCTCTTCCCTTGCATGCCACCCCTTCCTCTCCCTCCCTTCCCTCTCCCTCATGTGTATGTGTGTGTATGTGTTTCACTTCCACTCGAGTTACTGCCTATGTGCTGTTTTCACTGCTCACATCTGGCCATCTGAGTGAACATTCTAAGCAGCACGAACATTCTTAGGGTGACAGTTACACACAGGCAGCTGCATGTCCTTCACCAGGGGGCACCAGGAAAAAGGCGTTTTACGCCCGCATGTGTGCCCGCATTCCTTGTGTGTGTGCCCGCATTCCTTGGGGGGGATGGAAAGGTACCCCTCACACACATCTAGGCTGGCTGGTTATGATCCTTTACCTGGGAGTAAATTTGGTTGGTGGCAATGGGTGTCACTTCTGAGGAAATCCTCTGAGGGGCACGACGCAGCCATTCAAAGTATGTCACAGTTGCTGTATACTGAGCTTACTCCTGAGTAATGCGTGCCTGGTTTTCCTAATTGTAACTGCAGTATTCAGGGAATCTAGGGTGCCTGGCCCCTCCCTCCCGTCCCTTGCATGTCGCCCCTCACTTCTCTTCCCTTGCATGCCACCCCTCCCTCCACTATCATCAACAAAAACACTGTTAGCTTTATTTATATATATATATATATATATATTGTATGGTACTAGCTATTTCAGACAGATTCTGAACAGTGTGGGATATTCATCTTGTGATCAAACAAACAAAATATGGGGCTCTCCAAACATTAAAGAACCCCCAGATAATAAAAAAAATGTACAGTTGTATACATTCCTACTTCTTTTGGATCAATAACTGGATTGGAAACCATGAAAACTGTGTTGTTTTTTAATGCACTGAGACAAGATCCAACACTGATTATTCCCTTGATGCCACAAAATTGATTATTAATGTATCCTCAGTAAGTTGCTTTGCTCACTAGTTTCATATTATTTTTGAGAGTGAA
The DNA here is from genome assembly GCF_021028975.2 of Sphaerodactylus townsendi. Lineage (NCBI taxonomy): Eukaryota > Metazoa > Chordata > Lepidosauria > Squamata > Sphaerodactylidae > Sphaerodactylus > Sphaerodactylus townsendi. Next base: position 67,036,683 of record NC_059425.1, read on the forward strand.
TAAATAACTTATATTTTTCTTGTAATGCTGATTATGAGCAAGCAGCACATTTTTTTAAAAAAACCTGTGCCTATTAGAAAACTGGCCAAATTGCAGAGGATTATATTTCATCCTGACAATGACAGCAAGCAAGTTCTAAAATGAGAAAGCTCCAGGAAATCATTTTATGTACATGAATAAAGGCCCTCAGTGGGACTAAGTTACACAAGACCTAAGTGAAATTGTGAGGACCACTTTTGGATATTGTACTTTAATTAGTAAAAATCTAAATACCACTGGATCATAATTGGAAAGTCTATAATAACCTGCAGAGAGGAAGAAAAAATAATTTTTGAAAAGAATATCAGGGGGGATGAGGGTGTAATTGCTGGCAACACCCTCATGTTGCAGACATTTCACTTCTCTCTGCAGCTGCCTGAATATAAAAGAGTTCATTACTGGAAAAACTGTCAATTTTAACTTGTATCTATTAGGCTAAGTCTCAAGGGAGGGAGGGAGGGAGGGAGGGAGATTCCGACTATTTTGGATCACATAGTAACAGTCTCCTTTTTATAGAGATGGGTACATTTAAGATAGACACAAGGAGACAGTTCTACCAAAGCAGTAAGCACTACATGTCTCAGCCAGAAGCCTTTATTATTTATAAATTATTTATAAATTACAATATTACAATATTACAATATTAAAAGCCCATTAGTAAAAATATGCATTAAATGTCTACATACAGACCCTGTATACAGAACACAAAGAGAGCTAAATTAACCATGACTGTTTTGTGGAGAATAATTACGCTTAGCCAGGTAATGCTTCAGAAAGCTCGCAACATTTTCACAGATAAGATCACAAGAACCATTGAGTAGAAAGTTCATAACAGATGATGACATGTCAATATTTAACCTCTCTATCAAGGGATGAATATACATGGAGCGTGGAAGATCATATATAGAACACTCTAAACGTACATGTTGGACAGTCTCGACAACAGTCATTTTACACTGGCATATCCTATGCTCAAGGGGAATATTATTGTATCTGTCAAATGTCATAGCATTAAGCAAGGCATTGAAACGAGCTAATGAGTATGCTCTCAAGATATACAAATAGTTGGCACAATAATCTGACCTGTCAATTCCCAAGGACTGAGGAGAGCAACTTTTTCCCCTCTCCTGCATCATTCCCTGTTTCTCTTGTTCTATTAATGCAGATTTAATTTCATTATAGATTCTGGCGGCAGACCTATTTTGGAATTGGTCAGTTGTGAGACCTACATTGTTGAGCTTCTTATCTATGTCTGCTAGCCATTTTACAGACACAAATTCTGACAAAAGTTGATATAAAAGGCTGGTAGGACTAGTCTCGAAATGAATTTGAGTCCAGTATCTGAAAGCTCTTGTCCATGCCATCAGTTCCATGTTATTTTGCGCAGTTTCTCTATATAAGGTGACATATGAGACAAACCTTGGCGACCCCAGAACTCTTTGTGAGAAATATGACTGTACAGACTCGAGGGATGGCTTAACTTGTGTGATCCATATTGGAGCTCCATATAGTAACTGAGGAGTGATCTTAGCATTAAAAATTCTCAGTGCAGCGGGAACAAACTGATGCCCTTTAGAGTAGAAAAATCAGAGAATCGCTGCAGCGTTCACCTTAGCTTTGTTCTGCTAATTTACAATGGGGAGCCCAGGATAAATTGGAGCGGAATAGGAGCCCTAAGTATCTAAATTGGCTTACTTGCTCCAAGACATGATTGTTCACTTTCCAACTACGTTTACACCTAGATTTTGCAAAAATCATGACTTTCAATTTGTCATAATTGAGAGTCAACCTATTTGCCTGACAATAGTCTGCACTGCAATTTAGTAGGCATTTCAAGCCTACTTGAGAAGATGACAGAAGAATAGCATCATCAGCGTAAAGCAAGGTAGAGATGTGTAGGGAGCCCAGTCATGGGGGATGGCCATCTGTTTTAGTTAAGGCTGCAGGGAGATGGTAGAGAAACAGGCAGAATAGACTGGGTGCCAATGGGCAGCCCTGCTTGACCCCTCTATTGACCTTGATTGCTTCTGTTAATGTAAATTGTAATGTAAATTGACCTGTAAATTAGCAGACATTTTATTTATTATGCAAAAGCAGAATTGGGGCAAACATTTCACTTATTATGCAGACAAATCTACCACTGAAGGTCCTTCTACATGGTGCCAAATCTCTGTGTGACTTTCAGTGCTGCTTTGAATACAGAGGCAATCAAAGAAACAACAGTGTCCACAAGGAAGAAGAAGAGTTTGGAGACTTAAAAGGGTTTACAAACTCCTTTCTTTCCTCTCCCTACAACAGACACCTTGTGAGGTAGGTGGGGCTGAGAGAGTTCCAAGGAACCGTGACTAGTCCAAGATCACCCAGCAAGTTCATATGTAGAAGCAGGGAAACAAATTCAGTTCACCAGAAAAGAGTCCACTAGTCGTGTGGAGGAGTGGGGTATCAAACCCAGTTCTCCAGATTAGAGTCTGCCACTCTTTACCACTATGGCACTATACCAGAAGGCACTACTGAATGACTTAAAAAAACCCATTGAAATATTTATAACATTATAATACTATTACAATATGTCAAACATCAAATATTTTTAAAAAGCCCTCCAGTAGTACATGAAGAAGGCAAAATGGGAGTCTGGGGCGAAGAAAATGGTACCAGTGTGGGCAGGATCTTCCCCCTTCCAATACACACCTTCCCATTTTAAACCAATGAAAACATACTTGAGCTGGGATCTTTCAGAGGGACTGTCCCAAAGAGGGACTGCCCCAAAGCAGGGGCAGAAGGTGCATGATGATATGGATGCTGAGAAAAAGACAATTCCCATTTGGGAGCCTTAGTAAACCAAAACAGCAGTGCAGAAGCAGGATAAGTGTACAATCAATGCAAAACACTGGAAAACCCCCACACCCCTGCTGGCTTCCTGCCTTCATATCTGATTCTGCTCAGATATTCAAATATTAAACTTTACTGAGTGCCTCCTCCTTGAGCTTTCTGTACTTCCCACTATCCCTCAAGATATGTCCTTATTTAGTAAAACACCTGCTTCCAGAGACTGAGCCACACAGCTAATAGGAAGCCCCACCTCTCAGCAGCCCCACCCCTCAAAAGCCTGGGGCAAGTACATGGCCAGAACAAAGAAAACAAAAAAAAGGCTCTGTTAACTCCTGTTAAAAACACACTGTTTAAAAAGATGTGGCTTTGAGAGAAAAGGCCACAAAAAGAAAACTAGAGCTCACACAGCCCTTTCTGTCCCAGTCCTCTTCTCCACTGCTACTCTTCTCTGCTGCTTCCCGAGACTCTTCCTTGGAATGAAAGACATCTTGCTATCCTCGACGAGGACCAGGGCTTTTTACACCCCTACGTAGTGGAACAGGCTCCCTAGAGAGACCAGGGCCCTGCAGGACCTGCAAACTTTCCGCCGGGCCTGTAAAATGGAACTGTTCCACCAGGTGTTTGGTAGATCCCTTTAATATCTAGGCCTCCCATGGGCACAGAAAGGGGGTGGAGAACTGTCGCCATCTGAATAAATGAATTAATCTGTTTATAATGAATACTGTTTTATATTGTTATTTATCATGTTTTTATGGTTTTATGATTGTTGTTCACTGCCCTGAGCCCTTGGGGAAAGGATGGTTTAAAAGTTTGAAATATAAATTGAAATATAACTAAATAAATATGTATTTTTTCTTTCTTTCTTTCTTTCTTTCTTCTTCATTCATTCATTCATTCAATCAGTTTCTATTCTTCCCTATCCCTGAAGGGCTCAGGGTAAGTCGCAACATAAAATTACAATTGTTTTCCATTGTTTTACATCACAATATGATGCTGAAGCTTGTAAAAGAATATTTACTGATTTTATTGTTGCTATTACTGTTGGAAGGCACCCTGAGCCTGCAAGAGGAAGGGCAGCCTATAAACTGGATAAAACAGTGTTTATTGGAAGGATGAACTTTTCTTATCATCTGCAGATTACGAGCAACCTGCTATTATCACCTTATCTGATTGATGCAACCCTAAGCTTCCAAGTATGTAGAAATCTACCAGTTATCCAGTTGTTTGGAAGAACATGTGGAAAAACCTTTCTGGGGTGCATAACACCACAACACATCCTTGCCCTGAACTGTGTTCAGGAGGAATCCCAGATAATCTGTGGATAAGAAGAGTCTGTTGATTGTGCTCTTTTTGTTCTTGTTCTTAATTGCTTATGAACCAATCCTTCCCTTATAGCTTCGAATATCATGGCTCATCGATGGTGTCTTGCTTGGGGATGTTTCTCTGGTCCTTTTTGAGAACAAGACTGGAAAGGAGCAGAGCAGAAGGCTCTGGCACTTTGATAACAGAAAAGGAATGGGGCTCTGGCAGAAGATGGTCAGGCCTCTTACTGACGTGTCGGACAGGTAGGAAACTTTAAACTTCTTTTCCATTAAATATCTGTCAATTCAGAGGTATCTGAACTTTTTGAGAGAAGAGCTCCTCAGGGACTGAACATTCCTAGTGATAGAGTAGCCACAAAAACTTATTATTTACTTGCTCTTGCTGGCTGATGAGCGTGCATTAGAGTTCATTGTTCTGGAACATAAGGAAGGAACCTATGTGTGTTACGATGGGCTCCTACTATTAGAAAAGAGCTCATCACATTCTGTGCTTAAGTTGAATCCAGGAGCAGACCCACATAGAGCACATGACTGTTGTCTAGCCATAAGGTTACCAAGATACATACTGGAAAACTGCCCTTCTCCTAGCTTGCTTTTACCAACAAGTGGGCCAAATTACTATTATTTATGTATTTACAAAAATTACATCTCATCTTTTGCTTAACCAGAACCACCAAGTTATAAAATGTAATATATAACATAAAATCAAAAACAAAAAAAATCAACATGTCTGAAAAGTCAGCAGTGAAAATGTAGAGATGGAAGGCAAGGTCAATAAGGAAATGCCAAACAAAATCAAAAAGTCTTCACTTGCTGGTGAAAGGGGATAGGCAAATATGCCCTGGGAGAAAATTCTGCAATTTGGTGTCATTACCAAGAAAGCCCTCTTGGGTTTCCACACATCTAAACTCAGAAGGCAAGGGCATCTGAAACAGTGCCTCAGAAGGTGATCATAATGGGTAAGGAGGTTCATATGGGAGCAGTCACTCCTTATGGTATAATATTCCCAAACCCTACAGGGCTTTAGAGTTCACAAGCACACTGAATTGAGCCTAGAAACAAATTGGGAGCCAGTGTAAATGGAGTGATATGATCCCCTGTGACCTATTCCTGTCAAATTCTTCAGGAAGAGTAGAACTCATTCTAGATCCGGAGACAGCTTAAATCTTAAGTCAGTCCTACTACTCATCCGTAGCATTTTTGTCTTGTCAGGATTCAGTTTATTATGCAGTATCCGATAACTCCAAAATTGCCACAAGGCACCAGTTTAGAGTTTCTATAGCATCCCAGGGATCTCCTGGAAACACAAGGTAGTTGAATATGATCTGCATATTGGTGACAGTCCAGCCAAAATATCCAGATGACCTCACCCAGAAGTTCTGTGGTGATGTTGGAGAGAATAGGGGATTAGTTGGAACCCTATGACACTCTGTAAGCCAAAGGCAGGGAGCTGAGCAGCAGTTCCCCAGCACCACCTTCATGAAACCTACCTTCCAGGTAGGACTGAAAGCACTACAACACAGTACATTCCAGTCCCATCTCCAAAAAACTGTCCAGAAGGAGACTATGGTCGTTTCCCCACTTTTAAAATGACGTCAGTACTCACCAGTTTCGTTTGCTCCAGGACCTTTTTAGTGCGGGGTCATGTTCCCCATCGCAGCTTCTGCCCCTTCGTCCAATAAGCGCGGCAGCCGCGCAGCAGCCAGGCAGGACTCCCCACGATCCACTCAGGGGGTGTCCTGATTGGCTGCTGTGTTGTGCTGCCACGGGAATTTTTAAAAAATGTTTAACTGGATGAATCAACATCCCGATGAACCCATGACTATTTGTGGACACATCTGTGCTTATGTGCACTAAAAACGGCATGCAGATGTGAATCCCTTGTGCTAAAAATAAAAAAATTAAACCAGCTGCGTGCGCATTGCGCATGCCCCGCCATGTCCTGATTGGACAGGAGGGTCCACATCACCAAGCAGCGGGAAAATGGAAACCCGGGGTTATCCAGGCTTCCCCAAGGCGCTGTTCCAAACAGCGCCAGAAATGACTCGAGCTGAGGGGGCGTGAGAGCGGCAGAGTCGGGGCAGCTGTCGCCACGCCAGTAGTGGGGAGTGCTACTGGACCCCATGTTACTTGGTGAGAGTAGCACGCAACAAATGGTGAGTGAGGAAACGGTGAAGTACCAAGTTGGTACAAATGCAGGACATTTTACAAAGTGGCTGAGCAAATGACCTCCTGTAGGTTAGACCCACTAGACCTCTGACCACTTGGAACAGCTCTCCAGGATGCACTATGCAGATACAATCGTGGCAGGAAATTATTGTTTCTTTACCCCCATCACTGCTAAGGAGTAGGCTTTAAAATGAGCTGTCGCTTGTGTCTTGTTGGGTTAAGCCTGATTCTTCCTCCACTGTTGCTGTAGCCATCTTTCTTGCAGCTTTTTAGTAAACTTGGGTTCTTTCATTTGAGAGAGGATGCCTAGGAGCAATCACATCAATCATCGTCATTTTATCATTCCAGAGGTTAACCAGTGTGTCGACTTGTGGCTCGAATCTTCTACCTTTAAATGTTATTGTTTGGGGTTACCTCTTCACATCAATGCTGATTGTGTGGTCAAGATGGGTAATTATTGTGGGGACAGCCCCATACTTCCCAGGTGCATGGTTCTGCTCATTGACATTGATCTGAAATGTCATTGGAAAAGCTGTTAGAATAAATGACACGTTTACTGTTTCTGTTATAAGCATTCAAGAACACTTTGTGCATCTCATGGTGAGAATTCAAGAAATCTTTGTACAATTCAGTGTCCTAGAAATAATGGATTTAATTAGAAAGATTACTTTGTTTCCTGACATACTGTGTAGAAAGTGTCTGCTATCTTGCTGACTTTTGAAAAGGCACAAACCCTGTTAATATAAAAGGGACCCCACCAACACTGAATGCATAATTAATATAGAAGATAAGAATGTAAACATTTGTTCTATTTTGTCATTCTATTCCCTTGTCTGTGCCTTCTATAACAAGGCCTAATTGTTTTATCACATTGAGCTGTATTTCATTTATTCTTGCTTTTCTTTGAAGAATGGTTTTCTATTTCACTAGCACCTTTTAGGACTAATTGTTTGTTTATGTATTGACAAGGTAACATTTCTCCCTTAAACTACATTCATACTTCTTTACTTATGGCATTGCCTTTTGCTGCCATTTTGATTTCTTTGTATGGCCAAATGGATATCCCTTGATGTCTGACTGATAAACGCATGGGTATATTGCTCTTTTACAGCTTCCCTGTAATGAACATCCCTAAGAAGTCAAATTCTCTGGTGGTCCAAATTTGGTAATCTGAAGTGATTCTGGAGTTGAGGCTAGAATCAGTGTAATTGCTTTATTAGGAGTTAACATTTTTAGGAAAGAAAAAAATGTCAAAGTACATGTGAAAAGTGTGATAGTGCTTCAGAAATTGTGTTTCATGGTATTGTCGAAAGCTTTCATGGCCGGATTCAACTGGTTGCTGTGGGGTTTCCGGGCTGTGTGGCCGTGGTCTGGTAGATCTTGTTCCTAATGTTTCGCCTGCATCTGTGCCTGGCCTCTTCAAAGGTGTATCACAGAGAGAAGTCTGTTACACACTGTGTCCAGTGAGATGGGAATGTTTTAGTGGGGTATATATTGTCCATGCCCCAGCATGGGGAACCAGTCAGTAAGTGTTTGGGTGGAATTTGCTATGCAAAGGTGTGGTTGATAGTATTGTACTGCAGGTGGGGTTTTTCAGTCCAGGGAGTGATTCACATTTGCATTCCCTGCAGCAGCAACAGTCCTATTGAATGCAAACCCTGTGTCTGGGTGGAGTCCATTGTCCATAAATCTAGCATGCCCTTGGCCTTTGATTCTGGTGTTTTTAATTACTGGTAGCCAAGTTTTGTTAATTCTCAGAGTCTCTTCCTTCATGTTGAAGTTTCTTGGTGTTTATGGATTTCAATCGCTTCCCTGTGTAGTCTATATAGTAACCTTCTGAGTTGTCCAGAATTTCAGTGTTTTCAAACTGAATGTTCTAAGCATGTTCCACTACCGCAGATTTTTCAGGATGGTTAAGCTGACAGTGTTTTTTGTGCTCCTTAATACAAGTCTGAATGCTATGTTTTGTAGTTTCAATGTAGACCTTTCCACAGTTGCAGGGTATGCAATAGACTCCTGCAGAAGTGAGGGGGGTCTCTCTTGTTTCATGGAGCTGTAGTTAAATGGTTACAACAAAACTTATGTCTAATCATAAAGTTGGAAGAGACTACAAGGATCAACAAGTCCAACCCTCTGCCACACAGGAATACACAATCAAAGCACCCTTGCCAGATGACCACCCAGCTTCTGTTTAAAAACAGAAGGAGACTCCCCCATACTCCAAGGCAGTGTATTCCGCTGTCAAACAGCCATTACCATCAGAAAGTTTTTCCTGATGATTAGGTGGAATCTCTTTTCGTGTACTTTAAACCAATATTTCTTGTCCTAGTCTATGGAGCACCAGAAAACAAGCTTGCTCCATCTTCAACTTGACACCCCTTCAAATATTTAAACATGGCTATCATGTGACCCCTTAAATTTCACTTCTCCAGACTAAATATACCCAGCTCCCTAAACCTCTCCTCATAGAACATGGAATCTGAACCTTTTACCATTTTGGTCAACCTCCTCTGGACTCATTCCAGCTTTATCTCTTTTGAAATTTATTTTATTAGTTTTGGCCCTGCTGTCTAATCATTTTGAATTCTGACAGTATCCTCTGGGGTATTAGCTACCCCTCCTAATTTAGTGTCATCTGCCAATTTGATTATTATGCCCTCTATTCCATCATCCAAGTCATTGATAAAAATATTGAATAGCACTCGGTCCAGGATAGAACCCTGTGGCACGCCACTGGTCACTTCTCCAGGATGAAGATATGTATATAAAAGAGAGATCATGACCTAACAGTCCTATCAATCCATTCATTCAGTGGTTGCAACTCTCCACTGCTAGTCCCCCCCCCCCAACATTTAATGTTCTATCTAATCAGACTCTAAAATACAATGATAAAAACAGGGATCAGTAATCATTTTGGTTTAATTAACATGAAATAAACAGATACAAATTCATGTACAAAATTTGATGTCTTATTACACTAAACTAGTTGTTTAAAACTAGCAGTAGTTTAGCCACACACTCTCCTTCCACAAGTGCTAAATTTCAGAATAAAAAGGTTAAAACTGAATTAAATGTGGCAACACATTCACATTTGGGAACTTCTCATATGGTTGTTCTGACATAGTTAATTACTTATTCATGCTGAAGTTAATTACACTTTAATTAGACTGACAGTAAAAATTCAGTGAAGGCTGTTTTTTATGCTAGAGTAATTACCTAGTGCTTGCACAGGGGGCTACAATTTACCTAAATGGTGTACAAAATCACTCTTCTCATAGTAGACTAAAGAAAGGCCTTGTATGTATTCAGATTTCATCCTTAATCTGTGCCAGAATCAGGGGTACACATGGCTTGACACCTACCCAGAGCTCAGTATAGAGAGGGTACCACAGTCTACTCCTAAAAGAAAACAGGAGATCACTTCCAAGGCTCCTGTGATATTGGGTCCATCTGCAGCAGTTTCCCATTATCTGGTGAGGGAGTGCTTGGGTAAGGCTGTGGAGATTAGTTCTCTCACAAGAAAACTTGTGAGACCTCACTGTATTCCATAGGTGCTTCCTCCTTCCAAGATGGAAGATCATCTGGTGTTTGCAACAGTTGTCTTTTTCTTCATGGGAAGGGTTAAGGGTTGAAGGAGCAGGCCATAACATTTTTAAGCCTTACTTGGCTTCACTCCCACCAAAACTCCTTCAGACACAGAATGGGAGTCTGATCTAGAGATGTCTGCAGGTACTTCTGGGGCAATTTCCTGACAAAAGAAAGAGCAGCATGCTGAATGTGGCACTTTCACACCTTTTAAAACATTTCTTGACCTGGCTAAGCTAAATGGAGCTCAGAAAAGCCAGGCCTTTGTTTCTTCCAATGCTTCTCCAAGTAACAAATGGGAAATTATCCTCCGGACTGCTGCAATATTGCAAGTAGCTCCAGGGTGAACTCCCATTTCCTGTTTGGAAATTATTCTAGGAGGAATGGAACAGCATCTGTCTCTTCGGTCTTTTAACCTTGCCAGCACAGGCTCCAGACATGGAGAAAGGAGAAGGATGTGCATGACCAGGTAAACTGAAGGAGAGTGAGACTTTGGAAGTATGCTTAATTGAAGGACACTGGAGGCCATCTTGCTGTGAGCTTTCAAAATGTGTAGACAGCTGTGTCTTCAAGCGTTCAGTCAGAATACGAAAATTATTCCAAACTCCCAAGAATTTTTCTTTTGTCCAGGATATTTTTGCTTGGGGTGTTAATGTTTTAATGTGTTCAAGACTGTGAGCCTCACTGGAGTATTCCCCATCCATGAGTTAGACAGAAAAATAAGGTGGATAACTTTTTTTTAACATTCCAAGGTATGTTGAAGGTGATAAATCTCAATGGATGGTTCTGGAAAGTAAGGTTACAATATATCATCTACCTTGCAAGACACACCCACCTCATTTTCTATCAAACGCGCCCAGTAGTGGGATTCAAATAATTTAACAACCAGTTCCAGTGGTGGGATTCAAATAATTTAACAACTGGTTGTTTACAAGCACCATTTTAACAGCCTGTTCTGCCAAAGTGGTGTGAACCTGCTGAATCGCACCACTGAATGTGTCCCACGTTCTCCATCTCCTCATATGTACTTTACCCATTATAGTTAAATGGAACCTCTCTTTTCAGAGGCAGTAGATGTTGAAAATCATGTACTAGGAATGAACAATAGTAGAAGACTATCTCGTTTATGTTCCTCTCTGTGAACTTCCAGGGGCATTTAGCCGGCCACTTTGGGTGCTAGAGATGGTTTAACTGCTTATTACTTGAAACATAATTAGTTGTCTTTGTGAATTTGTACATATTTCCAGGAACAAAAGGAATCAATTTATGTGCATTTATAATAGCAGTTACTGAACTTGGCTACCTAGTGTGACAAATACAGGCACCAAAGGTGCACGTAAGCTCAAAATACAGTTTCAGGGCAAGGAGGATTGACTTCTGCTGAGTATTTAAAATGAGCATCACAGACAGGAGAAATGTGTATTAAACAGCAATATTTACAAATTAAATTAGAAACAGAATGTACCACATCCTCAAAAAATGTATCATTATATTAAGGGTAGCACAGAAGGGCCCTAAGATGGTAGCTGACTGAATAGTTTTACCTTAAGGTGGTAGCTTGATGCTTTGCACACTCTATATAATGAGAAACTGTTGATCATAATATTAAAGCTTTCTTAATTCCCTGATAGATAGGAAATCCAGAAACAATGCTACTTTTTTTTTTTTTTTTGCGTACGAGAGCACTGTGAACTGATGGGCTTGGATCCTATGATGCCACACTCCATCACACAACAGCAAGTCCTCCTTGAAGAATAGGGGATGGTGATTTTTGCACACTCTATATAATGAGAAACTGTTGATCATAATATCAAAGCTTTCTTAATTCCTTGATTGATAGGAAATCCAGAAACAATGCTACTTTTTTTTTGCATATGAGAGCACTGTGAACTGATGGGCTTGGATCCCATGATGCCACACTTCATCACACAACACCAAGTCCTCGTTGAAGAATATGGGATGGTGATTTTTGCTGATCCCCTCCTCCTGCCACAGACTCAGTTTGCACTCACACCCTCTGCACACATACATGCTATTCCTTCACTTTTACTGACCTGAGCGAGCATGATTCGAAGAGGGAAAGAAGGCTCCAGTGAGAGGGGTAATGCAGGAAAGTTTCCTTTCTCTAGTACAGCTCCACTTGCCCTACTAAAGATCCATATTCTGGTCTCTGTTTTCTGTATGTGGAAATCTACAAACAGAGCCAATTGGAAGCAAGCAGGTTCCTTTTCCTATGTTTCCTATGTGCAAGCAATGCAAAAGGTAAAGCAGTCCTTGTGAATACAGATTCCCATATAGTAAAACTGACTGAATGTACAACAGCAATATCAGCCGTCTCCTTATCACAGGCAGAAACAGTATAAGTGCAAAATTGATGGACTTCCTTCTGTGCTTATTTACCACATCACTGCCAACAGCCCAGTTGGAATTAATTCCATCACATGCAGGCGCATCACTAAAGTTCAGTTACTTCTATTCCTGGTGAGCATTAGTGCAGGAGCAGCTTTTTATCGGGCTCACATTTTGCTTTGAAGTGAGGAGAAATAAAAGTCATTGTTTAATACTTTCCATTAATAGCCTAGCGTAGCATGAAACTAGCAAGAGCTGGGGCATATCGCCACTCATTACCCTCAAGGCAAATGGAATTCAAATGGAATCATTTCCTATGGCTGGAATTAAAGAAAGCCTATAAAAGTGAGACGTGGTTCTGAACCACAAAATTCCCATATGGCTAGTCTGTAGCAAACTCACACATTATTTTTATTGCAAGTGTTGCTAAGATAATTGCAGTGTTGTTGTGAGGATCTATGTGCATGATTTCAGGGCACTTAATCTTCATTGTACTGATAAGGTTGGCAATGCTGTTTTGTCTGTTGACGAGGAGGAACCCAAGGCAGGGGAGACATGATTTATTACTCACAGAATTCCCATGGGTTGATATTTTTGTTAGTACTTATATTTGAAATGTGTTTTTTGAAAATCTGTTCATCAGCTTACTTAAGTAAAGGCAAGTTGGTGACGAGAAACAGGCTTTAAAACTTAGAAAAAGAAGGTGCAAGCAGTCCAGGAATGATGCCAAGGACAAGACTAAAGGAGGGCTGAAAAGACAGTTTGTTTCTTTAATTAAAATAATGCTGTATATCTTCTATCGCACTGATTGACAAGACAGTTTATAACAGATTTTAAGGTAGCAGGGGAGGCTGGCTGGAGAGACAGAGAACTTTTAAAAGATCGAATTCTGTGTCAGCCTTCCATATTCTTTTCAATTCAACTCCCTTTTTTATCATATATCCTGAAAGTTAATTCAAGGTCAACAACAATACATATCTTTTTGCTAAAGATAGAAAAGTAAGGTGGAATTTTCTTCATTGGATGCTTGTTCACAAAAGCAGAATCAACATGCAAAAATACTTTGACAGGCAAAAATGTGGTATTTTGTTTTAGGGAGCAAATTTTTTTGAAATTCAGACTAAGGCTGATATGTCAAATATTCTGGCCTTTTTTTTTTTTTTTGAACTAGCCTGCTGGATCAGACCAGAGTCTATCTAGTCCAGCATTCTGCTACTCGCAGTGGCCCACCAGGTGCCTTTGGGAGCTTACATGCAGGATGTGAAAGCAATGACCTTCTGCTGCTGCTGCTCCTGAGCACCTGGTCTGCTAAGGCATTTGCAATCTGAGATCAAGGAGGATCAAGATTGGTAGCCATAGATTGACTTCTCCTCCATAAATCTGTCCAGGCCCTTTTTAAAGCTATCCAGGTTAGTGGCCATCACCACCTCCTGTGGCAGCATATTCCAAACACCAATCACACATTGCGTGAAGAAGTGTTTCCTTTTATTAGTCCTAATTCTTCCCCCCCAGCATTTTCAATGAATGCCCCCTGGTTCTAGTATTGTGAGAAAGAGAGAAAAATTTCTCTCTGTCAACATTTTCTACCCCATGCATAATTTTATAGACTTCAATCATATCCCCCCCTCAGACGTCTCCTCTCCAAACTAAAGAGTCCCAAACGCTGCAGCCTCTCCTCATAAGGAAGGTGCTCCAATCCTTCAATCATCCTCGTTGCCCTTCTCTGCACTTTTTCTATCTCTTCGATATCCTTTTTGAGATGTGGCGACCAGCGGTCGCACCACTGCTTTATATAAGGGCATGACAATCCTTGCAGTTTTATTATCAACTCCTTTCCTAATTATCCCCAGCATAGAGTTTGCCTTTTTCACAGCTGCCATGCATTGAGTTGACATTCCCATGGAACTATCAACTAAGACGCCCAAATCCCTTTCCTGGTCTGTGACTGATAGCACTGGCCCCTGTAGCGTGTATGTGAAGTTTGGATTTTTTGCCCCTATGTGCATCACTTTACATTTTGCTACATTGAACTGCATTTGCCATTTCTTAGCCCACTCACCTAATTTATCAAGGTCCGCTTGGAGCTCTTCGCAATCCTTTGTGGTTCTTACCACCCTACATAATTTGGTATCATCTGCAAACTTGGCCACCACGCTACCCACCCCTACTTCCAGGTCATTTATGAATAAGTTAAAGAGCACTGGTCCCAAAACGGATCCTTGGGGGACACCACTCCCTACATCTCTCCATTGTGAGAACTTCCCATTTATACCCACCCTTTGTTTCCTTTTCCTCAACCAGTTTTTAATCCATAGGAGGACTTCCCCTCTTATTCCTTCATTGCTGAGTTTTCTCAACAGTCTCTGGTGAGGAACTTTGTCAAAAGCCTTTTGGAAATCCAAGTAGACAATGTCCACTTTGGCCTTCTATGTCCAAAACTCTATTTTCAGATTTCCCCTCCCCCTCCTCTTGATCACACTATAAGACATTTCCCCTCAATTGTTTCATTAATCTCCCTTTACTTTGAAGACCCCCCCCATGTTTACATTTATCCATGGATTGGCCACCCCACTTTTTGGCCCATTATATATGAAGTTCCAGCACTACTACCCCTCAGCTAACATGAGAGCCCCTGCTTCTCTTCTGTCTTCTTTGTTGCCCCCATATCTGGAATCCCCTCCGTGAACATCTTCCTTGCTTCAAATCCATCCTCAAAACTTAATCTCCTCCCTTTGGCTTATTCCCTTAGCCCTCATTCCCAATTACAGCCAAACTGTGGTCTTTTCTGCCCAGCAGAAATATAACACTTGAGGACATTATAAAAAACATTTTTGAGGAAAAGTTCACACATCCCCCTCCCTCAAAATGTGGTCATGCCATTTTATTTCTTGCAATCTGGGTTTTTTCAAAAATCACTAAACTAGCAATCATTTTTCCTGAAGATGGGTTGAAGACATTGCCTGCTTGCCTGCAAACAGAATCTGGCAGGACTCAGACACTTCATGTCTTCCATCTCCTCTCTCCAGTTCTTAGTTTTATTTTTGCTGCAGTTGCACCCACCATTTTCTGCCCTTTTCAGGAGCCTCCTGCCTGTGCCATTTGGTGAAAGTTTCCTGCGGAGGTTTCCTCTGCTTTCAGCTCATCCAATGGCCATTGCACTGTAAAAAGTAGATGAATATAGTTTGTTTTGCCTGGTGGTCCCACACACGTGTTGATTTTTCTTTTGTTTTTTTGTTTTGAGGGAGGTGACTTTGAAGCTACGATGATACAACACGAGAATCTGCAACATGTGCATGTTTGAGTCATTTTAGCTTTACAGACAGCACACTCAAGACAAAAGGAAAAAAAGAAAAACAACATGTGCATGGGGTTGCCAGATAAAACAAACTATATTCATCTACTTTTTTTCAGTGAAATAGTCGAGCTGCAAGCAGAGGAAACCTCCATGGGAAACCTTCACCCAGAGGCATGGAGAATCTTTGCAGCCATATACAAAATGACAGGTGCAACAATGAAATTGACAAGAGCTCCTTAGGTGGTAGGCAGGAGAAAAGAACTGTTTTGGATGGCAACACTATTTTTGTTCACACTGTGAAAACAATAAAAACCAAAATGGATCTTTTAAAAATGTCTTCAGGATGTTTTATTTCTGCTGTGCAGAAAAGACCATTGTGAGAGCATGAAGTATTTAACACACTTTGGTTTTGTTTTCTAATGCAGGCAAATCTGACTGTGCTATTATGTGCCCTAATTATATTGTGTTTTGAGTATGTGATCCCTGATTGGCTGGAATCATGCTGCTTCTTCACACATCTCACGCTGCTTCTTCACACAGACAAAGGGATTTTACTCCTAAAAATCAATTCAACTTTTGTATAGCGCACATGACACAAACTAATGCAAAATATAAGCCTTGGATTATTGATAGTGGGGCTTCCAGGCACATGACTTCAGATGTTGCTTTGTTCAAGGAATTAGACAGAGATGCTGGATGCAATGTGTATTTAACCAATGGAAAACAGATTTCAGTGAATGGAAAGGGCAAAGTTACTTTACATTGCCAACTGGATGATAATGGAACTGAGATTGTGGCAGAAAATGTCCTGTACATTCCAGATCTTGCAGCTAATCTTCTGGGCGTTCCCACACTGTCAGAAAAAGGATTTGCTATTCATTTTGAGAATAATGTATGCACTATCTCGCACGATGGTGAGCTATATTCCACAGGTACCCTAAGAAATGGAGTCTTTGAACTGGAATGTGAAGAACCACAAGCCTGCACAGCCAAGGTAACCTCTACCCAGCAGTCTTTGGAGCTCTGGCATAGGAGGTTTGCCCACCATCATAAAGAGGCCATCCTGAAGCTGAAAAGCAAGGACTTGGTAACAGATATTTCTATAAAAGACTGTTCCAATGATAACCAATTGTGTGATTGTTGTTTAAGAGGAAAGGCAACTAGGCCTTCATTCCCAAAGCAAAGCCAAAGATGCTCTAAGCAGCCTCTTGACTTAATTCACTCTGATCTATGTGGACCTATCAAACCAACATCAACTGGTAATAACACCTATCTGTTGTCTTTCATTGATGACTACTCGAGATATACTGTGTGTTATTTGCTAAGAGAAAAGTCGCAGACTGAACAGAAACTAAGAGACTATGTTGCTATGGTATCTAATAAGTTTAATAGAAAACCCAAGTGTATAGAGACTGATCGAGGTGGTGAATACAATTCCATATCTATAAACAATTTCTTGAGGGAACATGGGATCCAACACAGACTTACTGTGGCCCATTCTCCAGAACAAAATGGAATTGCTGAGAGAAGAAACCGTTATATAATGGACATGATTCGGTACATGCTCATTGATTCAGGCCTTCCCCGCAAGCACTGGGGAGAGGCAGCAATGACTGCAGTTTACCTACAAAGTAGATTGCCACAGAAGCAACCCCATATGAGTTATGGCATGGCAGGAAACCAAATGTAGAACACATCAGAGTCTTTGGATGTAAAGCTTATGCTCACATACCAAAAGAAAAGAGATCCAAGCTAGATCCTACTACCCAAGCAGGCATATTTTTGGGCTATTCTCCGGAAAGTAAAGGATACAGGATTTTTGATCCAGAAACTAACCAAATTACTTTAAGCAGAGTTGTGCAGTTTAATGAGCGACCCAGAGATGGCGAGCCTGCTGTGATGGGTGACCATTCAGAGGGAGGTGGCGATAGCAACCAGCTGATCCTACATCACCCAGAGTCCCAGGATGACATCACCGTACAGATGCCAGCAAGCGCTCAACCTGAAAAGGGAGCAGCGGTGGAAATCCCAGACCTGACAGGTGAGGCAGAGGAGTCACAGACTGCTGCGGAGGCAGACAGACCTTTGGCCCTCAGGTGCTCATCATGCCCTAACAAGGGAGTTCCAGCCAAGAAACTTACCTACCTTGCAAGGGCGCCATTACTGCATGAACCAGCTTCATGGGCTGAGTTACAGCGAATGCAAAGCAAGAAGTGGAAAGATGCAGCGCAAGAAGAAATTGCTAGACTACATAAGAATCAAACATGGACTCTCACTGAACTACATAAGTGTAAGAACGTTATCGGTTGTAAATGGGTTTTTAAAGCTAAACAAGATGCAGAAGGTCAGATTGAGAGATACAAAGCCAGACTTGTGGCTAAAGGATTCTCTCAAATCTGTGGATCAGACTATGATCAGACTTTTGCTGTTAAGGACTTTCTTAAGCATTGCTGCATCTAGAAACATGAGAACTGAGCATTTGGACGTTAAAACTGCGTTTTTGCATGGTGAAATTGAAGAAGAGCTTTATATGAAGTAACCACCAGGATTCATAGATGAAAAGAATAAGCATTTAGTCTGTAAGCTTCAAAAGGGACTTTATGGATTAAAGCAAGCAGCTAAAGATTGGTCAGACAAGCTAGTCAAGATGCTACTGAGTCAGGGCTTCAAACAAGGCAATGCAGACCCCTGTCTTTATAGCAGACACAGAAATGGGAGATGGACATTTATCCTGACATATGTTGATGACCTGATTATTTGCCATGAAAATGAAACTGACTGTGCTGAGATTATATCCCAACTCAACAAGGAAGTAGAAGTCAAGCACCTGGGAGATGTGAACTTTTACTTGGGGATCCAAATAGAACGTGAACCAGATGGAAGCTATCTTCTTAGCCAGAAGCAGAAAATACTGGAACTGCTACAGAGTCTGAACCTGGAAGGTGTCAATCCAATGCCTACCCCAATGAGTTCTGATTTCTACAGACAAGTACTACCTGATGACTTGCTACCTGACAACAATGATTACAGGACTGCAATAGGCAAGCTCTTGTACTTAGCAATGACAACCAGACCTGACATTGCTACAGCCGTGAGTATATTGTCCAGGAGGGTTAGCACACCCACCACAAGAGACTGGACTGCTGTTAAACAAGTGGTGAAATACTTAAGAGGTACTTTAGACTTTAAACTGAAACTGCCAGCAACTAAAGATTCCACACTACTGGGATATGCTGATGCAGATTGGGCTGGAGAAAGAACAGATCTAAGATCTACCAGTGGCTATGTATTTTTCTATGGGGGGAGTGCTGTAAGTTGGGCGAGCCATAAACAAAGTGTTGTTGCTCACTCATCTACTGAATCAGAATTAGTATCAGTTTCTGAAGCATGTAGAGAATTACAATGGCTTTTAATGTGGTTAGAAGATTTTGGTATTGATGAACCTTTACCTGTACAAATGCTAGAAGATAACCAGAGTTGTATAGCTCTTTCTCTTTCAGAAAAGAACAGTGCACGTACTAAACACATTGGAATTAAAGACCAATATGTAAGAGTCTTACAGGCAGAAGGAACTGTGAAACTTCACTACTGTCCTACTGATATGATGACAGCAGACATCTTGACCAAACCATTGCCAAGAGACAGGTTCCAAGGCCTGCGTGACAAACTGAACATTGTATACCTTGAAAGCATGCAGTGTCGAGAGGGAGTGTTGGAATAAGTGACTTCTGCATGACTGGACACTGGGGGGTGCTGTGTATCTCACTCTAACTGTGATGTTGCCTCTCTTATTTGAACTTCTTGTCTGGGCCAGGAAACCGCCCACTAACTTCCTTTCTTCCCCATGCTGGTTTCACTTCTGTCCTAGCCTTTGACCTGAGCGCATGGTCAATGGCAGCCTGCCACAGTGGGACTTTCCACTGTAGCATTCTCTCACCTGCACACACATGATGGTGTGGTAGAGTGCCCACTTGTCCATAGGGAAAGTATTTCTTTAGACTAGGGTTTCTTTCTATCTACCTTTTTCCTGGAACAAAGCTGTGAACTGGAGATGCTTGAATAAATGTAAGTTTTACCTTTTACATTTATCTCTTGGGAAGTTTCTATAAACTGCACTCACACACACTACTGGGCAGATCCATGACTCTAAACTAAATCTAACAGGGTGGCATGGAGGATCCATAGAAAATGGTGGGTGCAGAGAAAACACAAGAGCTTTAAACTTGCGTGGGAAAATAAAACATTTCCTGATCTTCACATAGCAAGCAGGAAATGTCTTCAACCCATTTTAGGGGGAAAAGATTGCTAGTTTAGCCAAAAAAAACCCCAGATTGAGAAGAAATAAAACATTTTGAGGACATCTTGGGGGAAAAGCTGTGTGAGCTTCCTCCCCAAAATGCCTCTTTTAATGTCTTCAAGGCGTTTTATTTTTGTTGTGCAAAAAAGACCAGTGATTGCTCTCTGCTGATCTGTGCAGATCTGTTACTCATGCTTAATTATCTTACTCTGAGTGCATGTGAGTGACTCCCATGTCTTCCTTTTGATAGCCATCTTTGAATTTAATGGATTTTCAATTGTAATGGTTATGGGAGCATTCTTAAGGGAAGCTGTGAGATCCTGACTGATGTGCCTGAAAGCCAACATTAAATGCTCAGTAGACATCCTAATCCTTGAGTCCTAGAGTGTTATTAAAGGAAAAGTACCGAAAAGGCATAAATACAGAATCACAAACTGAGCTCTGCACTCTAGGGGAAAATTCCCTGTTGACCCACACTATATATGTGAATTTAGTTTTATACAAAGTCATCAAGCAGGTCCAGTATCCTTTGTGACTGCAGGAACTTGGAAGCACACTGACATGCAACACACACACATACTCACACACACAGAGACATCTTGATCAGAGGTGAGGAAGATGGTAAGGAGACAAAGGGAGAGTAGCGAGAGAATCACATTACAGTGGAATAACTCCCTCAGGTTGAAAAGATATGGCTCTTTTTAAACACATTTACATGTATTTTACATCTTACAGGGATGACACATCACAATGCTAGCCAAATGTCTGCATGACAAAATAAAAGTGTGCAGTTAACTTCAAGTGTGGTACAAATTTTAGTTCACTCATTTTCAGTTCATTTTGCTCTTTAACAATTGGATTCATTTTCTATATTATAGGAATTAGAAATAAAATACAATCAGACTTGGAAAAGGGGGCAAATAAAATGTGAATGAAATGTGTTTTAATTAAGGTTTTGCATCTGGATAGTAAAAATGTTATGCACATGTACCAGATTGGAGATTCCCTTCTAGGTGCGTGTGAAGGGATCTTATGGTTTTGGTGGACTTGAAACTGGGTATCAGTAGCCAGTGTGATGCAGCAAAGAGGCAAATTTGATCTTAGCATTCATCAACAGATGCATAGTGCCTAGATTACATGAGATGTCACAGTACCACTGTATATTGGCCTAATCAGATTCCATTTGAAGTATTATGTCTGGTTCTGGTGGTCTTTTTATAGGAAGAACATAGGGATTTTAGAGCAGGTCCAGAGGAAAATGATGAAAATGTTTAGGGGTTTGTAAACTAAGCCTTATGGAGAAAGGCTGCAGGAATTAGGAATGTTACAGCTGGAGGAGATTGAGGAGGGGGATATGATCACCCTTTTTAAGTATCTGAAGGGATGTGATTTAAAGGAGGGTAGGGCTCCATTTCAATTGGTAGTGGAGGATAGGACTCATAATAATGAGTTTAAATTATGGGTGGGGACATATCAGTGGTATATTAGGAAACACTTTTCAACAATAAGGGCAGCTCAGTGGTGGAATTGGCTGTTATTTCTCCCTCCTTGACGCTGTTTAAGTGGACACTGAACATCTATTTGTCAGACATACTTTAGGTTATCCTGACCAGTTTGGATTAAATTATTTGGGACTGTGTCCCTCCCTGTCTGCAGTGCTTGCCTTCAATGAATATGCATCCCTGCATCTGCCCCACGCAGGGGCTGAGCCAGTTGCAATAATAAAAATTACGTTAGCCACTCTCCAATTGCAATGGCCTTGATCCAAGTGCTTCTGCTCCCACTGGCTTGTTTTCAGCCTAAACAAGTAGAAGATCCATTCATGAATTACTTGGCAGCACATCTAGTATAGCCCTAATAACAACCTTACTTAATCACAAGATGTAAAGCTCTTTAAAGAGCATGTGGAGCAAGAGTGCGCTCCTGATGTAATCTCTTCTAGCGCTTGGGTGAATGAGTTGTGATGCTAAACATGCTGATTCTCTTCACTCTTTGATGTCAAATAACTGAACTGTTTCCAGAGCTCACCCAAGGCCAGTTTCACGATTAAATATTAAACCTTCCCCAGTTATTTAGCATGTTGTTCAAAGGTTGTTCTCTCTCTTTTTTTGAGGATTTCCGTTTTTTCATTGACTAAGCAGATCCCCATAGACTACTGATCACATGACACTATGAAAAATTCTCAGTTTTGGGAACATGTCTCTCCTGTTTCAAGAGCCATTTCATGTTATTGGAATGCTACAGACTTCTGGAAAAGGAATTTATAGTGCCCTTTCACAAAGTTTAAGAACATAAGAATTCTGCTGGATCAGAGCAAAGATCAATTGGTCTGGCACTCTGGACCATTCTGCACAGCAGAAATAGGATGTCCTGAGGACACCAAAAAAGGTGTCTTGGGAAGGAATGCTGCATAACTTTTCCTCCAAGATGTCCTCAGGATGCCTTATTTCAGCTCAAGGCATCTTTTTTTGAGAACACTTTGAAGTGCACCTTTTTTCCCTAGGCTGCCTGCAAAACGTCTCCAGTCTGGCTGTGCAGAATGCAGACTTCAGGAGGTGTCTTATTTTTTCCTGCCTAACCATTTTGCTCTCTAATTAGTTTCACCAGTTCATTATGTTATTATGGATGTTATGATGTTGTAATGCTTTGATATTATGAGATTGTTGAATTATGAAATGTTACTAGGTTTACTATCATGCTATGAAAACTATTACGTTATTATGTTGATTATGTTATGAGCTTGTTAACCTGTTATGGGAACATTAAGTATTATTAATCTGATATTGGATTATTGTTAGGGTTTATTGTCAGATTGTTAATGTTGTTGTTACTATGGTCAGTTCTATTGTATTATATTACTGTTTATTTCATTATGTTGTACACTGCCCTGAGTCCTTCAAGAGAGGGCAGTACATAAATTAAAATTCCAATCCAAAACCCTAAGCTTGCGCCCGACATTTTGTGTGCATCTGAAGCAGGGGCATATTGGGGGGGAAGGATGCCTGGGGCAAAATGGTGCCTGGGCCCTGCCCCCCGTGGGCCCCACCCCCTGAAGAGGCCCCCCTGCCCACTTACTTTATTTCAGGCAGCAGCCGGCTAAAAAAACAGCCTGCTCCAGCCACCAGGGCCAAGCTGGTGGGGTGAGAGGGCGGGAAGAAGGAGGGGTGTGGGTGGCAATTTGTGCCCCGCACGTGACCCCAATGGTGTGTGCCCGGGGCAGTGTGCCCTACACCACCCCATTATCATTATGCCACTGAGCTGAAGGGATTCTCCCCACCACCATTTGCTGAAGGTTGCCTCAGGACATTTACTCTGCAGGCTCTAATCCTAAGCACCTTTTCAATCCAAAAATTGCATAATTCTGCTGCTGGAATTCCGGTCGTGAGCAAGACCTGCTGGAGTGGGCACATGGCAACCCTACTAGCACTTTATGCCCTTCTTGTGAGCTTCTTGGAATATCTGGTTGTCCATTACAGGAAACAAGGGTCTGTTCCGCGCAGCACAAAGAAGATGTAACTCTAACTGGATGTGGGGAGTGATGAGGTAATATTAGGGTCCTGATAGTCTGCTGAAGGAGAATTTTTAGTTCCTTTTGAAACCAGATAGACAACTCTATGTCTGTCAGTGTCCTTCCCTCAATTCAGTGTATTTTTTATTTTTTCAATCTAAGGCAAAAATAGGGGAAAAAACCCTAGAGGGGAAAAAAGACAGAATTTTCTCCCTAATTGACCACAGAAGAAATTTGCTAAATACAAATTGTGCAATCTGTTACATCTCAACCACTCAACTGGTATTAATGAGACTAGTCCATCAGTTTGATGGGAATTGTAGAGATGTAATAGTGGACAGGTATTAACCCATTGAATTTTCTAGGTATTCTGGATGGTCAACTTGCCTTTGGCCTGCCTTCATTAATCATTTTTCAAGACTGTTAGGGTTCTCTTCCTGCCCTGTTCAACCCATTGTGCTTGTGACTTCTCATAAATGGATCCATCTTGTGGTGACAGGGAAGATGGATGAGTGCCAAAGGAGGTAAAGGAACTCACCAATGATATACAGTGTAGGATAACCTGAAGCAAGTTACTTAAACAATTTTTGGATTTGATGTAGCACTCGTGCTGAATTGATTTGAGAAGTGGTAAGAAAAGGTTATTTGTTAGAGGTTCAGTGACATTTGGCATACATTTCTATTTTTAATTTGTCAGGGATACAATATTGTGTTATAGAAACTTGTCCTAGGCTAAAATTACAGCTTTGAGGATTTCATTTGAGGAAATCTATAATGAATTGTTGAGTACACTTGCTAATTGTTTTTAAATGTGCTCTTTTGGGTTATTCTATCTAGCAGGTCAAATCACTTGGGTATCTGAAGACCAGTTTTTGATATAATGCAGAGAATTAAGAATCAAAGTTTAGAGTCAGCAGATAGAAGTCCATGTTCTCCATGTCCTTATGGATTAAGTCCTTATCAAATAAATTGCCAAGCTAAGTATCTTACTTTTTGAACTATCCCTAGCTAGTGACAGGTTTTAGTCAAGACTAATGCTTTTAGTCTAATCCAAATATCAGTCTTACTGGTGAGCAGATTTCAGCAAATGCAAATTCCTCCACCTGAATGAGTAATTCTTTGGGGAAGTAATACTGCAGAGTCTTTTTTGCATGCATTATCATCCTACAATGTTTATTCTGGATCTTGATTTAATTTGCTGGTGTTCTGGATTGCTAAACTTGCTGGTAGAGCATCAGAATTTGTGGTTTCATATTTGCTTCTTGTGCAAATGACAAGATGATAAGTGCTGAAATTCTTACCTATTATAATCAGAGTGCAATTAAAAAGAGTTAAGTCTGGATAACGGATGTCTTTATTATGTTCTAAGAGATTGTTGTTATATATTGAGAGAGGAAAAGGATCAGTGCAGGAGACAATAATGGTATAAGAGCTGTGTTTATTGGAACACAGTAGCCAACTGAACAAGCAGACAACAATTACCTGCAGTAACTCTAACCCTGTTACTGCCAGGAAAATAGGAAAAATATTTTCCTCAGCCTATCGCTGAACTACACTAGCTGAGGACCAGAGCAAAGAGACCAGTGTTGTCCAAAAGCCTCCATAAGGCCTGGAAAGGACGTGTACATGTGATTGTGCCAATGTTTTACATGGTTTCCCTCTTGCTTTTGTCCCTTTTAGGATTTACATGTAAGCCCCTCAGTGTTGAATTTACTGTCTGCCCCATGCTTAGGCTTATATCTTAGTTAGGTTTTCCAGTTGATTTAAGGTTTGTTAATGCTGGGTTAGGATATTTTGCTTATACCCTTTTCTTGTAAATTCGTTAAATTAGGAAATGTTATTTTTGATATTTGTATCTGTTAGTAAGAGCAATAGCTTATAGCAGCTGATATTAAGACTCAAGGAAGGTAGTCTTGGAATTCAGTTTGGGCCAACACCAGATAAATCTCTTTAGCGAAAACAAAGACCCTTTTGGAATTACAAATTGAATCTGATGACGGCACCCCAGATATCCCAGCCGTTGAAGAACGTGCCAAGATTGCCATTGGACCATTTGAAGTTTCTTTGTTGCGGGACTGAGGAGCGGGAGCCTCAGGACATAATTCAAGGAAGCAGCCCATCAGATAACCAGATACCTGGGTGTGTTAATTGCCTCACCCAGTTTTATGAATGGACACTCTCCGCTCCCTGTTTCAGCACTATCGTAAAGTCTCGCAAGAAGACGCCTGACAGCCAGATCTCATGGTCCCATTCACAAAGTTGTAATTGTACCTTTCTTTTATGTGTTGATGTTTCTTTATTGTTGCAAGGTAAGGGACCTGCCCCCTTTCCTGCCCCCTTGCCCTCTTCTGATCTTTCTGTATAAAGGGTCCTGCGCTTGGCTACGAGAGCGCGATTCCCCTGCCTGAGTTTTAGCAACCACTTCCGAATAAAATACTTTGCTTTTAAAGAACACCAGCTTCCTGCGCCTCACTACGTTGCCTGAGCTGAAATCACTTAATGTTACCCGAGCAGCAGTGGTAACAACTCCTCCCCCAGTTATGGTCAGAAGACCTGAACCTCTCCTTTTTAAAGAGCCTCTGGAAGTTGTCCTTAAAACAGCAGCACCAGTGTACATAAGAACATAAGAAAGAGCCTGCTGGATCAGACCAGAGTCCATCTAGTCCAGCACTCTACTACTCGCAGTGGCCCACCAGGTGCCTTTGGGAGCTCACATGCAGGAGGTGAAAGCAACGGCCTGCTGCTGCTGCTGCTCCCAAGCACCTGGTCTGCTAAGGCATTGCAATCTGAGATCAAGGACGATCAAGATTGGTAGCCATAGATCAACTTCTCTTCCATAAATCTGTTCAAGCCCCTTTTAAAGCTATCCAGGTTTGTGGCCATCACCACCTCCTGTGGCACCACCTCCTGTGGCAGCATATACCAAGCACCAATCACGCGTTGCGTGAAGAAATGTTTCCTTTTATTAGTCCTAATTCTTCCCCCCAGCATTTTTAATGTTTGTCCCCTGGTTCTAGTATTGTGAGAAAGAGAGAAAAATTTATCTCTGTCAACATTTTCTACCCCATGCATAATTTTATAGACTTCAATCATATCCCCCCTCAGACATCTCCCCTCCAAACTAAAGAGTCCCAAACGCTGCGGCCTCTCTTCATAAGGAAGGTGCTCCAGTCCCTCAATCATCCTCGTTGCCCTTCTCTGCTCTTTTTCTATCTCTTCGATATCCTTTTTGAGATGTGGCGACCAGAACTGAACATAGTACTCCAAGTGCAATCACACCACTGCTTTATATAAGGGCATGACAATCTTTGCAGTTTTATTATTAATTCCTTTCCTAATTGTCCCCAGCATAGAGTTTGCCTTTTTCACAGCTGCCATGTATTGAGTTGACATTCCCATGGAACTATCAACTAAGATGCCCAAATCCCTTTCCTGGTCTGTGACTGATAGCACTGACCCCTGTAGCGTGTATGTGAAGTTTGGATTTTTTGCCCCTATGTGAATCACTTTGCATTTTGCTACATTGAACTGCATTTGCCATTTCTTAGCCCACTCACCTAATTTATAAAGGTCTGCTTGGAGCTCTTCACAATCTTTTGTGGTTCTCACCATGCTACATAATTTGGTATCATCCTCAAACTTGGCCACCACGCTACCCACCCCTACTTCCAGGTCATTTATGAATAGGTTAAAGAGCACTGGCCCCAATATGGATCCTTGGAGGAGACCACTCCCTACATCTCTTCATTGTGAGAACTTCCCACTTACACCCACTCTTTGTTTCCTGTTTCTCAACCAGTTTTTAATCCATAGGTTGACTTCCCCTCTTATTCCTTGATTGCTGAGTTTTCTCAATAGTCTCTGGTGAGGAACTTTGTCAAAAGCCTTTTGGGAATCCAAGCAGACAATGTCCACTGGTTCCTCCTTATCCACATGCCCATTTACGCCCTCAAAGAACTCTAGTAAGTTTGTAAGGCAGGACTTGCCTCTGCAAAAGTCATGCTGACTCTTCCTCAGCAGGACTTGCTTTTCTACATGTTTTATAATTCTATCTTTAATGATAAATTCTACTAATTTGCCAGGAACAGATGTCAAACTGACTGGCCTGTAATTTCCTGGGTCCCCCCTAGACTGTTTCTTAAAGATTGGTGTGACATTGGCCATCTTCCAGTCTTCAGGGATGGAGACTGATTTCAGGGATAAGTTGCATATTAAAGAGAAGATCAGCAATTTCATGTGTATCACACATGTCTCCTTCCATTTCAATTTCTTCAGTGAATACCATGATCACTGGACTGGAACTGAAACAAAGAAAATAGAATATTTAATATGAGGATGTATTACAAGTATAACATTTTTGTAAGCTCTGTTGATAAAAAGAAGATGTCACAGCCTTAAAAATGGGTAGCTGAAAGTCAGTTTAAAATGTTCTAAAGTTTAGGGTTGTAAGTGAGAAAGGGCACATTTCATAGACATTTTTTTGCATCCCATGAATGGTGCCTCCCTATTTTGCACTCCTTTGTGAAAGGCTATAAGTGTGTAATTATGAGGCAAGTAGTATGATGATTCCTTCTTGATCCAGTTCAGCATATATTCCCAAAGGCAGAATATGGGAGGGGCACTGACTCAGGTAGTTTTTGCATTGTCATAATGCCCCGGGGATCTTACGTGCCGTGGTGCTTTTTTCTCAGTTTTTTGACTCTGCATTCTTCCTGGTTCTTCCCGGTTCTTCCTGGGAGTCGAGGCAGGGATAGTACATAATGCCCCTGATGTTTCCGCACAACCCTACGGTGTGATGAAAAAAACGTGGATTTTAGACAGGGGATGTTTGAAAGTGCCCTGAACAGGAGGGGAGTCATTCTCTCAAACATACATGTATTTTAGACAGGGGTGGGACCAGAGCAGCGAGGTGGGAAAAATGGCCCCAGTTCTGCTGCTGTGGTGTTTTCACAGCAGCAGAAGCACACAGAAGCAAACGGAGTCACACAGGGGCATTTCAAAAGAACCTCCATTTGCCGGTTTTTGAAAGCCGTGGGGAAAAAGGGGAAATGGTGGTGCAATGCAGGGGCTGACCCAGTGCAGCTTCGAGGACCGTGAAGAATTCCAGGCTGCACTGGGATATTCCCCGTGCTAACATCGGTACAATTTCACTGTGAAAAAACATCCTCAGATATGCATGTGAAGCCAATGAGAG
Organism: Sphaerodactylus townsendi; assembly: GCF_021028975.2. Classification (NCBI taxonomy): domain Eukaryota; kingdom Metazoa; phylum Chordata; class Lepidosauria; order Squamata; family Sphaerodactylidae; genus Sphaerodactylus; species Sphaerodactylus townsendi. The sequence continues at coordinate 67,065,270 of NC_059425.1, forward strand.
CCAATTTGCTAGAATTGATGCATCTAAATCTGGATTAGGGCAAAGGGCTCATGGTGGATCATTTCTTGGAATGAAACTTTTTGTACAGTGTTACATAACCAAAGACTTTGCACAAAGTGAGGGCTTTGTTTGGCAGGCTCAGGGAGAATTGTCATGTTGCCAAAACTGTGTCACTCAGGATGTTATTGTGCATTACATGTGTTTAATTTGGTTTAATTAAAATATTTATATTCTTCGTCTTCATATAAATATCTTTGAACCAGCTTATAGTAATTAAACCAGTAAAAAATCAATTAAAATAGTAATGACATCAGAATGCCCGACACAGTATAAGAACAGTTATTATATGAATTGAACAGTTAAAAATTCCCAGTTATTATATGAATTGGACAGCTAAAAATTCCCAGTTATTATATGAATTGGACAGCTAAAAATTCCCAGTTATTGTATGAATTGGACAGCTAAAAATTCCCAGTAAAAAGAGAGACAAGAACTAAAGATTCCCAGTATAGTGGGAGTAGGGACCTAAAACTCTTAATGGTACAAAAATGTCCCTGCCTGATAGCTAAGAATACAAATTTGGTGTCAGGTGGGGAGTGCACATACATCTGAAAAAGCCCTGCCTTATCCACCTTGCTTCAGAATGGGCACCAAGCAAAGTCCCTGATAAAGACATTCACTGATTGGCTATGATCATACATTGGAAAAGAAAAAAAAATCCCTAAAAATGGTAGGGTTGCCCCTTTTCAGATTGGAAAATACCTGAGAATGTAAGGGGTGGAGCCTGAGGAGAGTGGGGCTCAGAGAGGGGAGGGACCTTAATTGGGTCCACCTTCCAAAGCAGCCATTTTCTTCAAGTGAACTGATCTCTGGCACCTAGAGATTGTTATAATAACAGAAGATCTCCAGCTACCACCTAGAAATTGGCCACGCTAGTAGAGAACAGTAAGGTATTAAGGATATGATCTGTCAGTAATGAAGGGTGTTTTCAAGGGGCTTTATTCATCCATCATTATGTCAGAAATCTTTCTTCATAAAACCACACAGCCACACTAAGGGCTGTTACCTGATTAGATAAAATTGATTAATTGCATCAGATTTAATACATTAATCTATTAATATGCATGAAATTTTATATGTCAAAAATTGTGAAGAAATAATCTGTTACATGATGTAACAATAGGCACTGTTCTGAAAAAGCATTCCTTGAGTTAAAAAGGAGAATATTCTTTCCTGGATTGTGCTCATCACCTGCGGGTTTAGTAATTATTTGCATTTTTAAAAGATACTTTTTTCAAAAACCTGCTGCTCAATTAATCAAGGGCACACTTCAATCAATCAGAAACTTTCTGCATAATTGATCGATTAAACTGATTGATTGATTAAAACTTGCAGCACAGCTAAGTGTTAGATTATGTTGTATTTCTGAATATCAATGTTACAAATTAATTTCGATATGAGAAATAACTGAAATTTATTTGCTGAGGTCTCTAGTATTTTACTGGAAAAACAAGGCATGAAAGATTAACTTAAAACAAATCTCCTACTCTCACAATTTTTCTTCCAGTTCTTCTTCCTACACCTTCATCAGTCCTTTTTTGTTTTTTTTCCCTTTCAGTTTCACTTTATGAGGACTATCTCATCAATCTCCCTTTGCTTCTATCAGCAGACTTAAAACGGAGCTACTTAGAGTAGAGAAGAAAGTCTAGTAGTCTTCCTGCACACACTGCAACCTCCTATCACTTTAGGAAAAGAAAACTATCCACACAAGATTTTCTTTCCAATAGAAAGGTTTTTACTTAGCAGTTGCAAGGTTACACAAGTCAATACTAAATAAGACTAGAGTGCTATACAGAACACTTCAGCAATATTATAACATTAAGCTAGAACAGACTAGAAGACTAGAATAGAAGAGAAGAGAATCCTGCATATATACAATGCACAGCTTTATACATTCAAGCTAGGTACTTTTCCCGTCAACAGTTTCCCATTGGACCAGAGTCACTGTTTATTTATTTATTTATTTATTTATTAGATTTGTAGACCGCCCCATCCCCAAGGAGCTCTGGGCGGTGCACCAGAGTTGAATGCACCAATCACATTAAAGGTCAACTGGACCTGGTTGCCCACAGACTTCCCAGCTCCTGGCCTTTGGTGCTGGGCAAACCTTTTTGCTGCCTAGAAAATGACCTTGTGTACCTTTGTTTTATATATTATGACAGCTTCCCCCCCCCCCCCCACAATATCTTGTGGTCCTCCACAGACATGTCCTTAGTCCTCTTCTGTTCTCCCCATATATATTGTTCCTAGATGGACTGATCAAGCCCCCTGGTTTTTCATACCATCTGCTTGCTGAAGACAGCCATCTCTACTTGTCTGCCTTTCTTCTTCTTGAAGAATGGTAATATACAAAGAAATTATTAACAAACAAGGGGAAATTAAATTGTGGCAAACAATAATGACAGAGGGAGGCAAAATACAATGGTTGACATATTTTCAGATTTCATCTAGACTTAACAGAGAATTAAGTTCACAGAATGGAAAATTATGGGATTTAACAGATTTTGAAAAAGAGATTATAACAAACAACATTTGGTGGGCAGAATATATCAGATTCTACTGAAAATGGAAGCAGAGATGGAAGAAGTAAAAGCATGCATGATAAAATGGCTGCAAAACTTCAAGGAAGAGATAACTTTTCAACAGTGAGAATCATTATGGATTATAAACATTAAACTCACCTCAAGTCAGATACTGAAGGAGAATTGGTATAAAATGTTTTTAGATTGTATTTGACACGGAAATGATTAAGAAGAGGACTAAACAACATGATGGTATCTGCTAGAGATGCAATGAAGAGGTTGGAACTTTTTTCATTTGTGGTGGACTTGTAAAAAAAACAAGTTCTGGTTAGAAACAAATAAGGGGATAATCAAATTTAAATTTCCTGTCACTGCAAAAACAATGCTGTTGGGTATACTACCAGAAAAGCTTCCTAAGAAACTGAATGAACTGTGTTGGCACTTAATAACTGCTGCAAGAGTTATAACTGCAACAAACTGGAAATCTGATAGAATGCTGGGAGGATAAAATCAGAGAATACGCTATTATGACCAAATTAACTAATCTTGTGAATCAACGTCCAAAAAATGAATTTGAGGAGAAATGGAGTCCCTTATTTTTCATATAAATCCGACCTGACCATGTAAAAACAAAATATCTTGAAATCTGGAATTTAACAATGTTTAAGATATAATAAATGGATTAGTAAAAATATTTAGAAGGAAATAAATGATAAAGATTTTAAAACTTTATACATTCTCTCTAATAATTAGAAAATATTATATTTGAATCCATTAAGTAATATGTACTTAATATAATGAGGGGTAGGGGGGGTGGATGTAATCATGTTTTCTATTATTTCCTGTACTTTTCTTCTTTTTTCTGTATGTTTAACAAATGTTGAAAAACAATAAAAAGATTATTTTAAAAATTCTTATCATTCTTACCATATCATGTCCCATTTTGAATTACTAAACTGCCATTCTGCTCACCTATAACCAGCACAAACTCCTTACTCTTTCCTTTGAAGCCTTCCATGGTCCAGTTTCCTGTTGCCCGTGATCCATCTTTGGTCATATCCCAGTATGATCTTTTTCAGTTTCATCACCCTCAGTCTTGCAAGCGTCTCCTTCTCTCTCTCAGATGTCTTCACCCTTTCTCTCTTGTTGTCCCTTTTGCTTGCAACTGCCTACCAAAACCTCTGCATGATGCCATCTCTCTCGTTCTTCAGTTCCCTCATCATAACTCACCTTTTCTTTGGAGCCTTTAGCATAACCAAGTAATCTCAGTTCTTTCCTGAGAACATATAACTGGGATGAATGCTTATTCCCCTTCCCTCTCCTTCCTTTGTTGTTTTCACATTTTAGATTGTAAGCTGCTTGGGGCTTCAGCTTGTCTCTCTGTTCTCTGTAAAAGATGAGGTAATAATAAGTACCAAGATGCCTGAAACTCATTAAGAGTCAGCATACATTTTCCTTCACTGTAAGGCTGCTTTGGATAAATCAGCGTCAGAGTTTGCAGAAAGCTTGAACAATCTTATGTACCATCAGCCAGGCAAAAAGAATGTAATGACTTTTCTATTATTCTTTACAGGTTTTGGCTTCAGATTGTAACTTCCTGGAAAGCTGGATCAGAAGCCATCATTGCTTTTGATAATGTCTCTCTCAGCCTGGACTGTTACTTAACAAGTGAGTTTGCTGTGATTATCCTTCAGTTGACTGCCCCTACCTTGTGTCTAGGCACACATCTTCTTGTGATGGATTTCCATCCTTGTATGTTACATCAGAGGTGTAAAAAAGAAAGTGCAACTCATTTATGTTTCCCCCTTTATCACTTCAATATAATTTGCCAAGCTGTCCTGAGAAAGGCAGGCCAAACTGAGCAAGGCTGGACACAGTTGTTCTCACTTTCATTTAGCCTGACTGGTAATGCGGCTTCAAGTCAGCCAAGGCTATTCACACATGGGCAGGAAAAACCACATTCTCTTTGCAAGCAGCACCAAGCAGAATTGAGTAATGTGGGGGATGCGTTCACACATTCAGTCTCCACACCATTTATTGCTGACATCACTGATCCCCAACCTCTTCCTGCTCAAAACATCAGCACAGAAGTTCCAACCTGGTGGAAATGTCTGTATTTAAGACTTTGGATGGTTGTTGTTACACTTGATGTTGTTGTAGAGCACTTAGCTGGGTGTGAATGCATTTTCACTGTTCTCTTCTGTCATTAAAGTCTAGTAATTGTTTTTATTGGTTCTTGTTCTGGGTTCAGTGTACATTGGTTATATGGTTGGTGCATGTACTTGAACTCCTAGTTCCGTGGTGGCGAACCTTTGGCACTCCAGATGTTATGGACTACAATTCCCATCAGCCCCTGCCAATTGGCTGTGCTGGTAGGGGCTGATGGGAATTGTAGTCCATAACATCTGGAGTGCCAAAGGTTCACCACCACTGTCCTAGTTTATGGGTTTTTTAACAACAATAAGGCCATGTTAAAGGGTTAAATGGTGAGGAATGCAGATGCTCAGCATTGCTGTTTTAAAGGTGACATCTAGCAGTGCCCCCCCACCCATCCCTGACTGGTTCAGGCAGAGCTCCTACACAGATTGGAGTTCTTCTTGGAGTTCTTCTTTGTTCTGGCTTAAAAGAAAAGGCATAAGGTGCCCCAAGAACTGTTCTCAGAAAGAGCACAATGTTGTGCAGAAACTTTCCTGAAAAGGGAAGTGTGTGCTACGCACAGGGAATTCTCCATGTGGAAACAGACCAGGAGACAAGACTGGAAACCAATAGAGAGCCTGGCTTCCTGATTTCTCCCACAGAATGGCTTGTTTAAATGTTAAAGCCCTAAAAAACCAGGGATTGCTGCTCCAATATGAACTTTCCCATCAAGTGAGATGATCTTCAGAGTCATGTTCCCTCACCTTGGAACTATGGTGAGTAATTCTCGTAAAGAGGGACATTTCCCTATCATATTCATCTAGTAACTAGTTCCATGAGTTCTGTTTTAACATACCAGGACATCTTAGACATTCGTGTTTGCAGAGGTGTTTAAGATATGGTTCCTGCTACTACTTTTTGCCAGCTCCTTTGATCTGTTTAAAAATTGTTGTAGATATGTCCGTCCTAAGTCCTAAGTAACTGAGTAGGAATGACAGCCTCCAGGTGGGGCTTGGGGATATGCTGGAGTTACATCTCATTTCTAGACTACAGAGATCAATTCCTCTGGAGAAAATGGATCCTTTGGAGAGATGACACGACAGCATCATGCCCCATTGAGGTTCCTGTCCTCTCTAGCCTCAAACCCCAAATCTCCAGGGGTTTACCAGATGCTCAGGAGCAGCAGCAGCAGAAGGCCATTGGTTTCACATCCTGCATGTGAGCTCCCAAAAGCACCTGGTGGGCTCCTGCAAGTAGCAGAGAGCTGGACTAGATGGACTCTGGTCTTATCCAGCAGGCTTGTTCTTATGTTCTAATGTTCTCAACCTGGATCTGGCAACTGTACCCTCCCGTTTCCTGATGGTGGCTGGGTGTGCGTGTGGAACCCTGGCTGAAACCCCATATCTGAGTGTCTTAGAGTGCCTTACTGAGCAGAATAACACCCAAAAATCTTAGTAGGGTTTCTCCCCTAGTTCTTTTTTTTAATGCCACTTTGCAGACTTGTGGTCAAAAAAGTGGGATATCAGCACTTTAGATTAAAAAGCAACCATGCTTTCTTTAGAACTATGGTTGTTGGTACTTATCATAGTTTTATATCTATCTCTATGCTGTGCTTCAAAACTGAAGTATCCTCTTGCTTTGATACCTTTCACAAAAGAATGTATGATATTATTAGCAATACTGCAACCTTTTAAAAACTGATCAATTCCTATAGTGCCTAAGTGGCTTCATATTTATTTAGTTTCCCTGAGCGGACATGAGACCTATGTTGCCTTTCCTGCCCTTGATCCTCCAACCACTGAAAGACTTGGCTTGTGTTAATTTTCCATTTAGCCAGTTCCCTCTCCAATGTGAAGCCATTGTATCTCCCTCTGTAGCAAACCACTCTCTTCAGTAGATGCCATCTGTAGATCTGTCCTTTATTTCTAATGAATTCTATTTGCTCATGCTTTTTTATCTTCTAATGCCAAGTGCCAATGTTGTTGAATTTCAGCTTCTGTGACTAGAGTTTTGTGTGTGCGGGGGGGGGGGGGGTAATTATGTGTAGTTAAATTATAATTGAACCGCACACTGCCATTTTAAAAGCTAAACATAAGTGCTGAAACTGGACAATTGAAGGGTATCCACTGAAATGCTTCTGTTAGCAATTATGTCTTTTCACCTTGTCAGCATCTTCAGTATGCATGTCATCCTCCCCACCTTCCTCTGTTTTCCCCTCCATTTGTTTCAAATCGCACAGCAACAATGGATTCCAGCCTGCCCTGCCTTTTTTACACCATCATGCTGTTATGGTTGAAAACTGTTGGCCCAGTCTGATCAGCTACCAGCTGTTGTCTTTCTTGGTCTGCCAGACCAACAACCCACCATCGCATCACAATCATAAACCAGACTGCTTTTTTGTGTATTCTAGTTAATGAAGAGAGGACACATCGAGAGAAAAGCCCAGATGTAGGCAACCTGTCGATTGAAAGGCGTAGTCACGAAAGGGAAGTTGAGAGTCTGGGAAGCCCAAAGCACATTTACAATGGCACAGTTGACCTAGCAGGTAGGAACTTTATTTCTTGAAAAGCATTCCAGGTGATCTGGGGTCATTATGAGAACGTGGACTTCCATCCAGTGCAGTGGTTTCATTAGCAAATGGGGGAAATAATACAGTGGAAATCAGAGAAGTCAGAATGAAGTCTGGACTGTGAAATTTCTTTCATTTGTTTGGCAACTAAAATGAAGTTTTCTGTAAAGGCAGAAGTGACATTAGGGAGAAAGGAATTTCTAAAGATTTCTTGATCTTTGCAAACCTTCATTATCCAGTTTGATCTCTCCTGGCCACACGTTTTTTCTGATCTGCATGTCTCTTGAGGGCACATGCTTTCTCTTATGATGTTATGTGTTAGTCTAATTTGTCAATTTCCAAAAAAGACTTTGTTTTCTTGATTTTCCTGGGCAAGAGAGGCAGAGGGAATTATCTTGACTAGTTTCCTTGAGTTGTCAAATTCTATTCAAAGTATATCTAATTTCCGCCGCTTTCTGATAGAATCTGATTTGATATAGGATAGTAACTTGTTTGTCAGCTACTAGAGGAAAAGATGCTGGAATATGATGAAAACATATGGATAACCATTCTGGATCATGCCAAGTGTATGCCTTGCGCAGTGTTCTTTCTCTAACAATACCAGCTGGATGTCAGTTAGAATTATTCATCTGTACTGCTCAGAGAGAATCTCCTCTCTCTAAACATTCAGGGAATGTAAACGTAAAAACAGCAGCTCTTCTGTACAATGAGATGCATGTGACACTGGGGTCGGGGGAGGCTATGATCATATCCTCAGACATGTTGCTTCGCTGCAAAGATCAGCCTGGGAAATCGGAAATGGAGTGCCAGGGGTGGAGAGGGGATAGTTAATACAGTGTTTCAATCTCCATTTATGGAAAAAGAAGGCTTCTTTTTAGGCTACTGTGACCAGAAGGGGAACATTTCCAATCAAATGAACACTGTGAAGAGGAAGAGTTACCCTTTCCCAGCACTACAGCCCTAACATAAGTCACCCCCGCCCCCTGCACAAGTTTGCTTTTTAAAAGCTAAATTATATATCTGGGCTTATGATCACAGATCCTCAGCAGCTTGGTCTTATAAGAACATGTGAATGGTAATAAATCCAGCAGCAGCAGTTGAACCAATAGTATGACTAATGAGTAGTAAATCCAGATTTCATTCTGGAGTAAGCAAGAGAAGACTAAATTCAATTCCTACCAGTATATTGATCCCTTAATATAAATTTCCATTTTTATTTGTAAAAGGAAACATTTGCAATTGAAATATGCTGGGAAAATTTGGAAACCAAATTAAATGGCTTTGTCTTCATTCTGCTGAGTGGTACAACATACGGTCTGGGTTCAGAGCTGCTTCCAGCCACCAGTGTGTTTTCCCAGAAGCAGCTGGGCAGAATGATGTGGCAGCACCTCCCAAGGTGAGCCATCTGGGAGAAGGTTTCAGTCCCAACAGCTGATGATAACAGCACTGACTCTTCTGAAAGCTACAGTGATGTTTCTAAAAGTAACTGATGCTAAAAGATAAAGGTGACTGATGGGGGTCTACAGTCTTTCAAGTGGCTGCCAGTAATGAGCAAAAAGGTCCAGATATACCTGCTACAGTCAAGCTGCACTCTTGCATCCTTTTTCAAAAAGCTACATAGAGTATTTGGGGAAATGTATTACTGTCATGGGAAATGCTGTAAACATAGATATTAACGCCATTACTGCTGATTACATTAGTTAGAGTGTTTGCACAGCACTTTTGAGATATGAAGCACTTCTAGAATGTTGCTCCATGAATCAGTTTTAATGTGTCTGACAAGAGGGGAGATTCCTGGTAGTGTGCTTGAGTTTCTAACTTGAACTCATAATTGCCACACTACATCATGCACCGAGTGGGGTTTGTAACTTGTCCCATATAAAACATGCTTGCTCTTAAGTTGCCATTCCCCAGTGTGAGAGCAATAAAGCAGGTCAAAGCAAGTTACCTCAAAAGACTTGTGTGAAAAGTGGATATGGGTATGCACTTCTCTGTGGGGTAGCTTACTTTTGAGTTCCATGTTTGAAAAAAAAGCTACTGCACTGCATAGAAATAGTTATAAGAATTGAAACAATTATAAGAATTGAATTAATATCAAATGGAAAAAATTTAATGTGATATGAGTAGTAATGAATCTTTGTGAGACATTGCTATTCCCCCCCCCCCCATTTCTTGCCTTGAACCAGACCTGTAAGGCTCTAGGGGAATTTGAAACCTTATTCTCCTGTCCTACAGACTTGATCTCTACTGCTCAGTTGCATCATTTCTGCAAATTTCCCAATGGCATGCTGCAGTTTTGAAGCTTGACCTGAGTAATCAATAAGGCCCCACTCGACCTCACATAACATACCCCCGCCCCTTTTGGCCTTGCTCCTCAGTCTGAACATATAGCACAGCAGTTAAGCTACCACTGGCTACCTGGAAGCCCTTGCCAAGCCTGTCAGTCCACCAGCCCTAACACAAATGTTTTAAGATTCAGCCTTGGACCATGTGAATGAATAAATTAAAGAGTATCTCCAAGAATGTGCAGAGCTTTTTCCACCTTTATCTCAGCCCAGTTACACATGTCTAGGATGTAAAAACAGGACTTTTTGTTCAAAGGGTAAAGCTTTCAGACATTCTTCCGTCTACCTTTCTCTTAATCACTACCAAGTTTAGTCCCACTACCTGGGAATTTGCTCCCAGGAAAGATCAGGGAAGTAGGTAATTTATGAGTCTCTATATCAGTGACTCACACTGAGGTGTTCTCCTGACTTTTGGCTGGCTGAAAAAGATACTTGCTTTACCAGTTCTCTGATAATTGATGTATGCCCATTACAAACTAAAAATAATGTTTATACCAGTTTTCCTTGCCAAATCTGTAACTACCTGTTATTCTCTTAATTAACTTTTTTCTAAGCAAACTGTGGAGTTGATTAATTAGGGGATAATGTGAATGGTAAATTATTTTGTATCTGTCTCAAGAGGAACAATCAAACTGAGGCCCTGTCCTTTATTCTGTTCTTTTCACTGCAGCAAACACTAAGGTTCATGCTGGTTGTAGACCCAAGTAGTAAAGAAGAGGATTAGTTTTGAGGAGAATGAACCACTCCACCTGTGTTGGGAGAAATTAGGCCACATATTTTTATTGAGTACAGCAGCAGGAGCACTGGTTTAGCATGGGGATAGATCCTTACATCAGGCAACCTGACTGCCATCAAATATAACCTCATTCCCCCAGCCAACGTGCCAGGGGGAAATCCATGGAGTGGCAAATCTGAGATCCACCTGGTTGTGAACCTCTCTATGGTTCCTTGCCACCAGGCAGTGACAGCCAGCTGCCAGCTCCCAAGATGGATGTGCAGCTGTTCAATATTCACCTTTCTTGGAGTCCCAGACCACGGAGGCAGATGCACAGACATGGCCTCCCTCAAACTGGATACATCCCACTGCCCAAACTGCCAACCCAACTGTGACAACATAGGAAAAGACATAAAATATAAGCAGATGTACACCAAATTAACCATGCATGATGTACTGAAAAGAACCACTAGTCCTTGCACCATGGGGAGAGTGGACAGGAGAGCTGTGGATGAAAGAGGAGGCTGCTTCAGCAGCTCAAGCCTATAAAGGGAAAGGGTAGACTGACATGATGTACTCATGCTGCTGGTTTGTGTGACCCCCGCTCCCTGGCAAGCCAAACAAAAAGCCATTCAGCATGTAGCTCCCCCTTGAGCCCTCAACTGCCAGTGACCTACTGGGAGAGTTCCTTGCCATGTCTTCCCATGCCCTCCACCACAAACACAGATTCTGAAGTGAGTCAGGGCGGTGATTGATGTCAGCAGTCCAAAAACCATCATGTTGTTTTTGTGTCTATTGCATAACCTCTTCATTGCTCTCAAATACTTCTGCACCCACTGCAATTCTCTTCAGCATTCTCAGATCCCAAGAGACCTTTCCCTGGATCTTGTATAACTCATGCTCAAAAGAAGCTTTGCTATGGACACTAAATAACATTTTCCTGCCCCTTGAAAGCCCTCTAGTTTATTATATCTTGACAAGGATATGGTAGGAGGTACTTGTGATTGAGATTTGTTTTATTTCACCCACATGATTTCCCCCCCTAAACTTCTGAGACTAATTTTCTATGTTACATTCCCCTTAATCTGAGGCCAGGCTTAGCCAATGATAGACCAAACAATGCCCTTCAACCAGAGACGCTAACGGTTGATTATTCCATAATTTCCAGTTGGAGGTAAACTCTAGAAGCATCTACCAAAGAAAGCTTGATTGAACTTTTGACATCACATTCTTCCCAATCCCTGTTGAGGGATCTATCTTCTCTGCAACTCTTGAGTTATTTTTTCTGTTTATTCTTCCTTCCTGTGCTATAGGTTAGTAGCTAGGCTATACCAGTGAAATAAATAATTGTACTGTACTGGAGAACAGAGCAGATCTTGTGCTGTCCCTCCTAGTTCTGTTTTCAGACTTGAGGTAGAGGGCCTTGTGGAATTGTAACAGAATGATTTTTTTAAAGCAACAATGTAAGATAGTTACTGCTGTGATGTGGGACCTGCAGCCATTGGAACAGAACACAGCCAATATGAATAAAATCCCTTGTAGTGCACTTATGTGGCAACAAGCTGAGCTGCAGACCTGGGCTGTAATCCCTCTTGCTGGAAACCTGAACGTTTTTTACATCAAGATCAGCTTTGAACGTGAAAGTCATTATTCTGAACATTCTTCCAAATGATCCTATTTTTAGGTTTACTTTCTATTCTGCCCCATAATATTAATAATAAAGTTACAATATATTTGGATTAGGACGTGGAGAAAGATCTTACCTTCCCTCCCATCATTTTCCTAGTTTGAAACAGTCTGGGAATCAGTATTTGCTTTACTGGAAAATCTCCATGTAGCTATCATAACACACAATGGAGTAAAACAGGGGTTCTCCAGAGCTATTTCAGGATGGGAAAATGATGCAAGGAGATAGTTAAAACTTCTTTTCCATATGTACCACAGTCCTGATCAAAATAGTGCCCTTGTTTGCCTAGGGAGCCTAGAACTCCTAGCACATGTGTGAGTCAAAGTCTTTAAAGGAAGCCATGATTGATTTAGGATTATGTTTAGCTTGGAGGCTCAGACCTGTTTTCTGCTCTCTATTTCCAAAAACATTTTCTGGCAGCCTCCCACTCAATCCACATCAGTTTTTGGAACTTGGTTTTGGAAAGAGGCAGTGGGATATTACCACCTCCTCAAGATTTCTCTGTACATTCACTCCCATCCTTCCCTCCTGTCTGTTAAGATTCCCTAGGAGGACTGACTGAATATTCCCTGTTTCATTTCTATTTGTATTCAGCTATCATTTATCCACAGTTTTGGTCCTCTCCTTTTTGTAGTTGACGTGTTATCATGTGCATGAGTTTTACAGGCAATGTATGTGACCAGTGTAGGTAAGTACTATGTATACCCTGTACAAAGTATAATGATTTATTAGTCCACAGATAACATTTTAAAGGGAAAAATTAGTATGAGGAAATAGTGCAGAAGTAAAGACCTGCAGATTCCGTTCTCATGAGGGTGAACTGAAATTGAAACACAGATTGTGAGGGTAAACCAGCAGGAATGAAAAATTGGACAATCTATCTGCTCCCCTGCATGGCTGCTCATGGAACACCCACTTTACAAAAAGAAGGATATCAGAACCCTGTCTGGCAAACATTGCCTCTTGTGCATTCAAGTTAGCCTGGCTGGATTTAACAGAAGCAATTTGACACAGGCACCTCCAAAATATCATGCTTTGTGTTTGTACTTGATTGATAGTCTCAGCTGGAGGAAGGGGCAACCTCCATGCCTACTGCTTTAGTTCATCTACCAGGATCATCATATGAAGAATAAATATAATTAGACCAAAATAATGATGGTACCTCTAAATTTCCACTACTGGGATTACTTCTTTACCACAGTACTAACACTTTTGACCTCTTCTATCTACACTACTGTCACTGCAAGTAAAAATGAATGGAAATTCCCTTATGGTATAAGCAGAACCTTATGCACACTAAACTCTGAGTTGTTAAAATCAATGTTAGTTTTTTTGTATTACGAATCATAGCTTTAGAGGATTTTTCTCTGTGAGTATACTAAGTACTGCAGTTGTCCCATTAATGCTGACTTCTGGGTGAAAAGCTGTACGTTGTGTTGCAAATGGTGCAGTCTGTTTCTTCATGTACCACAAGCCTAAAATATCTCACATAAGACAAAAATAATTGACTTTTGAATTCAATTGCTATGTTACTGAGGCAGAAAATTTCAGAGAGATTCAATGAAGAATAAAACTGAATTCCGCTTTTTTTAAAAAACACTTACTTTTATGTATTTTCAATGTCACTGTTTCATGGTGCCAAAAACAACATGCTAGCATCCAAATAGTTTATAACTTCACACTTTCGCAGGTTTAGCATTTACCGTTTGCAGTTTTAAAAACCCCTGAATTTTATAATTTGTCTTTTAGTCAGACCTGAATACCTCAGTTCCGTAGTTGAATCTTAACTGTATGAATTCAGAACCATAACTCAGTGGCTATTGAATAGCAGCAATTGGGAGAATGTGGGGCTAAACCCTGTGTTCAATATAAGAAGCCAGTCTCTGTTAAACAAGGCTTGGTTTTATTGTTGGGTCCCAGTGATAAATACAGGCGGTATAGGCCGAAGCCTGTGAGGGCTGTAAGTTTGATAACTATACCTACAACTGCTAGGCAGCTGAACTGGCAGCATCAGCACCACAGATCAATAAGAGCCTAGCCAAAAGTAATTACAACTAATGTGAGCGTCAGCTTCTCTGATGGATCAGAGGCTGCAAGGTTTCCTTCTTAACAAATCAGATTAATACAAAGAATGACATTACTGTAACAACTGAGATAGCAGAGTGATAAACTCCTCATGTCCCCAGCCCAGGTACTTGAACTAACCCAAATTCCTGCACCATTGAAAACCAGCTAAAAGCATTAGTCCTCTCCTTTTTGTAGTTGACGTGTTATCATGTGCATGAGTTTTACAGGCAATGTATGTGACCAGTGTAGGTAAGTACTATGTATACCCTGGGGACATACGTTTGGAGCCACTCCATTGATTTAGTGGTTGCTCAGTGGGGCTTAAGCTCTATTTCTGAGCAGCATGGAAACTGAAATTTCCTGTTGATATTTTTCATGGCTGAGGTCAGCCAATTCCAGAAAAAGCACTGAATATTTATGACTATCATATACATTCATTTTCAAACCAGGTCAGAGAGAATACCTTTTCAGTATTGCTCCTATTAATCATAGCCAGAAGTCCTCCATGCTTCTTAGGGTGTGAATCTGCATTGGCTACTTGGCTACCACACATTAACTCTCCCTGTAGTCACTAGCACTATTAAGTACTAATTCTACCAGGCAATGCTTTTCTGATTCAAATGGTAGATACCCATTTTTTTTCCGGTAAAAGTCCATGGTTTCATCAAGAACAATGAGGAACATAAGAATCTATATAGAATAAACTCAATAAAGTCACCTTGCACAAGTCTCTTGGTAATTTGTTTCCAAGATCATGCCTACTATAGAATCCTATTCTAATACAATAGTAGACATTGCTCCTTTGTATGCACAATGGCACCATTATAAAGGCAGTTATAAAGGCAGTTGTGATAGGATATCGTCTATTTAACAGGGTGCAGCTGGAAATGGAAAAACAAAAGGGTTTACCAGATGCAGCTTTCTTTCCCAATATGCATTGGTCTGACGTGATGGCATGGTGATTACAGATCCAGGATTCTTGTCTGTGTAATCTCCATGCATACCTTAATATACATCATAGTATGTATTGGAAAGGGAGTCCTGGAATAGCCATCCCTGTTTCTTCTATCCCTCCTGGAACATGATAATGTCATGGTGCACCAAAGTGGAGGCCTTCTGTAATTTTCTATCACTGTAATAAACTGTGGCACCCAAATGCATGTTAGTAAAGGTAGATCTGCTTCCAATCTCCAGAATAGGGATGAAGATTGTCAGTGTTAACAGGAAAATCCTGAACATCAGATCATAGTCTTGGTTAGGAAGAAGCTACAAGTGGTAAGAACATCTTTATGGCACATACTTGGGAGGTGTAGTAATGCAAGATCATCTTTATTGGTAGATTATGGGAGTGATCCTCAGCAGGTCTATTCAGAAGTAAGTGCCATGTTATTCTGTGAGACTTACAATTATTTGATTCTAATATTTCAAATTACCCTGATGTTTTATTCTGATTTTATTTGATTTTTCCCCCTGAATTTTTTTTACTCAGTCCTTCTGAAGCACTACCTACATGGGAGGTATAATAACACCAATGACAATTTGGGAGTGAAATATAGATACAGATAGTAGCAATTATAACACTGCTGATGGCCTGAAATAAATGCTGTCATATAATCATCATGACCAAGAAGCCAGATGTAGATTTGGGAGATGCTTCTTCAGAGCCGAAGGAGCCTGAAAAGGTCATACATCCATGGACTGTCCTCAGAATCAATCACTGGCAGAAACAGTTGCATGGATTCTTCCTTTGCAGAGCAAACAGACTTACCCCCTGCCATTCACCACCAGTTCCCATCTCCTTTTCAGTATTCTCAAAAATCCACCGTCCTTCCCCTCCCAGCCTGTCTGTACCTGAGTGCCTCTGTTCCAAGGCTGAGGACAGCTTGCCCTGCCATTGGGCTCTGGCTCTTTTGCATTCAGACCTGCCTTGGACAAAACAGTAACTGTAACTGATATTTTTAAAAAATACATAACAAAAGCTGAGTGATTTGTTTTATAGATTTTTGTCGGAATAATTTAATACAGTTTGTTTCCTGGAGGTCATTGAAAGATAAAGAAATGGAGGCCAAATAATATAGGGATGTTATGTGCAAGAGATTGTTACAAGACTATGACAGTTATGAAAATGTAGGTCCACGGAAGAGGAAAGCAAGAGAAGATGCAATTCTGGGGAAAGAGGGTAGAGAAATATACAAGGAGATATGTAACAACTGTCAGAGAGCAGTTTGACTGGCTGGATCATAATGGCTTGGATCCTAAGCAATGGCAGAAGAAGGGAAATTCCCATCTCACCACACCCTCTGCAGCCCTCTGTGCCCCTTGAATTTGTAGACAATCTTTGTGTCAGTGGATCTCCAAGAATAGTATGAGGAGGGAGGGGGCTATGTGATAGGAAGTAGGAATCAACTGCTATCACTCTTCCCTCTTCTGCCAGTGGGAATGCTGTTCCAAAAGTGGAACTTCTGTTACAATAGCAGAATGGCATTTTAGGATCCAAGCACATATCTCCATTGCTTGTAACCAGGACTGAAATATTGCAACAATGAAACATATGAGAAGTCAATAAAATGTTAGGACTTGGTCTGGCAAGTTTGAGATTTGTTATTGCACCATCGCTTCTGCTCAAACACCTGCACAGATTTTGGTTAAATGTTAATCATTTCTACTGATCTCCACTTTGCTTTTTCCATTGGCTTATATTGACACAGGACAAACACAGGTCATCTTCTCCATCTTCTCGAATGAACAGGGTTGCTCTGCATTTGTGACTCTTTGTACCTAGCTTCTAGAATTTCCCTCTCTTACCTTTACCTGTCTTGCTGCCTGGTTGTTCTGGTCTGACTGGTTCTTTTCTTCCAACTCCCCCAGCCAGTCTTCCTGCTCTGTGCCCTTTACACAATGCCCAGTACAGATTCTTGGCTGTGATTATTA
Organism: Sphaerodactylus townsendi; assembly: GCF_021028975.2. NCBI lineage: Eukaryota > Metazoa > Chordata > Lepidosauria > Squamata > Sphaerodactylidae > Sphaerodactylus > Sphaerodactylus townsendi. Next base: position 67,082,302 of record NC_059425.1, read on the forward strand.
GTTTGTCCTGGATTATAAGTGTGGTCTACCCTTTTTTCTTTTTTAAAGAATTTTTTTTCTGTCAGTAGGTTCCCTTGGAGGTGAATTAGACTTTAGGAACCAAAAGCCTGAGAGAGACTGTTGTCATCAATGGTGGAGTTGTTACCACCAGCTTGTCCTCTCTTCTTGTATCCCATGGTTTGTTGACAGAATTTTTAAGTAACCTGGGTTAAAATATTGGTTCTATTTCAGGGTTTCCTTTTGTTTGTTTCTGACGCTAAGTTGCTTTGACTCTGCAATGAACAGAGAAAAATAGGTTGAGGGTCCTAATTAATTAATAAATAGTATATTCATGCTTAGCTATTGCAAGTATGAATATGTGGAAGGGCTGTTCGGTTTTGCATTCTTCTCTTCAATTCTCACCTAGCATGTTTCCTTTTCCACTGCACTTCCTGTGTGTATATTCATCACCAGTCCTTCAGTCCTCTTCAATCTGAAGTAGATTCTCTACAAAAGTTAATATCACAATAATAGAAGCAGAGTTGAAAATTATCTTTTAGTCATATTTCATATCTTGTGAGAAGCAGAACTCTTACCTACATACACCCTTGTCATAAGAGCATCTCTTCCCCTCCACCAGAGTATAGCAATGGAACTCACAGATGCATAGCAAATATGTGTTGTACATAAGCAGCATCATGGCCATAGATCATTCAGTCCAATCCTATGCATCCAATCCAATCAAAAACTGCTGATTTCAGAGGGTTTAGGCTTGAGTAACCCTCATGAGAATACAGTGCAATAAAAAAAACCTCTATTCTTTTGGGAGTAAACCCCATTGAGTAGACCCAGAAATATGCCCGTCTGACCTCATTGACTTCAGTGGATTTAGAAGGGTGTAACTCCCACTTGGTATTGCACTATTAATCCCCTAGGTATAATGTTTTAGTCTGTACTGTGAATTAAATTTTTCTAATAGTAATTAAACCTTTCTAATAGTAAAGCAATTATTTCTTTTCCCCTTCCCATCTCCCTAAAATTCATTGCCAACTTGTAAAGTACTGAATTTTTATTAACCACCATGAGTTCAGTTTTCTTCACGTGGCCAACATCAGCAATGACAAGTAGTTTGTGTTTTTGTGGTTTGGATGGGATCCAGGGGCAGATCTACATGTTTTGAAGGGGGGCAAAAGTACAAAATGAGGCCTCCCATATATTATACACATTTTTTCTTTATATATACATTTATAATCAATGTATATAATCCACAACTCTTTCACATGATGGAATAAATTATGCTGACTTCTATCAATTGTTCATGAATAATCACACTTTTACATTAGTTTTAATATTCCATCAACCTTTCTGCACACATAAAAGCCCAACCAAAGGATAAAGTTTTTCAGCCCACAGGAGCAGCAGTGGTGTAGGAGGTTAAGAGCTCATGTATCTAATCTGGAGGAACCAGGTTTGATTCTCCGCTATGCCGCCTGAGCTGTGGAGGCTTATCTGGGGAACTCAGATTAGCCTGTACACTCCCACACATGCCAGCTGGGTGACCTTGGGCTAGTCACAGCTTCTCGGAGCTCTCTCAGCCCCACCTACTTCACAGGGTGTTTGTTGTGAGGGGGGAAGGGCAAGGAGATTGTAAGCCCCTTTGAGTCTCCTGCAGGAGAGAAAGGGGGGATATAAATCCAAACTCCTCCTCCTCCTCCTCCTCCTCCTCCTCCTCCTCCTCTTCTTCTTCTTCTTCTTCTACTTCTCCCAGCCATTTTTATAAATACAACACACATAATTTTGGCATGGAAAACACTCATGCTCTTTCACAGCCTGGTAAAGTACAACCCAAGAACAGCTTTATTTGGTAATAATGCTACTAGAAGCTAAAATGACTAAACTGTAGCTACTGTACTTTAGTCACTGGAAAAGACCATTATGCTAGGAAATGTGGAAAACAGAAAGAAAAGAAGATGCACTTGGAGGTGGATTGGCTCATTAAAGGAAGCCACGGCCCCCAGGCTCATTCCGCACATGCAGAATAAAGCACTTTCAAACTGCTTTCAGTTCTCTTTGAAGCTGTGCGGAATAGCAAAATCCACTTGCAAGCAGTTGTGAAAGTGGTTTGAAAACGCATTATTTTGCGTGTGCGGAAGGGGCCCCAGTTTGTATGACTTGAGCAAGGTTGTTAATAAGAGGACATTGTGAGTCATATTATGGAGGTCATTGAATTGCAAGTCAGAAGTTACTTGATGGCATATAATGCACACAGACAGGCCCTGCGTCATCCCCCCCCCCCCTTTTCCAAGGTGTAAAATCAGGTTGTTTGAGGGAAGGCTAAGATGAGGGAGATGAGGGAGCAGGTTTTCTAGTGTTCTTTGGCAAAGCCAAGTATAACACAGCTCTCAGCTTTAAACAGCAAGGGGAGGAGGCAAGCAGAAAGCCAATTCTCTTCCCCTTTGCCCCATTCAACTCCAGACTGCTCCAGGACTTGCAGTGCCTCAGGACAGCACAAGGCAGGGTGGCAGGAAAGAGGTGCACATCAGGTCACCAGTTACCTAAACTCTTCTCCTTGAGTATTTAGAATACACCCTAAGCTCTCCCCTAGAAGTCTGACATTCTCAAAACCTACCATAGCCACTGTTACCTCAATTTGAGAGCCAGTGTGGTATAGTGGTTAAGAGCAAGTGGATTCTAATCTGGAGAACAGGGCTTGATTCCCCACTCCTCCACCTGTGTGGCAGAGGCTTATCTGGTGAAACAGATGTGTTACCACACTCCTACATTCCTACTGGGTGACCTTGGGCTAGTCACAGTTCTTTGAAACTCTCTCAACCCCACCTACCTCATAAGGTGTCTGTTGTGGGGAGAGGAAGGGAAAGGAGTTTGTAAGCCACCTTGAGTCTCCTTACAGGAGAGAAAGGTGGAGTTTAAATCCAAACTCTTCTTCTTTCTTCTTCTTCTTTTTGAACGGGAGACATGAAGACAATGGAAAAATGGAGGATGCTTTGTTTGGGGGAAGGAGGGAGATTGGTGAAGCCAAGGAAGGTTACCTGGAGTTTGTGTCTCCCACTGGATAGAAGTTGTTATCTTTGAACATCTCAGGAACTTTTGCCTCCCTTAAATAATAGCCAGAGCTTCTGCCTTACCAAAGACTGTGTTGCCCCTCTGAGGCCCTTCTCTCTCCCATCCCCCCCACCTCCTAGCAGCAGCCTAATCAAGGGAACAGGATATGCATATTGCAAAATGTAACATCTCCCCCACTTCCTACTGCCATCCCCTTTCTGCCCCCATCCAGGGCACTTCTCCCTGCCCTGCCCCCCCCCCCCGATCCCCAAGATGCAGTTCTAATGGAATCTGTTATTATTTTCCTCATCTTACATTTGGTGTCTGGCCTCCCCACATCAGCAAGACATTTTGGAGGTCTTGTGGAGTCTGCCAGAGGGAAGGTCCTGCTTCAAGTTCCTTGTGGCTGATTCTCGGAAGACTGTGACTCACATTAGTTAATCAGATGAAGGAACTGAAAGGAACAGCAGAGCAAGTATTAAGTACAAGAAAATTACATTTGTTGGCTCTTCACATGCAATTATACTAATTGAACTGTTGGCATAATGCAATAAAGATGTCTGCAGAATTGTATTTCTATATTAAGTGGCAGTTAAGTCAGTGAATGAACAGCTCCTATCACCAAAAAGATTGGTTTCCTATGTACATGGAGTAGATGTGTTGGCATCAGTGATTGGATCTGATAGTCTCTATGGTAACTATCTCTTTCCCTTGTAAGAAAAAAGACTATTTAATTATTATCTGTTACCAGCAAAATGCCTGTCATCATGAGGAAATAGTCTCATGAGTCAAAAAAAGGCGGGGACTATATTTTTGCTGAAATAAATAGCCCACATTGTGGTAATTGGCTTGGAGTGTGAATTAATCTCTCTGCAACGCCAGTAAGGATAACTTCCATATCCTGTACTTGGACCAAGAGTCTTTAAAAAAATTATTAAAGATCTAATTTTTTATAAATATTCACAGAACAGAAAAAAGAAAAAAATTAACAATAGTTGCAATTATATCAAAAGCAAAGAACATTCATATAGTATAATAATAATTGACGATAGCAACAATTATGAGCAGTAAATAGAAATATAATAATGAGCATTGAATGGTGATTATCATCATCATCATAAATCTTAGCATAACTCATAAGATAGCCTATGTATTATTTAAAACTATGGCTGATTAAGCATGGCAAGGTTCCTGCAACTTCAAAGAGAATTGGCCAGAGAATCTTTATTTGGGGGCATGTTCGGCATTATCACACACCTCCGTGTTTGCAGCATGGTAGGTAATGCTTACTTCCGTTTTTAATATAATCTTTAATTTTGTCTTTAATCTTATCAATAGATCGATATATCTGTCCATAGTTCAATATATTGACATAAAAAGCCGAACTATTACAGAAAAGTTTTGAATACAGTATCTGTATACTTTGCCCGAACACTGATTGTCTTTTATGGCAGGAAATGAGGGGGGAGTAATGGCTGCATGCATCCTGCAAAACCACAAAAGGACAACATGAACGGCCATTTGCTAAGCTCCGCAGGTTCATGATCATCAGTTTTCCAATGTGCTGTAAACCCAAGACCGATGGGTTTTTCCCACTGTGATCTGGAATCACTGATTTCTTGTGTATAAAACTACGGGGCTGGAGACATCCCAGTTTGTTTATCAAATGCAGGAGCAAATTGGGTGTCTGGACTAATTCACTAATCATATTACCTATACACTTTTTTAGTGTTGGAATCACTTTATCAATCTATTGATATGGTTATTTACATTCGTTTTTAAAATCTAAAGATCTAAAGATATGCAGGAACGTGAAGGCCACGGGCAATAGAAATTATACGGCAGGACAAGAAGTGGGAAGTAGTGTGTAACAGGGAGGAGGGCAAGGGGGAAGCATGTAAGTAGTGCAAGGGAGTGGGGAGGAAGAACCCAATTGTACGGTAAGTTGGGTCCACATATAGTAATTATATGTCCATTATATTTTTGAATGTTTTCCCCCTTGTAACTTTGTTCAATATAGTAAATCAGGAGGATGATTAATAATTTATATTTATCATTTCAACAACCTCCTTCTCTGTTTCCCATTTTTGAAGAGTAATAAAAATAGTATGTTTTCCGTTTATCTTGGAATTCTTTAATTGGTCTTTTGTTCACATACTTAGTTAATTTTGCCATTATTGCATATTCTGCTAGTTTACTTTCCCAGCAAATTTAATTTTCATAGCAAATTTAATTTTCACAATTTTTCCGGATTTCAGCATGTATTTTTTCAAAAATTTTTTGTCTTTAGGCACATCTACCACACAAGATAAAGTCTGTCTACCTCTTAACATTTTCAGCATTTCCCTTTATAGTTCTTGTCCATCTTCTCAATATTATTTGGAGTAATATACCAATGATAAAAGATATCAATTTCTCTTAATGTTGTAGCAATTTTGAAAAATCTTGTAGCAATTTTCTCTTAATGTTTGACTAGCTGTAAATTTTATATCTTTTGTGTGTAAGGTTTCCCACTGTTGAAAAGGTATTCTTCCTCCAAATTTTGCATCTATCTAACTGTAAATGTTTTGATTTGTTCTGTTTCTGTCTCAAATTGATGTAATAGCTTATTTGTCCTAATAAATATTTTTGCTGTGTTATCAACATTCAAATTCAGTCAGCTCTGTTATTATGCCTCTTACTGTGTGAATGTCCTTTTCAGACCTTGCAACCAGTTGAAAATATAGCAACCATTGTACTTTTTTGCCTTCATCTTTTACCAAGACTTGGTTTCTTCTTGAGAGTTTATAATATCTTCAAATGTTATAAAATCATTATTTTCTAATATTCATATCATAGTGTGCCTCTATAGGTGACATTAAATGGGATATTGGAAGGTCAACTCTTCTTGGAAAATTCCCAGATTTTGAGTTGTCCATCTCAAATTACATGACTTCTATTTTGCATTGTATCTTTTTTACTTACTTTTTAATCCATAGGGAATTGTGTAAACCTTTCAACTTTGTCATTTCTAATTTTATTACTTTTCGATCTGGGTTTTTAATCCAATCCACAATCCCAACCAGGCCAACTGCTTGATAATATCACTCAATGTTTGGTTTTGCCAGTCCTCATTTTTTCTCATCTTGTAATATTTTAAATCTGATTCCTGGCTTTCTGTCATTCCATATGGACTTATTTATCTGTTTCTGCCTGTGTTTTGATTCTCAATGCTTGGATCCAAAAGGGCAGATAACTGATTTTATGTTCACAGTGATGTTCCTCAGATACACCCATTTACTCTCTCCCATATAAATAAATGGCTGCTCTTCAGGAAATTACTCCAGTAAGAGCAAAACCTGTTGAACCACCCTGACTCTGCAATTCTGAGCCCCCCCTCTCCCCAATGGCTAATATCGTGTGCGGAACTGCAGCATGACTCTATGAGCAGAATTGCACAGAGTCCTGTGGAGCCTTTGCAATATAAGCCGTACATATCTGGCTATATGGGATCAGATTGTGTTTTAGAGGGGATATATTGCACATTCTAAAAGGCCCGGAGAAATTACATTTAGTCTATTTCAAGGTTGCTTCCATTTGCTTAGTGCCATTTGTGTTCTGTGTATTGGCCATGCTAGAACATAATCAAAAGTTTGGAACACTGGGTGTTGTGTTAGCATTTCTGTAACATATTTAATCACATTCTATGTACAGCTTTGTAACTCAGATCTCACCTGTTAAACTCTATCCCATCTATGATCATAAAACAAGAAATAATAGTTTTGAACTATAGAAAGGCAGGAAGAACATGGCACATTTGATATTAAAAATTGCTGCCTAGGCAGTTTGTGGGATCTCTTGGTGGGAACAAAAAGGCAACTGTCTGTCACATGTGCTTTGGCTATATTAAGGTACCTGTTTCTGAGCAAGAAAACTGGACCTCTTCAAACACAGCAGCTGGGTTCAGCAGTCATACAAAAGCATGGTTGCATTAAAACAACCATAGTTGTGTGATTGTCCAAACATAATTGTGATGTTGCCCTTCCTATATTTCACTGTCTTCTCTGTCTCTTTCTTTATTTGGTAGGCTGCCACCAGGAATACAATTCCAAGAACTCTTTTATTTCCCCTTTTGTTCTATGTACTAGAGGTAAGGCAAATGGACGGCATTTGTGGTACTAAGGAATAACAGGTGGGAGTTCTGATATTTCATTGAACCAAAATAAGTTTTTATTTATAACAGGTAGGTAAGTTAAAGCACCAACTGCTTGAAATAACTTCCAGTCAGCATAAAGTCACTCTGATCCTTTTCACTCTTATGCTGACTAGAAGCTATTTAAAGCAGTTGGTGCCTCAGTTAGATTTTATTTCGATTTTTGAAAATAATTTGTTTGGAACCTTGAAGTTACCTACCAGTTACAAACAAAATTTTATTTTGGTTCAATGAAATATTGGAATTCCCACTTGATTTCCTTAGTACTACAAATGTCATCCATTTGCCTTACCTCTCATACATACTACCAAGAAAATAATATGATAAAAAGGGAGGAAATAACAGAAATGAAAAAAGGTTTTCTTCTTTACTGTGTTGGATGGTTTTCTTGGACATTATTGAGGATATGGCTGCTTGACTGCTTCTTTTATAGTTATCTCTCAGATCTGCATCCATTGCCACTTATGTTTATAACAGTTCTCCAGCTTTCATTCCTCTTCTAGTATCCCCACAGAAATAACTTATTTTGCTTCTCTGCAGCTTTCTCTGTCTTCCCTCAATGCTCCTTTTGCTCAGCTGGGAAGCCTCTTAATTTCCACACAGCAGAAAGCCCATTCATTATCCTACATCCTTTCAGTATCCTCTACTTAGCTACACCCTAGATTTTGCTAGCTTGAAGGCCATCGTTCACATTTCCCTCCACCATTAACCTTTGTCACTCTCATTGTTGAGAGAGGTAATGACTATAGGCCCCACTCCACTGCACACAGGGAAACTATTAAGCAGAAATAACAGAAATGAAAAAAAGGTTTTCTTCTTTACTGTGTTGGATGGTTTTCTTGGACATTATTGAGGATATGCTTTGTCTGGCTGCTTTCAGTGCACATTTGGGAGAGTAAAAGTAAATCACTCTTCCCTCCCAGAAATGGAGTGGCAAGTTATATTATGTCATGTCTAGCAACAAAATGGGGATTAAAAGGCTAGTCCAATCATCTGATATTAGCTCTCCTTGCTTGTCTCACTGTTTCCTCCCCAGTTTCAATCTTTTTAACTGACTCAGAGGGGAAACTGGCTCACAATCACGAGTGATTCCCAAATTGATGAGGAAAGTTCACTCTGCTCTTTCTATTTCCGTTGTGGTTGCCTCGTTGTTATGGCAAGTTCTATACAGGAGTTAATAAAAACAGAGTGGCTCCCTGATCAAGCATGCATAATGCATTTTTATTTGCAAAGTGCTTCACAACATTAGTCTTCAACAAACCACAACTGGGGGTGACTACCTTGACTACCTTTTTGAATAAATCCTGTAGCTGTCTCTTTAATGATATTTTTGTCTACTACAGTTCACAGCAGGTCCATAGTACATAACAGTTCAGCTCTGTGTCCTTTGCAGCTTTATGTATTCATTTCTTTGTAAGAAACCTCTGTCAAAAGAACAGTTAGTACCCTCACCATGACCCAATCAAGGGTGGATTATCCAAGGACAACAGCAGCCATTTTCTCTCTATTTATCTTGTTTTAGGCTTTCTAAGGGTAGGTAGAGGATCATGTTTGATAATGTTTCCATGTATTAAAAATTATCTGAAAATAAACAAACATCATGGTGTGGGGCCAGGGCCGCTCTCTGGTCCTACACAGCTGAGTTAGTTTTAAGAAAAACTTAAAATTTGAAATAAAGCAAAAGACATTAGAAAACAAACAGACAGTTTTACTTAGCAGAATATAGATCAGTTTACAGAATGTGAACTCTCCCAAGGAAGAAACACGCCCTTGGTGCCCTCAAGTGATAGACACAGAATTTAGAACGTTACAGAATACAGATAAGTTGAAGAAGGTGACCTCTCCCTAAGGAGAGGCACGCCCCAATACAATGTTTAGAATGTTACAGGAGATTGCCCTCTCCTGGGTGGCTCTCGACGGAGGCACGCCCAGTATAGGAAAACCTGAGTTTTTGTAGATGCAAAGACGTCACACAGTCCTCCCCTTTTGTTCCACGTATGATGATTCATATGTGTTCAAACTCTATTGGTCAGATCTGTCTTTGGTCACAGTAAGACAACCTCTTATTTCTACGTCAAACGCTACATGCTGTTTGTGCGTGCTTTCTCTCTGTGCATATACAAAGGACTGTAATAAAAGCTAGCTCACTGTCTTCAAGAAAAACCCATTTGCTTAGTTTGGCTCCCAGAGAGAGATGCCTTCAGGCTATGCAGCATTCCATTGGCTCATAAACCTTCCTTTCTCTCCCAACATGAAATGTTAAAACATGATTCTAACAGATTTTACATACACTGATTCTAAAACAATAGAATTATAGTAAAATACAAATACATGTGAATGTGAATCACTCATTTATCATTTATGTGTTCATTTAGCTATATAGAAAAACACTTTGTAATTTAACTAATCACATTCTATTTCTAACCCAAAAACCCAAGTAATAAAATTGCATCTGTCTTCTGTCACGTAGGCCCTCAGTGCCAAGATGTCAAAGATGTTATCTGTAGTTGCCTGCATCTCTGCTAGCAAGCTGGTAACATGCCTTTTTGACCTATTGCAAAACTGCAGGCTTGCTGGTCACTATACAGAAGCTCCCATTTTGATTCATTGCAAATCCTTGGTTCTATGACTTCCCATAATTCTTGATTAAATACAAATTTATACACATTCTGATCCATTTCCACAATGGTAAGGAAAGGCCTTTCTCCTTGCTTTCCTAGTTTATTATTTGAAAGGAGGTATCTTTTTATTCAAACCACATTCAAAGCTGGTTTGGTTTTGCCAAAGTGGTGCGAACCTGCTGAATCCCACCACTGGTTCAATCCCTAGCAGTTTCAGTTAAAAAGGACTGGGAAGTAAGTGATGTGAAAGACCTCTACTTGAGAGCTACTAGAGAGCTGCTGCCAGACGGAGTAGACAAGAGAGCTCTCTCCGGGGGAGGGCAGCTTATAAATATAATAAATAAATAATAATAAATAAATAAATAAATAGTTGCACCCACTATTTTCTCCTGCTTGTGATTCTCCATCTCACCTGCCATTTGCTAAAGATTTGTGATGGAGGTTTCCTCTGCTTGAAGTTCATCTGCACACAATTTCACTGTAAAAAGTACATGAATAAAGTTTGTTGTGCCTGGTGATCCCATGCATGTGTCATTTTTCCTTTTTTTTGTTTTGAGGGGGATTTCTGTGAAACTACAACAACTCAAATATGTTCATATTACAGATTGTCATGTTGTGTCATTGTAGCTTTGCAGATATCTCCCTCAAAATAAGGAAATAAGGAAAAATGACACATGCATGGGATCACCAGGCAAAACAAACTTTATTCATGTACTTTTTACAGTGCAATTATGTGCAGATGAGCTGCAAGCAGAAGAAACCTCCATGGGAAACCTTCACTAAATGATAAAGGCAGGTGGCTCCTGAAGAGGACAGAAAATGGTGGGCACAACTGCAGTGAAAAAGAAAGTAACAGCTAGGCGGCGGGAGAAGTAAAGTGTTTGCCTGCTTTTGTTTGCATTGGCAAGCAGGAGACATCTGCAACCAGTCTTCGGGGGGTGGGGGGGATCACTAGTTCAGCGATTTTTGAAAAATCCAGGTTGAGAGAAATAAAACATCCTGAAGACATTTTGGGGAAGAGAACTATGTGAACTTCTTCCCCAAAATGCTTTTTATAATGTCCTCAAGACATTATATTTCTGCTATGCGGAAGAGACCAGTCTCTAAGAACTGGTGCATTCTTTACACTGATATTCCAGTTTCTGAAATGAAGGGATTAGATTCTTCAAGCTAGATGTAGACAATCTGTTACCCAAAATGGTACAGGCTGTCCCTTTTAGTGTGGGGAATTAGTGGGACAGATTTTGCTTTGCAAGAAGAGGTAACTGTGGATCTTTTCCACCTGAGTTTATGGATTTGGGTTTCTGCAAGAAGTCTGCAGTAGTCAGAGAAGGTTAATAATTATCTTTTCCTGAAGGAAAGGGTCCAGAGATAGAGTTCAGTGACCTGTGTTGAATTCAAAGGATGAGGTGAAAGCAGGTCTGTGAACAGTGCAACTAGAAGTCCAGAAAACACTGAACAGGGCAGTATAACCAAACCAAGGCAGCTCGGAGTACACTGAGCGCAGTGTAACTAGACCAGAAACACTGAGCAAAGACTGCAGGCAAACGGACTAGTTATAGGAAAATTTGGCCCTGTAGCAATGTTAAGAAAGCTAATCTTTCCCAAACGAAGAAAGTTCTTGTTCTCTGGGATAGAACAATACAGTGGAAGTTTGACTTAACAACTCAAGCCCCAGGGAGCATGCTGCAGTTGATTACATTTAGGGTGGAACTGATGAAATCACAATTCCAGTGTTATTCCAATTCAAAGTTGTTCCCAGAAATAAGGCAGGAAAGGAGTGGTAGAATTAATGAGATAAAGAATAGTTGGAAGATAGCTTTGATTGCATTAGGCTTGGCTGACATTAGCATGTCTTTTGTGAACAGAAATCAGGTACGCTAGAGTTCAAGGTCATGGCTGGTTCTCAGGGTTGGCCATTGTTTTCCAGATAGCTGCAGGAAGGACATACCTGGCTGGTCAAGCTGGAGGATTTGTCCAGACAGATCTTTTTTTTCCAAAGGTAACACAGTACAGGGCTGGAGATGGCATCCATCTTGAACTTGTATTTCCAGGGTACCCCTATGGAAGACTGGTAGAACACTCCATGCAAACAGGTCTCCCTGTCCTACCACATTGGTCTAATAACAATTCTATAATGTTTAATATATGTGGGAGATGACAATACAGCTTTTATCTCTTATTGGCTGATGTATGGTGATGTCATAGTGTTGACAGACATAAGAGAAGGGGTCCTCTGACAGAAAGCGCCAAGTACGAATAAATGGGCAGTTCTCTCAATGGAGGCATGGTGAACAACTAACTGCTGATGCATTCTACCAGTTTGAGAATGCTGGAGGGTTGTTGTTTTTTTAAAGAATTCTGCTGTTGACCTGGGAGAGATGCAGTTGGTGGGTGGCAATTGAAAGTGTGGGTTGGAAGTTAGCAGCAAGAGTGGGAAAAAGAGGGAAATGTAGGATCAAGGAGACAGACAAGGGAACTAGGCCCAAGGAAAAAAGAGTGATTCCTATCAAGTGTTAAAGAAGGAATATTGGAACCTTTGTGTATATTCTTGTCTCCATAGACATTTGAAATGTTGTGTAAAATAATCTTATGCCTGTTTATCTGTGGAGTGACAGCCAAGTGATCTCTCTGAATAGTAACAAACATCTGTTGGAAGAACAGCTATATTTTTGTGAAAATCTATTTTATATAGTTATATCAAGTTTCCTTCATTCCTTTTCACCTGCCAGATTTAAATCTGAAACCTCCATGACAGTCTGACTTTTCTAGAAGAGTAAAATAAAACAGTTTATCTATTGAGAATCCATAACAGCCTCTCATGTGCCATATTTAGACATATATGGGAAAAGGATTTTTCAGTTCCTCAGCCTCCTAGGATGGGTCAAATACATCCAGATATATTTCATAAATCTTCAAGCAAGGTTTGATTAGCCTACTATGGAAAAGACTATCAGAATATTTTGCCAGTCCTGCCAAGTGTGTCAACTGGTGGGCAAAGCCCAGACCAAAACAAAGGATGCTTACAATGCTTTCTTCTCATGACTCAAGGATTCTCAAAAGAAGAAGTAGATATTGCAGAACTAGTGGCTAGAGCCTCTTGACAAGGAAATAAATACATATTGATGATTGTGGGTTAATTCCACTAAATTCTCCTAAGCCATCCTATTAAAGGATATTGAAGCCAAAACAGTCACAGAAGTATAGTTGGCTATATTTGCTAGGATAGGCTTTTCAAAAGAAATGTTCTCAGAGGCCCTTTCAGCACGGGCCAAAAACAGCACCCTAGGGACGGCAAAAACACCGTGCCTAGGGAGCTGTTTGCATGGGGGGCGCTGCTGCATTGCAGCAGTGCTGCCCTCGCTCCCCCCCAGCGGTGCGGAGCCGCTGTTTCCCAACCTCGCTCTCTGAGTGAGGTTTTCCGGAAACAGCGGCTTCCAAACGCTGCTGTTCGAACGGCAGTGGCTGGAAGGCGTCATGTCCCCCCCACCATCCCTGAAAGCTTACCTTGTCTCCTGGCTTCCAGCTTGTTGCAGAGGCCAGGGGACACGCCCCCCTGGCCTGTGATTCTAGAGCCATTGCTCCAGCCTGTGGGGGCGTGTCCCCTGGCCTCTGCGACGAGCCGGAGGCCAGGAGACGAGGTAAGTTTTCAGGGATGGCGTAGCCTGCGCAAAGGCTGTGCCGCCGTCTGCCGCCCTCCCAGGACCGTCCATGCGAACAGTCCGGGGGGGGGGTGCGTTGGCGTCTTTTACGCCGACGCACCCCCATACCGTTGCGGTGCAGAAAGGGCCAGAGTTAGGAATGTATCTCATGTCCAAAGTATGAAGGAGTTGTTGCAAACCTGTGGCATTGAACACCTCACCACCATGGCTTATCACCCCAGGAAAAATGAACTTTATGAAAGGTTCACATGCTGAAGACATATCTGGTGGATCATTCTAACTGGGATCAAAGGACCTCAATGGCTACTGGCCATGGTGGCTAAAGGGAACCTCCATATGTAGAGCTACCAGACCTCAGAATACCAGTGCAAGAAGGCAGCAGCAGCAGCAGCAGCAGGGGCAATCTTGGCCTCTACCCCCTGCTTGTTGTTGTTAGCCACTGTGTAAAGCAGGGTACTGGACTAGATAATCACTAGTCTGACCCAGCAGAGCTCTTCTTATGTGTTTATATTCTTATTACATTCAATTCTATTACCATTTTAAGACCCCATTTTTCCAAATACAGTTGCTGGGACCATCAAAGGTCCGTCCCCCCTCCAGCATATGAGTAACTGATGAAGAAAGAGTCCCATTGCTTTCCTTTCCAGCCAAAAGGGGGAGACTGAGTAGACAAAATTCGTCAAGAAAGTAGCTGGAAGGCCCCTGAAGCCAGTGTTGTGTTGCAGTCACAGAATGCATTTACTTTTTAAATTTGTAATGCAGTTCTGCACTGCAGCCACTAGGGACATTGGGAAGGCAGAGTAAACAAGAGTTGTTCTGACTGCTGCATCGGCCTTTCTGCTAAACCCATCAACCAAGCCAGCACTGTATCAAGGCAAGACCAGCCAGGACAAGTTACAGCCATTGCCAGAATTAAACCTCCTAACAAGGTCATTATTTGCAGTAGTTTATTATTTTCCTCTTCCTTTAGTTCCATCTAGCTCCAAAGTTTTGTCTGCCCATCTAGATCTTACAAAGGGACAGCCCTATTAGTGTGTGGTAACAATTTTTACAAATTCTTTCATCATCGTTTCCTTAATTTCTCTAACTGTACTTCACATATTTCCTCCCCTTTCATTTTGCACTTTTTCTTTTATGATCTGGCACTCCTCTATCCTCACGTCTAATCTCCCCTCTTTACTTTGGTCTCAACTCCTTCCCACCCATCCTGATTGGTAACTTAGAATGTATTTAGTGGTAGTATAGCAGCAATGTTATGAACAGAAGAGGGGAGTTAATATTTCCCTATAACCTATCAAAGCAGTAAAAGGGTGCTTCTCCTCCCACCTTATACGTGAATGATAATATAATGTTAGTCTGTTTTAGTAATAATAAACAGAAGTTAGAGTTTAGCTTTACTTCAATTGCAAATAGCATGGGAGGAGAGTCTGAAGAGACACTCTGGGAAATAGTATTCCGATTGTCGAAGGCTTTCATGGCCATAATCACTACAGCGTTGTGGGTTTTCCAGGTTGTATGGCCATGTTCCAGTAGCATTTTCTCCTGACGTTTCGCCTGAAGATCCTCTGAAGATGCCAGTGACAGATGCGGGTGAAACATCAGGAGAAAATGCTACTGGAACATGGTCATACAACCCGGAAAACCCACAACACCCTTTCATTTTTAGCCATGGAACTCCCGTGATCATCCTGAAGTTGGTGGCCTATTTTGAGATTCCTAGTTTTATGTTCAGATAAGTTATTTCTGCCACAAATGGACAGATGAACATGTGAATTCTTTTATTGTTCTAAATGCATGGTAACTGCCTTCTAAGTCATTTATTTTGGTATGATACTTTGTTTGGATCAGGGTCGTATTGAGAGGCGACATGGAATCATTTTCGGGGGGGTTGTGATGGCTCTTGTCAGGCCTATTCTCTTCTGACACCTTTCTCCCACTTGAAAAAGCAGTTGCTATGATTGTTTTAAAATGAAAAAAAAAACTTTTTTCAATTATTATGGAAATATGTGGAACATGTTGCTCTACCCTCTGAATATCTTTTCCCACAATAAAGAATTATAATTTGTTCCATAAACTACTAGTGTTGTTTAACATTTTGTTTCTATAGCAACAAAGATTCTTGTGGCAGGGCATTTAACACTAGGCTGAGAGCTCTGACATAGATTAAATTATTGGAGCGTGCAGGATCCATTGAAGAGGAAAAGGTAAGTTTCACTACAGACATTATAATAATGTGAATGGATGACATTAAAATGGCTGTATCTTGCCCCTTGTTGGTAATGTGGGCATAGTACTCTTATCTGAGGTTAGTTCTGCCTCATATTAACTATTGCTAAGGTCAAGTGGTGAGAAAGATGGGACTGAGGAGAATAACTTCCTACTGGTGATACAGAGTTTCAGTTTATAGCAACCCATCTACTATGAGTCCATGTTCCAGATTTGAATTGCTTTGAACTGTGTTGAGTGGGCAGGAGTGTAAAATTCTAATTTTTTAGAGGAGGCTGGACCAAACCTAGAATATGGGTGAGACCAAATCTGAGACACTCTGCAGGACAGAAACCAAGTAAAAAACCAGTAAAAACATTGCTTTGCTAATTTTTTATGAGAGGACAGAGAAGAGGAGTGAAGGGAAACCTCTCATTATGTCTAGCTTCAGCTGACAGTGTTTGAGAGGTGTGAAAAGCATCCCCTGCCATAATTTTTTATCTACATAATTTAATTTGTTAAGGGGGAGACTTAAAGAGGGTTTGTCTGCAGGTTAAAGCCAACAAATCAGATTCCACCCAAAGATCTAAGTGCAGTCAGTCATGGTTTGGAGGAAGTGAAAGTAGCATGTTTTTGCAGGTGAAAATAGTCCCGAATGTCTATGAGCATTAAAGAGTCATTTTTAAAGCACAGCCTTCCCCTTCTTCCCCTTTCCATTTGTGCAGGGGCTGCCGGACCCCCCAGACACTCTCTCTGCTGCCTTCCTTAGAAAATGAAGAAGCCTCCCTCTCTTCTCTTCCTCTCTCTCCTGCCCTCACAGTCTAGGATGCAGAACTGATGGAATCAGCAGCAGCAGTTCTCATCTCAGAAGCCAGAGATCCCACCAAGGCAGAAACCTAAACGGTAGCAGCAGCATCAAGGTTGCCTCAGCATTTCCACCCCTCCTCACTGGTGCTCATGGCCATCTGGCAGCAGCCAAAGCTGTGGCTGCTGAATTGCTCAGGGCTTTAATGCCTCTCTTGGCTCCTATGTGTCGCCATAACCCCCTTCGCTGTTACCTAGATGGTGGAATTCTAATTCTTCATTTTAAAAACAAATGGTTATTAATAAAGCTTCCAGAGTATCCTAAGGCTTTTATGTAAACAAAGATTAAGATACTGGAAGAAACTGTTGAAAAGATACAGATTATCCATGGATACCAATTCACCAGTCTTAGAGAAGGGAACTTTATGATGATTTAGGGAATCAAGATCGCGGATCCATATGTTTTCATCTAGATAGAACATCTTAGAAGTGACACATATTTTAGTTAAAAGAAAATAACATCTCTGTGAGAGAACTGACTATCTTGTGCTATGAATTTGGAGAAGGGGGACTGATGCTTCCCATGGCTGTCTTGCAGTTATTTACATTTGCAAGTTATCATTGGTAAAAGTATTCTGCAGAACTGTCCAAAATGAGACTGGTGGTCAAAGTTCTACTGTTCTCCATATGTTAATAGGCTTTTGATTCTGTATAGGGGCAGGCCTCTTCCATTATTATTCTGAAATGAATTATTCTTTGTCATTTGTCCAAATGGGATCTTTTCACTTGCCACTTCCTCTTATATCCATTAGATAATGCTAATATATCACAGGCTTCTATTGTAGCTGGAAGGGGGAAATGTTAGTATAACCATTATTAGCAGCCCACCACTCTTTAAAGCAGCTGACCTTGATAGCCCAGGATAGCCCAATCTTGTCAGGTTTCAAAAGCTAAGCAGGTTGGGTTGGTCCTCGTTAGTATCTGACCTTGAAAACCCTGTGAAGTGGCCATAAGTTGGCCACGATGTGACAGAAAAAATGCATAGTCTAAATGCTCTGAAGGATTTTGATTCAAAAATGAAAAAAATCACAAGAGAAAAATCAAGACTGTACTTTAGCCTCAGTTTTGAGAGTACTCGTTCCCATGAGCTTGGGAGCAGGTGAAATGATTTCCCACAGGCACTGTTGCTAGTCCTGCCCGCTGCCTTTATATCTTTGGGGTTCGTGTGAGAACTTTTGCACCAAAAACAAATAGATGTTGACAGCAGTGATGCCTGGTTGACTGACTCTTTGGTTTTCTAAACTGACAAGTGATATTAGAAACCTTGAACATCAGTTTCCGTAACCTTAAGGCAAAGCACCGTGCATTTTCAGTTAAAAGTTCAGCTGTCAGAGAATAAGATCTCTAAGTGATGACAATAGTTAAGGCAACACAGTCTGTTGCATTTGAGAATATGAGCTTTGGAGTTTACAAGCAGGAACTTTGTTAAAATCTAGACTGGGGACTTTGCACCTTGTAGGCATTCTCTGGGTAATAAGATTATCCACCCAGTGTTGAGTCTTTGTGTTATGCCCTGCAGAACAAAGGGAGAGTCATGCATTTGCCAGTACAATGCACAACAGCATTATGCTTGTTTGCAGATGGAAAATGCTACACTGCAGTCTCTGGAGCTAGTTAAAGGGTTCCATTTCAGTGCAGCTGCTTTCATCTGTGGAGATCAAAAGCAAGGCTCCAAACTGAATTACACAAAACTGCTGTAACATGTGGCAACCTGTAGAAACCAATCTGTATGAAGTTTTAATGGCTTGTGTGTGACACCCTGCAGTTTATTCTCATCCTTGGGGGAGGGTAGGAAAAATCAATAAGGTACACTGGAGAAACGTTTGTTGTTGCTCTTTTATTGGAAACTATCTCCTCTGAGGTTGCTTGGTGTTTAAAGAACCACGGATGCTTGTTTTGATATTCTTGAGACTTCAGGCAAGTGTTACATTTAATAAAGATTTTGGATCAATTTGGGTTTTGTGGAAACTGCTTGGAGGATGGAAAGAAATTAAATCAGTCTGTTGTGCAGAACTTTTCTTTGTATTTACATTAGGGTCACAAATTTAGTTTGCAATCTTGCACATAGTTCCCGGTTGAAATGAATGAGGTTCGAACACAAGTACAGTATTATAATCTCAGAATCAAATGTGTCTGTAAAGCTTTTGTGTGAATATAGAAGTCAATTCTTGGTTATAACTTGATTGTTTTGTTTTATTTTGTTTTGCCTATCAAACTACAGTGATTTTTTCCCCCTGAAAATGCTATTATCTGAAAAAAAATTCTTATCTTTTCTCCTCTTGTGCTGTAGCTTTTAAAACTAAGTATGTGGTCTTATCATCATCTTTCATTTCTCTATCTAAAACTGCATTTTAAAATGAAATTAATGGAGATGTCAGTTGAACAATGTGCAAGAGTCACTTTTAACTTTCTCAGCATTGGATAGCCTCTGTCTTATTGGGCTAAAAGAGCCCACAAGTATGAATTTGCTTTCTTAGATTATATCCATAGGTGAAGTGAGAGGAAACTGTGCCTGGGGTGCACGCTTGCCCTGTGCCTCTGCCGCAGTGCCACCCGTCTCCACCCCGAAATGCCCCCAGGACACCCCGGAATGCCCCTGCCATGACCTGGCCACACCTCCGCTGTGGCTCTGCCCAGGGCATCATGCCCCCCCTCCCTGCCCCGTGGGTGCTATGCCACTGATTTTATCTCTTGAATGGCATTTCCAGAAGGACAAACAAAATAGGCTATTACACAACTGGAAGTGAAAGGGATAAGATTAACTGCCTGATCTATGGACAGCAGCTGTGGAAATCAGGAGGTAGAATCCCGGCAGTGGTAGAGTTGGGGAGACCTAGATCCAATACTGGCCCAGTCATTGACACTTTTCACTAATTCATGGCTGCATGGTTAAAGGGACAGGGTTTTTGAAGGGATGAGCTTCTTTGGTTGAAGATCACATGCAATGGTCAATAGGAATATGGAGAGCAACATATTTTATCTAATTAGTATATGTCCAAATGTAGCCTGTTTGCCCAGAGTCAGTTTTTTTTGTCAAGATCAGAAGCTGAATGGACTTGATGGATGAACTTTTGATACAGGAAACTGGTGTACTTGGAAATAGTTGCTAAATTAACATTTCTCGGCCAGATATGGGGATTTTTCTTTGCACCTTCATTTTTCCTGTTTTGATCTACTCTGTTGCTATGTCGCTCCCCTCCCCCTTTTACTTCTTTCAGGGTCACCTGCTCCCACTTGCAGGAGCACATTTAATTTTTCACCAGAGATATGAGAACTGCCTCTTATTATTCCTGGAATAAGGCTTTTGCCTGCTCATTTTATTCAACAGATGTTCCATTGCATCTGGCTCAAGCCTTGTGGGATAGCAAAGTGTTAAGACACCAAGATTTCTGGCAGGATGGCTTTCAGTTTTCTTATTAGCAATTAAGGTGATGAACTTAAATTTCTGTGGGAGACCATCATTTTTGAAACTATTAAAATAGCTTAGGAGTCTAGCTAGGTTTTCTATATAGAAATCTTTACACCATAATTTAAAACTATGTAGATCCTTCCTTATGGCTTCTCTTTTCTTCCCCCAAAGCAATATGGAAACAGGAACTTAATGAGTGCCTTCAACAGCTCCTTAAAATTAAAACAAAACTCCCATTTATATTATAGATTAAGATTATGGTGTTCGTATCTTGATCCTATGAGCTGCTGTACCAAAGCATAAGGTTCTAACAACAGAACTAAGGGATGAGTCATTCCCTAGGCCTCTGACACCCACCTTTAGAAATTAATCACCAGTATAGAACGAGCAGTGATATGACAGTGCAAGCTGTTCCAAATTTCACTTTTTGTGGAACAGAGGAGTTGACTGACTGTAGCAAAACTATCCCCAAACAGATCCAACTAACTGGACTCCAAAATGTATTTGTTCTGAGAGTTCCTGCAATATTGTAAGTCGTGCCATTCCACTAATGATGCCATCTCACAATGCCATCATAGAAGGCCTCTGAAAATATGTCTGAGTGGGCCTACCACATTGCAGAAACCACCACAAATGCTACTGGATCCTATCTCAGATGTAGCCTGTTTGCCTATGCTCATGTCATATGGGCATCTACACATTCAGCTACCCTAAAGAACAGAGGCACTGATACTTTGCCTCAGTGATTTCATATTGTGATTACCAGTTTCAGTAGCAAGAATTTATTAATGACAGTGTTATTCCAGAGATCTTGAGGCTACGTTCTTAGGACTTGTGTAACTGTCTGCCATCCAGGTCCAGATGAGGCTCATACTTGCAAGGGTTCCACAAAGTTACTCAAGCCATTCCCATATCTATTAAGGATAAACATCTGCCAAGAAGTACTATTCAGTTCATGATTTATAAATACTGGTGATTATTATTATAGTGTACTGGCCTTTTCTTTACTTGAAAATATGAAAAAGGTGTTGCAAAAATACCTGGTACTGAAAATATGCAATAGTGAAGATTTTAAAAAATGTTACATATGTTCTAATAATGTTTCTGGTTGTTTCAATTTGTTCCTGTTTGTTTTTCCAGTGCCTTTATATTGTACACTTTGGGGCCAATTATTCATCTCTCATTTTAATGAACATGCTATATAATCTGCTCTGAGCCCAGAGAATAGGATGGTTTCCTCTAACATATGGTGTGGCTTTAGGCAACTCACTTCACTTTTCTACATCTGTACCAATTTGTTCCTTGCTGTAGAATGCAAAGATGTTCATTTACATGAACGTTATGGAGCTGTGAAGTTACAGTTATATTCCAGTGCACTTGTCTCATTGGCAGATAATGCACTTTGCTTCCATGAATGTCAGGTAAAGGTAGCAGAGCCAGATAAGAATGTACATGCTGCTCAAAGTATATTTGCATGTGTCTCTTTCAGTTCATTGGCTGTTTACCACTTGCGGTGCCAGTGGACCTGAAGGGCCGGTCCAGACTCAATGCAATGATGCCTACAGGAATTCCAACCTCAGTGTAGTAGTAGGGACAGAGGAAAATTTTCCAGGTGTTCAGATTTGGAGAGTACCTGAAACCAATACTTACAGGTAAGGATTCTTCTGTTATTTTGCTAGGCCGTATCCTTGAAACATTCTCAAACCTACAGCTTAACCCCAGAATGTAAGAAGCAATAAAAAGAACAGTGCCTCTAAATATAAAGAGAAGTTAGTGTTGCTGAACGAACAGGGTAATCAATTAATGTCTTTTCAAGGAATGTAAAAGACTCCAATTAATCAACTAAAGGTGTTACTTCTTACCTTTCCCTTACTCCCCATCTATATTGGTCTTTACCATTTCCCTCTGTCTACTCTACTTGGGCAACAGAATGGATAGAAAGAGTTAAATGGAGATATTAAAGACTTGAGATTGTCCTGTATGCTGATAACATTACTGAATCTTGCCTCACCTAGCCTCATGGATGAGTTGGTTTGGCAAGCAAAAAAAAATACAACCTCCCCTATCTTCCAAGGATGTCATATGGGCATTTCTAAGAATGGTTTAAGGCTGTATTTCTGCAGATTCCCTTAGGAACAAGCCTGCTTCAGATAAATGGGAGTTACTTGTGGGTAGCCTAATCCAAGAAGGATGGGGTTGTCTTCAGAATTATTGGCGCTATTCATATGTACATTTAATTATTAATCCATTAACTTGTGTTTAATTAGGTGGCATTCATTTTAGTGAGCCTTCTCATTACCATTTAAGACTATAATTGGTTTTTAAATAGAATTACAGATACAAAAATCACTCATTCCTTTGCATATCTGCTAAGAAATATACTATGTAAATTGTTGACCCATGGATCTTTACCTATGGGTATTTCTGAACCCCACACTTTTTAGCAGGTGTGCAATGGCATGAAACAATTCTACTCTGCAGTTTATTGTGTATTTACTTTGTGGCAGTGAAGACTATGACATTGGTATGTTGAGCTGGAATGGTAGCACAGAACAGTTAGTTTCTCCAGGAATTGACACACTCACAGACCACCTTCTATGGGGGAGGGTAA
This sequence comes from Sphaerodactylus townsendi, assembly GCF_021028975.2. NCBI lineage: Eukaryota > Metazoa > Chordata > Lepidosauria > Squamata > Sphaerodactylidae > Sphaerodactylus > Sphaerodactylus townsendi. The sequence goes on from NC_059425.1 coordinate 67,104,908, forward strand.
ACTTGTGAGTTTTGCTCGTATTAAAACTTTTCTCAAAGACTAAGGACCGACTCCAGGATATCAGGAAGCTAAAATGTTGGTAAAATGCAGAGTAGAGCCAAACTAAAAGAATGCCCAAGAATTCCTGCCTTATGGTAAATATTTTTAGAGAGGCTTGGAAGACTGTCAGTCTATTGAGCAGGAAGTCAAAGGTGCATAGATTTGATAAGCATGCACTGCAGTCTTAAACAGGTTGACTTAGAATATTATGGAAGTCTATTTAATTAGGGCTTATTCCCAGGAATCCTAGGGAAGATTGCAGTGCACTGATAAGGTCTAGATTCTGAGAAGAGAAATTCTGTGTGTTGTGGTTCTGCGTCGTGACCTGAAGTCCTAAGGATCCAATGAGGACCAGAAAGGGGTGAGCGTGTGTGAGAGAGAATTTTGCATATTCATTTAAGGTATTGGCATATAAACATTCTCTGTGTGTCTATTATATTCATCCATATCCTTTCTGTTTCTTTTAAACCAGTCCTTTCTGTCTCATTTAAACCAATTGCAACTTTTAGGAGCATGAACCAATTGGGAGGGGGTATTTTTCAGATTTGAGTTTAATAGGCCTGATGGTACGGGAGAATCTGAATAAAGCCAAATCCTCATACCAATAAGACTTTTTCAGCTTTTCTTCAAATATCCAAAAGTTTTCAGATCTATTAAACTCTGTGGAAAATATTTGTGGGGTTCTGGGGGGCAGTTTTTAAGGTTGAAATATTGAACATGAAGTTTAGCTTCAGGTGACCATTAGAAGTACCCACAAGTTTGATAAAGATTAGGTCAGGGAGTCCAATTTTATTGGCCCAAAGTGTGGGGATGGTTTGATCAGGGGGTCATAATTTATTTTCAAAAGAGTCTATTTTAAGGAACTTTAAAAAAACTGGCTATGAACTCTTAAATTCTGCAGGTCAAGAATACAATGTTTTTTGCTTGAAGTTAGAACTTGCTCAAAGTTAGAACTCACTGTCACTCAATTCAGGACATCCAAGTTGTTTAATTGATGAGTTTTACAGCCCAGTCCAGAGCTGTCAGTTGCGGGGGGGGGGGGGGGCAGCATGGGAGCACTGACATGAGACCAGGCACTGCGGCCGGCTATTGCAGGGCACCACAGTGGCTAGATGCCAGTGGATTTGCAATAAGTGCCCTGGGGAATGCATTTCTGCCAACATAAGTCTACACTACTTCCAAGGGGGGAAATTTGCCACTTCCTCCCCAGACTGGACTACCTATTGATTAGTCAATTAAGCATACACATGAATACAAGCAATCATTCTGAAAACCTTTTTTATTTCTAGCCTTTTCACAGATATGTTGCTGTGGGTCCATCTTAGAAGAATCAATCTTTCCTGGGTGATAGAAAGTGGAATGCCTCTTCTCAGCTAGTGCTGGTTTCTTGAAGTTTCAGAAGCATTTTATTTATGATATACATTCTTATATTAAAGTATTTTTTTATTTCTACTGTTTTGATTATTTGGGTAGAATTAAAATGGTTTCAATCCATTAGCTGATTACCGGTAATTAGTTGATTATAAATTTAATAAGTATAACTAATATTTTATCACATTCACTGTTATAATCACAGCCATATGGGTATTATGCAGATAGATGCTGGTAACATTAATTATTCTATTATATTTTCTTCCCCCAGTAACTAATTGTATCAGTGTACAACTGTAAACCCCATGTTTTACAATTCAACATAAAATGCAAATATTTAAAGTAATTTGGAGATTAAATTAGGCATTTTTATTAATGGTATCAAATTCTTGACTGATTTTCTCTGCTCAAATTTTGATATGAGGTGACAAAACAACTTTCCTCTGGCCAAATTGGCTGCTTTTTCACTTGTATATCTGGAGTTATTATATAAATCTGGTGTATGTAGGTCATTCCTTGGGATGAAACTATAGATTTGAGTTTAAAGTTATTGACACGAGTCCTAAAAGGACTTTCCTGAGAGTAACATCACTGAATTGATGTGAATAGGATTCTGAGTAGATCTGCTAGGATTGTAAAGCCTCTGTGAGTCTATGGGCCCATCCGCATGTGCAGAATAATTCACTTTGAATCCGCTTTCAAGGCACTTTGCAGCTGAGTGCGGAATAGCAAAATGCATTTGCAAACAATTGTGGAAGTGAATTGAGAGTGTATTATTCTGCATGTGCGGAAGTGCCCTATGTCAAAATTCAGCAACAATATACAGTGTGTGTGGGGGGTGGGGAGGGGATTTTCAAAATCACTTTTGCACTTTATGAAACAGCATGTAGCAGCACACTGGCCCTTTGAAGCACAGAGGATGTAAATCATGTTCTCTCTTCAAGGGCTTCTCCGTTTATTTCAGAGGAGGGCTGGCTCTATGCACATAAATAGGTGCACAAATTGAGAGGTCTCTTCCATTGAACTGAAAGGGTCAGCCCATACACTCAGGGGTTCCTTGTGCGCCTTGCAGCACATACAGAACTCAGGATCCTGGTGTAAAACAATTGTTTAAAACATTGATGCAGAAGAAGAAGAGTTAGATTTATATTCCCCCTTTCTCTCCTGTGAGGAGACTCAAAGGAGCTAACAAACTCCTTTTCCTTCCCCCCTCACAACAAACACCCTGTGAGGTGGGTGGGGCTGAGAGAGCTCAGAAGAACTGTGACTAGCCCAAGGTTACCCAGCTGGCATGTGTTGGAGTGCACAGGCTAATCTGAATTCCCCAGAGAATCCTCCACAGCTCAAGCAGCAGAACAAGGAATCAAACCCGGTTCCTCCAGATTAGAGTACACCTGCTCTTAACCGCTACACCACTGCTGCTCCTAATGCAGCATGTAAACTGCTGCTAGTCATTTTTTTTGTCTGATGCCAGTCATTTTTTTGTCTGATGCCAGTGAGTGTAGCTCAAAACTTATCAAAGTACATTCTGTTATAAAATCATAGGCAGAGTAAACATAATAAGAGGTTGTGTTGAATTAGCAGCATTTTAGCCTGTAGTGGTAATGACTGTGTCTAATGTAAATATTTTTTTACAAAGAAAATATTCCTGCCATGGCTGGTTGACATAAGAGATGCCACTGGTAGCTGAACTTTATAATGTAGACAATCTTGTTAAATCAATCCCTTTCCCCACTGTAACAGGGAATCCTGGTATTGTGTTGCATACATTTTTGTTCAAACAATGTGAATGTGCAACTGATTTTCAGGTAGGTCTTTTTATTGAAGAGCAAGATAATAAGTTTAAATATGTGAGGTGCACTGTGTTGTTTTATGCTTCGCCTTTTTTTGTTTTGATTGGAAAAGTGACATTGCACAATAGATGCTAGATTTTGATCATCCATGACTCAGTATTACATTCAAAACAACAGAGCAGGCAGCAAGTGAAATTGACTAGGAGAGGCACCAAATCTGCTCGCCTACCCATTTCCAGGGCGATTGATGATAATGAAAAAACTAATGATGTTTCACTCAGCCATCCAGAAAAGAATGTCTTGCCTGTGGGAGAATGGGTAAGAAGAATTTTTCATGGCTGGCATATAGTATGTACACGTATAAAATATAACCCCACAGCAAAGGAGAAAAGTAGTAAATTATATGCACAAAAGTCTCATTTCTTTAATGTTAATGCCTAAGGAAGAAGCAAAATTCACCAGCAACCCCGGTCTGATTCTGCTTTATGATACATTTGCAAGTAGATCAAAAGTTTGAGGTCATAAATATACTGAGGTTTTGTACATTTGGGAGCTTGCATTTAAATAATTGGTGCCAGCTATTTCAGAGTTACATGCTGTGATGGTAACAATGCCCTCTACACTAGCATGACATGTTATTCAATGCCAGTGGTGCCAGCTAACTTGAAACAGTGTGCCAGTAGAATAGTTTCAGATGAAAATCCTGCACTGCCAACTAATCTTTATATGGGGTTGGTGAAAAAAATTCTTGAGGTTGAGGTTGGGAGGGACATTATCTTCCCAGTAACATATGGCTTATCTCCTTTTCTTGTTTTATGGATATTTCAGCTCGTTCCACACAGACAGTGATCTCTTTTCAGCAACATTAATGGTGTGCTGTTTGGTTTGGTTTGTTTCCACACAACTAGGGTTGTATGTCCTGACTAGGGTTACTAGGTCCCTCCTGACAACTGGTGGAGGGCTGGGGGACGGGAGGCATAGGAATATACCAGAAGGGATGTCATCATGTTGCCAACATAGTGGCAATAGTGTGGTATTTGGGCAAAAATTCATTAAAAACAGTTTCTATCATAGAGTGTTTGTCCAAATACCAGAGTATCACTGCAGCAGTGACAACATGATGACATTTCTTCTGATAAATGCTGGATATGATGTTGCTGTATTGACAGCAACAGCAGCCTAGGCTTACCTTCCCTGTTGGTAAGTCCCCTGTGGACCAGCTAATCAGCAGCGAGGGATGAGGGGTGGAGAATTCCCCACACTCAGTGGGGTATGGGGACTGGCAAACCTATAATCCCACATTCCTGTTCAAATCATGAACAGCCCATTTTTTGTCACTAGAAACACCAATTTTTGAAAGAGAAAACTGCCACAAAGTTATTTCCCAACATGGTATTGTTAGGATGACATTTTTTCATGTGCGTAGGAGCATAGGTGACATGAGGGGTGGTCAGAGGAGGCTCAAACCCTGGGCACAACTTCTACGTATCACGTGGAGGTGTGTTCAGCTGTGTGGAATCTATTGCAAGTGTGAACCACTATCTCATGTTTCCACACAACTAGTCTTGGTAACTATCCAAACAGTATGGCGTAAGGAACAGCAAGCAAGTGGAAACAAAAGAGGGATGATATTGGCTTACATGGAGCAAAATGTTATATTGGTAAGACTAATGTTTTTTAAAAGGACCTTAAACAGGTAGGATATTGATACACACTCTCCATATCTCCAAGAGGCAAACAAATTCAGGTACAGTACTTGCTTGCCTGCTTAGTTCCTTTGGGAGGGGAGAGCTCTGAATTCTTATGGTGTTTTTGAAATATTTGCTTTATTTGCTTTATTTTCTTTATTCACAAATGTATAAGATCCCGTATCAGGTCCCAGAGAGAGAAATCTTGCATCCTCAGGATGCTTTACAGCAGTTTCTGTCTGTCTTTGCCACTCATGGGATAGTCTAGGCTAGGTGGCTTCTTCAGATAAGAGGTAGAAGATAAACCAAGTCTTTACTTGTGGCTCATTTGAGTCCAGACTGCATATGATTTTCAATAAATACATGAATGGGCAGGGAATTAGACTATATGTAGGCAATTTTGGGCCGTTTTCTCTCCCTGCTTTGGAGCAAAAATGAAAAAAGCTCTAGCATAGTACAAACATTAAAGACTTATAGGTTGGGTGGGTGGGTTTTTTGAGACTTATCCTCAACTTAACAAAAGCTTATGTTGGAATCATGTAATTTACTAGCCATCAAACGACTTTGCTGCTGTAAATGTGGAGACTTTGGGGTGTAAATGAACAAAAGTTTGAAAAACAATTCACCAAGCTGTGACTTATATGCTACCCCTTTTTGTTCTGTATTCTCCTTAACACAACCAGTATTGTGGTTTGTATGTCCTACCCCCTTACCACCAGGCTCACAGCTAATAGTAGGAGTGGAGCAGAATTGCTCCTTATTTTGTTATTTCTGTATCTCCTAAAGCGAGTGTTTTTGTATATTGCTCTTGTTTGCATAACTTTTACTTATTGCAACAGAACAATCTCCAGCACTCTCAGGAAGTGTGTAAATTTGCAGCCTGTAATCAATGGCAGAACAAATGACCTCTTTGTAGCCACTGGCTTTGACAAACATGCTGCAGCCGTGACCCAGGTTATGCTGCTGCTTTTTCCTTCACAGCTGGTGAATGAGGCACTAACTGTGTCTCTCTGGGTTCCTGACTTTATTGCTTGTATGCAAAATCTACTCATACATAGAAAAATATGGCCCCTAATTGCAGCCAATTAGCCCTGCCAGCTTGCCTTGCTCGATAGTGCACCTCATTAGCCGTTATAGCTTCCTGCTGCAAATCAGCTCAATAGCTCCTGTTCATCATAGCATCTGTTCCAGGGACCCTATCCTGTGACCATCGTTTCATCTCTGGTGTCCATTGGAACCTTACTGAAAAATGATTGTTTAAATTACAGGAAGTGACATGAACATAGTCAAGTCAGAGTCCAAAAATTTCTGCTTAGTGAGCCGCTTGAAGCTCTGCAGCTAGTCTGTGACAAGTGATCCCTTGCTTCCATCTGCATGCCTTGGAAGATTACTCTCAAAGTTTAGGTATTATTATTAAAATAGTCAGCATGATAGCCCCAAGGTGAACGGATACATGAAAAATGAAGGACTGGGATGAGGAGCAATCTGGAGATTTCAGATTCAGTTCCAGATTCAGCGCCAACAGATTATTGTAGTTGATGTACATTCCACGTGTCCTTTGACTGATTCCTTCTTTTCTTTTCCTTCCAGCATCTCAGTGTATGGAGCAGCTGGTGGCAAAGGGAAAAACACCATTATGAGATCACATGGTGCTTATGTGGTGGGGATTTTTAAACTCCAGAAGAATGATGCCTTGCATATTTTGGTGGGACAGCAGGGAGAAGATGCTTGTCCTAGTGTAAGTTATCATCCCTCCCGATGAGCATTTTTATTTACTAGAATCTTGGGGGAGGGGGTATCACTTTAAACTTGTATTTCTCAATATATTTTCTATTGGGTATGGCCTAAAGATTAGTCTGTGTCCCTAAACACTCTCCTAGAATGATGGCCCCAAAAAGTACTCTTTCCCTCTCCAGGTGAACACATTAAGGACACACTCCTGTATGTGGAATAAGAATGTATCTTTTTACTCGCCTCACTTGAAACATTTATGCGGTACCTGAATATTTGAATATGGGTTGTGCATGTATAGATTACATAGTTGATTTTTAAAATAAAAATCAGGAATGTACTGCCTAATTTGTAATCCCATATGCCAAATGTTGACAGAAGTCCCCATACAGATGTTTTCAGGCAGGACAAGTACATCAGGAAGCTACATCATCACTCCCATGTCGCAGGTAGGGGAATGGGTCTTTTCACATTGTCCTTACTCAGTAGGGAAGTCAACCTGCTCATTTCATTGGGAACAGGTGATCCAAACAATGTTATTAATAGCGTATTGTAATCCACTGGTTTCTGTGTCACTTTCCCATACTTTTTTTTCAACCTCATTTGTGGTCATATTTTAAAACATAACACACAGTGCACATTCCAGTGTTTGCTTACCCTTTACATTTTCTCCATTTGACTGCCAGAAGAGTCTTTCTCATCATTCAGGAACTAATATAAAAGTATCAATTGGGAGGGCAGCCAATAATATTTTCCCCTTTGCAAAAAGCCGAAGCATATTAATTTTGTGGCTTTCAATTGTTGGTAATTTATTATCATGTTATTATATAATTGTAAGCAATAAAATTTAAAAAAATGAGCAGTGATACTGGCTGAACACAAAATAAAAAGCATGACTTAACCCCCACATCCCAGCATCCTTAAAAGAGCAAGAACTGATAGTGAAGCAGTAATTCATGAGTGCCCCAAGAGAACCAGCCAGCCATTAGATAACAGAAAGCAATTAGGTAGGCTGAGGAAAACTCCAAGGAGAAGTGAAACTTTTGCTGAAGAAAACTACCTTGGAGTATCTTACTTGTGGGGAGCAAGTTTTAAATGTCGTGGGGAAACTTTATTTGAATTCTTTTTGCAGCTGAATGCAGAGAAAAAAGATCTTTCATCAGCTCAGAAAGGTGATAGTATGCAACCACCACTGGTTGCCAGTCTTGGGCTCCAACTATCCAATGCAGAGTAGTTAACCTTAAAAGGAGTAGACCATTTCATCCTAGCATTCTTCTGCCTATCTAATAGCTACTGCCAGGTGCATTATCAGCACTGCTGAAAAAGACCATGGGTGGCCTGGTTGCTGGCTCCTTAGTCAAGGTCCCATCTAGAAAGTATTATCTCCTGGGATTCAAACTCAGAGGTTCCTGGCTCAGGGGTCTATCTGCTGAAAGATTCAGAATCAGTAGCAGTTGGGTGGTGCTGTAGTTGGAGCAATTGGCTTCCTGTCCTCTGAGTCCATGCTGCTGAGAATGATACTCATGACACCACCGTCAAATGTTTTGTCTTCCTGTCTCACAGATTCCGTGATTATTAGTGGGTCTGTTCGTGTTTGTATTGGCGTGAAAGAAAAGGGTTGAATTGCAAGTGAAGTGAATGTTAGCATTACAGATGATACGAATCCAGACCGCACTTCTTTTGCTTTTCTAATGGGTATTTGAGTTTGCTTTTTGTCTTTTGAATGAAAAACTCTGAGGTGCAGAAAAAGGGAGATGATCTCGTTTGAAACTGCAACATGCCATTACCTCTGGGCATTTAGTACTCCATGGGACTCTCGACATGTGACCCTACAGGTGGCTAAGGTCCAGACAGCAGGCTCTTATGTTATCATTACAAAGTGAATAAAGGAAATGGAGTCCATAATACAAAAGCTCAGGCAGTATCAAGAAAAGTATTTAACAAAGATGGTATTCTACTCCTAGTTGTTGTTCAAATCAATACTAGAGGTTAATGTATTTTGGGGTGAGAACTATTCAAACTCAGGCTCTAATTTTGTATCCACAATCTGGCCATTGCAGCACACTGTAATATATGGAGTTATTAAATTACAGGCCACTGTAATCTTAGCAAGGATTTGTTGAGTGCTAATGTAATTCTTTCAACAAGGCAAAGAGATTGCATTGACTTGTGGAAGTGGCTTTAACTTGATTGGATTGTAATCAGTTATGTCTTTGCCATGAATGCTTCTTTTTTTAAAAAAAAATCTTGTTGAGATCAATTGGTTACCCTGGATTGCTGCATTACGTTATTTGATTAACCATCCCTTTTCCAGCTGTGAATTACAGGTATCAAATGCGGGGGTGGGGGGGGCAAATGCCCCTGCCCCCCTAAGCCCCAGCCCAGTTTCAGTGTTTATAAAAGCACCTCTGGGAGGTTGGAAGGTAGCAGTCTCTTCTGCTCTCCCGAGAGGGGAGGGCAGAAACTGGGCTGCCTGCTGCTAAACTCCAAGAACCCAGGGGAGGGGGGGTAGGGAGCAGGGGCAGAGCCCCACCTCCAGGCACAATTTGTCTCCAGACACCATTTCCCCCTGATACACCTCTGAATTCGCCCAAGTTATCCAGTGAGCTATCATAGCTCAAGTGGAAATTCAAACTAGGTCTCCTGGATCCTAGGCCAGCACTCTTATTGCCCCATCTGGGGGTGGTGTGTGTGCGTGCGTGCGTGTGTGCATGCATGCGTGCGTGCGTGCGTGCATATGTGTGTGTGTGTGTGAATGGTTCTTTGGAGTTGAGGCGAGCTCACATCAGTGCGTTTGCCCACTCCACTGGTGCATTTAGCAAATGCATCAGTGGAATGCGCAACCTGAGAGGTGATTGAAGCCGCAGACCTCTGTGGCACCCGACTCATAAGGGCAGCTGGCATTCTGCCCTACATTGGCATCTAATTGAATGCCAGTGAAGGAGGGGCAGACTGGGGCATTCCCAGAGGAGAATCTGACGATATTCAGTTCCCACCCGAGCAATGAGGCCACGGCCGGTGTCTCAGACAGGTGGCAGGACAGGTTTTATATTTTGCCAGCATCTGAATGAGTTCTGGAGTGAATGGTGTCAACAACATCAGATGATCCAGCACCATAGCCTTTTGGTGTTACAAGTGTGCTATCCTGGTACCCTAAGATTGCTCAGAGAGCCAGAAGCATCCAGGGAAACAATCATATAGTCTCACTTACCCAGAACATCTTCATTATCAATTTTTCAGGCACACTGTTAATTGACTTCCATTGCAATTGACTTCCACTGCAATCCTAGGGGAGGGGGCAAAACCACATAGGATGTGGTGTGACCCTGGTGTAAATGCCACTTATGCAGTGCCACTTAAGGAGCAATTATGCCAGCATAAAGGCACTTCTGCCAGTGTTTGGGAGCTGTGTGACATCTAAGGGGGAGGGGGTCCCAGGACAGGGCTAGATTTAGTTGGTTCCTGGGCCCCTTTCAGTCCAGGAATTCTCCAATTTGCCAGCATGGACTTTCACCAGCAAAATCAGTTGTGCTGCATAGACCACTTTCATAAGGTAGTGTCTCTGTCAGCTTGCTGGCTTAGGAGGGGGCACAGCTGCAGTGCAACCCCCCCCCCCCCGCCCTTCAGGATTGCACTGTGCATAATCCTTTGTCTTACACAGAGGAAGATATTGTGTTTCTGCTGCATCACAACCAAGCTTACATATAGGGTAAAATTTGGGTAGAAGCACATGCAGATAGGCAAAGGTGCAGACCAATGTTCTGAACTCTGCTACTCACTTCCCCACCGTCCCCAGATTTGTGCCTTTGTTTCCCCATCTGTGAGATAGTTCCAATAATTATTTTTTAGTGAGGAACCTTTGAAATCTCAGGTGTTGTTATTATTGGCAGGAAAGAGCGATAATCTGTGCAGGTAAAAGTATGCTATTGGTTTATGGGACTGTCAGCCTAACACTTTATGAGCACCAAATTTACTTTAAAATGATTACATTAAGCAGCACATTAACCTTGATAGTAAGCAGGGCAAGAATGTAGGTTCTTCTTCACCGAGCTCTTAGCCCATTATCTATTCCTTTCCCAACTGGCAGGACCACAGTAACAGCAATTCTGTGCCCCACTGCTTTTAAGTACTACAAGGAGGGGAAAAGTCAAAAAGCATAAGAGGGGAGGAGCTTGCAGGTGATGAAATTTTATATTAAGGCCAAGTTGATGTGACGTGGAAGATCTGTGATCTGGTTTTCAAGACTTTTTTATTTCAAAATGTACATGTCTTCTGATTTGATCAGGGAAGAAGAGCTAAAGGAATGTGTACTTATCACACACACACACACACACACACACACACACACACACACACACACACACACACACACACACACAGAGCTAATACAATCTCTTAGGAAGCGTAAAGAACCCTAGCCTTCATTAGCTGTCATTTTATGTTGGTCAAATGGACCAAATTCCATTTTGTCTAAAGACCAAAAGCCTTTCTGTGCTTCCCACCTGTACTCTTTTATCACAAAATCTGTTTATTGGTAAGTCATTTTGGAATTATCTTTGTGGGTCACATTTCAGTTGCAACCTATTTATTTTAAGTGATATGGTAATTGTCTGAATGTTAAGGTTTGTGAGAAGAATCTCCTTTCTTGCCGGACAATCCCTTGGATGTCAATGTACATTAACCAGTTTTCACAGTGCTTGATTTTGAATTATTTTTGCATTACTTCTGGTGATTGTCTGTCTTAACTTTTTCTTTCATGGACTAAAATGCCATACTTACCAGTCAGTCCTAGCTGTAAGATTTCACACCACTGGGACACTTAAATTTGACTCTCTTGGTAGTTTGTTCGGTGACAGAAGATGGTTGGAGGTTCCTTGATGAGAGCTTAGAGCTCTGACAATCTGGAGATCTTTATGCAATTTATCCAAAATGGTTGAACTATCTGCTGCTTCTCCAGTTGGAATATGCTATGTAGTGGGGAAGCCATCTTGAGAAATGGCCAAAGGCGAAAGATTGTACTAACAAAATATGCAAGCTTTAAGTCTCTCCCTTCCCATCCCCCAGCACCAGTACTTTTAGGAAAGTTTGCACTTTCCCCCATTTTAAATAAGTTTGCTCTCTAATATTTTTATAAATGTTCTCAAAAGTTTGATTTTTATTCTATTATAAAATAAGCCACTTTGAGACTCCTTAATGGTAGAAAAAAGCAGGGCATAAAAAACCTCTCTTTTTTATTGTAAAACAATATCTGTGGTTTAAAACCCTGCCTACCTGTCAGACAGACGCTCTAGTCGTGCTTATCAAAGTTTCTTCCCCAACAATATTGGAGTTTCTTGTTGTCTGTATATTGACAGATAAGAACAAGAAAGACCTGCTGGTGGCAGATATTCAAAGGTTTCAAACTCTTAACTGGGATCAGAGAAAGATAGCCCAATTAGGAATACAGGATTTCGGATAGTAGAACACTCTGCATGCTCCCAGAGGTCTGCTAAAACCATTCCATTATACATGTATGATTTGCTCAGCAGGACTAATGACTTCAAAGAAGAAGATGAAGAAGAGTTTGGATTTATCCCCCCCCTTCTCTCCTGTAAGGAGACTCAAAGGGACTAACAAACTCCTTTCTGTCCACCCCCCCCCCCCAACAATAAACATCCTATGAGGTGGATGGGGCTCAGAGAGCTCCAAAGAGCTGTGACTAGCCCAAGGTCACCAAGCTGGCATGGGTTGGAGTGAACAGCCTAATCTAGTTCCGCAGATAAGTCTCCACAGCTCAAGTGGCAGAGCAGGAAATCAAATCATGTTCTCCAGATTAGAGTGCTACTGCTGCGTAGAGGGTTATGCAGTCAAAGAGGAAAAGGTTAAATATTCTTTATCCTATCAGTCACTTTTCAAAGTCAGATTATCAGTCTCACAGAGCTATTTTGAAATGAAGACATGGCAATCCTGTAGTTTTGTGAGGAAAGGCAGCACAGAATCATTTTAATAAATAAAGACTGTGGCTCCATTCCACACAGCACAAATAAGATATCCTAAGGACCTAAAAACAGTGTCTTGGAAAGGAATTCTGCTCAACCTTTTTCCCAAGATATCCTCAGGATCCCTTATTTCTACTTAAGGCATCTTTTTTTGAAAACACTTTGAAGTGCATCTTTTTTTCCTAGAGGTGACTGCAAGTCATTTCCTGCCTGCCTGTGTGGAATGCAGAGCTCAGAAGGTGTCTTATTTTTTTCTCCAGCCAACCATTTCACTCTCTGGTCAGTTTCACTCTCAGCTTGTGCCTAACATTTTGTGCACTGCTCAAGGGATATTCCCTGCCTCCATTTGCTGATGGTTGTCCCATAATGTTTGCTCTGCAGGCTCCGATCCTGGGCACCTTTTCAACCCAAAAAGTACATAGCTGTACTGAGCTCATCCTGCCAATTCTGGCAATTCGCGACAGTTCAGAAGTTGCAGGGGAGGGGGGCGTGTCCCCTGGCCTGTGCGACGCGCCAGAGGCCGGAGGACACAGTAAGGCATTTGTGAAGGGGGGGATGGCGCCTTTCAGCCGCTGCCGTTCGCACGGCAGCGGTTGGAAGCCACTGTTTCCCAAAAACCTCGCTCGGGGAGCGAGGTTGGGAAACAGCGGCTTTGCGCTGCTGGGGGGGAGCAAGGGCGGCGTGGCTGCGATGCAGCTACGCCCACCATGCGAACAGCTCCCTATGGTGCAACATTATGGTCCTGGGTGTATATAGAATCCCATTCTTGCTCTTTGACCTTGGACTTGTTCTTTCTTCTGCAGGCCAGCCATGTCATACGGAAAGTCTGCATTGGAGAGAGTAATGTCGTTGAAGAGGAAATTAAAGCAAATAAGACCATCCATGAATGGGCAGGAGGAGGCGGAGGTGGTGGAGGAGCAACTTATGTATTTAAGGTACAATCAACTATAGCCTATACAGAAATGTTAAGCCATACCCTTCCACCTGAATGGACAAGGTTACTGACTCTCTCTTCAATTTATTTGTTTGAAAGGGAGAATATGAACTTGGCCTTTTCATGAGCATTTTAATTGGAACACATACTGTCCAAGACTTTTTGATAAATAATTCCCTTTTTTTTGCATTCTCAATTTGACTGTTATCAGATCTACATTTCAAGTTTTGATTATATATTTCAAAGGGTTACACTTGCAACTTTTTGTTGTTTGAGAATCTATGCTTCCGTGAAAAGTTTGAGCAGGAAATATGATGCCTAGTGTACTGATAATACACACAGTTCAGTCTGTGCTTGCTTAGAGGTTCAAGATAGTGCACGTCCACTTGTTATCTTGTTACTTCAGAGACTTTTCTGGGGATTTCAAATGTTTCAATGCACATTGCTTTGTTTTCAAAGTGCAAGGAAAGTCTTTGTTTTCCTATAACATGGACACTGGGACTTCACTCCAGAAGTTTTATAGTTAGGTAGGTGATCTTTTTTCACTTAAGTGAAAATGAGGGTGTGCCAGCAAACAATATGGCTTGCATTTTGCTGATGATACCAGTTCTTGGCCAGAAGTGCTTGCGGCAAACCATGCCCTAGTAGTACTGCCAGTATCTAATTGATGCACCTTGGCTGTGCAGGCCAGGGAGGCAATGGCAGACCTGAGCCATTCTTGTTACCTTCTCTTGCACTTCCAGCCCCATCAGCATTGGTAGTTTTTTGGTTGCTTAGGCAGAGTGCCAAGTGAATGTGGTGCTTTTGGCATGCCCAGCAGGGATTGCCTACCTCTTCTTTGTACCATTGATTCAATGTGGTTGAGGGTGGAATTGTGTTCCAATTTTAGTCTTAGGGCAACCCTTGTTACTGAGGTTGGTAGGTACCATGCATTGAACAGTAGAGTGTAAGAACTCTCTGATACGATCTCACAGGTCACAAAGGCCAACATCAGTCCTGCGTGTATTCGATTGCCAGAATAAATTTATTTATTTATTTATTTATTTATTAGGTTTATAGACCACCCTCCCCCGGAGGGCTCAGGGCGGTGAACAATATAAAGAGCACAATCAGTTAAAATACAATATAAATATAAAATAGGATGGCTCTAATAAAAATAAACCTTACTCTATTAAAATGCAGCATTAATTAATTTAATTCAAGATGGTGCCTACTATCATTCCCACAGAAGCCCCAGAGAGGGGGTTGATAGGGTCTTAATGATGTCAGAGAAGAACAAAAAGGGAGGGAGGGAGGAAGGGGGCCCTTATCAACGGCTAGTCTCCCCAAAAGCCCGGTGGAACAGCTCAGTCTTACAGGCCCTGCGGAACTCAACGAGATCCCGCAGGGCCCGGACAGCTGGAGGAAGAGCATTCCACCAGGCCGGGGCCAGAGCTGTAAAGGCTCTGACCCGGGTGGAGGCCAGCCGTATCATGGAGGGGCCAGGGATCACCAGTAGATTGGCCTCTGCCGAACGCAGAGACCGATTCGGAACATATGGGGTAAGACGGTCCCGTAGGTACGGAGGCCCCAGGCCGCGTAAGGCCTTAAAGGTTAACACCAACACCTTGAAAATGATTCGGTATTCAATTGGTAACCAATGCAAGCGGCGTAGTACAGGTGTAATATGTTCTCCCATGGCACCTCCTGTAAGCATACGTGCCGCTGCATTCTGGACCATTTTTAATCTCTGAATCAGACGCAAGGGAAGGCCCGCGTAGAGCGAGTTGCAATAGTCTAGCCAGGGATAAAGCTGCTTTCCTTAGTAGATTAAATGGTAGAACTAGCAGTCTCTATTAATCTTTCAAGTACAGATACATAAATAAACCAGTCCTAGGTTTGTGTTGTGTACTATGCTGTAAGCAGAGTGTGGGGAATGAAAGTGTTGTTCACATGTCTGACAGCTAAAATCCAGTTTCCTTCTCAATTTAACCTGTTAAGGTGGAGAATGGAAAGCCGGTGCCCTTGATCATTGCAGCAGGAGGTGGTGGCAGGGCCTACAGGGCAAAAGAGTTAACATTTCTCCCAGAAAGGTTGGAGAATGATACAACAGTCCCAGGAATCAGTGGAAGACCAGGAGCAGCAGGTAAGAAGTAGTCACTGATTCATTCAAAGTTCCTTGCCCAGCCATAAAAGAAAAGTTGATTAAAGCCATTGACCAGTAGCCAAAGAAGCAATATCATTATGATAGAGCTTTGTTTACTGTTCATGTGGCATCTTTTTTTTTGGGGGGGGGGGGTTGTCAAAGAAACAAGCAGTGGTACCGTTGCAATCCAGTTTATCTCATCAGCATGGTAGCTCTTGCAGGGATAAGTTATCCCAAAAAACAGTTCCATCTGCCCATATGGCTCTCCCCTGTTCATCTATATAATTTCTTTGGATCACAAACCACTGTCATTAACAAAGAGGAACAGCTCATGAGTTGAAAGTATGAATGTGGAGTCCACAGCTGTGACTTTATTTCCCTGCTGTGTCATAGACTTGTTTGTGTCACCTTGACCAAATAACAAATATTCATAATACTTCTTAAACATTAGCTTCTTGTTTTGTCTTTTAACAATTTTTTATTGTAATGGAAAAGTTAAGAATGATTAAAGTTGTGATTTTTTTACATATTATTCAAAAAGGGCTTTTTGTTCCAAAAAGATCTTTATAGTCTTTGAACTCTAGAATGTGCTTGTTTAGGATAATTTTTGAATATAAATTAACATCAAACTGGGCATAGAATTACGACCAGCTAGTACCACTTCACAGCACATATCTATCGGTTCATGCTCTTAACTGGACAGGGCCAGTGTCTGTATATTACATTGTGGCTTCTTCTCCACCATTCAACAGTTTTGCTTATCTGGAAAATATTTTAACTGTCCCCATGTCCTCTCAACGGTCTACAACAGATTCTGATGATTGAATTGTTTGGATAGAAAAATGTCTGCATCTGTTTATCAGAATGGCTGCCTCAGAATGAGTACAAACAGAAGTTGGAGCATGACCTCAAAGACATTTCATGTTGTGAAATATGATCTGTTGTTGGACCCTCTGCTCTTTTACCAATACTGACCAGAAGAGCTAAAAGTATCCAGCAAACACTCTATGTAAACTGCTTTAACTTTTCCCCATGAATTCTGTTTCAGTTTTCCTACCATTCTTCAGTACTATTCTGGGTTGCCCTGATGCTAGTGTTGGGAAGAAAATAATGGTCACAGATTTTGTTAAATTGACCCTCTGTTAATTGTCACTATATTGACCCTGTGTTAACTGACACTATATTAACTTCCCAGCATCAGAAGTCAAGATCATGTCTGATGTGCAAATGATATTACAGTACAAATATAAACAGGTTTAAGTATCATTTTTTTCCTCCACAGATTCCTGAGACCTTTATCTTTTTGGGATAGATGGATTTTTAGCAAAGAACTTTAGTCTTCCTTCCAACAACTCCCAGGAGTTCTTGGTTCTGACACTAACAGCCTCATCCGGGAGGGAATCAGCTCTTGGAGGCAGCACAGGGCCATGCTGGCACATTTGCCCACCCTGCCAGTGTGCGGCACTTATGCTAGCTGGGAGGGCAAACAGGTAGACAGGCGGGCACCACAGAGCCAGAAGAGTCTGTGCCCTGAAGAACCACGCTGGCCTAAAGATATAGGCCAGCATGTCTGGGGGCAAGCTAGAGATGTTCTTGGCAGTGGAGCTGACTTTAGTCAGCTTCCACCAGGCTTTCGAACTGGGAACATCCCCGGCAAAGGTCTTGGACTTACACTACCTGAAAGGGTGGCATAGATCCATTTTGCCCTGTGGAGGACTGTCAGGCAACCAGGAAGCTTCTGAAGCTTGTTGCCTTCCCGAACTGCCTGGAAGCCCTCTGGAGGCAGTGTGTCATTCCTGGCTGCCAGAGTTCTTTGGATTGGGCTACTAGACTTGTTTAAGACCTTGTTTTTATTTGTATTGCAGATATTCACCATTGTCCTTACTTGCTGAATCCCTATACTTTTACTCACTGAATCCCTACTTAACAAAGTTAACATTGGTGACACAGTCTCCCTAGAAGAAACCCTGTGTCACAACCATGATATTGTGTGTGTGTGTGTGTGGGGGGGGTGTTGGACTTCTGGGGTCTGCATTTTCAGATGTAGCAAGACCTTATATGAGTTGCTTCTCCTTCTGTTAAACTGCAGGTGGTGGCGGTGGCTGGAATGATAACACTTCCTTCCTCTGGTCGGGAAAGTCCTTGCTGGAAGGCGCTACCGGTGGAAAATCCTGCCCCCAGGCCACGAAGAAGTGGGGGTGGGAGACAAGAGGGGGTTTCGGAGGGGGTGGAGGGGGGTGCTCCTCAGGTGGAGGAGGCGGAGGATATATAGGTAAAGTGGCTTTGTGTTCAAGGTGTCCCTTCCCTTCCCCTAGTGTTAATGCTCAACATAAAGCTGAAACAAAAATTCTATAGCTGAAATATCGATACCTATATCTATTTATTTGAATGCTATACAATCCATTGTGTTTATGCAGGGGGGGTCTATGAATCTGCATGGCCATGATTGCACCAATTTGGCTATCTTTTGCTAGAATGGGTGCTTTTGGGATTGACTACTGAGCATCCCAGTGGTATTTGGAAAATAAAAGTTTTTAGCCCTCATGGCTATGAGAAAAGAGGTAAAACATGTGGACAGTTCCAGCCAAAAGATCAAATTTCAGGAAGAATGTAATTGCACGAACTTCCAGTCCTTTATATCCCTGATCTTTTTTTAAAAAATCAAAATTATATCATGAACCCAAGTTTTTAAAGCAGCAATGAAAAACACAATTCATATACGTTTGTCTGATTTATTTCATACATGATTTTCCACTTTCAAACTCTTGTGGGGAGAACGGTTTGTGCAGAATTCTGGAGTCCCTGTGCATATGTTGCCTTTTATCTGTAGGTGAACATAATATGATTTACATGGTAGTCAAATGCCGTCAGAAGCAACAGTCTGGGATCTCATTTTCTGAAAACTAATGGCATGTCCACATGGCTTTGGGTTTTTCTGGGGCCTAGTTAGCCCCAGTTTATTGTACTAGATCACAGAAGTTGAAAGTGCAGCTCTGCCAAACTCTGCTGTGATACTCTCTACTTAAAGTGTCTGTTAACTAACGCTGGTGACATAATCTACCTGGAAGAATGCTGGGCAAAATTAACCCTACATTGTGGAAATTCCTGTCATGTGGACATGCTGCAAGTCTTCAAAGTCCTGGTGTGAATTATGAATCATGATGATGTGCTGAAATTTTTGTTTCTGCTCAATAGAGAAAAACAGGAGCCATTTACTGTGCTTTATTGCATGAAGGTATTTCTGTCACGAACGCTGCCACCAACATACAAAATGCAGAAGACAATTAGTTCAGTCTTCATAGCCGATTCTTTACCCCCTTGCTCATTTCTGATATTTGCCAGGGCAGCTAGCACCACAGCAGAGTTGGAGGCCTACTGCCACAGGCTTTAGAGCCAGTAGTCAGACACTAAAACGATGTTCTTTGGGGCTAGACTCCAGTCCACAATCGTCTTTTAAAAGCCTCCAGTGTCTGTTGTTAATCTCTTTTGCCATCCCACATCTGCTTATATGTGGGTGGTCTTCCACATTTTAAATGACTAATTTTCTTTTTGACTACATCATGGAATGGATGGCTCCGGGGCAAGCTGTGGTGAGATAATCATCGGGTAATTTTGTTTGTTTTGTGACTGGTTACTTGAATGCTGTGACCCATACTGAATTCGTGTTTAAATTGTACTTGCCACATCTTGAAAAATGTGAACTCATGTTCCTACCAAGGCATGACAAATTGGTTCTCAATGCAATGCTAAGAAAATTGCCAAGGCATTCAGATGACTGTCAACATGTCAAAATAAAATCACCTTATGCCGTTTTCATCACATCTCTGGCCACCTCAAAATGGCCACAAACATTTGGTTGCAAGGAATCCACT
Source organism: Sphaerodactylus townsendi (assembly GCF_021028975.2). Taxonomy (NCBI): domain Eukaryota; kingdom Metazoa; phylum Chordata; class Lepidosauria; order Squamata; family Sphaerodactylidae; genus Sphaerodactylus; species Sphaerodactylus townsendi. Next base: position 67,124,439 of record NC_059425.1, read on the forward strand.
TATTCCTGTTTGAAAAATAATGAATTGTTATATATATTAACGTATGTGACAGCCAATCCAGTTTAGGGATTAAGGTGTCAGACTAGGATTTGGGAAACCCACGTTCGAATCCCCACTCTGCCAAGGAAGCTTGCAGGGTGACCTTGGGCCAGTCACACACTGTCAGCCTCAACCCTAGCAAGTATTTGGATGGGAGAACTCCAAGGAATACCAGGGCATGACACAGTGGCAAGCAATGGCACCTCTGAACATCTCTCGCCTTGAAAATCCTACAGGGTTGCCATAAATCAGCTGTTTATATATATATATTAACATGCACCGCCTCTAAATAATCTGTGATTTTTCAAGTTCGCCAGTGTGTTTTTTTCAGTTCTCTAACTTTCCTCAAAGCAAAGTAAAATAGTGATTTGAGGATTGATGGAGCAGTTGGTTGGATTGAGCAGGAATAGGAACCAGTGATGAGAAAGGAATTTGTACCATATGTAGTAATGAGCCAGCATCTGAATGTTATGGCCTTGTGGCGGCTGCATAATATTTATCACCTTGTGGTGGCTATGAGAACACATATTCCTCTACCCTAGATAGGTCGCACAACCAAATAGAATAAAGAAGAAAAGCAATCTGGTTATTGCGTTCATTGTATAAAGGCTTGGTTTTTTGCACGTTGCCTTTTTCAAGCTTTCAACCAAATGACTATGTGCAGATTTATTGTGTAGCACTCCCCAAATTGTAATTTTTCGTGCTCAGTGGCTCAATGCTTCATTAATACCACAAGTCTTATTAAACTTGAAGCCTTGGAAGTGAAAGCCTTGAGGCACACTAAACTTTGATCCACTACAGTCTCAATTGAATTTGCCAGATGAATTCTCTGTTAGGTGCTCCACATTTTACAATGGAGATTATTAGCATCGTTCTTTTGCCTTGCAAGGTGACAAATTCCATCATGGTTGCCATGCTAGTCTGCTGCAGCAAAAAAATAGTATTGGGACACAATTATATTGCATATACATTCATGGCTCAGAGTCCATTTTATCAGTTGCACCTACACTGGGCATGAGCAGGAAGAGCAAGAACAATATTGTACACAAACAAAACCTGAAAATGGCACTTCCTTTCTGTAATGAGTGAGCCAGTCTTTTGACTTTTGTAGACTTCCAAGTTGTGTAGAATAAAATTTACTGATGAAGTCTAGTTCAGCAATTTTGCACTGTAATCACACTTGAACCTTTTGGGAGGTAATCTTTAAAACCCTGTAATAAGTAATCCTGGAAGAAGGAATGCATTCCCAAGGGTTTCTGAGCATTACCATTGTAAATTTATGTCTTTCCATCTTTTTGCTTATCGGCTTATCTGTATGACCTGTGTTAAAACGGTATCTACGCAAGAAAAGAAATAGAGTTGGTTGAGAGTGGCTCACACCTACCCTGACTGGGTCTCGTATTCATTCTGGATTCCATATTGGTGTTCTACATAGAATTATAATGCACTTTCTGCTGTCTCTTGCACCCTTTGGCTTCACTGTAAAAAAAGTGAAATTAATCTGCTAGATACTCAGGACATATACATTTAACCACTCAAGTATCTGATAAATCAGTTTCTGGCCCAAGAAAGCTTGTAGCAGGCTGCATTGTTGTATTTTAAAGTGCCCCAACAGTGCATTTTTCTTTTATTATTTATTTATTATTTATATATATATAATTCAGCAATATAACAACATTCTGAGGTATTTTCATGTTGTTGGTAGGTGGTAATGCAGCAGAACATAATGATCCAGAGATGGATGGAGAGGATGGTGTGTCTTTTATTAATAGCAAATATGGCTCATTGTATACCCCAGCATTAAAAGGTACGTTCATCAACTAGAGAGTAATTTTCATTGTGTGTTTTTAAAAACTTTGAGTTTGGAAAAGGAAGGTGGAATGAATATAGGCATCTTGTCTCCCGGAGAAGGCTGTGTGTTCTCAAATTCATGCACTGAGGGCTCTTTAGAAACCAAGAAAGGCAGGTCTTGGTTCTTTCTTTTTGAAGCTTTGCTGAAATTGGTGGGTAAAAACAGTACACATACACACACACACTCTATTCATTTCACAGACCTTTTCCAATTCCCAGTCCTAATCACTATGTACTTCATCTAATCCCAAAGTCATGGGCGAAGGGTTTTATAGTCAGGAGACTGCTGTTTATAAAAGATTATACCAGCTGCCTGTTTGTTGCCAGTTTCTTACTTTAAAGAAAGAATCTATAATTTTTTTGTACTTCAGGGATTCTTTAAGGAGCTGTGCTTCATCTCTCACTGTTCTTTCCTCCAAGATCTAAATGACATTTGGGTTTTTTCGCTTTCTATTTTGAAACCTCTTGAAAAAACCATTAAAACATATTCTTGTATGTAAAGTGTTAAAAAAAGTATTTCTGCTTCCCAGAGATGAGAATAGACTGCCACTCTCTGTAGGTTGCTGGGGGGGGGGGGTGCAGAGGGGGGTCTTCCTACATGGAGACATCTTCTTTCCCCTCTATCTTCATTTGTCCATTGGATAAGTTCAGTGGTTAAGGATCTATCCAGAGTTTAAATGAACCTGTTCGAAACATCCTTCAGTTTGATCCAATGAATCCAAGACTGTAAAGCCCCAGAAGAGCTAGGACTGTCACATGAAAGGACTATCTGCTGTCATATAGACATGCTGGACACTTAAGACTATTTTTGGCTCTGGGTGAGCCCACTTTCAGAAGTGAGGTGGTTAGCCACCAAGGACATGTCTTTTTTCTCTTGTTCTTGTAAGAACTCTTTCTACACAGCTGTTCACCCAAAGGAAAAAAAATGGTTTGCCCTTGTATTATTTTAATGTCTTATTTTTAATCTCTACTATTGGAACTATTTGATATTATGCCTTGTAATATCATGCCGTATGCCCACTCTTTTGCTTTGGCCTTTGGAAATCAATCTTTTGACTTTTGTGGCTGTATTGTTGATTTTGTGCTGTTTTCTTATTCTTTTTGTTTTAATTTTTTGAGAGTATGTGGTAAACATCTTTTAAACAAATATTGAACAATTGCTTACCTACAACCCAACCTCATTGTAGGCTTGACCAGAGGATTATTTTCCTAATGAATACAGCAAGTTGCAATATTTAAATCTACAATTCAGTATAGTTAGCTTGACTGATAGACAGCCTCAAACATGACATTGGGATGGGGTGCACTTTCTGATCTCTGCACATGCATGAAATGGCAGTAGAAAAAGTTCACATGTGGCCTCCTGATGTATAGCCACCATGCGCATCTTACAATGACAGGATATGTGCATACTTAGACATTACAGACTTGCAACTGTCATGCAAATAAGTAACTTTCCCTCCTGTATGTTCCTTAGTGACAGAAGGACATGGGGAAGTCGAAATCAAGCTGCATTTGAATTGTAGCCACTGTTATAATGACATCTGCCATGTGGATTTGAAGACCCAGGAAATCATTTGCAGTTGTGCTCATGGGTATATGTTGGCAGATGATGGCGACTCTTGCATTGGTAAGGAAATGGACAGGGTAGGTCACCTTTGGGCCTCATGTGGCATTTTGTGTGTGTTGCGCTTTCAGACTGTTTAGATCAGCATGAGCTCTCTGAAAAACTGGTAAGAATGATGCTGAAAACACTACAATACAGAGCTCCAGGCAGACTGAGCCCTTTGCTATATTTCAATTACCTGAGAATCTTCAATATGAGATTGCAGCTATCCTGCTACTGGTATTAGGTCAGTTAAAAGTTCCCTGCAGCTCTGAGCATGAAGTCTTGTCACAAACTTAAGGGTATGTTTGCTGCTATCTTGACTCACTTCATAATATATCTGATCAAATTAGTTTCAGCCTATGAACTCTTATGTTCTGATAAGTTCAGGAAATGATGCAGGGCCTTTTGCTTTTCTATTTTGTCTCATCCCCTCCCATTCATCCCATCTGTTGCCTTTGCACTGTACAAAAATGAGGGTGAACCTCTGCTATAATCAGCTTTCCTGGATCTGTGACCTCCAATGGCTCATTGTTCCACGTTCCTCAATTAAGAGCAAGCCATTGAAACAGATGGTTTTCTATCAGGAAATTAACATGGGCACTCAATGGATATGAAAGCAAAGCTATAAAAAACTGGAAGACAGAAAATGTTAAAATTAGTAGGGCCAGAAATCAAACATCTGTCAGTTTCATCTAGAGTGAGAGTCACTGCTATGGCTGAGTGAGGAAAAGGATTGTGGAATATTTTTCTAAAAATACATTCTTGTCAGAAACAAATTATTTGTCCAGAAAGGGGAGGACTCCATGAGCCAGGCTGTGATCAGTCTCACATCAGGACAGGAAAGCAGCAGCCATTTTGTCAACTGTCCACATGTCCACATATACTGTAATCTACAGTTACATTCTTGAAGTTGCCTTCAGTACAAGGAGTCATCTCCTTCCCAGTCTTCTCTGGAGTTCAAGCAGGAAAACTATTTGTCCTTTACTATGTAGCATAGGAAAAAGATATGCAGCCTACAAGATGTCATGTGCTTTATTCTCACTTTACCAAGAATACATTGCCTATCATCATGTTTTGCTTATTCACTAACTGTAATGATTAGGTGTGTTACCATTTTATCAGTATTTGGGGGGTTCAGGTTTAAAAGACCTGGAAATTTTCAAAACATCCAAAAAATGAACCCCCACATTGGTATTTGGGGGGGGGGGGTTCTGTTAGATTTCGTTTAGAGTCATGGATGTGCCCAGTAGTGTGTGTGAATGCAGTTTATAGAAACTTCTCCAGAGACATAAATGTAAAAGGTAAAACTTTCATTTATTCAAGCATCTTCAGTTCACAACTTTGTTCCAAGAAAAGGTAGATAGAAAGAACCCTAGTCTAAAGAGATTACTTTCCGTACAACAAGTGGGCACAACTAACGCGCCATCACGTGTGTGGAGGTGAGAGGATGCTGCAGTGGGAAATGCCCCACTGAGCAGGCTGCCATTGACCATGTGCTCGGGTCAAAGGCTAGAGCAGAAGTGAGGCTAGCATGGGGAAGAAAGGAAGTTAGTGGGTGGTCTCCTGGCCCAGACAAGGAGGGCAAACAAGAGAGGCAACATCACAGTTAGAGTGAGATACACAGCACCCCCCAGTGTCCAGGCATGCAGAAGTTGCTTATTCCAACAGGTTCTCCTGGGGTTTTTCAGAAATTCAAACATTTGCAAGTCTATTAAACCTAATGCAAAAAAAATCCAAACCCCCTGTGGGTCTCAGAGGAGGCAGGTGGTGCAGAGCTTAATGCTGTGTTCATCTGGGTATAGCTTTCAGCTCTACCACCTGCCACCTCTGAGACCCATGTGGACTTTGGAGGCAATGGCACAGAGCTGAACACTGGGTTTAGCTCAGCCAGGCCCAGCATTCAGCTATGTGCCGCCACCACCACCTCTGCACTTATGTGGACTTCAGAGGTGACAGTGATCAGCAGGTAAGGGAGAGGGAGGGTGTGCCACAAGGAACAGCCACAGCTCTCTGACAAGCCTATCTGTATGATACATTTGCTTTAAAAAAAATCACATTTTTAGGTGTAGGCATTTTTAAAAAATAACTTTGATGTATCCTATAAATGTAATGTGTGCAAAGATACCAATAATTAAAACCTTAATCAGTCTGTACCATTTTTTACAATATTCCAAAGCTGAGTATGTGTAAGTGGTTTCAACTTTACTCCTGCTCACAGGTTACAGTGAACGCAAGCATATCTTCCCTGCGCAAATGTACATCTGTTTGCAATTTAGCTGCTAATATTCAGTGGGTGCCTGCAGATCTCCTGGAATTAAATCTGATTTTCAGACAACAGAGATCACTTACGCTGGAAAAAAAATGGCTGCTCTAGAGGGCAGACTCTACGACATTATACCCCAATGAGATTCCTCCCCAAGAGCTGCTTTCCCCAAGCTCCACTTTCAAATCTCCAGAATTTCCCACCCAGGAATTTTATGAAAGAGCCAGTGCACTTTCGTTTCACAAATGAAACAAGGCTAGTACTTGGATGAATGTGAGTTTCAGAATTTTCTTGCTAATGAAAGCTATCCTACCAATTACCCATGTGGGGTCATAGCCTGGACCGTATACTATATAACTGCAATGTGTGAGCATGAAATTTCACTCTGGATCCATAATTCGACATCCTGAGAACATAGATTTCATTTTTCTAAAACTTTACTATTGTTCGTGACTGAGAAAATAGGTTTGAAATTGAAAGCATAGCCTTGCTGAAAATTCAGGGGGCTGTGTAGGGTTCAGCAAAGTGCCTACAATAATCAGGAGGTAGAGCTTCAGTGCAATACTGCTCAATTTTCCCAAGGTTCAGTTGGGGTTGCCTCAAGGCAGAATTATTTTCCAACCCATTGTGTATGTGTATATGGGGGGCACACTGATCCAGAAATGTGTCCTCTTACACTTACAGATGGTTCTGACTACTCTGTGATTGGAGATGTGTGGATGGATGGCCATGTGACCACTTTTAAGAATTGTTCTAAGGAGGTTTAAAGCCTTTGTTTATGGTTAATGTTTAATGCCTTTTTGTCTCTGTTCATCTGTTCCAGTTGAACCCATACTGCCTAAGAATGGTCCCCCTCTCTCCTTGGTCTTATCAGTAGTAACATCTGCCTTGGTTGCTGCACTCATTCTCGCTTTCTCGGGGATCATGATAGGTGAGTTCCTTGCTGGCCCAGGATGTGAGGAAAGCAGCAACACTGCAGCACATGATGCATCCTCATACCTGAGTCATCACTTTACATGACATCACCTGGCTACCATTATGGCAATTTTAAACTTCTGTTGTTTGATTTTAATATGAACCCAGTGAACTACACAAGTTTTATCTGGCATGCAGAATAACTCAGGTCCCTTTAACACACACAGAATAATGCACTTTCAATCCACTTTCAATCCACTTGGCAGCTGGATTTTACTGTGCGGAATAGCAAAACCCACTTGCAAACAATTGTGAAAGTGCATTGAAAGTGCATTATTCTGCATGTATGGAAGGTGCCCTTGTTTCATATATAATTCCAACACAGCAAATGGCAAATAATAATTGTTGTTGTTACCATCATCTTTAAAATACTTAACTTTCTGCTTCCAAAGGGTAGGGCAGTTAAGAACTAGATGAGATGGCAGGAGATTTGGAACTGGATCTTCATTGCATTTCTTTTTAAATTGCTTCTGTTCAAAGTCTTGCTTTGGATTGGAGCCACACAGAAAGGAAAGGGGTTTGACTCTTCCATCTCCACATACTTTGTTCTGCCCAGTTAACAATTAAAACCACACATGCACTTTATTAGCCTTAGAAGGAAAAAAGGCCTGCAATTTTTTTTCATTTCAATCTGTCTGCCTATTGCATTTTATCCAGCCCCTCCTCCAAGATTTCCAGAGCAGTATATATTGGTTTCCTCTCCTCCATTTTTCCATCATGAGAGCCCTCTGAGTTAGTTTACGCTGGAAGAGAGAGTGGCTGGTCTAACAGCCACCCAGCAAGATTTAATAGCTGAGTGGGGATTGCCTAGATTCTAGTCCAGCTCTCTAACCACAACAGCAGACTAGCTTTCATGGATAATAACAAACAGTTAAGTTGATAAAATCATGCAGGGATGGAAGAATTAGACCCCCTTTATATGCATGATTTTCATACGCAGTTGACACAAAGCTATTATTGAAAATAATAGCTGAGGTTTTTTTTCTGAACCGCAATAATAAGTAAACATCTGGCCTCCCGTGGGTTCATAAAAGGGGGAATAGAATAGCTGAAGCCATCTCTAGTTTAAAATTTTATGTATTTTAACTAATTTATATTTATATTTATGATGTTTTAAATTTTTATGTTGTTGGAAACCGCCCTGAGCCTTCGGGGAGGGCGGTATACAAATATAATAAATAAATAAATAAATAAATAAATAAATAAATAAATAAATAAATAAATAAATAAATAAATAAATAAATAAATAAAACTTGGTGTGAAGAAACAATACAGGAAGTAGCTCTAAATTTTTCACTTATGAACAGGAAAAAAGTAATGGTACATGTAGTAAAAATATAATTTTTCGACTTTCCTGGTTTTGTGATTCTTGTAAACTAGGGATAGCAAGCTCCTTGGTTTTTGTGACCACTCTTTTGTTCAGACGTTTTTGGAAGGAGGGTGCAGTGGTATGTTACCCTCCCACAGATAAATGACTACAGCAAAATTTGAAACTGCCTGTAGACTCTCAACTACATTTCCATGTTTGGATTCATGTATTTCCTCACAAGTATACACCTTCTCCCCCCACCCCTTATTTGTCTATTCCTTCTAAACAAATTGCACCTTTCAATTCCCATAATCCAATTGTGAGTGTCATTCCACCAAGTTTCAGTAATGCCTGGTAGGTTGTAGTCCCCTTTCTGTATTAACCCTTCAAGTTCCTCCTGCTTGTTTCCTATGCTCTGTACATTAGTGAAGAGACATCAGAATTCATGGGTTATATGCCCTGAGGTTTTTTTTCTGAACTTACCTGTGAATTAATGTTTCCTCGTATGTGTGCCACTCCCCACGAACCTTTTGTGTTCTTAACTCCAGTTACTGGTATCATACTAAGCTTTGAACACTCCTTATCAGGTTTGCAAGAGTCTTACTAAACACACTTTTTCCTACTATCGTGAAGGGCAAACCATCTCCTGATAGAAGAGCTTCATCTCATAAGCTGTGGTCAAAAATTCCTGACAGCCCCATCCACGTAGCCAGTCATTTATTTGCAGTCTTCTTTTCCTTCGTAAGCCACAGCCTTTGACAGGAAGAACTGATGAAAACACAACCTGTGCTCCCAGGTCCTTCACCTTTTGACCCAGAGCCACATAGTCTCTTTTAATACTCTCCTCAATCAGCAACAATCACTTTCTGCAATCAGCTACAATCAGAACTCCAGCAGCAATCTTTTCTGCTCCTTCTCAGAGACCAGCTGTCTGTTGTCTGCCAGAAGAGATACACTGTTCTATAGAATTAAATCTGTAATCCAACTACTACAGTACCATGCTAATGCGCCCAGAGTCAAGAATATGCTATGGGAGCTTCCGTGCACAGCCCCAATTAGTTTTTCAAAGTATGTTTTTGCATGTCCAATTAATTCTGGTCTGCATTTTCCCTCAAGGCATGTAAAGCTCCCATAGGAACTTGGAAGGTTAAAACAAGGACTGGGCAGACCAGGGTGGAATCCATAAAAAGTTATTCTAAAAAAGGCAAGGTCAAAAAATGTATGAGAAAAATCCAGTAAAGAAAACTAGCTGAAAAGCTTGGTGAAATTCCTCTCAAACATCTCTGTAATGAATGAAGCAGCTCTCTAGAGTCCATGCTAGAATGGATACTTCTCTATGACAGAAGGAAGGCAGTCCACTACCATGGAGCAGCAAACAGGGCCAATATCCCAGTTTGAAAAGAAGGGAACACAAGATGCACAGTGGGGGTAAAAGACCCAGGTTTTGAATAGATTTACAATTAAATGGTAAAAGACAACATGCATTTTAATGCATTTCTGGTGGTTATTTTTATGCCCAGCATTAATTTGAAATATGGGCACATTCCTGAGGAAAGTTCTGGTCGGAAACATGGTGGAGGACTGCCTTCATTCCTAAATGGCACTGCAAGAGTGAGCAAAGGAATAGGCAACCCCAACATGTAGTGCAAGAACTGAATCTGTACTTCTGTTTAGACATGTTCAGTGGTAACAGATCAGTAATATCATTAAGCAGTGATGCAGGCCACAAAAAGCATATAAACAGGTAAAATACCACTGCAGTTGGCTCCTCCTCCACACATTCCTTCCAACAGTAGCAGTTGTGATGAGCATACAAGCCCTCTGTCATGACAATGGCTACCACTCAGCGGTACTGGTCAAGCAGCCCAGCCATCCATGGGATACAACCAGTCTTCCCCACATTTCTTAAACCCATACACTCAGGAAGTAGTATGATAGCCCCATCCCAATATCTATGGCAAACAATTTCTGAGTAAGCATTGGAGAAGTAGCCAGAGTCCTGATTGCAGTTTTTATTCTGGAGAGTGGTCATTGAGAAGACCACATCCTTAACTTCACTGTGCTCTGTTTTTAGTGTACCGCCGGAAACATCAGGAACTGCAAGCCATGCAAATGGAGTTACAGAGTCCTGAATACAAACTGAGCAAGCTGCGCACCTCCACCATTATGACTGACTACAACCCCAATTATTGCTTTGCAGGAAAGACCACTTCTATTAGTGACCTCAAAGAGGTTCCTCGGAAAAATATTTCTCTGATAAGGTAAACACATTTCTGACTTCTCTGTGCATCATAAAAGACACTCAGAAACACTCCACCAGAAATGCACATGAGCCAAGTACACATATGCATCTTCATTTGTTTCCTGTTGCATATGAACTCTGATAAACAAGCACAGGAAAGTGCTGCTAGAGTCAAGATAGCATTTGCCATCTCCGTATATAAGCTGGGTCTTCCACAGTTTGCTTTATCCTGATGATTAGGCAAAGAAATTCAACACCCGCTTCCTGTAGATGATCCAGAAAGCCATTGTAGGAAAGTTCAAAAATTCCTCAGGCATTGGCCTTGAGTTGGCCAGGGTTTTAGACAATGCTGCCATCTGGTGCAATGACCTTTAGGAAGTTCCCTCAGTACATAGATTACTGGCAGTGCAAGTGACATCAGCAAATGCAGCAACAAGAGAGACTGTTTCACCAAACAACAGGAATGGCAACCAGCGGTATTAAGCCCAGGTTTATTAGGAATCAGTTTTGAAGGAACATTTTAATTTGCATTGAATATTTGGAGCTGTAGCTGACTGAACTTACATCAGTTCATTTGTTTTCACAGCACAGTGGGGCCACTTGTTATTTCATGCATACATACACACTAAAGGTTAGGCAGGTCACCAGAGTGAATGAGATAACTTTAAGCACCGTGCATCTGAACATTTAAACATTTCTCATCTAAATCACCAGCCAACATAGTTAAAACTTCCTCTGGTTTCTATGGATTTAGAACTTCATGAATTTGTATGGATGTAACAATGTATCCATTTATGCAGTTTTTGATAGGGTGGGTGAGGTGTAAAGGAATGGAAAATAATGTCTCTGGAGTTTATGCTTTCAGGCATTGCAGACCACAAATATAAAATCTACTGTAAATAACCATTTGTTGTGGAAATGTGTTGATATTTGCAAGTGTCTGTCACAACCAGTCATGAAAGTGTTAACTGTCTGTGTATAAACAAGGTGTTGAGGTCACATTCTAATGAGCTGACCTATTGATTAGCTATTGGCCAGTTTGATAGCCATTGCTTACATGTTTGTGAGCACTTATATCTGAAGCTATAAAGTTAACTTGCTTTCTGTGTTCCCCTACACTCAGACACTCAAACTCTGACTCTCAGTCCTTACCATGTGCTGAGACAACTATAAATATGGCCCCTTCCGCACACACAAAATAATGCGTTTTCAAACCACTTTCACAACTGTTTGCAAGTGGATTTTGCCATTCCGCACAGCTTCAAAGAGCACTGAAAGCAGTTTGAAAGTGCATTATTCTGCATGTGCGGAATGAGCCTATGTAATATATAATCTCCATATCACCCTATTTTTTTAGCTAGTAACGTTTTATACTAAGCAACTCATTAGTATCTGGGTCTTTATTGGTATCTGCTAAACTCTGCTAATATCCACCCACAAATCAGTCCTTGTCCTAATATCCCAAATCACACTTGAGAAAATCATGGAATCTTTTGGTCTTTGAATTCTGATGTAATAAACCTTGGTGGCAAGGGTAAGAATGGTGGAAGAGAGAGAGGCAACTTATTGATAAAGTAATTTTAGTAACCTGACTGACACAGACATGAAACCGACAATGGTGAAAATTTCAAACCAAACCCTAATTTAAATTAGGGTGTATCTCTCCCAGAGACAATGTAAAGGGGCAGAGGAAGAGTAGTACACTCAGAGGAGGCAGCCAACTTTCAGTGAAAGATGCGGCAACTGGAAACAGGAGTATGGGAGAAGAAAACAAATCATAAGTTACTTCATATCACTGGGGATTACCCAGCTCCTTTTATACTTCTTATTTTACCTGGACTTCAATGGTGAAGCCTGTTCATTGGTCAAATTGAACAAAAACCTTCCTGTTGTGATTTTATTGTACCAAGGGGTGCCCATTGGTCAATTTAGGACTGTGCTTTGATTAGTACAAGTGAGGCCCCAGATCCTACTGGTGTGGTCTTTGGGGTTCAATCTGTGGTAGGACGGTGAAATCAACCTATGAGTGAAGGGGAATCAGAATACCTTTGATGGTGGAAGAAGAGTGATTGATCTGATAATGCATTGCTCTTGACACAGAGGTGGGGAAACGGCTGTTTGGTTGTGAGATAAGCCTTTTCTTTTATATTTCTGCAACAGAAGGAGCTAGAGAATTATTTTTTAAATGAAAGCTTGTATTTCAGTGAACCTGATAAACATTTTGCTATACTGTTATATCACAGTAACGCTAATTGATTGCCAATTAAAAATATAAAAGCCTCCTCACGCCAGGGGTAGGAAATCACCAGCCTAATAGCCATGACTTGTGGGAGGCCAGGAGCCATCTGCCATTATCAGGCTGTGGGGGTGGTTCTGCTGCCTCTGTTGCCAACAGCAGGAAGAAGCCTCCAACTGAATGATGCTGGCATGATAAGTCTGGGTCCAGTTCAGTACTGTCCCTTTTAAAATGTAAGAAGTCTGCCTGACAATCAGTGGTTGGGAGAAGAGATGCCAGCTAACAGCTGTTCCCTGAGCCAACTGTTTCTCTCTTTCCATCCTTACTTCCTTCTCCCAAAACACTCCCAGAATTCTGGGAGATTATTTTTTTTGTGACTCCTGGAATTTCAAGGCAATTTTGGGGTAATTTTGAGTATCTCTGAACAATCAAAAATGACTAATTACCACTTTAATACCTGAATGCTTACCCCTTGTAGAGCTGCCTCATGCTGGGTCACAGAAATGCCCCATCCAACCCAGCACTGTCTACCTTCAACTGTCTGAGGCTCATAGACAATGGCTTTCCCCAGCTCAGACACTTGAAATTATTTTAGATGGATATGTCAGGGATTAGTCTTGGGGGCAGGCACATGTCAAAAATGTGCCCTTCACTGACTATGGGATCACCACATTTTTATCACCTTAGAGTATGACAAAGGCCCATTCCACCCAGAACATTTAAAATGTCTTGTAGACTTTTAAAAAAAGAACTGTTTTGGGTTTTTTCCCCCACACAGTGCATGAAAATAAAACATTTCAGGCCAAAACAGTTCTTTTTCCTGCCTACCACCTGATGAAGCTTGTCACTTTCATTTTGTTGCATCCACCATTTGGTGCTGCGGCAGAGATTCTCTGTGCAGCAGGCTATTTGCTGAAGGCTTTCGGTGGAGTTGTCCTCTGCTTGCAGCTCATCCACCTGTGATTTCACTGTATAAGGTACTCTGAATAAACTTAGTTTGAACTTGTGTGGTCAAAGGCTTTCACGTCTGAATTCAACTGGTTGTTGTGGGTTTTCCGGGCTGTGTGGTCATGGCCTGGTAGATCTTGTTCCTAACATTTCACCTGCATATGTGGCTGGCATCTTCAGAGGTGTATCACAGAGAGAAGTCAATTACGCACTGTGTCCAGTGAGAAGGGAATGTTTAGTGGGGTATATATTGTCCATTTCCCAGGGTGGGGAACCAATCAGTAAATGTTTGGGTAGAACTTGCTATGCAAAGGTATGGTTAACTGCATTGTGTTGCAGGTGGGGTTTTCAGTCCATTTACATTGGTATTTGTATTTACATTCCCTGCAGCAGCAACAGTATTAGTGAATGCAAATCCTGTATCTGGGTGGAGTCCACTGTCCATGAACCTAGCATGCCCTTGGCCTTTGATTCTGGTGTTTTTTCATTACTGGGAGCCAAGTTTTGTTTATTCTCAGAGTCTCTTCCTTCTTGTTGAAGTTGTCTTGGTGTTTGTGGATTTCAGTGGCCTCCCTGTGTAGTCTGACATAGTAACCGTCCAAGTTGTCCATAATTTCAGTGTTTTCAAATAAAATGTTATGTCCAGTTTTGTTTAGAGTATGTTCTGCTACTGCAGATTTTTCAGGATGGTTAAGCCGACAGTGTCTTTCATGCTCTTTAATATGAGTCTGAATGCTACGTGTCTTTCATGCTCTTTAATATGAGTCTGAACTTTATCTAATCTGGAGGAACCGGGTTTGATTCCCAGCTCTGCTGTCTGAGCTGTGGAGGCTTATCTGGGGAATTCAGATTAGCCTGTACACTCCCACACACGCCAGCTGGGTGACCTTGGGCTAGTCACAGCTTCTCGGAGCTCTCTCAGCCCCACCTACCTCACAGGGTGTTTGTTGTGAGGGGGGAAGGGCAAGGAGATTGTAAGCCCCTTTGAGTCTCCTGCAGGAGAGAAAGGGGGGATATAAATCCAAACTCTTCTTCTACTCTTCTTCTTCTGCGTTTAGTTTGAACTGGCAATCCCGCTTGCATTGCTTTTCTTGTTTTAGTTTTCAATGAGGCATCTTCCAAGCTACAACAACTCAATAAGAGATATTTTGAGTAGTCATAGCTTCAAAGATGTCTCACTGAAAACAAAAGAAGGAAAAATAACACGTGCATGGGATTGCCAGTTCAAACTAACTTTATTGATGAACTTTATACAATGAAATTGCGCATGGATGAGCTGCAAGCAGAGGAAATCACTGTTGGAAACCTGTAGCAAATGGCCAGCAGCAAGAGAATCTGTGCAACAGCCCAAAGGCGGATGCGAGCTGAGGAGAAAATGAAAGTGGAAGCTGGTAAGTCGGGCAGGATATATTTTATTTATTTGTTTGTTTGTTTGTTTGTTTGTTTGTTTATTGTTCCACTTATATACCGCCCTCCCCCGAAAACATTTCCTGCTTTCTGCACAGCAAGCAGGGAAAGTTTTGAAAAATAAATGCTGTTTAGCATTTTCAAAATAAAATGTTTTGAGGGAAAATAAAACACCTTCCAAATGTTTTGAGGGGAAATTCCAGTGAATACGTTTTATATTTCAGCCTCAAAATGTTTTTTTGTGTGTGCGTGTTATGAGGAATTGGCCAGTTCTGGGAAGAGATAATGGGGAACACTGTTGGTTTTTATTATCTGTGTTACAGTCCATCCCTTTATTTTTAAATAGTGGGTGGCCCTACACTGATAAGAATGACTTGCTGGATCAAAACCTCCAGCAAGATTAATTGATGGTTGCTATCAAGACAAGGACATTTTAGTATGTAAAGCTATGTAAGGATGCTTGATTATGGAAAAGGTGATGTTCTGAGATCCCAGTAATAAAAACAATAAAAGCCCAAATGGGAAACTCAGAAACATGAGGTAGAAATTTCTTTGTTGGACCCATGTGTTTGTTAAATACCATCAGGTCACTTTGGATTCATGGCAACCCTATGAATCAATGTTCTCCAAAATGTGTTATCATTAACAACTGTGCTGTGGTCTTACATGCTGGAAACCATGTAATGTTCTTCATTTCTTGCTGGCTTCAACCTTTCCTAGGCCGTTTCTGCATGGCGATGATCGGGGTTGGGTCGGCGTATTCCACGCCGGCTCCAACTCCCATAGGGACCGCGTTATACTGAGCGAGTCCAACGAGAAACAGTCGTGGGAAGACGGCGCCAGTGGGAAGCGCCGTGTCGCCCATCTGGGGCCGACTTCCTACGATGTCTGTGGCCATTGGCGCATTGTCGAAACTCTGGGGACATGCCCCCCTGCCCTGCGCGACTGCTCTGGCAACGCAGGGCAGGGGGGCAGGTATCCCAGGAACCTCGGCGACTTTAACGCTGGATGGCCGAACAGAACCACGGTAGGTGAAGCAGATTGAGAGGGGGGAGGAGGGCAGCCTTCGAGGAGCCACTGCCGTTATCGCGACGGGCAGCAGCTCGAAGTCTTACGCCCGTTCCGAAAACCTCACTGGGGAAGCGAGGTCGGAAAATGGCGGCTTCGCGCCGCTCGGGAAGCGCGAGGGTGGCGCGGCTGCAGAGCAGCTGCGCCCTTCGTGCGAACAGCTCCCTGGGGATGGCGTTTTTGCCGTCCCCAGGGCACTGTTAATGGCCTGTGCGGAAAGGGCCCTACATTATTATCTTTTCCAGTGAGTCTTGTCCTGTCATTATGTGACCAAAGTACAGCAACCTCAATTCAGTCATTTTAGTTTCTAAGGACAGTTCAGGCTTGATTTGATCTAAAACGCATATATTTGTTCCTGTGGTGGCCCACCGTGTCTGTTACATTCTTCCTATACCACATGTCAAAGAAATCTACTTTCAGCCTGTCAGCTTTCTTCACTGCGCAGCTTTCGCATCCATATCATGCCACATCCTTTCCCTTAAGAATCTTTCCTTGCTCTTTCATGGCTGCCCTCCCTAGTCTCAATCTCCTTATTTCTTGGCTGCAGCCTTCGTTTTGGTTGATGATGGAGCCAAGGAATAGAAAGTCTTGAACCATTTCAATTACTTCATTGTCCACCATAAAGCTAAATAATTCTTCTACTTTGGCACTTTCTCCTTTAACTTTCAGAAGTAGTCATTTCAAGTTTTCACTGTTTTCTGCCAATAATGTAGTACCATCAGCATATCTCAAATTGTTAATGTTCCTCCTTGAGTTTTTACTCCACCTTCATCCAAATCTAATCCAGCTTTCCTCATGATATGATCTGCATACTGACTGAAGAGAAAACAAGATAAAGCCTAGTCTAATATCTGTGACAGTTGGAAGCCATTCTGTTTCACCACATTCTGTCCTAACAGTAGCCTCCTGTCCAGAGTACAGGTTGTGCATTAAAACAGTCAGATGCTGTTTCTTCTAAACATTTCTTCTAAACTAGCCATATCTTTCCATGATCTGCTAGTCAAATGTTTTGCTGTAATATATGAAACACAAGCTGATTTTCTTCTGAAATTCTCTCGTATCTTCCATTAACCAACATAAATATACAATATGATCTCTAGTGTCTCTTCCTTTTTTGAAGCCAGCTTGAACATCAGACATTTCCCATTCCATATATGGTAAATGGGAAGAGTTTGTAAGAGTTTGAGTATCACTTTGTTAGCATGAGAAATTGCTGCGGTGGTCTGACAGTTGCTGCAATCTTTGACATCTCCTTTTTGAGGAATTGAAATGTAACTTGACTGGTTCCATTCTGTGGGCTATTGTTTTGTTTTCCACATTTGTTGGAATATTTTTGTCAAGGTTTTGATGGACTCCGTTTTGTGGCTTGGAATTGTTCTATTAATATGGCACGTGCTCTTGGTGGTTTGTTTCTTGGAATTGTTCTCACAGCAGCTTTCACTTCACTTTCTAAAACTTTAGGTTCTTCTTCAAAAGATTCTTCTTGGATGGCATCTGTCATCCTTTCACCTCTTCTGTATAGTTCTTCCATGTTTTTCCATGTTGATCTTTCAACACATCTAACTGTACTTTAAATTTCCCTTTGATTTCTTGGATCTTGAACAGATATCTTGCTCTTCCTTTATTGTTGTTCTTTTCCATTTCTTTACACTGGTTATTATAATAGTTCTCTTTGTCTGCATGCAAGTCACTGGAACACTTTTGATTTTCCTGCTGTCACTTTTTACGTTTCCTTCCTTCCTTTTTAGTCTAGTTGTCTGGAAAGGTTCTGAGAAGTAAGCCCCTGAAAACTTGATGATTCCAGGTTCTGAATTTATAAGTTCTTATTTTAAATCCCAGCTAGACAAGGAAACAATCAATTCATCACATTCTTCAAAAAATCTGTCACATTCTTCTGGGAGTGGTTTTTTTAAGGTACAGAAAATTTCAACTCCTTTGTATTTTTATGTTCATGTCTGGAATAATAATTGGAGGGTGTCTTGGGGTTTTTTAAAAGATTTTTTTGTAATTGATGTTATGTTTTCCTTTAGTTATTTTTCTTGGGAGAAAGTTATTTGTTTTGTACCGTGCTTTGTATTTAATTTGATCATTTTTTCTGCTGTTTCCTAGAGATTTAAAGCTTTTAGTCCTCTCCAGTATGCCCACCACCCATCCAATTGTGAATCTCTTTCCATGTGAAATTTCAGCTTTCATATTTCATTAAGACACCCACCTTCAACAAACATGTCCAAAGAGTTTTCAGAACTGTCAACTCACCATATTTGCTCCATTGTGTTGCTAGACATTCAAATTCCTCATGGGATTTGTCTTCTGCTGCATGAACAACAATTTTTTAAACTTTTTAATTTAATTGTAGACTAGAATTGTAGACTGGAATAAGCAGTGACACAAAACTGGTGTAATGAGTACACAGGAGAAAATCTATCTCAACAGGGTGCATGATTTATTTATTTGCTCGTTTTCTGTTTCTTTAAATTATTAATCCTGAAAACCACTTTATAAAAATTGTTCTGTATCTACAATAATAATGCCAGACAAAATGAGAGACTGGGATGCCACACAAAATGTTTTTCCCATTTTCAGATACAAAATGTATAGTCCCATTCCATGGTGGGAGTGGTGGAGAGTTTCACTAGTGTCTTGCCCCTCCATCAGTATAAGGGCATCCCCACCAGCAGGGCCGGAGCAAAGGGAAACTGCACCCAGGGCACGTGTGCACCCTGTGCTCCTGCCATGCTCCCGCCTGCCCCCACCCATCTCCGGAATGCCCCCTCCATGCCCTCTTCACACCCCCACAGTGGCACACACCTGGTGCATTGCGTACCCCCATCCCCTTGGCGCTATGCCACTGCCCACCAGTGGAGAGAGCACAGATGCTAACATCTAGGCGCTTCACAGCTACTCAGCAGCAAAACTCAGAAGTGGGTGCCGCTGTGGAGCTATGCTGGCATCTAAGAGGATGCCAGCTTTGGGCAGGGGCCAGACTGGGGTGTTTCTAGTGCCTATGGAGTTAGGTTTATGCTTCCACCTAGTGATGTAACTCGATTTCAGGCTATTGGTGGGGGGAGGCTCTACTGGCAGCCTGGAGATTTATTTTTGCTGCTGCCTCCTTGTGCTGCTTGAAAGCCCTCTGGAGGTGGCATAGCAGCAGTGTTCTCAGCCCTGTGGGTTGGGCAGCCATCAGGTCATTATCATACAATATAAACAATTTGCACTGCTGTGACAATAGATATCTTGATCATGATAAGTATCTCTGCATGTACAACTAAGTTTTTAATGCACATAACTCTTGCACAATGATATCTATCAATACTACATTTCTTTGAAGGTGATGCAGATTTCAGTTGCTATCAACACACAACTCTCCATCACATTCTCATGCTGCTGGGGACACATTTCTGACTTCTGTACAAGCAAGAAGACATGTATCAAGGCCACTGTCCAATAAAAACAGAAACAACTCAGATGGGAAAGAAAAAGTTTGAGTGATTATTGAACAGATTTTTTTGAATTCTTAAACACATTTGGGATTTTACATAAGCAGAAAGAATAGTTTCAGATATGAATAGTATAAGTTCTCAGTTGTCATGAGTCCCCTCCTGCTTTAACTAGGTTCCAAAATCAGGCTATTACTTTGAGCAACCTTTCTAGTAAGAGTAGGAACAAGCCAGCAAAGCCCTACAAAGAGGGAGAGGGTTTCTCCTCCAAAAGGAATAATCTGATTGGCTTAGCACTTGCCAAAGAGAGAAAACAAGTACCTACCCATGCAAGGGGGCATGTTTAAAACAAGTTTGATACAGCTCTGAGGGGAGTTGTCAGGAACAACAATGGAGGAAAAGTCCCTTGCATAGGGTTGCCTGTGCTTGTTTTGAAAATTCCTGGATCTGGGGAGCAAAGTGAGTTCAGCATGTATGTGATGCCATAGAATCCACCATCTGAAGCTGCCATTCTCTTCGGGGAAATGACCCTGGTAGTCTACAGATTTGTAATTCTGGGAGAACTCCAGACCACAAATGGAGGTTGACAACCACACCCTGGCAGGATAGGCCTTTGTAGACCTGGCATAGTTCAGGATCTGTGAACTGTAAGTTATTGAGCTTGAGCACCAATTTATTCAAGTTGCATTAGCTTTCTGTGTTGTGTTGTCTGTTTGCATTGTCTCATGTGCTTGAAATCCTCCCCTTTTCTTTATTCGCCAATGCAAGTAATTGCATTCACTTTCCCTTTTGCTCTGTTTTCCCCATATAAAGTCAATAGTTGTGTTAAGAGAATGTGTGCCACTCCAGATAATTTGGCTGTAAAAGAACTTGGTTTTGCACTGTCTCAGATGTTAAAGGGACAGGTGGTAGCAGCTACCAAGGAACTGTCCATCAGCTATTGTTTCAGGGACAAGCAGTAGTCAAAATGGCAGCAGGAAAACTGGGGAAGGAGGGTCCTACATGTCTGGTCTCTCTCTGCCCTGATTGGTGTGTTCATGATAATATTATAGACACTGTATTTTATAATATTTGTTTTCTACAGTTTTCTATGTCAATTGCAATTGCTCCACCAAGAACATCCAAAATCCAACATCTTAAAGAATAGAACAGTTTATTCCATCAAAAGGTTTTGCAAATCAGAGGCTTGTTATTTTAGCTTTAGTTTTAGGTGAGGATGTTTTAATTATTATTATTATAAAACCACCTTAAACCATGAGGAACGGTGGGATATAAATGTTTTAATAACATTCATCAGATGCATGCAGTGTATATCCATCAGATAAATATATTTATATTTCAAAACTACAGAAGGGAAAATTGGGGAGGTGTTATAAAGAGAGGCCAAGTTGAGACAAGACCCAACTCAAAAAGGAGCAATCTGCTGAAAGAGGGTGAGAGCTACTCGAAATTGTTGTTCTTTTGCATCACATCAGAATAAAAAAGGTAAAGTTTCCCCTTCAGTCGTGTCCGACCCTGGGGTACCACTGTGAGCAGTGATTTCATAGGCAAGCCTCTTTTATGGGGCAGTTTGCCATTGCTTTCCCTGGCTATTTTTTACCCCCTAGCTTTGAGTTAGGTACTCATTTACTGACCAAGAAATGGATGGATGACTGAGTTGACCATGAGGCAGCTGCCAGGATATCTGACCCACTGGGGGCTCAAACTCCTGACCGTGTGAGTGGCAGTGCAAGCACTTAACCACTACGACATGCGGCTCCTCCACATCAGAATAAATGTACATAAATCTGGAATTAGAAAAAACAGTGTTTAGAAATTAGTGAGTAAAGATTTTACTCTTTCAGGGGAATTTTATTGCTGAACTAAAAGCTACTATTCTCTAACAAAAGAACTTCAACAGGATAATTCAGTGTGATAGTGGTAAATTAGGATCTATCAAGAAGTTGAACATTATTTCTCCCTCAAGGGTGAACCAGGGTTTGAGATTTCTCACTTACTATAAGTGCTAATATCATATCCTATTCCTTACAGATATTAATTAGCTCTGCTAAACATCTATACTTTTATAACTGAATCTACTTATCATGTTCCTTCTTGCACTCGGTTACATTAGGTCTGATTTTTTAATCTTTCATTGGCTGTTTCCATCCACATTAAGTTGATTGATTACACTTTTGATTCACTCTTATCCTGATGGTGGCATAAATTCTTCAATGTGCCCTCTGGCTACCCATTGGAATTAAGAACATCCACTGAATTTGTCCCACCATCATCCTTTTAAACATCATATTGGGTTTTAGCTAGAGCATGTGTGGCCAGCCAAAAGTAACGGAAACCACAGTTGGCATAAAGCATGGGGGTTTGGGGCAAACTTGAAATGTAGCTGAGAAGTCCTTTCACCAGACCATGTGATCAGGCCTGCAGATCCCACTGCCTCTTTGGCACTGTCAAACTACTTAGACAGCAGGCCAGAGCTAAAAGAGTCTGAGAAGGGTAAAGGAATAGATATGAATGGCAGAACCCACTGTGATGGGTGACTTTGGACTTGACCTTTAGCACATTGGCCAACCAGGTGGCTCCTACTTCAACTTTAATCTTCATCCTGAAAGCCCTAAAACAAGGGCCTGGGCTACAACATAAAACCACATGAATGAGTCTCAGTCACTGGGAGCTCTGCCTTACAAAATGCACACATTGGGTGGGATACACACAGAATGTGTACTAAAGTGGCCTTTGGGAAAATGCATCGCTTTGGCCAAATCTGTAAAAAGGGTGCGAACATCTTGGAAAGGGGTATTGCTTTCCAGGGAAAAGGGGTTTTGAGCTTGTGACTTAGTAGGCTGAGGATGTTACTTGCTAGCAGGTTCCTCTGTTGAAGGGCTATCAGAACCAGTAGTAGCATTGCCTTAATAGTACTCCATAAAATTCAGCCTTGACTGTCGTTACAAGTGGAGAGAACACGGTTATAGCATCATAAGGTTTAATTTGATAATACAAAAAAGGAGCTGCTTGAGTTTGAATGAAGTCAATTTAGAGATGGATAAGGATAACATTCTGTACTGTCGGTATTTTCAGTTAGGGGATTACATAACAATGGATATAAGGAATGGGACCTTGAAGACTGCTGTGACAAACTTCAAAATAACTATTCTAAGCAATGTATCAACAAAAGAAATGGGATAAAAAATACTCTGCCTTAATAGACCTACAAAACCAATTGGGAAATAACTTTAAGAGAAAATAGGGGGAAATGACTAGGTAGGTAATAACAGAGGATATATGGAGTTGAATTTTCACTATGGGTTCAACAGCATCGCCCTGTACCTGTTTCAAGGAAAGTCATTATAAGGTTATGAATAACTGACATCTTTCATCATATTGGTTAAATAACATTTCTAAAATGGCTAGGACCAATGTTGATATCGTGATCTTCCAGCAGCTGGTTTTACCAGTCTATTGCAAGTGTGCCAGGCAATGTAATTAATTTTTTTTGTTATCAAATGAGTTCATAATTAATCACAATTACTAGTTTGATCCAGTAGACATTCTTATGGAGTATACTCACTGCAAATAATTTACTGGGGTACAATCCAGTAAATAAAGGCCAACACATATTAATTTGGAATTTTGTAATTATGACAAAAAAGTTTCTGTTTCCAAATAGTGAACAATGGTGAACACCTCAATTAGGGAAAGGTTAGCTAAGATTTAAAAATTTGAGCGGGTAGGTAAAATTAATAAATTGTGCAATTTCAGTGCTGTGGCAGGAACCTTTGCTAGCTGTTGCCATTTATTTGACTACTGTAATGTAGCAATGTAACCTTCATGCATACAAATATATGTGTATTGAATTGCTTTAGTTTTTTGTCTTAAAGTTCTGTGTGTTTATGGTTCACTGGTTTCATTCTTGGAGCTTGCATGCCCTGAAACAGCTATATGATTGAAATAAAATTAATTTTAAATTTTTTTAAGTCAAAAGACAAGAGAAAAGACAAATGTAAACCTGGCTGTTTCCACACGGGCGGAATACAGTGCCCCAGCAACGCTAAAAATGCCGTCCCTGGGGTGATAGGCCGCTTTTAATAATGCTGACTTAGCATGAGAGTGGCATAGATGTTATTGTTGAACCTCGCTCAAGGAGCAAGGTTTTTCAACAGTGGTGTCTTCCAACCGCTGCCGTGCGAACGACAGCAGGTAGAAGGCGCCATTTCCCACCCCCCACCTTCCTTGAACACCGTACCACCGTCTCCTGGCTTCCGGCCCGTCGCAGAGGCCAGGGGACTCGCCCCTCTGGTCTGCGACTCCAGAGCCACTGCTCCAGCCTGCGGGAGGGGGTATCCCCTGGCCTCTGCGATGTGCCAGAAGCCAGGAGATGGAGGTAACATTCAGAGACAAGCGCAGCCTGTGCTTGAAGAGCTGTGCCTCCACCTGCCACCCTACCCCGGGAACCATCTGCCGAGGCGGTCCGAGGGGAGTCGCGTTGGCATTCTGCATGGATGGTCCCGGTAGGGATGCAGGCAGTGGCACAGCCTTCGCACAGGCTGCGTCATCCCTGAATGCCATACCGCTGTCTCCTGGCTTCCGGCCCGTCGCAGAGGCCAGGGGACTCGCCCCTCTGGCCTGTGACTCCAGAGCCACTGCTCCAGCCTGCGGGAGGGGGTATCCCCTGGCCTCTGCGATGTGCCAGAAGCCAGGAGATGGAGGTATGGCATTCAGGGACAGCGCAGCCTGTGCGAAGGCTGTGCCTCCACCTGCACCCCTACCGGAACCATCTGTTCGAACGGTCCCGGGGAGGTGCGTTGGCATTGTTTGCATGGATGGTCCCGGTAGGGGTGCAGGCAGCGGCACAGCCTTTCCACACCGTGCGAGCGGGGGTGCATCAGCATTGTTTATACCGACACACCCCCGCTCAC
Source organism: Sphaerodactylus townsendi (assembly GCF_021028975.2). Lineage (NCBI taxonomy): Eukaryota > Metazoa > Chordata > Lepidosauria > Squamata > Sphaerodactylidae > Sphaerodactylus > Sphaerodactylus townsendi. The sequence goes on from NC_059425.1 coordinate 67,148,736, forward strand.
GCCCGTGCGGAAAGGGCCTAACATAGCTCGAAATACTTCCAATGCGAACATTTCACAAAATGAATTTTAGATGTTTGGTCCATTTTATATAACACAGGGTTACCTCTAATGTGCATTAAAACATTTTTCCGTGTTCTGATTTGTCCAGAGGATTGGGCCATGGAGCCTTCGGGGAGGTGTATGAAGGTCAAGTGGTTGGGATCCCCAGCGACCCCAATCCTTTGCAAGTAGCTGTCAAAGTAAGTGAAAAATGGGTGAATTGGTCAAATGGAAGTATTCAGGTGGCATTTTTGTTACAAAAGAGAAGACGCAGCTAAATCCATTTCATCAGATGCTTCAGGAAAAAGCTGAATACACTCATTACGATGGCATTTGGGGGGAATTGAAAAAAACAGAGTTGCTATTCAGCAACATTTCATTTTACACCTCAAGCCCCTCTTTAGAAGATGCTGAACAAAAATCCTGTTCGTGGAAGAAGCTCTGAATTACTCATAGAAATATAGAGCTGGAAGGGACCCCCCAGGGTCTTCTAGTCACAACTACCTCCACTCCAGCCCTGCTCTATGCTCAGAGGAAGGCAAAAAAAAACCCCTGAAGGATCTGTGGCCAGTCTGGTGCAGAGGAAAATTCCTTCCTGACCCCAAAGGGATGACTGGCATTACCCTGGGCATATAAAAAAAGGGCCACAAGAGCTGAGCACTGGCTCATTCCTTCCTGCCCTCCCACTAATGTTCTGCTTGAATTCATAGTAAGTCATAGAACCAGTAATGCTGTCAGATGGTCATTTAACCTCTGCTTAAATATCTTCAAAGAAGAAGAGCCCACTACCTCCCAAGGAAGCCTGTTTCACTGAGGAACCATGCTGACCATCGGGACATTTTTTTCTAATGTTCAGCCAAAAACTCTTTTGATTTAATGTCAACTGCTGATATTGGTCTGGCAACAGAAAACAACTTCAAACCATCTTCTATATGGCAGTCCTTCAAATACTTGAAGATGGCTATCAAGACTATTCTCAGTTATCTGACCATTGCAGACCCCCACCTCTACATTCCTTCTCAGTTTTCTTTTGCTACCTAGGTTTTCACAGTGCCAGTCAAGATGGTATAGCAGGCTTAGTATGGCAATGGAGTAGATGGAAAAAGCTTTTTCTGCTGATTTCTGCTAAGAATGGGGGCCAGTCTGGTCTAAGAAACTTGTAAAGGTGAGCCTACAGCAAGTTATTGTGGATCCATGAAAAAAGTTTCCTCATGTCTCTCTCTCTCTGTTCTTTTCTAGACTTTGCCAGAGGTTTGTTCGGAGCAAGATGAGTTGGATTTCCTCATGGAAGCTCTTATAATCAGGTGTGTTGTTTAAAGTTGATGAAAGCCTTTCCACCTCAAGACACATCCAATAGAATGAAAAGCCATGGGTGGGTATTTTGTACCTGCTGACATGTGGATTAGACTATTTTGATAATGTGATTGAGAATGTTCAGGGTAACAAGTGAATCATTATCTTCAAAGCAGATGAAGGCTTGTTCTGGGACTAGACATAGTTGTATGACCTTCTCCACATGGCATTGCAGTCGCTTCTAGGACTGGCAATCTTTTGAAAAACAAACAGGCTTCAGAATTGGAGATCCTTCATTTACAAAATTCCCAATCCAAGACTTTTCAGACTTTTAGTTTTCTTCTCCAACCAGACCCTAAGAATAACATCTGGTCTCCAACTGACCTGGATAAAAAAGACCCCACACTATCAGGATCAAATCTGTCAGGCAGACTGTGTCTTTTGAATTCAGCATTGTTTCTTCATGTCTCTTCTAGCAAGTTCAACCATCAAAATATTGTGCGCTGCATTGGGGTCAGCCTGCAAGCATTACCACGCTTCATTCTACTGGAGCTCATGGCTGGAGGAGATCTGAAATCTTTTCTGAGAGAAACACGACCTAGACCGGTAAGGGGAAAATAATAGCTTAATGCTATAATTTGAAACCTGTTTTCTTTTACCTCACTTTTGCAGATAAGTGTTTTACCATACAGCCTGCATAAAATCTGTCTTGCTGGGTCCTAAAAGTAATGGGGGATCTACACTAAGGCTCATTCCGCACATGCAGAATAATGCACTTTCAAACTGCTTTCAGTGCTCTTTGAAGCTGTGCGGAATAGCAAAATCCACTTGCAAACAGTTGTGAAAGTGGTTTGAAAATGCATTATTTTGCGTGTGCGGAAGGGGCCTAAGAGTGACTCTGTCAAACATGTTATATGACTGCAAGATATTTCAATAGCCATGTTGGCCCAGAGTATTAAAAAATCCAGTTAATCTCTTGGATTGACTCTTGTGCTAATATTGCAAAGTTCCAACATAAGGAAACATGATTGCATAAAATTGACCATGCATGGGTATATTATCAGGTTTGGAGTCTTACGATGGGATTGCTTTCACTCTGAGAGTAGTGCAGCAGTTCCTGTGGGCCTTCAGAGGAGAATTCAGAGGGGTGTACTAGGAATGCTGAGAAGGCAGGATTTGTTCTGGACTGTGATAGCAGCATTTTATATAATATCTCCATTTAAACTAGCATTTTAAAATTGCTATCAAATTACTGATGAGCTGCTACTGTATGAGAAAACCCTGTATAGTTTTTTATCTTGTGATGCAGAAAATATAAAGTCGCTACTCAATAGAAGCCACATGTATGAACAAATCCAGTGTGTGATGGACTCAGTTCGATCACACTTTCGACAAACTGAAAGGAAATTCACACATATTGGATAAAAACCTTTTGTGACCCTAGAGGTAGTAAAACAAATAATATAACAGATTATAATATAATACAGTTCCCCCCAAAGGCAAAATGACATTAGAGCCATCCTGATAGATCAGACCATATATCCTTTTTTCAGCAGTAGCCCGCCAGTTTTTACTGAGAAGCCCAAATGCAGGAAGTAAAAACAACAGCTGGTATTTAAAAGTGTGCTTCCGGGAACACAGGAGTTTCCAGTTATCTTGGCTAATAGCCATTAATGGCTAAAGCCATCTGAGGCAGTGGCCATCATTACTTCTTAGGGCAGCAAGTTTGAAGGAGCATTTGCTTTTTTCTGCACTGCATCAGTTGTTTGAAGGAGCATTTGCTTTTTTCTGCCCTGCATCTTTGACCCATGACCTTGAGATTTAATATGTACATGGAATACAGTGATATTCACTAAATTTCTTGGGAGTCACACGTGGCTCTTCTGAGCACTGTTCCTCCATGAGGCACCTGCCCCATTTTTTTCAGGGAAATGGGCAATGCCATTGCAAGGGGGGGGGGCTTGTGTTTGGTAGGTAGTTCCCACCTTGGAACAGCTGTCAGAGGAACAGATAAACTGTTAACCTTCCTGAGACACAAGGTCCTCAGCCACCTTTTTGGAAATGTTTCTAGAGGTTGCAAGAGACAATGGAATGAGTTAAATCCCCCCCCCCTAAACCTTCTAAGTAGGGATCAGAGATTTGGAATTTCCAAAAGGGTAGAAAGGATTTCAGGAAGAACCTCCAGGAAAAGGTTCTGTGACCCAGGCTGACCTGGTCAGTGGTTGGAGAAAGAGATTAAATAAAACTCCTGAGATCAAGGAGGATGTGCCTTCTGGTTGAAACTTGCAGTGGGGACAGAGCTCTGGCCTGAGGTCTAGAGGAGGCAACCATTTTGACCAGAGCTGCCCCAGAGAGCTGGCACAATCTTCAGATAATGGAGACTTTATAGAGATCTGGAACATTCTAAGCTTAGTGCCCTGCCTTATATTCTTTTTTCCAATTTATTTTTATTTTATTTTTATAAGCATAAACAGAACAGAACATTGAGAGAAATAGGAACCGCATTATAACATTTACAGTTGCATTAAAAGAAGAAGAATAAGTATATATGTAATATTATTGACAGTGATATAATGAACAATAAGCAATGCACGATGATCGTGACTATTATGAGCATTGAATAGTGATATCTTAATAAATCTTAGCATTAATAATTAGATATTATTTACAATATTTAGTAAACAGTAATAATGTTTAACAATATTATAAATTGTGATAAAATAGAATAAAGACTCACAGTGGTGACTATTACTGTAAATTTCTAGAAGTATTTCCCAATTTTTTAGTTTTATCTCGTTATAAATGTTATACTTTTTTGAGATATAATAAATTGCTATAATTCCCCTTGATATACAGTTATGATTTATAATAGAATAAAGGAAAAGCATATTATATGTTGCGTATCACATATGAAATAAACTATGTGTCTTAGCACTTATTATTTATAATCTACCAGATTGTAAACTTTGGAATATGCATTGTAACATTGTGACATTATAACTATGCAGTATTACATTGTAATATTGTAACCACATGACATTTGACAAAAATAAGGTGTTGCAAATAAAGAGGTTTTTCATTTGTAGGAATTGTTTAACCCATTTATGTTACAAGATAGTATTTTCTTAAGGTCCGTGTTAGCCATTAGTTTAGTTGTTGTTGTCTGGTTATTCTTTGTTTGTTTTGGTTTGTTTATGGTTTCTTCTTTAGTTGCTTGTGTTATGTAGATTTTGTGTGTTTGTGTTTAGAAAGTCCTGTGCTTTTAGTACCATTGACAAGTTCACCCTATTATAGTTCCAGATAACGGAAATCCCTTCTGGGAATAACCATCTGTAGGAGATGTTATTTCCTCGTAGAATGTCTGTAAGAAAGTAATATGACTTTCTCTTCTTTAGGAAATATGTTAGGATTTCTTTTAGAATGATATTCTAACAAATGATAGGGCATGCATAAACAAAGGAATAGAGGATTTGTGTTTCTTTTATTTGTTGTGGATCCCTTGCTCAGTCTGGTGCAGTGCTAAAAGTATGCTTGTAAACATTTTCTTTTAAATACATTTTTTAAACCTTTGGATACTGGTAGCTGGATGCTATGTGCTGTACCACATAGGCCTCCACCATTTTAGACATTCTATTTTAAAAAGGAAGCACCAGGAGGGGGAGGGCTGGCCACTGGCTATTCCTCCAAAGGTGCAGCAGGCAGTAAATCATCCCTGTGGTGCCCAGGAGTGGGGCCTCAGTTGGAAAGGAAGCTTGGGAGTCCTGTCTTTCCCCCAATAAGCAATTCCTACAACTGTCAGGTGGTGGTAGAAATTACTTGAGAGACAGAGACAGAGAGAGATCCCTCTAGGAAAAGTTGGGAACCTTTGGCAAAGGATAAGAAGTGGAATAAAGCCTGCAGGTCAGAACTGGCCTGTTCCACCACTGATGGTAGTTATGGATGTGGGCTAGGAAGGCAGCATAGTGTAACCTGATCTCATCAGATTTCAGGCGCTAATCAGGAATGGTATTTGAATAGGAAACTACCAAGGAAGACTCACTTTGCAAAGGAAAGCAACGGTAAATCACCTCTGCTTCTTACCTGCCTTGAAAGCCTCTTGATTGGGTTGCCATCATATATATGTATGTCCATAACTGCTCATGTGACTTGTCATGAGCCACTGAGCGAGGGTCACTGTGTTAATGGTATATTCTGTGGGACGGGGAGAGAGACCAAGACTCGATTCGATTTCGAATACCTTTAATGGCATATAAATTGTTTAAGATTAACTTAGCAAGATAATAACAGCCTTTACAACTTTACAATTTCTGATGAGTTAAAATAACCCCATTTAAAAATTTAGCCACCGCTTCCAACAGCTCGTAGTTGTGGCTGTTTAAAAGATATATAACCTTCTGTTTATCTGTAATGCCTTCACTTCCATTCAGGAAGGGGATTATGTGCTTCTTCCTACCTATCTCATAAAAAGGACAATTCAACAGCATATGAGATACTGTTTCCACAGAACCCATGCCACACGGGCATTTTCTTTCCATATGTGGGATTCCAGGGTGGGCGTCCAAGACTAAAGGAAGAAGGCGGGGCGATACATACCTAGCTAAGGTGATTGCTCTACGCATACCAGGCCTCCAACCAGGAGATAAAGGTGCTGGGCTGCAATTGTCTATCCACAGGTATTCCCAGAGAGATCTGAGAACAGGTTTGGCTTCCTCTAGCATCTGTTGAAGCGCTCTCTGTCCAAAGTCTCTTCTTGATGACCCCCATAGACCTCCTGCGCTGTTAGCATTAGCAGGTCCTCCAAGGAAATGCCCAACTCATTAAGTTTGGCTTCGATTTTTAACCCACCACTGGGTTGTGTGGAGGATGGAAGTCCCTGGGATGTATAGTCCAGTTCATCTCGGTCGGCTCGCGTCCCTGGCCCAAAACTTGGATAATGTACGGCACCAGGCCAGAGTTTCCAGCCAATCCTGGCCTGTTTCTAAGCACAAGGGCAGCATAGGGAATAGAATGGGGCAAGCCAAGGATTTTATACAGAAAGTATGACTGGACTTTCCTTTCAACCTCTCTTCTCCATGCCCCTATCCAGATGGGGATCCCATAAAGGAGTTGTTGACTCACTTTGGCATTAAATGCTCTCAACGCAGCACCAGGATGTATCCTCGGCCTTTCCCATAGAGGAAGCGTGTAATGGCTGAGGCACTTAATTTAGCGGCGGAGATGGCCCGATTCCTATGTAGTGTCCAGGAGACCCTATATGATGGTAAGGTAAGCCCTAGGTAATTTATATGACTGCACCTAACCGAAACTACTGTGGCCTATCATGATTGGTGGCTTTCCATTTTATGGGTAAATACCACAATTTTTTGGATTTATCTAAGTTAAGTTGCAAATCGTTGAGGTGTGCGGTATTCTATACAACACTCTAAAGCTCTCCTTAGTCCGGCTAGAGTGCGTGAAAGTACAACTCGCGTCATCAGCAAACAGAAGCAGAGGTATGGAAGTTGAGCCCAGAGCTGGACTATGTACTTGGGCCTCACTTAGTGTGGAAGCTAGATCATTAATAAAGAGCTTAAAGAGTGTAGGAGCCAATACGCATAACCTTGTTTCACGCCTTTTGTAACTTGTTTTTTTGGGTTTAACAATCCCTCCATGTTACATCTCACGTGGCAATAGGTGTTTGTGTGCAGGATCTTAATTAATTCAAGCAACCTTGGCTCTACACCTTGGCTGCTGAGTTTCTTCCAGAGAATCTCTCTATTAACAGAATCAAATGCGCCCAAGACTGAGAGGAGATGATAAGCCAAAAAAAATGAAATTCGAACTCCTGCTTCATCATTTTGCCTCGGCATCAATTGTTTCCTGGTAGTCCACAATCAGAATGTAATCAGAGATCAACCGATCTGCGGGTGATTCGGGGTGGGGCCCCCTTTCGGTGCCAGTTTCCCCAAGTTGCGTGCCCCATTAGCTACCTTAGTTTTTCTTTGGGGGGGGGGGGGAGCCAGAATATAAATTTAGTAACTAAATCTCAGAGAGTTACTGGAATTTGCTAGGAAGGATTTTTCTTGTAGCTTTTTTGAAAGCTGTCAACTTTGATAAATTTACATCACAGCACTGAACATATTTACGTAGAGATAAGCAACATGTATTTCAACAGAACCTACTTCCTAGTAGATCTGCTTAGGACTTCAGTCTCAGCTTTCTCTTAGCAAAACAAAATAGGGCATAACTGAATCAAAATAAAACTGAATGTACAGATGTTTGATGAAAGATGTGTAGTTTGAATTATTGTTTTCATTACTGCAAGTAAATATAACTACATGTTCTTTGTTTCATATGCATTAGGACATGAGGCTTCCCAGAATGAGTTTGCATAGTCAAGATGAATGACTATGGTTTCTGTGGTTGGTTATGTGGGTTAGTGAACAGATGTCTTAGATCATCTTAAAAATGCATACTCTCTTGACAGAAATACAGGATACTTAGTTCCTGGCTATTGCTGGTCATGGAACAGTGCCACATTAGTTCTTATAGCTAGTGATGCCCAAGTTAACATGGCACCTAGTGACAGAATATAGAATTAAACTTTCTAAACTCCAGATAGCTGCACAGTGGGTAGATCAAGAATTAGCATTCTCAAGACTAGTCAGACAAAGAAGACAAATCTCCCAAGAAATTACTTTTTGGAAAATAATCTATAATAGGGTGAGAGACACCTTCCTAATTCCTACTGAATAAGTTATATACAAGCATTCAACCACAGAGGAAAACTAGAAAAGGGCATCTCCACAGTAAAATTAGATTTCTAAGCTGGGCCCAGAAATTATTTCACCCCTTTGGCATTTAAAGCAAACATATGTGAAATACAGATAAGAGGGGAAAAAAAACTTTGTGAATCTTTGGTTCTGCAAACTCACTATAAATCAACATAGTTTCTCAGGCAATCCTTAATATATACTTTTTTATTTTACCAAGTCTAAACATGATTTGTTTTCACCTCTTCCATGCCCCTTTCACCTTAATTTATAAAATTTTCTGTGGGAAGCACAGTGGGTCATTAGTTCTGCAACAAGGTCATGAGATTGATAGAGGCAGAGAACAGAGGCCTCAGAACTGGAATTTGCAGATGCTCTGAACACCATAGACTTCTAAGGAATTAAAAAGACTTCTCCGCTCAAGGGGTTTGCACGTAAAAAAGCAATCAGGAGAGGTTTGGGGAAGATAAGCAGTAATTTCCCTCCTTTGTATCCTGAAGCTTGTTGCTCAAAGCAGTGATTATGCCGAACAATGGAGTCAGGTTGTTGTTCTGTCACCTTTCAGAAGGTTTGACCTAACAAGGGGATGTGTCACTTTAATGCTTTCAGCCCATCCCTCCCTCTGAGCCACAGCCACGCATTTCTAGCTGACTGCATCATCCCTTCATCCAGGGAACAAGAGAAGCGAGAATAAAAGACTGTGCACACTTGTTTTTTTAAGACTAAAGGAAGAGTTGTACACAAAATTTAGTAGTACCTTAGTCTACAATACCTGTGAATGGTACCTGTTGATACTGCTGTGTCAGAACTGCACAGAGGTCCTCAATTTTTTTTAAAAAAGTACTTTGCTGCATGGATGCTGTTTTTTCTAAGCTTGTCCTCTCAAGGTGTAAGAAACAAAAAAAGGGGGGGAGGACCGAAGCACTGCATTCAGTGTCCTGCCCAAATATTCATTTTTCTCCGATTCAAACATTAGAAGAAAGTTGAGGTTTACTACTACAGCTCTGAGCTGTAGCTATTCCCTTGCACACCTTTCTAGCTCTTTATGCAAGGGAAAGTGAATAGCTAATGCAAAGTTTTCTGCCATCTTGTAGAGCAGTGCCCATGTCAGCTGTGCCTGTCACAGGAAATAGCTTCAGATGAAATACTTGGAAGAATCCTCTGCTCTAATGCACAGTTACATTGCAGACAGCCCATTCTCCCCTCCATGCGCACATAATTGACGACAAGACCTTTGCTACATGAGTTGTTTCAGTGTATCTTGCTACCAATTTTCTTCTTTTAATTCAGCATGTTTTTTTCCCCACTATTTGGTTCTGGAAACATTTTCTTTTCATTTTTCCACTGCTGTTTTTCGAAGTCCTTTTACCTCTATTTTTTTTTCAATTAGTGTCTGAGCCTTATTTTCTTGAGCATGCAGTCATAGTTGAAACAGTGTTTATTTATCCATCCCACCAAACACCCGGCCTTATTCAAGCCTTGGGTAGTTGCCTAACCTACCCGTCCACCATTTTATCCTCCTCCTCATCTGTGATGTAATGTCAAGGGCACAGAAATGAGCCAGATAGATTGTATCAGCATAGTTAAGTTCATCCCAGGTGAGTGATTTCAGGTTAAGACTGAGATATAATGTGTTCACAGTTAGAAGTTAGTGAAACTAACAGAGGAAGTTGCTTTTGCAGCAGGAAATTGACAAAGGACTGTTGTAGTACTGACATCTTTTTTCAAGGATGATAACATGGACAACTTTTTAGAAAACTGGAAACCTTTTACAGAATACCTTCTGAAAACCTATTCAAACAGAGAAACAATCGCAGGATTTGAAATCTAAAAGAAAACAGCAGAATCTATTAGAATGTTAGTAAAATGAAAAACAAGTGAAGTAATGTTTTTTTAATTATAATTTAATTTAATTTAGTTATATATATATATATATATATATATATATATATATATATATATATATATATATATATATATATAATTTTAATTATTAATTAATTATAATTATATAATTGTTTTAACTTTTTGTTGCTGTTGTTGGTGTCTATATATGTGTTTGTTTATTCAAGTGATAAATTATTATTAAAATTATTAAAAAAGAAATAATGTGCACTAAACATTTCAGAAGTCTTAAAAAATCAAATTACAAAAGATATTGTAGCCATTCAGAGTTAGTATGTCTCCGTAAAGCAGTTCCTTAATGTTGGCCCAACCTACCAGTAGTTCATACCTTGGAGGGTCTGTATGCATCTAGATACTGATTTGCTCTTTACATTGGTTTTTAGAGCCATCCCTCCTCCCTGATCATGTTGGACTTGCTTCATGTGGCTCGTGACATTGCTTGTGGATGTCAGTATTTGGAAGAAAATCACTTCATCCACAGGTAAGCAGGAGCAGTTTGTTGTTGAAAGACCATTCCCTAGTGCCCCTGCATGTGTGTCCTTATTGGCAACAGGCTGATTGAAGGATGTGTGCGAGATCAACGCTTGGCAAGGATGGTTATGTACTACTTCCCCCTGTGTCTCAGAAAATAAAAAGGGAAAAGAAGGCAATGTTCACCGAACAAATTTGGTATCATATTCCTACTGCAGAATTCCAAGGTTTTTCTTTTTTTTAAAAAAGGGCTAACCCTAATTATTTACTTACTATAATGCCCCATCAGTATAATTTAAATAGATAAATCATTTCAACGAAAGAAAGAGAGGGAGGGAGGGAAAGAAAGAAAGAAAGAAAGAAAGAAAGAAAGAAAGAAAGAAAGAAAGAAAGAAAGAAAGAAAGAAAGAAAGAAAGAAAGAAAGAAAGAAAGAAAACTGTGACTAGCCCAAGGTCACCCAGCTGGCGTTTGTGGGAGTGCACAGGCTAATCTGAATTCCCCAGATAAGCCTCCACAGCTCAAGCAGCAGAGAGGGGAATCAAACCTGGTTCCTCCAGATTAGAGTACACCTGCTCTTAACCACTGTGCCATTGCTGCTCCATGGAATATCTGGTAAGAACCAACCAGGGGAAAAAGTCAACAGTCTGCTGAAAAGTTTTGGAATTGATTTCATTTTCAAACCAAATGTCCAAAATCAAGAAATACAAGACCAGCTTGTCTGTACTCAATCTTGTATCTCTTGACTCTGCCCTTGGATTACAACAAACTGACAAGTAGCACTCCCAAACCTGCCAAGCTGCCATCCCTTGCCCTGCCAAACAAACAAAAAAAACTCTGGGTTTTGTCCCTGGACAGACAGACAAACTAACAAACAAAAAGTTAGACTCCATCTTGCCTCCATTCTCAAATCTGCTATAGCCATCAAGTATCAGAATTTTTTTTATTTTAAGACTGGGCAGCCTGATCCCTGAGCTTCATCAGCCTCATTGTTTAACATTTAAACATTTAGCATATAATTGTTCTAAATAATAAAGTTAGTTGTACCCAGTATTTCAAGCAGATTACTTCAGTAATTCCTTTGTTAACCCCATGAGCTGGATCAGCATTGTTATGGCTGTCTTTTCTCCATGCATATATGCACAGTTTCAAGTTCCAATAAACAATAAATGAAACTAATAATCAGTTAAACAAAAGAAATGGATTAGAAAGACAGTCTGTAATAATTTTGAAAGGAGCACGTTACAGAGTGCTGTCTAAATACAGAGGTTTTCACCATCCTCTTAAAAGCAAGGAGGATAATGTCCAGTTGTTCATCTTTACATAGAGAGCTGCACAGAAAGCACTACTGTGAAAAGGTGCCCTTTCCTTCTGGTACTGTTTCAGATTTATCCATATATTTCAGGACTGCCAAGACAAAATCTGCTCACTAGCATATGGCAGGGAACCTTCTGTTGACACTGTCTCACACAGTGGCCTGACATGGAGGAAATGGGATGAAACACTAACTGACCCTTGTTACCCTACCCGTCATACCCCGTTCTATTGAAATATGGATTTCATATTATTATTCCTGCAATATATACTGGCAGATGCCAACTCTCATATTTGTGTGTCCGTGTGTAGCAGAAGTCCAAACCAAGAACAGACCAAGTCCAGAAATGCCTGCTGGCAGAATTAAAACATTGATTGAGTAATTCCAGATAGCTAAGGCTGGAAGTCTCATGGACTGTATCTTGTTTACCACACCCCGCCAAAGAAGTTCGCTAACACAAAGAACCTGGAGAACTCCCTGATACCAGACTTTACATTTCCTCTACCCATAGATACAATCTCCTTGACAATAGAACCCATCCTAATGACAAACGCCTCAGCCAAATTTGAATACCTGGGCAGAAACTCCAAGGAGTAACTCTGCATAAAGCCATTCAGAGCTTCTTTGATCCAATTAAGAAACAATTGGCTCTATAATCCCAACCCTTAGAAACAATAGATGAGCCATTGATTAGCTCAAGCTAGAAATCGTAGCATGGGAAACCCCAAAAGATCCAGGAAAATGAAACTTACCTGATCCCGCCCCTACCTGCACAAAGGGGTATAAAAATACTGTGTATCCTAGACTCGGCGCTCTTTACTGGCTAAACCTCTCTTGGTATAGTTGGTTGGAGATGCGATATATCGACCTTCGCTTGGGTTCCCATGCTGGCATAGGGTGTTAGGCTAACCCTAACCCTTGCCTTCTTCCCGACTTCTTCAACTGAACTTAGGTAACATATAAGTCCCCCGCTCCCCCTCCTACTTTATCATCCAAACCTATCTTTTCCTCCCTGCTTATATCTAATAGGAACTGTAGGTATGCTTCTCAGTGTCTCACTGTATGAAACTCAGTGTCTCACTGTATGAAAAGTTTTGCAATCCAAAACTTGTATAAAAATATTTTAACTACAATTTGGTCTCTCTTGTATTCTCTGTAGAACATTTCAAAAGCCAATTCTGGTATAGTTGTCTAAAAGATCCCACCTAGCCTGCCTCTTGCACTGCCAAGCTGAGTTATATTCCCCATTGCTACTTTTAAAAGGTTCTCATACTGTTAAGCTAGGTAACCCTGGAATGTCACTTCCTGTTTCATTATTTCACTGTACGAATTTGTGAATCCCTATAGTAAACACCACAGAGATTTTGAAATTTCTATAATGTTGTGGTATCATTTCCTATTTTTCCAGAAGAGGAAGTGATCTTGGGTAGTATTATTTCCTCCCCAAAGTGTTCCTGGAGAGTGCAAGCCTTACAGCACTTGGGAAAGTAAGTTCCTTGTAGCTGCCACATGGCTGCAGGGAAACAGAGTCCAGGTTGGCCTAACCTGACTTATTAAAGAACTTAGTGTGCTGTTTGGCCTGAAGTATGGATCTAGTGACTTGAAAGAGGGCCAGAGGAAACCTATCTGAGGGGCACTATTTCTCTGGCAGCTGAATGCATGGGGGAGAGCTTGCCCAAGGTTACGGTGAATTCATGGTTGAGGTGATATTTGAACCAGGCAGTTCCAGATGCGTTCACGGCTCATACTTTTGCCCCTGAGCTCAGTAAATTAATGAAAAGCCTCCCTATGGGAGAGACCTACTAAAGGATGCTTTAGGTATGCATTTGTTCATTCCCTCCCATTCCCACCACGTGAATGCCCTCCTTTAAAATGCTTAAAACTGATTGAAAGCACTGTAAATAAAAAAACGTACTAAATAGAGGGAAACAGCCTCTAATACGAAGAAGAAATGTATCTTCTCCAAAGCAGTAAAATTAAATGTGAACTCTCAACAATGTGTATTGCAACATATAGGTTGCACTTTACATTCCAATCAGTGTAATCTGGAGGGGGGGGGGGCAGCATGATCCCAGCATCAGCTAAAATGCCCCTTAACACTTAAGTGAAACACTTAAAACCACTACAACCATGAAACATCAGCAGAATCAAACAATAAAACCCGAGTTCCCAGAGATGGCGACTTCTCTCACAGACCCACGGGAGGTCAATATATGACATGATGTTCTGCCCAGCTGGCCAGATGGAAAAGCTCCGTCTTGTAACCCTGCGGAACGCATTCAGATCCCACAGGAATAGGACATATCCCAGATAAGTGTGCACACAAATGTAGCTTTTGTCTATTGATTGTCATGCACACAAATTACTCAAGTCATTACCAATGATTTGAATCCTTTGCTGCTGAATCTATCTTAACTTTTTTAGAAAAGCAAATTAAGCTGTTCAAAAATCATCGAACCTTTTCCACATTTTTCATGAGTTCCTTTTCCAAGATCACAATATAGTTAAAGGTTTCACAGCTGCAACCACAACCACAATAAAAAAGGAAAGATCGAGAATCTCCTTTTTTTTCTTTTTTAGAGACATTGCTGCTCGAAATTGTCTTCTCACCTGTAAAGGACCTGGGAGAATAGCAAAGATTGGAGATTTTGGGATGGCACGGGATATATATAGGTAAGACAATTCACTGGCATCACCTGGTGGAAGGTTATTACTCAACTAAAGAGTGTTTGGTTGGCTTTGCTTCTTTGCAGATTATTTTAATATTTGGGGATTGGTTCCAGAACGATTTCTCTGCCACCCTGAAGTATTAATGTTACTTTCAAGCTGTGGACCCTTCCTTGCTTCCTTAGATTCCCCCACCATCTTCATTCTCACACAGCAATTCTTCTGTTGCAAGTTGTTTTGAATGCAGTCCCCCAACTCTTTTCTTCCCTTTTTTCCAGTCTGAATGTCACAATTCTTCCTTGTGGGTACCTACAATCGAGAGTTTTAGTTTCATCCTCCTTGGTTTTTGACCCCCATCCCCTTCAGCCTCTGTGTCATTAGTAAATCTCTTCAGTTTACAGCATATCAAAGAGGGGGGAAGGGTCAGAGGAATGTAATTACCCAACCTGGAATTTTGCCAGGATGCTGGAATTAATGATTCTACACTTGCAAAGATGCCAGGAAGGTTTTAACGATGGTGCCAATTGTCAAGACTTTTGCTTACTTGTAATACATAATGCAATACTGCTGTCCCCACAGTGCCCTCCAACGTTAGTCTGATGAATTACTGAAGCATATGACACAGGATGGAGTCACAATTATTATTATTATTATTATTATTATTATTATTATTATTATTATTATTATTATTATTATTATTATTATTGATACAAGCACAGTAATACACAGCAAACAAGATCAATATGCTGGATTTGGTATTAAATCACACGTCGGACACTTCCCAAGCATCTAGGACTGTGACTATTATTATTATATCATAATCACCATCATTATTAATTCACATCAGTGTCACATGGAATTTGTTTGGGATTTTAGTTCTCCATGTGTGGATGCCGGTTAAGCAGCTTAAGAGCCTGAGCCACAGGAATTTCGTTCTTGATAGTATAAATGGAATACTCTATCAAAGGAGCTGGGTGTATTTAAACCGCTGCTGTAGGGATTCCCAGGACATTGTTGTCAATTTACATGGCCCTGTTAATGTGTGTTTAATACTCATTTCACCTATGGTGCCTATATAAGGCATCACATCTGGAAATGTGTATAGTCTATGTGGTGTCAGACTGAACATCATACCAGGTTGCAGTGATTTCAGTTTATAATCCAATCAAAAGTGTGCAAAAAGAAATATTACAGTACTGTGGAACTTACACTGTCTCAGGTTAAAGCAAAAAGGGGATGATGTTAGACCCTGAAGCTTTACTCCACATCTTCTTTCATGAGCCCAGCCTTTGGTTGGGGTAGGGCAGTATATAAACCTAAATAAAGTAAAGTAAAAGGTACACTTCTTTTAACCCTCTAATTCCAGACCACAGTCTGGCAGCTATGATTTAGCTCCTCATCCTGTGCAGGTTGGAGAGGGGGGAAATATGGCTTGCATTCTTCTTTAGGTGATTTTAATGTCCAGAAAGTACCACTTCATTTTAGAATCTACCTCTAATCCAAATCCAAATACCTTTTATTGGCATTGCAATCCAGTCCACTTTTGTTTCTCATCAGGGCCAGCTACTATAGAAAAGGAGGTTGTGCAATGCTACCGGTCAAGTGGATGCCCCCTGAAGCTTTCATGGAAGGGATATTCACATCTAAAACAGACACCTGGTAGGTCTGTTCAATGTTTTCTATCCATTTTACAAGAATACTATGCCCGAACATATTCCTCCTGAAAGATATGGAACATCTTCATACATTGCCTTTGGTGTGAGATGCACTGAATTTTGGCTCCTTCCAGAGTCACCCAGTAATGACAGAGGTGGGAAGTCACATTGTTAGTTATTCTAATTACATACCACTTTTCCAAAATAGTTTAGTTTAATAATAATATATTCACAATAGATAGCCCAGCCAATCTCAACAAAATCAATACAACAGTAAAGCAGCCAAAATAAACAAACCCCCCAAGCATAAGTAACTATTTAATATTCAAGTCTTTGCCTGGCGACCTAATGCTAGCAGTAGATATGCAGGTGGACATAGCAAGGAGGACATTAATAGAGGTTCAGCTGTTAATGAAAAAGTTCTTTCTCTGGTACCCCTGTGAGGAATCCATGTAATGTGTCCTTCTTGCTCTAACATCATCCTTCCCAAAAATGGCGGCAATGCTGATTTTGGAAGGTCTCGCCATATAGGCACCTTTCATATGACATCAGACGTTTGCCACAGTCATACTGCAGTCATACAGAATAGCACACAGCCAACAGAGTCACAACACAAAGGTCTTTTGCACATACTGACCCTACTTTAGCTATCCTCACACAATTTCCATTGTTTGTATTCCTGACCTTATTTCTTGTTCTATGTCCAGGTCATTTGGAGTGTTGCTGTGGGAAATATTCTCTCTCGGATACATGCCCTATCCCAGCAAAAGTAACCAGGAGGTCCTGGAGTTCGTAACAAGTGGAGGAAGGATGGATCCACCCAAAAACTGCCCAGGCCCTGTGTAGGAAACCTTTTAAGAACCTCCATGCTAGTGCTCTTTATTGTATGTTTGGAACTCTTTCTGTTCTGGAAAGTTCTTTTAGCATCATTAGTGAATAATTTACCTACCTTATAGAATGCGTACTGCTATTAGCTGCAGTGGTCAGTAATTGGAGCCGTTTGGTAGGTACTCCTAATCACTAATGGGTGATATTCAAAGTCTTTATCCTCTTGTAATAGTTCAAGAGGCCCTGCTTCTCTTCCAAATAACCTAAGAGCCTCTGACAAAATTAAGTCCACATATTGGCACTGGCCTGATGCTTACTGTAAATTGAGCATGCAGGTCTCCATATTTTCCCTCAGTTCACAGATCGCTCCTCATTACTTTGCACCATAAAGTTCCTCACCAGAACTCTCTTCTTACCAGTCCCTTGCCCACATTCCAATCCTATTCCTCTTCCACAGATTTCCTATTCATGTAGGTTCATGATTCATGCTATTTAATTCCCATCTTTTAAAATCACTTTTCTTTCTCCTCCTTCCCACCTTAAACCCATATTCTCTCAACAGCTGCAAATCTCAGAACCAGATGTAGTTCACTGGATGCAGAAAGCCATAATTTAAGCTCAACTGCTACCAAAACAATTCACATAAGTGTAAACTTGTGCTTATGCGATGATTATTCTACTAAGATTATTTGCTTCTGATTGGTAGTTCCATTCATTTATTCCTTGATCCCATTGAAGACTGTAATTTCAGTGCTTGTCTGGTTCCATTTTTGTATCTTGTCTTGGTATAAAGTAACTTGAACTTCCTAGTATTCAAGCATGGAGCTGAAATATCCACACTGCACATGTTCAAAAATGTGCACATCATAATAGTGCACTCTTGACAGCCAAGTTCCCTCTTCTGGCTAGAAATAGTAGTGCCAGAGAGAAATTGGCTTCCTCCTTTGGCTCTTAGGATGGTAGCAGCTAGAGGTCTCTGATGGCCAAATCTCAAAAACCCACAGCAACAGTTTATGATTTTAAAAAATCTTTGCACACAATGTGAATATAAGTTCCAGGTTCTCCATAGGCTTTTGGTATAATGATAAGCTGCTCTTCTGATGCTGCATTATATTATTTCTGACCAGAATAAAATAATCTGTATGGGACTCTCAAAGATATGAACTGATCAAGCACCACCCATAGAAAATGCTCTTCTATAAGTCATAAAAATATGGATTTTTTAAAAATGAAGAAATCCTGTGGCAGAATCCAGCTAGCTTCTGAAGTGAGTGGACAGAATGTTTTTGAGATAGAACTGGCGAAAATTATGGGGAACGATGGGACAAGAGAGAGCAGAGTAGCTGAATGCATACGGAGAAAAGCCCAGTTACAAACATGTTGCATTTTTATCCTGAGTTTCCTCCAAGAAGCTCAGGGCTCTTTGTGTCCCCTCCTCCATTTTCTCCTGATAGCCAATCACTGAGGGAATTCAGGCTGAGAGCGAATGACTGACACAAGTTCACCTAATGAGACCAAGGTCTCCTTGCTCCTAATCCAACATTTTAACCATCACTCCATACTGACTCTCAGTCCCCACCACACCTTGATCCCTAAGGTATTTGCAATGGTGTGGTCTCCTGTGAAGAGGGCTTTCCCTTGTGACAAATGCTCAGTCTCCATTTATATTATCAGCAGCTACAATTAATCAGTAGCCAAACATCTTATTGACCATTAATGGTGCATAATATCCTATTCTGGTCTACTCATAGTGGCTTACAAGTAAAATAGTATTTCTGTTTGATGTATCAGCAAAATTTCTCATTCATCTTGAAGTATGTCATTAGCTACTGTATTTAGGAACTTACAGAATAATTTGAGCAAGATGGGGGACATGAACTTAACTACAGACCTGAATGCTTTGGGGACTAGAGACATCACTGGAGAGTTGATGGCAGTGGCGTACCTAGGCAAACTGGAGCCCTGGGCAAAACCTGAGTTTGATGCCCCCCATGGGCTGCCACCCTCCCCCACCGTGACCAAACAAAGATTTTTTTCCACTAGGTTGTTTCAAAGTCATCATCACATTATAGAACATGCCCCAACTCACAAATCTGAACACAACAGAAATTTTTTTTGAAAAAAATTTCAAAATGCTTTCAAAATGTTTTCATGCCACTGGCAAAACTCGCTACTGTAAAACATTTTATGGTGTTAGTATCCAGTCCCTCCAATTGGGAGGAAGACTTTCCATGCATCACTTTTCAGTACGTTCATTTAAGAAGCTGGGGACCCCCAAGATTCTTCCCTTTTGTCAAAAGGTGGAGTTTAAGAGCGAATCCGCAATCTGGGCTCTCTAGTTAAAACAAGTGATGCTAGGAATCCACCCCAAACAGCATCATTTTCAATGGTGCTTAAACTAGAGCCCAGGATTCCTCCTTTAAATCTCACCTTAAAGGAGAATCTGAAAAGGATCCCCAGGTTAAACTAAGCATTGAAAATGCGAAATGCTGTTTGGGGGTGGATTGTCCACCCTGAAACAGCATTACATTCAATGTTTAAACTGGGGACCTCAGATTCTCCCTTTAAATCCATGCCGAAGGGGGTGGATTCTAATAACAATATCTTTAATAATCAACACTTTTCAAGTATTAGGCATGGAGAGAATAAAAGAAAGAAAGAAAACAAGCATTGGCAGGAAGGGGTGGATTTAAAAGGAAAATCTGGGGAAATTTAAGGGGTGCCTGCTGTCAGGGGTGCAATTATTAAGATAGCAGCACCAAAATTTCAGAGTATCTTTGTGAGACCCTACTGATGATACCACCCAGGTTTGGTGAAGTTTGGTTCAGGGGGTCCAAAGTTATGGACCCTCAAAGGTGTAGCCCCCATCTCCTATTAGCTCCCATTGGAAACAATTGGGGATGAGGACACTCCCTTTGGGAGACCATAGCTTTGGACTCCCTAAACCAAACCTCACCAAACCTGGGTGATATCATCAGGAGAGTCTCCTGAAATTTTGGTGCTGCTAGCCCAAAAACTGTGCCCTCTGCAGGCCAAAAACGGAAAAACACTGAAAATGCAAAAAATCCCACAAACGAACCTGCAGTTTTTGCGCCCCCCCCCCCCCACAAGGCGGCGCCCTGGGCAATTTCCCACTTTGCCCAATGGGAGGAACGCCTCTGGTTGATGGAGGTTTTGTTGGCTTCCTATCTGCTGCAGCCAACTAGATGTCTATCCCAACTGTCTGCTCTCCTGTGGTTGACCATCTTCTCTCCTGTTACTGTTGCAGGTATCGGATAATGACTCAGTGCTGGCAGCACCAGCCTGAAGACAGACCAAACTTTGCTACAATACTGGAAAGGATAGAATATTGCACCCAGGTATCTGTGTCTGTTTGATTTTGTGATCTAATGGTGTCTCTTGGGAGCAATGCTGAAACAGGAACATGAGGAAGAAGTAGTCCTCAGATAAATCTTTCTTGGGACAGTATAGTAATTGTTCCTCTATCTTCAGCCCAAAGCATCTCAAAGTCTTGGCAAGATGCAAAGAAGTACAGGAGGAAGAGCTCCTGCCTCAGACTTCTTTTCCTAATTACTCTGAAAGTCGTTTCAGTTGTAGTGAAACAAAGTTTGGCCAGATAGGTTTGATAGTGGTCCATAGTAACTGCTTATGAAGCCTGTCAATATGATAAACGTTTAGACCTCACCAAGGGTCAGAAATGTAGCAGGGATGGTGGGAAACAGAGTCTATCCTGGACACATGGGAAGGAAGGCCAAGCACAAAGCCTGAGGTCCCCTGAGACACCCAAGATGTTCATGTGCATCTCTTTTCATGCTGCAGTAGCTCCTTTTTCAGTCTCAAAATGTCAAGTCACACTTGAGAGGCAGAGGAAGTCCAAAGAGAGCGCAGCAGCAGTAGCTGGGGTGGCTCAGGAGATTCAATGGCTTCCCACATTCAAAAGAGCCTGTTTCCTCCTGCACAGTAGCTGGCCTTTTCTCAGACACGGCAAGGCTCTGTGAATGCAGACATCAGCTTCCACTACAGAAAGTAGGTTGGATTCCTGTGAAGCGGAGGGAGAGGTATGACCCAGCTCTCCACACTTTCTTACTTATACTCTTATACTCTTCCACATGAGAACAGTGTTAGTTAAATATCCCACTAGTGATCTCAAATTTCCTCTTATATCCTATTTATCCATCATCCTTCTCAGTGCAACCCAGTTCTCACTATAATTTATTGGTGCAAAAACCTTCCTGTCACTCCACAAACCCACAGCTTCGTAGGATAGCTCATGTTATCTATTTCAGAAGCGGGCGCTCACAAAACATGTGGAAATTAATGGCATCTTCCTGTTGTGAAAAAGACAGCTGCCAATTGAGTGTAAGGTGAACTGGAAGTGATGTGTGGTGAGAAAAGCTTTGTCTGAGTTCTCTTCAGCCATTCTGGTTTCCACAAGCACACCTGCTTAGGTCTGGCAAGAGCCCTCTCATGGTTCAGTCCTCAACAGGTCTAGTAAAGTCACCAGACCTGATTTTTGAACTGGTAGTAACCATCCACCTCAATGAAAATACAAGTCATTGTCCAGTAGCTGCAATGAAGAAGAAGAGTTTGGATTTATATCCCCCCTTTCTCTCCTGTAGGAGTCTCAAAGGGGCTTACAATCTCCTTGCCCTTCCCCCCTCACAACAAACACCCTGTGAGGTAGGTGGGGCTGAGAGAGCTCCAGAAAGCTGTGACTAGCCCAACGTCCCCCACTGGTGTGTGTGGGAGTGCACAGGCTAACCTGAATTCCCCAGATAAGCCTTCACAGCTCAGGCGGCAGAGCGGGGAATCAAACCCGGTTCCTCCAGATTAGAATGCACCTGTGCTTAACCACTACGCCACTGCTGCGTGAAGGAACCTCCTTTGCTTTAGGTAAGGGGCTGAAAATTAAATGGCCATAATCCTTAATGCAGTTTGAGGCTTTTCATTTGGGGGACGGGGGGGAGGGATGACTAAGATGCACATGATAGAAGCTTTTAAAATTATGCATGGGATGGAGAGAGAATTTTCACTTTCCCAAATAGTAGAATTGGGAGGCACCCAATGAAGCTTGATTGATAGATTATGGGCACACTAAAGGACATTCCTTACGCAATGTGTCGTTAATCTGTGGCTGTACCACAGGATGGAGTTAATCTGTGGCTGTACCACAGGATGGAGTGATGCTCACTCAGCTTTTTAAAAGGACGAGACAAATCCATGGAGGGAAAGTCCATTACTAGATATTAGCAACTGATGACTAAAGAGAACCTCCATATTCAGAGGTAGTGCACTTCTGAACATCAATGGTAATAACATGGGGAGGCTTCGTTCTCTGTGTTTCTGCTTATGAGTCTTCTGGGTGTCTAGGTGGTCATTATGGGAACAGGATGCAGAACTAGATTGTTCTGATCCAGCAGGGCTCTTGCTAAGTTCTTGATCCTTTTTCATCAAAGCTGCAAAACACTGAATCATGACCCCTGCAGAAAAGATGTTATCCAGCGGTACATTTGTTATTAACCAAAGGTGCATTATTTAATTTAATTTATTTATGTAGGATATTTCTGTGCTTCCTGTTCAGTCCTGCTCAAGGCAGCTTGCAATTAAAATAGCATCATGATGTTAAAAAGCCATTAAAACAACCAATTGGACATAAACAGCTTAAAATTGCTCATAAAACAGAATCAGACCATTAAAAACCTGGTAAGATAAAAATCCCTAATTAAAAATGCGCTTTTGGCCTGGTTCCTAAAAGCACTAAGCAAACACGGAATGAAGCATTATATCCTCAGGGTTTCCAGTCAAGCAACCAAGCCCATCTTTGAGTCTTCTTGTTCTTTCCTACAGGATCCTGACGTAATCAACACTATTTTGCCCGTGGAATATGGCCCATGCATTGAAGAAGAGGAAAAGGTCCCAGTGCGCCCTGAAGACCCTGAAGCCGTTCCTCCTCTGCTTGTCTTGCCTCAGCAAGACAAAAAGAGTGCCGAACAACACTTGCCTTCCCCACCCTCTCTGGCTTTGGCCATTCCTGCAGGAAAACCACAAGTGAAAATGATCAAAGCAGAGCCAGCCGTCCATGCTAATACACAAGGAGTCCTGGAAGGGGGACATGTCAATATGGCATACACTCAGTCCAATCCTTCAACTGAGCTACACAAAGGGCGGGGGTCCAGAAACAAGCCCACCAATCTCTGGAACCCAACATATGGCTCCTGGTTTTCAGAGAAGCCAGTTGTTAGAAACAATTCACAGGCAGAAAAAGAGGCAACTGAGAGGGAAGGTTCTGGTCATGAAGGGAACTGTACTTTGGGGCCCAGCATTGTGACTGGAAGGCTGCCAAGCTCCTCCCTTCTTCTAGAACCATCTTCACTGACAGCCACTGTTAAGGAAGTGCCTCTATTCAGGCTGCGTCATTTCCCCTGTGGAAACGTTAACTACGGATACCAACAACAGGGCTTGCCCTTGGAAATCTCAGCCCCACCTTGTGCCAGCAGTTACGAAGACCCTGCCATACGGAACAAGATCCACATAACTCACCAAGGGCCTTGAAAGCTTCCTGTCCTCTGGATGCTCTTCCCATGTGACTTGTGAGCCTTGGAGCAAACTTCAGTGTCACTAGTCCACAAGAAAAGAACAAGGTTCCCTTCCATGATGTGCCAATTTGCTCTGAAACACCACCTTTTGAAGCTGGGTTTTCAAACATACCAAGAGGCTTCAGTTGGTCAGAGCTCCTTCCTACATGGAACAAACTAGAATAGCATTCAGTATTCTCAACAAGGCCCAGCTCACAACTGCATAAAGTCATCTGCATGCTTGTTCGCTATACCCTTCCCTATGTGGAGCTTCCTCCTGGATGTTCATGCACTATTTCAAAGGGTGTTTTTTTTTTTAAGGTTTTGGATTTTCTATACTGCCCAGTGTAATTCTTGGGGATCCTTCCTGATGCCAGAACTTTGCAGAGAGGGTGGGGAAATAAGCTGGATTCATGCCAAAAACAAATTGGATAACGGGGCCTCCCAGTCCACGCATTACCCAGACAGCATTGCAATTACAGCATGGCCGTTCCTCAGGCATGCAAAGCCATGTAGCAGAACCGTATCAGCCACGCTTGTTTAGTCCCTGAAATGGAAATTGCAGAACATTAAGGAGCACAGTCAATGAAATGGCGACATTTTATGGTTGAGGTGTGGAGGCAGAAAGTCAAATCCTCCCCTGCTTTATCATTTCTTTTGAGGGAAAGTCATTACAAGGGCTGGGACACTCAAGCCATTGAAACTGATACTTATTCCTCAGTAGGTATTTATGATACCAGATTTTGGAGAATGAAGTCAGGAAGTTGCTTGACTACATACAGATTAATAATATGGAAGGCAGAGTTTTTGCATACATGGAAGCAGTCTTATGATTGTGTTGCTGACAGCCCACATCCCTCTTTCCAGTGCACTGGGATATTACTATTTACTTTCACCAGAGTTTGTGACATAGAAGTTAACATAAAGTTTTTTTGAAGATGATGGATTTTGAGGAGAGCAATTACAGAGAACCAGCACTGGCCAGTTCCCAAAGGCGATGCTATGGCCTGATTCATACAGACTGAGGCTCATTCCGCACATGCAGAATAATGCACTTTCAAACTGCTTTCAGTGCTCTTTGAAGCTGTGTGGAATGGCAAAATCCACTTGCAAACAGTTGTGAAAGTGGTTTGAAAACGCATTATTTTGCGTGTGCGGAAAGGGCCTGAGTAAGCAGAAGTATAACGGTTGTTTGGCTGGTCCACATCATTCTAGTCATGACCCATGCTGAAGTGTGACCTGATCACGATACGGTAGCTGAGTTGGAAAGTACAGATTATTGAAGCTAGTTACCAAATGAAAATGCTTGGGCTGCAGCAGATTTTCTCATGCATACATAGCTTGGAGAAATCAATTTAGAATAGGGCATAATGCTTCCTGTATGTCCATGGAATCATGACAGATCTAACACCACTACTGCAAGGCTGCAAAGATACTCTTGGCCATGAAGGCATGAACCAAAGTAATATTTAACACTGTTTCACATCCAGAATATGAGCCACTGGGGACATCCGCTATTTCAGCTTCATTGGAATAAATTGGGAATGGTATATGGTCTTATTTACCTGGCTTTCTCATTGGTTTCAGTGATGGTGCTCTCACTTATGGCTGCTGCACCTGTTCCCAAATCTATCAATAAATGCACCCACTGCTATATGCACAGTTGCATTGCGAAAGCCCATTGGTTTCATTGGGATTTCATGAGCAGAAGTGTGTGAGCTTCTTGAATGATGGATTGATTATTTTGTGGCTGAGCGTCACAGAAGCAAATGAATGGAGACTGAAATAGCTCAGAACCGGAATCCTGAACAGTAATTTACAGTTGGACAGTCTGCTCACACAGGCCTTCGCACAAGCCAGGCGAATCATATTTGCTGCTCTGTGCTCCCTGGAAGAGTGGTAGGATAAAAATGAGCTCAGTAGTTAAAATAATGCTACCTTTTGCTGTCGTGGAGTTTCTAACCTCCTGCAGATTTCAGATGCAGCAAGCTGCATATGCTGATTCTGTAGAGCCTGTGCTTGTCCTTTGCTCTGACTGACAGTAGGGGGCATGCACTGCCTGCATGAATTTCCTCGGGGTAATTAAAAAGCAGGGCTCAGGATTCTGTACCAATTCACAAGTATGCTTAAAAGAGCACTCATATGCTGTAATGGGTTATTTTCCAATATATACGGCTCTGACAAGGCATTACAGCACAGCTTTTAAATTGCAGGAACCTAAATCTGACTATGTCATGGCTAGAGGGTTTGCTTCTTTGGTACAGGCAATTTTTTGTTTTGTGGTATAGCCCCAGTGGACTTAGTTCCAAAAGCTCCAGTGTCTGTTATACAGACAGAGAATTGTAAATTGCAGTGTCAGAAGCAAGGGACAGATTGATTTTATTCGCAGCATACAGAGGATGCTAAATCTCATTGCAGCAGGGCTATTCATAAGGCAGAGGCAAGTAGCAAAGAATTGGAATCACATTGCTAGCCCTAATATAATGCCATGATGCTGCATTATTGACCCTAGCTTTCAAAGGACGTGGTTAGGCTGGGCTCAGTTGCAAATAATGCAGCCTGCAGTAGCACATACAGTGTGCATTAGAGGGATGACCTCTCCATGGAGGAAGACATCCAGGCAGTAGCTGTTCCTTTAAGGCATCAACAGCTGAAGGAACACAAAAGAGTCTGCATTTTAGCTTCAGTAGCCTAGTGAAGATACACCATATAGAAGAGAAAGAGTGGGGCTGAATATGTCAGGGACAACCAGAGAAAACACTAGCTGTTGCTCCTTACTCCTCAAAAGCCTCATCCCTGTCATTTCAACCTGCTATCCCCTCCATAATCCACACTTGTCCCTATTGTTGGCAGCACAATATAGGTTCCACTGTAAGAGAAGAGACCTGTTCAGCATAAAGTCAGTCCGTTACAGGGGAAATCACAGTAGAGGAACGGACGCTGTGGTACCAAGAGAACATGTTCAGAAGCAAGGAATTTGAGAACATTCCTGTTGCTTGCCTCCTATGGAGGGGTAGAAAGAGCAAAGTCAGAGAAAAGGAAGCCCTCATGCTGGACTGGTAGACAAATTATAAAGGACAGCCATATGATTCTGGTTGCTAGCAGGTGCATCTTCATTACAGCTCCTCCCTGATCCAGTGGTCATTGACTGAGAAGTATGCCCCTGTAGGTAGACACACACAGGCAGTCAGCATTAAAGGTGTATCTCACCACTGTGTGGGAGTTTCTGTTAATCCTAATTATTTGTCCTAAGATCCAGCGAGACTGAGTTTTGCTGAAGCATCATCCAGGGTCATTTTACAGTGCATGACCAGGCCAGTCTATTGTACGTTAAAAAATCCGTTTTGCAGATATGCTGCTATAGGTAAGGTCATCCTCTAGGTCTTGCCCTAGAGAAAAGGTGGTCAGTTCAGTGTTCTTTCACCAGCCCACATATCTAAAGCCCCCCACCCCCACCCCAACTTCTCCTTCTGTATCAAGGCTTCATCATTAGGAATGTGCGTCACACCTGTACAGAAGCTTATGCAACATCGCTCATAAGTTAAAAGGGCCTAAGCATTTCAGGGATCCTTATCAAGATAAAATATTAATATATGGTCATTAAGTATTTTGTATTGTATTTGTATTGTAATCAAGTGTAGTGAAGCAAAAAGCATGAAGACAAATAAAATGACTGTAAAGGCAGGCATGTGTTGGACTGTATATTATCTCTGCAGTAAGTCACTAAACTAATGACCCTTGGACGTTACAAAAAGAATTGAGAACTGCAGCCAGGAGGGAAATTGCGAACACGGGTTGGGCATCCACTTAACAATAAGTGCAACAATTTTCTTAGCCTGGAAATAATAAATGTTGTTGTTCTAACAAGCCCCATTTTTTTCTTCCAACATCAAACAAAATTCTGGCCAAACAAAAATTACAATCAATCTTGTTACCTGGTAGAGGTTAAAATCTTCTGCATTAATAAGCTACTAACCCCAGATGGGAAAATACAGCCCATCTAACACAATCACTGGTACCTTTCAGGTTTTAGATTTTGCAGAATTTTCCCATGATAAATTGTTTTTTATCATGGAAATATTCCCATACTACATTCAAGTAGGTTGCTGGTCGGAATGCTAGCCTCCAGATGGGCCCTGGCTCTCCCCTGGAATCACAGCTCCTCTCCAAACTCCAAACATCAGTTGCCCTGGACAAAATGGATGCTTTGGAGGGTGGACTATATGGCATTGTACCCGATTACAGTCCCTGTACTCCCCAGGCTCCACTGCCTGTCTCCAGGAGCTCTCCAACCTGGAACTGGTGGCAACCCTATCCCCCCCCCACACACACACACACACACCAGCGGTTGGGGGACTGGGCAACTCTCATTACTGGGAAGAAGAGGCAAATAAAAGTTACCCTTTTGTACATTCACAGCATTTTATACTGTGTTGAGACTTTGTAGTGCCATTTTCTTTCTGATGTGCACCAGATGAGTGTTGCAAACGTTCTTTCTTGTACTGCATTATGCTGTTTATGCAGGCATTTTGGGCATGATAGACCAATCTTCAGTGAGTTGTGAAAGTGCAAAGTAATAAGCAATGAAGCGGCAGATTCTTCAATTAGCCTGACATGGTACAGTAATTTGAAAGCCGATTTGTCTTTTTAGTCAGTCTTGCTGCCCTCCCCTAAAATGCAGCCCCTCACCTTTGAGCCTGAAGAACTAAGTGAAAATAAATGAGTGAAAACAAATTCTGCATCCTAGAAAATTAAACTACAGATATTCAATATTTATTTGTTTGTATTCTACTTTTCTGCCCTACAAATGAACTTACAACAATAAAGTGGCAATATTTATAAATATTCCAAGAATGTAATAAGTGCAATGTATTTCTCTAGAATCACAGAATCATAGAGTTGAAAGGGGCCATACAGGCTATCTAGTCCAAACCTACCCCCCCACCCCCAAATGCAGGATCAGCCTAAAGCAGGGGTCTGCAACCTGCGGCAGGGGCTGATGGGATGAGGGTCCACGCCAGCCTGCCCACGCAGCTACACAGAAAGGGAGGAAAGGGGTAGGGGAACCCGTGCCTCCGTGCGAAGGCACATCAGCAACCAGCATTCTTTCTGCGGACTCTGGTTGCTGCCTGCACGGAGGCATGCGAATGGGAAAACAGGAGGGTGGGTTGCTTTATCCATCTGGACCTGGCCCACCCACCCTAGCGGAAGGAGGGGGAGGGGAGGGGGTGGTATGCAAGGGAGGGAGGGAACATCTGGAGAGCCACAGGGTGCAGATCCCTGGCCTAAAGGATCCCTGACAAGTGTTTGTCCAGCTGCTGCCTGAAGACTGCCAGTGAGGGGGACCTTACCAGTTCCTTAGGCAGTCAATTCCACTGCTAAACTATTCCTACTGTAAAAAAAAAAATTCTTACCGTCCGGTCTGAATTGAAACCCAATTGCTTTCACAAATGCAGTCTTTGGTTTCAAGCAAAATACCAAATCTACCAAGCTGATTTCCCAAAAAAGAACAGCATTTGGAGGGTAGCGGTGTGGTTTTGTCATGCCAGTTTTCATCCCTCAATGTACTGTTGGCAACGCTTCAGGGATCAGAATGGGAATGGAGGAAGACTTCCTAGGGTCAGAGAGAGACTTCACTCTTCTAAGATCTGTCCCTCTTATCATCACTGCTGCCACCACTGTGCCATTCCTTTTACCCCTCCATGGCTATTTTCAGCAAAACTGGAGAAGGAATCATGGCGATTCAGCCCATTTCAGTTATATATACCTGCTTTGTAAAAAATACAGCAAATGCATCGAAGCTGGTTTTGATTTATTTAAAATCTGATTAGAGTGGTGCTGCTCACCCATGGCCAGCATTTGCCATTACCATCAACCAAAAGGGCCACATACCCTTGACCGAAGAACGGTACACTCCTATCTGGAATGGTTGTCCTCTTCCACCGAGTGCACAGCTTCAGGAGGGACGCACATGGAGCGGTGAGGGAGGTAGGGGACACCCGTCTAACCAGCCAGATCAGCCGAAACAACCCTGGCAGTCAATGGGGTGACAGATGTCGCAGCCAGATCGCCCTCACATCCAGTGCACGTGTAGACAGATAAAGGTATTTAAAACACTTGCTTTATTGAAGCTGCAGTTCTCTACCCTAGATATATAATCTGTTAAAATAATAAAAAAAGAACATCCCGTTTGTAGTCCTTCAAGAACATCAACCGTCATCCGAAAGAAATGAGTAGAATTGAAGTCAAACAACTTTCAACAGAAGGTTCATGACAAACGAAATCTAAACACCAAGGAAACAGATGTTGGGCATGGCAGGGTTCAGTGCATCAAAATACATCTGCATCCTTAACTAAACATAAATGATTTTCAAATTACTTGCATTAAAATAAGCTTAGAACTGCAGGTTACAAGTTTTGTGGGTTTTTTTACATTAACCAGAAAGCAATATTGCAGATTTTTCACATTTAAGGGCAGCTCAGGAAAATAGTTCTAGCAATGTTTAAAATATAATACATTTTTCTAAGCAGCTAGAATTCAATCTAAAAATAGAAGACCAATATCATTTAATTTTCAAGCACAATTAGAGTGATTCCTTTTTTCCTCGCTGAAAGTCCTTTTGTTGCTTCTGCAGCTTCAAAATTAATATACAATAGTAGTTAAAATATGCTGAGCAATAAAATGTATGATGTTTTAATATGCATTACAATTAATTTATAAATCAGTTATTTAAGAAAAGCATGTTACAGCACAGTTATCATTATGTCCTCGAATGCTACTTCTTAGAAGACGCCTTATTGAACAAGATCTTTCCTGACTCTGGGCAACAATGTAGCAATTCTACCAAAAACAAAGCATAAAAGAATTAGATGTAATACTGTTCTAAAAATGGGGTTACAGCGATATAGAACGCTTATTGCACTGTACAGAATACAAAAGATTTATTGGTATTGGGTCTGAAAGTACCAAGGTCCAGCTTAATTTTCTACTCTCTACAGGCAAGGGGTGGACTAATGTATAGCTCCCTATGGCCAAAGCCACCAAGTTCTTCTGGATGCATGGATGCCTGTGCCAGGAGAGGGGAGATTGACAATGGCAACCACTGAGGAATTGCTCAGTGTGGTGCTGGGAGGGGGGGGGGAGGGGGAGTGGTCTGTGCTTTTTATTCCAGAAGGCAGCAGTGATTGGACTGCCCTAGGCTGCTTACCCAAGATCAGAATGTCGGCTATGGCTGTCAACATCCCAGCCCTGTGCTAGGAGAACACATGTGAGGGGTATCTGTATATACACACACGTATGTAACCAGCGCTAAAGTGACTCACTGGCCAATCTATTCCCTGGCTGGAAAGGTCTGCTAGAGAATTTTTAATGTGTATAAAGCACTTTAATATTATAGTTTGAAGCCTCAGAAATAATTTTTCTCTACAAAACATCTGAGGAAATCCTCCAGAAGAAATAAAAGTGCATAATACTTGCTTCACCAATATTTTCAGAAGTGCTTCTAGGATGCTGCTATTTGTTTTTACACACATACATATACTGT